>NC_134576.1:18271175-19471175 GCF_050947875.1 Dermacentor variabilis
TGCGCCTTCTGATGTTCTTGGGCCTGCGCGCTGACCTGTTTTCTTTAGGCACCCGGAACAACCTTGCAGGGCTTGTTTTTGAGGTATTTGTGTACCACTGCACGATGCGCGAGTGGTACGAGTCGTGAAACGGGTGAAACATTGCGGGGCACAAGCACACAGCTACCGACGACCACGAAACTGACGAAACTACCCACGCCTGTCAACGCACAGCAGCGCCTGCTTTGCGATAGGAGCAGATAACGAAACATGAAGCGTCATGAAGTGGTCTGAGCTGGCACCGGGTCGGCGGGGCCGCACGGCGTGCGTGCGGAGATAGTCGAAGGTGAGGGAATTGCGAGGGAGTAACAAGGGAGGGTGATTGGAGAGGAGTTGGGGGGAAGGGCTCGGCCACCTGGATCGGCGCACATGCGGGCGAGGATCTACGAGGCCATGCAAGGGAAACGGATTTTCCGGTTCGCCCAATACAGAGATGGCGCCAATTACCTCTGCTACCGAAACCGGGGTTCCCCCCCACTGATCAAACCGCGGCACTGAGAAGGAACAAAGACCCGTTCTTATTGTTGTTTAGCTTATATTCACCTTATTTTTCATATTAGTGCATGTCGCTGGTGTTCACCGCCGCTCAATTTAGCCGCAACGGCGGCTACAGTGACGCGCGTACTTTTACGCCAGCTCGATAAGTTACGTAATGTGGGAAGTTGGGCTAGTTGGGGATTAATCATCATACCTTGCCTGTGAAGCAGCGCATTGACACAGACACAGTGAAGGCACACAAGAAACGCAGACGACACACGCAGCGAGTGTCGTCTTTTATTGTGTGTTTTCATTGTGTCCGTGTCAGTGCGCTGCTTCACCGGCAAGGTAAGTGATAAGTTACAGGCGTCAAGCCCTACTGCGGGTACGGCTTTTCTGTAAAGATTACTTCTCCGGCATTGTCTCCCGCAGTTGGTTTAATATTCGTATCAGCGACGCCTCTGAAACCGGCTTTGATTAACTACTACATAGCGTAGGCCGTTATGTACCTTTACAAAAGTCCCGTCAGGAAGAGATGAGTGGGAAGACGAATCGGAAAAACTAGTCAGTCGTGAAAGTTTATTCACGGAAGCATTCCATCGCTTGAAGGGACCCTCAGTGCGATGAAAAATTCCCGTCGACTGCGATGACTTGGCTTACTCACCTTAACATCGAGTCATAGAGCGCCGCTGCTATTGGCGGCAAGGAGTTATGGACTGGCCGTCTGTCGGAAGCGCCTCCCTTGCGTAGTATGAGGGATCACGCGGCGTGCTCCTCATAGGTTTCGCTTATGGCGTTCGATAAAAATAAAACGCGGCAGCCCTCCTGGACATTTATGTAGGTACTCTGAAAACGAGGGAAGTTTTTGGCTGTTGATATAGCTACCTTCGGCCAACTGAAAGCACAGAATCGTTACAGACGCTCTCTTTACCGAATACGTACAGTGAACGCCACTGCACGCGGTCGCCGCGATGGAGTCTCCCGAACCGTTTCCTTGCGTGAAAGGGTGAAATATGTTCTTAGAGTGGACTGTCTGTATAACCAAATGGGGCATAACAAAATGGAGCCTCAATCCAGCGATCGCACGGGTTAGCAGCGACCGACTGCGCGTCTGCGTGCGTGTCCGCGCACAATGTTTTGCTTTCTCGGCGAGCGTGTTTTCGCAGCATGCCGTGAGCTTTAGGCCGCAGCATATAAGCATTTGACAGTACACTAGCAACGATTGTTGCGTGGAAGCTATCAGAACTGTTTAAAAATAATTCCGTTATAGAGACTTCGACGCCTAGCTACGGCGACTGTGATGTGCCGTCCCGACGATTCAATCTTTCTTGTCTTCTAAATTCTTGGACATTTCAATGTTATTTCTCAAGTTGCGTCACACTGTACCTTTACCGGTTTTCTCAGCGTGCGATTTCCCTCTGCTTGTTTTTCGTAATCCAGTGCATTCATTCATAACACAAACATGACCATGTGCAGTGCCTTTTCTTCAATATGAGTCTTACCGCTCCCTTTCCGTTCTAGTGAACTTGCTAGTATCTTGCATCAATAAGTTCATAGACCAAACCGTCATGACAGTAGCCGGGCAACGGGCGCGGGCGAGCGTCTCAGTGCGCGTTTTCTGCTAATCATGCACCGAACATCGCGCAGCTACGGCGCGGTAGCGGAAATGCTCCTCGCGTCTGTGCTTGCTGCATACCCGAGTTGATGTCCACCGGTTCTAAGTTTCGCCAGCCAAGTTTCATGCAGCTCCTTGCCCTGCGGCTAAGTGTGAATAAGGCTGTCACCGGGCTCCGTTGCGTACGTCCGGCACTGCGGCACCGAGCAATTGCCTACCATGCTGCACGCCTTCAAAGGCAGCCACTACCTAATATAGTACTTTCAAATGTTGTCAAGCAGACACCGAAGGCGGTAAAGCCTCACCACTTAATCAGAACCGCGGTGCAGGTTGGACTTAAAGCTTTCGCTTTCAGCTTGCTTCGGCGCTTCCGAAGCAGCCGACGCGCCCGCTGTGTCCACGTGATCGCTCGTGTCACGTCACGCCGACGGTGGCGCTAGCTTTTCCAGTGGTGGAGCTCGCCCCCAGTAGCTTCGGACATCCGCGCAGCGCTTTCCACTCTGTAACAAATTGTCACGTGGTCGCTGTGCCCTTGTTGATGTGCTTGAACTCCAGGCTGAAGTTTGTCAGTAACACTTCCGTGTTTCCTCCGTGCAGTCGAGCGATCCCTCTTGCGACGCAAATTTCACGGTCGAGCAGTAGACGTTGGTCGCCTTCGATGACGCCTTCTACGTCAGCAGGCGTTTCGGTGCCGACCGATATAACAATGCTGGAGCGAGGCGGGATGCTCACTTGATCTTCGAGCACACTCAAAGCGTGCTGACTACGAGGGCTTTCCGGCGGTATCGCTTGACCTTTTACAAAAAGAGGCTACACTTATAGCACAACGATAGCAGCGAACACTTTCGGCGATCGTCGAAAATCTGACCAGCGGTTCAAGCGCGTCGGCTTTTATACATCAGTCGTCGAACGTTCCAGACTAATCGCTGAGACCCGCGTGCCTTCCACAAAGTTCTACATTATTCGCGTCGCGCAGACATGCGATCAGATTACACAAGGTTCGGTCAGAGACTGCGGATAGAAGCATCGACAACATTCCAGAAACTTCCGATACATGCAGGCGCGTCCTACGCTGTACGATAACATTTGTTAGGCGGTAAAACGTGTCGCCCGATAAAGAAAAAGTACGCGTGTCAATATCGCGCCGGCGTGAAAGACCACGCGTCAGCGTAGCCGCCATTGCGCCTACTTGCGTGATGTTGCCTAAAATCGAGGAGCGGTGGACGCCGGCGGCAAGCATTAATATGAAAGATAGGGTGAATATAAGCAAAACAATCAGAACGGGTCTTTGTTCCTTCTCAGTTCCGCGGTTTGATGTCGCGCGGCCGTCAGCTACTGTGCGAAAGCGCCATGTGCTAGGCTACCGGCGATGCACGGTCCCTTTCTTCGCGACCATCAGCAGCAGAGCAACCGAACGGAGCACTAGAAATTTATCAAGCGTGATGAGGTACCGCGTGAGAGTGAGCTCGAAGTCTGGCGTCACTCGGGGCACTCTCGCCGTCAGCGCGCCGAGCGAGATAGTAGCGATCCGGTGTGGCCCCGCAGCCGTTCCGGCCACCTAAGCCGTGGTCCGTTTACATTTTTGGCCGACAGTACGTTAGAAGTATGTGTCATTTTGGTATTTAGACCTCATAGAGAAACTGATGTAGAGGCGAAACTCACACTAAAGAGAAATGCGTGGGTGCAAAGCCTGTTTTCAGTCGTTCAGAAGACAGAATTTTTTAGATTTTTCGTTTTGAGCTCCTAGTCATTATGTTTCGGGCGTTCAGCCGGCGCAAGCTAACACTCCAGCGTTATCATTCTTGGAAATCGCTCGTCGAGTTTTCGACAAGGCTGAGTAGCTATAGAGGGTATATCGGTACTCACGGCATAAAAATTGGCATAAAAAGCGTCACAAATGTGGCCCCGTACGATTCCGCCAACGCGACACTAACTGCGTCGCAGCGCGAGCGCGGTTAACGCGCCCCCGGAGTATCCCAACAATTACCGAAATAAGTTCTAATAATGCTGGGAAGTACGGAGGAAGCGCCACAAACTTCTCCCATTAAGATTCAGAACACGCGGAACTAACTGCGTGACAACGGTCGAGCGGCTTTTCGCTAACTGCCTCACAAGCTCGGTGCCGCGCCGTAAGCCTAAATTGCTTGAAATGGAAGGCAGACTGTGGAACAAAAATTGTGACCTTGCCGTACTCCAATAGCACAGTGGTGCGCTGTCGAAGTGCATAAGGAACGCAAAAAGAAAACGCCGAAAGCCGACGAAACCAGAGCTACATAAAAAAAAATACTAACGCCCGAACTCCTCTGGGAGTTAAAATTGTGTAAGCTGTTGCAATCCCAGCGCTGACACGAGTTGTTGCAAATGGGTTGCAAGCCCCAAGGGTAGCGTTGGCCTGGCGGCCTGGGGCACAACTGGAAGCATCCGAAGGTCCCGGCAAAGCATGAGTCGACTGCTAACAGAACAACTTGTTTATTCTAGCATCGCAAAAGAGCGGCCGGTCAGGTCGACCGAAGTGGAGAGACGGGAGAGCACGTTAGTCGACGGATGAAATCGGAGCCTCTCTCTTGGCGTCCGGGGGCAGCTGCTTTTATACTCTCGCAGTTGAGGGCAACAAGGAACGTCTCGTCAGAGGCGCACGTGACGCGGGGCACGGACATGCTGAGAGACACGTTGAGACGAGTAGGTGACGCATCCGCCGGGCCGGCGCCGCTCAGACCTCCTCGCTTCACAGTTGGGGGAGCTCCTCTCCCCGGCTGCCGCGCTTTGACAAGCGTGGGCACCAACATGCACACAGACACACACGCACACACGAAGACACGTGGCATTGGAACATGCCTGGAAGCGCTTGGCGGGGAGGCGTAGCGGCGGCGCCGAACGGGCCAAAATGTCCGCCGCTTTGAACGAAGCCCCGGCGTCCGCTGCATCCGCGCCGGCTATACCGCGCGTCGTAGGCGAAACGTAACAAAGCATTGTGTATCTCTAAGTTTCTCAGTGTCATTATCGATATTATTAAGTTTTATCCGACCCTTATCGGTCGTTATCAACTTTATCGGAGTAGATCCGACACTTATAAACCCTTATCGGTTGTTCTAAACTTATCGGACTGGACCCGAGCCCACCAAACCTAACGCTCGGTATATATTTATTGCAATCGACCCGATCCTTATGACCCATAATCTGCCATGTCCAATAATGCACGAACCTTATCGGGCATTATCTGACCATTATCAACCCTTATTGGTGCTTAATGTTATCATAATTTAATGTTAGCATAATTAAATATAAACCCTTGTTGCTCTTTAGCAACTTATCCATCCGCCTCGAACCATAATAAACCGTGATGATACCCCTGCAACTCCTTATCACACCTTATCAACTCATTGATTGCGTATCTGTCTGTGTTGTGCGACGTCAAGCCCACGAGCTCTCAGACGTCGGTGGCATTTCGGTCCTTGAAGGACCAACCCAACGGAAGGCGCATCCCGCAACCAACGAAACGCATCGGCAACGTGGCGTGCTTGGCGTTAAATTTTCGCAAAATTGGAATATAACGTTAAATAGGCTAGTAATAGAATGAAAACTCGCAATTAGCAGTCAGCCTCTACAATCATTGAAATTTACATAAAGCATATCTAGGCCAATTAGTTCACACATGTTCACGCATGCTCAGACATGTTTCTATCTAGTTGTGTTAACTATATGTTGCTAAGAATAGCAGACAGGCACGACTTGCGCTACCCTTCACGCCCTTCTTTGAAGGATAACACCTTGTCTATTGATGGCGCCATAAAGCTCCACTTTCCAACTTGTTAATTTCGTGGTGCTCATCTTTTTCCGGTCTCTAGCTTCATTTCTTTATTAGGACATAAAACATACAGTCAAATATTTTCTCAGCCCGCCAAAGCAATGATGCTTTTGAGCTGGACTGGGCAGTGCTCTGGCTCAAATCCCACAGTCTTGTGCTCTAAGAACAGACGAACATAGGAAGAGAGAAAAATGAAATGTACGATAGCAAAAATAAATTTCTTGTATGCGCCACAAAGAGTAACCTGTAGTCCGCGAAAGCACTGATGCTTTTATGCGGACCACTGTGTATTTGCCTTCAACAAAGCACAACACAAGGACGCATTTTCGAACCCTCCTCCCTTCCATGCCTTCACCCTGTTCCTCCATCACTCGTCTAATTTCTTGTATTTTGTTCCTGCACGAGCCATAGTTTGAGCAAAGACATATTGTCACGGGGTTATAGCAGCAAAATAAATGCACAGCACATCTCTCTATTTCATCATATACAGCTGTCAATGCGTTGTAAAAGTAGTAGTTATCAAACACTATTGGAAAGTAGAAAAAGAACAAAATACACATAGAACACAATATTTCGGTCTGCTTTATACAATTGCTAGCGAAAATCATCAGAAAATTCCTGCCACATGTTTTGCTTCTGCTATTTCCAGTCACTTGTCAGAACCGTGTGACGCACAAAATCTTTTATTTTCCTGAATGACGATACTTTGGGAGCTTGCGTTTTATTGAAGTAGAACGGTACATAAAATGATCGCGTTCTTTTACCGTAGTTCGTGAATGCTTTAGCCCGAACGAATGTTTCAGTCTTGCGCAGATCGCGGGTTCCGACGTTTTTTGTTTTAAAGGATTCATCAAAATAATGCTTCGTAAGTATCACGGAGAGAAAAAGTTGTTTAACATCAAATATACTATGTTCTGCCATCAGCTCACTGTTGCCGATGGAATTGCTGTTTGTTCCGTATGCTATATTATTCGTTATTTTTTGTATTATTCTATTTAACACGTTTAGCCTATATGGCGAAGCATGTCCGTAGATCGTAATGCCATATCGTAATATGGTTTCCCCTAGTGTTTGTGAGTTTTCTTAACCGAACGTCACATACTGATCTGATTTTGTACATGACTGCACATACTGCTCGGAGTCTTTTAGCTACATATTGTATGTGATGGACAAATGAGAAATATCCATCGGAAATAACACCAAGGTACTTCATTTTTGTGGCATACTGCATACTTTGGCAAGAGCATACAATGCAGTATTCACTATGCAGGTATAGATGTGCAGTTAGCTGCACTTTTTTGTGCGGGCTGTGAAAGCAGACTAACTGTGTTTTTGCTTTGTTCACAAATATGCAGTTGTTCTCAAACCGTGCCATTATTTTGTATATATCGTCCTGTAACATAGTAACGCGTTCATTAACATTTTCATGGGGTAATATTAACGCACTATCATCCCCAAATTGGTATAACTTTGAGTTTAGCGCTAGATGGGCTAAATCGTTCACATACAAATTAAAAAGTAGTGGGCCTAGTACGGATCCTTGTGGGACTCCATGCTTTATGTGTATTAACTCGCTGTCTATATTTTGAATTCGAACGCCCTGATAACGATTTTTGAAGTAGTTTTTAAAAACCTCTATGAAAGGCCCGCGGAATGCTATTTGAGCTAAATTTTAAAGGAGTATTTCGTGATTTAATGTGTCGAAAGCTTTCTTCAAATCTAAAAAAAGCCCAATTACTATCTTATTTTTAGCTATTTCACTGTTGACTACGTCTGCAAAGTCCTCTAGTAGTGTGATTGTGCTTTTCTTGCAACGAAACCCATACTGTGAATTAGACAACAGATGAAAGTTTTCGCAAAAGGAAACCATGTTCTTGTGCATAAGCTTTTCTAGAACACACGACAATGTCGGCAAGATTGCAATAGGTCTGTAGTTTTCGCACTGTTGCCTTTTGCCGTTTTTGTAAATTGGCCTAATCAAAGCTATTTTCATTGCATTGGGAATCTGACCCGTCCTAAAAACTTCAGAGTAAATATATAGCAGCACACTCTTCAAACAAGCAAAGTTGAAAAATATCTCACGAAATCTAATCCCATCATATCCTGGCATTCTAGTAATGGAAAATGACCTTATTACATCCCAAACATCGAGAACAGTTACCTCCCTCAAATATGCAGAGTTGACGTTTGATTTGATTGTTATGTCACCTGTACCCCTAGGGGAATTTTCCTTAAGTTTCTGAACAGTATTAGCAAAGCAGTTATTAAATTTGTTTGCTATTTCATCTATTTGTCATCTGGGGAAATTACTTCTTATGGTTTCGTCTATGTTGCGTTTCGTTTGTCTGCCTGTTAGGGAATTTGCTATGTTTCACGATTTTCTCAAATTAAATATACACTCGTTCAGCTTATTACTATAGTATTTATTCCTTGCTAGCCTTAGTGAAGCTGTTAGCTTATTTCTTGTTTGCCTAAATTCTTCTCTTAACTGCACGTCTGATTGATTAGCCCTACTTCGGCGCCAGAGCTTTTCTTTGATGTAACTTAACTCTTTAATTTCATTGGTAAACCATGGTTTCTCGATTTTCCTTTTTTTCATAGTAATTATCTTTCGGCTTTTATCATAAATTGATTTAAATATGCCAGTTAGCTTCTCGTATGCTTGTAAATGATTTAGTGTAATAAGGTGTCCCAATGATATTCCTTAATTAATGTATCAATCTCCTGGTTATCGAAGATGTGAAATTCCTGTTTAGTTTCCGCACGTGAGTTCGTTAAGTCTTCACTAAATATTGTGAGCCATGAAATAATGGTCAGCAACTTTTTCTTTTACAGTGCTTGTTGCAGGTTGCATACTAGAAACACGCATTAGTATGTGGTCAATACATGACGTCGTAAGTTTGTTCCCTAAGAATTCTTCTCGTGTAATTCCTGTGATGTTATTTTCTAAGCCATAACTTGAAATGAGAGTCAAATAGTCACTGACATAATCTTTAGTAGTAGGAGAGGTATCTATGTTGAGATCACCTACCAGAATTATGTTATCGTTTTTCTCTAGTGTCATTAAGAGATGTTGCAATTCCTCCAAAAATATGCCTATGTTTCTGTCTGGTGGCCAGTAGATAGCGCAGATTATGAACGACGCACGTGCACATTCGACTGATAACAGCAGCATCTCTGCTTCTTTGATAGTTATGGTCAGTCTTTCGCATAGCCAATTGTTTCTAACGTATAACACCTCCTCCTCTTATCTCGTGACGGCATACCGAAAATTGTTCAAAACCTTTCATTTGATATAACGTAGCATTGCTTTCGTCGACATTCCCTTCGGTCAGGATAATCACATCTAAGGAGTCCTTATATGGCTCCAAATAAAGGTCTAATAGATCCCAATTTTTGTGTATGCTTGTGATGTTAATATGAATCAGATCATGACATACAGTTTTTCCTTCCTCGCAGGTGTATCTCTGCCGGTAATTTACGCAGCCTTTAATTGTGTTAGATTCTACTTCCATGTCTACGTCATTTTGGATAAACTCGCTTCATTTTCAATTCTGATAACACCGGCTCCTTCTTGTTTTCTTACGAATACTTTACCATTCTTCACCCACGAGAACTTGTACGACTTCTTTAGCTGCATTCTTCGCCATCCACAACAACTTCCTCGCATATAATGTCAGGTTTTCATTAATGAAGATTTTGTCGGACTTTAGCTGAAGTTTTTTGGCTAGCCATGCATCTCTAATTGAACTGTTAGAGAACCTAACCAGTATAGGCGGAGTCGCCCCTGTCCGAACTCTAATTCTGTGAATTGCCTCTAGCTGTCCGTCCATTGGCTTAGTCAGACCCAATTTGGCAGCACAATTGTTCAAGATATCTCTAAGGTTTTCATTTTTTGACTGAGGTATTCCGTGGATTTCCACATTATTTCTCCGAGAGTACTCTTCTAAACTTTCAGTCGTTAGTTTCATGTGCGCGACCTTATCTGCCAGACTGTCTGATTTCGCACCTATGTTCACAGTTGTCGTCTGCAGATTTTAATCTCTTCTTTTTGTGTTTCAATCGCTTTCAGTAGCGTGTCATACTGCGAAGAAATGTGTTCCAGTCAACCCTCTATTCCTACAATTTGCTTATGTTGTTCCTCCAGTTTAAACAGTGTGTCATTACGTTTCAGCATTTGTGTTTCAGCAGTTTTTTCTAATTTTGCTAAGCGTTCCAACATATCGCTGAACTTCGACGACAGTGACTCAATTGAAGCCATGACATCGTTGAGTGAAGGCTCTCTTATCACTGCCTTTTCATTTTCGTTTTTGTGCTGTTCATGCGCTATATTGCGAACCCGAGTGTCGGCCGCTTTGCAAGTCTGGCATGTCCAAGAATCAATGTCAGAGTCGCTCATGCTTTTATAGGCAGCTTTAGTTACTCCTGCGCATTTACCTATGTGGTACTTATTATGGCATAGACCACATAAAATTCCATCGGATGAAAGATCCTTCATGCACACAAGACAATCAGTGTTGTTTTTCATTTCACTCGTGTCAGCAAAGTCAAAGAGCGAAACAACAGTACAAACAAAGAAGAAGTGCAGTCCAGCAACGCGCCTTTGATTAAAACAGGCAAGATGAAAACAATTCAGAGTTCATACCTAAAAAAGTGACAGAGCATTTCTTTCGGTCAGCGCCGTTCAAGGGTCCCGCTGGACTGCCTGGATTGCTGTCCCTTTCAGAGTTTGCGCCCGAGTGTGCGCTAACAGCGATGTAGTTTAAGCGGGTGGTTAGGCCCGCGAACGTGCGTAGTAAAACTTCGCCAAGGGATGACGTTATCGAGCGCGCGGGCACCGCTTCGCCACAGCTTTGCCTCGCCGCGCCGTACGAAGGCCGTGCATGCGCAGATGCGGATGTAAGCCGTGACGTGACCACGGGGGTATGAAAGTATAGTGTACTGGACCTAATCTTGTACACTATAGTGAAAGCAGCTCCGCTGCGCCGCCGCCATAAAGAAATAAATTCGACAAGAGGGCACACTCGGCGAAAACTGGCAACAGGAAACACTCCACGGTTTGTGCTAATCCAATACGTTAGTTTATTTGTTTATTTATACATTCATTTATTTACCCTCAGGGCATTTGAGGCGTTACAAAGGGGGTAGGTACATGGTTGAGCAAGAACATAATCTAAAATTCCGGATGAAATCAAGAAAAACAAAGCACACGCATACAAAAAGCACATAGTGCACGCCACTATGCACTGCACTAACACACATAAAAAGTACAAAGATAAGCAAACGTGTCCAAGCTACACACGCAGAAAATGTTTCATCGCGTCTTTCAAGGCCACAGGATCTTCCATGTAGGCAATGGGTGGAGCCAGGTCATTCCAATCTGTTCTAGTCTTCGGCAAGATATAGTGTAGAAAAAGATTTGTACGGCAGAATGGGGTGTGAAATTTATGTGTATGGTCGACACGTGTTTATAAGTAAGCTGGTTCGGAAACAAGTTCACGTTTTAGAAATGGGTTAGTGAAATAAATTTTATGAAGTCGGGAGACGGGAGAGCTTCCTTCGAACATGTAAGTTAGCTGTACTTAGTTCCAATTTCATGAAGGAAACACTCGCAGTATGGGCATAGTTGCATAAAATGAACCACGCTGCACGATTTTGAACTGCTTCGATATCGTCAATTAAAGTACATACAGATGGATCCCATTTTGCGGAGACATACTCCAGCTTAGATCGAACAAGCATTAGATACAAAACGAGCTCAATATATTTTGGCGCTTGGGAAACGTCTCTGCGCAGGTAACCTAAAGTGCGATTAGCACTGTTGATGGTGTGTTTTACATGAACATGCCATGAGAAGTTATTTGTGATATATGAAGTGACATCTTCAAGGGGTATCGAGTTAATTCTGTAGCAAAAGTGTAAAGAAGCAATGAAGCAATAAAACGACGGACACCGACTAAAAGAAGTACTAAAAAGCACCAGATCTAAAAGACGTTTCGGCTTCCCTACGGAAGCCTTGTTCAAAGTGGGTTGGAGGAAAGTTCAGGGAAGCTTATGAATACTTCAGAAGGTGACAGAGGGAGGGTTCCCTCATTTCGATCGAGCGTGTGACGTGTGTTCTCTATCTCCAGTGATTCCAGATGCAGCCGCGATTTCAGGTTTTTTTCTGGTCCGATAACTCTCGAGCGATCCCAGTCAGTCTTGTGGCCCGTTACATCCGTGTGCTCGACAAGGGCATTCGAAACTGTTTGTTTCTTTTCGACATCTTTCTGATGCCGCCTCAGTCTCTGTCTAAAGTTGCTCGATTCACCGATGTATGCGTAGTCGCCGCCTGCGCAGGGTATCTTGTAGACTACTCCAGGAAACGATTTGCTTGGAAGCCTGTCCTTACCAAGAAACGAGTGCTTGCCTCAGTGCGCAAACAGGCACGTGCGCCACCTCAACGTCATAACTGCGCAAAACGAGAGAAAAGGTTTCACTTATCGCAGGGACGTAGGGTATGGCAGCATGCTTTGTTTAGCCGGGGATTAGCCGGTCGGACTGAACTGGACAGGCGGCGTTTCACAGCACTCAAAAAGCACGTGGGATAGCCGCTTGCCGAGAGATCGCCTCGCAGGCGGTCCAAGTCGGTGGAACGACTTTCTGCTCTGGTGCAAATGCGGTTCGCACGGTTGAGCAGAGAGGCAGCAACCGACCTTTTCTGAGCGTCAGGATGAACGGATTGAAAGTTCAGGTAGCGGCCAGAGGGATTGTCCTTACGGTATATGCTGAACGAGAGCGGTTCATCGCGTCTGGTGACAAGCACGTCCAAATATGGGATTCTGCTGTCGACATCCATCCCAACTGTGATTTGAATGGCCTTTTCCGAACTGTTCAGGTGTGCAGTGACCGACACCAAAACGCTGCGCCGAATCACACAAAAACAGACAGACGGGCTGCCGGCGAACCCTCGACTACATCAAAAGGGTAAGGGCTTGTTAGCATAGCGGCAAATTGTCATGCGTTTGCATTTATTAGCATTTAAAGTCATAAGCCAACTATTTCATCGATTGGAGATAGCGTCCCGGTCAGACTGCAAGGTGACTGCAAGTTGATGCGAGTATCAGAAAAAAAGAACGTGAAATGAACTTATGTTCTATGTTTTTTTCACGCTAAAACAATGTTTTGCGACGGCCTCTCCCGACGGCCTCGTATGAATTTCGAGTGCGCCCTTTCGGCTTGCGTTCAGCTCCAGCTACGTTCCAACGAATTATGGACACTGTCCTCACTGGACTGAAGTGGCAGACTTGTCTCGTGTATCTCGATGACGTAGTAAACGAGAAGGAAGGCGATTAACCGAGGGGTCCTGTTTTGATTAGTCATATCATAAGAATCACTGGCTCCGGACAGGCCGCCATTGGAATATGAACCTGGCAACGTTTAACGCTAGAACGTTATCTAGTGAGGCGCGTCTAGCAGTGCTATTGGAGGAATTAGAGGGCAGTAAATGGGATATAATAGGGCTCAGTGAAGTTAGGAGGCCGAAAGAAGCATATACAGTGCTAAATAGCGGGCACGTCCTGTGCTACCGGGGCTTAGCGGATAGAAGAGAACTTGGAGTCGGATTCCTGATTAATAAGAATATAGCTGGTAACATACAGGAATTCTATAGCATTAACGAGAGGGTGGCAGGTCTTGTTGTGAAACTTAATAAGAGGTACAAAATGAAGATTGTACAGGTCTACGCCCCTACATCCAGTCATGATGACCAGGAAGTCGAAAGCTTCTATGAAGACGTGTAATCGGCGGTGGGGAGAGTGAAAACAAAATACACTATACTAATGGGCGACTTTAATGCCAAGGTAGGCAAGAAGCAGGCTGGAGACAAGGCAGTGGGGAAATATGGCACAGGCTCTAGGAGTAGCAGGGGAGAGTTATTAGTAGAATTTGCAGAATAGAACAATATGCCGATAATGAATACCTTCTTCCGCAAGCGGGATAGCCGAAAGTGGACGTGGAGGAGCCCGAACGGCGAGACTAGAAATGAAATAGACTTCATACTCTGCGCTAACCCTGGCATCATACAAGATGTGGACGTGCTCGGCAAGGTGCGCTGCAGTGACCACAGGATGGTAAGAACTCGAATTAGCCTAGACCTGAGGAGGGAACGGAAGAAACTGGTACATAAGAAGCCGATCAATGAGTTAGCGGTAAGAGGGAAAATAGAGGAATTCCAGATCAAGCTACAGAACAGGTATTCAGCTTTAACTCAGGAAGAGGACCTTAGTGTTGAAGCAATGAACGACAATCTTGTGGGCATCATTAAAGAGTGTGCAGTGGAAGTCGGTAGTAACTCCGTTAGGCAGGATACCAGCAAACTATCGCAGGAGACGAAAGATCTGATCAAGAAACGCCAATGTATGAAAGCATCTAACCCTACAGCTAGAATAGAACTGGCAGAACTTTCGAAGTTAATCAACAAGCGTAAGACAGCTGACATAAGGAAGTATAATATGGATAGAATTGAACATGCTCTCAGGAGCGGAGGAAGCCTAAAAACAGTGAAGAAGAAACTAGGAATTGGCAAGAATCAGATGTATGCGTTAAGAGACAAAGCCGGCAATATCATTACTAATATGGATGAGATAGTTCAAGTGGCTGAGGAGTTCTATAGAGATTTATACAGTACCAGTGGCACCCACGACGATAATGGAAGAGAAAATAGTCTAGAGGAATTCGAAATCCCGAAGGTAACGCCGGAAGAAGTAAAGAAAGCCTTAGGAGATATGCAAATGGGGAAGGCAGCTGGGGAGGATCAGGTAACAGCAGATTTGTTGAAGGATGGTGGACAGATTGTTCTAGAGAAACTGGCCACCCTGTATACGCAATGCCTCATGACCTCGAGCGTACCGGAATCTTGGAAGAACGCTAACATAATCCTAATCCATAAGAAAGGGGACGCCAAAGACTTGAAAAATTATAGACCGATCAGCTTACTGTCCGTTGCCTACAAAGTATTTACTAAGGTAATTGCAAATAGAATCAGGAACACCTTAGACTTCTGTCAACCAAAGGACCAGGCAGGATTCCGTAAAGGCTACTCAAGAATAGACCATATTCACACTATCAATCAAGTGATAGAGAAATGTGCAGAATATAACCATCCCTTACATATAGCTTTCATTGATTACGAGAAAGCGTTTGATTCAGTCGAAACCTCAGCAGTCATGGAGGCATTACGGAATCAGGGTGTAGATGAGCCATATGTAAAAATACTGGAAGATATCTATAGCGGCTCCACAGGCACCGTAGTCCTCCATAAAGCAAGCAACAAAATCCCAATAAAGAAAGGCGTCAGGCAGGGAGATACGATATCTCCAATGCTATTCACAGCGTGTTTACAGGAGGTTATCAGAGACCTGGATTGGGAAGAATTGGGAATAAAAGTTAATGGAGAATACCTTAGTAACTTGCGATTCGCTGATGATATTGCCTTGCTTAGTAACTCAGGGGACCAATTGCAATGCATGCTTACTGACCTGGAGAGGCAAAGCAGAAGAGTGGGTCTAAAAATTAATATGCAGAAAACTAAAGTAATGCTTAACAGTCTCGGGAGAGAACAGCAATTTACAATAGGCAGCGAGGCACTGGAAGTCGTAAGGGAATACATCTACTTAGGGCAGGTAGTGACGGCGGATCCGGATCATGAGACGGAAATAATCAGAAGAATAAGAATGGGCTGGAGTGCGTTTCGCAGGCATTCCCAAATCATGAACAGCAGGTTGCCGTTATCCCTCAAGAGAAAAGTATATAATAGCTGTGTCTTACCAGTACTCACCTACGGGGCAGAAACCTGGAGGCTTACGAAAAGGGTTCTACTCAAATTGAGGACGACACAACGAGCTATGGAAAGAAGAATGATAGGTGCAACGTTAAGGGATAAGAAAAGAGCAGATTGGGTGAGGGAACAAACGCGAGTTAATGACATCTTAGTTGAAATCAAGAAAAAGAAATGGGCATGGGCAGGACGTGTAATGAGGAGGGAAAATAAACGATGGTCATTAAGGGTTACGGACTGGATCCCAAGGGAAGGGAAGCGTAGCAGGGGGCGGCAGAAAGTTAGGTGGGCGGATGAGATTAAGAAGTTTGCAGGGACGGCATAGTCACAATTAGTACATGACCGGGGTTGTTCGAGAAGTATGGGAGAGGCCTTTGCCCTGCAGTGGGCGTAACCAGGCTGATGATGATGATGATGATGATCATAAGAAGCCAACAAACACTGATACCCAGGACAACATAGGGGAAATTACTTGTGCTTAATAAATGAAATAAAGAAACAATAAATTAATGGAAATCAAAGTGGATGAAAAAACAGGCTGCCGCAGGTGGGGACGGAACCCACAACCTTCACATTCCGCGTGCAATGCTCTACCAATTGAGTTACTACATTGTCTTGCGTCGTGGTTCCCCGTCCACTGTAATCACAGAGCGAGGGATAGCGTTCACAGCACAGCTCACGGACGAAATTTTTCAGCGGAGCAACACTAGGCATCGAAAGACTGCTGCTTACCATCCGCAGTCCAATGGACTTACGGCGCGCCTAAATAAGACCATCACGGATATGATCTCGATGTACATCGACGTCTACCGCAAAACATGGGATTATATCTTGCCTTAAGTGACTTTCGCGGACAATACAGCCGTATAAGAAACGACGCGCTTTACACCATTTCCTGTTTTACGGCCGCGAAGATCAGGCGATGCTGGACGCATTACTGACGTGTCAAAACGACGAGCGCCAATCTACTGGCGGCGAGAAATTTGCCAAGCGCGCTTAAGAAGCTCGCCGACTTGCGCGGCTGCACATCGGTCAGCGGCAGCACGCAGATGCACGGCTTTGCAACATCCGCCACAGACAAGTATGCTGCAGCACCGGCGACCAAGTGTGTGTGTGGACTCCTTTTCGATGACATGGTCTTAGCGAAAAGTTGCTCAGCCGGTATTTTGGCGCATACAATGTGGTGCGCCGAATTAGTGACTTGAACTACGAAGTTGTTCCGGACAGTGCAGCTCACAAATGGCGTGGACAGCCCAGTCCTGACATCGTTCACGTCGTCCGCATGAAGCCATATGTTAAGCGTTCGTGATAATTTTTTCTTCATTTATTCATTTTTTAAATATTCGCGCTCATATGTGCAGCGAATGCGGTTACATATGTTTCTTTAGTCTCTGCACGTCACACTTCACCTCTGATGTACTTGTCTTTCCTGTGGCGGTAACTGTATTCTTTGCGCCAGCATCTGCCTTGACCTTGCTTTTGTTTCATTTACACCGCTTCTTAACCATCGAGCCATTTCTGGTTTCGAGGAAGGGAGGAAATGCCACCTGCAGTAGTGGGGACCGTGCAAAGGAAGAGGCAGGAATGCCAAGAAGGAAGAAGTACGCGTGCTTCCGGCCCCCGCCCGCTAGATAGCCTGGTCCCGTCGCCGTTCTGTTTTTTTTTTTCAGAAGCCTGCTGTCCCCATTAAACGTAGTCAGTCCTTTTTTGAGGCACGTGACGCTATAAATGAGCTTATACTTTGCGACTCATTTTTTCTTGCGTCACCTAGCAAGAGCTAACGGCAGCCAGGCGCGACAGGTGCATGCTTCATGAGCCAGACAAGCCACCGAAGCCAGCGAGGACGGTTGCGTATGGGAAGTTCCGTCTGTTCAGCGACCCGTCTCTTTTGTATGTAGCATATTTGTTGGGCTCTCGGCGTAATCTTCCGTTCCTTCTGCATTTCATCATGGCAACACAGCGATATTGCACGATTACAAGGTGAGAAATATTGTTAGACAGTCTACGACGCATTTCAAGCAATTTTGGCTTATACGGCACGGAACCGAGACTTGTGATGCAATTAACGAAAAACCGCTCGGCCGTCCTGGCGTAGTTAATTCGAGTTAATAACTCATACTGGGAGATGTTTGCGATGCTTTCTATGAGCACCAACATTATTACAACCTATTTCGGTAGTTGTTGGGCACACTCGCCTCTTCTGGCTTTGTGACGCAGTTAGTGACAAGTACCTCGGCCGTGTGACGCAGTTTCGCGTGTACTCAATCTTACCGGGACAAGTTTTGGCGCTTTCTCTTACCTAAAACATTATTGCAACTGTAATGGGTGCACTGAACAGTTCCGAGGGTAACGGCTCTTCGTAACCTAGGAGGCAGGCGACGCAGAGCAGGAACAGCTGGTTGCTCGAACGGCTCACACTCGTGCCAAGCACTGGCGATCCGGCTGGCCCAATGGTTGCAAAGCAGGCATGGAAGAGACGATCTGGCTGGCCTTGTTCTTGTGCTCTTCTTCATTGCACAACTAATTTAGTTACTTTTTGGGGTACTGTTTGAGCACAGGGACCGCGGCCGGCTTTCTGACTCGGTTAGCGAAAAGCAGCTCGGACGTGTGATGCACTTTTGCGTCTACTGAATCTCACTGGGACACGCTCGCGACGCATTCTCTCTTTTTCAAATTGTTTTAATTAATGTTGTAACTTTTTGGTATGCTTTTGAGGCACGCTCGCCGCGCCTGGGGCTGCGAAACAGTGAGCAAAAAAGCAATCCGGCCGTGGTGACAATTATTTTGGCGTGTGCTGAATCTCAGCCAGACAAGCTCGTGACGCTTTCTCTGGCCCCACTACATATACCTTCTTTAGGTACTCAGGCTTGTCGAAGACGCGACAAGCGATTGCGAAAATTGATAACACTGGAGTGTGTAGCTTGCGTCGGCAGAACGCGCAAATCATAATGACGAGGAGCTCAAAAACGAACTCGAAAATTCTGCCTTCTGAACAACTGACAGCAGGCTTTGCACCCACGCACTTCTCTTGAGTGTGACGCAATAATTTTGCGGAAACCCGCAAGGGTTCTCACCAACTTGCAGGTTTCCGCAGAACTATTACGTCAAACTCTTGCCTTTGCTGCTGAGTTGTTGATAAATTCGACTTCGCCTGCCATCTGCTAGCCGCCTGGTTAGCTCAGATGGTAGAGCGGCTGCCCCGGAAAGGCGGTGGTCCTGGGTTCGAGTCCCGGACCAGGACGAATTTTCTTCAACTGCGAAGCTTTTCTTTCGAGGAACCCGTATGGGTTTCCTTTGTAGCACTTAGCTACGTTTGGGTGGATGCCCCATTTTCACTTTATTCATTACATCTCTCCACCTTGCGGTTTTCCGCAGAACTATTACGTGAAACTCTTGCCTTTGCTTCTGAGTTGTTGACTAATTCGACTTCGCCTGCCATCTGCTGGCCGCCTGGTTAGCTCAGATGGTAGAGCGGCTGCCCCGGCTTTTCTGTGAAGCTTTTCTTTCGAGGAACCCGTATGGGTTCCCTTTGTATCAATTAGCTACGTTTGGGTGGATGTCTCACTTTCCCTTTATTCTCTTCAGTCTGAGTAGAAGGCATTCTGCAAGCGTCTAGCATGGTCTTGCTGAGGGCCCGTGTTGTGGCCACCTGTGTGTATGCAATGTACTATCGCGTCAGCTGAGGCTAAGTTGTTTTGAAAACGCGCAGTTGCCCGTGCATTTGTGCTCCTAAAGTGCAGGAAATAATGCCTGAGAATAGGGGAATGCTTCGAAATCGGATGTATTCTTCATAATTTATAGTACCGCTTTGAATGAGTCGCGTATTTTTGACGCCATGTGTGTAAAAGAGAACTGCTTTTGTTTTTAATGTCACCCGTTCAACAGTTTCGCACGTTTCCCCTCCACTTGCAGTATTCCTAAAAGGCTAAATACCAAAATGACACATGCTTACAATTTACTTGTTTCAGCTGATGCCGTCCGGTGGAGGTCTGTAAGGGAACTACTGCTGCTTACCTGGTGCCACAAATTGGGATGAATGCACAAAAATCCGGAAAGAGCATTTATTAGAGTGAAATAAACATTTCCTCATTTACAAGGCATTTTGCGTCTACTTTATGAAGTTGCACGTGGCACAGATTCGATGAAGGCTTGAAAAGATCCTTCGCAATCATTTTAAATAAGTAAACGATTCCGCACTAAGACCGCGCGCAATCGAGCAGGAAAAGCAAAAAAAAAATAGGAAGGGCACCGAGTAGCCCAGGCGGCGTAGCTCGTGCCAGCTAGCGTTCAAAACGCGCGCGCCCAAAGCCGCAACGGGAGGAAGTTAATCCCATCGGCTTGGTGCGCTACAGTAAATTAGGCCGCTGGGTTCTAGGGGAGTCTCCGCTCTTGTTAAATGTCTTTTTCTCTGCCGCCGGCCGACGCAACGGCCGGGTCTCCGACGAAGGGAGAGATGGGGCGACAGAAGATCGTCACTCCCGAAGAAGAGGGAGCGTGGCGCGAAAGCCGCCGCTCTGCTACTGAAAATCGGATGCGACGACTTCGGTCACATCCCAAATATCGCGCCGGTGAAGCGGTGGCGAAACGTCAGCGACTCGCAGAAGTTCTACACCACACATTGTACATACTTCAATGACCGAGTGTTCATCGCTATTTGGGGGCCTAACGATGACACCACGCAGAAAACTTGGCCGAGTCTCCAAGCATAACCATGCGTAAACTTAGCAGAACCAAGAATAACCTAGGTGAGGCCACCAGCTTCGCTGTTTACCCGGTCTTCGCGCCGCTAGTGCGTAGTTGTCTCAGAGTTTTTTTTTCGCTCGTCCTTTGATCTGTTGTTATATATTAAGCGTGTGGTAGCATGCTAAGACTGTTATTTTGACATACTGGTTAGTGGAGACAGTTTCCTCGGGATACATGCCTGGAAGTTGTGTGCCTAGTGGCTTGGTTATGCAGTGTAAATAACGTGGTAGTGCCTGCTCAAGATAATATTGCCCGAGGCTACTGGCCTGGATTAACGCAGCACCCAACCTTCGGGCAGTGTGGCTCATGGGACCCAAAATATCATAATTTTTTCTTTACTCCATCGCGAGAGTGGCACAAGTCTCAGCATTTCTGCTAAGCCCACATGGCTTAATCACAGTTAAGGCTTTAATTTTGCAGTTTGCACATGGGCCCAAGGCGAATAATAAACTTTACTAAGTAGCGAATATTTTCAATTAAGCGATTCGTCATTGCATTTTGACGTGAAAGCAACCAACATCAAGTAACGTACAGCTCTTGAGGTAATCATTCTGAACTGTCTGAACAACGCTACGCATTCTATATGATCTCGAAAATTTTCTTGTAACTAAAAGAAAGCACATTGTGCTGGCTTTAATAAAGGTAGTCGTTGCGCAAGCGCAAGGGACCCACCACATTGTAACGCTGTGCTACCAGATGATATACTCGCCTTGTACCAGTTGGCTAGTTTCGGATCGTGCGTGAACTCGTTGACTTTCTTCGCGAGGCCCATGACACCGATGGAGGGGAAGCTGGCGTTGGCAAACAGCTTCTCCGTGGCCTGCTTGAATTCGGAGGACCGATTCTTGGCATCCGCGTTTCCCGATAGCAAAAAGTCCAACATTTTCGGCGAATGACTAAGGCCGAAACGTGTGTGCCTGTCACCGCTGTACAAGGTGGCAGCCTGCAAGCACCGTGACACTTGATGGGCACACATAAGCAAGCAGGAAGAAATGGGCAAGTTTCGATCTACATTCTCTCGATGGCTCCATGAAAATCCCAGAAGCCAGAACAAAAATGGTTATAAAGAGGTCGGTACGAGTTATGCACTTGATCTAGCCAGAAAAAATGCACGAACTGCGAACAGTAAGCGATTGCAGAGTCAGATTACGCAAATTCCATTCCCAGAGGGGGCGCTGACTGTGCCTTTGAGTGTGGCATTCATTTTTGGCATACGCGAGTGGTAGCACAACATAACTTGAAGCGTCCTTTCAAGTGCAGTGGACGCATTATTGTGTACGTTATCAAAACAAATGATCCAATATGTTGAACAAAGCACCTGGTGACTTAAGTTAGTTGGCAGAGAATATTTACAATAGCGAACAAGATGTCCGTGCAAAATATGTTCACCGTATTAAGTTTACTTGTGATAGCATCGTGAACAATGATGCAGAAGTACTTTGTGCATATTTGTGGTGTGGCAGCAGAGATGCGACAAAGTAAAAGTAAGAGCGGCTATCCTAGTGGTGTTAAGGTTAACAATGCAATAATAGTAAATGCACTAAACCGCATGCTACAAGCATGTACGCTTGCTGTGTTCGTAATATTTCATGGGTGCTACGGTTTATTATACGAGTACTAAATTTGGGAATGAAGGGTGCAGCCATCTGTGAAAATGGTGCAGTCTTGTTTCACCCCAGCTAGCACAAAGGAGATAGTAGTCTGCATCCATGCCGATTTTCCACGACAAAATGAGAGTCTGAAAGACGCACTAAAGGATCCGTGCAGGCCGTTTAGAAGGTGATAAATGGTCGTATACGATTTATAATATCCGGTGGTCGCGAATATTCCCAGAAGTTTGACTCCTGCTTAAATCACGTTAGAAAAATACTCTTTTCAAATGGGACTTTGTGAGACCGTCACAAGGCTTTTAAATATCCACATAGAATCCTTCTACAATGCGGATTTTTGATTGCCGTTTGTTTATTTACATTTGTTTCCTCCACCATCCTGCCCTCTGTTACGCTTGGCGTCTAGCACTCCGTGCAGAAAGGACTCTCGCCTACCATGCCTCATCGAAACGAAGTGTGACTTCCCAATTCGCCACGGTTGTCTCGAGTGCATGCCGGTCTGGCGGAAGCCCCGCAGTGTTTACAGGCCTGTTTGTGTGTGCGACTTTAGAGGGATCCTTTCCTCGAACTGTCAAGCTCTACGGGGGAACTTCCGCGAACCAGCAACGCGCAAAAGAGAAGGACAAGCGTCTACAATTCCCGGAACTGATGCTTGGCATAACCGGAGGCGGGACGCCCTTTTCCCTGCAGCAAGCTTGGTATAACCGGGGGCGGGGCGTCTTTTTCCTTACAGCAGGCTTGATATAAGCGAAGGCGGGACGTCCCTTTCCATGCAGCAGGCTTGTTATAACCGGAGGCAGGACGCCCTTTTCCTTACAGCGGCTTGGTATTTACGGAGGCGGCACGGCCATCGACAAACTAGCCTCTGTGCTTGTCATGTTACGTCGACGGGAGCAAGATCCCTCCCACGATTTTAGAGCCTATTTAAGGGGCTCCGAAATGTACTTTTTATGACTTCATTATCTTCTTATCATTTTCACCAACCTTTGAATAAACCATGCAAGTTTCGCACTAGATATCGTCTCGTCCTTGCCTGGTTGCTATGGTCTACCGGATGCCTGCAGCCCGCCGACAACGCCACGCTACCCAGTAGTAACGTCGGTCGAGCTTTGATGAACAGGCGTCGCTAGAACTCGGCAGCAGTGCGATACGCTACCCTAGAGTGCGCAACAAATCTGGATATTTGCGATTGGGATACGCAACCCTGGAGACCCCAACTACGAGATCGTAGCCTCTTCGTCATGGTGACAACGTTCGGAAGGAAGGTGTCTGGATTTATGACTGCATATGGTAAGTGCACGGCTTTTCTTCACTAAGATATCACTTGACTTTACGTATTTTTTGGAAAGTACAGTGGAGTGATTTTTTCAACCGCTGTCGGAAGTTTTCTGCACGTCAAAGTTGTTATAGAGTGAACAGTTGGCAACACTAATGGCACCCACGAACTTGAAGACATTAAAGAAGCCGGAATTGCTGAGCTTGGTCAGAGAGTTGGGTCTCCAAACTGCCGAATCAGTGAGAAAGCCAGAGATCATAGAAACAATGGAAGTGATCGGGGCGGACGACGATGAACTAAAGGAATACCTAGAGAGCATTGCAGAGAAAGAGGAAGCGCGTAACCACCTAGAGAAAGAGGAAGAGCGTAAGCGCCTAGAGGAAAAAGAAGAGCGCTAGCGGGCAGCACGTGAATCCAAAGAAGAGCGCGACCGTGTTGCACCCGACGCACTCGAAATGAAGCGCCTAGAGATTGAGCTCCTGAAAGCTCAGAATACTGAAAGGCCTAGCCCAGACGCAAGTGAAAGCGAGCGCAGAATGACAGACTTGATGGCAGCCTACGCAGTGGGAGGGGACATAGGTCTTCTTCTGGTACAGTTTGAGCGCACGTGTGAGAAGGCAAAATTCGCGAGAAACACGTGGCCGCAACGCTTGCTTACGTTACTGCCAAGTGAGGTAGCTGATATCATCACCCGCATGGGGAAAGAAGAAGCAGAGGACTTCAATGAAGTCAAAGCGAATCTGCTTAAAAAGTATAGCTTATCAGCAGAAATATTTAGGAATTCAGGGAAGTCGAGAAAACCAAAAGCGAGTCATACTCAGATTTTGCATACATCTTAGAGGTAAACCTGAAGTAATGGCTCAGAGAAGAGGGTGCACTCAGCGATGGCGAAAAGACAATGCAGTGCGTTGCTTTAGAACAGTTCCACCGCCGGCTGCCAGCAAACATCAAGTATTGGGTTCAGGATAGACTAGGTGCAGACACTATCACGAGAGCGGCAAATCTCGCTGAGGAGTACAGTCGCGATCAGTTTGAAGGTGATCGCGCGAGCATCGACCGGCGGGCCTTCCAAGCAGCATAGCGGCCGATTTCGGAACTGTGAAGATAAAAATTGCACTGCCTTCTTCCCATATTATGCTCTTCCAAGCTGCAGCCATCACCCCCAAGACCAACTCGCCACATTTTTGCGTTTGTTTCCCTTTCATGGCAATGATCTGTGTGCGTCGCTTTCTCATGCATATCTTGGCTAACAATGACGCCTCCGTGCAAAGGCTCATAACGCGATCGAAATGAATTCGCAGGTTATGCCGTGAACGGTGACGGGAGTGACAAGTTTTCAGGGAACACCAAAAAAGAGAGAGGGGAGCTATCTCATGTTTCCCTCTTGACCGACGGTGATGACGTAACGGGGCGCTGCTCCTAGTTTTGGTCGCCGCTCGAGCGATCACCTTCAAATTGATCGCGACTGTACGTAACTCGCCGGGCGTTCGAAGGCAACGAAGTTCCTAAGAAGGAGGTAAATAACTACAGAACCGACAAGCCAGAGCGATGGTCGAAGTCAAATCAGTCAAAGCAAAGGTCAGATTCGGTGAAAAGTAGTGACGAGAACCACAAGGGAAGGGAGGAGTCACCCAACAAAGTGCAGAAAAGCAAAAGAAAAAAAAGCCTTCGAGGCCAAAAAACCAATAGTTTGCTACAACTGCCAGGAAACAGGGCATATTCCCGTACGTGGGATGCAAACAATCCCAAAGTTGTGTTGATGTCACTATCTAGTAACGAGAAAAGTCTGACATTGCTAGAACCGTACATTCGAGACCTCGTGGTAAACGGCAAACCGTGTAGGGTGCTTCGCGACTCGGCGGCCACCATGAACGTGGTGCATCCGTCGTACGTAGAGGAAGGCCAGTTCACGGGAGATTGTGCTTGGATTAGGCAAGCCGTGGAAACCACTAGTGTTTGTCTTCCTGTGGCCAAGATTCGTATCGAAGGCCCTTTTGGTGTACTGGACAGTGACGCTGTCGTCTGCCGCAGTATCGCCCGCCGCAGTATCCGTATTTGTTCTCTAACAAATCAGAGGATTTGCTTCGACGCAAGGGATTCGGGTTTAGCGAGGGAACAGTCCAAGCTTTAACTCGTTTCAAGGCAAGGGAGCTCGCGGCCAAGGCAGTGTGCGAATGTCCAGTGGTGGAGGAAACATGCTTGACGGGTGATTTGTGAACAAGCACCAAACAGGACAGCCCTACAGGGGATAATGCGGTAAGTGCACCAGCTAATGAAGCGGTCAGGCAAGCGCCGGAGCCTTAAATGTGTCGAGATGCAGAATGTAGGAGAAAGTTATTGAACGTAAGCCCTGCCACAGTGATTGCTGAGCAGGAAATGCGTGAGGCACAAAGCACTGCTAAGCATTGCTATGACAGGACGGCTCGCACGCGACGCTTTGAAGTTGGGGAAAAGGTAATGATCATGAAAACCTCATTGAAAAAGAAAATAGACGTTCAATGGGAAGGACCGTTTGACATAATTTAGAAATTATCTGAAACAAACTACGTAATCACAGTACGGGGAAAACGAAGGACACCACAAGTGTACCATAACAGTCTGCTTAAACCCTACCGGCAGAGGGAGGCCATTGTGAACATGTCCCTTAACCAACTTGAGATGCCTGTCGACTTTCCGGAGTTAAGAGCAGTGACGGAGGCAAAAGACATTCACGAACGAGACCATTGACATACTAGTAGAGCAGGCGGAGTTGAATCCCAACCAGAGGGCCGAACTGAGGGAACTCGTGTTTGAATTTAAGGACGTATCTTCAGACACACCGGGCAGGACCACTGCGATCGTTCACGACATCGAGTTAATCTCGTCGGACCCAGTTCGTTGGAAAGCTTATCGTGTTTCACTTCGTCAACGTCAAGTCATGGACGCTGAAATAAAGAAGATGTTAGAGCTAGGCGTAATCGAGCCAGGAGAGAGCGATTATACCTCGCCTCTTATCTTGTTTGAGGTCCCAGGAAAGGAGCCGCGACCATGAATCGACCACCACAGGCTCAATTTAATCACGAAGGACCAGACTTATCCAATACCGCATATCGTGGAAAGGCTTAACAAAGTGAGCAGTGATAATTTCAACTCTACGCTCGATTTAGTCAGAGGGTACTGGCAGGTTCCATTGACCGAGAGGGCAAGCAGGCTTGCGGCGTTTATTTCCCCGATGGCAACCTTTCGCGCGAAAGTCCTGAGCTTTGGATTGAAGAATGCGCCATATTGCTTCTCTAGCCTAATGCACCAAGTGCTACGAGGTATGAAGGACTTTGCACTTCCGTATCTCGATGACATAGAAATATTTTCTTCATCATGGGCGGACCCTGCGATATGCGACTCCTGCGAACTGTGATTTGTCGTCTACGAGAGGCCAACTAAAGTGCTAAGGCTCCCAAATGCCAGTTATGCCGCGTGGAGGTAGCTTATCTAGGTCATGTAATAGGGCAAGGCCATCGTCGGCCTTCCGAGGTTAAGCTGACTGCAATAGACAACTTCCCGCAACCACGCATCAAGCGGGACATCAGGTCATTCCTTGGCTTGGCGGGTTATTATCAAAAATACATCCGTCATTATTCAGAGATTGCGAGTTCTTTAATGGATGCTCTCAGACAAACCGAACCACAAAGGGTAAAGTAGGATGACGCCCAAGAAAAGGCTTTTAGTATGCTGAAGGCAGCACTAACGAGTCAACCAGTGTTGAACGCGCCCGACTACTCTAACCCATTCATTCTTCAGTGTGATGCCAGCGACAGGGGTATGGGGGTGGTGCTTTGTCAAAAAAGAAATGGCGAGAACGAACACCCTGCATTGTACAACAGTAGAAAGCTTTCAGTTTGCGAGAAAGCATATATTGCATCAGAAAAAGAACGCGCCTGCGTTTCATGGGCGGTGCAGAAGCTAGCTTGCTATATCGCGGTTTCAATGTTCACCATAGAGACTGACCACTGTCCCCTCACATGGCTGCCTCGAAAAACGGCCGTTTTTTGCGCTGGAGCTTGGGTCTTCAACAATACTCCTTCGATATTCGCTACAAGAAGGGTAAGCTTAACGGCAATGCCCACGGTATAAGTCGTTGCCCCTAGAGTAAGGCAAGCCTCATGCTCACCTGGGTTTCCATGGCATTTTTGCGTTGTTCATATGTCTTTTTCTCCAAGTTGTTGATTTTCACCTGATTTTAATAACCACGTCTTAATGCTCTCAAGAAATGGCTGTTTTTAGTGTTCAGGGGGGGGGGAGGACGCGTGAAAGGAATGGGAAAGGAGTAGCGGTTTTCTTTTTTTTTTTAAGCCTGGTGTGTCTTGGGAGGGGGGTGGCCTTGTGCTCCCTGCTTTGTGGTTGTGGGTTCGGCACTGTTCTGGGGTTGTTGCTTGCCCACGCAGGAGACGATAAGTGGCGATACCTGTTTGCAAGTCCAATTTCATCGGACCGAACCAGGGAGAAAAGTCACAAGAGCGCCACGAGGACTGATGAACAACTCCCAGGAATCTACCAGTTACGAACCAAGGGTTCGTCACTTCTGAGGGGAATTTTGCCACTGAAACGCCGATGCCTCGCACTGCGGCTGCTGGCCCCTACGCGTCGGTATCTTCCTTCCCCGCCGGATATGCTGTTACTGTTGGAGTCTATCACCCCGTGTAGAAAGGACTCTCGCCCACCATGCCTCATCGAAACGAAGTGTCACTTTCTAATTTGTCATGGTTGTCTCGAGTGTATGCCGGTCTGGCGGAAGCCCCGCAGTGTTTACAGGCCCTCTTGTGGGTGTGCGACGTTAGAGGGACGCTTTTCTCGAACTGTCAAGCCCTACCGGGGAACTTCTGCGAACCAGCAACGCGCAAAAGAGAAGGGCAAGCGTCTACAATTCCTGGACATGGGGATTGGCATAACCGGAGGCGGGATGCCCCTTTCCCTGCAGCAGCCGTGGTATAATCGGAGGCGGGATGCCCTTTTCCTTGCAGCAGACTTGGTATAACCGGAGGCGGGACGGCTTTTTCCTTGCAAAAGGCTTGGTATAACCGGAGGCGGGACGGCCTTTTCTTGCAGTGGCTTGGTATCTACGAAGGTGGGAAGCCCATCGACAAACCAGACTCTGTGCCTGTCATGTGACCTCGACGGGCGCACTATACCTCCCACGATTTTAGAGTGCCTATTTAAGGATCTCCGAAATGTACTTTTCATCACTTCATTCTCTTCTTATCATCTTTCGCCAACCTTTGAATAAACCGTGCACATTTCGCACTAGAAATCGTCTCGTTCTTGCCTGGTCGCCATGATCTACCGGATGCCTGCAGCCCGCCGTCAACGCCAGGCTACCCAATAGTAACCTCGGTCGAGCTTCGATAAACAGGCGTCGCTACAACTCGGCAGCAGTACGATACGCTACCTTGGAGTACGCAACGCCTCCCGTCTTTCTTTCCTTATCCCCTACCTGCGGCGCCAGCTCCGCCGTACTAAATGGGGAGCGGCAGTCGAGGAGGACATCGAGACACCCTAGCCTGCAGGTTTGCGCAATACACGAAGCGCATACAGGAAAGGGATTTTTTATTATAAAAATGACGGCCGCCAGACAAGAAGTAGCGATGCGGGTTTGTTTTCCATGTCAAACTCAGACACTACTAAAATTATTCACAAATCCACGTGATTTGGTGGATATTGTGTGCTGGCTGTACATACAGAGACAGATAATCAGCATAAGCAGCTGTTTTCGATGAGGCACTTGCAAACCATCTTTGCAATTTAGTGAACAATATCAAAGCGATCTCCTCACCAATGGATTAAAATGCAGAAATAATTCACAATTCACTCAGTATAAAGGCTGCTGCTGCTGATGATGATGACCTCTTTTGTGCTTGCTTGGACACGACGGATCATCGTGGTTGACGTCATGACATGCGAGTCTGTTTATTTTCTGACAAAGGGCGTCTAAGAGACTTGATCAAAGACATGGCTCGTCTGTCTGACCATGTCACATATTTTGCCTAACTGCAACACCTCATGCGCGGAAGTGCCGCACCAAAAGCGCGTAATCAAAACGTTCAGAACCAGAGAGCGATCAGCGCGACAAACAGCGACCGCCACCAACGCAGCGACCACGTTGGCCACTTTCTGATGATTACTATATTGACTTTAGTTCTAACACTCTCATCGTTCGTTTGGCTACTGAAAATGCCGGTGACGCAACTACTCTCAGCTCCGTTGCACTGTGGAAGTGTACTGCGTTTCTTTTAGCTGCGCGCAAGGCACTCTAATTTCAGTCAACTCGGTGGTTCATGCTAAACTGTGACTGGCGGAATGATTGCGCCGACAAAAAACGACCTTCAACAGAAGCAGCCGCACCTCCATGAACTTGCCAAAAGACAAGAATCCGGTGACTGGACGGATGGTAGCATCGGCGCCTGCGTACACGTGTGTAAACACGACGATGTCGCAGAGCTCCTGTTTGATTGGAAACATGGCTATGTCGAATCCGTTGCGGCCCATGGTGCACACCATGTACCCGTATCCGGTGGACGCTGCACCGACAAGGCAGATGATTGTATGCGTGTCTCAGGAAAGTCACATATTTCTGTATAATCAATGCATCAGCACGACATCCTCTGAAAAAAATGAATAAACATATATCTTCATTGTCGTCTTAAAGCTACTTGTGCGGTTCGGTAATGCTATCAAATAATCTTGTCGCACTTAAGATGGAGAATAGCTTGATGGTGGAAAACACCCATAAATATATCAGCACTCTTAAGACGCTCGCAAAAACGATAAAGAACACACATCCACTGTTTACTACACGTAGGTGAGCACTACCAACTCAAGTGCTTCACAGGCTTAACGTCTAGACATGCGCATACGGAGACGAACAAGAAGAACAAACACAAAAACAAAATATTTTAATGCGCGCTAAAGTGTCGGCACACGAGCGTCATTCCGTGTGATCACCGAGTCTAAATAGGAATGATGCCTTCAGGTATCATGTGTCGGTTTATTGGCCGGTTGCGTTCAGCCAAAAACATCAAGTCCTCGTAACGCCTGCGGCAGAAAGGATGTTCTGCATCCGCCTCCAAGGTTTCTGAGTGGTGGCGCTGGCTAACATTCCCAGGGTTGTACTAGGAAACATAAATACCGAAGAAAGTGGATGGGCAAGCGGCGCCGCGGTAGCATAATTGGTCGAGCATCGCACGCGAATTGCGAAGGTTCTGGTATCGTTCCGCACCTGCGGCAAGTTGTTTTTTCATCCACTTTCATTTCCATTATTTATCGTTTCATTATTTCATTTATTACGCTTAAGTAATTTATCCTATGTTGTCCATGGTGTCAGTGTTTGTTGGCTTCTTATGATATGACTAATAAACATCGGGCCCCTCGGTTAACCCCCTTTCCCCTTTCTTCTCGTTAAGCAGGAATGAGGAACGCACGGCGACCAAGTTAGATCATGCTGGAGAAATTGGTGTTCGAACAGAAGAGTCCTCAAATGGAATGGAATATGAACATTAATATGAAAACTACTTTTGAGCATCGACTGTAATACTGCATATCTTCCCATTGTCCCTGTAAAGTCAAATAGAAAGGATGTGTGCAATCCGCTTGAGAAAAAATAAAGCTGATGACTTATTTACATGTTCCTTACACGTAATACGGCCCCGAACTTGACGTCCGGGTATCACTGGAGCTTGTAAATAACAAAACACTTCATGCTAGTTCTAATTTCCGCGCTACAATAACGGCAAGTGACGGAGCACAGGAACAGAACCAAATTCACGTAGAATGCTGTCTTTATTGAAGGAGCATGACTAATACTACAGCACCGTACAGGCTTTAAATCAGATGCACGCCTGGAAACTACTGAAGCGACTGGAAACTACGAAGCAGAAGTTTCTTTCGGCTTGCCTTTCTCAACATCAATAGTTGCCTCCTTGTCACAGAATTGTTCTGAAAAGCAGGCACTTGCTTCTATATTTCCCCTTCTACGCCGCTATGACTCTTGTAGAACACATGTGTAACTCGAGACAACATCAAATATAGAAGCGTATAGTAAACTCACAAATGCACTGCGAACTGAATAGTAAATTGTTTGCGACCTCGTTGTCTGTGATTGTCTGCGTTCCTTGCGCTGCTCCCACCATGAATAGCAAATAGCACTCGATTCGTATTCAATACTTCGAACATGCAGACGGCTTGAACATGATTCGGGGGGGCGGTATTATACCACTTGAGAAGGCTTTCATCTTATATTTGATCGGCCTGCGTAGAATAAGCCGTATTTGTGTCACCTAAAAAACAATTTTTTATATATCTGCGTAATATAAGACCTAAGCAAAGACTGACGCCCAAACACCCACAGAGTACTTGGATAGCGGCTTTCTTCCATATTCTTGCGAGGCAGCTGCTAATCCGAACGCGACTTGGAAATGCAATAATGTGTTCCATCGAAACCTGACACGCTAATTGGATGTGACATATCGAAAAGCGCTTTAGTGTCTGTTTTCCTGCTGTATATCTTCCCACTGTCGTGAAAATGCTAAAAATTGCCACTCCACACGAGAATTAGAGAGAACTGTAGTTTCCCTATTTAATAAAGTGACATAATTCTACTCCTAGCTACAAAAAATATCACTAACTAGCTGTGGCGCGCGTTTGTGGCCGTCGGCGTGTATGGGTTTCTAGTGTCTATGGTGTCTCCACAGACACTGTGGAGACCAGGAAGGGGCTGCCCAACCCTCCATTTATCGAGCCCCCCCCCCCCCCCTCGCGAATTCGGCGGCGATCTCTTGTTGCTTTCGCCGCGCGAAGGCGCGAGACACGGGCCCACCATGCGTCGTCACGCACGTTGTGCAAACGTCTTAACTATTTTATTTACTCAAGACATGTTGCTTTCCTGGAATATTACTTACCTCTTGAGCATTGGTCGACATGATGACATCGTTGTCGAAGGAACGATGCTGCGAGAACCAGCTCACGGAAAGTGATTCAATATTTCGTTTTTGTCTCTATTATTTTGTTTAAAGCTTTCAGTAAAATGCCACATTATTTAGAATTTAGGTATATTGATGCTTGCGTTAAACAATGCGTTGAGTGCTCAATATACCATTGCCAACGACTGTTTTCAACCTGGTAGACGTAACACCTGCGAGGCATGAGGGCTTTCTATTCAGAATAATTGATCTTCATACTTATTGTTCTATACATTACTGGCCTACCGACAGAATTAAATTGTCCTTTGCAGAAGACTGCGGTATATAGCGTGCGAAACGCCATAACTCCAGCAGCTCACACTTTCAGTCTGACTTCGACAAAATTTCAAATTAGTGGGAAAAGTTGCAAGTGTTTGTATACTAACAGATGTAAAACTATGCCTCCTTGCAATCAATTAATTTCACTTAGGTCAATAGAAATGGTACATGTACTGCTTTCCAGTCATGAATTTTGTTCCTACATAATGACTTTCAAAGCGCCTACCTTCCAGAGAAAGTTCGTAATAGAACAACGATGAATGCAAATCACAAACAGCTTTCCTTTTTTTGATATTGGTATTACCTCGTTATTGTTATACACGATGGATGGAAAGTTTACCTAACTAGGCACAAAGCTTCCAGCTTGAAAAAAACATTTTATGCAATGAAAAGCTTTTTCCTGCTTTTATTTGCACATGCAGTAAAGAAGGAACAGCGCGGCAGGTACGGGCCCGTGCACACGCACTACATTGGGTTTGTATTGCTCAGGCTGCTCAGTCGCAGAATTTTTAAAGTAGCATCCGATTGTAAAACTCTGCGACAGCAGTTTAACAACGAAACATGGAAGTCGCTATTTGGTGTCGTAAAGATGTCTTAAACGGACAATTCAAATGTCTAGTAGCTGTCCTAATAAAGTCAGTTTGTAGCCGTGGACGTCTAGAACTATTTCAGTAAACCCTACTAGCGCTACGCTTGAAGTTCGCTAATGGACATCCAAGCAACTGAAGGCTTTTGTGAGACATCGCCTCAAATTTTTGTGGCAGTGGTTAGTAATACAAGGAGCGTCCACATTACAATTTATCGTAAACGAAGCACAAACATTGCAGAAAAAGTGGATATTCTCTGATAAAGTGAGGCGCAGGTAGCTTTTCACAGACGTGAACTATGATAATAGGGTAGCACAGCCTGATTTGTCTACATGCGCATCTTGCTTAGACCAATGAATTGAATTCGGCCTGTGCACAATTCCGCCTATCAAAATTATTTAATAACTAAAATGCCACTGTGCCGCGATTGACTAAAACAATGATGTCACTTTTGCTTGAAACGCATCATTGTTGACAAAACGTTGGCCTGCTGGGTCTCCTGCGAAGTTAGATATTTGCTAGCAGGGAACATTTTGTCAATGATGCTGCGGTTCTGGCAGAAATAAGATCCTGTTTTGAGTCAATTGGCAGGCTAGCACGACAGCAGTATACAAAATAGGATGCTGTGCTACAATGAATTCTTCAAGATTACAGGACGGTTCACATGAGGAAAGAAACCGTACGCTCTACTCTGTCCACCAATAAGTTTTTTGTTATATTTGTGCGTAATTGAAAAGTAAAGTGTGAATTATTTTGTGCGTACCCTTTGTAAACTATCTTTGTATTGTTACGTTGTAGCGACGGTAAAGGGCACAAGTATCCAAAACCGTGTATCGCAACACTAACTCTTTAATGACCAGACCTGTGCACAGGAAGACAAGAGCCAAGCACAACCATAGCGTCAAACACCGTCTACGTCCAACAGAAGCGATAGTTACTGATTATCTAGCTACACTGTCTAAATGGGGAATGGAAACGACAACCCTCGCAGCAAGTCGCAAAGCATTTATGTCGCTCGTACCCATAATCTAGAAGTTAAATCCGCCATTGCACAAGCTAAGCTTTCTGACCATTACTTCGTGCTTTTCACTGAGACAGACTGTGAATCCCTTATTACCAGAGGCATCATCTCATCAAACCCCATCAAACAAATCAGCATAACTGATATATGAGTGTTTGATTAATCACTCCGAGAAAATAACTGGAATAGTTTTTTTATTTACTGTGTCAATGGTAAATATGTATCACGAATTTTTAGCTGCGTTTGCTTCTTTTAGACAGGAGACACGTGTTGTCAAAATTAGGCAACGTAACCTGAGCCAGAAGTGGATGACCAGTGAAATCCTAACCGCTCGAAAGGAAACAGACTCGATGTTGTGGGCTAAGGCCGAGCGCTCGTCATACGGCGATGACACGCGCGTAAAATACAGATGTGCCAGAAACATGCAATGATGAGAACTGCAGAACTTACTTATTCTAGAAAGATATTTTAAGAAGCGCGATCTCACATAAACAAAATGTGCTCCCTTATCAACAATATTAGAGGAGGCAACATTCATTGCCTAAACAGCGCCTTTTATCTTTTTTTTCTACAAATGAAATTACGGTAAGCTTACTTATTCAGTCCTTTTCAAGAATCTCAGGATTGAGGAAACGGCGAAAATCTGTGCGCAATTTAACAGGTAGCTTGCAAGATACAGCATATCTTCACTTAGTCTCCCTTGATGAATTGAGGTCCATTCTTTTCAACCTTAAGACGATTAAATCATCATGATTAGACAAAATCTTTGTAAGTGAACTCCAGAGCAATTTTGACGCAATTAAACATATATTGCGATCTCTTTGAAACTATATTTTGGATGCTGGTGTGAGTCCACTTGAAGTGAAAAGCGCAATAGTAATTCCAGTTCATAAGCAATGTACACGCTATAATAACGAGAATTACAGACCCATTTCGATAGTCTCCTGCATAGCTCAAATATAGAAACATGTGGCCCTTACGATAACAAATTTTCTAGATAATCATAGTGTATTGTCATCGAATCAGTACGAATTCGTGCAGGGGAAGGGCACCCAAGCAGTAATAGAAGATTTCTCTGGTCTAATAAATTCCACACTAGATCGCAACCGGGTAGCCTGTGCTCCCTTTTGGGATGCATCTAGGGCATTTAACAGTGTTTGTCATGGCATATTGTTACAGAAACTGTCTATGCTACGCCTTCGTTGGTCATTCTTGAGTCTATTAACTAACTATCTGCAGGCTAGACGACACTGAGTAAAAGTGGGTAATAGGTCATAGTTGAAGTGTTCTTGCATGTATTTGTTCTGCAGTCCCTCAGGGCATAAGCCCCCTACTCTTTAACATATATGTGAATTATTTTTGCACTGTAATAGATGATCATATATATCAATACGCCGATGGTACAGTTCTATTATCCCGTGAAACTAACCTCTTCGATGCAATTAGCACTTACAGAATAAGGTAACTAAATTTATAAACTGGTTCGTGGCGAATTTAATAACCGTCAACCCTTCTAAAACCGACCTATATTTTTCCATAACCCCATGAAAAAAATCGTGCGTTTGAAACCGCATTTCTTACACACATCTGACTGAAATACCTGCACATGTCAACCTGCTAAATAGGCAGCTTCTGTTAAGTGTATCTTGGGTTGATTTTTGACTGGAAACTTTTACGGAACTCGCATTTGTCTGAACTCTCTAACAGCTTGCGCGCGGTCCCCCTGTTTACTATTCAGTATACGAAGTCTTAGGCCAATCTCCGTGCGAAAAATGATTGTGAATGCTTTAGTCTACAGTGTACTACGTTATGGCTTGAGTGTTTATGGTCCATGCACCCTTAGATGGAGCTCAAGAATTAACTAAATTTTACGTTCGCTGTTGTCAATAGTGGCATACGATTTGTGTCCAAGGAAAGATACAGAAGTCTTCAAGTTGTTTAATTTGGCAAACTTCACTTCGCTGATTGTGGAAAGTGTTCTAATTAAACACTTCTGGAATAATGATGTTAAAATACCGAACACACCTGCCCGTACTCTTATCCGAAATAACTGTATGTGATCCCCAAGACGGCAATGAAGTATGGAAGAAGAACGCGGTAATATTATGTTCCAGCCATATTTAATAAATTACCAACGCCTGTGTTAGAAGCTAACACAAGACATGGGATCCAGAAATTAGTCAGGATTTTCGAAGTTTAAAAGAAAATTTTTATAAATTCTTCAATATTTCGTTCAATATTTCGCTAATAGCTAACTCCCCTAATAATCACGTGGAATTTTCTGTGACCTGACTGCGAGGCATTGCAGTCAAGCCCTCTGAGGCATTGGCAGGCCTCCTATCTGTATTTTGTTTTTCTTTATCCACAATGAAGTATTGTATTGTATTGTAGGCAGAACCTAACATTACAAGCAGTTGGTCTGTTTCAGACTGGCCGATATGTTGCGAGTTAAGAGTTGCGAAACGTTTCACGAACTGCTTCGGAAAAGATAATTCACTTTGTTTCGAAACGTCATAAACAGCTGGCCAGACTGGTTCGAAACGTTTCCACACCCTGTTGCCGGTTGAAACTGAGCTCCATTTCGATGCGATTTAGGTTTCAGTTCGACAAAAATAAGCACTACCGCTTCGGTTACGGCTCGAAATCCTGGGTGTAACTAACATTTCCCATTTATGAAGCTTGGGCTCGTACCTTCGGTGTGATATGGATCATAAAGCATCCCGCTTACGTGTTCGCGTTGTGGTCGTCGTGGTGGTGGTCGTGGTAGTCGAGGGTGTAGTGGTGGGGCGGCGTCTTGAAGTTTTTGGCGTCGGATGCGTTGTAGGCTCCGCTGCATCGAATCGTTCAAACGCATGCGACAAGAATGAGGAATGAACTGATATCACATTAGGTAACTAATACTGCAGCGGGAACAAACTCTCAAACTGAGTTCCCGCTCAAAAACCAGTTCCCAAAACCGCATTTCTTGGAAAGTTCAAAACACCTTTGAAAGAGTGTGATATTAACAAGAATGTATTACGGAAAAAAGTTGCACTTTCGCCCGAAAGGCGAAGCACCGATTGCGATACCAAATTAGTACACTGCTATGAGAAGGCAATATAGTAATATTATCGGCCGTCTAAACTTGTACAGATTCGCTTACTAACTAAATTAACAAGCACGGTGTCACGCGCACACCGGTAAACATGAACACGTCTCGCCCCAGTACAGGGAAAACTCGCCGTCACAACACTGGAGTGGTGAATCGCGGAAGCAGTGAGCGAAATGACCTTCACGTACGTCTCGTTTCAACGCGAATGAAACGTCGAACGCACAGCGCCTACGAAGCTACCAGCACTACGCGCACCCTGCACACAACGCACATCGCTGTGACGATGAGGCGCGTGCGGGCGCGGCTGTGGCCACGCCGCCGATCGCCTCCAAGATGCGGCGCCCGCACGGCAGCGCCGTCACCATCAGCCGCCGGCGAAGAACGCCCCTCCCTTGCTTCACGGCTCGCGCGTAAAAGGAGAAAGCACGCTTCCGGCCCTGCTTCCTCACTCGCGCACGCTAGATCGAGCCCCGTTCGCCGGCTCACCCTCGCACACTTTCGCTCGCACACGTAGGACAGGGCGCGCAGCGACAATTTTATCGCCCTTGGACTTTTCACGGAGGCTCACGGCGACGCTGACAACATTGGCGGCGAGGAGTTACGGAGTCGCCATTTATCGGAAGCGCCTCGCTGGCGTAGTATGAGGGATCACGTGGCACGCTCCTCATAGGTTTTGCTGTCAGCGCTCACTGAAAGCACCACGCGGGAGCTCTCCCGGGCATTTCTGTAAGTACTTTCGAAACGAGGGAAGTTTTTTACTGTCTCAATAATAATCTTGGGCAAACTGAAAGCACAGGCTCGTTTACAGACGCTATCTCTTTACCGAATACGTACAGTGAACGCCCACAGCGCGCGGTCGCCGCGATGGAGTCTTCCGAGCCGGCTTCTTGCGTGAAAGGTAGGTAAACGCTGAGAGCAGACTATGTGAAATATGTTCTTGTACTGTTTGTGTAACTAATTGGAGCATAATAGAATGAAGCCTCAATGCAGCGATCGCACAGATTCGCAGCGACCGACTGCGCATCTGTATGCTTGTCCGCGCACTGTTTCGCTTTCGCCGCGTGCGCGTTTTCGCTCCGTGCCATGAGCTTTAGGCCGCAGAATATGAGCCTTTGACAGTATACAAGCAACCATTATTGCGTGGGCGCTATCAGAGCTGTTCAAAAATAATTTCATTGTAGATACTTCTACGCCTAAGGGGACTGTGATGTGCCGTCGCGACGATTCAATCTTTTTTTTTTCTAAGTTCTTGGACGTTTCAATATTATTTCTCAAGTTGCGTCGCACTGTTTGTTTATCGGGGTTCTCAGCGTGCGATTTCCCGGTGCTTCTTTTTTGTAATTCAATGCATTAATTCATAACACAAACATGACCATATGTCATGATTTTTTTGATGTGCTTCTTGCCGCTCCCTTTTCACTCCAGTGAACTTGCCAATATCTGTAGCATCGACAAGTTCATAGACCAAACCGTCATGACATTAGCCGGACAGCGGACTCGGGCGAGCGTCTCAGTGCGCGTTTTCCGAACATCGCAGACCCGGCGCCGTAGCGGAAATCTTTGTCGCGTCTGTGCTTGCTGCATACCCGAGTTGTAGTCGATGGCTGTTTGCCGGTTTAATGTTTCGCGAGCCAAGCTTCACGCAGCTTCTTGTCCTGCGGCTACGTGTGAATAAGGCTGACACCGGGCTCCATTGCGTACGTCCGGCACGGCGGCACCGAGCAGTAGCCTACCATGTTGCGCGCCTTCAAAGGCAGCCACTGCCTATTGTAATGCTTTCAAGCGTTGTAAAGGAGACTCTCGAAGCGGGAAAATCTCGCCACTAAATGAGGACCGCAGCGTACGAGAGAATTTAAACTCGTTTTCAGCTCGCTTCAGCGCTCCCGAAGCAGCCGACGCGGCCGCTGTGTCCACGTGATCCCTCCTAGCACGTCACGCCGACGGTGGCGCCAGCTTTTCCAGTGGTGGAGCTCGAGCCCAATAAATGCGCTTGGAGTGCCCATAGGATCGCTATCGCAATAAAATATTTTAAGAAGACCTGGTACGATTGTAGATACTCCGAGCGCGGCATTTTCCCGTCCCATTCCCCGTCAACGTCCTTCGTTACGATGGAGCGGAGGATCACCGGTTGCGACAGAGTGGTGTTACCCTGCTCACGGCGTTACCAGAGTAACATGATGCAGGGCTACTTGGTTCACATTGCCGAGTAGACCATAAATATGATCGATTTGGAGCAAACAAGAATAAGGAAACAAGGTTACGGTCTTCTGGGCTTTTTGAAGCACCCGGCATCGGCCGCGGTATTTACGCTACGCAGAACACGCAGCTACGTGTTGCTACGTGCACCTGTGAGTGCACAGCATGGCTGCAGTGCGGGTGCCAGCCTGGCCGTGATGCTTTGCGCTGCACGGATAGTGGGAAAATCCAGCCTGCGCAATTTGCAGCGCTCAAGCACGTCTAAACAGGAGCGGCGGGGAGTGAGTGCGCACTAGCGCTTGCCCTCGTAGGCGATGACCGCCATTCATCGCGACGCGTGGCAGGAATTGAGTACGTGTGCTCTGATCTTAAGTTTCGCGTATGTCGAGGCTAGTTGAGTGTTCCAGACTAATAAAAACTAGCCAGAGCGGACAGCCATGACCCCTTCCCCTCGCCCCTCTATGATTAGTCTGACCCAAGTTTCCTTGCTACATGGGTGGGCACGACAGAACGTGAGCTGACGACAGTCGGCTCACGCTGCTTGATTGAAGTGAGCTATTGACCAATGAAGCCCGTGTAAGAGTATCTGCTATATTACGAAATATGGCTGCACCGAAAAGAGTGAGAAGGCTACTGTGGAAAATATTGTTTAAGGTGACCTTGCGCTCCGCTTGTGAGCCCCGCGCAGTAGTCCAATTCAAAGCAGCGTATGCTATCCTCAGAATGTGTTTACATATTAACGCAATAACTAATGTGAGTAACGCTAATCACGTTAACGACTGTAATCAACAAGGCAGTTAGCATGGAATGATGTGCCTATGGCACATCAGTTCTGCGTATGTGCGCTAGTAAGAGTAACGTTTATGAAAAGCAAAAACGTGTCCTTCACCAGACAGCAGCACGAAGCTGCAAAGGAAACCCATTCTTCAACTCCGACGCTTGCTGGAAATCTGTATATGTTTTCTTTGTAGCGGTATTCCACGGTCGGATGGGTGACAGTTTTACCCCTTCCTGAATAAGATCCCTCTTTCATGGATAACTTCAAATCAAATGAAGTGTAATGCCTTATGTTTTCATCACAACGCAGGCGCTGCAACACTGAGCGCCGTGAGTGACATTGAAGATAAGATATGCATGTGCGCATTGATGGTACGCTACATAAAACACAGAATTCCAATGTCAAATGGGTAGTGCACAATTTTTCTTAGCCCAGATCTACGCAGCAATGTTCGATGCAAACGAAATGGTATAAAAAAAGTATTTCTGAATTGGCATGAAACCTGAAAATGATTTGCAGAAAACAAAACTTCGGGCAACGAGAGGAAATGCGCACACAGCACTTGAATGTTTCACCCACAATATTCTACGAAGTTGACTGCAGGATCGTACCCACCGTGGTTGCTTAGTGGGTTTAGTGTTGCGCTGTTAAGCACCAGGTCGCGGGACAGAATCATCTGGCGTCGCGGCCGCATTTCGATGGGGGACAAATACCAAAACACCCATGTACTTAACTTTAGGTGCACGGTAAAGAACCTGAAAATTATTCTGGAGTCCCCGACTACGTCGTGCCTCATAACCAGATCGTGGTTTTGGCACGTAAGGCACAATAAGTAAATTTTTAACTCCAGGTCTGTATCTGTATTTTGTAAAGATGGTTGCTCAGTCGCTATGGTGTTAGGCTGCTAAGCACGAGGTTGCGGGATCGAACCCCAGCCACGGCGGCCGCATTTCTATGGTGGCAAAATGCGAAAGCACTGGTGTGCTTCGATTTAGGTGCACGTTAAAGAACCCCATATGGGCCAATAGTCCATATAGTACTCCACTACGGCGTGCCTCAAAATTAGACCATGGTTCTGGCTCGTAAAAAAACCATACCTTTTTTTGTAAAGATTGCGTTAACATTCTCGGCAGTCAGCAACGTTGACACAGGTAACATTTTCGGCATGCTAATATTGTTAGCTATGCGTGCTTAATTGACATTAGTAGGTGAACAGCTGACGTGCCATGGTTCGGCCTAACGACTGTTACATATCACAGCCAACCTGAAATCTCTTGTGCATTTTAATGGCGAGCCCTTTACCCATTAGTTGTTGCATCTAGAGGTGATAAAGTGAACGAGTTTCACCACGTCAAGAGCGCGAGATCATTTGGACAGCGGTCGCAAACAACAGACAAAAGTGAAGCAGAAACTACTGCAGACATTTTGGATGCAACTGAAGCTTCATCAATTCTGTCCTGCGCCCCTGCATGTATTTCTCAAAGACGCTAGAAATGCTCGATAATGTGAATAGACAAGGGAATCTTGAAATTCGCCGAAAAACTCGTTTATGCAGCGATAATATTATATTGATATGAATACAATCACACGGCAATGCATAAAGTCATTATTGCTTTTGACTGTTGGTGAAATAGTTGTGCTGGCCCTCTTATCACACATTTTAAACTCAAAATTCGCTGAGTGCCCATTGAACCATTTAATGTTAGCGGAAAGGGACCGTGTAAGGACACTGTTCTGCTCAATGACCACCGAGCTAACGGCCATTCTTGAATGTTGCTCTGAAGAATATTTGAGCAGCTAGTATTTATGTTCGTGAATTTTCTGTTTATCCCTAATCAATATCACGCCGCTTGGATGCCGGATACCACGACGTCGGAGATTTGCATGGCGCTATAAATCTCCTAGCCGCATGGAGCACTAGGCTAGCCACAAACTGATGACCAGGACCAGGACCACTCCTTCGCCACTGACGTTCATCTACGCATCTGCTGATCATAGCAGTTGTATATAGGATAAACGAAAGAAAGGGGGTTAACCGAGGAGCCCGATTTTTTAGTCATATTCTTCTTATTATATATAGGATGACACACTAGGTTTTGTCACATACGCATGCTATACTGGCAAGCGTAAAGTGACTGGGGATGCGTCTGCATGCCAAATTTTTGCAGTAATTAGAGTATTTTCTATGCGATTATGCTTTATCACAGGATGAGGACACTTAAAATTGAAATTGCAGAGTTTTACATGTTTTACGCAGGAAAACAAGGGTGTAATTACGAGGTACGATGTAGTGGCGGATTACACAATAATTTTGACCCCCTGGCGATCTTCAACGTTCACCCAGCGTGCGCTACGCGAGCCTTCTTGCATTTCGCCTCCATCGAAATGCGGCCAACGTGGTCGAGATTTGATCCCGCGGCCATATGCTTAGTAGCGCAATGCCATACCACCAAAGCGCTCTACCACGTCTACGCTCTCAAAACGCTCTAACACCAAAGCGAGTCATGAAGAAACTTCCATGGTGCAGTCGTATCGTTTCTTTGAAAATCTCGTACAGCAAATCAGTTATGTGGAAGCCTACTAGGTGAAAACAGTGCATAAACGGGAAGAATTCTCAACGTACCACGAAGGTGCTTGGGAAACCTCTACGGACAAAGAAAACCTCGCAGTTGAAAAATTTGTCCTTGTGTGTTTTGCACCATGCGCAGAGTTTCTCGTTCGCACGAGTTTTACCCGAGTTTCCTCGATGGCTGTCAGTGAACGGAGATAGCATGGAACGCGTAAAAGCAGGAGGCAGAAAAAAAATTGCAGAAAAAAGCCGCGTGCGACAACATGAGCGCACCTTGCGCAGCACACTGCTTCCGAGTTTCAAGCACTGAAGGCTGCGCAAAGAAAGGCGCCAGCGCCACGTATTTTAATACCTTGACTACAGTGTACTGGAGAAGCGGTCCGAACGACGCTCTCCCGCTGAGGTGCCGCGTGTACAAAATTGTGCGAGGTCGCTGCGAGCGAACAGGGTTGGGGCGGGGACACGCTTCGCGGCATTTTCAACGTAAATTAACTTAGGGCGCCGAAACCGATTACGCGTGTACACTCTTATAGTGGGGCTTTATTTCCACTGCAAATCTATATTGACACCATTTTCCTACTAATGCATGTCTGAGGCGTAGTTTATACAACATGCTGTCGTTGTCAAGTGCGTCGTCTGCAGGCGAGCGCGCATACGTTGCGCGGACGCTGGCGGACGCCCAGTTATTTTTGCAGAAAGTATGTGCAGCGAATTTTTTTATGGTTTTACTTGCGTTGGTGCGCCCGCGACTCTTGTCGGCCGGTACGAATACTAGTTTCAGACAGTTGGACAGCTATCTTTAACATCGTCTTCTAAAAGTGACATGCAATTTTTGCTATAGAAGCCGCCTGTCTGCAACATGCAGCTACGTAAGAAATTACATTATTACCGTGTCATCTTACGCGCACTTCTTGTTGGCGGAATATATTGATTAGGGACAATGATAAAAGAAAACAATATTATAGTGAAATAAACCAGGTTTATCACCTGCGTGCCGCGAAGAAATGCAGATGACCAATGCACTTCTAGGTTCTAGGTTCCTCTAGCCTTATATTTATATGGCACATAGACATGTATATCCACGGCATATATGTAAGAGAAGAATTATCAAAAATTCTAAATCTACTGATGGCAAAAGTGAAAACTCCCGACCGGAGTAAGCGTGTTTCTTTTAAAAGCTGCACCAGCCCCAGCTGAACCAATCGCCTTCCCAAGAAAAGGAATGCAGGCCATTATTGGACCTTAATATTGACACAAAGATGTGGGGCTCCCGCACCGCAGAACGGCGCGCGCAAAGGTCGGCGCCATGAAAGACGATGAAGTGCGTAAGCTGCACGCTCTTCTGCTGGCCCACCATTAAAGAGAAACTTCTATTTTGTAATTTTTGCTTCCTTCCATTCTTTTGGAAGGACGCCGTCCTCTGTCCAGACCGTGTCGTTAAAGAAATTGGTCAAGCTCTTTAGCGTGTCGACACTTAGATTGCGAATCATTGCGTTCGTGACCTGATCTACCCCTGGGGTCGTGTTTTTCTTGAAGGAGTGTGCCGCTGCGTAAACCTCTTCAAAGGTTATAGGGGCGTCCAGTTCCGGTTGGTTCTGACCTTCGTAAACGGGTTTGGTGGATTGCCCGGTCGGTACAGTTCCTACGTATATCTCTTTAATTTTGTCTATCATGTCAGCTTCCCGACCTTCAAACTCTTTTTCAAGCAGCTTAAGTGTGCGATTCGCGACTGTTTTTGTTCCTCCCGGGTCAATCATACTTCGAAGAATGCGCCATGTTTTCTTTGTAGTCAACGTGCCCCGAAGCGAGTCGCTGAACTGACGCCAATTGCTGTCGCTTAACTTTTGTGCGTATTCGTAAGCTTCCTGCGCTAGCTGAGCTATCCGTATCCTGAGTTTACGATTAAGCTTCTGCCTTTTCCACCTTTTTGTGAGGCCTCTCCGGGCTTCCCAGAGATGCAACAGGTGACGATCCACGGCTGGAGCCTCCGTTGTCGTTTCAATTGTTTTGGTGACCCTAGAGTGAATAACTCGGATCTGCTCGGCCCATTCTCCTACGTCTGTTATGCTGCCGATTGTTTTCTGTTTTTCACGAAATTCGGTCCAGTCGGATAGCCTTGCCTTGCCAATAGCTCTTCGAATCCTGGCTGCATTAACCGATATGCTTAAGATATAGTGATCACTTCCTAGGTTTTCACCGAGGTTCTTCCATCGCGTCTCACTTTCGTTGTTGGTGAACGTGAGGTCGGGGGAAGTGTCCTGGGACACGCTGTTCCCGATTCGCGTTGGGAGATCCGGTTGAGTTAGCTGGAAAAGTCCGTAGCGCTCTACAACGTCTGCTAACAATATGCCCTTGGGATTGACTCTACTGTAGCCCCAGTTTGAGTGTTGAGCGTTAAAGTCGCCTAACAATATTAATTTGTCCCTACCTTGAGCGAGTCTCACCGCGGTGGCCACCACGTTTTCAAAATCCGCCTGTTTTTCTCTGGGAGAACTATAAACGTTGACAAGCCTCGTAACATCAACAACCTTCGACCAATCTCCCTAACGTCGTGCGCGGGGAAACTCTTTGAAAAGGTTGTGCAGGTCCGGCTCTCGAACCACATAGAGCTAAAGAACATGTTCCCCTCAAACATGTTCGGTTTCCGACCCCACGTGTCAGCGCAGGACGTTTTTCTACTACTAAAGCACGAGGTCCTGCACCCCAACAGAGGGTCGGAAGATAAATTTGTACTGGCATTGGACATCAAAAAGGCCTTCGACAGCATCTCCCACCACGCTATTCTGGAGGGACTGGAAGCGGTGAACTGCGGAACGCGAATTTATAACTACGTGCGCTCATTCCTCAGCCACCGCACGGCCACAATCGGATTAGGCTCCACGAGGTCCGACACCTTCAACTGTCCCGACAGAGGTACCCCTCAGGGAGCTATACTCTCTCCACTGCTATTCAATGTAGGGATGAGAAAGCTAGCCCTGGAGCTAGATAAACACCCGAATCTCGGTTGTGCGATATATGCCGATGATATCACGTTCTGGGCTCACCAGGGGTCCTATGGGGACAAGCAAGAAACCCTTCAAAAGGCCATAGACGCAGTCGTGGAATACGCGATGGCGGTGGACATGGCATGCGCACCCGAAAAATCGGAATTCATTCGGGTGCGTGTGAAGTACGCAAGAAAGAAGGACTGGGTGCCGCTCACTCTGACTCTCGACGGGGTGCCAATTCGTGAAGTGGAGACACTCAGAATATTGGGGATGTGGATACAGCAGAATGCTGCAACATCTCACACCCTACAAAAACTAAAGGCGGTCACAGGAAACGTGGCCAGAATGATAAGGAGAGTGGCAAGAAGCAGAGACGGCCTAACTGAGGGAGAGACCATCAGCCTGGTTCACGCATTCGTAATTAGCCGACTCACATACGCCCTTCCGTATCAGGCCTTGACAAACCAAGAGATTAAACAGGCAAACGCAATAATAAGAAAAGCCTTCAAAGCCGCCCTTGGTCTTCCCGAATGCACTAGCACAGAGAGATTCGAGGGACTGGGCCTGCACAATACTTTTGACGAGTACGCAGTCGCGACGTTATATTCCCAGAAAGAACGACTTTGTTCTTCAACTCAGGGCAGGGAAGTATTGGCGAGGTTAGGCTTTCCCCTGAGACCTCAGTATTGCGGAGAGGAAACGGCACAGATAGACCGCAATGTTCGATCGCACATCGCGGTGGCCCCAATTCCCAAAAACATGCACCCCAAGTACCATACCGGACGACGCAGAGCAAGGGCAAAGACCCTTCACAAACGTTTCGGCATGGGACCGGGGGTGTATTATACGGATGCCAGTCGAGCCAGCTCAGACACTTTCACCATAGTCTCTACATGCAACAACAACGTAACAACGGCATCCTTCAAAACCGCCTCGGCATGCGTGGCAGAGGCTGCAGCCATTGCCTTGGCCATTCAGGACGCCGAGCGCCAAACCAATTCGGCTGTCATATTATCCGACTCACAAGCGGCTTGCCGCCTGTTTTTACAAGGAACGGCACCCAAATCAATAATCGAAATTTTAGGCACTCAACTAGAGGGGCACCACACTATCGTCTGGTGTCCGGCACACGAGCGATTGGCAGGGAACGCTAGGGCAGACCGTATTGCTCGAGGTTTGAACGTCCGAGCAACGGCATGGCCTAGCGACGTCCTTCCACCGAATTCTCGTGACATCCTCCTACAGCAAAGGCAGGAGCGGAGACGTTTTGGACATCCTCACTCCGATTTAAACAGCGAACAGGAGAGGGACTGGCGTCGTATTCAGACGAATACATACCCCAACCTGCACCACCTACACAGAATACACCCCACGATGTTCTCTGACGAGGACGAGTGCCCGTGGTGCACAGACACACCCACACTAAAACACATCACATGGGAGTGCCCCAGGAGGCCTCCGCACATAGACAGTCCCATATTACACCAACATCCACTAATGAGGAATAGGCAGTGGGAGGCATGGCTTGCGGACGAGGGTCGGGAGAGCCAGTTGGCTCTTCTGGACCAAGCCCAGCGAGCCGCTCGTGCCAGTGGGGCCCTGGAATAGGGGCTCCAACCATCGTGCCTTATTTTATTTACATTGAATAAAGTTTAACTCTCTCTCTCTCTCTATTTTGTAATACTCCGTGTCCAATCTACGTTACTTTTTCTGGTGGGCGTGTGGGGTACATGCTACTATTCCCTAATCGAACACCGTCTACAAGTCCAGCACGAAGTCCGGTTGAGCTGACTCCTGTGCACGTACGGACAAGCCGCGGACTTCAATGACTGCCACCTGAGCACGAGCCGCTACCCAACCAAGTCAGAAGGATGAGTACGTCGGTTCCATCGTCTTCCTCGATCGCGCCGACCGAGGTCGTCGCTCACCCAGCCTTGCCTCCCGGGAAAACTGAGTCCAGCGACCTGCGGAAGTGAGGTCGCTGACGTTGCGAACGCTGAAGATCCTCCACTACGACGACCGCGATATGACGTAATTGAGACGCAGAGAAAGCAGTGCAGTTCCGTGTCAGTATCCTGCAACGTACCAGTTACCATAGATGACCACGAAGTGACGGCGTTAATCGACACGGGTGCGGACACGTCTGTTATGAGCCAGAATCTCGCGCCTATACTCAACAAAGTTTCGACGCAAAGGACCGCAACGCAGATTCGTACTGCAGGACGGCATCTCGTAACTCCAATGGACCGGTGCACGGCGCGAGTCAACATTAGGGGCTTCACGCACATCGGCGACTTCGTCATTCTTCCTGAATGTTCAAAGGACCTTATACTCGGCATGGATTTCCTTTAGGCGAACGGTGCCATCATCGACCTGCAAGAGCCTAGAGTCAGCTTCGCTGCTACGCAAGCCATAGCGAACAGTAATGACAACGGCCATGACGTCGCACTTCGCGTAGCTGGCGATCACGTCACGTTGCCCCCCAAGAGCAGCGTGCTTACCCTTGTCCATGAGACATGGAGGACGACGCCGAAGGAATTGTTGAGGCATACATGCCCCTGCTTCTTGAGCGCCGCATTTGTATAACCAGAGGGCTTCTTCAGGTGCGAAACAAATGTTCAGTCGTTCTGGTAACACATTTAGCAAAGAATATCGGCATGAACCGCGAGGAATGACAGTCGCATTCGTTCGCGAAATCACTGATGTTGCTGACATTGCCACATTGGAAACCGCATCGTCTCAGCAATCTGGCTTACCCAGCCTAAAAGAACGGATTCACGTCAACGCCGCTTTGCCAGACCACCAGAAAGATTGTCTACTAAGCCTCGTGAATGAGTTTGCGGACTGTTTTTCAACGTCATCCAAAGTGCGGCGCACATTCTTTACAAAGCACCGCATCATTACAAACGAGTCCGCCCGTCCTGTTCGTCAGCATCCCCACAGAGTGTCTCCAGTGGAAAGGGAAGCGATGAAGCATCAGGTGAAAGAAATGCTCCAAGACGAAGTGATCCAGCCGTCCACCAGCCCGTGGGCCTCCCCTGTAGTGTTAGTCAGAAAGAAAGACAACACACTACGCCTCTGTGTAGATTACAGAAAGTTGAACTGTGTCACCAAGCGCGGTGTTTATTCATAGCCACGCATCGACGACGCACTGGATCGTCTACAACATGCGAAGTTTTTTTCTTCGTTGGAACTTACATCAGAGTATTGGAAAACCGAAGTTGATCAACAGGATCGTGAAAAAACAGCGTTTGTGACACCTGACCGGCTTTATGAGTTCAAAGTTCTCCCCTTCGGTCTCTGTTCCGCACCTGCCATTTTTCAGCGGATGATGGATACCGTGCTTGCTGAACTCAAATGGCAAAATTTCCTCGTATACTTGGACGATGTCGTCGTGTCCTCGAGCACGTTTGACGAACATCTCGCACGACTCGAGAGTGTCCTCGCTGGGATCCATACTGCCGGCCTCACCAACAAGCCTGAAAAATGCTACTTCGGGTTCCAAGAGCTCAAATTTATTCGCCATCTCGTTGGTCCTGAAGGCGTCCGACCAGACAACGACAAGTTTGCTGCCGTCGCCGAGTTTTCACCACCCACAGACAAGAAGGCTGTCAAACGCTTCCTTGGTTTCTGCGCATATTATAGGCGCTTCGTCGAGAGATTCTCGAGAATTGCTGAGCCTCTGACACGGCTTATACGCAACGATGTGCCTTTCATTTGGGCGGACGAGCAGCAGCAGTCGTTCAATGAATTGCGCAAGCGTTCGCAAGAGGCCCCAATACTTGCTCATTTTGACGAAGACGCTGACACTGAAATTCATACTGACGCCAGCAATTCTGGTCTCGGCGCAGCTCTTGTGCAGTGGCAGTAATACTTCTGTCGTGTCCTTGCTAATGTTTTTGCCAATCCCAGGTGTCCCACGCATGGCTAATCATGGCAGGCTTGTAAAATGTCTTGGCGCAGCGCCGACGGCACAAGGAGGTACGTATTGGGACAGCTTCCGCAGCTTTTCCTGTAAAGGACGTTGTTGTGAAAGTAGTATGATGATAAGCCGTGCACGAGCGAGCGGTGTAAAACACTTTCAACTCCTTGAAAGGGCTCGATCAGCGGCAGCAGCTCTGGGTCAGCGCGCTGGTGCTCAGCCGTTTTTATGGCGTCGATAACGCCGACAAATGGCAAGTCATGGTCAGTATCCGATGACATCTTAGGGAGTAGTGCGCGTGACAATCAGTCAGCGTCACTGTGCTTCCTTCCAGATCAGTAGACAACCGTAATGTCGTACTCTTGTAGGCGCAGGCTCCAACGTGCTAGTCTGCCTGAAGGATCCTTGAGGTTGGCAAACCAGCACAGCGCGTGGTGGTCACTGATTGCCTTAAAGGGTCTACCGTGCAAGTAGGGTCGGAATTTACTAATTGCCCGCACAACCGCTAAGCATTCTTTTTCAGTGGTTGAATAGTTTTTCTCAGCCTTGGTGAGACTGCGGCTTGCATAAGCAATGGTGCTGGTTTGCCAACCTCAAGGATCCTTCAGGCAGACTAGCACGTTGGAGCCTGCGCCTACAAGAGTACGACATTACGGTTGTCTACTGATCTGGAAGGAAACACAGTGACGCTGACTGATTGTCACGCGCACTACTCCCTAAGACGTCATCGGATACTGACCATGACTTGCCATTTGTCGGCGTTATCGACGCCATAAAATCGGCTGAGCACCAGCGCGCTGACCCAGAGCTGCTGCCGCTGATCGAGCCCTTTCAAGGAGTTGAAAGTGTTTTACCCCGCTCGCTCGTGCACGGCTTATCATCATACTACTTTCACAACAACGTCCTTTACAGGAAAAGCTGCGGAAGCTGTCCCAATACGTACCTCCTTGTGCCGTCGGCGCTGCGCCAAGACACTTTACAAGCCTGCCATGATGAGCCATGCGTGGGACACCTGGGATTGGCAAAAACATTAGCAAGGATACGACAGAAGTATTACTGGCCCCGGCTTTATTCTTCTGTACAACAGTACGAGAAGACCTGCTGCGATTGTCAGCGCCACAAGAAACCACCAGTCAAACCGGCCGGCTTTCTTCATCCTGTAGACCCTCAAGCACCGTTCCAACAAATAGGAATGGATCTACTTGGGTCATTTCCACTGACCTCTTCGCGCAACAGATGGATAGTTGTCGCTACCGACTACTTACCCGGTACGCCGAAACCGAAGCTATCCCTCAAGCAAACTCATATGAAGTGGCCAAGTTCCTTGTACGCCACATTGTCCTAGGACATGGAGCACCGTCTGTTCCCATCACCGACCGCGGTACAGCATTTACAGCGGAACTTATGCAGGACGTTCTCCAGCTGACGCATAGCTCTCACCACAAGAGCACAGCGTATCACCCTCAAACCAATGGATTAACGGAACATCTGAACAGAACGCTGGCTGATATGCTCTCCATGTATGTCGACGTAGAGAACAAGACGTGGGACGAGATTTTACTCTATGCAACTCACGTATAACACTGCTGTACAGGAGACTACACAGTTCACGCCGTTCAAACTTGTATACGGGCGCCACGTCATGTCAACACTTGACGCCATGCTAGCTCTGGCTGATAATAGCCCGAACAGCGAACCTGTGCAAGAGTTTGTACAAAGAGCCGAAGAGGCACGCCAGCTTGCTCGGCATCATATCAGGAGCCAACAGCATACCGACACCCTTCGATACAACCAGCGTCGACGCGACGTCCATTACAATACCGGCGCCTGCATGTGGGTCTGGACGCCCGTCCGTCGCCATGGACTCTCGTAAAAGTTGATCCGCCGGTATTTTGGTTCCTACAAGGTTCCACGCCGCCTGAGTGACGTGACCTACGAAGTCGTCCCCTGCAGTTCTGACCCCGGTTCGCTCCGTCGTCGTCCTCGCGCTGAAGTTGCTCATGTAGCGCGCATGAAACCATACTATGTGCGTATGTGAACGCCGAGATGCACCTGAAAAGCTCCATTTCTTATGTCGCTGAAAGAACTTTGTGACGCGACCGAGACGGCCGCTTTTCGCATGGGGTCAATTGACACAAAGATGTGGGGCTCCCGCACCGCAGAACGGCGCGCGCAAAGGTCGACGCCATTAAAGACGATGAAGTGCGTAAGCCGCACGCTCTTCTGCTGGCCCGCCATTAAAGAGAAACGTCTGTTTTGAAACACTCAGTCTCCAATCTACGTTACAATATCAACAACACTGTTAGCGAAAAAATATTGCCTCTGTATTCAAACTTAATTGTGGAGACCGGGAATTCTTTACCAATGTAGTCTCGGTGACTTGTCTGGCGATCTCCTTCAGCGTGCGAGCAGGCGAAATGAAGAAAAAACATATAGGCAATCGAATGGTATTTACTATTCAGATCGTATTCGACTTCAGACTTCACTATTAAAATGATCGAACAGCCGTTTCCGCTCAAATGTAACGCATAAGATCACTTTTGAATTCTCGAATGAGTGGGGCCGACGCAAGTGAGGACTCTGATTCCGAATGATTATGCTGATGCAGAGTCGTTGCTGTTGCGCTGAGGCGCACCAGTTCCTGAAAGAATTATCGCACCGGTGCGAATTGGTTCGACTGAACAAGTTCTTTGCTGTCATTCAGTATAAACGCCCCGTTTTGGAGCAGCCTGTAAATCTTGTTACTATATTCAGGCAAAGAAAACTTTCTTCGACACTCTCAACCTGTCTGCAACCCATTAAAACTAGGTGTCCAATGCAGTACCACAATTAACTTCTTCAAGGAACATCGCAAACATACAAATATGCCTACCCCTGTGTGGGGCATGCCGTTCCTTTGATTCCTTCATTATTGTTCTTAAGGTAGTGGGCCGGATAGCTGAAAAGCAGTCGTTTAGAATACAAAAGCTGCTTAGTTGAGTGGACGTACAGTTCGGAATGGCACAATATTTAGGTATGAAATAGGTAAGCTTAACACGTTTTACTCAGAAATAAGACAAGAAAATATTTTCTTTCGTTTACACCAGTGGAAAAAACCCGAAGTAGGCAGCTACCTCCTTTTTTTTTATGAAGCAAATTCTGACGTTTCACGTCTGGCAACATGACTACGGGGCACCCTTTCCAGTTCTCACCACCTGGGATTCTTAACGTGCACTCAAACAGAAGCACACGAGTGTTCTTTCCATTTCCTTTCCATCGAATTCCGCGACCTGGCTTGAACCCTTGAGCACGAGTTTAGCAGCGCAGCACCATATCCGTTGTGTAGCCACTAATGATCAGGCTACCGCGACATTTGTTTTTTTTACTTTCTTTTTTAACGCGTAAGCTTTGAATCTCCATGTTTGAAGGTCGCGTAGCGAGGTACAGGAAATATCACGTGACCTAAGGAAGTCCAGAAGGGAACCAAAGCACGTATAGCACGGAATAATGATTTGATAAGTCAATTAATGATGAATTAGTGATTGAATTTACATGGATTAGGGTGGATTAATGTTGATTAAGGTGGAATAAGATGGGTTAGGGTGGATTATGGAGGATTAAGATGAATTGCAATGTGGACTGCAAGGCTTTCGCCTTCGCGTCTCTTAGGCGATAGCTGAGGGCACCTGGGAATGTTTGTTTCTGAGGCAAGGACTGGGTGAAAAGTTCACATGACTTACGGGCCAAAGGTTAAAATATATAATGGCTACCTAAAACTATTTTCGGAGCCCGAGGACCGTCTGCTGTAAAAGAATCCGCACCAATTACTGCGCATTGTGCTACGAAGAGAAGAATGAAACATGAATGGAATGTTGCACTGCTCGTTCGTCTTTTTATCATTTAGGACTACCTTATTTATTTATTTATTTATTTATTTATTTACAGAATACCTGCGTCGCGAATGTATTATCGAAGGGGGGTTAGTTAGAAAAAGATGTAATAAATCGTTACCAGAAATAAGTAAAGAATATGTAAAATACCTTCCCGTAAATCTGAGTACGGGGTGCCGGATGGGGCAGGTATGTTTTATTTGTTCGACGTGGCAAGCAGGAAGGTTACATATGTTTTTCTGTCTACTGATGACCTACCGATGGAAAACTATAAGCGCAAAATTACACACAGGAGATACATGCTGCTTGAAGAAAAAAAAAATATTTGTTCTCCAAAGGGAACCGTATAATAGCATAGTTGAATAAATGCCGACGCCGCGGCCGCAATTCACGCGCAATCACCGAGCGGCATTTAAAAAAAAATGAAATAAAGAATAAAAAGAAGGAATCTATTCCTAACGCATAACTATATGTCATATGTAGTTATAAACATCGTTTGAGCATTGTGAACGCATATACCAGCACTCGAAGTTGTATCGATGACCCTTCAGAGAGGTATCGCCAGCAGTTTAAACGGCGCGACCTTCATGCGGCCCAATCCACTTGGATCGTAGCGCCGCCGCAGTATTTATCGTCGTTGCGAAGCATGCGCCATCCCAGCCGCTTCTCCCACTTGAGTGCATACTTTAACCGTGACTGTCCCGCTTTCAACCTGCACACTTGCCGTGAGTTGCTTTCCACACCTTTCTCAGGCGCGTCAAAGGCGGGCCTCCTGTTTCCCGGTATTATCTTTCTGTCCTCCGTCGAGCAGGGCACATGCGGCGCTTTCTCGCACCTGAACTTTCCCTCGATTGAATGCGTTGAAATCAACAAACAAAATCACAAACATTCTTCTTAAAACTTCTTGTGCGCAAACAAAGAGGGACAAAGAATAGGAGCAACACAAGGACGAGCTCATGCGCAGGTTTTTCGTTTTGAATGCTATAAATTTCTGATGACAAACAGAGATTGAATTGTTTTGCTTTTAGGCGCGAGTGGCGACAGTGAGGGGAAAGCTTACAAGCACATACATTCTGACGATTGCACTAGAGTGTACTAGAATACAGTTGCGTAGGACGAGCGGCTGGGACGGCTTTGCAGTGGGGCGCGACGACGACGAAAAATACTGTGGCCGCGCTGAAGACTGCCAGGCTTTGTTTATGCTTGGGAGCACGACTCCGTCACAAAGTTCGATAGACGCCGGCCAAGGCGATAAAATCACCGTGCTGGAATCACGGGAAATCGGACCGCGTCGGTGAAGAGACGTGACGCGTAGAGCAACTGTCTGCGGAAGAGGGGATTCCCATGAACGCTGGCCGACGAGTTACGCGAGCGTCTGCATTTCGGGTCCTTCTTCCAGGTTTGCCTCGAACTACGCCGAGGACCCCTGGCTCAAGACCAACACGGACGGTGAATATGAGTAGAGACTTGGGGCTTTTACTCATGCTGTACCGTACCTGTTGAACTTAGTCCTTGTCGTTAATCGTTTTCCTGAGTTTTGTTAATTTCCATGTGAATTGTATTGTGATGCGCATAGCCGAAGTACGCATGTGTGAATGTAACTGCCTTATTTCAAGAATATATTTTGTGGAGTTTTGACTACTCTGGGCTCTGATTCGGTCAAAAACACAAAGGACAAAAGGAGAGGTTCACACCACAACGACTGGACTATCAACTGAGGTTTATTAGTATCGGTGTAGTCCCAGCAAGGCCAGCAGAGCATGCGCAACTGCATCATCGCTAATCACATGGCATGAAAAGACAAGAAACGCTTCTATCGTAACCGACTTAGAAATTCTAATTCTTTTTCAAGTAAGCGCACCGAGGTTGTACTAACGCAGTCATCACCTAATAAACTGATGTAGTACGCTTCCAAGATTTCTCGCTCTTCTTTGCCCTTGCCCCTACCAAGAATCGTCGCATTGCTAAACAAAGGATAACAACCACACTCATTGCAATGGCGAGGCAAGTTTGCACTGTTATCTTACCCCAGGGAGGAGTGGTGCTCACGCAGGCGGTCATTAATACATCGACCGGTTTGGCCTATGTAAAATCTTTCGCACGTGAGAGGGAACTTATAGACAACCCCTGCAGCACATGCCGTAAAACGGTTTTCATGCTGCGTTGTGCAAACGTGGTTCCTTGCCCTGCCTCGAGAAATGCTTGAGCACAGATCCGAAAGCTTACAAGGGACATAAAACACAACACTTACTCCCTGCTTGGCGGCAACCTTCTTGATATTGTGGCTCACTTTATGCACATACGGCATAACTTCAAGTTTCCTACGTTCAGTTGCCCCACCATCTACCAGCTTCGTACGTTCCTTCTTTAGCCTCTGAAGCAGCGATTCAGCCACCGCTTTCAAAAGAGGCGGAGGGAACCCTGCGGCCTCTAAACGTTGGGATTGTGCGTCAAAGCTACTTTTAATGGCGTGGTGACAGCATCTTTCAAGTGCATTGCGGAAACAATTGATTGCAATCCCTCGTTTTACAATCTTTGAATGTGCAGATCCAAATGGTAAAAGAGCTTTCTTGCCCCTAGGTGAAAACATCCAGCACAAATGCCCGTCATCAAAGAATGTTAGTTGCAGTTCTAGGAACCTGATGGAATGATTGCTAGGAAGTTCATGAGAAATTAAATTATTAAAATAAACCTCGGTGCGCTTACTTGAAAAAGAATTTGAATTTCTAAGTCGGTCACGATAGAAGCGTTTCTTGTCTTTTCATGCTATGTGATTAACGATGATGCAGTTGCGCATGCTCTGCTGGCCTTGCTGGGACTACACCGATTCTAATAAACCTCAGTTGATAGTCCAGTCATTGTGGTGTGAACCTCTCCTTTTGCCCTTTGTATTTCTGACTGCTTTTTTCGTTCAAGTATGTACCAACTGGCCCAGATTTCAACCCTTCTGATTCTGTCTCTGGACCACAACCGGCGTTCACTGGCACCCCAGAAGGCCTCTTATAAATTGTCCGTGCTTTCGTAGCGTTATTTTCGGAGGCTTATAAATCGGCTTTGGAATTCCTACAGGTATGCGATAACGGGTGTAAAAGCAATTGACGCTAAATAAATAAGGGGTGTGTAAAAGTAACCCAAAGCGCTGATTTTAAAGAAGAACCAATAGGACAAATAATATGCGGGCGTGGTAACTCTTAGTGTCCGGTCAGCGGGGCACAAAGTCCCCGCGTAGAGAGTTTAATGAGACCAGAATCCAGAGATGCGCTTGAAAAGTGCCGTGAAGAGCCATGATCCAAGTGCCCCAATGACGATGGTGGTAGTAGGTCTGTCCGACGATTCATGTAGCCCCACCTGCCTGAAGATCCTTTGACAGGGAAGATATCAGAAGCAGGCTTCATGCATGTAATGATTACCGCACGTCAATTGCCGTTAGATTCGAAATTCCTTGCCGATCGGAAAGCCACTGACGGAGATGGCAGGTTGCTGACGGCAGGTGACATTTCCTGACTAATGGCCAAAGGAGTGAGGGGAACGAACAGAAAAAGATGGAGCGGGAGTGGTAGTTGCTGTAGTGACCAGTAAGAAAAGGCATGACGTGTGCAATATATTCAGAGCACCCACCAACAGCAACAGCGCGAGCCGTCCCTCAGAAAGACGGAAAAAAGGTTTTACAAAAGAAGGATCAGAAAACAATTGAGAAAAACCTGTACAGAGCGAGAAAAGAAAATCGGAAAAAATACGTGAATGACACGAGGTGGCAATCGAACCATCACCGCATCAGGGGATATCTATGCTTGGAAGGAGGGTGCAGGGAATGGCACTCCAGTGCACAGGACCACAGCACTGCCGTCGGGCGGACACCGGCGCCGCGCACCGCGGCCCAAGACGCCGGGCCAACTTGCCACACATCCGCGCAAAAACAGCATGTAAGGTCACAGCATACCTATGCACAGCGGTGCAAAACTGCCCGGGAGACGCCGCCCCTGCGCCGCAGTTCCCTTGTAAGGGTAAAGCCGAAAGCGCAAGCACATGCTCCTGCAGACTTCTGCTGGGCTCTCGGGCCCTGCCATTATCATCATCATAATCCTCGCAAGTCATATGAGCGAGGTGATCTGCGCATCGATACCACGTTCTGACGCATCGTTGCGCGTCTCAGATGATAGTGTGTTTGTTAGTTTTTTTTTCATGGATTTGGCCTTCCAATGCTCTGGAGAGCCAAGATCGCCGCAGCCCGATGGCGAAGAAGAGAAGACGAAACTTCATTTCGAAGCAACGCCTGCTTCCAAGTAGCTGGATGTGCGTGGCTAGTCATTGTCCTCAGTCAGGCCAATTCCAGCGGCTGTCCCAGTCGCGGGATAGCAGAGTCAGCCACGACTCTCAGCCAAACCTGGACGACTTTCGAGATGGTCCACACTCGGCGTGAATCAAGTGGTAACGTTGCGCGTTCAGGCAACGGACCAGGGCATGTATTGCGCATATAGACGTGACTTGCCAAATGATTGACTGGCACTGTGTGACCTTCCCTAGAGCACTGCCTGAAAAGCAGGGATGAGCGAACGCTGCGGTAGAGCCGCGCTGCCTCGATTACGATATATCAATCCGGGGAAAGCCCCCTGCCAGTCCGGCACCGCTTCTGGACTAGGGCCTGGACCGAACTGGATTGGAGCATCTCCGCCCCAGTGCAATTCGCTCGCAGTGCGCTCGCAAATTTTTTCCGCATACGGCGCCTCATCGGGAGAGCGTCATTCGGCCCACTCGACCATTGTCTAGTACACTCTAGGCCGCACGCAGGAGGGGTAGTTCATACGGTCAGCAGTATATCTATTTATTAATTTATTCGGTATACCTACATCGCCTTTACGGCATTATCGTAGGCGGGTTAAAATGCAGGTGGTCACAATGGAAACATATTCAGCAACATCAAAAGAATACATCACTAAATACAACATTCTTTAAGCGCTGAAATTCGCAAACGCGGAAGACAAACTAACAAAGTACAAAAGAAAGTGAGTAAAAAAGTAACTAATAAGAAGATTTGCGTATGTGCAGAGATTAATAACAGAACAATCAAAGAATATGGCTCTCAAGAGCATTTTCAAAACTAGAAGAGGCCATCACTTCATTAGGGAGCTCATTCCAATCGTTAATCGCGTTAAGAAAAAATGAATACTTAAACACATGGGTACGGCCCCAATACGCTCTAATTTTGTTAGCATGGTCTCTCCTAGATGAAACGTAATGCGGCTCCTTGATGAGCAGTGTTTTGTCGATACCAGCTTTACTTGTATATATATATATATATATATATATATATATATATATATATATATATATATATATATATAAAGGAATTTCAATCAGGATTTTCCTGCGTGAAGAAAGAGTTTTCCAACTCAACCCTTCCCGTATTCTGGATCCTCTGATAGTAAAATTATAATTTTCTGTTACGAAGCGTGCCGCTTGCTTCTGCACGCGTTCTAATTTTTATGTGAGGTTCTTAGTGTATGGATCCCAGATAACGCACCCATATTCTAGAATAGGCCTGACGTTTGTGAAATACAAGGTTTCCTTCAGTGATGAAGGAGAATGCTTAAAATTTTGTCGGAAAAAATGAAGAAGACGGTAAGCTTTCGCGCTAATTGAGGTAACATGATTAGTCCAGTCGAGCGTTTCAGAAAACTTAATTCTGAGGTACTTAACATCCTTAACGGTACTGAGTGCAATATTATTTACGCAATAGAAACTGGGGATTTTTTTTCTTTTTCTTTGTAAACTGCACATGATAGCATTTACCAGTATTCAGAATCATCTGCCACCGCTTGCCCCAGATAGATACTTTTTCAAGGTCGTCCCGTAAGACAGACATATCGGCATGACATTTCACTGTACGATACATGACGCAGTCGTAAGCATACAGTCTAATTGTTGATTTAAGGCCTACCACTAACTCATTAATATAAACAAGGAACAAAGGTGGCCCAAGCACAGAGCCCTGAGGCACTCCCGATAGCACGTGCATTGGAGCCGATGTCACCCATTAAGAACAACTTTCTGTTTGGGAAGGTGTAAATAATCTTTTATCCAGCCGAGAATATGTTCAGGAATGCCTAGGAATGCTAATTTTGAGCAAAGTAGATTGTGCGGGTCGACATCAAATGCTTTCCGCAGATGAAGAAAGGGTGCATCTACCTGTGCACCATGGTCCAGGCCGAGTGCAATGTCGTGAGTGAATTCGGCTAGTTGTGTTACGCACGAAAAACCAGAGCGGAACCCATGCTGAGTCAAGGGGAAAAAGTTATTTGCTTGAAAATGTTTCATCAGATTAGAGTACAGGATATGTTCGAGAGTCTTGCAGCAAACGTAAGTTAAAGATATCGGCCTGTAATTGCCTACGCGTGTACGATCATCCACTTTAAATATCGGAGTCACATTGGCAGTCTTCCAATCTTCGGGCAGCTTTTGATTATCTAGTGAGTTGTTGAAGAATATTACTAAGAAAGGCGCTATCTGTCTCGAACAGTGTTTCGAAACATGATTAGAAATTCCATCGGGTCCGCGAGCTGAATGCAGGTTCAGATTAAACAACAAAGCCTCCACTCCTTCCTTGCTCACGGCAATGTTTTCCATTTCAGGTAATCGTGTCGGTGTGTAAAAAATAGTAATGCTACATGGCTTTGTAAAAACTGAATGAAAATACGTGTGAAAACCTTCTGCTTTTCTTCTGCCTTCTTTAATTAGGTTACCATCATATGTGACGGCCGGAATGCCAGTGTTATCCTTCATGTTGCTCTTGATATACCGCCAGACCTCTTTGCGATTCGTTTTTAGTTTATCTGCTAAGGCTTGTAGATATGCATCCTTCGCAACCTTCAATTCGCTTTAAAGTTTTGTACTGATATCCTTTAGCTTTTTGTACATGCTTGGGTTTCTTGTTTTTCAATATATTTTGTAAGTTCGGGATTTTTTCGGAATTGATGAACGTAAATCCTTATTAATCGAGGGCTTATCCTTGCGGCGCTTAGTCGTAACCACTTTAGACGGAACAAAATCTGAGGTCAACGAAAGCAGATTATCCCTGAATATGACCCACAGACTGCCGATGCTACTAAATTAACTGTAATGCGCAAATATAGGCAGGAAATTATTTATCTCATTAGATATAGCCTCATAATTACCCCTTTCATAAAATAATGCCTTTCTCGGCCGCATTTTGGTGAATTCTATATTTCTGCAACGAATAGTGCCTGCAACTACTTCATCATCACAAATCACTGGTACTGGTACAATGAAGTCTATGATATTTTTCTCGTTACTAAAGACCAAGTCTAACACATTTGCGTCTGTACATCCGAAACGAGTAGGAAAATCAACAAACTGGTAGATCCGATAGGTCATTAATAGTTCGCAAAATGCTGACTGGAGCAATCACCTATTATTCTGCACAGGACACAGGTCACGCCATTCAACATCTGGCATGTTAAAATCGCCACCAAGAATTACCGTTTCAGATGACTGGGCTGAGAGTGACCTTGAAAGTCTGATAAATGGTTCAACAGTGTTCAAATTAGGTGGTCTGTAGAAAGAACTGACAATAAGGGCGTTTCCATCAGAAAAGCATAGCTTGCACCATACAGACTCTGAAGTATCGTCAGCTGGAAAAAATGGTGCACCTTCAATTGTGTCCCCAACTAGAACAAACACCTCCCCCCCCCCCGCGGATTTTGCTCCTTTCTATATGCAGCATAGTCTGATGGAAATACCTCAGAGTCCGCAATGGTCTAGCCAGGATTTGGTGGCGATAATGTCAGGCTCCGATATCGATAGAAGGCGTGCACAATCATTAGTTTTATTCTTCAGCTTTCGACAGTTTACGAAAATAATAGAAAGTTGTTCGGGTCTATTTCTAATAAATCGGGAAGAAGGCTGTGTTGTTTGCTATTGCGTACATTCTCGAACAGAACCACTAGAGCCATCGATAATATATGTTTTTTCACCCATCACCAGCTTGTTATACCTAAGCGTGTACTTCGTTTTCTGTTCATGTGCATATGCGAGAAGAGAATTTCTTGCCTGACGAACATGCTTAGAATAATCTTCACTTATTGAAAAGTTAGTTCCATTAAGCTAAGAGGCAGCGGTCAAGACCCTTTGCTTATCTTTGAAAGCAGTGAACTTCACAATTACAGGCCTATTTATTTTTTTTGTTAACTGCGTGTCTGCCAATTCTGTGTGCCCTCTTTATAGCGGAGGGGTTAATTTCTGTTTCGAGATTTCCCGCGCAAAGCGAAATCACCTTGGACTCGGACTCGTTCCATGTTCCTTTTTCGGTGTCACCCAAACCAAAGAAAAGTAAATTATTTCTACGCGTCCTGTTTTCAATATCGTCTCGTTTATCCAATACATTGCGTACGGTATCAGCCAGATTAGCGTTGTGTGCCCGCAAACCTTTCCTTGCATTGGCCTCGGTCAGAGATTCAACCTTTTTGTCATCTGCAAAATTTGCTCAAGCAGTGTTTTCTGCTGCGACCGCAAAAATTCAAGCTCCGCCGGTATCTTGTCTTGGCCCTCTAGTAGTTTTTTGAAGGCTTTAATATTTCATGTTCCGCGTTTTCCGAAAAAGTAGCCAGGGACACTACAGTGCTATTCGAGATGAAGTCAGTCATGACAATGATCTGGCTATTCTCTATCCTTTAGGAGAATGGTGCCGCAGCGGCGTGGCATAGCTGTTTACTGCACTGAGAACATTAAGGCCGACGCATTCGCAAGTAAATACCACGCTCTATCCACAGAGTCTCGGTACATAGGCCATGTTTTTCGGCTAGAGACGGACTTTACACAGAATGCAGTCAATTCGGAGACATGGAGCTCATGAACAGCTAACATAAGAAACCATCGTACTTCATCGCGCCGCCAAACAGAAGAGCCATGAAATTATTTTCCAGTGGCTACCTAGCCATTTCCGGATCAGTGGAAATGATCAAGCAGACAAAGCTGTCAGAGAGTGACATCAAGAACAACACAGTGTTCCCATTCTTCTTTCAAGTACAAATGCTGCAAGGCAGCTTCGTCACCTGGCATGCAACCTATTTCTAACAGAGCAGAACACCCGAAGTATAAGGCGCGCGAACTTGTATGAAACAACACTTCGCTCCAACTCCGACCTCATCCCGGGCTTCACCGAGGTGAGGCACCGCTCCAATACCGGCCGTTGTTGGAAGTGCCTTTCACGTAGGTGTACACTACCTTGATTGGAATGACCGACCGTGCTGCATGCGACGTCTGCGGCGTGGAGAAGGGACGGTGCATCGCCTGGTGGGCCACAGGGAAAGCGCATATCGCTAGAGATGGAAAGAAGAGACTCGTCGAACATGCACAGCGAGCACCGCAGTGTCAAAGCACAAACGGATGTTGCGCGAAGGCGGTCTTGGAGGCTTCATTGGTCTCGATGGCGCGTCGCCTGTTGTGCCAAAGGAAAATCGCATATCGCTAGCGTTTTACAGAGGAGACGCATCGAACATGCACTGTGAGCACTGCAGTGTTGAAGCACAAACGGATGGGGCGCGAAGGCGGTCTTGGAGGCTTCATTGGATTGGATGGCGCATCGCCTGTTGTGCCAAACGGAAATCGCATATCGCTAGCGTTTTACAGAAGAGACACCTCGAACATGCACAGCGAGCACCTCAGGACCGAAGCACAAACAAGTGGGGCGCGAAGGCGGTCTTGGAGGCTTCATTGGACTGGATGGTGCGTCACCTGCTGTGCCAAAGGGAAATCGCATATCGCAAGCGTTTTACAGAAGAGTAGCCTCGAACATGCACTGCGAGCACCGCAGTGTCGAAGCACAAACGGATGGGGCGCGAAGGCGGTCTTGGAGGCTTCATTGGTCTCGAAGGTGCGTCGCCTATTGTGCCAAAGGGAAATCGCATATCGCTAGCATTTTACAGAAGAGACGCCTCGAACATGCACTGCGAGCACCGAATTGTCGAAGCACAAACGGATGGGGCACGAAGGCGGTCTTGGAAGCTTCATTGGTCTCGAAGGTGCGTCGCCTATTGTGCCAAAGGGAAATCGCATATCGCTAGCATTTTACAGAAGAGACGCCTCGAACATGCACTGCGAGCACCGCAGTGTCGAAGCACAAACGGATGGGGCGCGAAGGCGGTCTTGGAAGCTCCATTGGTCTCGATGGTGCGTTGCCTGTTGTGCCAAAGGGAAATCGCATATCGCTAGCGTTTTACAGAAGAGAAACCTCGAACATGCACAGCGAGCACCTCTGTACCGAAGCACAAACGGATGGGGCGCGAAGGCGGTCTCGGAGGCTTCATTGGTATCGATGGTGCGTCGCCTGTTGTGCCAAAAGGAAATCGGATATCGCCAGCGTTTTACAAAAGAGACTCCTCGAACATGCCATGCGAGCCCCGCATTGTCGAAGCCCAAAAGGAAGGGGCGCGAAGGCGGTCTCGGAGTCTTCATTTGTCTCGACGGTGCGTCACCTGTTGTACCAAAGGGATCTCGCATATCGCAAGCGTTTTACAGAAGACTAGCCTCGAACATGCACTGCGAGCACCGAATCGTCGAAGCACAAACGGATGGGGCGCGAAGGCGGTCTTGGAGGCTTCATTGGTCTCGAAGGTGCGTCGCCTGTTGTGCCAAAGGGGAATCGCATATCGCTAGCGTTTTACAGAAGAGACGCCTAGAACAGGCACAGCGAGCACCGCATTGTCCAAGCCCGAACGGAGGGGGCGCGAAGGCGGTCTTGGAGGCTTCATTGGTCTCGCTGATGCGTCGCCTGTTGTGCCAAAGGGATATTGCATATCGCAAGCGTTTTACAGAAGAGTAGCCTCGAACATGCACTGCGAGCACCGAATCGTCGAAGCACAAACGGATGGGGCGCGAAGGCGGTCTTGGAGGCTTCATTGGTCTCGAAGGTGCGTCGCCTGTTGTGCCAAAGGGATATTGCATATCGCAAGCGTTTTACAGAAGAGTAGCCTCGAACATGCACTGCGAGCACCGAATCGTCGAAGCACAAACGGATGGGGCGCGAAGGCGGTCTTGGAGGCTTCATTGGTCTCGAAGGTGCGTCGCCTGTTGTGCCAAAGGGAAATCGCATATCGGCAGCGTTTTACAGTAACCGTCTTTTTTACTGTTTTACCGAAGAGCCATCTATAAAAGAGCATCACCAACGCGCGGCACTCTGTGGGCTCGGTCGCTGTGCTACGATGAATGATGTTTTTAGTTCTTTTCACATTGAAAAAGAGGAGACAGGACTAAAAGCTGGGGTGCAGCTTGACGAGGGTCCCTCCCCCTTGTACGTTTGACAGCAGAGCATTGCAGAAACATAACAAAAGATGCAACACTTGCAACAAAGTAATATTGGAAACAAATGCACTTTTAACAGAAGGAAAAAAACCTAGTATGAAGTTACACAAAATACATACATACTCATATACACATACAATTTCGCATTTATGCATATATACACACGTTCAGATACATACTATATGCACAAGCAATGCACACAGATCTATATACACATAAGAACAGGCGTGCTAACATGCACTCATGACTGTAATATGTGAATAAAAATATGACATTCTAGTCTATTTGGCATAACTGACAGAATAGTCTTATTTCTTTATTGGAGTTGCATAAAGGATCAAAGTCTTCTTGTGCGAGTTGATTAAGTAGAATGGGTACAGTAAGTGTTAGTGATTGTTTATCGTAATTGGTCCGAGGTGTGCGTACGTGCCATTCCTCTTTATGCCTAGTATCACGGTTGCTACGGTTAGCTTTTAAATCAGCCATAGTAAACACAATAGAGTTATTAGACTTCAAGTATGACTTGTAGATTAATATTAAACGATAATTGTATAGAGAGAATACAGGCAAGATTTCAAACTTTGAGAACAGATTAGCCGTAGAAAATAAACGAGGGACATTAGCAATGTATCGCACGGCTCTTTTCTGGAGCAAATGCAATTTCGTAAGGTTTCTCTTGTTAGTAGTGCCCCAAACGAGGTTACAATATTGCATCACTGACAATACTAACGTATTATAACGTAAAATTTTAATTTTAACGGGAAGAAAGAATTTCAATCGACCTATCATACTTACAACAGAAGATAGCTTTTTACTTACATTTTCCACGTGATTATTCCAACTTAAGCCTCTAGCGAATGTTACGCCTAAGACAGAGACCGTGTTAACAATTTCGAATTGATCCGTACCTATTTTCATGTTTATTGTGCTTCGCAACTTTTTGCCTCTTTGCGTATAGACAACAACTTTTGTCTTGCTGGCATTTATTCGCAGTTTCCATCGGCCCAATATTTAAATTGTCTTAACGCTGTGGTCCCCCTGAAGCTGTAGTTCAGTTTCTGACGTAGCAGTGATAAACGTTGCTGTATCATCAGCACAAGAAATAAATTTAGTCCGTTTTGAACTTTGTGGCATAACGTTTACAAACATTATGAACAGAAGTGGTCCAAGGATGCTTCCCTGAGGCACTCCAGCTCTTAACAGCCTGAAGACTGGACTTTTCCCTTTCCAACTCTACATATTGTACTCGGTGCGATAAATAAGATTCAAAGAGCTCCAAAGCGATACCACGGATACCATAAGCTAGCAGCTTAGAAAGTAAGATTTTATGATTTACAAGATCTAATGCTTTGCAAAAATATATATATATTCCCATAAGTAATATTTTATTGTTGAACGCTTGTAGAATGGTTTCTTTATGAATTAAAAGAGCGGTTTCGGTGGAGCGATGCTTCCTAAAGCCATGTTGGAAATCGCCTAACAAATTATTTTTGTCAAGATATGATAATATTTTAGCGCGAATAATTTTTTCAATGCCTTTCGAGAATACTGGTAGGATCGAAATTGGACGATAATTGCCTAGCAAATTTTTGTCACCTTTTTTAAACACAGGTTGCACTCGAGCAATTTGCATGTCTTTCGGAAATTGGCCAGACGATAGAATCAAGTTGTAAATGTGAGTAAGAACAGGACAAATGATGTCAAGGACATGCTTTATAGGTCCAATTTGACTACCATCTGTATCCTACGATTTACTATTTTTAACAGAGCTTATAAAGCAAAACCTCAGCACAATTCGTAGGAGTGAAGAAAAATGATTTTGCACTCATGTTTTTAATGGGCAGGGCAGCATAATGACTACCCTGTAAATCACTACAGGGGTTAACTTGCTGGATAAAGAAATCGTTAAACGCATCTGCTAGTGCTGCGCCAGATAGCTGTTTGCCTTGATGTATGTCTACATTGCATGTAGACATACATCATGTCTACATTGTAGCATGTCTACATTGCAGTCACCCCCTAGAAAAAAGTTAAAATTTTCATCCGCAACATGACTGAAAAGCTTTCCGGTGAAACTAAAAAAGCGATTAAAATCGCCGGAGGGTGGCCGGTAGATGACGCAAAAAAGATTGTCGCGGTTTCGGAGTGTAAGTACTTTGATATCAGAACTGATAGCGCAGAACTCATCCACAATTTCAAATGTAATGCCCTCCTTAACAAAAATGGCAACACCGCCTCCGCAATTTCCTTCCCGATTCCGATAAAAACTTTGATAGCCGGGTGGACAGAACACTTGTGACGTGTTAGTGTACCACGTTTCCGTAAGCATTATAGCCGTGAACGGCACATTTATGCTTTCCAGGAGCATTTCCATTTCATCAGTTTTATTTACTAATGAACGAACATTTTGGTGAAAAAATGACAGCGATGGTCTTTTGCATTCATCAGTATGTTAACATCATCTAATAAAAAAACCATGACTGAAACAAAAACAAAGGAAAACACAAAAACAACTGAGCGTTCCTACACGATGTTCCTTAAATCATCCAGGCCATTTATGAGAACAGCAGGCGTCCCAGCCGATTTGCGAACGAATACCTTGCCGTTTCTGGTCTACGCGTACTGCCATTTACAATCTTTGCTCTTTTCATTCGCGGCACCGAATAGCCGCTTCATGGCAGGGCACAAATGCTCGTTTACATAAACGGGCACTCTTGGTAAAAATCCCAAGGCATCGGAAGATAGCTTTTGTTTCCTAGCCCTGTCTAGGAAGAAGTCTCGTGATGATCTCCGGGCAGATTGAATGACAATGTTAGGAGCAGTAGTATTGCCTGCTTTTTTAACACGGTGGCAGATTTCAATGTCAGTGTCCTCAAGGGGCATGCCTACTGCTTGTCCTAGTTTTTTGGTGATTTCTTTGACGTTTTCGTTCAAAGCATGTGGCACGCCCTTGACTTCGACATTATTGCATCTCGAGTGCTGTTCACTGTGCATAAGTCTTGTCTCATGTTGCTTCAACTCCGCACACAGGGCATCATGCTTACCCTCCAACACCCTAACACATTCTTTTAAAGCTTGATCTTCTCTTTCGACTCGATCTACGGACACTTTCATTGACTCGTAGCCTTTGTTTATGAAGTTCAGGCTAGCCTTTATTTCCCTTATGTCCTTTCTCAAATCCCTCTCAAGACTTTCTCGAAAATCACGAAATTCCTGCATCAATGTTCGCTTGAGATCCTCAAACAACTTATTCATTTCCTTTGTCATGCTATGCAAGTACTGCGAAATTCAAAGTAGCAAGATTAAGTACAACGCTAAAAGTAGATACAGAGAGGCACCAATGCACAGCTTAAGAAAAAGTAGGCACTATAACAGCAACAGTAGCAGCAGCAACTACGGCAAGAGAAGGTGTGATAGATACAAGAAAAACTTGGTAGAAACACACTGACCTGTACGGCAAAAATTTCAAGTGTCAGACAGGTATAAACGCTGCCGCAAGCCGCTGCAGCCAAATGAAATGTTCCTGGATCTTCGACGAGCTTTTAACGGCCACGCTGGAAACCACGCAGGCGCAGTACGATGCAAGTAGGTGCACGCGTTCCCACGAAGGAAACAGCAGGACGATATGGCTGGCGTCGCAGTGGTCTTTCGGCAGGATCGGTAACCGGCAGTCTGTACGGCAAAAATTTCAAGTGTCAGACAGGTATACACGCTGCCACAAGCCGCTGCGGCCAAATGGAATGTTCCTGGATCTTCGACGAGCTTTTAACGGCCACGCAGGAAACCACGCAGGCGCAGTACGATGCAAGTAGGTGCACGCGTTCCCAAGAAGGAAACAGCAGGACGATATGGCTGGCGCCGCTGTGGTCTTTCGGCAGGATGGGTAACCGGCAGTCTGTACGGCAAAAATTTCAAGTGTCAGACAGGTATACACGCTGCCGCAAGCCGCTGCTGCCAAAATGATGCACTCATCTACGCTGTTCGCCTTCGCTGCGCAGGTGTCTGCCCGTCTAATCATCCGGATACTCATCCTGGCCCTGGTTCCCGCCGCTTCCGATGCCAGGGCTCCCCGCGAGCCACTTCGCTTCTTGTGGGCCGCAAGCCCTCGTCAGCTGTCTACAACTACAGATAGCCCGGCAGCGCCACCGCTGCCGTGCCTCAACTGCCCCCGGATTCACGTACCATCATCGACAACAACCGAAGACCAATCTATAAAAGAGCATCACCAACGCGCGGCTCTCTGTTGGCTCGGTCGCTGTGCCACGATCCACTCATCTACGCTGTTCGCCTTCGCTGCGCAGGTCAGTAACCAGTATGGCCTTTTCACAAAAAAATCAAGGGACTACTGTCTCCTCCAGCTACCGAGCCCACAGTGCTGCCTTTCGATTGTTGTTGAATGTTATGATGTAGTACGTACCTTGTTGCTGTTGGCTGGCGATATCGAGTCAAACTCAGGTCCTGACACTGTACTCGCGGAACTAAAGAAGCTGTCTACTGGTCAGTCACAACTACTCGCCGAGGTCCAAGGCCTTAGAAACCAACTAACAACTACTGAACAGGCTATATCTGACCTCAGTAACAGATTATCCGACCTAGAAACTCACTATCAAGACCTCGTAACACTATGCACCGACATGGATGCGATCTGCACTAACACCCCCCAAACAGCCAAAGATATCAGAGGAATAGAAGCCCGCCTGAATGACGCCGAAAATCGCTCGCGACGAAACAATTTAATTTTCTATAATATCACAGATAACAATGCATCGGAAAACTACGCCCAATCTGAAGAAACGGTCCTGCGCCTCTGCCGTGATCACTTATGTCTAACCATTGACCGGAAAGAAATTGAACGGGCTCACCGTCTTCGGCGCCATTCTTCTGGGCGCTCTCGCCCAATAATAGTCACACTGACATTTTTTAAAACCAAACAGCTAATTCTTTAAAATGTCCGTAAGTTAAAAGGGACTGATTACAGCGTCGAGGAGGATTTTCCACGCCCTGTCCGAGATGCGCGAAAGCATCTAGTTAGATTTGCCAAAACTAAAACATGAAATTTTCCTTGCGCTACAAAATATTATTCATCGGTCCTAAACAGTACGCACTCGACGAATCATCGCAGACAGTAAAAGAAATCTCATAGCATAAGGTTCATCGTCGTGTAACTAAACTTCCTGGTAGCAGCCCTTGTGGTAACCTTCCAAATCTTTATTTTTCTATTATTTCCACAAACAAACGCAGTTTCCTCCCCAAACGTGAACACATCTGTAATCTTGTTTCATCATCTTCCAGCAACATACTTGTACTAACTGAAACGTGGCTAACAGATGACGTCACTGATACGGAAGTTCTTGCCAATCTACCTGATTTTAAAGTTTTCCGCAAGGACCGCAAGGGCTCCAGAGGAGGAGGTGTTCTCATTGCCACCAACCAACAATTGCCTTGTTCTGTTATTAATATCCAATCAGAACTTGAAATACTATGGGTAATCTGCCGTTCTGCACCTCAAACCGTCATACTAAGTGTCTGCTAGAGGCCCCCCTACAGCTATCCACAATTTTCTTATTACCTAAATGATAGCTTAAATCAACTTACTAATACACATCCCAACGCACGCATTCTTCTTTTTGGCGATTATAACTTCCCGTCTATTGACTGGCAGAACTCCACACCAACAAGCAATGAAGAAATAACTAACTTCCTTGACGTCTGTCTAAACTTTAATCTCGCCCAATGACTAAAGGAACCTACACGCGTCGTACGTGATTCGTCAAACATCTTGGACCTTATACTAACTAATCACACTGAAAGTTTAGCGATTCTTACTCATCTCCGCAAAGTTAGCGACCACAAAATTATACATGCTACTTTCACCTTCATCGCGGAATCGCGCCAAACGTTCCACAAAACAATTCGCCTTTACGACAAAGGCAATTACAATGAAATGAACAACCAATTGCTTGCTTTTTTTCCAGAATTCGAAAGAGATTTTCACGACCCATCAATTGAGGACAACTGGCTTACTTTTAAAACCAAGCTTGCCGAACTAACATCCAAATTCATTCCCACCATTACATTTCGTGCCAATCATAATAAACCATTGTTCACAAAGTCCTGAAAAACGCTCGAGAAAAAGAAAAAACGACTTTTCCGTGCAGCAAAACTAAACCCAAGCGAATGGGCATGGAATAAGTACTACGAGGCCGAGTCAACGTATTTGCGGTCCATTTCTAATGCCAAAAACGCATTTTTCCATACTGACCTGCCGAAGATACTAAACAATAATCCCAGAAAGTTCTGGCAAGTTCTAAACCCTGATTATGCGTCTATCATCACACTTACCGACACACATGGCGAGGAAGTGAGCGACGTTGAGTGTGCAAATATATTTAACACTGCATTTTCATCTGTCTTCACAAACGAAACTGATATGCCAACATTTGTCCAGACTTCCCAACCAAGATCGCTCATGCCACCAGTCACATTCACTGCACACGGCATCAACGGTATCATTGAAAATATTAGGATGTCATCTTCTGAAGGTACTGTCGAAATCACCAGCAAACTCTTAAAAAAACATTCGTCATGCTTCTTCAGTGTACTTATCATTACTGTTCACACAATCACTCTCCACAGGTAGCATACCCAGCGATGGCAAGGTGGGGAAGGTCGTTCCGGTCTTCGAATCAGGTAACAAAGAATCGCCCCTTAATTATAGCCCCATCACTATAACAAGTGTGCCATGTAAAATCATGGAACATGTAATCTATTCTTGCACAATGGACTTTCTTGACTCTATTAATTTCTTTCATCCTTCTCAACACAGCTTCCGTAAGAACATATCTTGTGAAACACAATTAGCTATTTTTGTCCATGACCTGCACATGGCCCTTGATTCTAACCTTCAAACTGACTCAATCTTCCTAGATTTCGCGAAAGCCTTCGACAAGGTTCCTCACGAGCGCTTGCTACTAAAACTTTCTTGGTTAAACTTGCATCATAACATACTGCAGTGGATAAAAGAATTTCTGACAAACCGTACCCAATTTGTTCACGTTAATAATCAAACCTCTAGGTCTCTTGCAGTAACATCAGGCGTCCCGCAAGGGTCAGTCCTTGGTCCCCTTCTATTTTTAATATATATTAACGACCTACCAACAGAGATCTCCTGTAACGTTCGCATCTTTGCCGATGACTGTGTTATCTATCGCTCAATCACTAACCCCTCTCATCAACTAACTCTTCAAAGAGATTTAACTTGCGTCCAGGACTGGTGTAACCAATGGCTCATGGAACTAAACCCCGATAAATGCAAACTCATGTTATTTCATCGAAAACGTAATCCTCTCCTTTTCCCTTATACAATCTCGCACATCACGATAGCATTAACAGTCTTACAAATACCTAGGCGCAACGTTGTCTAACGATCTAACCTGGAACGCGCATGTCACTAGAGTGATATCATCTGCTAACAGAAGCCTTGGTTTCCTAAAACGTCATCTACGTCTAGCGCCACCAAACCTAAGATTGCTTGCATATAAGACACTCGTACGCTCTAAGCTGAAATATGCCTCTACCATCTGGAGCCCTAACCAAAATATCTAACAAACTGCCTAGAATCAGTACAGAATCGTGCCAAAAGATTCAAACATTCATGCTATTCATATAATGTCAGTATATCATCGTTAAAAGCAGAATCCGGCTGAACAACCCTGACTTATCGGCGTCGTATCGCTACTATGTACTTATTTCATAGGTTTTTTTACAGCTCACTTCATCATCAACCCTACGTCAGTCCTCCTGCACGCATTTCACTACGCATTGGTCATCCCTTTCAGGTCGCCCGTCCACGTGCGCACACTACCACTTTTGCCACATCATTCTTCCTACGTTCAGCCTCGGGCTGGAACGGCCTTCTATACGACATCGCCGCAATCACCTGCCCATTCACATTTTTGAACTGTATAATTAACATATTTACCAGCGAGCAAACTTGAACCTAAACAATTTTCCCTTGTGTATACAATTTATTTTATTAGCTACCCATCCCTTATGTATTACGCACAATCCTGGGGGCCTTTAAGGTAATAAAGTGAAGTGAAGTGAAGAGACTCCTCGAACATGCAATGCGAGCACCGCAGTGTCGAAGCACAAACGGATTGGGCGCGAAGGCGGTCTTGGAGGCTTCATTGGTCTCGATGGTGCGTCGCCTGTTGTGCCAAAGAGAAATCGCATATCGCTAGCGTTTTACAAAAGAGACGCCTGGAACATGCACTGCGAGCACCGCAGTGTCGAAGCACAAGTGGATGGGGCGCAAAGGTGGTCGTGGAGGCTTCGTTGGTCTCGACGGTGTGTCGCCTGTTGTGCCAAAGGGAAATCGCATATCGCTAGCGTTTTACAGAAGAGACTCCTCGAACACGCAGTGCGAACACGGCAGTGACGAAGCAGAAATGGAAGGCGCGTGATGGCGATCTAGGAGGCTTCATTGGTCTCGATGGTGCGTCGCCTGTTGTGCCAAAGGGAAATCACATATCGCTAGCGTTTTACAGAAGAGACTCCTCAATCATGCCCTGCGAGCACCGCATTGATGAAGTCCAAATGGATTGGGCGCGAAGGTGGTCTCGGATGCTTCATTGGTCTCGATGGTGCGTCGCCTGTTGTGCCGAAGGGAAATCGCTTAACGCAATTGTTTTACAGAAGCAAGTCTTCGATCATGTCCTGCGAGCATTGTCGAAGCCCAAACGGAAGGGGGCCAAAGCGGTCTCGTAGGCTTCATTGGTCTCGATGGTGCGTCGTCTGTTGTGCCAAAGGGAAATCGCATATCTCTAGCGTTTTACAGAAGAGACACCTCGCACATGCACTGCGAGCGCCGCATTGTCGGAGAACAAACGGATGGCGCGCGGAGACGGTCTTGTAGGCTTCATCGGTCTCGATAGTGCGTCGCCCGTTCTGCCAAAGGGAAATCGTATATCGCTAGCGTTTTACAGAAGAGACTCCTTGAACATGCACTGCGAGCAACGCATTATCGAAGCCCAAACGGCAGGGGCGTGAAGGCGGTCTCGGAGGCTTCATTGGTCTCGATGGTGCGTCGGCTGTTGTGCCAAACAGAAATCGCATATCGCTAGCGTTTTACAGAAGAGACTCCTCGAACATGCACTGCGAGCGCCGCCGTGTCGAAGCACAAACGGAAGGCGCGCGAAGGCGGTCTTTCAGGCTTCATCGGTCTCGATAGTGCGTCGCCTGTTGTGCGAAAGGGAAATCGCATATCTCCAGCGTTTTACAGAAGAGACGCCTCGAACATGCATAGCAAGCACCGCATTGTCGAAGCCAAAACGGAAGGTGCGCGAAAGCGGTCTTGGAGGCTTCATTGGTCGCGATGGTGTGTCGCCTGTTGTGCCAAAGGTAAATCGCAAATCGCTAGCGTTTTACAGAAGAGACGCCGCGAACATGCACTGCGAGCACCGCAGTGTCGAAGCACAAACGGATGGGGCGCAAAGGCGGTCTTGAAGGCTTCATTGGTATCGATGGTGTGTCGCCTGTTGTGCCAAACGGAAATCGCATATCGCTAGCGTTTTAGAGAAGAGACTCGTCGAACATGCACTACGAGCGCCGCCTTGTCAAAGCACAAACGGATGGGGCGCGAAGGCGGTCTTTTAGGCTTCATTGGTCTCCATGGTGCGTCGCCTGTTGTGCGAAAGGGAAATCGCATATCTCTAGCGTTTCACATAAGCGACGCCTCGAACATGCACAGCAAGCACCGCATTGTCGAAGCCGAAACGGAAGGTGCGTGAAGGCGGACTTGGAAGCTTCATTGGTCTCGATGGTGCGTCGCCTCTTGTGCCAAAGGGAAATCGCATATCGCTAGCGTATTACAGAAGAGACTCCTCGAACATGCACTGCGAGCGCCGCATTGTCGAAGCACAAACGGAAGGCGCGCGAAGGCGGTCTCGGAGGCTTCATTGGTCTCGACGGTGCGTCGCCTGTTGTGCCAGAGGGAAAGCGCATATGGCTGGAGATGGAAAGAAGAGACTTCTGGAACATGCACAGCGAGTACCGCAGTGACGAAGCAGAAATGGAAGGCGCGTGATGGCGGTCTAGGAGGCTTCATTGGTCTCGATGTTGCATCGCCTGTTGTGCCAAAGGGAAATCGCATGTCTCTAGCGTTTTACAGAAGAGACGCCTCGAACATGCACTCCGAACACGGCAGTGTCAAAGCACAAACGGAAGGCGCGCGAAGGCGGTCTCGGAGGCTTCAATGGTCTCGATGGTGCGTCGCCTGTTCTACCTAAGGGAAATCGTATATCGCTAGCGTTTTACAGAAGAGACTCCTCGAACGTGCACTGCGAGCACCGCATTGTCGAAGCCCAAACAGAAGGGGCGTGAAGGCGGTCTCGGAGGCTTCATTGGTCTCGATGGTGCGTCGCCTGTTGTGCCAAAGGGAAATCGCATGTCTCTAGCGTTTTACAGAAGAGACGCCTCGAACATGCACTCCGAACACGGCAGTGTCAAAGCACAAACGGAAGGCGCGCGAAGGCAGTCTCGGAGGCTTCATTGGTCTCGACGATGCGTCGCCTGTTGTGCCAGAGGGAAAGTGCATATGGCTGGAGATGGAAAGAAGAGACTCCTGGAACATGAACAGCGAGTACCGCAGTGACGAAGCAGAAATGGAAGGCGCGTGATGGCGGTCTAGGAGGCTTCATTGGTCTCGATGGTGCGTCGCCTGTTGTGCCAAAGGGAAATCACATATCGCTAGCGTTTTACAGAAGAGACTCCTCAAGCATGCCCTGCGAGCACCGCATTGATGAAGTCCAAATGGATGGGGCGCGAAGGTGGTCTCGTATGCTTCATTGATCTCGATGGTGCGTCGCCTGTTGTGCCGAAGGGAAATCGCTTAACGCAATTGTTTTACAGAAGAGAGTCTTCGATCATGCCCTGCGAGCATTGTCGAAGCCCAAACGGAAGGGGGCCAAAGCGGTCTGGTAGGCTTCATTGGTCTCGATGGTGCGTCGTCTCTTGTGCCAAAGGGAAATCGCATATCTCTAGCGTTTTACAGAAGAGACGCCTCGAACATTCACTGCGAGCGCCGCATTGTCAAAGCACAAACGGAAGGCGCGCGAAGGCGGTCTTTCAGGCTTCATCGGTCTCGATGGTGCGTCGCCTGTTTTACCAAAGGGAAAACGTATATCGCTAGCGTTTTACAGAAGAGACTCCTCGAACATGCACTGCGAGCAACGCATTGTTGAAGCCCAAACGGCAGGGGCGTGAAGCGGTCTCGGAGGCTTCATTGGTCTCGATGGTGCGTGGCCTGTTGTGCCAAAGGGAAATCGCATATCGCTAGCGTTTTACAGAAGAGACTCCTCGAACATTCCCCGCGAGCAACACATTGTCGAAGCCCAAAAAGAAGGGGTGCGAAGGCTGTTTCGGAGGCTTCATTGGTCTCGATCGTGCGTCGCCTGTTGTGCAAAAGGGAAATCGCATAACGCTATCGTTTTACAGAAGAGACTCCTCAATCATGCCCCGCGAGCATTGTCGAAGCCCAAACGGAAGGGGGCCAAACCGGTCTTGGAGGCTTCATTGGTCTCGATGGTGCGTCGCCTGTTGTGCTAAAGGGAAATCGCATATGGATAGCGTTTTACAGAAGAGACTCCTCGAAAATGCGCTACGAGCGCCGCCGTGTCGATGCACAAACGGAAGGCGCGCGAAGGCGGTCTTTGAGGCTTCATCGTTCTCGATGGTGCGTCGCCTGTTGTGGCAAAGGGAACTCGCATATCTCTAGCGTTTTACAGAAGAGACGCCTCGAACATGCACTGGGAACACGGCAGTGTCAAAGCACAAACGGAAGGCGCGCGAAGGCGGTATCCGAGGCTTCATTGGTCTCGACAGTGCGTCGCCTGTTGTGCCAGAGGGAAAGTGCATATGGCTGGAGATGGAAAGAAGAGACTCCTGGAACATGCACAGCGAGTACCGCAGTGACGAAGCAGAAATGGAAGGCGCGTGATGGCGGTATAGGAGGCTTCATTGGTCTCGATGGTGCGTCACCCGTTGTGTCAAAGGGAAATCGCATACCGCTAGCGTTTTACAGAAGCGACTGCTCGAACATGCCCTGCGAGCACCGAATTGTCGAAGCACAAACGCATGTGGCGCGAAGGCGGTCTTGGAGGGTTCATTGGTCTCGGTGGTACGTGGCCTGTTGTGGCGAAGGGAAATCGCATATCGCTAGCGTTTTACACAAGAGACTCTTCGAACATGCACTGCGATCGCCGCATTGTCGAAGCACAAAGGATGGGGCGCAAAGGCAGTCTTGATGGCTCCATAGGTGTCGATGGTGCGTCGCCTATTGTGCCAAAGGGAAATGGCATATCGCTAGCGTTTTACAGAAGAGACTCCTCGAACATGCAATACGAACACGGCAGTGTCGAAGCCCAAACGGAAGGCGCGCGAAGGCGGTCTCGGAGGCTTCATCGGTCTCAATGGTGCGTCGCCTGTTCTGCCAAAGGAAAATCGCATAACGCTATCGTTTTACAGAAGAGACTCCTCGAACATTCCCTGCGAGCAACACATTGTCGTAGCCCAAAAAGAATGGGTGAGAAGGCTGTTCCGGAGGCTTCATTGGTCTCAATGGTGCGTCTTCTGTTGTGCCAAAGGGAAATCGCATATCGCTAGCGTTTTACAGAAGAGACACCTCGAACATGCACTGCGAGGGCCGCATTGTCGGAGAACAAACGGATGGCGAGCGAAGACGGTCTTGTAGGCTTCATCGGTCTCGATAGTGCGTCGCCTGTTCTGCCAAAGGGAAATCGTATATCGCTAGCGTTTTACAGAAGAGACTCCTTGAACATGCACTGCGAGCAACGCATTGTCGAAGCCCAAACGGCAGGGGCGTGAAGGCGGTCTCGGAGGCTTCATTGGCCTCGATGGTGCGTCGCCTGTTGTGCCAAACGGAAATCGCATATCGCTAGCGTTTTACAGAAGAGACTCCTCGAACATGCACTGCGAGCGCCGCCGTGTCGAAGCACAAACGGAAGGCGCGCGAAGGCGGTCTTTCAGGCTTCATCGGTCTCGATAGTGCGTCGCCTGTTGTGCGAAAGGGAAATCGCATATTTCCAGCGTTTTACAGAAGAGACGCCTCGAACATGCATAGCAAGCACCGCATTGTCGAAGCCAAAACGGAAGGTGCGCGAAAGCGGTCTTGGAGGCTTCATTGGTCGCGATGGTGTGTCGCCTGTTGTGCCAAAGGTAAATCGCAAATCGCTAGCGTTTTACAGAAGAGACTCCTCGAACATGCACTGCGAGCGCCGCCGTGTCGAAGCACAACGGAAGGCGCGCGAAGGCGGTCTTTCAGGCTTCTTCGGTCTCGATAGTGCGTCGCCTGTTGTGCGAAAGGGAAATCGCATATCTCCATCGTTTTACAGAAGAGACGCCTCGAACATGCATAGCAAGCACCGCATTGTCGAAGCCAAAACGGAAGGTGCGCGAAAGCGGTCTTGGAGGCTTCATTGGTCGCGATGGTGTGTCGCCTGTTGTGCCAAAGGTAAATCGCAAATCGCTAGCGTTTTACAGAAGAGACGCCGCGAACATGCACTGCGAGCGCCGCATTGTCGGAGAACAAACGGATGGGGCCCGAAGACGGTCTTGGAGGCTTCATTGGTCGCGATGATGCCTCGCCTGTTTTGCCACAGGGAAACCGCCTATCGCTAGCGTTTTACAGAAGAGACTACTCGAAGATGCACTGCGAGCACCGCATTGTCGAAGCACAAACGGAGGGCGCGCGAAGGCGGTCTTTGAGGCTTTATCGGTCTCGATGGTGCGTCGGCTGTTCTGCCAAAGGGAAATCGTATATCGCTACCGTTTTACAGAAGAGACTCCTCGAACACGCCGTGCCAACACCGCATTCTCGAAGCCCAAAATGAGGGGCGGGAAGGCGGTCTCTGAGGCTTCATTGTTCTCGATGGTGCGTCGCCTGTTGTGCCAAAGGGAAATCGCATATCTCAAGCGTTTTACAGAAGAGACACCTCGAACATTCACAGCAAGCACCGCATTGTCGAAGCCGAAACGGAAGGTGCGCGAAAGCGCTCTTGGTGGGTTCATTGGTCTCGATGGTGCGTCGCCTGTTGTGGCAAAGGGAAATCGCATATGGCTAGCGTTTTACACAAGAGACTCCTCGAACATGCACAGCGAACACGGCAGTGTAGAAGCACAAACGGAAAGCGCGCGAAGGCGGTCTCGGAGGCTTTACTGGTCTCGATGGTGCGTCTTGTTGTGCCAAACGGAAATCGCATATCGCGAGCGTTTTACAGAAGAGACTCCTCGAACATGCACTGCGAGCGCCGCATTGTCGAAGCACAAACGGATGGGTCGCGAAGGCGGTCTTGAAGGCTTGGCTGGCCTCGCTCGTGGGTCGCCTGTTGTGCCAAAGGGAAATCGCATATCGCTAGGGTTTTACAGAAAAGACTCCTCGAACATGTTCCGCGAGCGCTGCAGTGTCGAAGCACGACGGATGGGGCTCGAAGGCGGTTTTGGAGGCTTCATTGGTCACGATGGTGCATCGCCTGTTGTGCCAAAGGGAAATCGCATAACGCGAGCGTTTTACAGCAGAGACTCCTCGAACATGCCCTGCGAGCATCGCATTGTCCAAGCCCAAAAAGTAGTGGTGCGAAGGCTTTCTCGGAGGCTTCATTGGTCTCGATCGTGCGTCCCCTGGTTTGCCAAAGGGAAATCGCATATCTTTAGCGTTTTACAGAAGAGGCGCCTCGAACATGCACAGGAAGCACCGAATTGTCGAAGCCCGAACGGAAGGGGCGCGAAAGCGGTCTTGGAGGCTTCATTGGTCTCGACGGTGCGTCGGCTGTTGTGCCAAAGGGAAAGCGCATATGGCTAGAGATGGAAAGAGGAGACTCCTTGAACATGCACAACGAGTACCGCAGTGATGAAGCAGAAATGGAAGTGGCGTGAAGGGGGTCTCGGAGGCTTCATTGGTCTTGATGGTGCGTAGCCTGTTGTGCCAAAGGGAAATCGCATATCGCTAGGGTTTTACGGAAGAGACTCCTCGAACATGCCCTGCGAGCACCGCATTGTCGAAGCCCAAAAAGAAGGGGCGTGAAGGTGGTCACGGAGGCTTCATTTTTCTCGATGGTGCGTCGTCTGTTGTGCCAAAGGGAAATCGCATATCGCGAGCGTTTTACAGAAGAGACTCCTCGAGCATGCCCTGCGAGCACCGCATTGTCGAAGCCCAAACGGAAGGGGCACGAAGGCGGTCTCTGAGGCTTCATTGGTCTCGATAGTGCGTCGCCTGTTGTGCCAAACGGAAATCGCATATCGCTAGCGTTTTACAGAAGAGTCTCCTCGAACATGCACTGCGAGCGCCGCCGTGTCGAAGCACAAACGGAAGGCGCGCGACGGCGGTCTTTCAGGATTCATCGGTCTCGATAGTGCGTCGCCTGTTGTGCGAAAGGGAAATCGCATATCTCCAGCGTTTTACAGAAGAGACGCCTCGAACATGCATAGCAAGCACCGCATTGTCGAAGCCGAAACGGAAGGTGCGCGAAAGCGGTCTTGGAGGCTTCATTGGTCGCGATGGTGTGTCGCCTGTTGTGCCAAAGGTAAATCGCAAATCGCTAGCGTTTTACAGAAGAGACGCCGCGAACATGCACTGCGAGCACCGCAGTGTCGAAGCACAAACGGATGGGGCGCAAAGGTGGTCTTGAAGGCTTCATTGGTATCGATGGTGTGTCGCCTGTTGTGCCAAACGGAAATCGCATATCGCTAGCGTTTTAGAGAAGAGACTCCTCGAACATGTACTACGAGCGCCGCCTTGTCAAAGCACAAACAGATGGGGCGCGAAGGCGGTCTTTTAGGCTTCATTGGTCTCCATGGTGCGTCGCCTGTTGTGGGAAAGGGAAATCGCATATCTCTAGCGTTTCACATAAGCGACGCCTCGAACATGCACAGCAAGCACCGCATTGTCGAAGCCGAAACGGAAGGTGCGTGAAGGCGGACTTGGAAGCTTCATTGGTCTCGATGGTGCGTCGCCTCTTGTGCCAAACGGAAATCGCATATCGCTAGCGTATTACAGAAGAGACTCCTCGAACATGCAGTACGAGCGCCGCATTGTCGGAGAACAAACGGATGGGGCCCGAAGACGGTCTTGGAGGCTTCATTGGTCGCGATGATGCCTCGCCTGTTTTGCCACAGGGAAACCGCGTATCGCTAGCGTTTTACAGAAGAGACTACTCGAAGATGCACTGCGAGCACCGCATTGTCGAAGCACAAAAGGAGGGCGCGCGAAGGTGGTCTTTGAGGCTTTATCGGTCTCGATGGTGCGTCGCCTGTTCTGCCAAAGGGAAATCGTATATCGCTACCGTTTTACAGAAGAGACTCCTCGAACACGCCGTGCCAGCACCGCATTCTCGAAGCCCAAAATGAGGGGCGGGAAGGCGGTCTCTGAGGCTTCATTGTTCTCGATGGTGCGTCGCCTGTTGTGCCAAAGGGAAATCGCATATCTCAAGCGTTTTACAGAAGAGACGCCTCGAACATTCACAGCAAGCACCGTATTGTCGAAGCCGAAACGGAAGGTGCGCGAAAGCGGTCTTGGTGGGTTCATTGGTCTCGATGGTGCGTCGCCTGTTGTGGCAAAGGGAAATCGCATATGGCTAGCGTTTTACACAAGAGACTCCTCGAACATGCACTGCGAACACGGCTGTGTCGAAGCACAAACGGAAAGCGCGCGAAGGCGGTCTCGGAGGCTTTACTGGTCTCGATGGTGCGTCTTGTTGTGCTAAAGGGAAGTCGCATATCGCTAGTGTTTTACAGAAAAGACTCCTCGAACATGTTCCGCGAGCGCTGCAGTGTCGAAGCACGACGGATGGGGCTCGAAGGCGGTTTTGGAGGCTTCATTGGTCACGATGGTGCATCGCCTGTTGTGCCAAAGGGAAATCGCATAACGCGAGCGTTTTACAGCAGAGACTCCTCGAACATGCCCTGCGGGCATCGCATTGTCGAAGCCCAAAAAGTAGTGGTGCGAACGCTTTCTCGGAGGCTTCATTGGTCTCGATCGTGCGTCCCCTGGTTTGCCAAAGGGAAATCGCATATCTTTAGCGTTTTACAGAAGAGGCGCCTCGAACATGCACAGGAAGCACCGAATTGTCGAAGCCCAAACGGAAGGGGCGCGAAAGCGGTCTTGGAGGCTTCATTGGTCTCGACGGTCCGTCGGCTGTTGTGCCAAAGGGAAAGCGCATATGGCTAGAAATGGAAAGAAGAGACTCCTTGAACATGCACAACGAGTACCGCAGTGATGAAGCAGAAATGGAAGTGGCGTGAAGGGGGTCTCGGAGGCTTCATTGTTCTTGATGGTGCGTAGCCTGTTGTGCCAAAGGGAAATCGCATATCGCTAGGGTTTTACGGAAGAGACTCCTCGAACATGCCCTGCGAGCACCGCATTGTCGAAGCCCAAAAAGAAGGGGCGGGAAGGTGGTCACGGAGGCTTCATTTTTCTCAATGGTGCGTCGTCTGTTGGTGCCAAAGGGAAATCGCATATCGCTAGCGTTTTACAGAAGAGACTCCTCGAGCATGCCCTGCGAGCACCGCATTGTCGAAGCCCAAACGGAAGGGGCACGAAGGCTGTCTCGGAGGCTTCATTGGTCTCGATGGTGTGTCGCCTGTTGTGCCAAAGGGAAATCGCATGTCGCTAGCGTTTTACAGTAGAGACTCCTCTTACACGCCGTGCGATCACCGCATTGTCGAAGCCCAAACGGAAGGGGCCCTGAAGGCGGTATCGGAGGCTTCATTGCTCTCGGTGGTGCGTGGCCTGTTGTGCCAAAGGTAAATCGCATATCGCTAGCGTTTTACAGAAGAGACTCCTCGAACATGCTCTGCGAGCACCGCATTGTCAAAGCCCAAACGGAAGGAGCGCGAAGGCGGTCTCGGAGGCTTCATTCGGCTCGAGGGTGCGTCGCCTGTTGTGCCAAAGAGAAATCGCGTATGGCTAAAGATGGAAAGACGAGACTCCTTGAACATGCGCAGCGAGCACCGCAGTGACGAAGCGTTATTGGAAGGGGCGTGAAGGCTGTCTCGGAGGCTTCATTTGTCTCGACGGTGCGTTGCCTGGAGTGCCATATGGAAAGGGCACATTGCTAGAAATGGAAAGAACAGACGAAGCGAGCATTGGGAGTGAGCATCGCGGTGTCGAAGCATAAATGGACAGGTTGTGGGCGCGGTTTCGGACGCTATATTTATATTTTGATATCGACGGTGCGCCGCGTGGTATCCTAATTGGACACCGCCTAATGCTACAAGTCGAAAGAAGAGGCGTTCTAAGCATGCATAGCGAGCATCACGGCGTTGAAATCCAAACGGAATGGTGCGAGCGGGGCGATTTTCTTGTCCACCCTCAGGCGCCTTCCTTCTCCGGCACTCGCTTCCCTTTTGACGACAGAGACGATCTCGCCGATTCGACAGACGGGGGGCATCTACGCTTACACGTGCAAGAAAGTTGCTTATGTAGTACTTTAATATTCTACTATACAGTTACGGGCATCACGCGCACTCAAAGGAAAATAAGAATGCATTTGATGAACATGTACATGTGTTTCAAACTGCCGAGCCTTCTGGCAGGTCGCGCAATTATTCGTGACTACCTCGCTTTTCTCGCTGCATGAAGAATCTCTTTCATGCGAAAGCTCTGCCCGAAAATATAAACATGTTCCGCACTTGTTTCTGTGGCGGTAAATCTTCCTGTTGAATTTGTGACAATGTGAGATGTCACTTAGAATGCGAATAACTTTATCAAAGCTGAGTGTTTCTGAGTGCATGCCAGCCGTTGTGGCTCAGAAAATAATGCTGCTTTTGCTAAGCATGAACGCAAGTCTTCCGTTTATGCTACAGCAGTTGCATATCTTTAGTTGAAGGCATTGTACTTTCTCTCAGTTAAATAAGCCTACATTCATGCACTGAAACGCCGAAGCGAATACATTTCTAGCAATATTATGATAACAGCACGAAGCTTACCATTACTTTTTTTTTAATAGATGGTTAGATGGAACATGAATGTATCTACCGAGTTCTGTCGTGGTTCTAATAAACTGCTGGCGCTGTCTTTCATGGCGAAAGTTTTGGGCTAGTTTTACGGTGATTTCAAAACAGAGCATTCGTTCGAATTTTTAAATGGATAATAAACAGCTACGCGTTACTGTTTTGAACTATTCTGCTCTGCATATTCTTGATAATCATTGCAGCAACTGGATGTTGTGGAGGTTAAGTTAAAACATTTCATCTGACTGTTTGCTTTAATTAAAATCGTTTGACTGTCGTTGACATGCAGGGGCTGAAGAATGAAACAAGTTTTGGTTGTACTGTAGACGAGCTCTAGCTTTATTACCGACATGTTTTTGTTCACCTAGATGTTTCCTTTAGCTCCTACGTCAACAAACGCTCTCAGTGGCTGAGAACCTCACAGTGGGTTTCTTGCTTATTCAATAAAAGCAAGCAAAGGTAAATTCCTAAATGTTTACCTGCGATAAAGAAGTGCGCAGAGATGTAGTGATCAGTGAAAAAAATTCACCGACGATTACCATACTCGCTAATGCAAAATGTGAGCGCAGCTCTACATGTGTTTTCATTTCGCTATATATTGGCTGGCGCAGATGGTCTGTCTCGTGCGGCATGTAGCAGAACGCCATGTGGCCCCACAGCAAACGCCACAGACAGACCTCCGCTCATGCATCGCTTTGTTTCCATATATGGTAGCTCGCAGCATGCCTTATCGATGGCGCCATTGTGGAACAGACAAAGCACGCGCTGCTCTGGCGCCATCTCGCAGCGATCGTCCCTGCAGACCACGGCTTGCGCTCCACTACGCTTTTCTTCTCCTGCTTTCGCCATACCCTCCTCCTCCACTTTTCTCGTCGTGCTGGCCTCGCTCTCGCCGTCTTTCCTCGCCCGCTGCGCTCCGCCTTCGCTCTTTCATCCTTCGCTGTGCTAGTTTGCTTGGTTGCGAAGAATGCCGACGCTCAGTACAGGAAAATTGTCGGTGTGACGCAAGAAAGTCCCCGTCTCACCTCCTGCTTTCGTTTCTGCTTTCCACGGCTACAGCTTTCAATAGGTTTAGTTGCAGCTAACGTCAACAGCCATTTACAGTTTTACTCATTTTAGTCATATAAAAGTGAGCTTCGACGTGCATCTGCACTAGAAAGACATACTGCCAGTGCGCTTCTAAACTTTAGACTTTCAACCTACCTTGCATCAATCTGAGTGAATTTTCTGCACTTTAACAATATACATTGCTTTTTCCTTATTTAACCTCACATTGTAATCATGCCTTCTCTCGCCATCACCTGAGAACTTTCGCCCTCCCTTACTTCACCTTCACCAAGCTTCCCTAAGGCGAACCTCACCTCACCGTCATTTCACCATGCGAGGGGGAGGAGAGATTAGGCTGAAGACCCTCGTAAGGGCGCGCTCTTGTGAGGGTGCCCATGTCTGGGTTTTCTAGCTGCCATGTACAGATGATACCTTACTTATAATGTATTGAGTTTCTCTCTCTAAAATCCCGGCCTGCGGTGTAACATAAAGTTCCAGCTGCACTGCTGAAGCAGGCAACTATTAATATTTTCCCCGGCGTTACTAAATAGTATCAGGCAGATGGTGACGCCTTGAAAGACTGAACTAGAGTTGACAACGCAACTAGTGTTTTGCTAGTTCGTAATGCTAGATCTTTGGCAATAGTAACAACTTCTGCCAGTGCTCTCACGTGTTGTGGAAAAAAAGTTACCGATTGTGTTTGTGATACAAAAAGGATGAGCGAAGAAAGATGTCTAATTGCTAAGACGGAAAATAGCCAATTATAGGCACAAAGTACCGAAATAGGCATTCCTAGTCAATATAAGGTCAGTGGTAATGCGCTTCTCAGCCCGTGATTTGTGTTTGTACAGTGAAGGTTCTGACGCTTATGCGCGGGAACAACTGGCCATTTGGCTTCAATCTGACCTCTATTGAATACAATAAAAAGTACTCATGCACACCCCATGCACCATGGTAATCGATGTAAGCGAAATTTTGGGTACTGTTTGGGTTCACTGGTGATTTTCGGCGATGACGCTGATGGCTTACGGCAGTCATCGTGTAATGTTAAGGGTTACCTTGCGTGCCCCACCCGTGTTTGTCTACGTGTTGCAGAAAACATGCATCCAGACGAGTTTGGTTGAGGCGTTGTTGCGCGTTATTTTTCGTAGCCTGCGAGTAAGTTAGCAGAGCCATTCTCTCACAAGTACTGCTTGCGGTCGTCTGGACGCCGCAGTTCTTTAGAGCGGCTTTGCGTCAGCATGTTTTGTCGTTTGTCCGCATGTAAAAAGCCAGCATGTCATTTATTTTTCATAAACAGCAGAAAGCTAGAAATTACCCGACAAATTTTATTAATAAAACTAATAATTCTATAATAATAATTTTCTAATATTAGCAGCGTTTGTTTTATCGGAGAGACCCCAAACGAAGAGTGCTTTCTGACGACGCATTTCCAATATTCGACGTTCATCCGATGTATGCAAGCTGCCACGAGTGAAGAGTGACTTTTCTATACACGTTTCGCCCGACTGATGGTTTCAAGCATTCTCTTCTCTTTCCACTATACTTTATCCCCTCTGGGCTGTTGTAGGTGAGTAGAAAAGTAAGCGCTGCAGCTTGTGCCATGGTCTTACGGTGAACTAACACGGACTTGTAGCCTCCCAGATGCCATTGCGGCGACGCCCACGACGTTCTAGCTGGATAGGGTTCACAGATGCCTGTTCCACGTCCCTAACATTAGGCAATATGCTGCTGTGCTGACTTCCACGCCACGTCTCGGAGAGGGAGAGGGCGACAACATGTAAATGTTGTCACCCCCCTCACCGAAAGGGCGTGGAAAACAGGACAGCAGCAGCAGTAGAAAAGTCGAATGAAGCGGCAAGAAAAGAAAGATGCGCTTGAAAAATGTATGAGAAATGCCAGCATGAGCAACTCGCGCACTCGTCAATTCTTTGGGCGTGGTCGTCGCTGGCGGCCTGGGTGGGGATCCACCCCCTTGCTTGTAGTGCACTTCTTCGGTGACAATGGCGTGGTCTTCAGCACTATCGCCGGACACTGAAACCAAAGCAGAGGATTAGATCGATGGCGCTAGGACTCACCACTCAGTAGAATCTCGTTGAGACAGAAACTAAAAGCAGCAGATAAAAACTTTCTATGTAACACGCCTCTTGTGCACGAGAAATATGTTTAAGGGTGGAGCACTGCATGACGTACACCCTCTTGACACTGTTGTCAGAAACGTTTAGCACCAAGAAATGAATATAACGGCCATATTGGCTATAGCTGACCGCCTAAACGTTCGGATTAACGCGAGTCCGAAATAACGGATTCGCAGAAAGCGACATTATGCCCACAGTATTGCACACAGGTATGCTTGCAATGCGACCTGGCGTGTCTGTATTTGTTGCTACATCTATCTTGCTCCTACACAGAGACATGAGTGCGCTCAATTCACGGACCCAATCTCTATCCCCTGCCTACTTGAACAGAAGTCAGAGATGCTCCGATAGCCGAATCCTAGCGGCCTTCTTCGCAACGGCCATTTCCGGGTACTTCGCATTCGCTTCGTTTCCGCCCTCCTCGGCGCAGATATCTAAGGTGGAGTTGGCGGCAGTTGAAGCTTCTCGATGATATTAAGCTACTAAAATTTGCAACAGCCACAGGAATCTTCCGAGACCGAGTCGCTATTTAAAAAAAAAAGCACGGGGCATACAACACATACCCACGTGAAACCGTAACGAGGCTTCGACAAATTAACCACGATGATTGGCTTGTCCAGTGGTTTGAGCGCAGTGGGCGGCTGCTGGATTCACTAGACTTCAGTGCTCCCGGTTTCAAGGAGGCTTTGGCAACTGGTCAAAACAAATCATCGTGCCTTCTGCTCGATTCAGGTGCACTGTAAGGTATGCCGAATTATCAAGCCTGTCCGAATGATGGGTCCGCGACTGCAGATGCTATGCTATTAAAAAGTATGAATTCTTGCTTGCTTAAGATCATCCCATACTTTTTTAACGATGACTTAATGAGGTCGCCACATCAGAAGTGGTTCTGTATGCATTTTGCTCTGTCATAGGACCAGGGGCGGCATTCTCGAGCGATCACATTCGGGAGAATTCACTTGACTCGGTGGCGTTTGTTTTTTGGCACAGTCCCAGGAAGGCTGTCACCACACACGCCAACGCTCCGGTGCCTAGACATGTGAAATCTTGCGAAAGAGATAAGGGAATTGATCGTAGGATAGCGCCCTGTAAGCAACACAGGGAACGAGCAAGTGTATCAGGAATCCATGACTTCACAGCCAGAAAAAAAGGTAGTTTATGCAAGAACTATTTATTTCCTATGTTAGGTGTTAGTTTTGCTTGGAGCAAATATTTTCCCGTATGTTCGATTAGTTTTCATGATTTTTTTAGCGCACTGTTTTTCTACTGCTAGGGCAGTGGAACAGACCTGGCATGAACGCCCAATAAAGGCCCAGGAGGAGAAGCAGTAGCAGCACAGGGAGGCAGAAGAACAGCAGGCGTCGGTTGTCCTCGTCCTTCCTGGAAGATAGCGTAGATCAGCTACGTGTTTTCTGAAAACGAGGTCTAGCACCACGGGGGCGTGAGGCCAGCACCAACATGATTGTGCCACTCACGAATATACTTCTGCTAACGCAGGTTATCTGCTGCACCGACGCACAGCCACCTCCATCGCAATGGCAACGCAGACGCAGAGAGTCATGCATCGATGGCTACGGCATTCAGGGTAGAGCACGCAAGCTACGGCGGCAGCGACTTCGATGTGTGCCCGGCTACCGTGTTTGAACAGTGCCGACTATTGGCCAACGTAGCTTGGGCGGATGAAGGCTGTGTCCACGGTGTGCAAAAGGCGGACTGTATCAGTGCAGCATAGGGGCGTGAGGCCGGCGCCAACATGATTGGGCCACTCACGCATTTTCTTCTGCTAACGCAGGTTCGTGATTATTCGAATGAGAGCTTCACCTTTCACGTATTCGTGGTGCCGGTGACGCCCCGTGGTTCAAGTGTGGATTCAAAGTACCGTACTGCGCGTTGGCATGCCAAACGTCGTTTCTTTTTACTGCGAAGATATGCATTCTATTTATTGATTTTATTCCTGCGCGGTAACGTAGAGCTAAATCCTGGCCCAACTACTGCTGAAACACTGAATCTAATTTTGGATGACCAAAGGGAAATAAAGGCCAAATTACAGGCCATCAAAACATCGCAGAATCAAGGCCAAATAGCTATAGAAAAGCTTAAGTCACGATTAGATTCTGTGGAAAGTGCAATAACAAGTTCGCAAACCTAAGAGGAGCTGTTACTGAATGTAGGTAGGAAACTGAAGATACTCGCAGCACGGGGACGGCCTTATCCAGTAAATATAGACGACTTGGAATACCGCAGCAGGCGATGTAACCTGATATCTTATGGTGTCCCTGGCAGTGAAAGTCGTGAACTGCCCGCTGTCTCCGAGAAAGAAGTACAAGGAATTGTATCACGTTTAGGACTAACGCCAGTGCAGATTGAAAGGGCACACAGACTTGGCCGGTCCCAGGCCAATAAACCTCGGCCGCTCATTGCAATGTTTTCAATGTTTAAAGATAAACAGCCCCCCACCCACTTATGGCCAACACCAAGAAACTAAAAGGATCCAATATTAGTATATCAGAAGATTTTTTAGAGGCAGTGCGCAGAAAAAGAAAGTTTCTTTGGGAATTCGGCAAAAGGAATGCCCTTTATGGTGCTCGCGCAAACCTAAAATATGATAAGCTGTCTATAAACGGGCAAGCATATGTATATGATGAAGGTAGTGGCGAGGTTGTGCAAACGACATGACGCATGCGCAGCTTTGTAGCAGATGTAACTTCCTTCTTGTCAACTGCCGTAGTATCAAGAACAAAGTAGATGACTTCCACAACCTTCTATGCATGACCAAACCAACTGTAGTGCTTGGAACAGAATCATGGCTAGATAAAGAAATAACAAGCAATGAAGGCTTTGCAAACGGCTAAACATGCTTTAGGAACGATAGAAACCGTCATGGTGGTGGGGTCTTTATAGTTGTTCACACATTGCTTTCTTGTTCCGCTCTCGATATCGGCAGCGGAAATTGCGAGGATATATGGTGTAAGATTCGGTTACCAAACGGGAAAACACTATCAGTATGTTAATTTTATAGGGCTCCTTCAAGCCCTCTTGCTGTCTTGTCTGATTTTTCAAAGATGATAGGGACAGTCAATACGGATTACCTTGTCATTGGCGGGGACTTTAACATCCCAGAGCTTTCTTGGAATAAGCACCCTTCTAATACTAGGGATACATCTGCAGTGGCAAAGGAATTGTTGAGATACTAAGCAGTTTTTTCCTTAACCCAGATGGTAACACAAGGTACGAGACAAAATAACGTCTTAGACTTAATTTTAACCAATCAGCCAATTTGGGTTAGGAAACTTTTGGTGGTGCCAGGTATTAGCGACCATAGAGCTGTGGTTTGTGAAATGAAGTTGACGTACGAAAAGACGCAAAGCTCGGGAGCCAGAAGGATCTATAATTACTGCCAAGCCAACATAAATTAAACAGGACTTGCATTACAGGTATTCCTTCCGGAATTCGAAATACTTTCTGAAACAATCGGCGTTCATAAGTTATGGGTCCTTTTTAAAGCAAAAATGCTTGAGATACAAGAAAACTATGTGCAGCCGTGGGTGCAGACCAAACGGCGTGCTAAATCTAAGCCATGGTTTAATGGTGAGCTGCGACGCTTTACTAGTGAAAGGAATAGGATACAAAGGAAATATAAAAGAAACTTCATTTCGGAAACTTGCGATCAACTTGTGACCATAACCAAAATGCTGCAAACAAAAATCCGCCAGGAAAAAAATATTTCTTTGACGCTTTGCCTTCTCGATTTCAAACAACAAAAAAAGCTATTCTGGAATCTTGTCAAATGTAATAGAAAAGACAAAGTTTGTATTCCATCACTTCAGCATAATGGAGAGGAAATAGAAAATAGCTTAGAAAAAGCAAATTGCTTCAACAAGTTTTTTGCTTCCATTTTCTCACCCAATGCCTCGAGCTTAATTCCGCATCCGTCTGCAAATGAGGTCATTGAAAACATTGATGATATAATTATTGATGAAAGTGGAATACAGTCTCTTCTTGAACGTATAGATTCCAGCAAAGCAGGGGGGTCTGATGGATTGACAGGCGCTTTTCTCAAATTGTGTGCGTCGTTCATCCCTCCCTCTCTTAAGATACTGTACTCGAAGTCATTGAACGCCGGGGTCCTAACACAGGAATGGAAGATGGCGTGCGCTGTGCCAGTGTATAAATCGAAGCCTCGCGAACTAGTCAGCAATTAGAGACCAATATCTCTAACAAGTATTGTCTGCAAAGTATTAGAGCACGTCTTGTGCAGTAACATAATGGCACACATTACCAATCATAACCTCCTGAATCAGAAACAGCATGGTTTCAGGCAAGGCCTTTCCTGCACAACTCAATTAGCAGAATTCGTTAATGAAGTTTGTGGTGCACTGGATGCTCCTTCTTGTGTTGACTCGGTGTTTGTAGATTTTAGAAAAGCTTTCCACCTGGTAAATCACACATTGCTTGTATGTAAACTACGTTGGTTTAATATCTATGAACAAGTAATCACATGGATTCAGGAATAGCTTTCTTTGCGAGTTCAGCAAGTAGTGGTAAATGGCGCAGAATCTGGTGCGGCCCGCGTAACGTCTGGCGTCACCCAGGGCTCGGTACTGGGCCGATTACCTTTCTTAATATCTATAAATGACCTTCCCAACACTATTGTTTCTTCCGTAAGATTGTTTGCTGAAGATCTGATATTATATAGGGAAATTACAAGCATTGCCGATACTGTTATTTTGCAAAATGATTTAGATAAACTACAAAACTGGTGCAGAGAGTCACAAATGTAAATAAACACACAGAAAACTGTCCACATGCGCTTTACTAAAAAGTGTGTGCCAGAAGCCGTATATTATCTATCCGGTTCCACATTGCAGATTGTTTCCGAGTACAAGTATTTGGGTGTATTCCTCACGCCGTCCATATGTTGGCACAGGCACGTTGATTTCATTACAGCAGAGGCATGCAAATTGTTAGGATTTCTACGGCGCAATACAAAAACTCTTTCCCCAGCATGCTCGTGATCTTCTGTACAAAAGCTATGGTAGACCCATTTTAGAATATGGACGTACCGTATGGGACCCTCCTACGTGTACCGACCGAGATAAACTTGAGAGAGTTCAGAATATAGCAGCACGGTACGTAATCGGCAACTACTACAGAAACCTTAGTATTACTAGTGCAAAAAAAACATTGAAATGGGACACCCTAGAAAAGGGAAGGCAGGCATTACGCTTGAAACTTTTTGACAATATATTTTATGGCCAAATTAGAATATACCGTAATAAGTATATTCTTCAGCCACATTATATATCCAGACGAACAGTTCACGAGCTCAAGGTTAGGGAATACATTTGTGAGCTAAGTTTTTCAAAAGCGCTTTTTTCCCCAAAACCATTTTAGAATGGAATCGACTGCCGGCTGCCGTAGTTGGTATACTTAATAATGAACATTTTGCAAATGCTCTTGAAATTTTCTTCTTTATTTCACAGTATATAGTAATTGCAGTTTGCTACCATTACATAGTGCTTTATTATTTAATTGTGTGATGCCGTTGCCTACCTTTTTTATATGGTGCCGTTTCAGTGCCATTGATATCCTGATGTACCATTTCTGTCCCTTTGCGGTGTTTTTTTTTTGTTGTGCTGTACATTGATATCCTGACGTTCCATTTCTGTCCCCTTGCGGGTTTTTTAATGCTGTTTACTGGATGCCATAGGCTGCTTACATTGATGTTTGTAACCCCCCACTGTAATTCCTAAATGGCGCTGTGGGTGTAAGAGTAAATAAATAAATAATAAATAAATAAAAAATTTACCACTACTTGATGACGTGTGCGGCATCCCAATTATTTCATTACTCTGGAGGTCGTTGAAGCGTTACAGAGAGAGTGAATATATAAATAAAGAAAGAAACAGTCATACAACACGTGATTACCGGGGCGGTGAGCGGAAGTTGCTGTTTTAGTTTTAGTGAATCAGTGATGCAGATGAAGGAGGTGGGCAGGTGGTTGCCATCCGACGTGGTTCAGAAGACCGCGTAAGACGGGAGGGTGCTATTGGACTGGTCAGTTCGACATTGCGAAATATGGACTTGGCACTCGTTATTCAGCGCAGATATCAGAGCGCCCTTCGTGTAATTTCCTGAAAATTGGTCGGATAAGTTGTAAAGAAAGCTCTTCGATTTTCGCCTGTTGTCTCCGCAGGAAATTCCAGGTTGAGCATGCCGACTTCAGTCGGAAGCCCCTAAAGGCCTGGTACCGGTTGCCTAATGGCAACTACTACACGTCAATGTTGCTAAGTATATTAAACAATGGGCCTACATTAATCCTTCCTATGTCTTCCCAGCGTGTGGAAAAAGCGATCTAGAACGACCGCTTTAGGTGAAAATGCGTACTGTCTCAAGCTGTCACTTTGGTTGTAAGAAAGGCAAAGGCACAGGATTAAACCTGCTAGCTGAGAACTAATTCACCTAGACGCAAATGAACGAAACATATTGACACATGTACTTGTTTGTCTTTATCGGGTGACACATTTCACCGCCTAACAAATGTTATCGTACAGCGCAGGACACGCCTGCATGTATCGGAAGTTTCTGGAATATTATCGATGCTTACAACCGCTGTCTAAGACCGAACCTTGTGTAATCTGATCGCATGTGTGCGCGACGCGAAGAATGCAGAACTTTGAAGAAGGCACGCGGGCCGCAGCGCTTACTCTGGAAATTTCGACGAGTGATGTACAAAAGCGGATGAGCGTTACCCGTGGATCAGATTTTCCACGATCGCCGACCGTGTTCGCCGCTATCGTTGTGCTATAACTGTAGCCTGTTTTTGTGGGCACAGGTTCGCCCAATAAAAGTTAGTTTTGTCGTCCACAGTATTTCTACTGTGTTCTTCAACGTCACAACCACGCGACAATATATATATATATATATATATATATATATAAAGTGCGTGTTCGTGTGTGTGTGTTTACCGGTGCTGACATATGGGGCAGAGTCTTCGAGACTGACAAAGAACCTTGAGAGCAAGTCAAGGACCCTGCAAAGAGCGATGGAACGACGGATGCTCGGCACAACGTTAAGAGACAGAAAGCGGTTTGAATCAGAGGGCAAACGGGTATAGCCGATATTCTAATTGACATCAACAGAACAAAATGTGCTGGGCAGGTCACGTTCCGCAGGTTAGATAACCGTTGGACCGTTAGGGTTACAGAATGGGCACCAAAAGAAGGGAAGCGCAGTCGAGCACGGCACAAGGCTGGGTTAGGCGACGGTATTAGAAAATTCGCGGGCCCTAGTTGGAACCAGCTGGCGCAAAACAGGAGTAATTGAATATTGCAGGAAGAGCACGTCGCCCTGCAGTGCACACAGAAGGGTCTACATGTATATATATATTTGCTAGCATGACGGGATCCGGTAGTTGACTATGCATTTGTTGGTTGAGGACGCACGTACCAAAAAAAGGGATACATTATTTCCTGCGTTTCGCCGGCTGTCTGGCGTTTTTCAGGAAATGCATGAAACGGTAACACGCTGTGATCAAATACGTGCATGACAAAACAAAGACCACAAAAAGAAAAATTACACCACGAGATGATTATAACAGGTTCGTAGAGCAACAAATACAACAAAAAACGGGGTTTATACAGATGACTCGTCAAACTATAAGAAAAAGAGCGAAAAAATTATCACAAAAGAGAGATTTTGGCAGTAAGGGACTTCGAGCCGTGACGAATCATCAGCCCACATATCAAACGTGGTAAAAATGCACATCATGGTGGGTGTAGAGCCTATCACAACCGAACCTGTCACAACCATCGTGTGGTGCATTTTTACCCCGTTTGACATGTGTGCTGACGATTCGTAACGGCTCCAAGCACCTTACAGCAAAAATGTGTTTGCTTCCTTGTCTTCCCATTTCTTATATTGGGCAGACAGGCCGATATTTCAACGATAGAGCATACGAGGACCATGCGGGAGTGCTCAGTAATATAGGTTGTTAAATGGGTGACCATTGTAAAACATGCGGGTGTAAGCCAGTACTGAAAAAAACTAAGTTCCTGAAGCGAGCCACAGATAAAACAGAGAGAGAGAGTAGTTAGAGAGGCTTACTAGATAACTAAAGCAAAGCAAAAGTTCATCAGCACGCCGTCACTGTCACTCGTTGATAAAGTGATGAAATCTTAAACGGTTTCCTTTAGCCTTTGGAACGTTGCAGTATTGCAAAAATTGTATGACTGTTGCGTTTCTTAAGTTGTTGTTACAATTACACTATAAATACTGCTTGGACGCGCAAAATAAACAGCTGAAAGTGAGCGCTCGTCTGTCTCTTCCTCGTCCTTCGGCCCGTTTTCTTCGTTCTGGTAAACTTATCAGCAGTTAGAACAGCAACAAAGAAGGCTTTAATATCAAGACGAGAGTATCAACTTTTGTCCTAAGAATTAACTCTCAGAAATTTCTCGCTTCTGCGAAGAATGCAGGAGATATTTTCGAGTAAAACTTGTCACTGGACGGCCACCTTACTTTAACCACGTTATTTTAACTGCCTGGAAGCTGTCTTTTATTATTGTCATATTAAAAAGACTATGCTTTTTATTATCTAGCAGTAATAAACTGCAAACCAACAAGGGTTCTTATTGCTCTTACAATACGCTCAATACAGCACCACATTAGAGCAATGGCCCTTCCTGTTAAAACATTTATGTCAGAACTCATACCACGATGGCTATTGATAGCAACGCGATTAGCACTCACGTAATGTGCGCATAGAATTTTGAAAGTCAGCTTTATTCCTAATCTGTTGTGGTCATATTGAGGCGTCCGTTGATTTTGCTATATGCCACGTACTTCGGTATCATGGTACTTTGTTATGGCACTCACTTGCCGAGGTAGCCCATGAGCATGGCGGCATGACGAAGACTACATGACGCGGATGTAAGGCAACAATAGAATAACAAAAAAGGAAGGACGCCCGCGGAATGACACAAGCGATATGACGATTACGTCATGACGACTGTGAGATAACGATTCTTAAATATTTACGACGGCATAACGGCTACAGCGTCACGACGACGACGTGAAGGGGTAGCGGCGAAGGTATGACACAACGAATGCGTGATAACAACTGTCTCGCGGTGACGCAATGACCACGCTGGCATGGCGATAGCGGCACGACTGCATGACAGCATGGTTGTGAAAGAACTATACCACGTTGGAATGACTCGAACGCAGACGACAATGCAATGACTTTACTGTAGTGATGACGCAAAACGACAGCGGGATGGCGATCGCGGTGGCACGACGACGGCACCAGGCGTCCGAAGACGATCCTAGAATGATGGATCGGCCACGGCAGCACGCCTACCTTGGCTCACTGGGCTGACGTATATAAAACGCAGACAGACTCAAAAGGCTCAACTGGGCAAAGAATGCTAATCGCATTAAAAAAAAGAAGCCACGCTGTCGCTAATTTGTGACACCGGCGAAGCGCACACACGTGCGCCGCATCGGCCGCTTGACACCATCCAGTTAAAGTGACAGAAAATCATCAATTGCGCATATAATTGAATCTAGATGCTAGCAGTGGGAACGGTAAAAATAACGCCTTAATTGCACGCTTTGGTACAATCAAAAGTGTCGCTTAAACTAAATAGCATTCTGCATATTCGTTTGCTTTTCTATTCGTAGCCACATGTGGACTTCTCCTTTTCTTTTTTTGAGCGCTTCATAACATAGTGAAGGAATAAAAGAAAAAGTGATAGACATAGCGTCTTGCCGGTCACTACGTTCGGTGGGCCATGGCCCAGCCGTTTCGGTGAATGTAGGTGCTGTGCGCTGGTTCGATACACGAGCGCGTTTTCTTCGCTTCATTTCGGTGATTTCTTGTCTATTGCCGTAAACGTCACTCCTTGTGTTTTCGGGCGAGTTTCGTGGTGTCGCGTTAAGGTGGCCTGGTGAAACTTAGCTCTACCTTTTGTGATTCATTGTTATGAAAAGAAAAAGGACCCTGTGAATAATCAGAGATAACGGCATCTATTTACACGTGTAAATAATGGTTTGTCAAAGAAGACACACTGTCGCAATTAAAAGTATTTGCCCTCTGGCTCATATAATTTTCCTGTATGGTATCTGGTGCTTGAGGCGCTCTTTAACTGTGCTTGTGTTGTTATTTCTGCCAACAAGTTCGCTGCAATACTGACAGCTCGCCTTTATTCGATTGCACGGATCTGACTAATAAGACTACGGTCAATTAACTTCCTATAAGGTTTAAGGCCATTTCAGGCAAAAACTAGCCTGATTTAAACTGGGTTTTTTTCAGCTTCATCGCAGACCTGCAAGAGACGTGGTCACAATTCTCGCATTGCTGGTAAAGAAAATTAGCCTAAGAAAAAGACAAGAGAAGACAAAGAGAAGCGACTCGTGGATGCATGCATTAGCTTTGGCTTGCTGTGCCGGGGTTGTGTAAACCGCGGGTTCAGCTCGAAGTGACAGAGCCGGCGTGCAGTGCATTGCAGACCTGCCATTTGTCGTGGGCGTTTTTTTCTTTATTGATACTGTCAGCCCTTTCTTTAGGGCCATTACAGGAGTGGAGAAAAATAATAAAACAAGCAATGTCAACACATGTGATTCAGGCATGGCGTACAATACATCTGAATACAACGTACAAAAAACAAATTACATTACATATACATTGTAGTAGGGCAAGCAGAAAAAGACAGTCAATGTACCTTGAGGCATGTACAATAAGAACAACACAGACACATAATAACAAAATCATAAAATAAGATGATTCAGAAAGTCAGATCATAAACGGACCGCGCTCTCGGAATAAATAATGGCATGCAAATTACTCAGAAAACTATTTAAAGTGGTAGACTGAACTACGAAATCGGGAAGCATGTTCCACTCTTTTATCGTTCTGAGAAGGAAGCTATATTTAAATGTGTCATTATGGGTTACCGGAGGGGGAATATACATGCTGTGGCGATGTCTAGAAGATTCTTATTAGAAATTTCAAAATAGTTCGTCCTATGCATTTTTATTTCATTATGAATAGTAAGGAACAGGAACTTCAGCCTATCATACTTAGTCCTTAATTCTAAATTGGAAAGATTTGCAACCTAACACAGTTTTGAATAGGAGTGAAGTCGACCATATTTGTTGAAGATGAATCGAGAAGCTAACCTCCGAATCCTTTCCAGTTTCTGACGGTTTTTCTCCGTGTAAGGATCCCAGACAATTTTCGCGTACTCGATGATTGGTCTGACCAGTGTTCAATAGGCCAAGTTTATAACTTCAGAGGTTGCTGTGTGTAAATTTCGTCTTAGGCTCCAAAGCGCATTATTCGCCTTCTTACTTACTTCTTCTACATGCCTATTCCAGCTTAAGTGACTTCTAGATAATAAACCCAAATATTTGTGCTCCTCTACCTTTTTAAGCTTGTTGCCTTGTACACTATAAGGAAATTGCACGATCTTCTGTTTTTTGTAATAGACATGCTTACTGATTTAATTGGATTTATAACCATTTGCCAGTCAGAACACCATTTCATAATCTTATCAAGGTTGCTTTGCAAATTAATTTGGTCACTGGAAGATTCTATACTATTATAAACAACACAGTCGTCAGCGAATAGTCTTATTGGAACATAAATGTGATGTGTCAAGTCATTAATGAAAATAAGAAACAGAAGACATCCTAGGACACTTCCCTGAGGTACTCCGGATAACACCGGTTGAAGACTGGACCTAAGCGCGTATATTTGAACGTACTGCTGACGGCACTGCAAGTACGATGTAAACCACTTTGTGAGCTTAGGATTCTTAAACACAGTATTAATTTTGAACAAAAGTTTGGAGTGGGAAACTTTGTCGAATTCTTTGGCAAAATCCAAATAAATGAGGTCCATCTGTCCACGGGGATTTACCGTTTGTGAAGTTTCATGAGCCAATTCAACTAATTGAGTGATCGTAAATAGTCCTTTACGGAATCCATGCTGCACTGAGGATAACAAGTTATGCATTTCAAGGTATTGCGACCAGTGTTTGGATATGATATGTTCCAGAAGTTTAGAGCATGTACTTGAGAGGGAAATTGGTCGGTAATTGCTAACGTCTGAAGTGTTCCCGGTTTTATGAACTGGTATTATTCTTGCCAGTTTCCATGCGGTAGGGAAAGACCCATTCAATACTGAGGAATTAAATATTTTGTAAGGTACTTAGGCACCCATTCAGCATACCTCACTAAGAATTCGTTAGGAATATCATCTGGTCCAGGGCTCTTTTTAGTCTTTATATTGAGCGAAAGGTTTAGAACACCTTCCTCAGTTTTCTTAATATTCGAAATGGGAGGGCGGGTAGAGAATTGACATGCACTAGGCACTACTTCATCATCCTTTGTATAAACCGACGACAAGAAAAGATTAAATTGGTCAGCACTTTCAGCATCATTAATTTCAGGATTAGAACAGGACTGCTTATTGGGCGGATTGACATATCGCCAAAACTTAGCCGGTGCTTCTGAGAGGAACTTCTTCAATGTTACGTTGTAAAATTGGTCTTTCGCCTGCTTAATTAGCCGCTTCAATTGTTGCCTCATTTCCCTAATTGAAGTTTCGTCATCTGTATACTTATTTTGAGAACATGCTTTCCGTTTTCTTTTAATTTTCCGTTTTGTCTGAATGATTTTTCGGTTCATCCAAGGATTTGTCTTTCCGCATTTTTTATTCTTCTTAGGAACAAATTTATCCATGCAATGAGTTACTACACTGTAGAAGAAATTCCACGAATCATCAATGCTCACATCCGATTGATACAAGTAGGTAAATGCATCAAAGGAGCTTTCGAGATAGTCTAAGACACTCACGTCATCTGCGGATTGAAAATTCCAAACTCTTTTCTTTGGTTTACCCAGTGAGGGGGATGGAGACATACTGAAAGTAGCCATTGGAATCTTGTGGTCTGATATTCCGACCTCTATGTGCAATCCGCCAAAAGCCCTGCCAACCCATGCGACACTAAAATAAGATCCAAAATAGATGAGCTTGTATCACACACTCTCGTGGGTTCTAATACAATTTCCTCTAAATCATAAGAGAACGCCAAGTCCAAAAGCTGTTCGCAACTAGCCACGTTTACCGCCCCGGGTGAGTATGAGCTCCAATTAATTCCCGGTAAGTTAAAGTCGCCCAGAAGAATGATATTGTCTCCTTCTCGAAAATTTCTTTCCATAAATTTCCTTAGGCTGTTCATTCCATCAGGTGAAGTATTTGGGGCCCTATATCCCCCTCCAATGTAAACTGTTCGATCAGCATGCTTAGTTTTAATCCATACAGCTTCGATACTATCCGATTGTTCAAGGGTTGTACACAATATGCTTTGCTTAACCAATATGGCTACTCCTCGATCCCTTCTAAATGCTTTGTAACCAATTGGCACTTCGGCGTCTCTGATATTGCCATGTAACCATGTCTCCGTTATAACAATAACGTCAGGTTCATGTTCCAAGACCACGGCTTCCAATGCAACGGTTTTGTTTATTTTGCTCCGCGCATTTATGTTTATAATCCTAAAGCTATCCTGTTTACCTTGTTGGAGTCAGTTGCCAGTTTCAATTACCCTCGAAATTCGGTGCCTCAAGTTTTTATCCTCATCCCATCCATACAATATATTATTAATTTTAAGTTTATCAAAGACAAGTTTGGCCCTACGACCTTCTTTTCTTTTCTCGGCACACGACTCCCACAGTTTCTTCCTAATTTCTACTACACGTTTGGAGTAATCTTCGCTAATGCTTCTCTCGGTATCTTTAAGCTTGGTACAATTGCTCAAAATCTTTACTTTCTCCCTGAAGTCCGCTACCCGAAAGATAATTGGGTGGTTTCTACCAGCTGTTTTCTTTCCGAGCCTGTGAATTCTTTCAATGGAGCTTACTTGCACTTTCAGAATGTCTCTAAAAACTTCTTCAGTGACTTTTTTCGTCAGTGCAACTTCATTTTCCTGCACGCCTTCTTGCATGCCTCTAATTATTAAATTATTTCTTCTAGAACGGTTGTCCAAATCATCAACCTGTCTAACAAGGCTCGTCGCGCTTTCATCCCACCTGTCAACAAGCGCTTCAACGTTTGTGAGCCGGAGCTGAGTATCGTCAAAGCTTTGTAGTTTCTGTTCAATTGCAAGAAGTCTTTTTTGCATTTCAAGAATTTTCGTTTCAGAGCTAGCCTTATTTGACTAAACCTCAGTGAGTTTCGACAGGATCTCTTTCTGGTTCTGGATTACATTTGCGAACATCGCTTCCGTTACCAGTCCAGGATTTTCTTCTACGTCGCCAGTTTGGCAGATACTGCAGCGGTAAACCATCACTACCCACTGGACTCGAAACTGTACACCACTCCTAGCCTTTATTAATTAGTTCAGATCCATCTCACGGTAAATTTATCTGAACAGGAATGGTGCTTCAGGGCAACTGAAGGAGCATGGGCATCTACGTATTTTGATACGACTAGTCCACATGACGGGATGGACCTGATGCCTTCATGAGACGCTTGTGATTACGAGGAAAAACGATGAGCAGAGATATAAGACATTCCTGCAATAACCATATTCTGGCAGTTTACAATACTGAGCCATACTTATTCTGGTGATTTTCAAGGTGAGTGACAATAGTGCGTTAAATGTCAAACAGTCATAGCTGTGTACAACGTGTGCGGTGTTGGATGAGCAATTATGGGAGTGTAGTGTGTTGAAAGTTTCTGAAGACTTTACACTTAACTACCGGATATCGGGGCGAAACAGGTGATTATTGTGTGCCAAATATGCACCGCAAATGGTGTAAACTTTTCCTTTAATGTACCCTCCTAAATAAATGTCACCCTGAGGGGTGTACATTTGCGATACAGCAACTACCTTCATCTTTCTTGCTTCCATTTCTTTTCTTGAAAACGCTGCGCTGGTTACTTTCCTGTCTCTAATGCTCTGTCATGCTCATCGCGCACATACCGGTCGTGACTTGGAAGTACCGGGCTCGCAGCATTAAAGAAAGGAAATGCGGGCAAGATAGACGACGATTATTGCTGTGTGGCAAGATACGACCCAAAAGGTATAATTTCGCTTGAGAGCGTAATACGTGACCTTACTGCAAAGTTCATCCCGCCAGGTATCGATTTGATATCGTAGCATAAGCTTTGAAAATTCGTTCAGCAATGACTAACAGTGTATCATTCAGGACTGCGAGTAGCAAATGTAATTTCATTCATCTCAAGCTTTGAAAAGGTTGCTAATGCGTTTTTTTTTATTTGTGGGAGTGGGGCAAGATCATGTGGTTTCATTCTTGTCGTTTTTAACAATGTGCAGTTTGTTGAAGAGTTCTGCAGTACGGAACAGGTAACGCTTATGCAAGCTATGCGAATGACCAGTTATTGCACAATGAAAAGCCTTTTTATGGTATCAGCCGTTGTTATCGTCTAGACAAGCGCGCCTAACTAATAGACAAATCAAAATAAATGATGGGGTTTTTCGCGCCAGAACCACTTTCTGATTATGAGGCCCGCCGTTGTGGGGGACTCCGGATATTTCGACCACCTTGTGGTCTTTAAAGTGCACATAAATGTAAGTACACGGGTGTTATCGCATTTCGCCCCCATGAAAATGCGGCCATCGTGGCCGGGATTCGATCCCCCGACCTCGTGCTTAGCAGCCCAACACCATAGCCACTAAGCAACCACAGTGGGTCTAGCTAAGAATGGAGGAGGACAAAGTTGTACAATGGAACGTTCACTGAAATTGGAAAGTCCTTGCAGTAAAGCCGCATAAATTTGCAGACGGCTAGTTGGTGACAAAGGCATATTGACATGGGTACAAATTATTTGTTTTTCAGTTAATGCTTTTCATCATGTTGTTACAATGTTACTGCTTGGTCCAAGACGAAGTTTTATGTGTCACCGACCACTGTGGCTGATTCTACAGCCAAATAATCTTGTCCGTAATCAGATTTCATCTGTTACAAGAACAGTGGCTGCAATTCGAGATCGCACGCACGCCACTATTGTTGTGCTATTAGTGTCACGTGCATTTCTGGCCGCATGTTCGCTAAATAAACAGCGAGTTTCATGAATGACGCCACTACAACGTGACATGATGCAGTAACTTCATTGTGTACTGGATACCCCGTGCAAGCCGGAAGAAAACGCCAATCAGTGAAGATTGCTGCTGGGGGATTGCTGCAGGAGTGCGCACTTCTACCAGAGAAGACTAGGAAGATCATGGCCAAGACGACTAATGCATAATAGATACTCTATATGACATATCACATATAGGAAGCCAGTATGACAACTCCAGTGTCTTCTCTCATGCTGCAACTGCCAAGAGAACCATCTACCTTTAGCTGATTATCGATTGAAGACCCTAAAATAGGCTGGACAGCAACAAAGAAGGCTTTAATATCAAGACGAGAGCATCAACTTTTGTCCTAAGAATTAAGTCTCAGGAATTTCTCGCTTCTGCGAAGAATGCAGGATATATTTTCGAGTAAAACTTGTCACTGGACGGCCACCTTACTTTAACCACGTTACTTTAACTGCCTGGAAGCTGTCTTTTATTATTGACATTTTAACAAGACTATGCTTTTTATTATCTAGCAGTAATAAACTGCAAACAAACAAGGGTTCTTATTGCTCTTACAATACGCTCAATACAGCACCACATTAGAGCAATGGCCCTTCCTGTTAAAACATTTACGTCAGAACTCATACCACGATGGCTGTTGATAGCAACGCGATTAGCACTCACGTAATGTACGCATAGAATTTTGAAAGTCAGCTTTATTCCTAATCTGTTGTGGTCATATTGAGACGTCCGTTGATTTTGCTATATGCCACGTACTTCGGTATCATGGTACTTTGTTATGGCACTCACTTGCCGAGGTAGCCCATGAGCATGGCGGCATGACGAAGACTACATGACGCGGATGTAAGGCAACAATAGAATAACAAAAAAGGAAGGACGCCCGCGGAATGACACAAGCGATATGACGATTACGTCATGACGACTGTGAGATAACGATTCTTAAATATTTACGACGGCATAACGGCTACAGCGTCACGACGACGACGTGAAGGGGTAGCGGCGAAGGTATGACACAACGAATGCGTGATAACAACTGTCTCGCGGTGACGCAATGACCACGCTGGCATGGCGATAGCGGCACGACTGCATGACAGCATGGTTGTGAAAGAACTATACCACGTTGGAATGACTCGAACGCAGACGACAATGCAATGACTTTACTGTAGTGATGACGGCAAAACGACAGCGGGATGGCGATCGCGGTGGCACGACGACGGCACCAGGCGTCCGAAGACGATCCTAGAATGATGGATCGGCCACGGCAGCACGCCTACCTTGGGTCACTGGGCTGACGTATATAAAACGCAGACAGACTCAAAAGGCTCAACTGGGCAAAGAATGCTAATCGCATTAAAAAAAAGAAGCCACGCTGTCGCTAATTTGTGACACCGGCGAAGCGCACACACGTGCGCCGCATCGGCCGCTTGACACCATCCAGTTAAAGTGACAGAAAATCATCAATTGCGCATATAATTGAATCTAGATGCTAGCAGTGGGAACGGTAAAAATAACGCCTTAGTTGCACGCTTTGGTACAATCAAAAGTGTCGCTTAAACTAAATAGCATTCTGCATATTCGTTTGCTTTTCTATTCGTAGCCACATGTGGACTTCTCCTTTTCTTTTTTTGAGCGCTTCATAACATAGTGAAGGAATAAAAGAAAAAGTGATAGACATAGCGTCTTGCCGGTCAGTAGGTTCGGTGGGCCATGGCCCAGCCGTTTCGGTGAATGTAGGTGCTGTGCGCTGGTTCGATACACGAGCGCGTTTTCTTCGCTTCATTTCGGTGATTTCTTGTCTATTGCCGTAAACGTCACTCCTTGTGTTTTCGGGCGAGTTTCGTGGTGTCGCGTTAAGGTGGCCTGGTGAAACTTAGCTCTATCTTTTGTGATTCATTGTTATGAAAAGAAAGAGGACCCTGTGAATAATCAGAGATAACGGCATCTATTTACACGAGTAAATAATGGTTTGTCAAAGAAGACACACTGTCGCAATTAAAAGTATTTGCCGTCTGGCTCATATAATTTTCCTGTATGGTATCTGGTGCTTGAGGCGCTCTTTAACTGTGCTTGTGTTGTTATTTCTGCCAACAAGTTCGCTGCAATACTGACAGCTCGCCTTTATTCGATTGCACGGATCTGACTAATAAGACTACGGTCAATTAACTTCCTATAAGGTTTAAGGCCATTTCAGGCAAAAACTAGCCTGATTTAAACTGGGTTTTTTTCAGCTTCATCGCAGACCTGCAAGAGACGTGGTCACAATTCTCGCATTGCTGGTAAAGAAAATTAGCCTAAGAAAAAGACAAGAGAAGACAAAGAGAAGCGACTCGTGGATGCATGCATTAGCTTTGGCTTGCTGTGCCGGGGTTGTGTAAACCGCGGGTTCAGCTCGAAGTGACAGAGCCGGCGTGCAGTGCATTGCAGACCTGCCATTTGTCGTGGGCGTTTTTTTCTTTATTGATACTGTCAGCCCTTTCTTTAGGGCCATTACAGGAGTGGAGAAAAATAATAAAACAAGCAATGTCAACACACGTGATTCAGGCATGGCGTACAATACATCTGAATACAACGTACAAAAAACAAATTACATTACATATACATTGTAGTAGGGCAAGCAGAAAAAAAACAGTCAATGTACCTTGAGGCATGTACAATAAGAACACAGACACATAATAACAAAATCATAAAGTAAGATGATTCAGAAAGTCAGATCATAAACGGACCGCGCTCTCGGAATAAATAATGGCATGCAAATTACTCAGACAACTATTTAAAGTGGTAGACTGAACTACGAAATCGGGAAGCATGTTCCACTCTTTTATCTGAAGCAGCAGAAGCTTGATGTGGGCGAGTTGGTTGAGCATACTTAATGAAAAAAGAGAGCGCTACGAAGACAAGGACGAAAGAATAACGAATAAGAATAAGCGCCTTGTCTGTCGTACTCGTTATTCTTTCGTCCTTGTCTTCGTAGCGCTCTCTTTTTTCATTAAGTACACTCTTTTATCGTTCTGAGAAGGAAGCTATATTTAAATGTGTCATTATGGGTTACCGGAGGGGGAATATACATGCTGTGGCGATGTCTAGAAGATTCGTTATTAGAAATTTCAAAATAGTTCGTCCTATGCATTTTTATTTCATTATGAATAGTAAGGAACAGGAACTTCAGCCTATCATACTTAGTCCTTAATTCTAAATTGGAAAGATTTGCAACCTGACATAGTTTTGAATAGGAGTGAAGTCGACCATATTTGTTGAAGATGAATCGAGAAGCTAACCTCCGAATCCTTTCCAGTTTCTGACGGTTTTTCTCCGTGTAAAGATCCCAGACAATTTTCGCGTACTCGATGATTGGTCTGACCAGTGTTCAATAGGCCAAGTTTATAACTTCAGAGGTTGCTGTGTGTAAATTTCGTCTTAGGCTCCAAAGCGCATTATTCGCCTTCTTACTTACTTCTTCTACATGCCTATTCCAGCTTAAGTGACTTCTAAATAATAAACCCAAATATTTGTGCTCCTCTACCTTTTTAAGCTTGTTGCCATGTACACTATAAGGAAATTGCACGATCTTCTGTTTTTTGTAATAGACATGCTTACTGATTTAATTGGATTTATAACCATTTGCCAGTCAGAACACCATTTCATAATGTTATCAAGGTTGCATTGCAACTTAATTTGGTCATGGAAGATTCTATACTATTATAAACAACACAGTCGTCAGCGAATAGTCTTATTGGAACAGAAATGTGATGTGTCAAGACATTAATGAAAATAAGAAATAGAAGACATCCTAGGACACTTCCCTGAGGTACTCCGGATAACACCAGTTGAAGACTGGACCTAAGCGGGTTTATTTGAACGTACTGCTGACGGCACTGCAAGTACGATGTAAACCACTTTGTGAGCTTAGGATTCTTAAACAAAGTATTAATTTTGAACAAAAGCTTGGAGTGGGAAACTTTGTCGAATTCTTTGGCGAAATTCAAATAAATGAGGTCCATCTGTCCACGGGAATTTAGCATTTGTGAAGTGTCATGAGCCAATTGAACTAATTGAGTGATCGTAGACAGTCCTTTATGGAATCCATGCTGCACAGAGGATAACAAGTTATGCATTTCAAGGTATTGCGACCAGTGTTTGGATATGATATGTTCCAGAAGTTTAGAGCATGTACTTGAGAGGGAAATTGGTCGGTAATTGCTAACGTCTGAAGTGTTCCCGGTTTTATGAACTGGTATTATTCTTGCCAGTTTCCATGCGGTAGGGAAAGACCCATTCAATACTGAGGAATTAAATATTTTGCGAGGTACTTAGGCACCCATTCAGCATACCTCACTAAGAATTCGTTAGGAATATCATCTGGTCCAGGGCTCTTTTTAGTCTTTATATTGAGCGAAAGGTTTAGAACACCTTCCTCAGTTTTCTTAATATTCGAAATGGGAGGGCGGGTAGAGAATTGACATGCACTAGGCACTACTTCATCATCCTTTGTATAAACCGACGACAAGAAAAGATTAAATTGGTCAGCACTTTCAGCATCATTAATTTCAGGATTAGAACAGGACTGATTATTGGGCGGATTGACATGTCGCCAAAACTTAGCTGGTGCTTCTGAGAGGAACTTCTTCAATGTTACGTTGTAAAATTGGTCTTTCGCCTGCTTAATTAGCCGCTTCAATTGTTGCCTCATTTCCCTAATTGAAGTTTCGTCATCTGTATACTTATTTTGAGAACATGCTTTCCGTTTTCTTTTAATTTTCCGTTTTGTCTGAATGATTTTTCGGTTCATCCAAGGATTTGTCTTTCCGCATTTTTTATTCTTCTTAGGAACAAATTTATCCATGCAATGAGTTACTACACTGTAGAAGAAATTCCACGAATCATCAATGCTCACATCCGATTGATACAAGTAGGTAAATGCATCAAAAGAGCTTTCGAGATAGTCTAAGACACTCACGTCATCTGCGGATTGAAAATTCCAAACTCTTTTCTTTGGTTTACCCAGTGAGGGGGATGGAGACATACTGAAAGTAGCTATTGGAATCTTGTAGTCTGATATCCCGTCCTCTATGTGGCAATCCGCCAAAAGCCCTGCCAACCCATGCGACACTAAAATAAGATCCAAAATAGATGAGCTTGTACCACACACTCTGGTGGGTTCTCCTACAATTTGCTCTAAATCATAAGAGAACGCAAAGTCCAAAAGCTGTTCGCAACTAGCCACGTCTACCTCCCCGGGTGAGTATGAGCTCCAATTAATTCCCGGTAAGTTAAAGTCGCCCAGAAGAATGATATTGTCTCCTTCTCGAAAATTTCTTTCCATAAATTTCCTTAGGCTGTTCATTCCATCAGGTGAAGTATTTGGGGCCCTATATCCCCCTCCAATGTAAACTGTTCGATCAGCATGCTTAGTTGTAATCCATACAGCTTCGATACTATCCGATTGTTCAAGGGTATTACACAATATGCTTTGCTTAACCAATATGGCTAGTCCTCGATCCCTTCTAAATGCTTTGTAACCAATTGGCACTTCGGCGTCTCTGATATTGCTATGTAACCATGTCTCCGTTATAACAATAACGTCAGGTTCATGTTCCAAGACCACGGCTTCCAATGCAACGGTTTTGTTTATTATGCTCCGCGCATTTATGCTTATAATCCTAAAGCTATCCTGTTTACCTTGTTGGAGTCAGTTGCCAGTTTCAATTACCCTCGAAATTCGGTGCCTCAAGTTTTTATCCTCATCCCATCCATACAATATAATATTAATTTTAAGTTTATCAAAGACATGTTTGGCCCTACGACCTTCTTTTCTTTTCTCGGCACACGACTCCCACAGTTTCTTCCTAATTTCTACTACACGTTTGGGGTAATCTTCGCTAATGCTTATCTCGGTATCTTTAAGCTTGGTACAATTGCTCAAAATCTTTACTTTCTCCCGGAAGTCCGCTACCCGAAAGATAATTGGGTGGTTTCTACCAGCTGTTTTCTTTCCGAGCCTGTGAATTCTTTCAATGGAGCTTACTTGCACTTTCAGAATGTCTCTAAAAACTTCTTCAGTGACTTTTTTCGTCAGTGCAACTTCATTTTCCTGCACGCCTTATTGCATGCCTCTAATTATTAAATTATTTCTTCTAGAACGGTTGTCCAAATCATCAACCTGTCTAACAAGGCTCGTCGCGCTTTCATCCCACCTGTCAACAAGCGCTTCAACGTTTGTGAGCCGGAGCTGAGTATCGTCAAAGCTTTGTAGTTTCTGTTCAATTGCAAGAAGTCTTTTTTGCATTTCAAGAATTTTCGTTTCAGAGCTAGCCTTATTTGACTAAACCTCAGTGAGTTTCGACAGGATCTCTTTCTGGTTCTGGATTACATTTGCGAACATCGCTTCCGTTACCAGTCCAGGATTTTCTTCTACGTCGCCAGTTTGGCAGATACTGCAGCGGTAAACCATCACTACCCACTGGACTCGAAACTGTACACCACTCCTAGCCTTTATTAATTAGTTCAGATCCATCTCACGGTAAATTTATCTGAACAGGAATGGTGCTTCAGGGCAACTGAAGGAGCATGGGCATCTACGTATTTTGATACGACTAGTCCACATGACGGGATGGACCTGATGCCTTCATGAGACGCTTGTGATTACGAGGAAAAACGATGAGCAGAGATATAAGACATTCCTGCAATAACCATATTCTGGCAGTTTACAATACTGAGCCATACTTATTCTGGTGATTTTCAAGGTGAGTGACAATAGTGCGTTAAATGTCAAACAGTCATAGCTGTGTACAACGTGTGCGGTGTTGGATGAGCAATTATGGGAGTGTAGTGTGTTGAAAGTTTCTGAAGACTTTACACTTAACTACCGGATATCGGGGCGAAACAGGTGATTATTGTGTGCCAAATATGCACGGCAAAGGGTGTAAATTTTTCCTTTAATGTACACTCCTAAATAAATGTCACCCTGAGGGGTGTACATTTGCGATACAGCAACTACCTTCATCTTTCTTGCTTCCATTTCTTTTCTTGAAAACGCTGCGCTGGTTACTTTCCTGCCTCTAATGCTCTGGCATGCTCATCGCGCACATACCGGTCGTGACTTGGAAGTACCGGGCTCGCAGCATTAAAGAAAGGAAATGCGGGCAAGATAGACGACGATTATTGCTGTGTGGCAAGATACGACCCAAAAGGTATAATTTCGCTTGAGAGCGTAATACGTGACCTTACTGCAAAGTTCATCCCGCCAGGTATCGATTTGATATCGTAGCATAAGCTTTGAAAATTCGTTCAGCAATGACTAACAGTGTATCATTCAGGACTGCGAGTAGAAAATGTAATTTCATTCATCTCAAGCTTTGAAAAGGTTGCTAATGCGTTTTTTTTATTTGTGGGAGTGGGGCAAGATCATGTGGTTTCATTCTTGTCGTTTTTAACAATGTGCAGTTTGTTGAAGAGTTCTGCAGTACGGAACAGGTAACGCTTATGCAAGCTATGCGAATGACGAGTTATTGCACAATGAAAAGCCTTTTTATTTTATCAGCCGTTGTTATCGTCTAGACAAGCGCGCCTAACTAATAGACAAATCAAAATAAATGATGGGGTTTTTCGCGCCAGAACCACTTTCTGATTATGAGGCCCGCCGTTGTGGGGGACTCCGGATATTTCGACCACCTTGTGGTCTTTAAAGTGCACCTAAATGTAAGTACACGGGTGTTATCGCATTTCGCCCCCATGAAAATGCGGCCATCGTGGCCGGGATTCGATCCCGCGACCTCGTGCTTAGCAGCCCAACACCATAGCCACTAAGCAACCACAGTGGGTCTAGCTAAGAATGGAGGAGCACGAAGTTGTACAATGGAACGTTCACTGAAATTGGAAAGTCCTTGCAATAAAGCCACATAAATTTGCAGACGGCTAGTTGGTGACAAAGGCATATTGACATGGGTACAAATTATTTGTTTTTCAGTTAACGCTTTTCATCATGTTGTTACAATGTTACTGCTTGGTCCAAGACGAAGTTTTATGTGTCACCGACCACTGTGGCTGATTCTACAGCCAAATAATCTTGTCCGTAATCAGATTTCATCTGTTACAAGAACAGTGGCTGCAATTCGAGATCGCACGCACGCCACTATTGTTGTGCTATTAATGTCACGTGCATTTCTGGCCGCATGTTCGCTAAATAAACAGCGAGTTTCATGAATGACGCCACTACAACGTGACATGATGCAGTAACTTCATTGTGTACTGGATACCCCGTGCAAGCCGGAAGAAAACGCCAATCAGTGAAGATTGCTGCTGGGGGATTGCTGCAGGAGTGCGCACTTCTACCAGAGAAGACTAGGAAGATCATGGCCAAGACGACTAATTCGTAATAGATACTCTATATGAGATATCACATATAGGAAGCCAGTATGACAACTCCAGTATCTTCTCTCATGCTGCAACTGCCAAGAGAACCATCTACCTTTAGCTGATCATCGATTGAAGACCCTAAAATAGGCTGGACAGCAACAAAGAAGGCTTTAATATCAAGACGAGAGTATCAACTTTTGTCCTAAGAATTAAGTCTCAGGAATTTCTCGCTTCTGCGAAGAATGCAGGAGATATTTTCGAGTAAAACTTGTCACTGGACGGCCACCTTACTTTAACCACGTTACTTTAACTGCCTGGAAGCTGTCTTTTATTATTGACATTTTAACAAGACTATGCTTTTTATTATCTAGCAGTAATAAACTGCAAACCAACAAGGGTTCTTATTGCTCTTACAATACGCTCAATACAGCACCACATTAGAGCAATGGCCCTTCCTGTTAAAACATTTACGTCAGAACTCATACCACGATGGCCATTGATAGCAACGCGATTAGCACGCACGTAATGTACGCATAGAATTTTGAAAGTCAGCTTTATTCCTAATCTGTTGTGGTCATTTTGAGACGTCCGTTGATTTTGCTCTATGCCACGTACTTCGGTATCATGGTACTTTGTTATGGCACTCACTTACCGAGGTAGCCCATGAGCATGGCGGCATGACGAAGACTACATGACGCGGATGTAAGGCAACAATAGAATAACAAAAAAGGAAGGACGCCCGCGGAATGACACAAGCGATATGACGATTACGTCATGACGACTGTGAGATAACGATTCTTAAATATTTACGACGGCATAACGGCTACAGCGTCACGACGACGACGTGAAGGGATAGCGGCGAAGGTATGACACAACGAATGCGTGATAACAACTGTCTCGCGGTGACGCAATGACCACGCTGGCATGGCGATAGCGGCACGACTGCATGACAGCATGGTTGTGAAAGAACTATACCACGTTGGAATGACTCGAACGCAGACGACAATGCAATGACTTTACTGTAGTGATGACGGCAAAACGACAGCGGGATGGCGATCGCGGTGGCACGACGACGGCACCAGGCGTCCGAAGACGATCCTAGAATGATGGATCGGCCACGGCAGCACGCCTACCTTGGCTCACTGGGCTGACGTATATAAAACGCAGACAGACTCAAAAGGCTCAACTGGGCAAAGAATGCTAATCGCATTAAAAAAAAGAAGCCACGCTGTCGCTAATTTGTGACACCGGCGAAGCGCACACACGTGCGCCGCATCGGCCGCTTGACACCATCCACTTAAAGTGACAGAAAATCAATTGCGCATATAATTGAATCTAGATGCTAGCAGTGGGAACGGTAAAAATAACGCCTTAGTTGCACGCTTTGGTACAATCAAAAGTGTCGCTTAAACTAAATAGCATTCTGCATATTCGTTTGCTTTTCTATTCGTAGCCACATGTGGACTTCTCCTTTGCTTTTTTTGAGCGCTTCATAACATAGTGAAGGAATAAAAGAAAAAGTGATAGACATAGCGTCTTGCCGGTCAGTAGGTTCGGTGGGCCATGGCCCAGCCGTTTCGGTGAATGTAGGTGCTGTGCGCTGGTTCGATACACGAGCGCGTTTTCTTCGCTTCATTTCGGTGATTTCTTGTCTATTGCCGTAAACGTCACTCCTTGTGTTTTCGGGCGAGTTTCGTGGTGTCGCGTTAAGGTGGCCTGGTGAAACTTAGCTCTATCTTTTGTGATTCATTGTTATGAAAAGAAAGAGGACCCTGTGAATAATCAGAGATAACGGCATCTATTTACACGAGTAAATAATGGTTTGTCAAAGAAGACACACTGTCGCAATTAAAAGTATTTGCCGTCTGGCTCATATAATTTTCCTGTATGGTATCTGGTGCTTGAGGCGCTCTTTAACTGTGCTTGTGTTGTTATTTCTGCCAACAAGTTCGCTGCAATACTGACAGCTCGCCTTTATTCGATTGCACGGATCTGACTAATAAGACTACGGTCAATTAACTTCCTATAAGGTTTAAGGCCATTTCAGGCAAAAACTAGCCTGATTTAAACTGGGTTTTTTTTCAGCTTCATCGCAGACCTGCAAGAGACGTGGTCACAATTCTCGCATTGCTGGTAAAGAAAATTAGCCTAAGAAAAAGACAAGAGAAGACAAAGAGAAGCGACTCGTGGATGCATGCATTAGCTTTGGCTTGCTGTGCCGGGGTTGTGTAAACCGCGGGTTCAGCTCGAAGTGACAGAGCCGGCGTGCAGTGCATTGCAGACCTGCCATTTGTCGTGGGCGTTTTTTTCTTTATTGATACTGTCAGCCCTTTCTTTAGGGCCATTACAGGAGTGGAGAAAAATAATAAAACAAGCAATGTCAACACATGTGATTCAGGCATGGCGTACAATACATCTGAATACAACGTACAAAAAACAAATTACATTACATATACATTGTAGTAGGGCAAGCAGAAAAAGACAGTCAATGTACCTTGAGGCATGTACAATAAGAACAACACAGACACATAATAACAAAATCATAAAATAAGATGATTCAGAAAGTCAGATCATAAACGGACCGCGCTCTCGGAATAAATAATGGCATGCAAATTACTCAGACAACTATTTAAAGTGGTAGACTGAACTACGAAATCGGGAAGCATGTTCCACTCTTTTATCGTTCTGAGAAGGAAGCTATATTTAAATGTGTCATTATGGGTTACCGGAGGGGGAATATACATGCTGTGGCGATGTCTAGAAGATTCGTTATTAGAAATTTCAAAATAGTTCGTCCTATGCATTTTTATTTCATTATGAATAGTAAGGAACAGGAACTTCAGCCTATCATACTTAGTCCTTAATTCTAAATTGGAAAGATTTGCAACCTGACATAGTTTTGAATAGGAGTGAAGTCGACCATATTTGCTGAAGATGAATCGAGAAGCTAACCTCCGAATCCTTTCCAGTTTCTGACGGTTTTTCTCCGTGTAAGGATCCCAGACAATTTTCTCGTACTCGATGATTGGTCTGACCAGAGTTCAATAGGCCAAGTTTATAACTTCAGAGGTTGCTGTGTGTAAATTTCGTCTTAGGCTCCAAAGCGCATTATTCGCCTTCTTACTTACTTCTTCTACATGCCTATTCCAGCTTAAGTGACTTCTAAATAATAAACCCAAATATTTGTGCTCCTCTACCTTTTTAAGCTTGTTGCCATATACACTATAAGGAAATTGCACGATCTTCTGTTTTCTTGTAATAGACATGCTTACTGATTTAATTGGATTTATAACCATTTGCCAGTCAGAACACCATTTCATAATGTTATCAAGGTTGCATTGCAACTTAATTTGGTCACTGGAAGATTCTATACTATTATAAACAACACAGTCGTCAGCGAATAGTCTTATTGGAACAGAAATGTGATGTGTCAATCATTAATGAAAATAAGAAATAGAAGACATCCTAGGACACTTCCCTGAGGTACTCCGGATAACACCAGTTGAAGACTGGACCTAAGCGCGTTTATTTGAACGTACTGCTGACGGCACTGCAAGTACGATGTAAACCACTTTGTGAGCTTAGGATTCTTAAACACAGTATTAATTTTGAACAAAAGTTTGGAGTGGGAAACTTTGTCGAATTCTTTGGCAAAATCCAAATAAATGAGGTCCATCTGTCCACGGGAATTTACCGTTTGTGAAGTTTCATGAGCCAATTCAACTAATTGAGTGATCGTAGATAGTCCTTTACGGAATCCATGCTGCACAGAGGATAACAAGTTATGCATTTCAAGGTATTGCGACCAGTGTTTGGATATGATATGTTCCAGAAGTTTAGAGCATGTACTTGAGAGGGAAATTGGTCGGTAATTGCTAACGTCTGAAGTGTTCCCGGTTTTATGAACTGGTATTATTCTTGCCAGTTTCCATGCGGTAGGGAAAGACCCATTCAATACTGAGGAATTAAATATTTTGTAAGGTACTTAGGCACCCATTCAGCATACCTCACTAAGAATTCGTTAGGAATATCATCTGGTCCAGGGCTCTTTTTAGTCTTTATATTGAGCGAAAGGTTTAGAACACCTTCCTCAGTTTTCTTAATATTCGAAATGGGAGGGCGGGTAGAGAATTGACATGCACTAGGCACTACTTCATCATCCTTTGTATAAACCGACGACAAGAAAAGATTAAATTGGTCAGCACTTTCAGCATCATTAATTTCAGGATTAGAACAGGACTGCTTATTGGGCGGATTGACATATCGCCAAAACTTAGCCGGTGCTTCTGAGAGGAACTTCTTCAATGTTACGTTGTAAAATTGGTCTTTCGCCTCCTTAATTAGCCGCTTCAATTCTTGCCTCATTTCCCTAATTGAAGTTTCGTCATCTGTATACTTAATTTGAGAACATGCTTTCCGTTTTCTTTTAATTTTCCGTTTTGTCTGAATGATTTTTCGGTTCATCCAAGGATTTGTCTTTCCGCATTTTTTATTCTTCTTAGGAACAAATTTATCCATGCAATGAGTTACTACACTGTAGAAGAAATTCCACGAATCATCAATGCTCACATCCGATTGATACAAGTAGGTAAATGCATCAAAGGAGCTTTCGAGATAGTCTAAGACACTCACGTCATCTGCGGATTGAAAATTCCAAACTCTTTTCTTTGGTTTACCCAGTGAGGGGGATGGAGACATACTGAAAGTAGCCATTGGAATCTTGTGGTCTGATATTCCGACCTCTATGTGCAATCCGCCAAAAGCCCTGCCAACCCATGCGACACTAAAATAAGATCCAAAATAGATGAGCTTGTATCACACACTCTCGTGGGTTCTCCTACAATTTGCTCTAAATCATAAGAGAACGGCAAGTCCAAAAACTGTTCGCAACTACCCACGTCTACCGCCCCGGGTGAGTATGAGCTCCAATTAATTCCCGGTAAGTTAAAGTCGCCCAGAAGAATGATATTGTCTCCTTCTCGAAAATTTCTTTCCATAAATTTCCTTAGGCTGTTCATTCCATCAGGTGAAGTATTTGGGGCCCTATATCCCCCTCCAATGTAAACTGTTCGATCAGCATGCTTAGTTTTAATCCATACAGCTTCGATACTATCCGATTTTTCAAGGGTAGTACACAATATGCTTTGCTTAACCAATATAGCTACTCCTCGATCCCTTCTAAATGCTTTGTAACCAATTGGCACTTCGGCGTCTCTGATATTGCTATGTAACCATGTCTCCGTTATAACAATAACGTCAGGTTCATGTTCCAAGACCACGGCTTCCAATGCAACGGTTTTGTTTATTATGCTCCGCGCATTTATGTTTTTAATCCTAAAGCTATCCTGTTTACCTTGTTGGAGTCAGTTGCCAGTTTCAATTACCCTCGAAATTCGGTGCCTCAAGTTTTTATCCTCATCCCATCCATACAACATATTATTAATTTTAAGTTTATCAAAGACAAGTTTGGCCCTACGACCTTCTTTTCTTTTCTCGGCACACGACTCCCACAGTTTCTTCCTAATTTCTACTACACGTTTGGAGTAATCTTCGCTAATGCTTATCTCGGTATCTTTAAGCTTGGTACAATTGCTCAAAATCTTTACTTTCTCCCTGAAGTCCGCTACCCGAAAGATAATTGGGTGGTTTCTACCAGCTGTTTTCTTTCCGAGCCTGTGAATTCTTTCAATGGAGCTTACTTGCACCTTCAGAATGTCTCTAAAAACTTCTTCAGTGACTTTTTTCATCAGTGCAACTTCATTTTCCTGCACGCCTTCTTGCATGCCTCTAATTATTAAATTATTTCTTCTAGAACGGTTGTCCAAATCATCAACCTGTCCAACAAGGCTCGTCGCGCTTTCATCCCACCTGTCAACAAGCGCTTCAACGTTTGTGAGCCGGAGCTCAGTATCGTCAAAGCTTTGTAGTTTCTGTTCAATTGCAAGAAGTCTTTTTTGCATTTCAAGCATTCTCGTTTCAGAGCTAGCCTTATTTGACTAAACCTCACTGAGTTTCGACAGGATCTCTTTCTGGTTCTGGATTACATTAGCGAACATCGCTTCCGTTACCAGTCCAGGATTTTCTTCTACGTCGCCAGTTTGGCAGATACTGCAGCGGTAAACCATCACTACCCACTGGACTCGAAACTGTACACCACTCCTAGCCTTTATTAATTAGTTCAGATCCATCTCACGGTAAATTTATCTGAACAGGAATGGTGCTTCAGGGCAACTGAAGGAGCATGGGCATCTACGTATTTTGATACGACTAGTCCACATGACGGGATGGACCTGATGCCTTCATGAGACGCTTGTGATTACGAGGAAAAACGATGAGCAGAGATATAAGACATTCCTGCAATACCCATATTCTGGCAGTTTATAATACTGAGCCATACTTATTCTGGTGATTTTCAAGGTGAGTGACAATAGTGCGTTAAATGTCAAACAGTCATAGCTGTGTACAACGTGTGCGGTGTTGGATGATCAATTATGGGAGTGTAGTGTGTTGAAAGTTTCTGAAGACTTTACACTTAACTACCGGATATCGGGCAAAACAGGTGATTATTGTGTGCCAAATATGCACCGCAAATGGTGTAAACTTTTCCTTTAATGTACACTCCTAAATAAATGTCACCCTCAGGGGTGTACATTTGCGATACAGCAACTACCTTCATCTTTCTTGCTTCCATTTCTTTTCTTGAAAACGCTGCGCTGGTTACTTTCCTGTCTCTAATGCTCTGTCATGCTCATCGCGCACATACCGGTCGTGACTTGGAAGTACCGGGCTCGCAGCATTAAAGAAAGGAAATGCGGGCAAGATAGACGACGATTATTGCTGTGTGGCAAGATACGACCCAAAAGGTATAATTTCGCTTGAGAGCGTAATACGTGACCTTACTGCAAAGTTCATCCCGCCAGGTATCGATTTGATATCGTAGCATAAGCTTTGAAAATTCGTTCAGCAATGACTAACAGTGTATCATTCAGGACTGCGAGTAGCAAATGTAATTTCATTCATCTCAAGCTTTGAAAAGGTTGCTAATGCGCTTTTTTTATTTGTGGGAGTGGGGCAAGGTCATGTGGTTTCATTCTTGTCGTTTTTAACAATGTGCAGTTTGTTGAAGAGTTCTGCAGTACGGAACAGGTAACGCTTATGCAAGCTATGCGAATGACCAGTTATTGCACAATGAAAAGCCTTTTTATTTTATCAGCCGTTGTTATCGTCTAGACAAGCGCGCCTAACTAATAGACAAATCAAAATAAATGATGGGGTTTTACGCGCCAGAACCACTTTCTGATTATGAGGCCCGCCGTTGTGGGGGACTCCGGATATTTCGACCACCTTGTGGTCTTTAAAGTGCACCTAAATGTAAGTACACGGGTGTTATCGCATTTCGCCGCCATGAAAATGCGGCCATCGTGGCCGGGATTCGATCCCGCGACCTCGTGCTTAGCAGCCCAACACCATAGCCACTAAGCAACCACAGTGGGTCTAGCTAAGAATGGAGGAGCACGAAGTTGTACAATGGAACGTTCACTGAAATTGGAAAGTCCTTGCAATAAAGCCACATAAATTTGCAGACGGCTAGTTGGTGACAAAGGCATATTGACATGGGTACAAATTATTTGTTTTTCAGTTAACGCTTTTCATCATGTTGTTACAATGTTACTGCTTGGTCCAAGACGAAGTTTTATGTGTCACCGACCACTGTGGCTGATTCTACAGCCAAATAATCTTGTCCGTAATCAGATTTCATCTGTTACAAGAACAGTGGCAGCAATTCGAGATCGCACGCACGCCACTATTGTTGTGCTATTAGTGTCACGTGCATTTCTGGCCGCATGTTCGCTAAATAAACAGCGAGTTTCATGAATGACGCCACTACAACGTGACATGATGCAGTAACTTCATTGTGTACTGGATACCCCGTGCAAGCCGGAAGAAAACGCCAATCAGTGAAGATTGCTGCTGGAGGATTGCTGCAGGAGTGCGCACTTCTACCAGAGAAGACTAGTAAGATCATGGCCAAGACGACTAATGCATATGAGATACTCTAGATGACATATCACATATAGGAAGCCAGTATGACAACTCTAGTGTCTTCTCTCATGCTGCAACTGCCAAGAGAACCATCTACCTTTAGCTGATCATCGGTTGAAGACCCCAAAATAGGCTGGACGCCTCCGAAGGCGTAGCGGCGTACAACAGCTGGGACTACGAAGGCAAGCTTCTCAAGTCTACTTTTCATTGGGAGACGCCGCCAAGACTTCGCCCGCAAATGGGGAGCCCGCTCTATCAACGTCGGGCCTTTTTTGCCGCTCCTTCCTAGATGCTTTCCCGAGCGTAGTGTGCAAACATTGGGCCTAGGCTAAACTACCGAACGACAACGTTGCCATCTTAAAAAATCAGATGACACATCTAGTACTATCAACTACAACGTTCCTATAGTACTATAGGAACGTTGCCGATCCCTATATGTCTTAGCAGAAGAAAAAGTGTATTTCTTCTGCAAGGAGTGAAACCAGAACTTTTGGCTCGATTAATCCGGAACCCAACAGAGGTCTCAGCAAGAGCCATGACCATCGAAAGAAATTGGAAATGCGCACTGTGCAACATAATCGCCACGTGCTAACGCCAAAGTACGACGTCCATGAACCTGCTTCCTACAAGCTCCAGCAGATCATCAGGACAATCGTATTTTTTTTATTTTATGATTTCATATACCTCACAGGCTCCAGAAGGAGTATTGCGTGAGGGGGGCGGTACAGATAACAAAATAACAAATGCGGAGCGAAGACATAGTTTTTGTTACATAAATATGAACAAAACGAGAATCAAATAATAAACAAAGAACGCGAAGTAAACAAAGATAAAAAGCAAGAAAGGTAAACGAACAGGTGTTAGCTTTCAGTATACAGTAAGCAAACAACCTTAGGGCAAATGCTTACATAAATAAATAACAATGAAGTTAAAAGTAACAAAACTGAACAGATACTGGTTTTTAGCTAAGTACTAGCCAAATATGCAGTGATTTTTTGTCTGAAGGTTAATGGGTCATTAATGTCAGCGAGGTTATCAGGAAGACGATTCCACAGTGCAATCGCACGTGGCAAAGCTGAGCAGTTGAATGCATTGGTGTGACCGAAGATGCGTTGGAAACTGAGATGATTATGCAGGCGTCTAGATGTGCGGGAGGGACGAACGAGTGGTAAAGTAGATGGGCGTACATTATGCATGATTTTGTGCAGAAGACAAAGTAATGCTATATTCCTACGCGATTCCAAAGATGAAAGCGACAACGACAGCTTGATGTTAGTCACGCTCGAAAATGGGCTATAATCTCTGGCAATGAAACGTGCATCACGGTTTTGGATCGACTCGAGAAGATGGATTAGATATGCCTGATGAGGTGACCATATAGAAGCTGCGAATTCGAGCTGCGGTTACACTAATGTTTGGTAGGCTATCTTTCTTGTGAGGGAAGGAGCGCTGCGAAGGTTACGTTTTAAATATCCGAGAGTGCGCGATGCTTTAGCCGTTATTTTCCCAATGTGGGATGACTATGAAAGGCTAGGTGTTAGAATAATTCCAAGGTACTTGTATGAAGATGTGCGATCGACGATACTATTGTCAAGTGAGTAACTGAAAATGGAGTAGGACTTTTTGCGAGTAAATGTCATCAGTTTGCATTTGTTAGTGTTTAGGGTCACTTGCCAATCCAAACACCAGTTAGTGACACATTGAAGGTCACGTTGAAGAGCAATATGATCAGCGGGGGAGCGGATTTGACGGTAGATAACGCAGTCATCTGCGAATAGTCGAACACTGAATGTAATGTTAAATGGCAAGTCATTGATGAAAATTAGAAAGAGTAAGGGTCCAAGGACACTTCCCTGAGGTACGCCTGATGTTACGTTACTGAAAGGGGAAGAGTACTGGTCAATGACAGTGGACTGCTTTCGAAAAGACAAAAAGTTTCTCATCCAAGAAATTGTTAGTTCGTCAAGGTTTAAGCATGAGAGTTTAGAAATGAGGCGACAGTGAGCCACGCGATCAAATGCTTTGGAGAAGTCGATGAATATTGAGTCAGTCTGAGCATTGTCGTCCATATTTTGAAAAAGATCCGCAGTGAATTCAATTAGTTGTGTCTCACATGAAAGGCCTTTTCTGAATCCATGCTGATGTTTAAAAAAGAAGTTATTACATTCTAAGTGATGAATGACATTACTAAAAATGATGTGTTCGAGTAACTTGCAGGGAACGCTGGTTAGTGATATAGGACGGTAATTACTCACATCGCTCTTGTCACCTGACTTGAAAATGGGTATGATTTTGCCAACTTTCCAATCATTCGGCAGCTCCCCTGTTGACAGGAACTGCTGAAATATATGACTAAGGATTGTACTGGAAGGGACTGCTGTATTCTTTAGGATTTTCGTGTTGATGCCATCAAATCCGGAACTACTCGATAATTTGAGATTGTTAATCAAAGTAGCGATTCCAGCGGCTGTTACGGTAATAGGAGTCATATATTGGTAATCAGAGTCTGCCATCTAAGGCATATTGGAATGGTCTTCCTTTGTGAACGTGGAAAGAAAGTAGTTGTTAAATACAGATGCGCAGTGCTCTCGCGGTATGGGAAGACCAGTGCTATCCACGAGTGTGGGAGTGTCAGTGCTGTTTGAAGGAGATATCGTTTTCCAGAATTTCTTAGGATTATTTTTTATCAGTGACTGAAGGTCATCGGAAAAGAATTTATGCTTTGCACGACGAAGGGAACTGCAGTAGGCTTTTTCGCAGGCTTTATGTTTATTCCACGAACCTAACGTGTTGACACTTTTGGCTGCCCTGTATAAACGTTTCTTTTTGTTTTTTAACCCATTCAAAGTTTTATTAAACCATGGTTTGGAGCAGTTGGTGCGAAATGAGATCTGAGGTATGTATTTATTTGCTAAACCTAGTAGTTGTTCTTTAAACAGGCACCAATTTTTGTTGACTGATCGTTGTGAAAATGTTGCGATAAATCTAGATGAAAAGCTTTGTGAATTTCGGTTAATGGCATTATAGTCTGCTCTTTTATAGTCAAATATTCGTTTTGTTGTTAGATTACGTGTACATGAAGGTGTGCGAACTGTAAATTCTAATAACGAGTGGTAAACTGAACCCATCAGTGATTGAAATGGTGCTAACTCTATTAGGTGCTGTTGTTAGAACAAGGTCTAAGACGTTAGTAATGCGCATTGGTTGGAAGACTAGTTGCTCAAAAGAAAAATCAAGGATGAGCTGGACAAAGTCATTAGATGCACGCGAATTGCCTCTTAAGTTAGGCCAATCTATGTCCGGGAAATTAAAATCGCCAAGAATGAATATATCAGCTTTAGGGAATTTAGAACGAACAGCAGTAAGGTTCTCACGCAAGTTAGAAACGAAGTTATCAGTGCTCTCAGGAGGCCTGTAACACACTCCGTAAAGTGACTTTGATAGTGTCGATGTTATACAAACCCACACTATCTCAATAGCGGAGGGTATCGGTACTATAAACGAAGTGATATGCTTCTTTATTGCCAGCAAGAAAATAAAGAAGCGTGAATAACGTACGTGAATAACTGCCAAGGATGTTTCAAGCGTTGCAGACCCAGGCGTATACAATTGCTTATATCGTCCGAGAGGTGATTCAGCTGCCATTAATAACCCCTGAACGGCCGCAGCCTAAGATAGAAGCGATCAGCTACGCCACTGCTTCTAAGGATCCTCCTCCAAGACCAAATCAGGCGCTGCCACGATTTCGTCGCTAGCTGCCACCGCCGTCCTGCCGACTGCCACGACCAGGAGAAGCCCACAGCCGCCCGAAGGTGAGGGATCGGCGTGTTCCGAGGAACATCGAGCACCGGGAACTTCACCGGCCGCCTTCCCTCATCTTCCCGAGGCGCCGCCAGCTCGGAGAGCTAGTCGCTACGGCTTGCTCAACGAACGTGACTTTTCCCGAACTCTTGCGATGGGCCCAAGCGGCTCCCACCCGCCTCACCGTCGTCACACCGTTCTAGCAGGCGGGAGTTGCCGACGCAGCGTTGCAGTTGCCCCTCGGCTACCCGGCGACTCCCACTAAAGCAACGCCCACAATCGCGCTCCCAATGGCGGACCAGGCCCTAGCCATTCCTGCAGCCCGACTCAACACCTCAAATGCAGGCCCGGAATCTACCAGCGGACACCGACGCCCCGCAGATGAGCTGGACAGACGTTGCTTTTCCCAAACCCTCAACACTCCACGCATGTCTCTCCTAACAGCCCCGTACCTCACCAACCCACAAAGATAGACCAACACTCATGCCTGATGAAAATATCTTCCTTCAACGAATACAGGATCTGGGTAACGAAAACTCCACCACACGCGCATTGATGCAGCCGCTATGCACTCAAATAATTCAGCAAGCACCTCTTCCCCCTTAATCCATCCCCTTAAACAAACTCTAAAACATCTGCACCCATCTCCCAAAACATCAACCTACGCGCCACCCCAGCTAACACGGTATCAGCAGCCGGCAAGAATGACGTGCAAGAAATGACTTGTGGCGGCTCAAACAACGCCCTCTCTAATGAAACCACCCCTTTTCCACAGAGGTTATCCACACTAGCGAGATATTTGACGTGCGCTTTAATGTAATTCTACTCCAACTTCTATCTCTTCTGCATAACTTGTTCACCATTATCAAATATATTACAGGCATTCAGTCTACCAGTTTACCAGCACCTCGAAGCGCTTCTAAAGAATGAGGCAGCTTTTAATAGCCAATGTGAAGAAGGAAAGTAAAGATAATTCTAGAACCAACCCCCTCCCTCTTGTGATCTGGCCAAGTAATTGTCGAACTTTCACTCGGAAAGTATGCACACTGCGGCAATAAATCATAATTAGCGACGCGCCATAGGACGTTATTCCTCTACAGGAAACCGGTGCAACACGTACGCTTTCGAGCTATGACACCCCCACATCTACTCCGGATAGCAGAGTGGCAATTCTCACACGTAAAACCCTCACAACAGTAACCCACTCCATAGATGGCATCGTGGTCGACTACTCCCTCGCCGGAAAGAAGATAGTGGCATCTTTATTCTGAACATTTACCTACCTCCCCCCCCCCCCCCCGAACCAATTTATCGGAAGCAGGTTAGCTGCCCCGATAAACAATGAAGCTTGCGTTCTGTTAGTGGGCGATTTCAAAGACGCCCACCCCGACTGGCGTTACTCTAAAAGAGCTCGCAAAAGGCAAATGTACTCAATGCCATCCAAACACAGCGGCTCACCTTACTTACGAACCCGCAGTACCTCTTAAGAAACGTCAATAGTGTGAACAAGGAAACCCGCCCGTACCTCACGATCACCCACCGGCTCCTGCATGCTGAATGGTCAAACACAGGAGAGACACCCGGCAGCAACCATTGCCTCTTGGTCAGCAAAATCCATATTGAAAGCATTCCTTGCCAGCGAATACACCATACCAAACTTGCTGACTAGGATGCCGTTCCCAGTGAAAGAGCGCAACTCGCAACACACACCATTGACAATCTAAAATCATGGGTGAATAACCTCCAGGCTGTTTTTGAAAGAGATCCAAAGACCCTCGTGCTCAGAACAGAGAACCCTGCAGCTGACAACCACGCCATAGCTTCACCAAGCTATGGAAACGCCAAAAAAATCGTCGGCTTAAACTTCGAATTACCAACAATACCGAGACAGGAAAATCGGCAACATTTCTGCAACAAATTGCATGGAACACTCAGTAACACGAAGACATGGCGCATCTTAAGCCATCTACTAGGTCCCTGCGAGAACAAAAATATTTCCTACTACACCACGAAAAGGATTCTCCATGAGCACCCAGGTATCATCACGGATGTTCGCCAAGAACTGTAAAACAAGTACATCGGCCCTCACTATCCCGTTAATCCCTCCATGAGATTACATGGGAGCCTCCAGCGAGGACCTGGACCTTCCCGTGAATATACCCGAGATAAGGCAAGCTCTCAATGCCATCAACCGCAACATCACAGTGGGTAGAAACAAGCTCACAAACAAGCTGCCCCGTAACTTGGATGACGATTCTTTGGAGGCGCTGGCAAGCTGCAACTTTAACCCAGGAGTGGAACCACGGAGACATCGCTCTCGTTCTCAAAGCCGGCAGGACCATGAGTCTCCGGCCCATCTCCTTGAACTCATGTCTGGGCAATCTTTTTGAGCCCGTAGTCCATATCAACTACAACCTTACCTGGAAGCCCACCTTGCCAGAATCTATGTTTGGCTTCCGCCCCAGTGCATCGACATACGAAGCCCTTTTTGAAATAAAATAGAAGCTATAGGAACGCGTCACCTCCTCACAACAAGCGTCATCCTTGCCCTAAATATCAATGAAACTTTCGAGAACGTCTCACATCAGGCCATTCTCTCCTGCCTCAACGCTACCAAATGTGCAAAGCGGACGTATAGTTATTCCGTGCTTCGACTGAACAGCCACGATCGGAATAAATTGTCTGCACTCTCATCCCGTCTGAACAGGGGAACGCTGCAGGTATCTGCGCTCTTTAACATTGGCATGATTGCGTTGCATTGCATACACACATGACGCTGTGTATGCAAATGATGTCGCCATCCGAGTGACTCAGGGATCGGTGGCCTGTCAGCAAGGTATGGTTCAGAAGGCAGTTCACGTCATTCATCGATTCGCCCAGCAGTGCGGTCTCCAGTACTCATCATACAAGTCGCAACTTCTAGTCCTCCGCCGCAAGACGCAGTGAGGCAACCGCGCAAATCTCTCCCAAATAATACTCACCCTTGTAGGGTACCCCATCCCCGCGGTTAGATAACTTGGAATTCCACATCCAGCGGAATGGTAGGTGGCGCTATTACCATCAAACGCCTCACCACCACTACATCTTAAGTACTGAGGGTGGTTGGTAGGCTTTCTAGGAGGCGCCACGGCCTCAAGAAGGAAGTACGAGGTCGGTTAAAAAGTATGCCATTTTATTTTTTTACAAGCATCTGATGAATATGAAACAAGCGCGCTTGCATCAGCCGATCTTGAACCATCGTGCCCATGCGCGAATTTTTCCCCATTGCTGATAGCGTCAGCCGCTGGGACGCAACCTTTGACTGAGGTAGTGCAGAGTGCCCTCTTCGGTATTTTATTGCAAGGAAAATAGCGGAGCGACTGGAGCGGCGCTACTGCGTCGAATTTTCCCATAAAATGAGCGACAGCCAAGAGGAAACCATTCCGAAGATTCAGACGGCTTTCGGCGACGATGCCATGAACAGCACACAGAATAAGGCGTGGTACAGCCGGTGTAATGACGGTCACAGATTCGTGAAGAGCGAACCACGCTCCGGTCAGCCATCAACATGCCGAAATGACCAGGTAATTGCCGAAGTGAATGCTATGGTGATGCGGGACCGTCGTGTGACTATCCAAAAAATTGCGGAAGAGGTGGGCATCAGCACTTTTACTGCACATTACATTTTGACCGAAGGTTTGGCCATGCGGCACAATCCGTGCCGAAGCTGCTCATGGTGGAGCATAAGCAACTACGTGTTGAAGTCTTACAGGACATGCTGGATTCTACAAGCAGTGAGTCCGGCTTCATGAACGCCATAATCACTGGTGACGAGTCTTGGGTGTACGGGTAGGACCCGGAAGCCAAATCCAAATAGTCACAGTAGAAGCATTCCATGACACGAACACCAAAGAAGGCCCGCCAAGTGCGCAGCAACGTCAAAATGATGCTGACTGCTTCCTTTGACTCCCGCGGTGTGGTACACCACGAGTAAGCACCACAGGGTCAAACAATCACCAAAGAGTACTACAGGGATATCCTCCGACGCCTACGCGATGCTGTGCGGCGCAAGAGACCGGAGTTGTGGTCAACAGGAAATTGGCGCATCCATGACGACACTGCTCCTGCCCGTTCCTCACACTTGATTCAGACCTTTTTGGCGAAAAACCCGACTCCAGTAGTTCAACAGGCTCCTCACTCTCCGGATATGGCCTCCTGCTAATTCTTGCTGTATCCCAAAATCAAGAGGCCATTGAAAGGAGCGCGATTTCAGACAAGAGGGGACATTATGGCTGCGACGACAGCTGAGCTAAAGTTCATTCCGAAAAAGGCCTTCTCCGAATGCTCCAGACAATGGCAGCACCGCTGGGGGAAGTATGTGGAATCCCAAGGAAACTACTTTGAGGGTGATTAGGTTTGCAACGCTCCAGTCACGCCAGTTTTTTTTTCTTCGGCGAAAGGTCGGATACTTTTCTAACAGACCTCGTACTTCGCCTCTTTCAAGTCATCGTCATTAGCCATGCTGCCTATGCGGCCCCCATCGGAGCTATGCCTGCGGAGTTAGACAATGTCGACGGGCTTGTCAGGAAAGTGTACAAGCAAGCCTTAGGTCTCCCTTAGGTCAGACCTCCGGTTAGAATCCTTTGACGTCCACAGTACTGCAAGGGAAATCATCGAGGCCCACCTGACAAAACAACCAAAAAGCCTTGCCCTCCCCCCAGCAGGTCGCCTGGTCCCCAACCTCCTAGGATACCCCACGGTTACCTATGGTCACAAAGTTAGCCACTAGCTTGCGTTTAGTATACGAAACTGCATTCGAGTTACTGCTACCCAGAAATATGCATCCGGAGCATCACACTCACCGTTGTCAGGCTAGAGTGCGAGCCCTTCGGAAGCTTTATGGTACGCTACCGGATACCAGGTACACCAACGCAGCCGCCCACGTGCACCACCCAACTCAAACGGCCAGCGTGATTGATGTCGATTTCCATGGAGTGGTGGCGGCCTCCTTCACCTACTCAAGCATCACAGAAGCAGAGGAAGCGGCCATTGCCTTAGCATCATATACCGCCCCGCACATACGTCCACCACAGTCATCACGGACTCTCATGCTGGCTGCAGCATTTTTATGAAAGGACGGATCTCGGCTTTAGCCCACCGCATTCCTCACGCTTCCCCATATTTTATCATCGAGGTAGAAATTGTATGGAGCCCTGGCCACGAAAGTCCTCGCGGAAACCTGCAAGCTCACGCTGTCGCCCATCCATACGCCACCCAGGCTCCGCAACATGAAGACGGTGTCTTACACGAGGACGGTGTACCTCCTCATTATACCAACATCCTCGAACACTATCGCCTCTCCTGCTGCATTTATTTCCATCCACACAAATCCCTCAGCCACGAAGACACCCTCGCCTGGGGTGAAATTGAGACTCACACTTTCGCGTACCTCATCTTATATCACGCTATGCACCCCACCGACTATTCCTATAAATACTCCCACTGCGAGGCGTACGCGTGACGGTACCACTACCTGAGCTTGTCCCGACCTACCGATACTGCTCCCCCCGTCCTCAACCTCACACCGGAACACTGGGAGGCCGTGCTGTCCCCGTGCGACCAGGAAAGCTGCTAATCGCACGGGTACGAACTGGACAGCCCGCCCTCCTGCAGTTGCGGTGTAAGGTTCAGCATGGGGAGGGAGGACAGGCAGGCACGCAGCCAAACGCGCCGGAATATTGGAATGAGGTCCCTCCGACACGAATGCAGGCTACACGACGAGAGAAACAAGCGATCCTATCTTTTTGTTTAGTTTTCTTGAATAAATATTTATTCCTCCTTCAGCCTCTGTTCTGCCGACCGCCTGTGAGCACGCACAAGTCCCGGAGCAAGACATACCCAAGGCGTGCCCCTGAACACCACATGCTGTGCTATCACTGCAGAGAAGCGGACGACGTCTACCGCCGATGAATTTCCACTAAACAGGAATATGAGGGCTCGCCATTAACGCGATACATGCACAACATGGTGAACGACCGTGCGACATCGCCGAACATCCCGTGGCAACGAAGTCACGCCCTGACACCCTCCCGCTTGCCGTCATCCGGCCGGCACATATCGCAGCAGCGCCGACCATACACAATCCCAAGCCGTGCTCGATCAGTCAGTCCATATACAGAAAACTCAAAGCAGCCACAGGCGGATGTGCGGCTGCTGCTCATTGTAATGCCAAGGACCTTCCGCCGCCTAAGACGATCCAGCAAAAAACCTCCTCGAAGACGCAGCAAAACAGGCTACCGTGAAGAAGACGAAGCGTCGAGGCAAAGCAAACGCTACCTAAGAAAGATCTCGTGACTTAACAGCATCGGGACAAAGTGACGCAGCCGTGATCCGACACCCGACCTAATTACAATGCAAGGCAAAGAACTCCCAACCTCGATGTTCTTCTTCACGCTCTAGTAGACACGATAGCCGACTACTTCGTCAAAGTGCATTCTTCGGCGTGAAGTTGAAAAAACTTAGGATGGGCATGCTCGAAAAATAATACCGCTAAAGCGACGAGGACAAAATAAAGACGGATGAAACGGGTGGAAGACAGGTACAACGGATGGACGCCCGTCCTTTGTACGTGTCTTTTTTTCGTCCTTGTCTCTATTGGGCTGTTTTTCTTCAAGTCATCATCATCATCATCATCCTCATCCTCATCAGCCTGGTTAAGCCCACTGCAGGGCAAAGGCCTCTCCCATACTTCTCTAACCAACCCGTTCATGTACAAATTGTGACCATGTTGTCCCTGCAAACTTCTCAATCTCATCCGCCCACCTAACTTTCTGCCGCCCCCTGCTACGCTTGCCTTCCACCTTGGAATCCCGTCCTTAACACTTAATGACCATCGGTCATCTTCCCTCCTCATTACATGTACTGCCCATGCGCATTTCTTTTTCTAGATTTGAACAAAGATGTCATTAACTCGCGTTTGTTCCCTCACCCAATCTGCTCTTTTCTTATCCCTTAACGTTACACCTATCATTCATCTTTCCATAGCTCGTTGCGTCATCCGCAATTTAAGTAGAACCCTTTTCGTAAGCCTCCAGGTTTCTGGCGCGTACGTGAGTACTGGTAAGACACAGCTGTTATACACTTTTCTCTTGAGGGATAATGGCAACCTGCTGTTCATGATCTGGGAATGCCTGCCAAACGCACCCCAGTCCATTCTTATTCTTCTGATTATTTCAGTCTCATGGTACGGATCCGCAGTCACTACCTGACCTAAGTAGATGTGTTCCCTTACCATTTCCAGTGCCTTGCTACCTATCGTAAACTGCTGTTCTCTTCCGAGACTGTTAAACATTACTTTAGTTTTCTGCAGATTAATTTTTAGAACCACCCTTGTGCTTCGCTTCTCCAGGTCAGTGAGCATGTAATGCAGTTGGTCCCCTGAATTACTAAGCAAGGCAATAGGATCAGCGAATCGCAAGTTACTAAAGTATTCTTCATTAACGCTTATCCCCAATTCTCCCAAATCCAGGTCCCGGAATACCTCCTGTAAGCACGCTGTGAACAGTGTGGGAGAGATCGTATCTCCCTGCCTGACGCCTTTCTTTATATTGATATTGTTGCTTTCTTTAAGGAGGACTACGGTGGCTGTGGAGCCGCTATAGATATCTTTCAGTATCTTTACATACGGCTCGTCTACACCTTGATTCCGTAATGCCTCCATGACTGCTGAGCTTTCGACTGAATCAAATGCTTTCTCGTAATCAATAAAATCTCTATGTAAGGGATGGTTATATTCCCCACATTTCTCTATCAGCAGATTGATAGTGTGAATATGGTCTATTGTTGAATAGCCTTTGCGGAATCCTGCCTGGTCCTTTGGTTGACAGAAGTCTAAGGTGTTCCTGATTAGATTCTATTTGCAGTTACCTTAGTAAATACTTTGTAGGCAACAGACAGTAAGCTGATGGGTCTACAATTTTTCATTTCTTTGGCGTCTCCTTTCTTATGGATTAGGATTATGTTAGAGTTCTTCCAAAGTTCCGCTACGCTCGAAGTCATGAGGCATTGCATATAGAGGGTGGCCAGTTTTTCTAGAACAATCTGCCCACCAACCTTCAACAATTCTGCTGCTACCTGATCCTCCCCAGCTGCCTTCCCCCTTTGCATAGCTCCCAAGGCTTTCTTTACTTCTTCCGGCGTTACTTGTGGGATGTCAAATTCCTCTAGACTATTCTCTCTTCCATTATCGCCGTGGGGGCCACTGGTACTGTACAAATCTCTGTAGAACTCCTCAGCCTTCAAAAAATGAAGGGCCAACGGTAACGGCATACAAAAAAGGAACAAAAGAGAGGACAAGGCGCTACTCGCAACTGTTTATTGAAGTCAAAGGTGACTCATTATATAGCCATGGGGAGAGGGGGACGAAAAAGGAGGCACACTGATTTTGCCAATGCGCACGTGCGAGAACACTGAAGATATATTCTAAGCGAATCGCGGTTAATCCAAATGTAAAACTTATCTAAAAACATGCTTTCATTGTTATATATGTTCAGAGACGGGGGTGCTCCCACAGGCGTCCCATCCTTTCTTAATATGATTTGCCTCAACAATTCATGCATTAAATACTCTTTACTTGTAAACATGATTGTTGTGTCATGAAGCCTTGCTCCACATGCTTGTTTCTTCTCATTCCCGCAGGCTTTGCAATGAAACGGCAAGTATGAACAATAACCGTTTTTCAATGAAAGCTTATGCTCCCGCAGGCGTTCATTGATACATTGGACAGTTTGGCCGACATACTCTTTCTCACACTTGAGTGGTATGCGGTATACTACCCCTTCTTCACACTTAACAAAATGTTTCGTATGTTTAATAGAACACCCTACTTTCTTCGAGTCATCAAAAGCAATCAAGCGGCACAAAGTAGCATGCTTTCGGGGCGCGGAAAAAAACCACAGGGGCTTTGTATTTCACGGCGACGTGTTTAAGATTGTGCGCCACTTTATGAGAACACGGTATTACCACTGGTTCAGTTTTCTTTTCGAATGTTTGACATTCTTCACTGCTTCTTTTCTTTCTTTTTCCACCTTTTTCAAAAGAGCCTCCGAAATTGCGCTTAAAACCAAACAAGGAAAGCCAGCCTTCCTCAACTTCAAAATCTGCTCGTCAAAGCTTGCTTGGGCCTTATGACAGCACGATTTTTTAAGGATGTACTCGAAGAACGTAGTGGCAGTCGCATGTTTTACAGCCTTGGAATGTGTAGAATCATACGGCAACAATTCGTTGCGGGCATGGGGTCGGCACATCCAGCAGGAACCTTCGTCAGTAAGGGTTATGTCAAGATCTAAAAACTGTAAGCTGTTATCCTTGGCTAGTTCAAAAGTAAAATCTAAGCCTTTGCCTTGCTGTTTAAAATCAGATAATATGCCTTGCACAGTATGCGAGTAAATTATGGAAGATCATTCCGTCAGTAAAATAAAGAATAATCAATATACCTAAAAACCTTGAGCACTTTGCCTCCGTCAAACACCTTGGATAGCGCTCTATCGATTCCCGCAAGGAGAACATTGTAAAGTACGGGAGCCACGGACGAGCCAATACGAATTCCTTTCTTTTGCACATAAAACTGAGCGTGAAAGAAACAGCTTTTTAACAGAAATAAAACTCCAGGAGTGCTATGAAGTTATCCACAGAAATTCCCGCGCTATTCTGGAAGGATACCTGCCCGTTCATCTCAATGCAGCAAAGGACGGCAGCTAACAATTCTTTTTGTGGGATAGAATAAGAAAATATCAACAACATCTATTGAAAACAAACATCCTAGCGACTTGGTCTCACGTAAAAAAGCTATGATGTCAAGGCTATTCTTTACCATGAACGGGTCATCTATAACCAAGGTGTTAAGCAGCTTTTGAAGGTAACGGCTAACTTTGCATTGCCAGGAACCTCTTTCACTCACAATACGTCTGAATGGTACACCATCTTTGTGCGTTTTTGTAGTAAAGAATACATTTAAACAGTTTTCCCTACATTTCTCACGCCATTAGCGAGCTTCTGTAGTCCGAGGTCCTCACACCAAGATATGGCACGGCTTTTTTCCTTACCTGGCTTCAATTTAGTTACCTTGAAATTCCTGTGAATGGAATGTGCAGCTTTTTCATTAAACATGCCCGACGGCATGGCTACAAACCCTGCTTCTTTGTCGGCCTGCCGGAGTCGAAGGTGTTACGTTTCGCCTACGATGCGCGGTATAGCCGGCGCGGATGCAACGGACGCCGGGGCTTCGTTCAAAGCGGCGGACATTTTGGTCCGTTCAGCGCTGCCGCAACGCCTCCCCGCCAAGCGCGTCCAGGCATGTTTCAATGCCACGTGTCTTCATGTGTGCGCGCGTGTGTGTGTGCATTTTGGTGCCCACGCTTGTCAAAGCGCGGCAGCCGGGGAGAGGAGCTCCACAACTGTGAAGCGAGGAGGTCTGACCGGCGCCGGCCCGGCGGATGCGCCACTACTCGCCTCAACGTGTCCGGGCCCCGCCGTCACGTGCGCCTCTATCGAGGCGTTCCTTCTTGCCCTCAAATACGAGAGTATAAGAGCAGCTGCCCCCGGACGCCAAGAGAGAGGCTCCGATTTCTTCCGTCAAGTAACGTGCTCTCCCGTCTCTCCACTTCGGTCGACCTGACCGGCCGCTCTTTTCCGATGCTATAATAAACAAGTTGTTCTGTTAGTAGTCGACTCATGCTTTGCCAGGACCTTCGGATGCTTCCAGTTGTGCCCCAGGCCGCCAGGCCAACGCTACCCTTGGGGCTTGCAACCCAGATGCAACAGCTGGTTGCCAGCGGTGAGATCGCGACAACGGAGGCCAGCAGCGAAGATATGCGGTCGACGGTATGCTGAGCAGCACAACGACCATCAGGGAGCAGTGCAACGAGCCCTGTGTGATGACTGGTTGCCTGCAGCGGAACGACTGCGCTGAATTTTTGGCTGCGAGGTTTGGTGAGTGCGGGACTTTCTTCTTCTGAGTTTTGCCAGGCTTTTGTTAGTGTCAGAAAAAGAGCTGGTAATTGTGGTTGTCGTTGCTGCCGGGTTAGTTTGCGGCAAGACAATAGTTGGCAGTAGAGAACGCAGTATTCAGAGCAGCCATGGATTTGAAGTCGTTGCGCAAACCGAAATTGCTGGAGCTTGCAAGAGAGTTGGGTCTGGATGTCTCAGACAAACTCAGAAAACCAGAACTGCTAAGGGCTATTGTTGCGTTAGAAGCTGAGGATGACGAGCTGTCGGAATGCCTTGAGACCATTGAGGAGAGGGGGACGGCAAAAAGAGAAAGACAGGAGCGCGAACGTAAAGAACAGAAAGAGAAAGATGAGCGCCAACGTAAAGAACAGAAAGAAAAAGATGAACGCGAACGTAAAGAACAGGAAGAGAAAGAGCGAGAGCAACAAGAGAAAGAAAAAGAAGAGCGCGACCGTCAACACGCTTTGGAAATGAAGCGTCTCGAGGTAATGGAAGTCAGGCACATAGTGCCGGAGAACGAGTATCGTTCAAAATGACTGACCTGATGCGGCCGTTTAAGCTTGGAGAGGACATTGGTTTGTTCCTGGTTAACTTTGAGCGAACGTGCGAGAAGCAGGGGTTCTCTCGAGAAACGTGGCCACAGCGCTTGCTCACGTTGTTACCCGGCGAGGCGGCCGACGTAGTCGCTCGCTTGAAGAGAGAGGAGGCAGATGATTTCGACAAAGTGAAATCGAGTCTGCTAAAAAAGTACAGGCTGTCAGCGCAGGCGTTCCGTCGGAAGTTTCGGGAAAATGAGAAAGGCAGAAGTGAGTCATATACTGAGTTTGCCTACAGGCCTATGTCAAACATGCAGGAGTGGCTCAAAGAAGAGAAAGCGTTTGGTAACCACGAGAAAGTTCTGCAGTGTTTCGGGCTGGAACAGTTTTATAGTCAGCTACCTGAGAACGGGCTGTACTGGGTCTTGGATAGGCCAGACGTTAGTACGGTGGCTAAAGCCGCCGAGCTAGCCGGGGAGTTTGTGACGCGTCGGGCTCGCGGAGCTAAGGACGGTCAAAAGGGTGAATTTGGCTCCAAGTTTGAGAGGCCGAAGTTCAAACCCATGAGAGCAAGGGGGGACACACGTAGTGCGGATGCGAGTGAAAGCAGTCCGACCGAACGTAAGGAGACGGCGGCAGCCGAAGCCGAACGCAGAAAGCGGTTCGAGACGAGGCAAGCGGGCGTGTGTTATACGTGCCAGAAGCCGGGTCACTTTTCGGCGCAGTGTCCAGAAACAAAAGCAAAAGTCGTGTTTTTGTCATTATGCAGCACTGATGAGAACATGAAGCTTCTGGAGCCTTATATGCGAAACCTCCTCGTGAACGGGAAAGAGTGCCGAGTTCTTCGTGATTCCGCAGCTACAATGGATGTAGTTCACCCCTCTTACGTAGAGCCCGATATGTTCACAGGCGAGTGCGCATGGATCAAGCAAGCCGTGGAAGCTCATAGCGTGTATCTGCCCGTAGCAAAAGGGCTTATTGAAGGACCTTTCGGAGCACTTGAGACGGAGGCCGCAGTGTCATCTCTGCTGCCCCCCCCCCAGTACCCGTACCTATTTTCGAACAGGTCCGATCACCTCCGGCGCGAGAAGGCGCTTTTGTTTGGTGAGGCTAGCGTTCAGGCCTAAACCAAATCGAGAGTTCGGGAGCTCGCTGCAAAGGCGGTAGTTGCGGGGCCGACGTACACATAGAAAGGGGCCCACTGTAGAGCCCACTTTTTCGATCTTTTTTTTGTCCCCCTCTCCCCATGGCTATATAATCAGCCATCTTTGACTTCAATAAACGGTTGCAAGTAGCGCCTTGTCCTATCTTTCGTTCCTTCTTTGTCTGCCGTTACCGTTGGTGCTTCATGTTTTGAAAGCGATGCACCAACTAGCCCCACAACGTGTTTTACTGAAATACCTTTCTTCTGGATTGGCCCCATTTCTATGTCTACCTTCCAGTCACCGTATCCTTCGGCGGTGGTCTTACAAATCGCCCTTGCGACGTGTCAAGCGAGAACCCTAGGATACTGCATTAGGAAGAGACCTGTGCATACAGAATTCACAGATCGGTTGCGTTAGACCGTCTGCTGGCCACGTGAAAAGAGTCTGCCGGATTCTACGTTCCGAGATATGGCGACAGGTCCGCCTGCGCTATGACTGGCTTCACCTGGTATACTTTTCGCTGGATTTAGTGAACATTGCAAGTACTAAGCTGCAGTCCCTTCGGAAGCTTGCAGCTCAGAACACGGAACTTTTATGGCGTAAGACCCTAGGCATTCTTCCCAAAGGAAGCGAAACAAACAAAGCCAGCAGCAAGGCGCTGCAAGTTCTCGGGGGAGCCTTCATCCCGGAAGACATCGCTGACGTCCTCAAGAAAGGCCCCAAGTTCAGCTCCGAGCCAAGGATCCCGCCACATGAGCTTCTTTCCTTGAATAAAAGGATTTTCAACAAAGCCACTCCAGAGGACAAGGAAAGGTGTCTTCTGGACGGGGTTGACAGCCTGACTAGAACTGTGTCTGACAAAGGAACTCGTCGAAGAACCCCCACAAAACGTATCGTGAATATTTTCAAGGACAATGACCTTCGACTCCTGCCGGCCAACAAAGAAGGAGGGTTTGTAGCCATGTCGTCAGTCATGTTTAATGAAAAAGCTCTACAAGCCATCCAGAAGAATTTCAAGGTAACGAAAATGATGCCAAGTAAGGAAAAGAGCCGTGCCATATCTTGGTGTGAGGACCTCGCACTACAGAAGCTCGCTAATGGCGTCCAGAAATGTAGGGAAAACTGTTTAAATGGATTCTTTACTGCAAAAACACACAAAGATGGTATACCGTTCAGATGTATTGTGAGTGAAAGAGGTCCCTGACAAAACGTTAGCCGTTACCTTCAAAAGCAGCTTAACACCTTGGTTATAGACGACCCGTTCTTGGTAAAGAATAGCCTTGATATCATAGCTTTTTTACGTGAGACCAAGTCGCTAGGATGCTTGTTTTCAGTAGATGCTGTTGATATTTTTTATTCTATCTCGCAAAAAGAATTGTTAGCTGCCGTCCTGAGCTGCATTGAGGTGGGCTTGGCGGCTTTGCCACTGCGCAGGCCACTAATCCTTTAGTCTTCGTAATTCAGGTGCTCGGACCCTTCATCGCGTGTCTTTTCCTTCCGAGACTGGCGAGTGCGTCACTGACCGCACCCTCATATTCACCAACCCATCTCAGCGTGGATGTATCAGGCGCTCGTCAACGAGCTTCACCCGTCTTTGGAACGACACGCTCGTCATTGCATTATCTGCCCCTCGCCGCAGAATGGGAAGCGCCATCGCATCCAATATCACTACTTGGGCCAGCTATAAAACAAGAGCAGCCACTAGTGGCACTTTGTGGGCTTGGCGGCTTTGCCACTGCGCAGGCCACTAATCATTCCGTCTTCGTAATGCAGGTTGGTGAACGTTTCAGCCTCTTTGCTAAAAAGTCTAACTGCTTCTTAATACAGCTGCAGAGCCCACAGTGCCTTAACCCTGTTCTTGCTGATTGTTTTCATGTCGTTTTTTCGCTGTTACTCCTACTTACCGGTGATATAGAAACTAACCCCGGTCCGGATGCTGCAGCTATCCTCGCAGAGCTAAAGAAGATATCTACTGGCCAGTCCAAGCTTATTCCCGAAGTTCAAGATCTAAAATCTCAGTTATGTATAGAAATGTATCTGACCTCGGCAAAAGTATGGCCGAACTTGAGAGCCATTACGAAAGCCTTGAAACACTTAAAACAGATACAGAAGTTCTCCGCGCCGACCCGACTAAAGCTACTCGCCTAATTTCAAAACTAGAGGCATGTTTTGATGATGCGGAAAACCGAACGCGACGGAACACTTTGGTATTTTACGGAATCCCTGAAACTACACCTGAATCGTACGCACAATCAGAGCAGCTTATCATTAAACATTGCCGCGAGCATATAGTTATACACATCGACATAAAAGAGGTAGAGCACGCCCATTCGTCTCGGACGTCATTCGAACGAGAAAACCCGTCCAATAACAACAATTTTGTTGTTATTGACGTTTTTCACATTTATTCACATTTTTTTATTCACATATTATTTTCACATTTTTCAAAACAAAAGAAAATGTCCTGTCGAGCGCCCGGAAACTAAAAGGTACCAATTATAGCGTTGGCGAAGATTTTTCTCGTGCAGTTCGAATTGCTCGCAGCGAGATCGTTGCATTTGCCAGAAAGCAATCTGCCCCATTTAATCTGCGCTACAAAACCCTGCTCATCGAAGCGAAGCGCTACGTGTTTGATAGCCTATCTGAAACTGTAAGAGAAGTGTTATAGCAATCGTAGGCCCGGAAAAATGTGATTACCCGTCCCCAAAACATGCCAAGAAATTATCTTTCATTATCTGTCATAATCACAAATATTCGCAGTTTCCTACCTAAGCGTGAACTCGTGTCTAACATCTTGATTTCTTCAAACAGCAGCATAGTTATACTAACCGAAACCTGGCTTACCCCTGATGTCACTGATACAGAAGTACTTGCTGACTTGGCAGGATTCCAAGTTTTCAGAAATGACCGCAGATACACTCGAGGGGGCGGTGTCTTGATTGCTGTGGGCCTTAATTTATCGTGCACACCATTAGACATCGTCTCTGGTCTTGAAATGTTATGGTTAATTTTTCACTCATCGGCGCAATCTGTTTTTCTTCGTGTTTGCTACAGGGCTCCGCAGACTTCACCTAACTTTTCAAGTGAGCTGAACAATATTCTGAGTGATCTCGGTACTGCACATCCAAATTCACATATATTGCTATTCGGAGATTTCAATTATCCCGGTATCGACTGGCAGAAACTTGCTCCCTCAGGTGCGAACCACAGAGAATGAAAGGATTTTATAAAAGTATGTTTGAATGCCAATCTCACTCACTTACTAAGGGAACCAGCGCGTGCTACTGGGGTCAGTGCTGATATCTTGGACCTTATACTAACTACGAATCCTGAGAGCTTATCACATATAAGTTACCTTCAAGAAATTAGTAATAACAAAGTTATCCGCGCCGAGATTTTGTTCTGCCTTGAACAGCGCGAAAAACGCAAGAAAACAATCCTTCTATATGGAAAAGGTAACTATGACAAAATTAACAACGCGTTTAGAATTTTTTTCCCTTTATTTGAAGCCCAATTTTACAGCATGCCTCTCCAGGAGAACTGGGAGGTATTCAAATACAAAATACAGGACTTGGCCGAGAAATTCATTCCTAAAATTACTTTCCGTGAAAAGCACCAAAAGCCATGGTTCACTAAGACACTAGAAACATTAGAACGCAGAAAAAAGCGCTTCTTTCGTGCTGCTAACGTGAGAGCCTCGTCTCATGCGCCGGAGCGGTACTATACTGCCGAGAATACCTACCTGATTGCTGTGAGAAATGCTAAGTTCAATTCAACAACGATTCGACAAAATTGTTAAATGATAACCCGAGAAAATTTTGGAAGGTCATCAACCCTATTGAATCGCGGGCTATCACTCTGACCAACGAATTGGGAGGAACGGTCGGGGACTTCGAATGCGCTAACACCTTTAACATTGCTTTTAGCACAGTTTTCACAAAAGAACCGAGCACACGTCTGCCTACGGCACCGGCTAGAACTCTGTCTACTATGCCTGCTATCACAATAACTCGTTGTGGAATTTTATCTTTGTTAGATAACATTAAGCTGTCTTCATCGACAGGCGTCGACGAAATCAATTCCAAGCTGTTAAAGAACACCAGTCATACCATTACTGCGTATCTGTGTATTTTGTTTTCTCATTCCCTCTCCGTAGGTCACTTGCCAAATGATTGGAAAGTGGGGAAGGTTGTTCCTGTCTACAAATCTGGTAAAAAAGGTTCCCCACTAAATTACCGCCCCATATCATTAACAAGCGTCCCGTGCAAAATCATGGAGCATGTCATTTATTCTAATATCATGGCATTTCTCGATAAAAATAACTTTTTTCATCCATCTCAGCATGGCTTTCGAAAGGGCTTCTCATGCGAGACCAAACTGGCCATTTTCATTCATGACTTGCATGTTAACCTCGACACAAACATACTAACTGATGCCATTATCTTAGATTACGCAAAGGCGTTTCATAAAGTGCCGCATCAACGATTGCTTTTAAAACTAAACCAGTTAAGCCTGGACCACAATATTCTGCTTTGGATCATGGAATTTTTGTCTAACCGGTCCCAACACGTCCTTGTTAATAATCATACCTCCGACCCTGTTCCTGTAACATCTGGTGTACCCCAAGGTTCTGTTCTCGGTCCTCTCCTATTTCTAATATGTATTAACGACTTGTCTCAACACTTATCTTGTCAAATTCTGATGTTCGCTGAGAACTGTGTAATTTACCGATCAGTTTCTAACCATTGCGACGCAGCAAAACTTCAGCGTGATATAGACCGTGTCCAGGAATGGTGAGACCGCTGGCTAATGACCCTTAATCCGACTAAATGTAAGCTTCTTTACATTTCTCGCCAAAAGCACTCCGTTACATTCCCGTACATAATTGCTAACGAGCCTATACAAACAGTAACATCGTTCAAATACTTTGGCGTTACTTTGTCCAATGATCTCTCATGGCACGCACATACTACAAACATCATATCATCGGCAAATAGAACTCTCGGTTTTCTGAAACGTCACCTTCGTAACACTCCCCAACACGTTAAATTTCTAGCCTATGAGTCACTTATCCGTTCAAAACTAGAGGACGCGTCACTCATATGGTCCCCACATCAAGCATGCGTCGTAGGTGACCTTCAAGCGGTACAAAATCGTGCCGCCAGATTCATTTACTCATATTATTCTCACGAAGTCAGTGTTACCGCCCTCAAAGCGGAATCTGGGCTGCAAGCTTCATCCCTCCGCCACCGCATACCAACACTTTGTCTATTGTACAAGCTTTACCATTCATCCCTTAACAGTGTCCCTTACATAACACCGCCCGCATACATATCTCCTCGCACTGGTCACCAACTGCAAGTTTTCCGCATACGTATGAGAACTGTTAATTTTTCAGAATCTTTTTTTTCCTCGTGCAGCCAAAGACTGGAACAGCCTTCCTCGCAATATCGTCGTTCTCACCTGTCCACCATCTTTTTCTGCCAATGGGACTGATAACCTGTTGTCACAAATTTGAGTGTTTTATTTTTTATGTTCACCCACCCTTTATGTAATACCCCCTACTGGGGTCCTTAAGGTAAATAAATGAAAAAAAAATGGAATGGAATATGAACGGGCAGGTATCCTTTCAGAATAGCGTGGGAATTTCTGTGGATAACTTCATAGCACTCCTGGTGCTTTATTTGTGTTCAACAGCTGTTTCTTTTCAAGGTCAGTTTTATGTGCAAAAGAAAGGAATTTGTATTGGCTCGATCGTGGCTCCCTTACTTTGCAACATTTTCCTTGCGGGCATCGATAGAGCGCTATCCTAGGTGTTTGACGGAGGCAAAGTGCTCAAGGTTTTTAGGTATGTTGATGGTTCTTTAATTTTAGTGACGGAACGATCTCCCATAACTTAGTCGCATACTGTGCAGGGCATTTTATCTGATTTTAAACAGCAAGGCAAAGGCTTAGATTTTACTTTTGAACTAGCCAAGCATAACAGCTTACAGTTTTTAGATCTTGACATAACCCTTACTGACGAAGGTTCCTGCTGGATGTGCAGACCCCGTACCTGCAAGGAATTGTTGCCATATGATTCTACACATTCCAAGGCTGTAAAACGTGCGACTGCCACTATGTGCCTCGAGTCCGCCCTTAAAAAATCGTGCTGTCATAAGGCCCAAGCAAGCTTTGACGAACAGATTTTGAAGTTAAGGAAGGCTGGCTTTCCTTGTTTGGTTTTAAGCGCAGTTTCGGAGGCGCGTTTGAAAAAGGTGGAAAAAGAAATAAAAAGAAGCAGTAAAGAATGTCAAACATTCGAAAAGAAAACTGAACCAGTGGTAATACCGTGTTCTCAAAAGTGGCGCATAATCTTAAACACGTCGCCGTGAAATACAACGCCCCTGTGGTTTCTTTCCGCGCCCCGAAAGCATGCTACTTTGTGCCGCTTGATTAGTTCTGATGACTCGAAGAAAGCATGCCATGGGTGTTCTATTAAACATACGAAACTTTTTGTTAAGTGTGAAGAAGGGGTAGTATACCGCATACCACTCAAGTGTGGGAAAGATTATATCGGCCTAACTGGCCGATGTGTCAATGAACGCCTGCGGGAGCAGAAGCTTTCATTGAAAAACGGTTATGGTTCAAACTTCCTGCTTCATTGCAAGGCCTGCGGGAATGAGAAGAAACAAATATGTGAAGCAAGGCTTCATGACACAACAATCATGTTTACAAGTGAAGATTCTGTGGCGCGTGAATTGTTGGAGGCAAACCAGATTAACAAAAGAGGGGACAGCTGTGTGAGCACCCCGTCTATCAACATTTATAACAATGAAAGCATGTTTTTAGATAAGTCCTATATTTTGATTAATCGCGATTCCCTTAGAATATATCTTCAGTGTTCTCGCACGTGCGCATTGACATACTCAGCGTCCCTCTTTTTTCGCCCCTCTTTCCCATGGCTATATAACCAGGCACCTTTGATTTCCATAAACAGTTGCAAGTAGCGCCTTGTCCTGTCTTTTGTTCCTTCTTTGTGTGCCCTTACCGTTGGCGCTTCATTTTTTGAAAGCTATGCACCAACTAGCCCCATAACGTGTTTTACTGCAATACTTTTTTTTTTACTCCTCAGCCACTTGAACTATCTCATCCATATTAGTAATGATATCGCAGGCTTTGTGTCTTAAGGCATACATCTGATTCTTGCCAATTCCTAGTTTCGTCATCACGGCTTTTAGGATTCCTCCGTTCCTTAGAGCATGCTCAATTCTATCCATATTATAGTTCCTTACGTCAGCTGTCTTACGCTTGTTGATTAACTTGGGAAGTTCTGCCAGTTCTATTCTAGCTGTAGGGTTAGAGGCTTTCATACATTTTCTTCAAGTATATTACACTAACTCACATCAAGCTACTGCTCCTAGGATTCATGGGCGGGCCGTGAAATCCGGACGCCCACAGGCGTAGAAGGCGTCATCAATAGCCACCAACGTCTACTGATCGACTATACTGTCACGTAGTGGTGACGTTGAAGAACACAGTAGCAATACTGTGAAAGACAAAACTAACTTTTATTGGGCGAACCCGTGCCCACAAAAACACGCTACACTTACAGCACAACGATAGCGGCCAACACGGTCGGCGATCGTCGAAATTCTGATCAACGGGTCAAGCGCGTCGGCTTTTACGCATCAATCGTCGAATGTTCCAGACTAATCATTGGAACCCGCGCGCCTTCCACAAAGTTCTATACCATTCGCGTCAGGTGATGAAATTAGATAACATAAGGTTCGGCGACAACAGACAGCGAATTGAAGCATCGATAACTTTCCAGAAACTTCGGATACATCCAGGCGCGTCCCGCGCTGTGCGACAACATTTGTTAGGCGGCGAAACGTGGTCGCCCGATAAAGATAAGTACACGTGTCAATAAAATTAAGAGGAATGTCTTGGTTACAAGGGTGAAAAGCTAAAGCGATGCTGGGAAACTTCATGGAGGATTACAAACAAACAGCTATACAAGGACCGCTGATCGGATACATGGAAGAAATTGTGGAAGAAAATAATACGCTTGGCTTCTCTGACTCTGCCGGATTTCCATACCAACTGTCCAGAGCAATCCAATGTGCCCGACGGCATCACCCAATCATCCAAGAATCCCTCGAACTCTCATGTAGTCCCAGAGAAGAATCGAAGTATGTAGAGCGCAAAAGAAGAGACGGCCAAGACGTTGGTTGTAGTGGTTGTGGAAAAGCGCAACTACAATATTCTATTCGACCACTAAGAATTAGCGTTGTCGTCTGCAATTCTATTCTGTAGAGCAATTTAAAGTGCTACAAACATGCAACGGCACTTGGCTGACTGGGCTAGTCAGTAATCCGTACTAAACCTCATCAATGCTCGGCCCATTTCGTTTTCGTCCGCCCATTGGTGTCGCGCTCTTCCCGTTCAGCGCGGCCGCGAAGGCTGAAGGTGTTTTAAGGCGGACCACTTTACTCCACCAAGATACAGGCTACGCAACGTTGCATGGAATGCCGTCACTGTAGCCTGCTCGTCCCGATGCTCCCGTAACGAACGAGATATACGAAAAAAAGTCATAAAAAGTCGTCTCACGGATAATAGGTCAGAAAGGATCTTGCCATACGAAGTTTGCTCGTTAGTATGCACAAGTGCACGTTTATGTTCCTTATGCATTGTGAAAGTTTCCCGCAGAAACTCATCTGGGAGTTGTCTAACTACGCGTAAGCAATGTGGCATTCGCTCACGTTCACGCTGCCAGGTGTCACTATTATTGTTATGAAACCTGATCTGACCAGTATAAGCTGTTATCAACCGCTATCAGCAGTTATTATCCTTATCAACCCTTATCAGTTCTTATTAGTTCCCTAACCCTTATCAGTTCTTACCAAATCCGAGCCTTATGAAACTTTATCTGTCGGTATCAACATTATGGGAATCAATCCTCTCTTTATCAACCCTTATCTCTTCTTATGAACCTTGTCAGACATGATCTGACCCTTCTCAACTCCTATCGGTCCTTATCTCTCTTAGCTGACTGGATCCAAGCCTTATAAACCCTTATCAGTGCTTATTAACATTATCAGAATTGATCCTACTATTATAAGACCTTGTTGCTCTTTAGCACCTTATCCGACCACATCAAACTATTATCGATAGTAATGAGACCTCATCACTCCTTATCATCCTTATATGTCATTGACTGCTTATCTGTCTGTGCTGCGTGACCCGAAGCGCATGAGCCCTCCGTGATATGCGCTCGACGTTGTACTTGTGAGACGTTCTCGACGACTGCAACAATAACCCAAAATGCAACAAGCAACAGCTCGAAAAAAAAAGACAAGTGGCGGCAAAATTAAAAGGGAATATGCTCCTGGATATGGGGACAAGTGTAATGGTTCCAGGACTTGCATTTGGAAATGCGGTGCTTTGCGTGATGTCCCGCGTATAATCAGCACTCGATGGCAACCAAAGGTCACTGGGACACCTTGCATTGGGTGCTCACGCAAACACAATAAATGATGCTGTTCAGGGTGATATTGGCTGGACAAGCTTTGAAGTGAAGGAAACTCAGGGCAAAATTAACGTTCAAGAACGACTTAGAAATATTGAAGGCAGTAAATGGTTTCCTAGGGTATTCAGATCTTTGTACAGAAAAAGAACTTTGATTCACAGTGGAGGAAAAGGACGAGGAATTTCACCAGCAAATGTGCGAGCACTATATTACGTCACCTGGCAACAAACAACGTCGAAGAGGCTGAGGCAATCTCGCGGATGACGACAATGGAAAAGAAACCTGCTTTGAGTACCTACCTAAGAGGAAAAAACGATATCAAGAAAGAAACTGTTTATGATAACTCAAAGGGAATCTCTCTTTACTATTCGAAGTGAGAACAGGATGCCTTAACACGCGTAGTTATAAAGCGTATACTAAGGCAGAAGCAGGTGCTTGCTGCTGCAAAGCAACGGAAACGTTCGAACGTGTTTTATTAGGCGGCGAATATATACACCCAGCGGTCGTTTTAGGCTTCTCGGGCCCCCTGAAAGCCCTTGGGTTCTGTGATAGCAGGGGGAAAGTAAACAGGTCCACTACAGAAATAATTAAGAGACGATTGGAAGTTTGGCGGCCGATAATTAGGGACTTGACAAATGGAGGCGAACAAAAGCAAAGTTGCGAATAGTGGGTAAGAAAGCTATATATAACTGATATATCAAATTCTTTTTGCCCGCCACCCTGCTTTGAAGGGGCGATCATAGCAAACATCCATCCACCTAAAAGAGAAGGCAAAAAAAAAAAAGGCTAGGCACGGGCGTAAGAGAACGCGCAGTGCGAGGCTCTGAAAGCTGGCGACTAGGAGGCGTTGCGGGTTCGCAAGACGGCGACCGAAAGCGCCTGTCCGATCCAGGTGCTGCTGGTCCATGGGACCGGACTGTTCCGCGGGCGTGGATGGATGACGGTCGAGCTGTGCTTGTTGGTGGATGGAGCTGCCCGGCCAGTCCAGCGAGAAGACCCAGGCCACGCCGACCGCTGCACTCGGCCCTATACAGACGTATCGCGGAGAATGCAGCTGCGACCTTTTCGCTGAGGATGGTGCTCGCGAGTGCCGAACGTGGCGTTTATGAGAGCGTCGAGGAGGGGCTCTGCGATTCTTCCCCTGCCGGCAACTATCCCATCGTCTGGGCCGACGCAATTCTCCCGGTGAAACCGTGTTTACACAATCACGGGGACTCTATGACGTACTGCGTCGTTAAAGGGCAGAGGAGCGAAATATTTAGAGCAACTCTACAACGTTCATCGCGTTCTGCTTATTCATTCCTGCCTGCTATCACGATGTTTTCTTCCGAGTGTTCCTGTATTGTAAATGTATGTTATTCCCGTGCATGAGAAGGTAGTGTGAAAAGATGACATTTTGTGTACAAATGTCTCTGTCATTTGCGCCAAGGTAGATCTTCTGCGCGCAATATTCTCACAAGAACCTTACATTGAACATTCAAAGGTCGGTGGTATTTCGATCGGCGATGGACAGCCCCGACGAACGGCGCATCCCGCGACCCCCAAAATGAATCGGGGATATCGCATGTTTGGCATTGAATTTTCGCATATCAGAATTTTCTTGTTGTCTACAATGCTCCAAGTCGGCACTACATGTGATCCTAGAGATTAATTTAATTTCTCTTCCCCAAATATTTCATTAGAGCCTTCATACAAACTGTTCTTTGACGTTTGTTTTGTACCGCTCATACAACTCATTCATATGGTTCAGATATATTGACTATCAGCAGGCGTGGGTGCTTAGCTGAGTGGGCAAGACCCTCTGCTTCTGAGCATATGGTCGTAGGTACAAGACTCACCCCGCGAAAATTCTTCTTTTCGATTTTAATTCAGTTGCTTTATGCATTATATTTAAGTGATTTATCTTACGTGATGGACGGGCTATCTCTTTGGGTAGGCATAGAAATGCTTGTGCTTTAAAAAAATTTTGCATTTTATGGCTGCACTCGGCACTCCAGCCGGTATTTTTGAGAGCATTTCTTCAGTTAGACGTGCTATCGCATATAAATTATTGAGCAGATCTGCGGAATAGCCTTGTTACTTACTTATGCGGGGCTTGCCCTGCAAGTGAGAACGAAATAGTCAGAACAGAAAAAGAAACAAAGCAAGGGGCAGTGCGTCTGTTTCCTTACGAGATTCAAAATTTGTTTATTAGAAAGTCAAAATTTGCAAAATAACCAAGCGGTAGAGCAAAAGGGAAGGGGTGAAATAGTCAGCTTCACTGGCCTTAAACTCACCACTCTTCAAGCAAAAGGCAGTGGTATGCGACAATGTTGTTTAAAACGAGCATTGAAAGACAATCGCTATGATCGATGCATTAAGTATAGGTGAATTGGTCATTCCATTGGATATTCGAGATTTCATTTGCACATTCACAAACCTTCGTTCTGCCATTGACGGAGCTGTGAGCATAGTTATAATAGTCCATATGAATGGCACATAGCAACTTTTGGTTTCCAATCGTGGATCCTTTGTTTACGTTCGCCACTGCGCACAGTGCACACAACGAGCCAGGTCTTACGTGCGAATATTACGCTAATCCATTCGAAGAGTGACGTTAAAGAAGTGAGGCACTTGAGGCTCATTGGCTAAAATTCAGTACTGTATAAATCATTCACCAAGATAAATGCGAATGGAATCAAGGCAACTCTTTGATCAACCAAGAGAACAGGCAGGCTTCATTAAAGGGGGCATAACACGGTCACCCAAAATTTTGTCGTTTTCCGGTTTTCCGCGAGAAATTGTAGTAGAGGGTATATTATGGCTATAGATGTGTAAAAACTGGGCGGTAAACGAATATTTCTGTCTAAAATAAGAGCAAGAACTCGCCGGCTCTAAGCCCTGCCCTCCGGAACCCGCCGCCATATTGCCAAGCCATATCTGACGTCATCTGCTGCATGCAACCGAGCTAGCGTCTGCTACAAAATCAGCCACCACACCACGTGAGGGCGGAGCATAGCTGCAGATGGTTGCCCTATTAGCTCTCGATACCGCGTGGCATGTTTTCTATAGCGCCAACTTCGGCTCATCAAGCAATTCAGAAGGGTTTGGGTGTGAGCTAGTTGGTACGGATCATTCATATTTAAAACAGCGCCATAAAACACGGACAAGGAAGGACACAGGACGAGCGCTGTACACAGGACGCAGGACGAGCGCAGAAGCACGACACAGGACAGCGCTCGTCCTGTGTCCTTTCTTGTCCGTGTTTTTGGCGCTGTTTTAAATATGAATCATCAAGCAAGCGACGAATCTGACCCGCAGAAGCAGCAATGACAGTACGCATTTTGACTTGGACCTCATCGCCGCCAGCTCAGTGACGAAACGTGGCACCGGAGATATGAGCGCACGAGCCATGCCGCCAAGCAAACGCGTGCACAGGTTGGAGGGCACGGAAAATAATTATGGGGTTTTACGTGCCAAAACCGCTTTCTCTTTTTTTTTAAGTAAGTATGAGGCACGCCGATTATGAGGCAGGCCGTAGTGGAGGACTGCGGAAATTTCGACCACCTGCGGTTCTTTAACGTTGCACCTGAATATAAGTACACGGGTGTTTTTGCATTTCGCCTCCATCGAAATGCAACCGCCGTGGCCGGGATTGGATCTCCAGACTTCGTGCTCACCAGCCCAACACCATGACCACTAAGCAACCACGGCGGGTGGAGGACACGGACAACGACAGCGTAGTAAACGTGGTAAACACACCACGTCGATATTGCTGCTGCGCGAAATGCTGCTGATGCCTTACTGCACTGTTATTTCATGCGTGCAGCACTGCTTAGCCAGCCGTTCACGGAAGACGTCTAGTGCTATTTCGCACAATGCAAACGGTTGTGCGCGTACATAGGCGCCACCGCTGTGGCATTGTTTCAGCCACTGCAAGGTGAACAACTCCAATGACAAGCTGAACAAAGCAAAGTTTGCCTCATGTGTGCATGGCTGAAACACGGAACCTGCACCAGAATAAACATGCTCGCTCGCCAAGTATGCAGCCTATGATGTCACCGCTCGCGAGCGTGCAAGTGTTCCTCGACTGCTATCCCCTCCCCTCCCGCGCTCGAGTGTGACATAAAATATTCAATTACAAATTACGTGCTGGCTTGAATGCGCTAAAGTTTTGCCAAGGTGTTCTTGAACGCACAAGGATTATTTTACACCATATAGATTATGATCGAAAATAGCGTGTTCTGCCCCCTCTAATTCTATATTCTATAGGAATATTCTATAATGGATCACGTACATGTCATAAGTCCGGTAATTGAAAAATCTGCCAAGTACAGTCAACCACTCTATCTGGCTATTATAGATTATGAAAAGGTCTATAACAAATACCAGAATTCATAAAACCACTGTGTTATTAAGGTGTACAGGAGGCAAACGTGAATATCTTAACAAATATGTGCAAAGATTCTATAGCTACCTTCGTTGTAAAAAAAAAAAAAATAGAACGTTGCCTATAAAGAAGGGGGGGGGGTCAGGCTAGCAGACAAAATCTCGACATTGCTATTCACGGCATGCTTGGAAGATGTATTGAAGCTATTATACAGCAGTGAGGAATGACGGTGAATATCACAGCAACATTTGATTTGCAGGTGACATTGCCGTGCTCAGCAACACTGAGGACGAACTACGACAAACGATTGAATACCTTCACCGAGAAAGTGAAAGAGTAGGGTTGAAGATCAATATGTAGCACACAAAGATAATGTTCGGTAGCCTGACAAGGGAATAATAATTCATGATTGTCAATCAGCCTCTAAAAAAGAGTATGTGTATCTTGGCCAATTACTCACAGGGGACCTTGCGCATGAGAACAAAATTTATAAAATAAGTTGGGTTGGAGTGCATGCGGCAGGCACAACCAACTCCTGACTGGGAGCTTACCAGTGTTATTGAAAAGAAATGTGAACAATCATTGCCTTCTGCCGGTGCTAACATGTGCGGAAAAACATGGAGGGCATCAAAGGAGCTCGAGAAGAAGGACCGCGCAAAGAGTAATGGAATAAAAAGAAAGGTTATGCGTAACGTTAAGCGACAGAAAGAGACCGGTGTGCACCAGGGAGAAAACAGGGATAGCCAATATTCTGGTTGATATTAACAGAGAACGACTGGTGCTGGGCAGGCCATGAAATGCGCAGGGTCGACCATTAGAGTTACAGAATTGGTGGCAAGGGAAGGGAAGTGCAGTCGAAGACGGCAGAAAATTAGATCGGGAGATGAAATTAGGAAATCCGCAAGCGCAGGTTGGAATCAGCTGGTGCAAAGCAGGGGTAATGGAAGATCGCTGGGTGATGCCTTCGTGCAGCAATGGAAATAAAAATAGGCTGCTGCTGATGATGATGATGCACAGTTGTGCTAAGTGGCCGTGTCTTTATGTAGATAGTGTGTGTTAGTGCATTTATAGTTATAAATTGGATTATTTAACTATATACCTACATAAATTCCCACCGGCACTACCTTTGCTCCTACGTCTACGAAGCTGCATAAAATGTCATCCTCATAGACGAGCTGTAATGTATTCCTGCTATTCTGTTGCGTGATGCTTTGTTTCCGCTACATGTTTTGCTCATTTTTCTGCAACGCACTTACCGGAAACATTATGTTTCTGGCAAGCATGGCCTTTGAGCATCAGTACTTGATAGTGTTAAAATAACAAAGAAATCGTGCGAAAATATCATTGCTTTTTGTTTTGTTTTACTTCGGTTGCTTACCATTTTTTATGGCTACTAATATCTTAGCATACTTTGCGAGAAGCCGTCAGAAACTTGTAACGAGTAAATGGCACGACCTTTTTTCTAACAGTGCCGTTGTAGCTCTGTTTCAGAGCATGGCATCTGCCCTGTTTGTTTCACTTCATGTGCCGTCTGCGCTGCTTGCCATACGGCACATTGCTGCCAGCTAGAATGTACGAAATTTTGAAAATATTCCGGTATTCATTTCTATTTCATTCGTATTGCATTCGAGAATTCGCTAGCTCTAAAATATCAAAGTATACAGGGAGATAGCCACACGCAAGTTGTGACTGTGTCGAATGATCCTGCTGCAGAAAACAGGAGCCGCGGGTGGTGTCACCACTTATTATGAAGATGCATGGAGCCGCTATCTATAATTTACTTATTCAGTAATTATACCTCGTCTTTAGGTGTTCGTTGTCTCCGATTAGGCAAATAAATTTATTGTTAGGTTTAGTTCACTTTGTTTCGTTTTGGTTATCGTCATTGTGCGACAGACGCGGTAATCTTTCACCAGTATCTCGTTTACAATCTCTTCAGTTGATCAAGTCCGGTTGTGAACGACTCACGTGTAGGAAATAATGTAATCAAGGCTGTATTCGTGTTGTGTGTGTGAGAAAACGAATGCATGGCAAACATATTACTTTGCTTACAAAAGAGAAGATATTCAACATTCGATTGATCTTTGGAGGTCGTTTTCTCGAATATACGTATTCGTTTCGATTCAAATAATTTGCTGTTCGAGCACATCTACTGGAAGAACTATCACGGCTATCAAGCTACGGTAACTGAAGAAAAATTTGCATGTACGCAGCGTTTGTATGGGGACAAAGCCATCTAGTCATCGGAACGCTTGTTTATCGTTCGCTATGTATCTTACTTACCTTGAGCCAAATGGTGGAATTGCGCTGTTGATATTTAATATTTGCTTGACTCGTGACTCCGTGCAGAGTCGCAGTCATCTTATAAAATTATACTCGCGTTATTGAGAATAGACGTAAGCAAAAAATGACATCCGGCAAAGCAGTTAAGTTGATGATACGAGCCACAATCTTAAAATGGGCGAAGTGAATGTTCGCAACGACACACCCCACCGCACCAGGCCACACTGTGCACTGGTGCACATTGAGGCTGCCAAGGTAGAAGAAGAAACCCGGCTGCAGCAGCCAGCGAAAGACGCCAGGGAGACAGAGCGCACTGCCCAGCTAGAAGCAGAAAGAAGTGTAGGGTTTTACGTGCCAAAACCTGCATTTGAATATGAGGCACGCCATAGGGGGGGGGGGGGACCCCGCATTAATTTTGACCCCCATCTTACCATTCCCCGTTTCATGGGACATGGGTGTTTTTGCATTTCGCCTCCATCGAAATGCGGCGGCCGCGGCCGGTATTTGATCCCGCGACCCGTGCTTAGCACTACCAGTGCAACACGGTAACCGCCAAGCCACTGCGGCCGGTTGAAGTCCCGGAAGGATGCATTACGCAGTGTTGCGCCATCTCTCGAAGCGACAAAAAGCCCCGCCACGGAACTCACGAACCGCTGGCGTTTGAAAGCGCAAACAACCCTGTCTGTCTTAGCGCCAGAAGATGAAAATGAAGTCTATGGCGCCCTGCATCTGCCTTTTCAACATGGCTATTAGAAATGACAAATAACACATCAGCATGCTAGAAGTTACATCTTGAGTGATATTGTGAACAAACACTAGGAGTAACTCGGAAGCAATATTATTTTAGCAAGTTTGCTAAGTAACTAGCGTATGCAATGCGTTGCTCTACAAAGCGCTTGCCCGGATGTTCTCGTTTGACTGCCCGGATAACGGCTCTGGCTTTTGGCTTGTCAGTTGAAGGTTGCCGACAATGAGAGCTAAAAGCCTTTCAGGCTTAAAAATTTCTTAATTTTCAGCTTGTGTTTACAGCGGTGTCGCGCAGCAAGTGATAAAAGTGCGTTTTGACAAAAGCATAGCACGCATGACGCGCATGCGGAAATGGACACTGACTGCTGGAGGCTGCGTTTACATTTCCTAAATTTCTCATTGCCTTCAAGTAACACCTTAACAGATCGCACTTGCGACTGCCTGTTAGCGGATGTGGCGCAAATGTCAGCCGTGCCTTCATATTCCACCTAAACCGTCCAAGGAAGGAGTTATTCAATACCGCCGAGATTGTCCGCGCTCCACGGGTGTCGCCTAATTTTGGAGGTTGTGCCGAGGAGCCGCGCTGGTTTTCAACATTCGGGGTTTTGCATTATTTCTGGCGAGCGGCAAAAGCGGCGTCACCTTTTTCGCTAATGGTACCGAAAACCTCGTATTTTTGGAGGTGTTGATGACGTATCCATTCGCATCTCCAACGTAAAATTGCACACGGAGGTGGCCATATGTGTAACTTGTCTAAAACCAGAATTGTCACGCAGCCCAATATAGTTTTGGATTTGCCATTAAAGCAGCGCGATGACTACGCTGTAACTACGCGGATTTTCTTTGCTCGCGTTCTCTGATACCAAGCCGAATTAGTGACTCGCCACCGTGGCGCTCAAGGCCGGTCGTTTGCACTGGGCGCCTCCAGTGGAATGGAAAGCTGTTGTTGCTCTCGTGTCGTGTTTCGTGCGAGACCAAACGAATATGTCTATTATTAGATAGTACTATTACTGTAAGATAAATTAACATGGAAAACGGAATATTTAAACTGGCACGCATACATTTCAGGAAACCAGTTACAGTTGAGAAATACTGCCGAGTACTTGAAGAAGTATTCGGTGCAATCCTTTACAAGATGTGCTTCGTACATGCTTTCTTTCTTTTCCTATGCTTTGAAGAACAGCCTCATTAATGCGGCCAGTGCGTAATCAAACGTGTTCCCAGGTGTAACGAGAGAAGAGCGTAAGCGCGATAAGGGAAAGCATCCGCGCGAGCAATGTTTATTGGACGTCATTGCGCTCAAATGACTGGAAGTGAGTGGTGTCAAGAGCCGGCGGACGTTCCATTAGTGATGTCTTTTACGGCGAACATGCGAATGGATTTATTTGAAAGGTGCCTCGCAGTAATGCGATGGTGCAGGAATTGAGGAGGTGGCGGCTGCTCTCGCAACCGTTGCCCAATGTTGCGTAACTTTAAAAGCGGCCGGCTCCTAGCATATTCTTTATTAAAGTGTGTACCATGACGCTTGCAAAAGGATGGATAGGTGGGCTAGTTGATAATGCATTATAGTAAAAACTTACAGCTCTAAAAACACAAAGGATATAGAAGAAGATACACAAAGCACACGCGCTCACTAATGACTAAAGTTTAATGCACATATAGAAAAATGCATATATAGAAAATGTGTGCTTCGCGCATGTCAAGAAGAGGTACAGCATTCATTTTCTATATATGTATTTTTCCATACGTGCATTAAACATCAGTTGTGGGTGAGCGCGTGTGGTGTGCGTTTCTTCTTCTACGGTAATTGTGTTTTAGCGCTCTGATTTTTATCATAATGCCATGAAGCTTCTGACGAGGCACGTACCCAGGCGATGGGGGGACCAGTGGGGCGACCCCCCCCCCCCCCCCGAAAAAAAAAGAAACATCCAAGTTCAAGATTGGCAGGATTCTAATGGGTCTGGGTGATAGGGCAACACGTTGTCAATGGTATGAGAAGGATGACGGTCATAAAAACGATAGAAGGGGCAGAAACCCGCAGTAGCTTGCGTTATGGAATTGCAGGCGTAGGTGACTAACGAAAGAACAAGGTCCCAATTGAAGTGGCCGGATGCGATGTACATAGCGAGCATGTCCCCAAGGGTACGATCGAAGCGTTCAGTTGGTTTGCGGGTGATAGCGGTGCACGTGCGATTAACAATAGCGCATTTAGCAAGCTATTTTTCAACGACTTCAGGCAAGAAGGCGCGGCGTCGGTCGCTGAGGAGTTTAGGATAGATAGCCTCCATTGCGAAGCACAAAATGGCGGCGCAGTATAAAAGTGGCGATTTCTTGCACTGTAGCGGCTGGGAGGGCAGCAGTCTCTCCAATGCGTGTTAAGTGGTCGACGGCAACTAATGCACCGGTCGCCGGACGTAGACAAAGGAAGTGGAACATATAAATCGACACCGACACAATCAAAAAAAGAAACATCCAAGTTCAAGATTGGCAGGATTCTGATGGGTCTGGGTGATAGGGCAACACGTTGTCAATGGTATGAGAAGGATGACGGTCATAAAAAGGATAGAAGGGGCAGAAACCCGTAGTAGTAGATGGGCATGGCACGGGTTGGAGCTCACTGGCTGGGAGGTACGGCAGAGATTTCCGTGGCTGACATCCCCGGCAAAAGCAGACGAAGTTCCGAACAAAGGTCTACGTCCCCCGCCAGCGGTAGTGGCACCGAAGGCGCTCACACGTCTTGAAGATGCCGGCGCGGCAGCACTAGGGGCCCGAGTAGAAAAAGGAACAGATCTCTGATCTCAAGGCTCTCGGGATGACGAGCAACCATGTACGCCCCTCTGGAGCATATTTGCCTCGGTACAGGAGCTGATCACGGATCGCAAAATGAGGAACTTGGCGCCGAAATCTTCGAGAAGCTGGAACTGTTGAGGTACCCGAGAGAAAGTTGAAAAAGGATGCAATCCAGGGGTCACTGTGTTGTTCGGCAGCAATAGTGTCAAAATCAAGAGACGACAACATGCGCTCACAGGCGGACTCACTAGTAGCCTCTAGCGAGACTGATGAGCGGGAAAGAGCGTCAGCGTCGGAATGCTTCCGCGTGGAGCTATATACCACGCGTATGTCGTACTCCTGGATTCGCAAAGCCCAGCGAGCGAACGGCCAGATGGGTCTTTTAATTTAGAAAGCCAATACTACGCATGGTGGCCTTTCACTACGTCAAAGAAGCGGCCGTATAAATAAGGGCGAAACTAGCCAAGCGCCCCGACGGTGTCCAAGCAACCCTTTTTTGTGACGCTGTATTTGTCCTCAGCCTTGGTCAGCGTGTGGCTCGCATAACCCACGAGGTATTGTGCCTGGCCAGCATGACGCTGAGTGAGAACACCACCTAGGCCTACACCGCTCGCGTCGGTATGTACTTCGGTAGGAGTTTAGGGTGAAAGCGGTGGAGGATAGATGACGTCGTGAGAAGACGGCGCAAGGTAGTGAACGCATGGTCGCAAGCAAGGGACCAGGATGAGAAGTCTTTGGCGCCACGAAGCATTTGTGTGAGAGGTGTTAGTACCGGTGCAAAATTTGGAACGAAGCGCCGAAAATAAGAGCATAAGCCGATGAAACTGCGAAGTTCTTTCGCCATAGTCGGCTTAGGAAACGCAGAGACGGTCCGCAATTTTTTCAGGACACGGAAGAATGCCATCCTTGGACACAACGTAGCCAAGGATCGTCAACTTGCGTGCGGGAAAGCGACATTCCTTGAGATTAAGCTGCAGACCGGCGTTGGTTAAGGAACTCAGCACGTGCTGAAGGCATTGCAGGTGTGTTGTGAAATGAGGGGCGAACACCATGATGTCGTGAATGTAACATAGATATACATTCCCTTTAAGGCAGCGCGAAACGTTATCCTTCATCCTTTCGGGTGTAGCAGACGCGTTGAAAAGTCCGAAAGGCATGACGGCGAACTCGTATAGGCCATCTGGTGCAACAAAAACAGTTTTTGGGCGATCGGCCTCCGCCATCGGGAACTGTCGGTAGCCTGACTGCAACTCCAATGAAGAGAAGAGCTCGGCTCCTTGTAAGCAGTCCAGATCATCATCAATGTGCGGCAATGGGTAAACATCTTTCAGCGTGATCTTGCTCAAGCGCCGAAAATCTATACAGAAGCGTATGGAACCGTCTCTCTTTCTGACAAGTACCACAGGAGAAGTGCATGGGCTCCCTCAAGGTTTAATCACACCTGAACTGAGCATGTTGTCGACGTTGCTGGCAATGGCGCGGCGTTCCGCAGCGGATACGCGATACGGACGTTGGCGCAGTGGTGAGTGGGCGCCTGTGTCGATGTACGTGTTGCTGGACTGTTTATGTGCGACCTAAGAATGCTCGTGCGACGTCGAAAGAAGTTGGAAAGTGCTGCAGAATGGTCAGAAGCTGGGATCGCTGCGAGGGTGTCGGATCCTCGGGGATGGAAGGGCTGAAAACATCCGTATATGTTAGATCAGGAGCAGAGAGGGTGCTCTGGTCAAGGACGGCCGTAGGGGACGCCTCATCGGGGACGTATACAATCTTCATAGAATCGATGGTCTTGACGTGGCCTAGTCATTCGTGACGAAGCAATATGAGCAGGGATGAAAGCGTGTCATAAACGTGCGTTGTGCATAAACCATCGGCGAGGTCAAGAGTAGCAAAAGGCGCAGGAGGGGCTTTTCGGTGAAAGAAGAAGTCGGACGGTGTGAAGAAGACCGTTCTATCGTAGACAATAACCACATCAGACAGGTACAAGTGCTCACGAGCATGGCGATATATCGGTGTCTTCCTTGACGAGAAGTTTAGCAGAAAAATGAGAATCAATGAAGGTGAGGTCACGGAGCTGGGTGAATTGAACCTCAGAGCGAGCACAATCGATTATGGCGTTGTGGGAAGAGATAAATTCCCAGTCTAGAACAATTGCGTGGGAGCACCATGAGAGCACTACAAATTATATATTGTACATAATGTCTTGAATCAGGATACGGGCTGTACAGGCTGCGGTTGTTTCGAATGGTTGAGCACTTGCACTCCGAACTGACAATCCAGAAAGAGGCGTCGTTACCTTACGAAGTGATCGGAAAAATCTGACATCCAAAAACAGAAACAACTGGCCCGGTATCAACAAGAGCGACTAAAACAATACCTTCGACAAAAATGTCAATAACATTAGCAGGTAAGGAACGATGACTTCGGCATTTCGAAACTTGTGCAGTTCTTGCCTCGGGAGCTGTGTCGTCTAGTTTCCCTCGTTGTTAGAGACGGGCCGACAACGCATAGATGAAAGCGACCGGCGACGTGGGCATGGCGAGGGGCGATGGTCGAAGAGAGGATGATCAGTCAGAGTACGTGATGGCAATGGGTCGGATGGAGTGTAATCTGTATTGGAGTCGACCGAATATCGAGGCGCCCGGAGAACATCGGCGATTGTTAGCACCCAGTGGCAGAACCTTGCGACGTGTCCGGGTGCCTACGTACAAAGAATTTAGGCCGTTTACAGTGCGTGCGCCACGGGTTGGCAACAGGAGGGTCGGCCCAGGAGTTGGGAGGAGAAGGGCGGAGCACGGGCTGCTGAAAGGGTCGTATCGGCTCTTGGCGTGTCTTCGCAGCTACCGGAGCACAAGTTAGCGAAGCAGCTGCAAGCGGCTGCTGGGGAGCAACCGGTAGTGCGTCAGCGACTACTCTTTGAATGATGTTGCGCAGAGCAGATGTCAAATGACAAGCAGGCTCCTGGGTGAAGGGTACCAGGGAAAGCTGTCCTGGCTTCTTTGCGGCCAAAGCCTTGATCTGCGTGATCAGAAATGCCTGATCAAAACCAATGACCACGCTGGAGATCGACGCATCGGTTGTAGGAGGAGGCCTCGCCCGAGCTGGCTGTTTGCGTAGCTAATCCTAGCTCTGACAGAGGGTGATAACGTCGGCAACAGTGTTCGCTTTCTTGGCCAGTAGAATTTCCAAAGCACCATCAGCAATTCATTTCATGATGTGGTTAATCCAGTCTACTTCCGACATGGCGGCATTGACGCGTTCACATAGATCGACAATGTCCGCTATGTTACTGGCGAATGTTTCACCCCTGTCCTGTGCGCGTGTGTACAGACGCTGGTCGGCTCGGAGTTTGCGGACGATGGTACGGTTAGATACCTCTGTAAAAGCCACCTTGAACCTAGACCACGTTCATAAATCCGCGTCATGGTTCTTGAACCAGCGGTTAAACACGCCCACGAGATAGAACCGACGCTCGTTAGCTTGGTTGAGTCATCTACTTTCTTATGAGTGCTCGCCCGCTCGTAGGACGCAAGCCAATCTTAAACGTCGTTGTCGTCCTTCCCGGTGAAGATGGTAGGATTCCGCTGGCGAATAGCGCCAGCGCAGAGAACAGGCGGCGAGAGGGGCGTCTGCTGGCCAGCGTCTGGCTTAGCGGACGGTAGCGTCCGAGTGCGGAGTTTTAGGATGGTAGAGGTGAAAGGGAACCAGTACGTTCACCAATTATAAAGGAGGTTTATTAGACGACGGACCAGTGATGGGTAGAGCACTTCACCGAGCACAGTCTCTAAGCTCGAACATCTGCGGCACGCGATGGTGTTGGCAAACCTGCTGTCTACGTCCATGCGTTCTTCTGCATTACACTGCCTTTATCACTCCTTTTGAATGGCGGTAGGTATCGGCATCTCCTGGGGTGTGAAGGCCAGTTTTTTATCAATTCGGTGCTTGCGCGATCAACTCGAGATGCGTTCAGTTGTCACCATCTATTGTAACGGTCACGCGCATTGCTGTTGTTTCGTTAGTTCAACGTTCTTTGTTTAAACTGATCGAGTGACCACGAAGGGAATTCAGTTCGTTGTCAGCTGGTTTGCATGCTCGTGGAACAAATTGCGGCCGAAGACCATTCTAGTTGCGTTTAACTTTTCCTTTCGTTTCATTATTTCTTCGAGTGCCGGATCGCCGCGACATTGGCATATCCTCGCAATCATATACGCCTGGTATAGGTTAGATAAGGTGGAAAATAAAATCATGCGAAACAGCGTCCATGATCAAACCCTGCAGTAAAAGTTAAGGCCATAAGCAACGTGAATGTCACCCGTTACCTCGTCAGGTTCTTCCCCGATTGTATAGCACATTTCGTGCAAAATTGCCAACTCGAAACAAGGGTCTCAAGGAGTTGAGAAATTAAGCGATCTACTCAGGGAGAGAGCTGAGGCAACAGCGAAACAGGAAGAAAAACGAAAATTAGAAAATTTAACCGTTGCTTCGGAAGCTATTTATGGATCAACAACTTTTTATTTAAAAAGAAAGTAGAAAAAACGTCACCGGAAATGGAGAAGGGTACGTGTTTTGAACGACGCTTCTACCATTATCAGCCTAACCACCTGACGTAGCCACTTCTCCGTTATGCTTATGTGGGTGTTTTTCTAACATTCCGCGGTGGGCGCAGTACGTCTAGAACGACAGCGTTTTCCTTTCTACCCGGCTGTACAGGACTGGCAGCCGCGCATCGTTACGCAACTTCCCAAATACCAATACGAGTCGGTTTTGGCCCTTCACTTGGTAGTGCAGTAAACGAGGGATCCTAAAGAACTATGATTGTTCCGCAAATATATATTTCTATTTCTTCCAGTGCTAATTTAAAGAAAAACACTACTAGAAATCGTTATTTTGCACTTTCGCTCATTTACTTCTTTTTGGCAATGTTCTTCCTGCGCTTCTTTCTTGCGCGAGTTCATTTGATGTAGTTCCTTGTTTGTCAAGCAAAGGAGAGGTCCATCTCACACGTGTCTACATGTGAGAGACACCTTAATTTATTTCTCTTTTGCGCGTTAACGCGTTTTTATGGCGAATGGTGGGCATTATTCATATTTACATTAGTCAAGGTACACCCCCCCCCCCCCTGATTTGCAAAGGGAAGTGAACGTACGTTGCCCCCCCCTCCGAAAAAAATTCTGGGTACGCGCCTGCTTCTTAGAAATAGAAATATTACCAGAAGTAATTCGGGCGCTGCGATGGTTCACACGCCATGGCGCAACTTCACGCTTGTGGCATCGAGATCTTTGCTTTGCTTGCCGCACTCTCACTTTTCTCAATTTGCAAACTATTTCCTAAACACACGAAGTCACTGAGCATGCACGCAATCGCAAAGAAATTGAGGCACTTTACCCCAATATTCTGTTGAATATGATGAATCTTTGAATCCAGAGAGACGTTTGAAGAAAGAAGGTTTGGTGGAATGCTAGTAGTAACCTTCGTGCTCGCTTCATTCTTCCACTTGCCTTGATGACTACAGCGCCGGAGCTTCGTCGAAAGCTTTACGGTGTGCGTAATACAACACACGCATCTGACTCAGAACCGTGGTAAGGTCGATAAAAAGACGCGTCTCACGAGTAGAGAAGACAGCGTCATGAACACGCGCGAAATTTTTTAGCTGATGAAGCAGGACAACACGCAATATCGTAAATACGATCTTTACGGTAAATGTGATTCACAGACACCTTCCAGCTTAGGTCAATTTTAAAAACACAAGAAAACCAGTAAGCCTTTTGAATTGTATACGCTGACTTCACCGTGGCACGACCTTGATATTTTGATAAACCTTACGTAAATACGCAGTACTTTCGAAGCAAGCCGCTAAACAAGAAATAAAAGAAAATGTGATACGAGCAAAACGACATGTGGGCTTACGTGTCTCCATTGTACTGGCTGCGAAAAAGAGTGAGAACAACGGTTAGTTCAAGGACATTGCTTAACACATTCATGTCTCGGCAAAACATAGCGCAGTACATTTGAGCGATAGGATACGGAAAACCAAGGCTGACGACGCAAATGCTGCAAGGCACTTCCTAGCAATTCGAAGCTTACGTGGACAACAGCTACTCTTACTCTGATCTACCTCCACACGCACACACGCATGCAAAAAACTAAAACTAAATCGTAATCAGTCCCGCATCATAAGTCCGCCTCTGTGGCATTTAAAGCAAGCTCCAAGGAGCACCACAATTTGCCTGCCTAAACAGTGCCACAACGAAATTATACGGTGCTACGTGGTATTATTTACTAGCTTACAACGACATCACTAAATAGTACTACTTGGGGTGTAGGCAATTCCCACTGCCAGACTTAAAGTTGAAAAGGGCTCATGCAGTCACGCTACGTTTACTGCAAACCGGGACGTACCGGACTCCGTTTTTCATAAATAAAATTCACCCCGAAAGAGAAATCAGGAAAGAATATAACGAGTGCGATGGCATCATTGACATCAGACACATGCTAGCGGGCGGTCCCGCGACTTTCGCCGACCCCGAAGAAAAATGGCTTTACTAGCACAAGATGATATTAGGCTCTTCATATCAAGATCAACTATGGGCTCTCCAGAGGGTCCACAGTGGCGCCACAAGGCTCGGCCTGACAGTACCGACGTGGACGCGGCCCACCTCAGTCTGAAAAGACTGGACTTCAGGACTCTAACAAAGTTTTGTGAATGAATGAATGTACGTGGTATTATGCGGTGGACCCTAGCTGTTTGCCAGTCTCACTGAACCAACGCATATCTTCGTGTTTAAGCTATTTAAAACAGTTTCAGCACACATCTGTCGTGTTCCTTTGAAATTGTTGTCCTTCTTTTTTGGGGGGAGGAGGGGAGGGGGAGGCGTCAGTTTTGTCGCAAGTGTGCATATGGAAAGTTTCAGTGTTGCCACAGCTAGATAAACATACGCATTCAGGAAAAAATACTTTGCACTTGAACATACGCTGATAGCGCCTTCTTGCTAGGCCATCAAAGTGCATGTAGCCAGCACCTAATTTAGAGCGCCATCCTTCGGCGAAGTCTTCTACGACTTGAGAATTCCTGTGCCCCAACAAGCCATCAGAAACATTAGCCGTGGTGCTCGCATTATCGCTGAGGTAGAATGACCACCAGTGACACCGCTCGCTACCGATCATGGTGTCAATGATGGTAAAAAAAAAATACTGATGGTTTCTCGAATGCGTTTGGCAGTAGAGGCAGTTCAAAACTCTTTACATTTCATGGCAGTAGTAGCTGTTTCTGGGTCTTTTAATGTCTGCCATGGGGCAAACGTCAGTGTCCACAGGAATCTTCACAGGCTGGAATAAACGTTCGAAGCTTTCAGCTCATAACTGCTCATTCCTCCCGACACGCCTACCACAAAAGGGAGATGCAGAACAGCTGCGGTATTCCTCATTTTCGCCATAGAAATCCATCGGGAAACCACGTCAATGCTTCGACATATCGGCTTTGTCCAATCGCCTCCTCCTGTCGGCCTTGGATCATAATCGTAATAGCGTAGCCGTGTGGGTGGCATCGTTTGCAGATGGGGATTGCCTGATGAGACCGACATCTGTGCCCCTTTACGCTGGCTCTGCCTTGTCAGTCTACGCATGCCTAACTTATGGATCCGACCTGCGCAGGCACGTGGTATTAAGCTCAGATCCGGAAAAGCCACAGGAAAATCTTGCTGGGGCGCTGAACAGCGCCACCCACGTTGTTTGAGCCTGGTGGATGGGTGATGAAACAGCGTGTCTCATTACCCTACAAGGCTTACCAAACATACCGCGTCACATTACGTGTTACGGCAGCATTCTACAGTGCCACCCCTGCACGTGCCCGGGTCTCACCGATGATTCCTTCTCGGTGACAGGTCAGCCATACGCCTCAGACGACGCAATAGAGACACAAGTGCTGGTTGCGGAAGGCAAACAGTACCGTGCTCAAGGACTGATGCCGTGTAAAACGGCGTGCGAGCGTAGCCAGCAGCCGGCACACCAACATAGTTCGCTTTGAGACAACGCCTGACAGTCGTGATAGCGACATTTTGTCATGTAGCCAGTTCGCGTTGTTTTCGTCCACGAAAGAAGACCCACCAAATCAAATCTTTCCGGATGAATAGTGTTAATACCATCAGGCTGCCTATTTTGAAGGGAGGAATATACCTCCTTATGGCCTGCTATATGACCAAGTTTCTTTTTAAAGGTATCCAAGCACCTTATTCAACGAAGAGCTCTGCTCAACCGAGATTCTACAGGTACTCTATACTCCAGCATCGGTGTCTAGGTCCGCGACGGCATCGCCTGCTTGCCATTCACTGCCAAGGGTCACGCGGTTGTAATTGAAGCTAATCTGTTCTGTGGTGTAGCAACTGCAGTAACCATCGAAAGCGCTAACGGTTAATCTCCATCGGCGCCATTGCTAGTTCACCTAAATTCACCCAGCACCAGGCGGTTCTACAATGAAACTGTAGAATGCTTGTTAACTGAGATAAAGTCGCATTAGTATGGGAAAGGTCTGGCCGTGGGCCTTACTTCTCCAAAAAGTTACTGGCTTCCACACATGTCTGTCTTTGCTTGAGCATTCCTGTGTTTAGTGCCATTACGTGTTCACGTCTTTTTGTGGCGCCGTTTCAAAGAAATAAAGCCGTACCAGTTCGCTAAGGCTGGCGCTTCTACTTTACCTCAGCGTTTCATACCACCAATGCAGCAGTCTACCTTGACCTCCCATGATGACTGCGGTGTCTGTTGGGCACTGCTACCCTCAGGCGCACGTCAAGCTGCTTTCTTGACGCAATCAGGCCAAGAAATGGCGGCTGTGCTAATTCGCTTTGCTCGCACTGACATGATTTTAGTATAGTGTTTTGTGTGCTCCCAGATAGGTAGCGCTCCTCGCTTGTTACATGGCTGGTTGACTCATCGCCGTAATTTTCCGTACTATATCGCGGACTGGCATAAGCTCCAAATTGTCTACCGAAAGGCGATGCGAATTATAACATTCCTTCCTCGCCTAACAATTATTCCTACCCTTCAAGAGGAAGCGCCGCTTAATACATTCGGCGAACTACTGTACCAACGTCGCTATCCTGGGCGCTTTAAATTTTAAGCTATACCGACTGCAAAGCATCAGCTCGTTAATTCGAAGCAGCATCCCCTCCGCTGCTGTCATCTCCACCAGGACACCCCCCGCGGAAAATGGTTCAAGCCAATGACAACCGACCGCTCGTTCCCCTGCCCTAACCCAAGCGCTCCCTCAGCGCTGCCACCTTCTGCCGTTATTTCTATGGCAAGAATGCGATAGAAGTGTATGCAGGTGCATGAATCGACAGCTGCATGCTGCCCGCAGGCCTTGTTTTTCCAGTTCTCCCGAAAGAATGCCGCACATGATTATATTTCACGCAGAAGCGCTTCTATTTGTCATAGCAGAGGTCATAGCTTTCACGATACCTTATAGGCTGTAACTGCTTGCATCCGCCGCAACATGCCCGACAGCCTGGTACTGTATATTGATTCCACGCAAGAAGTTGTGGAGCTGGGACGGTTTGTTGGCACTGCCGATATCAATTGAGAAGTGCCGCGCCTCAATGAATGGTGCCCACGCCATGTTGTGTGGAGTGGATCCGCCACTCAATATTAACTCAGATGGCCACCCACGCTGCCTGTCATCCACGGGACGTGACATGTCCGCTACAGTGTCTTCAGGTGTCTATAGCATATGTATTACTCCTGCACAAAGAATCTCTCCGGTACTTCGCGCGTGCACTTATTTCTCCGCGTGGTTCGGACATTTCGGTGGCTTAAGTGGCCGAGAAGAGGTTCCGCTCAGAACAACAGGCGTGGGCGGCGCATTGAGGCCTGCTGTAGTGGTTACGCGCATAGGTAGTACGTGCAGCTCCTACAGTGTGAGCGTCATGTGAAAAAAATCTCTGCTCTGATATTCCCAGCAAAAGAAACTTGGGAGCATGGAAGTTTGCATGTACGTACCTGACATAAACGATTGTTCAGTTCCTGAAAAGAAAAATACCATCATGGTTAAAGTATAGCCGTATTTCTTCAAAAGTATAACAGCCTCACACATTTTTCCGGCACCTCTAGAAGGAAACAGTTGAAAAGCAGTGTTCGTAATTAGTAGAGTATAGAAGAAATAGCTAATGTATGTAACTCATCTCTCCGGTACTTCGCGCGTGCACTTATTTCTCCGCATTGTTCGGAAATTTCGGTGGCTTAAGTGGCCGAGAAGAGGTTCCGCTCAGAACAACAGGCGTGGGCGACGCATTGAGGCCTGCTGTAGTGGTTACGCGCATAGGTAGTACGTGCAGCCCCTACAGTGTGAGCGTCATGTGAAAAAAATCTCTGCTCTGATATTCCCAGCAAAAGAAACTTGGGAGCATGGAAGTTTGCATGTACGTACCTGACATAAACGATTGTTCAGTTCCTGAAAAGAAAAATACCATCATTGTTAAAGTATAGCCGTATTTTTTCAAAAGTATAACAGCCTCACACATTTTTGCGGCACCTCTAGAAGGAAACAGTTGAAAAGCAGTGTTCGTAATTAGTAGAGTATAGAAGAAATAGCTAATGTATGTAACTCCTACACAAGAACACGTGAAATGGGCAAGTGCTCTGATTAGACACGAAGTGAACCGATGGAAAAAAGATATATTGCCATTGAGGAGAGAACTCAGTCATAGCGAGTGTCGGAAATTGCGTTTTCACTCAAAGGGTCACCGTCAGAAAACGAAAAGTTACTAAAAATGACAGATTTCAGTATACTTAAGTAAAATGTTTAGAAGTGCAGAAATCCGCATTGCAAGTATAAATTTGAAAGCAATGTCTATAACGCCCAAAAATTTAAATTAACTTCTACATTTATCAGTAGCTTAGTGCAAAATAATATTTCAATTATGACACAACTAAATAAAGTTCCTGCGCCTACAAGCCAAAACCACGATATGACTATAACGCAGGCCGAGGCGGTAGACCGCATTAATCTTGACAGCCTTATGCCATTTAACGTCCACCAAATGCCACCGTCGAATTGCCGCCGCCGCGGCCGGAATTTGATCGCGGGCCATCGGGCTTAGCAGCACAACGTGGAAGCTACTACGCCAACACGTCGGATAATCTGTCAATTTGTTTGCAGCGGATAAATATAATTTCGTATCGTGAAACTTGTGTGGAGATGTTATACGCTTCAGATCAGTCTTGGAGTAATATATTGACAAGAGGACCACCAGAAGAAGCAGCCAGAAACTAAATTTTTAATCGACAATGCCACTACAGTCACTAAACTGAGGCTTATTTTGGTCCTTTTTCTTCATCTGTTCTTGAGTTATGTCTGTCTCAATTAACATAACGTCCATCTCGCAGCACAAGGACGGTAGGTGAAGTGACATGTGGTGCAGAGTTTAAGGGAAATATGGGTAGGGCAGTCAGCCGAGCTGAGTGAAAATAATTTATGCTGAGCTCGTGAGGATTTGGTGCGTCGTGGGAAAAGCTTCCGTGAAGAGCGCGCAGATCTACTGTGTTGTTCTTTGAACTTCTTTGTTACGCGTATTGTCTGATGTAGCCAGGAACATAGGTGCATTTGAGTATTTGCTGACGCAGTCTTAAAGGAGGACATTAGACAGTAAATTGCGACGAAACATACCTCCAATACAGTGGAGACACTGCTAGAAATTACTCGTCACAACAATTATACGTCTTTTTTGTCATTTACAGAGTTGCTTGCGGTAGCACTGCAACAGTGTTGCTTCAATGTGTTCGTCATTCGTATTGAACGCGCAAACAGAAACATAGGCCTCGAACGCAAACATTCAAGGTTCACAACGTTTAGCACAGGTGTAGAAACAAAATGGAACTGGCACGTAGAACTGATGGCTCATCCACCATAGCTCTTTATATGAGCTACGTGTTAGGGAAAACGTGGCGCTATTCATACGATCGATTATGCCCTCCAGACGACACGTCGCCTGATGGCAGACGACGTGACAAGGCGAGCACACAAGGAAAAAATGCTGTTGTCTGAGTGGACTTTGGCGTAGTCCTGTTGACTGCAAAGAGGAAATCATGAACACGAAGCTCACTGTTGGCGTTCGAAGCGATGTAGCGTTGCCTCCGCACTGTGGCAGGCGCACATGTTAAATCAATATGGAAAGTCTGAGTGCCTCCATGTAGAATTCTTGTCTAGGCAAGAAGTGCGGGGGCTCAGACATCTTTTTGCACATCAGAGTGCTCCTCATTTGTAAGGTAGAACCTGACGGTTAGGATGGAAGAACACAATTTCACAAAAAATTTTTACGTATGCATTATAGCTAAGCACTCTCTTAAAGGTAAAAGGTGGATTCTTTGATAAGAATAATGAGGGAAGGGAAGGCGCGAGCTCCCTCCAATGGCCCACTCGCTCTGGGTGAATTTCAGGATATTCCACGAGTAGATGCGTAATGGCTAGGCTCTCTCCGATGTGTGTGCATGTCGGTGGGTCGGTTGCAGTGAAGAATGACCTATTCTGAGCTCTTCCAGCATTACTGAGGTGAGCCTATCTAGCTGCAGTGCAGAAATTTTGTTAATTGCCGTATAAGCAGATGCAGCTTGTTTCCAACTACGTTGTTTTATACAGTTTGCCTGTCATTACGGAGCGCCTTACGCACACCAGGTTTCATGTCTATACCAGCAACTTAGCGCACATCAATTGTGTCCCGATGAGCCTCTTCTCCAGCATTGCTGTCGGCCGTTTCATTGCCTGCAATGCAAGAGCGTCCTGGCTGCTGGTAATGGAGCTCGTTTAAAACAAGGTTTTACGTAGCCTTGTCACTGGACAGGGCTGTGAAAACGCCAAGAGAATCTGCGTACACTACGGACTCTTGTATTTTGCGTTGTACTATGTGCTCAACAGTGATCAGAATACCGCAATCTTATGCTGTAAAGACGCTACTATGGTAATGCAGGGTTTTAGATGTGGAGAAGTTTGGGCCATGGACTGCACATCGCACAGAAGTTGCAGACTTTCAAGCATCAGTGAAAAAAATCCACAGATCTATACTTGTCTGCATGGGCCGAGAAATTTTGCTAGATGAGGGCACACGGACAAGTTTTCTTGTTAAGCTCTTTAAAGGACCAGTTACAGGTGATCGGACGTTGCTCCAGAAGCAGGATGGGTTCAGCGTAGTTTCATTCCAGCAGATCAGCGAAAACTATTCCAAAATTTTCTATTCCAGAACGATTCCTGCATCTGTCTGGGACCAGAGCGAAGAGACGATCATCATCAACTTCAATCTATCCAGCCGCACCGGGCGGCTCGCTTCCTTCTTTCTAATTATCACCGCAACTGCAGCGTCACTACTATGGAAGCAAGCTTATCATTACAATTGCTATCACAACGTAGGAAAATATTCTGTCTTTTCTTGTTCCATAGTATATATTATGAGAACCCCTTTCTTAGGAATAGATTGAGAACCCTCTCTCGCTACGTTTCAATTTGCATCGACCATCGTCATAATATTGGTATTCCTCCATGCCAAACCAATCATTTTTAAATTCCTTCAACCCCAGTACGTCAGCAAGCTGGAATCGCCTTCCTCGATCTGTCGTCGAAATATTTAATGAACCTAAGTTCAAAGCTGCTTTAACTAACCTGCTGTTGTCATAAACACAAAAGATTAGAGCATTATCATCCTTTTTATTCTTGCTTAGCCTTTCTTTCTCCCACCAATCTTTGTTTCGTAGGCATATACTCCTGTTTTGGGCGTCATTTCTTGTTTTCTTTCTTTGTTGATAAGATCTCTTTACGATTTGTAATTTCCTCTATTGTATTGGTGTAACTGTTTCTTTGTTTATAGTTTTATACAAATTAACTGTTGTTATTTTTCGTCTTCCATTTTATCGAATGCACCCACTCCCCTCTGTAATGCCCTTAACATTACAGAGGGGAGTGGGTGCATTATTTATTAAATAAATAAATAAATAAATAAATAAATAAATAAATAACAAATAAATAAATAAATAAATAAATACGTTTTACTGCTAACGGTAACCACGGGACGCGTGAGGGCCGGTTTAAGTACAACTGACTTGTGGACAGATCATTTATAAGTGATTTGCGTGGATGCTTTTAAGGACATGATTCGTATTGCATAGATGACTCCAATATATGTACGCTGATACTGCAGCGTCTGGCCTAAAGGGCGACCGTCGAAGTCGAAAATATCGCGGTAGGACGATAATAGTTCGCAAAGGTCTTGAGCCTGCATAGAGGACAGGTCCGTCACAACCATGTTCTTTATGTTGGGATCAACGCCCGAGGCTGGCGCGAGGGACATGCGAAGCTCGCGGGAACCATCGGTCGATAACGCTGCCACGTATTGGTCCCCCAGACAATCAATGGTGGCAAGGCAAATACCTTGCGGTAGAATTTGCTTTCCCAATCCAAAGTGACAGACAGGCATGCGAGTGTGGTTGGCAGTAATAGTAAGTGTACTGTGAGGCATGGTGACGTCATACTGTATTGGGAAGTCGGGCAGAGGAGTGACGAGGTACTCGCCATCAGGAACTGGTGGGAAAGACAACAGTTCAATGTAGACTTTGGCGGCAGGCGAAGAAAGCCGGTGGAGCGTAAGCGGCAGTGGGGTGCGTCAGAAGGTTCTGCGAGCGTTGGCAACGCAATGCGAGCGGTACTTGAAGAGCAGTCAATAAGAGCAGAATGGGCGGAGAGAAAATCGAGGCCGCGAATGAGGTCGTGGGGGCAATGAGCAATTACGGTGAAGAGGACAGGAGTGTGGCGACCGGCGATGCTGACACGTGCCGTACACATGCCGATGACAAGCACAGTACCGTCATCCGCAACGCGGACGACGCGTGCCGACGCTGAAGTGAGGAGCGTGTTCAGTCGTCTTCGGAAGGCAGCACTCATAATAGGAAGATGTGCTCCTGTATCGATGAGTGCCGTGACAGGATAGCCGTCAACGTCAAGAAGGTTTCGGTTAGTAGGTGACGTGAGCAGAGGATTTGAGGGCAGGGTCGACAACGCAGCTTCACCTCCAGAAGCTGCAGTGCCTAGTTTTCTGGCTGAGTCCGGGAGGCGATAGGCGGCGAAGAGAAGCGGCGGAGTTGGGGCGAACGAGGCTGGTGGAGTCGAGGTGAGGGCGAGCGGCTGTAGTGAAGGTTCGAAGCAGGGGCATCAGTGGTAGTGGGTTCATTGCGGGTGGCATAGGGTACAGATGGTCCAAAGGTGCGGGAATGAGTGGCGGCGTTAGTCCGAGGAGGTGGTGGCCATCGGTTTCTGCAGTGACGGGCAACGTGGCCGATGCGACAGCAGTGGAAGCAGATCGGCCTGTCATCAGGGGTACGCCATTCGGATGGGTTGCGGCGAGGTGTGGCAGAAAGGGACTGCCGAGAACGAGGAGGGCAGCTAGATAACTGGGGAATGCTGGGTCGAGACGTGGAACACGCGGTGTTCAGACCCATGTTTTCCAATTCCTGTACGACAGCCTGAATCATCGCAATGATGGTTGCTGGCGGATTGGGAGACGTAGTGGAGAAGGCTGGCAAACAGGCGGCCTCGAGTTCGCGGCGAGCAATACGGGTGAAGTCGTCACATGTGGTGGTCTGACGCGGCCGACCCTCACATGTCGACGTAGCAGCGGTGTTGGGTAGCCGCGTGATGTGCTGTGTGATACGGCGGCTCTTAGCCTGTTCAAGGTGACGGTATTCTTTTATAATGGCGTCGATAGTCGAGACGTTGCCGAAAACCAGCAAATTGAAAGCGTCGTCGGCGATGCTTTTTAGCACATGTCCCTCCTTATCTGCTTCAGACTTATTATCGTCAGCTTTACGGCATAGAGCCAAGACGTCGAGGATGTAGGAAACGTATGACTCTGTAGATGACTGAACACGATAAGCAAGAGCCTTTCTCGCGGCAGCGTTGCGCCCAATGGGGTCGCCGAACAGTTCCCGTAGCTTTTGTTTGAAAGTGTCCCAACTGGTTACTTCGTCATCATGCGTTTGGTGACACACGCGTGGGGTGCCGCCGAGATAAAAGATGACATTGGCGAGCATAATCGTTGGGTCCCACCTGTTATTAGCACTGGCGTGTTCATACAGCTTGATCCAGTCGTCGACATCCTGTCCCTCCAGGTCAGAGAACACACCTGGGACACGGTGATGGGCAACCGGGACGATTGGAGCCGTCGCATGAGCCAAAGCCGTTGCAGAGGCGGGCTTGTCACCGGGAGGCATGGTGACAGGTTCAGTGTGCCGACCACTTCGTAGTTCCGTGGTGAGGACGGGGATCGCTGACCTCCACCAGAAATGTTACGTGTGGAAGGACACAGAGGAAAGATGCTATGTACACGCTATGTACCCTGGAGCGAGGCAGCCAGTCTGACACCAGCTCGTGCCAAAGGCACCGACCAACTTCTTCGTCGTTCTCGCGGCGGCTCGTCTCTTGAGCATCGCTCCATGATACCGTAATAATAATATATATATATATATATATATATATATATATATATATATATATATTCGTAGCTTCGGTTTCCATTGGTACTCCTGTAGATCACGAGCATGTGTCCGCAACTGCTAAACTGCGTGTATTGCAAGTACGGCGGCAAAAGGTACGTCAGTGGGTTTCCAGCGCGAAGTGTACAATGTCTCACTTATCGCAGACGCTTACACTGTAGCTTGATGTAGGCGTCGTATAAGCGCTTTGCAACCATAGGGCAAGGCCATTTCCAAGGTTGCCTTTATTATGCGTGGCTCACAAATATTATTTGGCGGCCCGTCTGGCCACTCATGATTTGCCTTTATGCGAATGTCTCTGTCAGTGCACCCTCCTCACATCCGCATTGCGTGGCGCATCAGTACCAGTTCAGTCTCGTTTGGCGACTTCTCCGATGCATGAGGCAGCCAGCCGAGACCCTGAACTGTTTGGTGTACCTCCCTCCATACACGATTAGTGATTTCGCGGTAAGCGGTGAAAGTTTTTGCATTTTCTTATTTTACATTCTTTCCACACCTTGATTTCATTTCACCTAATTTAATTTATGGAACCCTTAAAGGCCCGGAGGCATTACATAAGGTGGGGGCAAACAAAGTTTCAGGAACTCTTCATCACGCAGAGGAAGGAAAAGAAGAAGAAAATATAGACGAAGAATAGAAAACGAAACAACGCCCAGGAAGGAACCAAGCAAGAGGCACTATCATCGAAATCACTCTGTAAAAAAAACTACTAAATACAACAAAATGCATAGTACATAAATACTACTAAATACATACTATGTATTATAATGAATCACTAACAATTAATTACTTAAAAGGGGTCAAGTAGCAAATGCATTTTTAGGAAAACATTCTAGGTGAGTTGGATTATTAGTTTCTGACAGAACGTCGTGTGGTCGGCGGAAGAAACAATAAAGTGGGCAAGAGCGTTCCACAGCGCAATTGCATTTGTAATAAAAAAAGACTCCTTTATCGAAGACGTGCGGCACTTAATGTTCAGTTGTACAGCTGTGGTTGAGGCGGGGTGAAATTCTAGGGGGGGGGGGGTTGAAGTCGACGGTGTCTGGCTATTGGATGATAGTAGAAAGAGAAAAGCATGCAGAGACGCGAGATTATACGAAGTTATTGGAGACTGGGAAGATCGAGTGTGCGTTTTAGTTCAGCTATGCTGGTTTTACATGAGTAGTTTGACATGATAAAACATGCAGCACAATTCTGAATGGCTCCTTTTTCGTATGCGAGATATATTTGTGAGGGGTTCCAGATAGATGATGCGTACTGCTGTTTCGGCCGAACGTATGTCAGATGTGCAAGTTTTTTTATTAGCGGGCGATACAGATTTCAGATAGCGACGCAAAAAACCAAGTGTGCGCGAGCCGTTTGCACATATTGTTTCAGTGTGAGTAACCCATTATAATGATGATGTCAAGTGAACACCTAGATGCTTGTAGCAGTTTGTTTATGGTATTTTCGTTGACCTTATATGGTACGCGTAATTTGCCATGCTGCGCTTACGGGAACTTATTAGACACTTATTAAGACATTATTATTAGACACTTATTAAGGTTAAGAGGCATGAACCATTTTTCACACCATGAAACGATAGTGGCTATGTCTTTTTGTAGTATGAACAGAAGTTAATTAATTCAAGTCAGTTCACCAGATTGGTTGCTATGATATGTTCCAGGGGTTTAGACGGGGTACTGGTCAAAGATATTGGGAGATAGTTACATGCTTTTGCTCTGTCACCAGATTTATAGGCAGGAATGATTTCAGCCTTTTTCCAATCGTGGGGAACTTCATTACTGATTGATTGTTGGAAAAGGATGCTAAGTATGGCGCCTGACAGAGAAATGGTGTTTTGAAGTAATTTGCTGCTGATTCGATTGCAACCAGTCGAGGAGGATAACTTTAGAGCGTGTATTAGCCCAGGTATTCCATCAGCATTAATCTGGATATCGGTCATTGTGGTCTGCGAGTGGTGCGGTAATTCGGTAGAACTAAAGTTCATAGTAGAGGAAAATACTGATGTGAAGAAGTTGTTAATGGCAGTAGCCTATTTTTCAGTTTCAATTAGTACGTTGTCGCCGACTGATAGCTGGAGCTGAGTTTGGCGCTTAGGGGGAGAGATAATCTGAATGAATTTACGAGGGTTAGACTGAAGGATTGATAAGAGGTTAGTTGAAACAATTCGTGTTTTGAAGCTGTCAATTCATTAATGTGTTTTGGCAATTAGTACGTACCTATATCAAGCTCTGCGGTTATTAGTGAGCTTGGCTTTCCGATAATGGCGTTTTTTCTTATTAACTAGACGTTTTAGGTGTTGCGCAAACCCCTGGTTATTTTTGTGGGTATCTATAAGGATAGTAGGAATATATATGTATTTTTTAATGTTTAGCATAATGCTTTTATATAATTCCCAATTGACGTTGAGCGTGCGAGCAGAGTATTAGTGTCGAAAATCTTCAGAGTGTACGGTCGCGGTTAAATGCATCGAATTCAGCTTTCTTGTAATCAGTGATTAATGTTTGCGTGGGGGCTTTCCTTTTTAATGGAAGTGAAATGCCGATATGAAGTACGCTGTGATCGCTAAAGCCAGGGAGTGAAGTCACAATTTTTATGTTTTCCGGGCTAGATGTTAGCAAGAGATCCAGGGTGTTGCCACCCCTAGTTGGACATGTTATTGCTTGGTGGAGGTTAAAGTCCAGAGTTAATTCACGAAACAGTTTGGGTTCACTATAGGGTGTTTCGTTTGGTACTAACAGTAGTGGCCAATTGATGTTGGGATGATTAATACCTCCAATAAGGAAGATAGGTGCAGCAGGCATACCTTGTTTTATTTGTTCTAAAGAAAGGCGTCAGAAATCGCAAAATGAGGGGTTACTACCTGGTGGACCGTAACAGATTCCAAACACTATATTGCCAATTGTACTGTGCAGGCTTACCCATGTTAGTTCGATGGTGTCGTCGTCATTTGTCAGCGAGGATGCTAAGCTGTTTCTAACGGCAATTAGTGCACCTGACCCTCACCTACCATGCCGATCGCGTCGGTAAACTGTAAAGTTAGGGCAGGTTGGAAAAACTTCGTGGTCGCCGACGGCCTTATTAATCACGTTTCCGTTAGTAAAATAATATCGGCTGTGGTGCCGTCTATGAAGCTTTCGAGTCCGTCACGTTTTTGAATTATACTGGATATTAGTGAAAGCCACGATAATGTTATAAAATGAATTGGGGCGGTTTTTGAATGAAGCAGGCGCGGAATTGCTTGTTCGTCACTAGGGCTGGTCAGATGAGGTATCACTTGGAGCTGGCAGTTCATTGCTGTTACGTGTTGCGGTGTGTTCAGTGACGCTATCGGATGCAGTATCAAGAAAATGGCATATGTTGCCTACATCAGGCTTCTCTAGGCTGAGCTTAAACGCGTATTTTGGGGCTTGATAAATTTTAACAATTTTGAACGTGCAAAGCGAGCACTTGGGGACATATCTTCTCTGACGGCAAAACATGTATCTTTTAGCTTACGCCCACAAGCCAATATTTTTATTTCGTCTTGAAGTGGGTCAGTTTTACTACTACAGGGCTTTTTTTTCTTGCGGAGAATCTTCCAAGGCTGTGTGCACGCTCAATATCGCTGGCGTTCAATGCTAAACCGAGAGTATTTTGGCATAGGTCTAGAATTTTGTTCTCTGAACCACTCCAATCGGAATCGTCAGTGCCAAAAAAAAGATGGTTGGCTCGCGGCACACGGTTGTTGGCGTCAATGTTCGCGGCTTTCAGAGTAGTGATGTAGTGCTGTAGTCGACCGGTAATGTTAACAGCGGTTGAGGTGGTTGGTTCTTGTTGGCCTGAATCTAAGATGTTAGAGCGGCTCATAATTTCAGCTTAGGTGGTTTGGGTTGATTTAGTTCCCCAAGCTCTACATGAATTGCGGCTTGAACACTCTCTAGCCGTTTTGTAGCGTCGAGGATGGTGTGCTGGAATGTATTTCACTGCGGCTGAAAGCACGCTCCCGCAGGGCGTGCCGAGTCATTGCGCCTGACGCATGTATGGAACCACGTGTCACTGAAGTCACGCTGGTTCTACTTAAACGGCTGTGGAAATAAAGACGGGGCTCTTTCCCCTTGCTGGCGTTTTGGACTACAGTCGTCTCCTGTCTTTCGTCGATCACGCACTGATAGCGGCGGCGCCGATACGACAGATAGGCAGGAGTTCAGCACTAGGGGATGGACGGGGGTTAACCTGAACATCACCAGATAATCATAACATAATTTCAGACTGCAAATCCAAGGCAAACGCATCGCGACACAACAGCACCACACCGTGACACTTCAAGTGGTAGGGAAACGACACCACCACTATACATCTATCATCACTTCTGAATTCCTTAGAATGCGCTAGGTAGCAAACGTGGCAGGTTAGAAGCGTTGTGAACATGGTTGGTCTGGGGGTGTTGTGCCCCGAGTAGTCGTCGATTCCTTGCTGCTTATATTGCGCGCAAGGTGGTGCCGTGGTTGCTGACGTCGGAGAGTTCCAAGGTTGCCAGGCGATGTGCCGGGCTCGTGCTGGAAACAGGCTGCTGGTACCATTTGGCTTGATAGGAGGGTGGGAGGTTGGCGGAGAACTTGCTTCGTGCAGGTAGGTGGTTCCAGGCGGGCTTTGGGCGGTAAAGCAAGGGCAAACGTGTCTAGGTATCAGGCAAGTCAGTAGCTGGAAGGTTAGAAGCGTTGTGAACATCGTTGGTCTGGCGGCGTTTTACCACCTGCGCACGCGAGAATTCCGCAACTTCAAGGCCAGAACCGCTTAGGAATCGTTCTACTTTTACGTGCTGTCCAAGTTCGCCGAAAATGCATCGTGTATCTAGCCGAGCTCATGGCCTTGCGTAATGGAGTCTACGAAATCACGATGTTAAAACAATTGAGAAATACTATGCCGTGCCGCCTGCCGCGATCATCAAAACCCGTATGCCGCAGATATTTCAAGCATGTTTTCAGGCATTTGAGATATACTAAATTGACTTAAACTGACTATACCGACATGCATCGCATTTAATTTCTAGTGAGAACCCCCCCCCCCCAGAAGAAAGAAAGAAACTGTAGCGCTAAAGGAAGAGAAAAAGTGATAAGGAGATTGCATTTTAAGTCAAACAATAAGATAAAATAACGTAACGAAAGAAGTTGCGAGGTTACCACACCGAATTTTATAAAGTGAAAAAATAAAAGGTCGTAGTTTGCTTCTATTTAGTTCTACATTTGCACTTATATTCCTCTTCGAGAGTTTCCGTTTGTACTCCTGAGATCACGAGCACGAATTCGCCACTTTGAAAGGCCGTTGGAACACCGGTATAGTTTGCGTAGCCAAGTTCACGGCCGCTTGGGCACGCGAGAATTCCGCAACTGCAAGTTGCGGAATTCTATATAGGTTCTATATTGAGTTACCCATCGCGATCAAGAAAACATATCTATCGCCAATAAAGCAAGGACGTTTTTTAGGCACGTAAGATTAGGCACGTCGTGCACATAATTACTATTTTAAACGCGAGTAGCGGTATGGCCTCTGTGTCGCAGAGAACCCGGTGGTGAAGTCTTCCGGGTCGTTCGGGAGCGAAATTTTCCTCGTACATATAGGCAAGTGTACAGATATAGACATATATCTCCCGCGTATATATTCTTACGCTGAAGGGAAAAAAGAAAGTGACATGAACTAGAGGAAGACGAAGACTTGCCGTTGCCTGAACGCCATATACACCAATTTTAAATATACAATATTTTACACTCGTGGCCTGCTTTCTTCCTGAAACATTTTGGTGGAGGTGTGGAGTACAACCATGGAACTTCGCAGCGGACGTCATCTACCTGCCGCCACAATGACAAATCAACCAAGACAAGCGACAACGCCTGAGCAGCCCGTGCCAACGGTCATCCCCACTCACCCGCGGGACCCGGGGACATTTCGTTGCACACAAAACGCCGACGTCGAGGACTGGCTTACAATGTACGAGCTAGTCCGCGACAACAACTGGTGGGATACAACAATGATGCAAGCAAACATGATATTTTATCTGAGAGGAACTGCGAAGAAATGGTACGATACACATGAAGCTGACCTAACGAGCTGCGATGTCTGCAAAGAAAAGAAATTCGAGACCTGTTTGGGAGACCTGTCGGTTTTCAGCTGGCAGCAATAATATAACTTGCGTGCCGCACTCAGACGTCCACGGAATCCTATGTCGTGTACATACAGGATGTGCTGGCCTTCTGTCGCAAGGCTGATAGCAATATGACCGAGGCAGGCACGATTGGTTACATACTGAAATGTAGTGCAGACGTTACCTTCAATCTCCTCATGTGTAAGGATTGTGCCACTGTGGATGTGAAAGGAGTGCCGGCGCTTCGAAGAAGCGAAGGGCTGCCGCGTCGCTCAATGTTTCGACCAGATTGCCCAATACCGCCAGAACATCTTGTGAAGACCCGCCGCGGTTGGTTCAGCGGACACCACCGGAAGACACAACGCGCATCGTTCAGCGTGAACTTGATGCCTAGGCTCCGGCTTCAGTTCGTTCCCACTGTCGGGAAAGCGTACGGGATGTCTCCCTTCTACATGCGGTCGTTCTGGAGGAAATAGCAAGTTTGGGCATTCCACCTCTCTGCTCTGTTCGCCTGTTGTAAAGTGACATCAGCCGCAATCAGACTGCATTGCGAGCGCTGATAGCACGTGCGTTTATCGTTTGATATCCCTCCCTTGTTCTCCCTTTCCCCTTTCCCCCTCTCTGTTTCTTATATATACGCTCCGAGACGGAAGCAATAAAGATTCATGTTCCAACCTTCGAACGGCGTGCTGTCGTATACAGTAAGACACGGCCAGTGTGTCGTAACTATGTAACAGTGGCGACGAGGCCAGACAGAACCCTCGAGGTGACAAATGAATTAAGCCAGGCAGTTAAGCAGAAAACAGCGGCCGCGAGAATACCGACCATGGCTCATCATCAACTACCGGAATACGATGACCAGTCCGACAACTGGAAGGCTTACATCACGAAGGCAGAAGCTTATTTTGAGGCAACTGGCGTCAGCGACTCAAGAAAGAAGAGGGTGTTGCTGGTATCAGCATTGAGTACGCGCACCGTGCAAGTGCTCTCAGGAGAGGTTGTACCGAGGAAGCCAAACTCGCTTACGTACGAGGAAGCAGTCAAACTTTTGGATGACTACTTCGACCCCAAGCGTTATGAAAAAACGGAGAGCTATCGGTTCTTCAATCGCTGCCAGTTGGAAGATGAGCCCATTCAACAGTTTATCGTTGATGTTCGCCGGATTGCGGATGGCTGTAAATTCGATGACATGCTAGACTTTATGCTTCGCGACAGGATCGTCTGTGGAGTGAGGTGAAGCGCTGTTCAGAAGCAGCTATTAGCGAAAACAGATTTGACGTTGAGGGAGGCTGAAACAATTGCCATATCAGCAGAAGCGGCACAAAAAAGATGCAAAGAAGATGTCATCTGACATTGAACCCGTGCTCAAGGTCAATGCACGAGAAGCTGATGAACTTGTGTCAATATGTGGGCGTTGCGGAAGTCAGAAACACAACAGAAACGCGAGGTGTTACCTCGCGAGGTGTTACCTCGCGAGGTAACAAAAAGCGAGGTGTTACCGCGGTGGTGTAAGCGGCTGTCTGGCGAAGATGTGCCAAAGCGACGTGTGGAAAGAACACCCAAAAGCTCGTACACAATGCAGGCAAGGAGAAGCGTTTGCAGTAACAGCGGATGTCACTGAGGAAAATGCAGACGATGCGCACATTTGGACACTAACCACACCCTCCAATGGTCGGCTACCACCACCTATTCTTCGTACTTTCACATGGTGTGGCATTGACGTACCTATGATTGTGGACATCGGCTCACCCGTCTGTGTTGTGTCCAAAGAGATTTTTGAGAAAAACCGTGAACATTGGCCGCAATTAGAAACCGCATTCATTAAACTGTCCTGTTATGTTGGAGAACTTCCAGTATTAGGGAAACTGAGTATGTCAGTGTCCTACAACGACAAGGAGGTCAAGAGTTCCTTGATGGTCCTGAACTGTTGAGGTCCAAGCCTCTCCTGACGAGAGTTGATTTCCAAGTTAAACGATGCAGGATCCTCGATGTTGAACGTATCAGCGCAACAAAGCTCTGGTCCAGGAAGCAGCCGTACCCCCGCCATTCATGCCGTCCTGTCAGAGTTCAAAGACGTCTTCAGCCCCGAGCTAGGTCTAATTGACGGACACCCTGTCCATCTGAAGCTGAAGGAAGGCGCCATGCCAAAATTTTTTAAGGCCCGTTCCCTTCCATTTGCTTTACGCGACAAAGTTTCGAAAGAGATTGATAGGCTCGTAACGCTTGTAGTACTGTCACCTGTAACGCACGCCGAGTGGGCTACTCCCATTATGCCCGTAATGAAGAAGAACGGCACGGTTAGAATCTCCATTGATATTAAGATGACCTTGAATCTTGTCTGTGAACTGGAGCAGTACCCGTTGCCTGCTATTGATAATATTTCGCATGCCTGAACGGTGGGGACTGCTTCAGCACGCTGGATTTAAGAGACGCGTATAACCAAGTTCCCCTCTATGGGGACTCAAGGAAGATGTGCGTAAGCAATACAAACCGTGGGTTGTTTTGCTACAACCTACTGCCGTTCGGCATAGCTTCCGCGCCTGCCACCTTCCAGCGGAAAATAGAAACAGTTCTGCAGGACCTGACAGCTGTTCAGGCTTACCTTGATGACGTTTTGGTATCAGTAAAACTTGGTAGCACCGACAGATTACGACAAGTACTGCAGCGTTTTCGTCAACATGGAGTGAAGCTCAGACATGAGAAATGCAGCTTTCGCCAAGAGGCAGTGACGCATCTGGGTCATAAAACTGATCGCGAAGGTCTGCATCCAATAGAGAAACATGTTGAAGCAATTGCGCCAGCCCCCAACCCAGAAAATGTTCAACAGTTGAGGTCGTTTCTGGGCATGATTACATTTCATTCGAAGTTCGTGCCCAACATGTTTTCCGTACTTGCACCGCTGTACAAGTTATTGGAGAACAGCACACGTTGGTTCTGGGGACATGCGCAAGAAGCAGCTTTTCGTGAAGCAAAAAATGCCTTCGGGAAGCGGCTGTGCTGGCTCACTATGATCCCGAGAGACCCCTCAAGCTAGAGTGTGACGCTTCACAGGACGGAATAGGTTCCGGGCTTTTCATACATTCGGAAAGATAAACAAACCTGTCGGGTTCCATTCTAGAACGCTAACAAGGGCTGAGAAAAATTATTCCCAGCTGGAGAGGGAAGCCCTTGCTCTTGTGTTTGGTGCGCCCAAGTTCCGTGATTATCTCGTAGGCCGATAATTCGTATTGGTCACTGACCACCAGCCGCTCGTGGGGCTGCTGAAGGCGGATCGACCAACTCCAGCATTGGCAGCCGCCAGAATACAGCGCTGGGCGCTGTACTTAGGCGGATTCCGCTATCAGCTTCAATACTCTCCTGGTAAACAATTGCTCAACGCGGACGCCCTTAGTAGACTGCCACAACGGACGTCTGAGCAAAAGCCACCAGAAGCGGACCCACCAGACTATCTGCTCGCCTTGACTGTGTTCGATGAGGGAACTGTGTCAGTTGAGGAGCTAAGGCTCTTGACGGCTGGTGACCCTGCTCTCAGTCAAGTTATGCGATTCACTAAGAACGGTTGTCCGCCCTGCGCAAAAGGCTTGAACACGAGCGTCGCACTTTTTTTACAAGAAATTATAGGTTTCTTTGGCCCAAGGGTTGTTATACTGGGGCCGGCGAGTAGTCGTTCCGGTGGAGGCGCCACGTCGCATATTATGGCTTTTGCATGACACGCACCAAGGATCGTCCGCTATGAAGGCGGTGGCTAGATCGTCATTCTGGTGGCCAGGGTTAGATCGCGAAATTGAGGCAGTGACAGCGTCATGTCAAAGTTTTGGCCTCAAGAAGATTGTTGAGGGGCAGTTGGAAGATAATATAAACAGGCTGCTTTTCATTTACAGAAGGACACCTAACCGCTCTGGAAAATCACCGTCAGGGCTGCTGTTCGGATACAAAATTCCATCCCATTTAGATACATGTTTCCCTCCTGCACACGCAGGGACAGCCAACGAAGCAGACGAGTGGCCACTGCATTGCCTGAAGCTACCGTGTACACCCGCAACTTCGGAACGGGTGAGAAATGGACTCCAGGAATTGTAGAGTCTACAACAGGCTCTCGGATGGTGAGCATTCGAACGCCAGCCAGATCAGTAAGACGACATGTTGACCAGGTGCGGAACCGGGAATATGCAACGCCACCGCTTGACCAAGAAGCGGCAAAACGAGAATCAAGAACAGGTACTCCTCCCGACTACCCACTGTCGCCGAGAACGCCAGCCAAACAAGGGGGCATAACAGAACCTGAGCATGAACTTCAGCCGGAACTCGCAGCAGGGAGCAACGTCAAAGCAAACACGTCAAACCAGTACAGCGACTTCAGTATTAAGGGAAAAGAGATGTTGTAAAGGACGTCAGCTGCAATCAGACTGTCTTGCAAGCGCTGACGGCACGTGGGTTTATCGTTTGATATCGTTCCCTCGTTTTCCCTTTCCCCTTTCCCCCTCTTTGTTTCGTATATATACGCTCCGAGACGGAAGCAATAAAGATTCATGTTCCAACCTTCGAACGGCGTGCTGTAGTACACAGTAAGACACGGCACGTCTGTCGCAACTATGTAACACCGCCATACAACTACCTACTAGATTTCTGCGGCCACTCGCTGCCACACGCAAAGCTTTGCGCCACTCCGTCGCAACCAGACTTCCTGGCGCACAGCGGATAAACCAATTTGTTTTAATTGTTGAGGTATTGCACACATCGCCAGTCATTGCCGCAACCACTGGTCGTCGCCTCCTCGGTAATCGTGTCCGAGTCCCAAGCGCCAAGTGCGAGACAATCGTACTGTCTCATCCTATACGCCGACTGGGAACATCATCGCCGACAGGGCTCCACCAAGATCCAGCCGCTCCCCGTCTCTGCAATGTCGTAGGTCCCGTTCGCCTCTCGTTCACCGCTCTTCGTCCCCTTCTGCAACCGGTCGATTCCCTTCGGGAAACTAGGCGGTGCGGCACCCGGACGTCAAGCCGCAACTCCGACCCGGCCGACAAATCCTCTGTTGACCCTGCCTACACGCGGAAACCTACTGGACATTAAAATTCATGGCGTTCCTGTTACACCTCGCGTTGAGACAGGAACGCAGCTTTCAGTTAAGAGCGCTGCTCTCCGCCAAAGGCTCAGAAAGGTTCTGACGCGCGCCGTATCGTGCACTGTGCGAGTCGCCAATGGGAGCACTTCACCTGTTCTTGGAATGTGCACTGCACGTGTTACTATTTGGGGCAATTATACCGTTTTATTTATCGTCCTTGAGCACTGTAAGCATGACCTAATTTTCGGGCTCGATTTCTTTTGGAAACACTCTGCCCAAATTGACTGCTGCGCAGGTGTTGTACAGTTGGAGCTGCCGCTTCCTGCCGACGCAACAAGTTGTGCTTATTCACCGCTTATGTTCTGCTGAGTTTGCAAGGCTGTCTCCACAGGTGGCTATAGATGCCCTCCTGACGCCCTGTCCTCCCGTACCTGATGGCGAGTACGTCGTGTCGCCGCTTACTGACGTGGTTTTGTCGCGCATTATTGTCCTGCCGAGCATTTAATCCGCTTCAGCGAAAAGTGCGCTTGCGCGCCCATACTGAATTTTGGATTTCCGTAGCATGTGCTGCCACACGGTATCGCCATAGCGCATATCACTCATTTGGAAGAATTTGAGACATCTTATTTGACCTCTGAATCCTTCCTTAGTACCAACGCACCTTTGTCACCCCCTGCTTCGTACTCGACACCTGCGTACGATGTTTGTAAGATGATTGCCCCCGACCTTCCTTCCGAACAAACAACAGCTCTTCGTCATCTCCTGTCATCTCATCGGGATATCTTTGATAGGGACGACAGCCCACTGGGCCAGACATCTGTTGTCACGCATCGCGTCAACACCGGTGATGCCAGCCACATTCATAGGCGGTCATATCGTGTCTCCGCAACAGAAAGGGCCATCATACAGAAAGAGGTAGACACTTTGGTGGACAAGGACATCATTGAACCTTCTAGTAGCGCGTGGGCATCCCCGGTTGTCGTAGTAAAGAAAAAAGACAACTCGTGGCGCTTCTGCGCTAACTACCGTCAGCTCAACAGGATAACAAAGGAGGATGCTTATCCACTGCATCGCATTGATGACGCTCTTGACTACCTTCAGGGATCCCAATACTTTTCATCAATTGACCTCCGCTACGGCTATTGGCAGATTAGCGTCGATGAGGTGGACCGCGAGAAAGTCACCTTCGTGACACCGGACGGTCTGTATCAATTTAAAGTCATGCCCTTTAGATTACGCAATGCGCCAGCTACAAACGAGTGCATGATGGACTCTCTCTTGCGTGGCTTGAAGTGGTCTACATGCCTCTGTTACCTCGACGATGTGATCGTGTTTTCCACGAACTTTGAGAGCCACTTACGGCGCCTCACAACCATAATCTCCGTGTTTCGCAGGGCTGGCCTTCAGCTAAGCTCCTCCAAGTGCAATTCTGGTAGCCGTGAAATTAACATGCTCAGCCATTTCATAAACGCCACCGGATTCCAAAATGATCCAGAGAAAGTTCACTCCGTGCGAAATTTTCCAGTACCTTCTTCAACAAACGTTGTCCGTAGCTCCTGGGCTTATGCGCTTATTTCCAGGGATATGTGACAAATTTTGCCGACATCGCTCACCTTCTCACTCACCTTCTTAAGAAAAATGTCTCTTTCTCTTGCGGAACACTGCCGGAGAAAGCCTTCTCTACCCTGATTGAGTGGCTTGCGACTTCCCTGATTCTGTCACACTTTGACCCTTCTACGCCCACTGAAGTACGAACTGATGCGAGTGGTCATGGCATCGGCGCTACCCTCGCTCAGCGTCAACAGGTCAAAGACTGTGTCATCGCTTACGCCAGCCTCCTTTTTTCCACGCCGGAGCGAAATTGCTCCATTACTGAGAGGGAATGTCTCGCGCTCGTATGGGCGGTCAAGAAATTTTGGCCGCACTTTTGTGGTCGGAGCTTCTGCGTCGTAACCGATCATCACTTCCTCTGCTGGCTGTCCTCTCTGAAGGACCTAACTGGACGATTTGCACATTAGGCATTGCGTACATTTTCTATCATGTAAAGGTCAGGGTATTTGCATAAGAACGCTGCCTGCCAGTCCCGCAATCCCGTGGATCAACAGGGCGACACTGATGCAGACTCGGACATCAGTATTCTATCCCTCTCCGGCTTCTCCCATACTGGCAACGAGCAACAATAAGATCCTGTTTTTCGAACACTTGCGGAACGCCTAAGCTCCTCGGCCAATGACCCGGCCCTCCGGATGTTCACCTTGCGCGATGAAAATTTATACCGCCGTAACGTTGGTCCTGATGGCCGGCAGCTCCTAGTGGTTCCCAAACACCTTCGACTGGTAGTGCTCCAGCAACTTCACGACGCTTCTGCTGCTGGACAACTGCACATCCCTGGTACTTACGACCACCTGCGGAGCCGCTTCTGGCCCGGCATTTATCGTCCTGTGCGCTGTTATGTCACTTCTTGCGACCTCTATCATCGCCGGAAGACGCCTGCTATGCCTCCTACTGGCTTGCTCCAACCAACTGATATCCCTACAGAGCCCTTCTTCCGTGTGGGCCTCGACCTCCTTGGCTCCTTTCCAATGTCCATCAAAGGAAACAAATGAATTGCTGTAGCAACAGATTATGCCACGAGCGAGGCCAACCAGCTGCGCTAGAGATGTCGCCGACTTCTAACTATACGACGTCATCTTGCACCACGGCGCCCCTCGCCATTTACTCACGGATCGCGGTCGCTACTTTCTATGGAAGGTCGTCGATGATCTGTCCCGCTCCTGTTCTACAGAACACCAGCTTGGGACCGCGAGCCACCCTCAAACGAACGGCTTCACAAAGCTACCCAACCGCACACTAACTGGAATGTTGGCCATGTACGTTTCCGACTATCCCCGCGACTGGGATGTCGCCTTACCGTACATCACTTTCGCATACCACTCATCCCGTCAAGACACTGCCGGATTTTCACCATTTTACATTTTGTATGGCCGCGACCCCATCTTGCCCTTCGACACGTTTCTACCTTTCGGAGTACAATTACCCAGCACTGGTTACGCTCGCAATACTATTGCTTTAGCCGTCCAGACCCGTGAGGTCGCCCGTCATCGCCTCACAGTCTCGCAAGCTTCTTAAAAGCGGCCCGACGACCTTCGGCACCGAGACCACCATTTTTCACTTGGTTCCTGTGTCCTTCTTGGGACGCCTTCATGTCGCGGCGGCTTGTCGGAAAAGCTACTTTCCGGGTATTCTGGTCCGTATCAGATCATACGTCAACCGTCCGACGTTACATGTTGTTCTCGTCGTCAGGCTCAAGCCCTATGTGCCCCATAAAGTGAGGCTCTATAACTTGCACCGAGACGGAGCTAACCCCGACGGGAGGGTGTTGTTGCGGTGAAGGGAAAAAAGAAGGTGACATTAACTAGAGGTAGACCAAAATGCGCCGTTGCCTGAACCCGATATACACCAGTTAGAAATATACATTATTTCACACTCCTGGGCCAGCTTTGTTCCTGCAACAATGTCTACGTATATTTGTTTTCGCAGATTGTCTTTGGTATTCCTGTAGATCACGAGCATCCGTCGAGAACTGCTACATTGCATGTATTGCAAGTACGGCGACAAAAGGGGCTTCATTTTGTTTTCCGCGCGAAGTGTAGAAACAACTTCTAACTGATCGGACACGCATACGCTGCAGCTTAAAGGAGGCGTCATGTATGCGCGTTCCAACCATCGAACAAGGCCGCTTCCAAGGTCGCCTATTTTACGCGCGGCTCAGAACTATTCTTTGGTGGCCCATCTCGCCACTGAGGATTCCCCTTTGAGCGAAAGTCTCTATTAATGCACCCTCCTCACATCCAAAGTCTCAGCCTTGCGCGGCGAATCAATACCAGTTCCGTCTTGTTTGGAAAGCCTCCGTTACATGAAACACGTAGCCTAGACCGCGAACAGTTTGGTGTACCTCTCTCCATACGCGACTAGTGAATTCGCGCTAAGTGGCGAAAGCCCCTTTTTAATTTTCGTATTTTCTTTTTTTTTCCACGCTACTTCTAAGTGCTCTTCAAATTCGCCGAAAATACAGCGTGTATCAACTCATCTTCATGGCCGCTTGCGAGCGGGAGACTCCGAAACCACGGTGTTAAAGCCATTGAGAAATACTATGCCGTGCCACCTGCCGTGATCATCAAAACTCGTGTACCGCAGATAATTCAAGCATGTTTCCGGGCATTTAGGATACACTACATTCACTTCAAGAGACTCTACCGACATGCCTCGCGCTGACTTTCTAGTGAGACCTCCCCCCTCCCCCCCAAAAAAAGCTATAGCGCTAAAGGAAGAGAAGAAGTGATGAGAAGATTGCATTATCAGGCAAACAATCAGAAAGAGTAACGTAACGACAAAAGTCGCAAAGTTGCCACACAGAGTTTCATCAAGTAAAAAAAATAATAAGTCGTAGTTTGTGTCCATTTACTTCTACACTTGCACTTGCAGTCTTTTTCGCGGGTTACGCTACGCTACGTGCTACCTCAGCCGGAGCGCGGCACATAAGGCACTAGCTCGAAGACGATGTTTTCCTTATTTCCTTTATTTCGTTCTGACTTACTCAGATGGAGCCTGTTCGAGGATGCTGCTTTACGATCAGGGATGGAGCGCAGTCATGTGGTATTGCCCATATTTCGCGGGGCTTATTTATCAGTCGGAAAAAGATTTGTACGCTATTAGTACGCCGATGAAAATTTCGCAGTTATATGTCCCTTAGCTGTGCTTTCAAATGCCTCATTGACACTTTGTTAATTAGAATAGCATGTATCGTGTTAGAAAATTACTTACAATCAACTAATTAAATCTCAGCAAGGAAAAAAATTGCTGGCAGCTACTCCACCGTACTGTAAGCAATATTCACTAGGTTTTCTTCGCGTACGCACTGCTCTTCATTCAATCTTGGTACATCATAGTTAATTGGGACACCCTGTATATATTTAGGACCGTTGCATGGAACCGAAGATGTTTCCATCCCTAATAGACGTTCTAAATTATTAGAAATGTTCTTTCTTCATGAGTCGTTAGCATTGCTGACTCGAAAGAGAAGCATTACTGAGACGCACACCATTTACGTGAATTTCACACGCCACTGATAAAACACTCTGCCGAAGGGGTCACTGAAATATATCAGTATTTTTTCATGGTGAATAAAGGCCTACAAGCAATTTGAAGCGTGGTAAACAAAGAGCAACATATTCATTCGCTAGGCATAGGCTATCCATACCTTTAGAAATAATTTTTTATTCACTTCCTCCATATCTATTAAAAATACAATAAAGTTTTTACGGTGTGTAAAAACTTTATACTGTGTATACTGTATACTGTGTATATTATACTGCGTAAACAGTATACTGCGTATGTGCATGGTATATAGTACAATGGAAATTTACAACAATGTTGAAGTGGGCAAAAAAGATCAGGCAGCCGCCAGCAGTGCTTCTAATGCGCACGTCCTCCGATTGTCAGTATTTGCAGAAATAAAGCGAAAGTATGAATTTAAAAGCCGTGCACGTCCGCGCCAACAATGATGCGGTAAGCTATTAGCCCAAGTAAACTTTCAAGTGAAACGGTCGAGGCATGCCAAATGGAATGTAATCCAAAAGAATAGGAAGTTGGGAGAGTTGGTAAGGTAACATGATCTTTGATTGTAGCGCGAAGTGGCACGGACAGAGATTAGAAGCAGACAGGAGGAGCGCTAACTCTCAACTATTTTTTTATTGAGACTAACAGCATATATATATATATATATATATATGTGTATGTGTGTGATTGCAAATACTGGAGCATATGCACATGACAAGGTCTGATGACAACAGTTAAACATATCAAGAGGTAGAGAAGTCAAAAAGAAAACAATGAAAAGACACTATTTGAGATTAACACACGTGCTGTGAAGGTACTGCATTTCGCATTCTAACAAGGACAATGATGTGGGCTAACGCACTTCGCTCTTAATCTTTTGGTGTGAAATGCCTCGATTATTTTCCGTGTGGTTTGGCATTTGTGTCCTGAAAGAATTTTTGTGTCTGCGAACAAAAGTTTACAACCGCGATTGAGACAATGCGACGTGAGTTGTGAAACATTAGGGTTGTTAAGTGATTGTTTGTATTCTGTTATTCTAATATTAATACACGTGCAGCTCTCTCCAATGTAAGTTTTCCCGCCCTTAAATGGAATCTGATTAATTATACCAGTGTTACAACGCACAAAAGGGGACACATGTATAACGCCGCATTAAATTTTTTTAGCCATCTTATTCATGTTTCCTGTTCATCATAGGGCACATGATAGACAATTTGAGGGGGACTGAAAAAAACTGTATTGGCGTCATCTCTATTGGCCACGTTCCGTAAACCAAGGGACAACCTATGTACATTATGCACCAAAGCGATGCTTGCTTCCTTTTTCTGTTTCTCTTGTTTCTCACCGTGACTTTTTACCCATTTCGAAAGCTTTTTGCAGGTCAGTGATAACAAATGCACAAGATAACGAGCCTTCTCGTGCCTATCTATCTTTTGTGAAAAACTTTGTTGCATACTGTGTGGACATGACTTAGCAATGGCAGACCTAAGAGGAGAGTATGCTATCCCCTGCTTAACAAGTTTGGAATGACAAAAAGAAAATTCAAGCAGTGAATTCTTTGTCCTAGGCGAATAGTGCCAACAAACGTGCTCCACCTGGAACGTTACGCACAGATCTAAAATGTGTAATTTGTAATTCTGCATTTCCACACTCCCTAAAACTTTTAAGATATCCGTGGCTTTCTTGGTGTGGTTATCGTGAGCCCATTCCTTAAGATTGTTTTGTAGCTTTCTATTGACGCGACTGGGATAAATATCACTCAAAACTGGCGCAACTTGTGAACCAATATAAACTCCCGATTTTTGTACATACGTAGAACTACCCTAATTTACAAAAGAATTCTTTAGATAAAACAACAAATGTTCTAAAAAATATTCCACAGCCTTCCCATATATATTTTGTTAGTTTCAATAAAAATTTTGTTGAGAGTTAGCGCTCGTCCTGTCTGCTTCTAGTCACTGTCCGTGTCGCTTCGCGCTACAATCCAAGATAATGTCAAAACGAGCTTCTAATGAAGTCGGTGACAAACCTCTGGTAATGGCACTTGAGGTGCGTATGTGTGAGGGAGAAAGAGGGAGGGGGCTTCGGCATCGCCCGGTGGAGCCCCCGCTCCGGGCAATGCCGAAGCACTAGTACACAAAGTACACAAGGAGTACACAGGCACACTACTACCAAAGGTTAGTATCCTAAAATTTGTTCGTATTTATTTATCATTCCTGCTTTTTAAGATTCTTTCTACTTTGATGACGTTTTGGTCCTGAAAGGAATCCAACAGCTCTTTTCTTGGGGGCAGCGGTGGTCCAGCTTCCCCTTCCGCCTCGGTAAACTCCAGAGGGGGCTCAGGCGCTGGAGCACTCCCGCAGACGGCGCCTATGCTGTGCGGAGTGATTACCGCACCGCTGCAGTAAAATCTAGAGGCATTTGTAATGCTGGCCCACGTGGCGCCACCTCAGAAAAGCTGGTGTGATCTAGGCATGAAGGACGTTTCCTTGCCTCATTGAATGTTACATTTTCTTTTGCCTTTAAGGCCATGGTTTCTTTTTCTTTGTTCAATTTAGGGCATTTCATGGAGTATGCTGGATGGCTTTCATCAAAGTTCACACAATGTGGCGACAAGTCGCAAGTGTCTGATGTATGATCACTCGAGAGGCATTTCGCGCGTCTGCCTTGGTTGGCATATCTCGCACCCATTCCCATACCTTTGGCACTTCAAGCACCGTCGAAAACTTTAGATATACGGCCTGACACGAACTTTGATGCAGCCTATATTTAGTGACTAGGCAGCACACTAGTACCAAAGCTCAGTACACCAAGCTTTGTTCGTATTTGTTTATCATTCTTGCAGACTGAGATTCTTTCTACATTGATGACATTTTGGTCCTGAAAGGCATCTAACAGCTCTTTTTCACGAAGGTGCAAGAAGTCGTCTTCTGAGATTACTGCACGCCTCGCGTTATTGTAGTGATGTGGCGACACATTGACTGCCACATCGGCAACATATTTCATGTAATTCATTTTCCGGCATTGGGATTTGTCCTTTAGTTCTAGGAGCAGGTCTCCGTTGCTCATCCTTGTGGCTTTGTAGCCAGGTTCGATCGTGCTTGCGAGGCATTTTGCAAGCAAGGGGTAAGGTGCGCACGCCCGTATTGTCTTCACCGTGGATTACATGGTACTTAGGGAACTCTTCTTTGTTTTTCAACAAAAGTTGAAAAGGTGCAACAGTGCGCCCTCTTTTTAGAGGATGATGAAGAGAAAGCGGGTTATGGGGAGTCTAGTATAGGGATCAAGAATTCGGCAGGATCGCCAACTGCCACCCGCCGTGCCCAACAAGGGGAGGGAGCAAGTCTTGCGATCTACAAGACTAGCCCTCGCAAGTTGTACGGTACTGCTGTCACCCAATATTCAGGGAAAACACGGGGAAGGCGGAAGAGGGAAGTTCAAGATGATGAGCAAAATGGGAACAAGGTAAAGGCGAGAGCCAACGTTTCCACAAGTGGAATTGTCTTTTTCAAGGCGACATGTGCTTCATGGCGACAGGGGGTGTTGCGGGTGGGCGAGGCCCCGAGCGAGGGTGTGTTGGCAGCGAGGGTGAAATTTAAAAGAAAAGTGTGCTATTCAACGTCAGGAAAGGAATATGAGTTAGCGCCGCCTGTCGGCCGGTTGACGTGTCACTGTAGGTTCCCTTTTTCATAGAAGAGGTCTGGACGACGGGGGGATTACTTGCTCCGCTGGAAGTCAGCGAACTATCGACTCTCTGCAAGAGAGAATAAGAGAAGCGGCAGGTTATGGTAGTCACGAAAAAAAACCCAATATGGCATACCCAAGGTTGCCACCCACACAAGGTTAACCCTCGATGCCTTGAAAGTTGGAAGTACACAGAAGAGAGCCGAAGACGGAAAACAATTCATGTGAGAGAGAAAGACGAAGATTGGAGAGGAGAAGGGGAAAAGGAATCTACCACTTTTCCATGGATGGGTCAGTGCAAGCGTGCCGTCTATGTGCTGCTGAGGCCAAAGACGTGCGTTGCATCTGCCGAGGGGCCTTACGAGGAAGCTTCAGCTCGGGTGCTCGTATCTAGATGCTTGTAAAAGGCGAAATCGTTTTCTCGGCAACCACTGCACCAAATTTAACGAGATTTATTGCATTTAAACGAAAAACCTAAAATATATTGACTGCTGGTTCTGAATTCTTGATATATGGTTCTCAAACTTTTGTTAAGAATTGACAAAATCAAAAATTTTCCAGAAACGAAACTATCAAGTTTACAACTCTAATTCAGCAACGGAAAAATTATAATATGATCCTGTGAACTGTATCTAACTACCTGGTGTTTTGTTCTCGCGATAACTACACCTAGAAAGCTACGGATATTTTAAAAGTTTTTAGGGAATGTGGTGCGAGTCTAGGTTTCACGCTTGAGCTTATCCAGAATAACAAATTACAGTTTTTAGATTTGTGCTTAGCGTTCCAGGAGGAGGACGTCTGTTGGAACTATTGGCTTAGGGCAAAGAAACCACTGCTTGAATTTTCCTCTTGTCATTCCAAACTTCCTAAACAGGGGATAGCCTAATCAGCTCTTAGGTCTGCCATTACTAAGTCATGTCTACACAATATGCAACAAAGTTTTTCATAACAAGTAGATAGGCTCGAGAAGGCTAGTTATCCTGTGTATTTGTTATCACTGACCTGTGAAAAGCTTTCGAAGTCGGTAAAAAGTCCAGCTAAGAAAGAAGAAAAACAGAAAAAGAAAAAAAGGTTTGCTGTGGTACTCAATGTACATCGATTATCCCATGGTTTACGGAACGTGGCCAATAGATATGACGTCAACACAGTTTTCTCGGCCCTCCGCAAATTGTCTATCATGTGTCCTATGATAAATACGAAACATGAACAGGGTGGCAAAAAAAGAAATGATGATTGCGGCGTTAGACGTATGTGCCCTTGTGTGCCTTTTAACACTGGTATAGTTTATCAGATTCCACTCATGTGAGGGAAAACTTGCATTGGACAGAGTGGCAGGTGCATTAATATTAGACTAAAAGAACACAAACATTCACTTAAGAACCTTAATGCTTCACATCTAGCGTCACATTGTTTCAATCGCGGTTGTAAACGTTTGTTTGAAGACACAAAAATTCTTTCAATACACAAATGACAAACAGGGAAATAATTGAGGCATTCCAAATTTTAAAAAATAGGAGAGAGTTGCGCTAGCCATGCATCTTTGTCTCGGTTAGAATGCGAATTTCAGTATCATTCCAACGCGTGTTTTAATCTGAAGTAGTGTATTTTGTTTCCTTTATTTTTACTTCCCTACCCCCTGATATGTTTAACTGATGTCTTTATACCTTGTCATGTACTTGTGCTGCTGTTCTTTCTAATCAACTATATAAATGTTTTTCATTTCAATAAAATTTTAGTTGAGAGTTAGCACTCTTCCTGTCTGCTTCTATTTTGTGTCCGTGTCACTTCGCGCTGCAACCCAAGATCAAGTTTCCTTTATGTCACCATTTGAAATTTCCTGCACCAGGTTGGCGCATTGCAAACGGGAAACAGGGCATAGCCAACTGTGTCTGAAAATTGTTGGGTCAATGTAAGTCACAAGTACGACGAAAAATAAAGTGAAAACCTGCATGTCCTTCTAGATGGAGGCATTTCCCTACCACCAGACATGTCCTTGCATAGGTTGAGTACCACCTGCAACACAATACTAGTCCGCACTAACTAGTACTTTGGGATTGGGACATGTTCAGCATGCAAGACTGCTTTTAGAAATACACCACAATGAAAAAAATATATATTTAGGAGGGAGCAGACAAAGGCGATCGTAGGAGTGCTTGGTGGGGTAGTTAGTGATGGAAAGCAATTAGAAAAGGGGTGCGAATTAACATACAGAGGAGACAGGTCAGCTTACGCTCTGTGTTAATTTTCACTCTTCTAATAGACAAAACGGAGGCTGGAGTGTCTACCAAAAGGTCATCTGGATCCTCAGCTCCGACATGAAAGACAGGGGAGAAGTGTCACTTACACGGGTTGATGCAATGGGAGAGTTTTCCCTGCGGCAAAAGTATATCGCCTCGCCCGAGGATACTTCTTTTTATTTATTTATTGCTGCTATGTATCCACTATTATGAAAACCTTCTTTTGAAAATTATCTGTTCGAGAACTTCCAATGTACAATAACTAAAATTTTAGAAGGGCCTGGTAGGGGTAATTCGCACGAATCTGCTATATCGAGTCACATGGATTGCTTCTGAAGAGAAACAGTAATCACTCTTGTGCATGTTGCACTTCAGCATGGCCTACAAATTTCGTTGATAACTTTGGCATCTTCATCATTTACAGCGATACGCAACCCGCAGCAATTCCTAAGGATGAGCGCAAGTTTCTGGTTTTCCAGAGCAGTTACAGGACTGAGCGTGTGCTGGTGGGCTAGTTGGTTAAGCATGATTACAAAGACGGCGCCGAATAAAACAACACACAAAGAAGGCGCCTACGTGCATGTCTCGTGTCTCCCTTCTTCATGTGTTGTTTTATTCGGCGCCGTCTTTGTAATCAAGCTTGCAGGAACTCCTGTCAGATTAGCGTGTGTGCCATTCACCATGTGTGAACAAGAACTCTGCATTGGGCGCCATGGTCACTGTTGAAAGCAGGTGCCAGCGAGAGCACATAAGAAACTGGCAGTCAACCAATGGTGGGAGCCAAACCAGCTGAAAATGTGCTGCTAGCAGGGGCTATCTTATCTTCAGGATGTTCTATTGGTCCAGCGCTTCGGTTTATCAACACGGTAGCCATTAGTGAGATGAGCTTCTACACCTATCGGAAGTGCTACCTGCTGCCTGCGGTCAATGCGGCACGTTTCAATTCAACTTTACTTTTTCTTGATAACAAGAAGGGAGCAGCTGCACAACAGCTACTGCACTGAGCATTTTGAAGGGGGTGGCTGCCCCCTTCTTGGGCAGCAATGGACAGCTTGAAATGAAACAATGCTTAGGACAGGCATGTAGTACCAAACAAAAAGGCAAGATACATCACATACACACAAATATGAGTGCAAAAATATTTATACACATACACTTGCATTACAAGTTGGAAAGAACAATAATAGCTCAGCACTTCATATATGAGCCCATCTGGGATCCCTTATACACATTACCTAAACTTTTTAACAACCAGTTTAATGTTCAGTAAGATGACGCAAAGAAGAAGAAAGCAGAAAGTATGGAAAAGAAACAAAGGGCTTGACGGAATCTCGTCGGGTCAGGGAGAGGCATGATGAAAAAATATCAACACCGACCACGAAATAAAAACACTGAGTGAAAAAATAAGAATGTTTTGGCTCCCACACAAATGAGCCTTGTTATAACCATCATCACTCGAAACGTCGCGGTTGTCCAAGTGAAAGCGTCTTTTAATGTTTCACTGAATGCTTTCTTTAGTTCTTGGTCGGCATTCTCGTTTTTTATCACGAAGTATGGAAATAAATGTGCAACTGGACAGCACACCAGCATAAGATGGAAGACATGTTCTATTAAAGCAACGCAAAACAACAAAATTAGAGCGAGGGCCGAAACTGTCAATCAGAGGAATATAGCACAAACAATTTGTAAACCATATTATGGTATTCGCCTAATGCTCTTTAGCAAGGCTTGCAACTGCGGAACAGGCTTTGTCATTCCACGAACAATTGGTAGTGCAATGACAAGGCCACATTAGAAGTACACTGAACGAAGTGCTATAACAGAATAAAAAGAAAGCATAACATTTCAAATAGTTACATCTTATCATTGGTGTAATGACAAATTACGTTGGTACACAGCTTTTCAAGGAACATCAGACTTGCTTGACAACAAAATGGCATGCACTGAGGTAGACTTGGCTGGTGATGGCCGCTGCAACTCACCAGGGCACAGCGCCAAGTACTGCACATACAGTCTACTTTGGACACAGGCTAACGAAATCTTGTACTGTGAGCAAATACAAGTAAGACAGGCAAGCAACAAATAAGGCAAATAATTCAATCAACTGCTTCCAAGTTCAAAATGGCGTTTCTTCTGGTAGTCAGCTGCAGTGCCAAGCAGCACTTCAATGAAGAAAGAGGGGTTGGGGAGGAGCCTGGACTACTTTGAACAACAGGGCATCACAGGGCGCTCCCTAACCACAGGTAAAGTTGAACCTTAAGATTGCACAGGAGAGTGGTTTGCAATGGTCCTGGAGTAGCTTGCATGTATAGCCTGCCAACCTTCATTATTTAGTACTGATCTGGGCTCTAAATGAAGCAACCCTACACAACGCAAAGCACCATGTGCAGTCACTGAAATGTCAACAGTGCAGTGCATGGGGAGTTCATGGTTCTTTTGAAACAAGCGAAAAGCCAGAAAGGTTGAAGCTGTATGATGAACTCTAAACATCACAAACACTCCTAGTCACACATCGCAATTGGTCATACATGTTTATGCTCTTTGGTGTTCAATAGTTTGTACAAAAAATTGGAGGACGCTTAAGCTTCGCCTTCAAGAGTGGAACGCGACAGCGTTCCCGTCGACCCGCCAAGGGGTGTAAGACAATGGGCTACGGCGCAGCGACTACGCGCCCCGCATCGGACGCGGTGAGCGTCGAGCAACGCAGCGTTCGGCGCGACAACGAAATGTGCGCCTGAGCAAGCGACGCACGCCTGAGCCTTAGAAACAGCTCGTTTCTAAGGCAACACCGCGTTCACTAGAGGCGCTTTTGTACCGCTTTGAAGCATCGAACTCGTGGCTTAGTGGATTCCACCTCCGGCTTTCAAGCGAAACGGACGCGGGATGGCTTGCTCCCATGGAGCGGTTTCGGCGGCCCAGGCGGGCCGCGGTAACAGGTTTTTTGCTTCTACTGCCGAAGATTATCAGGTTATTCTGCCCAATCTGCCATCCGGACGCATCGTCGCGAACACCGTTTTCATGCACGGCGACCTAAGAGCTCGGCCCTGCCGTGTCGAAGATTACCGGGACACTTTGGCCAATCTAGGTGCGCTCCCCGAAGTTTTGGCGTTGGGGGCGTATCAGATGAACCACATGTGGGCTGTAACAATGACGAGTGCCGACGCCGCTCAGAAATTGCTCACCGCTGTCAACGTGAAGGTAAAAGATCGCCCATGTTTGCTCATCGATCCGAACAACCGAGAGGTTCGCTTAAAGCTACACTGGTTGCTGCACGGCGTGACCGACGAAGACATTCGTGTGGCCCTGACACCCTACGGGAAAGTGTTGGAGGTGACGCGGGAGAAGTGGCGTGTGCAAGGCGTCACTGAAAAGGGCTCGACGACTCGCTCAGTTGGACTGCAATTGCATGGCGACGTCAAAGTCGACGACATTCCACACCAGCTCAAGATAGCCGGAGAGCTGACTCTCGTCGTTGTTCCAGGCCGCGCTCCGCTCTGTCTGCGCTGCAAGAGCACCGGGAACATACGTCGGGACTGCAAAGTACCTCGCTGCAGTCGTTGTCGCCGCTTCGGCCATGAGGACGCGGATTGCCCAAAGACGTACGCCAGCGTGACCGGACCAGTCCAGGCAAACGATGCATTGGACCACCTTATGGATGAGGCAGACTGCAAGGAAACAGCAGGAGTGTGCCGAAACCCGACTACTCAAGAGGGTACCCCGAACACTCCACAGGACGCCCTCCTTGAAGCTCAAGGGAAGCCCGAAGCCGGGCTTCTGCATGAAGCTGTGGAGGACCGGAGTAGGAAAGCTGCTCCAAGTAGTACCGGCCACACTTTTTTCCGGCGGAGCTGTAGAGACTACTCCCGAGGCAGTGCCGATGACAGGCATCGATAGCGACAGTGCCAGTGCGACCGCAAAGCGGCCCCACGAAGCAGGCGAAAAGGAGAAGGGGGCCCAGCGCCCTCGCAACGGACGAGCCGCCTGCGAAAACGACTCCCGTGCGGCGTCTTTCCCATCGGCTTCGACCGAACACTTCGACGGAGCGCAAGACGGCCGAAACGCCGCCTTTGCCTCCCTGAGGACTGCACCGTGACAAGACACCCAGGAAAAAAAATGCGCAGTAGTGAGGTGAGCGTCATGCCCCCGGGTTCTAACCGCCTCGCAATGATGTCTATGGATAGGTCATTTCGTGTGGCCACTTTAAACGTACGTGGGCTTGCCTCAAGGAGGAAGCAAAGTCAACTCTATCGACTAGTTAGCGACCATGACCTGGACATTCTAGCAGTGCAGGAGACGAAAGTTGAGGGTGACGACGAAACCAGGGGGCATGGTGCGTCAATTCTTAGCTCGATACTGTGTTATAGTGAGCCATGCTGTGGGAACTTCTTCCGGGTGCGCTTTGTTCATCCGACATAGTCTTGGAGCAAAAGTAAAAGCTGTGACGTCATGCCCATCAGGTCGGCTTATTGTCTGCGATTTTTTATTATCGTCATTGGAATAGCGTGTTATTTGTTTGTACGCGCCGACTGTCGCTGAGGAAAGACGCAGATTTTTCGATCAGCTAAAACAGTATACCCAGTGTAATAGGCTCCTCATTATTGCCGGTGATTTTAACTGTGTTCTTTCAGCCCGTGATAAAACTAGCGCACGACCGTACAAGGATGCAAGCACCATTGCCCTAAGCGATATGATAAGGGACGATGGTTTGGAAGACGTTGCTGAGTGTCTCGGTGGTGGGAGGACTACGCAGTACACCCACTTTCAGGCAGCCAGCCACGCCTGTCTTGACAGAGTGTATGTGAGCCTTGATTTGATACCCCTTTGTAAGGAGTACCACGTGAGCGCACTTTCATTCAGTGATCACTGTTTGGTCAGTTTTTTAGTAGCAAGCACGAAAGAAAAGAAAAAGGGCTTCGAGTGGCAACAATGGAAATTTAATTCGAAATTACTAAGCGACGAAATGTTTACAGCGGATGTAACGAAGCAAGTTGAAGAAATGAATGCTATTGATAACACGACATCTGGTGAAAAATGGGAGAACTTCAAGCAGGCGGTTAAAATCGAGGCTTTAGAGCGTGCGAGCGCTATATGCAGAGAAAAGGGAGCAGAAGAAAAACAGATGCGCAGGAATTTAGAAAAATTGATCAGTGAGGAATGTAGGATGCCCGGCATGTTCATGGACGATATTCGCGCACTGAAACATAAAATAGAACAGTTCGATATCGAAAGATACCGCGGTGCTTTGGTGCGGGCAAGGGCTGAAAGGCTGATAAGGGGAGATGTACCGTCGAAAAGAGCGTTAGGCTCAGAAAAGTGGCATGCGCGCCGCAATCAGATAGCGGAAATCGAATATTGCGGAAAAGTTAGCGACGCAGCAGAAGATATCGAGCGTGCCTTTTTCGAGCACTACAGTGGTTTATTCACTTACTGCGCAGTCGACATTGATCGTTTTAAAAAGGACTTTTTGTCGTTGATGCCAAGGCTAGATGAAAGTACGAAAGAAACATTGGAGGAACCAATTTCGGAAGAGGAAGTGAAAAGTGCTATTGAAAGTATGCATCCGGGGAAGTCCCCTGGCCCTGATGGTCTAACCTCAGCCTTTTATAAATATTTCAAAGGTGCGATCTCACCAGCCTTAGCGGATGTATATAACGAAGCATTCCAGCTCAGAGTACTACCCCCGTCCTTCTCATCTTCCCACACTATTCTTATACCCAAGTCAGAAGATCCCGTTGCATTGCGAAGAGTAACTTCTTACCGCCCAATTTGTCTCACTAACGGAGACTATAAGATAATGATGAAAATCTTAGCAAAGAGGTTGCAGACTGTCATTGCGAAGCTTGTGGGGCCGCATCAAACGTGTGCCATTAAAGGCCGAACTATCTTCTCAAATATACACGTCGCACGCAGTATCCTCGAATGTTGCGATGCCATGGGTGCACGAGTGGCAATGCTCCAAATTGATCTCGAGAAAGCGTTTGACCGGGTGCCTCATGACATTCTTTTGTGCATTCTAGATTATGTGAATTTGGGTAGAATAATTAGAGAGCGGGTTGCCATGGCGTACCGGGACTGCTCGACGCGGCTCATTGTCAACAAGGCGTTGGGAGCGCGAATCCAAGTTAAGCGGTCGGTGCGTCAGGGCTGCCCTCTCTCGCCGCTGTTGTTTTGCTTGTATATAGAGTCGTTTTGTTTGATTGTCATGGAGAATGACTGTGTCCGCGGGTTTAAACTGCACGAGGTTGAAGTCCGCCTGTTGGCTTATGCAGACGATATTGCTGTGTTTTGCACTGATTTGGACAGTATAACACAGGCTGTCAAATGTGTTAAAAGTTTTTGTGCTGCGAGCGGCAGCGCGGTAAACTGGGGTAAGTGCCTGGGATTCTGGCACGGGGATTGGCGGGCGGCCCCAGGCACTTTTGCCAACATGAGTTTCGTTACGACTCCGGTGAAATACTTGGGTGTTCCCCTTCAGTGCTACAAAGACAGTGAGTCGTACTGGAGGAGTGAAGTGGATAAGCTGCGGGACACAGTAAACAAATGGAATGGCTGGAATTGGTCTATGTTTTCCTGAGCCAGAATTTGCAACATATTTTTAGTGAGCAAACTTTGGTACATCCTCCAAGTCTTGCATTGCTCAAGGGTAAACATCCAAAAAATTCACCGGGTGTTCGCAGTGTTTGTGAGGGCATCGTCTTGGGAGAGATCAAGTCGCACCAATTTGTTTCTTCGAGTTCGAAATGGAGGACTTGGATTGTCACATTTGTTTTTGAGACAGGTAGTCAATCGTTTTTTTTCTTCAAGGACGCAAAAAAACCGTTTTTATACACTGTCTGCCAACTTCGCCTGGGCAAACACTTGCCCGAAATGGTTGTCTCAGCGGGCAGTTTGCCAAGGGGTGTTTATGGTTTCCTACGTGAAGTTGTGGCTTCATGCAGGTTTTTGTCAGCGCGTTTTTCACTTCAGTATTTGAGTGACGTTAACCGGAAAAAACTGTACAGGGACCTGTGTGATATTGTTCTTCCCGTGCCTTTATATCGGTCGCTCTACAGAGCTAGCCATGGGCACAATGTTCTGACGCGCGTTAAGGCGATGCTAGTACCGTCAGCCGCTAAGACGTTCTTTTTTGAATTGCACTCCGGAACGCTGACTGTCAAACCGTGGCTGGCTGAAAGAGGTTTCTTTGTTCCTTGGGGCACTCATTGTACAATTTGCAGGCAGGAGGAGACAATTGAACATGTTTTTCTGCATTGTTGGGATGCCGTTTTCCTCTGGGATGTGCTCCAGCGCACAATCAAAAAGGATTTCCCCCTAGATGCGTATGGGATTCGCTACTTGCCAATTGAAAGTGATGATGGCACCCCATTCGATGTGATCATGCTTATGGCCCTGCATAGCATTTGGAAATGTAGAATTGCGGTAAGGCATGCCGATCTCGATGCAAGAGCTGCTCGCCAGTATTTCAAAGAAAGCATACGGAACTTTGTAGAGGAACAAAAGTTGCTGGAGTGCATCCCAGAGTGGTTGCCACGAGTGGAATTATTATTGGCGATAAGGGAATTTTAGCACAAGCGCAGCCGCACAAGTTCTGCGGTCGTTTTCAATATATTGTGAGTGTGCCTTTTGATTATTTGTGAATGTGTAATTTTTATCCGGGCCAATGACCGGCAATAAAAAAAAAGCACTCGTGGCTTAGTGGTAACGTCTCCGTCTCACACTCCGGAGACCCTGGTTCGATTCCCACCCAGCCCATTTTGGAAGTTGCTTTTTATTTATGAAGTGCCTGCCGTGATTTATCGCTCACGGCCAACGCCGCGGACGCCGACACCGACGACACCGGCTTTTCTGCGACACGAGCTCCTTAACGCTATCGCGTTAAAACCATAAGCTCCACTGGTCGCACTTGAATGACTGCAGATAGTACCTCTGCGTTTACTGCTAGGCCTGTCTTTTGCAAAAGTTACCTTATTTTGCTGATCGCCACTCTGCCAGCAGGGCCTACAGCATGCGGAAAAAACCTAACATGACAAACTATTTCGGTGTGTGGCACATTGCAAAGGGTACGTCATAAACATAGCTCTTCAATTTACAGCAACAATGAGTGTCTCGATCACATGCTGATCTTCCTAGGATTGAAGAAGATCGAATCAGCTGCCTAATTCCACAACTATTCACCAATGGATACACAACATAATTAAACATATCTATAGGGTGGCTGCTATGGGAAAAGGTGATGGCGACCTCAGAGGGAGCATGTGGAAGTCCCTGGTGGACCTCATTTGTGACCAGCATCATGGACATGAAGGGCCCTTCACAGAATGTCTGCATGGCCCCCTTGAAGACAGAGCATGGATGACACGAGGTAATTTGCATAAACTGTTCTCTTAATGCCTCATGCCTTAAAAGCCTTAAATGCGTCATCAGACGGTGGCCTTGATTACACTTCGTGTGGTACAGAAAGTAACATAAGCTTGACTTGCGCAGAGACGTTTTGTGCAATTACTCGCGCGTTTGTCGTCGTCTTCCACAGCTGGCTCCGGTGCCGCTCATCATGCCAGCGTTCCCATACTGCCCCTAGCACTCGTGCCACTGCTCTAGCGTTCAGCATCATCTTCCACAGCTGCTCCGATGTTGTTCATCATGCCAAGAAATAAATGCAAAGTTAGTTAAGATAGAGTTAATTCAGGCAATCAAACCCCCGACCATCAGTGGAAGTCGAACCCTCGAGATTATGTGGGGTCAAGCCTATGACATTCGGTGTTAACGCGAAATTTATTAAGGCACACGGACCCTCGACCTTTGGTCGAGTTGAACCCATGACCTTTGGTGTTAATTATGGCAACGTTAATTAAGGTATTGTCTTTTAAGACACTCGAATCCACGACATTATTTTGGAGAAAACAAGTATGCTAAAGTGAGTGTCAAAATTTTTTTCTCGTGTGCAATCGGGAACTCTGCATATGCTGCAACCCACACAAGGTGTCTCGTCTAAATTTTCCTTGCACAAATGCACAACTGCAACGTCACAACTTCCATGCATGAGCATTAATAAAAAATTTATATATGTATATATGAGTAACCTCCTATATAATATAACATCCAATATGAATACAACAATCAAACCACGGCCCGCAGTCCCCAGCAGGTGAGAAGCAACTGACCATGGCGGCGGTCACACCAGTGACGCAGCAGTGGGTGCTAAGAATCCCTGAATCCGGACAGGCCGCCATTGAAATCTGAACCTGGCAACGTTTAACGCGAGAACGTTATCTACTGAGGCGAGTCTAGCACTGCTACTGGAGGAATTACGGGGCAGTAAACGAGATATAATAGGGCTCAGCGAAGTTAGGAGGACAAAAGAAGCATATACGGAGCTAAAAAGCGGGCACGTCCTGTGCTACCGGGGTTTAGCGGAGAGACGAGAATTAGGAGTCGGATTCCTGATTAATAAAAATATAGCTGGTAAAATACAGGAATTCTAAAGCATTAACCAGAGGGTGGCAGGTCTTGTGAAACCTAATAACAAATACAAATTGAAGGTCGTACAGGTCTACGCCCGTACATCCTGTAAGGATGACCAGGAAGCCGAAAGCTTCTATGAAGACGTCGAATCGGCAATGGGTAAAGTGAAAACAAAATACACTATACTGATGGGCGACTTCAATGCCAAGGTAGGCAAGAAGCAGACTGGAGACAAGTCAATGGGGGAATATGGCATAGGCACTGGTAATACCAGGGGAGAGTTATTAGTAGACTTAGCAGATAGGCACTAGGAATACCAGCGGAGAGTTATTAGTAGACTTAGCAGAACAGAATAATATGCGAATAATGAATACCTTCTTCCGCAAGCGGGATAGCCGAAAGTGGACGTGGAGAAATGAAATAGACTTTATACTCTGCGCTAACCCTGGCATCATACACGATGTGGACGTGCTCGGCAAGGTGCGCTGCAGTGACCATAATCTGGCGAGAACTCTAATTCGCCTAGACTTGAGGAGCGAACGGAAGAAACTGGTACATAAGAAGCCGATCAATGAGTTAGCGGTAAGAGGGAAGCTAGATGAATTCTGGATGAAGTTACAGATCAGGGATTCGGCTTTAACTCAGGAAGAGGACCTTAGTGTTGAAACGATGAACGATAATCTTATGGGCATCATTAAGAAGTGTGCAATAGAAGTCGGCGTTAAGTCCGTTAGACAGGATACCAGTAAGCTATCGCAGGAGACGAAAGATCTGATCAAGAAGCGCCAATGTATGAAAGCCTCCAACCATACAGCTAGAATGGAACTGGCAGAACTTTCGAAGTTAATCAACAGGCGTAAGACAGCTGACATAAGGAAGCTTAATGTCGATAGAATTGAACGTGCTCTCGGGAACGCAGGAAGCCTAAAGGAAGGCAGTGATGAAACTAGGAATTGGCAAGAACCAGATGGATGCGTTAAGAGACAAAGCCGGCATTATCATTACCAATATGGATGAGATAGTTAAATTGCCTGAGGAGTTCTATAGAGATTTATACAGTACCAGTGGCACCCACGACGATAGTGGAAGAGAGAATTGTCTAGAGGAATTCGAAATGCCACAAATAAGGCCAGAAGAAGTAAAGAAAGCCTTGGCAGCTATGCAAAGCGAGAAGGCAGCTGGGGAGGATCAGGTTACAGCAGATTTATTGAAGAGTGGTGGGCAGATTCTTCTAGAAAAACTGGCCACCCTGTATACCCAATGCCTCATGACCTCGAGCGTACCGGAATCTTGGAAGAACGCCAGCAGAATCCTAATCCATAACAAAGGGGACGCCAAAGCTTACTGCCCGTTGCCTACAAAGTATTTACTAAGGTAATCGCAAATAGAATCAGGAACACCTTAGACTTCTGTCAACCAAAGGGCGAGGCAGGATTTCGTAACGGCTACTCAACAATAGACCATATTCACACTATCAATAAGGTGAGAGAAATGTGCGAAATATAACCAACCAATATATATACCTCTCATTGATTACGAGAGAGCGTTTGATTCAATCGAAATCTCAGCAGTCATGAAAGCATCACGGAATCAGGGTGTAGACGAGCCGTATGTAAAAATAACTGAAAGATATGTATAGCAGCTGCACAGCCACCGTAGTCCTCCATAAAGAAAGCAACAAAATCCCAATAAAGAAAGGCGTCAGGCAAAGAGATACGATCTCTCCAATGCTATTCACAGCGTGTTTACAGGAGGTATTGAGAGACGTGGATTAGGAAGAATTGGGGATAAGAGTTAATAGAGAATATCTTAGTAACTTGCGATTTGCTGATAATATTGCCTTTCTTATTAACTCAGGAGACGAAATGCATGCTCACTGAGCTGGAGAGGCAAAGCAGAAGAGTGGGCTGAAAAATTAATCTGCAGAAAACTAAAGTAACGTTTAACAGTCTAGAGGAGAGAACAACAGTTTACGATAGGTAGCCAGCCACTGGAAGTGGTAAGGGAATACATCTACTTAGGCCAGCTAGTGACCGCGGATCCGGATCATGAGACTGAAATAATCAGAAGAATAAGAATGGGCTGGAGTGCGTTTGGCAGGCATTCTCAGGTCATGAACAGCTGGTTGCCATTATCCCTCAAGAGAAAAGTGTATAACAGTTGTCTCTTACCAGTACTCACGCACGGGGCAGGAACCTGGAGGCTTACGAAAAGGGTTCTACTTAAATTGAGGACGACCCAACGAGCTATGGAAAGAAGAATGATGGGTGTGACGTTAAGGGATAAGAAAGTTAGATGGGCGGATGAGATTAAGAAGTTTGCAGGGGCAACCTAGGCACAATTAGTACATGACCGGGGTTGTTGAAGTATGGGAGAGGCCGTTGCCCTGAGGTGGGCGTAACCAGGCTGATGATGATTATGAAGAAGATGATATTTGTACGCAGAATGGATTCAACAACTGCAGTGAAAATAATTTAAAATATGACGCAGGTACCTTGCAACAGGTTACACAACACGTTACAGCACACAAAGATGCGTGAGATGAGTTTGGACTGACAAAGGATACGTCTAAAGATTGTTGCTATTGCAAACGTTGCTGTTACCTGCAGTATTCCTATGTCGGGTGTTTTTGTACTACCTCACAGACCTGACATGGGAGTGGCTTGGAATTTTCATTTTTTTTTATAGCGATGGAATAATTTCTTTTGTTATTCTGCCAACGCGTGACAACGTATATGCTATGCTTCTTGTGTATTTATTTCCGTTGATAACCCTCCGCGTGCAACCTGCCTACCACGGGGTGGAAGGCCGTGGTCAGGCATTGTGCCTTTCGGCCGCCTCCCTGGAGTGTATGCACTTTGAATAAAGTTGTTTCCACTTTAATGTTTAACCTTGCAGCGCTTTCCTGTGCATCTGAATGCGTGGTCATCTGCTTAGTCTTACAGAAAAGCTGTGCCTGTCCTTGTGTCATGCTCTTTCTGTGGTCGTTAGTTAACATAGTTTAAATTTGTGCTACACCTATTGTAAGCAGTCATGCACCAACTACTACACATGGCAAAAAGGTACTGTGCTTTTATGGTTCCACAGACGCAAAATCACATTAGTTTCCTGGCGAATGTCAATAGAAAGCTACGCTATCTCATATGGTTGTCCATACTTGCCAAGTTTATCATTTTAACACCTTCTTGAAAATATCTTTTTCATGCAGATTCAGTCGCCTTCCAAAAGCTGAGACAAATTTTTGAGAGCCCTCGCTTGCTGAGTGATCTGCGCCACCTTTCACTTGGAGCAAAGACGTTCTCATTATAGTCATTCAACAGCTTGTTCATTCGCTTTGTCCCTAAATCTGTGGCTTACTCACCAGATGGCATGAAAGCAAGGTAAATTGCCTAAATGGAACGATATCACGAAGCATACCAGCTTCCAAATTTGTTTTCGGTGTTCAACTAGCTGTTCTTCACTATAATGAGAACGCTAGAAGACATAAGGCTTCCCCCAGGAATATTTAATATTTGATCAATCTTGTTTCCCTCTCCCTCAGCCTTCAAGAAGGTGCGCATTTGTATTTTTACTCTTAACCGAACCTGTCTTGTTATGACTTAGTTCCTTCTAACAATTTCGATTTTCTGTCATTTTTGTTGTTTGTCTTTCCACGCATTCAAACAGCACAAGTTCTTATTCCCTCTTTTGCGGGAAGATGGATGTGTGGTTGTTACCAGCAACTGCTTGCATGTTCGTATCCACTTATATTTTTGGTCAGGCTTGCTTTTAAACTTTATCAGTTTCCCGATGTTGTTTGCCTGGCAACTTAACACCGTTCTCAGCCTCTCTTTTCTTTCTCTCCTTCCTCCCTTTTCCTTCAACCTTCTCAATTCCACTTACTTGGTGCACCAGCTTGTTCTCCTCCTCCTCCTCCCCTTATCAAGTGAGGGGAGAGCAAGTACATAAACATCAAGGTAGGCAGTTGCCGTCCTAACCAAGAGAAGTACCATTGTCGAAGCGTTGGCGAAGCATTGTCGAAGCGTTGGCGATAGGTCTTGTTCTACCACAGTTTGCAACTTTAGGTCTCCATCTACTAGCAAAGTCTAGTAGTGGTACCAGGAAGTACCAGTAGGCTTGTTTTGAATAGAATAAATTTTATCGAGTTCCTAACTAGAGTTGTACACCCAAAGAGAAACTACTTTTTATCACGACATGGGCCAAGCACACAATTGTACCCGCGGTTTCAGCCACTGTCCACTGCAGCTACCTTTTTGTGAGTTTACTGTGTGCAGTTTGCACAAACTCCATGTATTGTTCAATATCACAGAAGTTTACTATATTAGACTGCAGTGTCGTGTTAACTTCCAACAATAGTTTTGCTTTTGTGTCTAACACTACCTTTTCACGAATACATATGGAACAAATGAGTATGTGTTGCAAGCGCTAACTATTCCTTCTTCTTGCTTCACTTCTCCTATGTTGTCCAGCGCCGTACTCCATTTTCGCCATCTTCCGAGGGGGTGACGAGGCCTTGGCAATGGTGGGCATAGAAGTGCAGACTTCTTTTGCAATCCAAAGGTTTATGTTGCGCTGCTCGTCCTGCCAATCATAGGCTAAATTTGGTCACTGTTGCCTAGGTTTTCATGGCTACCGTCTACTGGTGATGATGCGATGAGTAAACTCGGGCATTTGCTGATCAAAAGTAAACGGTTCACTTGTGCTTATTGTCCCTCCTTAGAAGCCATTTCTGAAGAAAGGTCTGCAACAATTTCCTATCCGTTTCTTTGTTGTTTTTCCAGTCAATGATAGCTCTCCACGAACTGTAATATGGTCTCTGGAGCTCGCAGGTGTGCAAAGATTGGTCTCTCTTCCTTGGGCAGCTTCACTTCGCCTATATGAAGAGTTTGCACTGCATGCAGCAGGCGTGCTCATTTGTACACCTCTTTGTAACCTTCTCCGGCTTCTAAATCTGCCACGCTTGTTTGAGGGGTGGCTCCTGATGAGCAAAAGTAAACCGTGTTTCTTTTATTTACTGCAGTGCCTAGGTAGCTAGCGTCCGTGTCTATCTCTCGCTTGCCAATTACATCAGCAATGAACAGGTATAGTTTCATCGGATGCAATTGCTGCGTGTACCATCCACCCAAAAGTGGATTTTATTTGCTGTAAGTTGAGCACTGATGCACACTCTTCCATCTGTTACTTTTCGCTAGCTGTCCACTGCAATCAAAATGCTTGCGTCGTTATGGAGCAATGTTCTGGGATGCGAGCGATCAGCAGTAGCAATCACAGTTCATGGAGCCTAACAGTTGAAGCTCATCGCTGTTAAGTGGGGGACTAGTCATCGAACATACCTCAAGTACTTCTAGAGCCTCCAGTGTGAGTGTTGTTGTTGAATGGTATATGAAGCGTGACAGAAATGCGTCGACAAAGCAAGTGATGCCGTGGCTTTGCATTGCTGAACATCACCAACAGGTTCTTCAATAGCTTTTTCTGGGCACTACATGTTCTTGGCAATTTCGGCGTGAATGAACGAATGCTAGCTTCCGCTGCCAGCATCACACCAAACATGAGTCGTCGGTGTCCACATTCCGCAAAAATGCGATCAGTCTCGAGCAGCACAGATTTTGCTTCTATGTCACCCATTCTGGCTGTGGTAACAGCTAGTGGAGTCAGCCCAGAGACAGGAAGCTGCGCACTTGCAATGGGTGTAGCGCTCCTTGCGACGGCGCTTAACAACTCATAAAGCACTCTTAGGTGTCTGCATTGGCACTTGTTGCATGTGAGGCCACAGGAAACTCTTCAAAAGCTAGCGACATGATTCTGTGTTCCACACGAGCATTGCGCCTGCTGGTTATTTCTGGTTGGCGGGGATGTGTGCTGTACATTCTGCAATGGGGCCAGTGCTGCTCTCACAGAAAAGCCAAGGAGTATGTGGCTCCGCTGATTCTGTCACTGACAGAGTAAACACAAGTTGAATGCTAGGTGCACATCTTGACATTGTGCTCAGGTCATCATCCTCCGTGGTCGAGTGGCTGGTTTGCTCTGCTGACTATTCGTACATGCCTTCCTCCGGCATGTCGACCTGAATTCGCAAAATTAACAAAACGTATTTTGCATAGTTTTGGCACGCTCGAAGGCCCCCGGACCTTCGACCATCCTTATGTGGAATCACACAGTGTCGTGCAGCAGGCGCAGCTTTTTCATGTCCTTCGGGGTCTTAACCGGTTACAGCGCTAGGTGGTGGTCGATGCATTCATTAACCAAAAGTTTGTTTTTCATTTCATTTTATTTCCTTAAAGAGAAGCTGAAGAGTCTTTCGAATTCGATAAGACGCTCATATACGGATGCGGGAACCTTATAAACCATGAAGGTAAAATTTTGGGGGGGAAGTTTCACTTAGGAGTGACGCAATTGTCGGTTAAAATTGCGCTGTAGCTCCGCCCCCCGTCGAGCGCCGCGCGCTGCTGCTGACGCTGACGATGCGAGCGGAGACCGGAAACCGCGGCGTAGTGACGTCAGCACTCGTGTTCCGCTCCTTCGTAGTCTCCGCGACCATGCCTGACCGGGCTTATTTCTGCCTGCGTGCCGTCCTATACTGCTTCGCTCGACCCTACATTCCTTTATTTGTGTGCGTGTATATAGGAGTAGTAGTTGACGTGCGCAGCATCAATTGAACTTGTAGGCCGATCATGCCGGCGTTCTGTGCAGCCTACGCTTGCACGAACACCAGCGGCCGCGACGATGTTCCGATGTTCCATTATTTCCTGCAAGACAAGAAGCTTTCAGCTAAGTGGGAGGCTGCTGTGAAGCGAAGCAACTTCAAGCGCTCAAGAACAAGTGTTGGGCTCTAACCACTTCCGTGACGATTACTACCGGAGTTTATCAATAATGCGTGCTTTGGGTTCTCCTAAAAAAATAGCACGTTGAACGGAAGGTGCATGTTTATCACCCACCCTTGACGCAGGTTTCATCGCCAAGCGCCGCGAATTTTCTATTCGCACGTGTGTTGTGAAACAGCCTGCATCCAGCTACCATAACGCAGTGCAAGCGTAAAGTTTGCATGTGTTGGAAAGCCTGCTCACGCCAAGACGCTGCGCTCCCCCTTCTCTCGCACACATAAGAAACCGACCATCTCACGTAGCCGACGGAATTCGCCGGTTACGAGTAGCGTGCGGATGGCGCGCTGATGAAGGTTCTATACTACACGTGCTACAACAGCCGGTAAACTTTTCCCGCGTTTAAACCCTCTGTGTAGATTGCCGACAGCTTTGGGGCAGCGCACCAATGCTGAAGATCGCATCACCGCTTACGTTCTACGAGGAGGCATGCAGGAACATAACGCTACAGTTGTTTGCCCGGAAACGTACTCACTGGAACGCTGAATGCAGCTTACCAAAAAACATACTCGTCAAAGAACATTTCCAACACAAGGAGATGCTAACACTTCGCCTTCGTTCGCTTGGAAAGCAGTGCTTGCACCAGCATTTTTTGCTTCTTGGAGAGGCCGGCTCTTCGCAATCGGCTCGTACATGTAGTATGTACAAGTTTGTACGTACGTGTAGTATGTACAAGTATAAACCCCTTACAAGTGATCTTGCACGCGACAGCGACAGCGCTACAAGCGAGGCGATGGCTGTCGCGTTCACTCGTCGTCTGCAAGCCGAACTCCACGCGAGCGACGGCTTTGAGCGACGACTTCCCCGTATGAGGGCAGCAATATACGCGCCGAAACTAGCGTGAAGCATGACTTAGCAATTTAAGTTGATGTATTTTACTGAAGAAGGAGCATAAAATATTTCTGAAGGTCTTGCACTAGGTTCTTATTTTTGCACGTGTAAAATTCAATAGTTTGCTCGTTCCGTGCGACAAACAGTAGCATTTGAATTATGTACATCCAGTTTCGGCTTCGCACAATTGGCTAGTCGCTCATAGCATTTCTGGGCGACGAGCGACGAGTTCCAGATTTCTAGAAACGAGCGATCGAGCGACAACAGCGAGCGATTTGTTCAAGCGACGGCACGTTTTGTCGCTCGAAGCCGTCGCCCGTTACCGTCGCGCGCAAAATCGCTCTCGTAGAGTTTAGACTTAACGCCGAACTGCTCAGAGAAACGCAAGCTCTCGAAAATTTCCATGACCGTCTCAGCAAAACACCACCAAACTACTTTGCACCGTGCTTCGTGTGTAGCGGCAGCATTCGGTCCGGACGAACACCATTGTTGACGTCACGATGCGCCCGACCAATCACAGGCGGAAACGAGGCGCGCGAGCTGGGCGTGTCTGCTGCTGCACTTTTCGTCGAAATAGAATATATTTGCGCTTTCTTTCGCTGAATTTCGATGCGATATTCGAATTCAGAGGGTCGAAAACCACTGCATACTGCTCTTCATTCATTTTTTCTGGAAAAGCTTTCAGGTTCCCTTTAATGACCCCGTAGTAGGGGTATTACATAAGGGGTGGGAATACAACATATACAAACAAGTGTTATAATGCATTCGATTCTGTAAATAAAAAGTTGTTACATCTTGAACAAATTGTGAAGAGCAGATGATGGCAACGGTTTAATGAGTCCATTCCAGTCTTTAGATTCTTGTTTGAAAAATGAGGCTGAGAATGTATTTCTGCGTGAATGTGGTTGTGCTACCTGCTGGGGAGGGTCAAGGCGCCGTGACCGGCTCGCTGGGGGAACAATGTATGGTGGTCCATTGAGTGTCGAATAGTAGAACTTGTGGAAGAGGGAAAGGGTGGCAATGCGACGACGAAGGGATAGAAGCGATAAGGAAGATTCTTTTTTTAAAGATGATATGCTGACGTTGTAAGAGTATGTGGAATGAATATACCTGTTGGCGTGATTTTGAACTGCCTCGAGGGCATTGGAGAGATATGCTTGATGCGGATCCCAGATGGCAGATGCGTATTCGAGTTTCGTTCTTACCTATGATCTATAGGCTAACAGTTTTACATGCAATGGAGCGAGGCGAAGGTGACGTCTTAGAAATGCCAATGTCTTGTTAGCCGATGAAATAACATTAGTAACATGCGCATTCCAGGTTAGATCATTAGTCAAGATCATACCTAGGTACTTGTAGGATTCCGCTGATTCCACAGTGATGTCATTAATCTATAAGAAAAGCGAAGAGGGTGGTGACGACGGGTAAAGGAGACAAGTTTGCATTTATTAGAGTTGAGTATCATCAGGAAAACATCACACCATTCTCGTACCCGGTTAAGATCAGATTGAAGAGTTGTTTGGTCAGTGATGGTATTGACGGCGCGGTAAATACCACAGTCATCGGCAAACATAAGGATATGGCAGGACACATGCAAAGGTAAGTCGTTACTGTAAATTAGGAAAAGAAGGGGGCCAAGCGGACCCCTGTGGTACGCCTGATGTGACGAGTGTAATGTTTGAGGCGTGGTGAATAAATGAGACATACTGTGAGCGATGAGCAAAACGTGAAGAAGTTGAACTGTGAGCGGTTAGTTAAAAATTGCTGAAGCCATTTTAGGATATCAGGATGGAAATGCAAACAAGAAAGTTGTAGTAATTGGCGTTGACGAGCTATCTTGGTAAATGCTCTCGCGTAATCTCAAAATATGGCGTCTGTTTGTATGTTACAGTCAAGATTAGCATGAACAACATGAAGAAATAGTGCAAGCTGGGTCACGCAAGAACGGCCCCTACGGATCCCGTGCTGTGAAGGATGAACGAAGTTGTTAGCGTCTAGAAAGCTCATAATATGAAAGTGGATTACACGCTCCTTGATCTTGCAGGGAACACTTGTCAATGAGATCGGGCGGTAATTTAGGGGAGAATTTTTGTTGCCCGATTTGTAGACAGGGGTAGCCTTCCCCATCTCCTACTCATCTGGCATGGCGCCTGTGGAAAGCGACTGTGAAAATAATAAATATAGAAACTCTGCAGATGTGTCTTTCGTGTTTTTTAGTAGTTTAGAGGTATGTCATCGATGCCAGATCATGAAGACAACTGAATATTTTCTATCACAGATAAAAGCCCACGTACTGTGAATGTGATGGCTGACATATTGCATTGTATATTTGTGGTTGGCGGGGCTGGAGGTGTGTCCATTTCATTAGTGAAGACTGAGGAAACCGCGTTTTTCATTCATTCATTTATTTATCCAAAGTTCTTTCTACAGGGTGAATTTGCTGGTCAATCTAAGCACGCAGTGCTTGTAAAATGACAAGGTAGTTGGTGAAACAGCATATTAAATTCATATTACCACAATTAATACATTCTTGCGCATATATACACTGAACACCGTCCAGTGCATGAATAAAAAAAGTAACAAGCATTTTGAATTCCTGTTTTTTCATTACACAATTTTGTCAAGAAAAACATCAAAGTCAAAACATCAAAGCGATACAAAATATACCAGTCACTTACAGGATTACAACTCCATTCTTCAAACTGCTGAACTCAAAATTATACGCAGGTATCGAAGCAAGAACATAAACAAAAGTTGAAAACAAAGCCGGTGAACAATTCTATATGAGCCAACCGGCTTTGCCTACGAAGTGTTTATTGAGCTTGCACACCATTTTTGATAGCTTTATTCATTTTACGTTTCGTGTTTATTGTACATAATTCATCACTGAATTGATTAAATACTGCAGGGACATAGTAGTTCCGGGTTCTTTTTCCATAGTGAGTGTAGGCACGTGGTTTCACGTGCCTCTCAGTTTGTCGCAATGTCACGTTCTTTTTTACGGCAACCCTGAATTCTTTGCTGAAGTAGTGATTCTTCCAAACTAAATAATTAAATAGCTCTTTCACTGGTAGTATACCCAGGGCTTGGTATTTTTCCCTTGCACCTGCGCTATCTAAAGCTGTACCGTAGATTATGGTCTTGACTATTTTATGAATTACAGGATTAATTTCTTGTTTTTTTATTTTCAGAGCAAGTGCCGTATAATGTAATGCCATACATAAGTAAAGATTCAGCTAGCGCCTTAAATACAGTAAGCTTTACATTAAATGGAGCTCTACCTCGAAGGTGATACATCATGGCAGCAATTGATCTTAGCTTTTTGCATATGTGTTTAACGTGACTATTCCAATTAAGACATTGATCGAAATGTACACTTAAATACTTTACAGTTGATTCGAGTGGCAAAGGTAGGCAACGACATGAATTACAGTCTGATGAATGCAAAAAAATCCTCCTATTAAGTGTGGTAGCTTTGTGGGGATTCTTAAAACAAATTTGCATTGTTTTTCCTTTATTTATAAAAATATAATTTTCCTGAAACCAATCGCATAATTTAACAATATCACTCTATAGTTGTTGGAACCCTGTATCAATGTTGGCAACATCTATAGTAATCGCAGTGTCGTCCGCATACTGGAAAATTTTAGAACGTAATGGCAGAAGGCTGAGGTCTGTAACATAAATGTTAAAAAGCAGGGGTCCTAACGTACTACTCTGAGATACTCCATAGTTTAGTGGCTCCAAACTGCTACATGTTTCTCCTAACCTAAGACATTGATATCTGTCAGCAAAATAACTTGAAAAGAACTTAATGAAGTGTCCCCGAAAACCCAGATATTGCAACTTTTTTATCATAATATGATGGTCTATGGTATCGAAAGCTTTTGTTAGATCTAACATTAAAGCCAGGACCACTCGGTTATTTTCTATCGAACTGTAGCTGTAATCGGAAAGCTCATCTAACAAGGTAGTTGTATTTTTATTCTGTGTGGAGCCAAATTGCGCGTTATTGTTCAGTGAAAATCGATCACAAAATGACCGCAGCACGGATGCTACATGCTTTTCCATTATGTGGGCAAGTGCGGAAAGGATAGAAATCGGTCTCTAATTTCCGCAGTCACTCTTTTTTTCCGTTTTTGATTATTGGCTTAACAAGAGAGATTTTCATTCCTTTCGGCATATCTCCAGTTTGAAATATTCCGTTTAGTATTTTTAATAATACGCCTTTAATTCCTTGAAATTACTACGGAGGTCTTATCAAAACGCGGTGGCTTCCCCTCCTTCAAACCCTCGATGAAATTCCACAATCCGACTTCTGGCAGAAAAGCTGCGTTCGCGCATGTGCGTTTAGGTTTGTATTCGGTGCGCCCATCGCGACTTGTTGCTCTTAGTCTTTTCCGCCGCATGCAAGAACGAGTCACTGAACTTATCACACATTACTTTCGCGTCTATTGTGGGGAAGTTCTTTTTTATCACGTCTTCAACGCATGCGTGTTTCGATCGGCCCATCAGGTCGTTTACCAATGCCCACGTTTTCTTTACATCGTTTTTATTTAACGAGAATTCTCGTGACAGGTATCCTCGTTTCGCAAGTCGCAATTTCGCCGTCACCAGATTTCTTAGTGAACAGTATTTTGCTCTTTTCGTAACATCGTGCGGTTCTTTCTTGCTTTTCAGCCATGCTTTGTCTTTAAGGTAGCACAATTCTATGATACCTGGCGTGATCCATTTACTGTCAGGCTTTCTCTTCTTCACCTTTACTGTTTTAGTGGAACCTTCGTAAATCCTATTGAATGTTTCAATAAGGCTACTGTACATGGTTAAGTGATAAAGTGGTAAGAGTGCACTCCAGCTTGTATATTAAATTTTCGTGTCAACTTTTGCATTATCGATAATAGTTCTTGTAACCAAAGCCTTTCCTTTCTTTATTGGTTTTTCAGACATAATTGCTAACACGACAAAATAATGGTACGCCAGTTTGTGCTTAACGACTCCGCATGTGTACCGCTGTTTGGTTAATCGAAGGATGATGTTGTCAATGCAGGATATGGAAATTTGAGCCCATGTATTCCTCTCTTGTGTACTAATTTATTGCGTTGTATAACCCCGTGTTTAGCAAGCAAATTAAGGTAATCAGTTACAGTCCTTTGAGACTCTTGGAAGATATCTATACTTATGTCGCCAACTAAAATCAGGTTTTTCTCGTTCATGTACTTATTTAGTAAAAGCTGCAGTTCCTCGATATATTTGTGTGTATTCAAGTTTGGCGGCCGATAGATAATACACAGAGTGTACGTAGTGTCCACTTTACTAATCGACAAGTTGAGCAGCTCGGCATTATCAAATTTTACCTCAATACTGTATGACAACCAGCTATCTTTCACAAACACCAAAACACCTCCACTTTTCCTATTTTCCCGACATACGGCATATTGCGATTAGCCTCTGAGGCAATACAAACTTAACCTTTCCGCTGTAATTTTGATTTCAGATATCGCAGTGACATCTACATGAGGCACTGTTTGCAAATACGCAGACAAGTGATCCCAATTATTCTGCAGGCAGCGAATGTTCACGTGTAGTAATTTTAGCTCTTCATGCAGTGTTTCTTCCCTTAATGTTTCAAGGATATGCTTATCCCACTCGCTGAAGAATCCAAATGACCCCATCAGTTAATTTTTGCAAGATCAGCCACGCTATTGACACTAATTACATTAGAACCTTCTTCCTTCCTGACCAAAACCTTCACATTCATTGTCCAGACAAATGTGTACCCTTTCTCTTTCGCCAGCTGTCGAGTCTGCCGAAATAAGTGTCCTTGGATTTTGGTCAGATTATCATTCAGGAATATTTTCTCAGCCCTGAGAGTGTTCCTTTTGGATATGCAAAGATCTTTGGTTGCTTGGTCGGTGAATCTGACAATAATTGGAGTGATTTTGCCTTGACGCGGTTTCAACCTGTGCGCTGCTTCCAAGGAATGTCGTTCTGGCGCCGGAATGTTAAGTTTATTGCTGAGATTCACCAAGGGACCTGGAATAGGTCTTCCTTTGGTGATTCGGGAATGCCATGAATGTCAATATTTTTCCGGCGCGAGTACAGCTCTGCAATTTCAATGCTATCTCTCATGCGAGCGATTTCAGCAACCTTTTCAGTCAGCCGTTTTCCAAGTTCCTAGGTTTTTGTCTTTAATTTACAGATCTCAGTTTCCTGGGAGCCGATTTTGGCAAGAAGTTCATCATACTTTTTTGACAGTTCCATGAAACTCTATTTTGCTTGTCAACTTTCTTATGAACACTAACTTGCACAAAACTATGGCTAATTTCTGATCCAAGCTTTCAGCTTTTTGAGCCGCAGCATGTGGCTGTTCAGGCTCCCTTGCCGCTTTCGGGGTTTTGGTCGCTTGCATTACTGCTGTCTGAACCCGAAGATTCAGTTTCCTCATCTGCGCATGACTGACATTTCCAAATGTCAATGTCACCTTGTTTCATAACTTTAAATCTTTTTTTTCTGAATGCCTGAGCACTTGCCCAGATGGTAACAATGTTAACAGCGAAAGCATAACAAAAACTGCTCTTTGCCAAGCTTCTGGCATACAAAACACTCTCGTTCCGCCATAACTTCTTGGAAAGGCCTAGAACACTACAATGCTAAAGTATTTCAACACGGCCGTCAGTCCAGTGGAGCATGAAGTTCAGGCAAGTGTGTGTCATTGAGGCACAATTATCTTACCTATAACAAAGAAAACATGGTCAGAGCTCGGTCGCTGCACCACCGGACTGCGGGGCGTGCTTCTTTTGAGCGTCCTTTTGTAGCCCGTTGAACCCGTGGTTTATGACGTCAGCGCCGCCCCCTTTCGCGGCGTTATCGTCCCGCTGTCATCCCCGCTCGCTTGGCCTAGATCCCTGCGCAGATATCTGCCGCAGGCTTAGCGCATCGACGCTTCCATGGATATCGGGCGATGCAGCGGTTCCATGGCTCGGAGCTATAACAAAGAAAACACGGTCAGAGCTCGGTCGCTGCTCCACCGGACTGCGGGGCGTTCTTCTTTTGAGCGTCCTTTTGTAGCCCGTTGAACCCGTGGTTTATGACGTCAGCGCCGCCCCCTTTCGCGGCGTTATCGTCCCGCTGTCATCCCCGCTCGCTTGGCCTAGATCCCTGCGCAGATATCTGCCGCAGGCTTAGCGCATCGACGCTTCCATGGTCATCGGGCGATGCAGCGGTTCCACGGCTCGGAGCTATAACGAAGAAAACACGGTCAGAGCTCGGTCGCTGCTCCACCGGACTGCGGGGCGTTCTTCTTTTGAGCGTCCTTTTGTAGCCCGTTGAACCCGTGGTTTATGACGTCAGCGCCGCCCCCTTTCGCGGCGTTATCGTCCCGCTGTCATCCCCGCTCGCTTGGCCTAGATCCCTGCGCAGATATCTGCCGCAGGCTTAGCGCATCGACGCTTCCATGGATATCGGGCGATGCAGCGGTTCCACGGCTCGGAGCTATAACAAAGAAAACACGGTCAGAGCTCGGTCGCTGCTCCACCGGACTGCGGGGCGTTCTTCTTTTGAGCGTCCTTTTGTAGCCCGTTGAACCCGTGGTTTATGACGTCAGCGCCGCCCCCTTTCGCGGCGTTATCGTCCCGCTGTCATCCCCGCTCGCTTGGCCTAGATCCCTGCGCAGATATCTGCCGCAGGCTTAGCGCATCGACGCTTCCATGGATATCGGGTGATGCAGCGGTTCCACGGCTCGGAGCTATAACAAAGAAAACACGGTCAGAGCTCGGTCGCTGCTCCACCGGACTGCGGGGCGTTCTTCTTTTGAGCGTCCTTTTGTAGCCCGTTGAAACCGTGGTTTATGACGTCAGCGCCGCCCCCTTTCGCGGCGTTATCGTCCCGCTGTCATCCCCGCTCGCTTGGCCTAGGTCCCTGCGCAGATATCTGCCGCAGGCTTAGCGCATCGACGCTTCCATGGATATCGGGCGATGCAGCGGTTCCACGGCTCGGAGCTATAACAAAGAAAACACGGTCAGAGCTCGGTCGCTGCTCCACCGGACTGCGGGGCGTTCTTCTTTTGAGCGTCCTTTTGTAGCCCGTTGAACCCGTGGTTTATGACGTCAGCGCCGCCCCCTTTCGCGGCGTTATCGTCCCGCTGTCATCCCCGCTCGCTTGGCCTAGGTCCCTGCGCAGATATCTGCCGCAGGCTTAGCGCATCGACGCTTCCATGGATATCGGGCGATGCAGCGGTTCCACGGCTCGGAGCTATAACAAAGAAAACACGGTCAGAGCTCGGTCGCTGCTCCACCGGACTGCGGGGAGTTCTTCTTTTGAGCGTCCTTTTGTAGCCCGTTGAAACCGTGGTTTATGACGTCAGCGCCGCCCCATTTCGCGGCGTTATCGTCCCGCTGTCATCCCCGCTCGCTTGGCCTAGATCCCTGCGCAGATATCTGCCGCAGGCTTAGCGCATCGACGCTTCCATGGATATCGGGCGATGCAGCGGTTCCACGGCTCGGAGCTATAACAAAGAAAACACGGTCAGAGCTCAGTCTCTGCTCCACCCGAGGAAACCGCGTTCTTGAACATATTAGCGCAGGTTAAATCTGTCACTGATTGACCCAGCTCGTTAGTAAGATTATTGATACGCGCTTCATCGGGGTTTATCACCTGCCAGAATTTTCTTGGATTAGTAAGTAAAATATTTGGCATGTCATAGCGAAAAAAGGCTTGCTTGGCATCGCTAATTCCGATTAAGTATGCAGCTTCAGCAGCGTAATATTTCTCCCACGCTACTGAGCTTGCCTGAACTTTAGCGTGGGGATAAAGGCGCTTTTTATTTTCTAGTCGTTATAAGGATCTCGTAAACCATTGTTTTTGTCGATTGGATCGAATGGTTATCCTAGGGATAAATTGGTTCTTTAGTTCACATGGTTTGTTTTTAAATAACAGCCAGTTATCATAAATCGAATGGTTGTTAAATTCATCTGCAAAGGTAGAAAACCATGCGTTTCATTCAGTATTTATAGCCTCACAGTTACCTTTGTCATATAAACAAATTGTCTTCTCGTGCATGTCGTGTGGTGGGGGAGCGAAATCGAAGGTAGCATGAATAACATTGTGATCACCAACCTCACGAAGATATGTAAGAGATGTTAAGCTTTCAGGATGACTGGTTAGTATAAGATCTAAAATATTGGCAGATGTCTGCGACACATGGGTTGGCTCCAGTACTAGCTGTGTTAAATTGTAATTTAAACACACTTCTACAAAGTCGTTCACATCAGTTTGATTTGTTAGTAAAGCAGTGCCATTGCGCAAGTTAATGTCGGGAAAATTAATCTCCTAAAAGGAGAATAATAGCATTGGGATGCTTTGAAGTAATGTTATTTAATATGTTTAGAAAAGTTCGGTTGCTGGTGAGGGGGTCGATAACAAACACCTCGCAGTACTGTTTGCGGGGAACATTGACATTTTGAGCGCAGTGTTTCCAAGTGGCGGTCAATGTTAATTTGGGTGCACGTCAATTGTTGGTTCACGGCAATCACAACACCTCCGCCACGTGCCTCTCTCCGATCGCATCGATAAACGTCGACGTTAAGAAGATCGGCCCGGACTTCTGCGTCACTGATTTCTTCTGTAAGCCACGTTTCTGTTAGTATCAGTAGGTTAGTGGCGGATGATGTCATGAGGTTTGATACGTATTCACGCTTTGGCAGAAAGCTGCGTGTGTTCGTGAAAATTACTTAAAAAGACAGATTACAGTGAACTCTCACTTGAGTGAACTTTAAGGGACCGAAGGAAATAGTTCACTTAACTGAAAGTTCACTAAGCTGAATATTCGCTAGACCAACATAAGACATGGCATGCATAGTCAAAAGTTTGAAGTGCAATTCATGGAGCAAAAGACATGGCTTCCACAGTGTTAGAAATGTGTGAAATGGAGTTTGTACATATCAACAAGTACAAGTTCCATAACAGTTTTAATGCTGCCTTTCTCACTTAGAAAAGAAATCTGTTATCTTTTTCTGCACTTGTACTTTTAAAGCATAGGAAGTAACAAAACTGTCCAAGGAGTCAATGTTTTTGTACACTTCTTCTGGCACAGCTTGCTGTTGATACAAAGTCTCTCAACTTTCCAATGTACCCTACAACCTCAGCTAGAGGGCTTGAAACTGGCTCGGCAGTTGCCTCTTCTCCTTCTCTTCATCGTCTCTTTTTCGAAGGAAAGAGACGACGACCATGCCACGACTAGCCGCTCGAAAAAAAAACACACACCACGTGGTTTGTGGCGTGACAGATCGCCGCTTTGCTCTGGCGGCATTGTAAGCGCCAGCGATGTTACTTTGTTCATGGCCTTCGAGATTACATGCTTGCTCGTTTTGTGCGAGCGATCTCGGAGGAGATGTCTCGTTGCCGTTCATTTTCCGCGCCCCCGCTTTGCCCCAGGGGCGCTGTAGCGCCAGCGACCTTGCATGGCCGCTGGAGCGGCGGTTTGATGAGGGCGGGCGTCGGTTGTGATCGTCAAAATAAGCCTTGGTCCTCTGAACGAGTTCGTTAAACTGAAATATTGACTGTTCCGAAATTCGTTTAAGTGAAACACTTTTGCATAGAATCTATGAGAAAACTGCCGAGGATTTTTAAAAAGTTTGTTATTCTGAAATATTCGCTAAACCGACGTTCGTACAACTGAGAGTTTACTGTATTACGTGGGATGGGAGGGCGAGTTCTTATGTTCTTGGGATAATGCGATTGTTATGCTGTTCTGTTTTTTGACGGTCTGTGATGGTCCCGTCAAATATGTAGCGTTTAGTACCTATGTGCAATGTTTTGTAACGCAATGAAAAGCGAGCAGATTTTGCTTTCGCAAAAGCAACAAGGTGCCTGCGGGCGTTTTGTACAGCCTTAGAAAAATATTCGTGGACACTGTGTTTAGTGCCTTTGAACTTACGGCCATTGAATAGGACAGTCTCCTTTGTCTTAAAGTACGTAAATTTAACAATTATAGGACGACGGCGCCCAGCGGTATGTCTCCCGAGACGATGTGCTCGTTCAATTTCTTTTGTATCTATGTTAATGTTAAGGTGCTGATAGCACAGCTGGGTTACGGCTTCTTCACACTGGGTGAATGTTTCCGAGGGATTAGTATCAGGAACACCATAAAACATTAGATTATTTCTACGCCATCGGTTTTCGGCGACATCCATACGCCGTTCCAAGCAAGTAGACAGGTCAGTAATTTTAGTAATTTCTTCTTTTACGGCTTCGATTTCATTTCACAACGGGATGATGCTTTGGCAAAGTTTTTCGACTACTGTAACTCGAGAAGTCAAATCGCACGCCATCTTATTCGTTGCCAGTAGTTTGATCTTAATGCCCTTCATTTCTGCGATTACTTCTTTTTGGCCAGCTGATAGTTTTTGCAGCTCTTTTAGTACAAGGTCAGCACTATCCGGACCCCGGTAAGACTCGGGTTATTCTCCTGACAAGAGAAGCAAGGACCCAATGGTACAAACACACTCAACAGCAATAGCGACACAGCACCGGGTGCTGACCCGGGTAAGACTCGGGTTATTCTCCTGACAAGAGAAGCAAGGACCCAATGGTACAAACACGCTCAACAGCAGTAGCGACACAGCACCGGATGCTCGGCAGCTGCACCAGAAGACGATTGCTAGACTTTTTTGCAAAAAGAGAATACTTGTTACCAACCTGCGTAGCGAAGAGCAACGGGTTAGTTTTCTGCATTGTGGTACAGCAACCGAGCCCACAGAGCGGTGTCGACAACCGCAGCACCTTTATACTTTGCGGGAGCCCTATTGTCAGTGCCGATGGGACCTTCCACAGGGAATCCAGCATCCAGATGTCGCATGGCGGCGCTGACACAGATGAAAGATAGACGATTACCGGACAGTTGGCGACAATAGAGAGTTTTAGCTCAGCGGGTTTACGTTTCGCTCCGCTCGCGGTCTCCACCGTTGCGCCAGCGGAGCGGCTCGCGAAAAAAGAATTTTAGCCCGGCGGATCACTCACCCGCTCGAGCGGATAGAGCGGGGCGCTCTGCTTCCCCACCTAGTGGTCCGAATAGGAGTTACTGAGAAATGAATTTTAATTACGCTAGCTTTTATAATGCAACAAATGTTGAATAAAGATATATTACATGTTCTCAGTACATTATTTGTTAATAATATACTGAGTACTAATGTACGGGTCAGCGCCGCAGTCGCCGTCGTCGATGCAGAACTGCGGCGTTCATGTTCGCGGCTGCCATCTTGCATTTCCCATACACGCCCGCGCGCGCTTACGCACGCTCGCGCGCTGCGTATACCCTCCGCTGGGGAGTGCTTTCCAGCGGGCGTAAACGCTGCTCCGTAAAACCGCTGGCCACTTCAGCGTTGTACGCATGCGCAGTCGTGTCTCCGCTCGCCCGCTCCGCTCCGCTGGCCGTAAACCCGCTGGGCTAAAACTCTAATGTAGAATGAATTTAATTTGTAAAGGTCAGGGCGAGAAACATAGAATTCACTCGTATAGACCGTTCACTATTACATCGCTAATGTACAGGCTAGCAATGCAGGCAATCAAATTAAAGCTTCAAGCATGGGCAGAGAATAATGACATTTTAGGAGAGCTTCAGAATGGCTTCAGAATAGGTAGGCGTTTGGATGATAACTTGTTTATTCTTACTCAGTGTATTGAAATATCAAAAGTAGAAAACAGACTGTTCTATGTGGCCTTTTTAGACATTACAGGAGCTTATGACAACCTAGACCGCAACATATTGTAGTATATTCTGGAAGGGGAAGGCTTAGGTGACGATTGTCTACAGCTTTTGAGAGAGAATTACCTAGGAAATACTGTTTGCATTGAATGGGAAGGGATGAGGAGCGAGGAGAAAGCTCATATAGACAAGGGACTGAGGCAGGGGTTACCTTCATCCCCGCTGCTGTTTATGATGTACATGGTGAGGATGCAGAGGGCGCTAGAAGGAATACCGGGTTTATTCTCTCATACAAACAGGCGGGAACAGTAGTAGAGCAGCAGCTCCCAGGTTTATTTTATGCGGGCGACATTGTGTTGCTAGCTACCAAGCAAAGTGAGTGACTTGCAACGTGTGGCTAATATCTGTGGACAAGAAGGCGAGAATATTGGTTTGAAATTTTGTGTTAGAAAATCAGGTGTTATTTAGTCAATGAAAACAGTGAATAGACAGTGGCAATACAGGGCCAAGAAATGTCTCGGTTAAGAAAATATTAATACCTTAGTATATCGATAAACGAGGGAAATGTATACATATATGGAAACACTGTAAAGTATGATAGCAGTAAAGCGGAAGAGAAATGGAGCCATAATGAAGCACAAAACACTATCGGGATACAATACGTACGAGGTCCTCAGAGGTATATGGAAAGGTCTAATGGTTGCAGGACTTACATTGTGAAGTGTGGTTGTTTGCTTGAAATCGGGGGTACAATCAGGACTCCACGGGAAAGAAAGGTCAGCGGGTCGCCTCATATTAGGCGCTCACGGGAAGACTAATAAATGAAGCTGGACAAGGTGATATGGGCTGGACTAGTTTCGAAGCGAAGGAAGCTCGCAGTAATATTGATTATGAAGAACGACTGAGAAATATGGAAGAAAGTAAATGGGCTGGGAGAGTGTTGAGTTGTTTGTACTGGAAAAGCATTGATTTACAGTGGAGGAAAAGAACTAGGAAGCTTACCAGCAAGTATACGGCCTGTAGGGTGGGCAACACAGCAACAAAGTAGGTCAAGCGGAAAGTCAGAGAGGCTAAAATAATCTCATGGGTGGCGGCAATGGAAAAGAAACCTGCCATGAGTAACTACTTAAGAGGAAAATGAAATCAGGAAAGAAACAATTTATGATAACTCAAAGGGAAGCTCATTACTTGTCGAAGCGAGATCGGGATGCCTTAGAACACGCACCTATAAAGCGAGATATAAGAAGGAAGAAGAAGCATGTGCTTGCGGCGGTAAAGCTAGGGATGGGAAACTATGGAACATATTTTATTAGAATAGGAAGACGTCTACCCAGCGATAGATTTAGGCACCACTGGCCTCCTTGAAGCCCTTGGGTTCAGCGGGAGCAGTGGTAAAGTAAACATGTCTGCAGTAGGCATTAGTAAAAGGCGATTGAGGATTGGTGGAAGAAAAGTGGGGAAACGACGAAAGACGGAGACGTACAAAAGTACAGTGCGCATTAGGGGATAAGAAAATTTGGGTGTTGTAGTTAATAGTGTTTTCCTTTTCTTTTTTTATTGCTTAACCTAGGTAGGACATTAGGTAGTATAAGAGTAAGTACTTGGTGGCGCAACCCACCGCCCCGTTCCAAAGGGGACGCTCATAACATCCATCCATCCATCCATTGCACAGTCGATTTCTATGGTGTAGGCACCAGATGGCGTACAAGGTGACCACGTGCCGGTTTCATTGATGAGGGGTAGCAGCGCACACTCCTCTGGTGTGTTGGTAGCCGGCGTTATCGGTGATGACAGCTGCTCGTGGGTGACGATAGCTACGAGCACCTGCGTGGCGAAGAGCAACGGGTAAGTTGTCTGCATTGTGGCACAGCAACCGAGCCCACCGAAGTGCTCTCTCAATATCTTCACAGCGATGTTGTAGTTGCTGTATTTCATCAGAATTGCTCCGATTGCTCATTTAGCCATTCCCGTCAAGTACATCAATAGATACTTGAGCTTTTTTCTACGTGGCGGCTCGATATTTTGGTGAACTGTCGCACTGGTAGTGACACCGAAATTCTTGCCACTGACCCACATCGCTTGCATACATAGGCTTCTGATGTCTCAGGAGCACTATTGACCGGTGACATGGTGCACTGACCTGGCTTTGGGACACATCAGTCTGCCCAGCGCTAATCTGGATCGCTCTTCCCCGGAGATTGGTCGCTGGTGTTCGCACACTGTTGGCGTTGCTCTAAGATGAACTGGGCATCAGATCTCGCAGAGGATCTTCTCGTAGTTGGCAGCAACCTCAAGTTCACTTTCTACAGCGTCATATTTCGTAATATCGAAGTTCTCAGCTTCATTGCTCATCAGAAAGGTGACATGCCTGTTGCCATCGCGCCCTTTGGAAACAGGATTCTGCAACAGTACTGTGAGGAGCATAATATATCGAGACACTTGCCCCGGCAGTTTCATGTACTTTCCGAAGACACTTGCCTGAAATCACGTTCACGGAAGGGCGATTTCGAGGTTTCACGGAGCCAAAATTTCTAACAAACGAGGATCCGTGGCCAAAACACTCGGACATCTTGCCTAAGCAAGGGCTAGCTTCTTCTTCCTCCTCTTCTCCTCCTTGGTTTCTGCGTTGTACAGCGCCACAGTCCATTTTCAGCAAGCTATTCTATCATGACAGAGACCAAACCGTTTACCTGTGCAAGCGCGACCCAAAACGAATGGTGGTGTCTCGATTGCTGTAGCTGACAATATTGTCCAATATCACAATTTAATGTCTTTAGTAGTGATTTGTGTTCATATCGTTATGAACTATTACAGTGCATTACTCCGGTTGTGTTATCGCCTCCTAAGTACAGCATTTACATTTTGTGATGTTGCATTACGCGGTCCTTTCTTTTTGCTCTAGAGTTTGTACGCCCAACCTTTAGGTCAAGCGATTTCAATTTCAGAAAAATACTAATTTCCCCCCATCGTTGCGGTACATCTACCAAAACGTAATCTTCTGCTAACCTGATTTAAATTTTAATTTTATGCACCTTGTTTCTAAGCCTTTATCCTACATCTAAGCTCCTAGACCCAATTCCTCACCACCAAACCTGATTTAGTAATTCTCTCACTAATTTTTGTGGCTTAAGCCATTTTCTCATGAAAGGCAGTTTTGTTAATCGAATTGGTAGTGCCGAAACAATTAGATTTTGCGAAAGCCTACGACTTTGCAATTATTGAGCTTCCATTTTTGCTTGTCAAATACATGCTAGAACTTTTTTTTTTACCGTACAACTTACGAAAACTGAAACATCTGAAAAGATTGCACTGCTTGTCACTAAGTGTGTGACATCAGGACAACGTTCCTCAAAGAAATGCACACCGTGGTATACTTAGACGCTAAAAAATACTGTCAAACAAAAAACACCCCTTTTACAACTCGCAAGAAACATTTAAATTTGTAGGGCTGCTGATTGCGACACTTAATGTGTACCAGTAAAAGCAAACCACGTCCTTTAAACTGCTTTCTTCTTTCTTTATAAGCACACTTTTCAACTACTTATTTCTTTCTACTAACCTGCCAAAATTGTGGAGCATGTTCAAGTGTAATGAAAAGCTACATACCAAATACAAATGTACAAATACTAATGGTAATGTAATGAGAACTAGCAAGCAAGGAAGGTCAAGCAGCCTGAAACGATGCCTCTGCTAGAACTTTTTCTGATGTTCTGTTGAAGCGTCAGACGTGCCCAATTACATTTATATTTCAATCATTCCACCTGTTCCTGAAAGGAAATTCATCCATGTGCATGTAGCATATAGCTACAAAAGAAACCAATCGGGGTAAAGTTGGATGAATATTGTCACTTTCATGAACCTCCCTCCACTTTACGGGATTCCACAGCACTGGTTTGCCAGAATCCAGCTGTTGTTGACCTTGCTGAGATTCAAGTTAATTCATTATTTAAACATGTCTTGTTGTGGTATTCGTCAGATGAATTCAATGTTCTTGAATAATGCTACTAATAATGTATCTATATGCAGGATTTTTCAGCCAACCCTTGCCAAGCCTTAAGAAATTCGTGTGTGCGTTATGACGATGCAAACAACATAATATCATTCACTGTCCTCACGAGCAACTTGGATTATTTGTTTTTTACTGTGAGCTTAGGTTTTAACAACAATTTTATTATAGTTGTTTAAAAGCACGATCCTAATGGAAGCGGTTGTAGAGCTGATTAAAACATCTAAGTAATTTTCTTCTGTGGCGATAGCTGCTGTGCTCGAGGGTTGTAGTTTGGGCAAGTTAGCATTCCATGGAGTTTTCTTGAATTAACACAACTACGAAAAAGTAAAGGAAGCAAGACACACAGAAATAAAAACAGGAGAAAGGGGCCTGCTAAAGAAACATCTTTTTTTTTTTATGGACTGCAAGGAAAGTGCGCGAGGTTTGAAGAACTGCACGTGACTAGACACTTGAACACAGCGACATTAATGCCCTCAAACAGGCTGCCAACAAATGATCAATACTGCATGCAGACCGAAGGCAGGAATAGGCTGCAAGTCTGCAAGTCCATGGACACACATGTTGTCTCTAATACTTAACTACCCACAGTGAAAACCTCCTATCCCGTTATGCTGTCTGCCAACAGCAAAACGCTAGCAGAGCTTCAAGAATTGCTATGCGTCACTTCGCATATCCCATGGCTTCATTTATTTCAACAGTAGGCGTATCACCACAAACGTGGATGCCGAGACCATCGTATTTGATCCATCTCTGTAGCTTAAGGCCTGTTTATGCCTTCGGTCTGCGTACAGCGTCGATTATTTTTTAGTAGCATATTTGAGGCCACCAATGTTGCTGCATGCTTTGCTATTCAAGTGGTATTTTCCAAATCTTGCGCACTTTCTTTGCTGGCCGGAAAAATTAAAACCACAGCAAATCAAGGAAAGAAATTTTTTAGATATTTGTCAATAGGCTTTTCAACCTCTCGGTAGAAAATTTTGTATTTAAGGCATTACTTCAACAGTTAATGAAGCATTACTAACGTTTTGGTACATTTCCATGTTTCTGTTCCGCCAGGTTCCTTTTGACAGCTGCGAGAACCACACCGGAACATTTGCCATTATCCTTGTTATTTTTCCTTTCTGAACTACCAGAATTAGGCCACTGTGTTCGTTTTATAATATCTCAAAAGAAACAATGCTGGGGGTGCATCACATCACAACACTGAAAGGGTTAATAAAGTTTTGTAATTGATTCCCTAAGAATACGGTGAAAGAATACCCAGTTGCCCAAGAAGACATTGAATACTAAATTGCATTCTGATAAAGCACACGTGTATTTTTTAAAGCTTGGCACAGAGTCCGCTGCAACATGCTGCCTTTCATTATACCTTCTCACCCAGTCCTTTTGAGTGCTTGTAGTTGCCAGCAGAATGAAAGGTACGGAAGATGGTGCCTATGTTCAAATCAAGTAATGAGATCGCTGAGCGTGTTATAGCCTAGCATAGAATTTTACTGCCTTGCTTATTATAAATACGGCACCATTCTTTTCCATCGTTTCGCTGCCTGAATAGTAAATCACGAAGTCCTTAAAATTAAAGTACCCCATGCCTGTCCATTTCAGCACGGTAGTACCTAAAACAGAAATGTTTGCTCTTACCATTTCTTCCTTCATTATTTTTAGTTTTCCTTGACATGTGTTTGTAACGTTCCAGACAACTACTTTAAGGCTCTTGATTTGCCGGGTCTTTATTTTGGAAGGGACAAGCTCAGTGCCTGGAGTTTCCCCTGAAAAGTCCTAACGCACGGTCAGGCTCGATACAGCTCCGAGCACTTCCGCAGTAGCAGATGAGTTGCTTTCAGACATGGTGACATCATCTAGCAACATAGCTTCCTTTACTGTGTTCCTGATTATGGCGTTTTTGGCAGTGGATAAGAGAGTAGTTTTCCGCTGCTTTCTCCCTCACGGTGTCACAGCTGGTAGAGCAACGCCTGTGAGTATCTGGGCACCAGCTGGGCCAATGTTGCTCATCTTTACCTGGTGACGGTGCTGGCTCCACTGCTGCCTGCAGTCAGGATATTCTATTTAGTTTGGCCCTATCCTTAGGGTCTGTCTAACAAAGGTGTCCCTGCCAGTAGGTGCAGTACTGCTGGCATAGCTATTCGGGGTGGCATACATGTCCTTCCATCACATCAAGATAGAGATATGAATAACCAGCACAATCGTTCAGCAATCAGATCTATGTAACGTCGGTAAGTAGTGCTCACAATGGCTCATGGTTAATTCTCAATGCCAGTAAATGTAAAGTTAAGTCAGCCTCATGTCTCCCTAACCTACCTACATCATTCAGCTATGAAATTACCACAACTGTACAAATACCTTGGAATTTACATAAGCAGTAGTCGTTCTTCGTATAAACACATTAATCAAAACACTTTTGCTGCAAACTCAGGCCTAGGCTAGATGCACAGGAGCTCTCCTGGGTTCTACAGCATTTAAGGTTATTAATGTACACTATTAATACCAAATTCGAGTTTTTGTCATCAGTGTGGGATGCTGGACAAATTACATTAGCCGATGTGACTAAACCTGCTCAGAACAGATCAGCTTACTTTGCCTCCTCTAACTTCTCCTGCACAGCCAGTCTTCTATTAATGTAGACAGACCAGCTTGTTCTTAATTTACAGCTTCGAAGAATAATTTTATGCAACTGTTTATTCGATAAGATTTCTTTTATATCTCCAGCCCTAAAAAGGAAGTGATTTCAGAGCTGTCTAAGTACCGTCACATCTTGACCATTCAGTTTCTATTGCCTCCTGAAGAACAAAATTTCTACTTTACTCATTCCTAAGACTCTGACGGAATGGGACCACGTTCCCTCCTGCATCACCTGCACTAAAGATGTATCATTGTTATAGACTGCTGCGAGTGAACACATCATGAGCTATTTCACCTAATACATTGTTCCATAAGTGTTCCTATTCATTCCTTGTGCCTCATTATTATGCTAATGTATTGCACCCACACCCCCTGGGCCCTGACTGTATTGAAACTAATAAATCAAACTGCACTTTTAGAGTCATCCATATGAAGTCCAATTGTTCACATAGGTAAGAAGTAGGCCTCGAACAATTCTGAAAGTACAGAGATGAGAATGCATAATAAAGAAAGCCCTAAGCAGTTAACCTATGTTGACTGTGTGCACACTGTCGTCATTAATAATTGTAATGGCTATTGATAAAATTCAAAATGTACAAGCTTCTGAAATGGCAATAATTAACAATGAGTATACCAGACGATGCAAGCATAGCGATTACTAAACAACATGCGTCCTCTTGATTTATAGAAATTAGTAGGGATGTGCGAATAGCAGTATTTGGGGACGAATCCAATATTGTCACGTGGTAGTGACGTCAAAGAACACAGTAGCAAAACTGTGAAAGGCGAAAACTAGCTTTTATTGGGCGAACCTGTGCCCACAAAACAGGCTACACTTAAAGCACAACGAGAGCGGCGAGCACAGTCTGCGATCGTCGTAAAATCTGATCAGCGAGTCAAGCGCGTCGGCTTTTATACAGCAGTCGTCGAATGTTCCAGACTAATCGTTCGGACCCGCGTACCTTCCACAAAGTTCTACACCATTCGCGTGACACGATGAAATCAGATAACACAACGTTCGGCGACAACAGATAGCCGGGTAGAAGTATCTATAACTTTCCAGAAACTTCGGATACATGCAGGCGCGTCCCGCGCTGTGAGATTACATTTGTTAGGTGGCGAAACGTGGTCGCCCGATGAAGATAAGTACACGTGTCAATACCCCCTCTCTTAAAAAAGCATCGACCCGATGCTGCATACAAACGAAATAAGAAAAACACCCGTAGCAAAGAAAACAGCAAAATAAGGAAGTTCGTCAGCGTCCGTAAAAGGGTTTCAGACGCACCACGTGGACCACTTCAGATCGTGCGCGGCGCCGCTGTGATAGCGAAATGCCGTCTGGCACGACCTCATAGTCCAGTGCGCCAATACGTCGAATGACCTTGTAGGGTCCGAAATAGCGGCGCAATAGTTTCTCACTCAGTCCTCGTCGGCGTATCGGTGTCCAAACCCAAACTCGGTCGCCGGGCTGGTACTCGACGAAGCGTCGTCGGAGGTTGTAGTGTCGGCTGTCGGTCCTCTGTTTGTTCTTGATCCGCAGGCGGGCGAGCTGTCGGGCTTCTTCGGCGCGCTGGAGATAGCTAGCGACGTCAACATTCTCTTCGTCAGTGACGTGGGGCAGCATAGCGTCGAGCGTCGTCGTCGGGTTCCTGCCGTAAACCAGCTTAAACGGCGTGATCTGTGTTGTTTCTTGCACCGCCGTGTTGTAAGCGAAGGTTACATACGGCAGGACCGCGTCCCACGTCTTGTGCTCGACGTCGACATACATTGCTAGCATGTCGGCGAGGGTCTTGTTCAGGCGCTCCGTGAGACCATTCGTCTGCGGATGGTAGGCAGTTGTCCTCCTGTGGCTTGTCTGGCTGTACTACAGAATGGCCTGGGTGAGCTCTGCTGTAAAAGCCGTTCCTCTGTCGGTGATGAGGACTTCTGGAGCACCATGTCGCAGCAGGATGTTCTCGACGAAAAATTTCGCCACTTCGGTTGCGCTGCCTTTTGGTAGAGCTTTAGTTTCAGCAAAGCGGGTGAGATAGTGCGTCGCCACGACGATCCACTTATTCCCGGATGTTGACATCGGAAACAGCCCCAACAAATCCATCCCAATCTGCTGGAATGGTCGGCGAGGAGGTTCGATCGGCTGTAGTAATCCTGCTGGCCTTGTCGGTGGTGTCTTGCGTCGTTGACAGTCTCGGCATGTCTTGACGTAACGGGCGACGTCGGCGGTCAGACGCGGCCAGTAATACCTTTCCTGTATTCGCGACAGCGTCCGGGAGAACCCGAGGTGCCCAGCGGTTGGATCGTCGTGTAGGGCGTGCAGTATTTCTGGACGCAGCGCTGACGGTACAACAAGAAGGTAGCTGGCGCGGACTGGTGAGAAGTTCTTCTTCACGAGCAGGTTGTTTTGTAGCGTGAACGAAGACAACCCACGCTTAAATGCCCTAGGGACAACGTCGGTGTCCCCTTCCAAATACTCGACGAGGCCTTTTAGCCCCGGGTCTGCTCGTTGCTGTTTAGTGAAGTCTTCCGCGCTTATTATCCCAAGGAAGGCGTCGTCGTCCTCGTCGTCTTGCGGCGGGAGATCGATGGGGGCGCGTGATAAGCAGTCGGCGTCGGAGTGTTTTCTTCCGGACTTATATATATTACAGTGACGTCATATTCTTGTAGTCTGAGGCTCCACCGCGCCAGCCGTCCTGAAGGGTCCTTTAAGTTAGCTAGCCAACACAACGCATGGTGGTCGCTGACGACTTTGAATGGCCTGCCATAGAGGTAAGGGCGGAATTTAGCTGTAGCCCATATGATGGCGAGGCATTCCTTTTCAGTCGTAGAATAATTGCTTTCCGCTGTTGACAGCGACCGGCTAGCATACGATATCACCCGTTCAAGTCCTTCTTTCCTCTGGACTAGGACGGCACCGAGGCCTAGGCTACTGGCGTCAGTGTGGATTTCGGTATCGGCGTCCTCGTCGAAGTGTGCAAGTACCGGCGGCGACTGCATCCGTCGTTTGAGTTCTTGAAATGCCTTGGCCTGCGGCGTTTCCCACTTGAACTCGACATCACATTTGGTTAGATGTGTTCGCGGCTCCGCGATGCGTGAAAAGTCCTTGACAAAGCGCCTATAGTAGGCACACATGCCAAGGAATCTGCGCACTGCCTTCTTGTCGGTTGGCTGCGGGAATTTTGCGATGGCAGCTGTCTTCTGTGGGTCGGGGCGTACTCCTGATTTGCTGATGACGTGGCCTAGGAACAAAAGCTCATCGTAAGCGAATCGACACTTTTCCGGCTTCAGAGTGAGCCCTGATGACTTGATGGCCTCTAGTACTGTCGCAAGCCGCCTCAGGTGATCGTCGAAATTTCCGGCGAAGACGACGACGTCATCCAAGTAAACGAGACAGGTCTGCCACTTCAATCCTGCTAAAACTGTGTCCATCACGCGCTGGAACGTTGCAGGCGCCGAGCACAGTCCGAATGGCATGACCTGGAACTCGTAGAGGCCGTCTGGGGTGACGAAGGCAGTCTTTTCGCGATCTCTTTCGTCGACTTCTATTTGCCAATAGCCAGACTTGAGGTCCATTGACGAGAAGTATTTAGCGTTGCAGAGCCGATCCAGTGCGTCGTCTATCCGTGGGAGGGGGTAGACGTCCTTCTTCGTGATCTTGTTCAGACGACGATAATCGACGCAGAAACGCAGGGTTCCGTCCTTTTTTTTCACCAAGACTACAGGAGATGCCCACGGGCTTTTGGACGGTTGGATGATGTCGTCGCGCAGCATTTCGTCGACTTGGTGCCTTATAGCTTCACGTTCTCGCGTCGAAACTCGGTATGGGTTCTGGCGGAGAGGTCGAGCGCCCTCTTCGGTTATGATGCGATGCTTTGCGACTGGGGTTCGTGGAATCCTTGATGACGTCGAAAAGCACTCTTTGTATTGTCGAAGTAGGCTTCTGAGCTGTTGTTGCTTAATCGTGGGGAGACTTGGATTTATGTCGAAGTCTGGCTCGGGAACTACGGTCGTCGGGGTAGATGCGGCAGAATCAGAGAGGACAAACGCATTGCTGTTTTCCAGAATTTCCTCGATGTATGCGATCGTCGTGCCCTTGTTGGTGTGCTTGAACTCCTGGCTGAAGTTTGTCAGCAACACTTTCGTGTGTCCTCCGTGCAGTCGAGCGATCCCTCTTGCGACGCAAATTTCACGGTCTAGCAGTAGACGTTGGTCGCCTTCGATGACGCCTTCTACGTCAGCGGGTGTTTCGGTGCCGACCGAAATAAAAATGCTGGAGCGAGGCGGGATGCTCACGTGATGTTCGAGCACACTCAATGCGTGGTGACTACGAGGGCTCTCCGGCGGTATCGCATGATCTTCCCACAGCGTTATTGACTTCGACTTCAGGTCGATGACTGCGCCGTGTTGGTTGAGGAAGTCCATGCCGAGAATGACGTCTCGTGAACACTGTTGGAGGATAATGAAGGTGACAGGGTAAGTCCGGTCGTGGATGGTAATTCTTGCCGTGCACATTCCTGTCGGCGTAATCAGGTGTCCTCCAGCGGTCCGAATTTGAGGGCCTTCCCATGCAGTCTTAACCTTCTTCAACTGGACGGCGATGTGTCCACTCATGACTGAGTAATCGGCGCCTGTGTCGACTAAGGCGGTGACTGCGTGGCCGTCTAGAAGCACGTCGAGGTCGGTGGCTCTTTGTCTTGCGTTGCAGTTGGGTCTTGGCGTCGGATCACGGCTGCGTTGTGTTGAACTGAAGCTGGTACGTCGCGACGTCAAGTCTTCTTTCGTCGGTGTAGTCTTGGCTTCCTGATTTCGTCGGGACGGCGGCGTGTCGTTATGTCGTCGAGGTAGTTTCGTCGGTGTCTTCGTCGGCGGCGGAGGATCTTCGTCAGTTCGACGAACAGCAACCGCACCTCCATCGGTTGCTGCTTTTAGTTTTCCGGATATGGGCTCGCTGACCGGCCCCGGACTGGACCAGTGTATGGTCGGCGCTGCGGTGACAGGTAGCGGCCTGGTGATGGCGAACGGGACGGCCGTCGAGGGCTCCACTGAGTAGCGGCGAGGTAGTCGGCGATGTCACGTGGGCGCTCTCCAAAGCTGTGGACGCGGCGCGTTGACGGCGAACCCTCTCAGTCCCAAGTCGCGGTATGGGCATCGGCGGTAGATGTGCCCCGCTTCTCCGCAGTGGTAGCAGAGCGGGCGGTGGTCAGGAGCACGCCAAATGTCCGTCTTCCTCGCGTAGGTGCGCTGGGCGATGGGTGGTCGTGCTGGCGCTGGCGGCGGCGGACGACGGAACTGCGGCGTGACAGGGCCCTGGCGCGGTCGCGGAGGGGGACCTTGACGGCGTGCGACGGCGGCGTAGGTCATCGCTTGCGGCTCAGGCTGGGGCGATACAGGGGCTACTCCAAGTTGTTGTTGGAGCTCCTCACGCACGGCGTCGGAAATCGAAGCCACTTGAGGCTGTGATGGTGGGAACAGCTTTTGTAGCTCCTCCCGCACGACCGCTCGGATAGTCTCGAGCAGGTCCTCGGTGGCCAGTGATTGAACTCCGGCGTAGTTTGTCGAGTTTGTGCGGCGGTCGAATTGCCGGTTTCGCATCTCGAGTGTCTTCTCGATGCTGGTGGCCTCGCGAAGAAACTCGTCGAGGGTCTTCGGTGGGCTTCGCACCATTCCGGCAAAAAGTTCCTCCTTCACACCACGCATCAGCAGGCGGACTTTCTTCTCCTCGGGCATATCAGGGTCGGCGTGGCGGAAGAGACGGCTCATTTCTTCCGTGTTGATCGCGGTCGTCTCATTAGGTAGCTGCACCCGGGTTTCTAATAGCGCTTGGGCTCGTTCTCGGCGTACGACGCTTGCGAATGTCTGCAGGAAGCCGCTTCGGAAAAGTTCCCAGGTCGTTAAGGTGGCTTCTCGGTTCTCAAACCACGTCCTGGCCGCGTCTTCCAAAGCGAAAAAGACATATCGCAGTTTGTCGTCGCTGTTCCAGTTGTTAAAGGTAGCGACTCTCTCGTACGTCTCAAGCCAGCTTTCCGGGTCCTCGAAAGTTGAACCGCGGAACGTCGGAGGCTCCCTGGGCTGCTGCAGCACGACGGGTGACGCTGGGGCTGCCATTGGGGTGGACTTGGTGGCCATCTTCCTAGTCGTATCAGGCAAAAGTCCGTGCTCCGGGGGCAGTCCTTGCAGCCTGCGGCTACCTCGCTGGTTCTTGGCGACGTTGGTGTCTTCCGAGTGCGGGCTTGGGTCACGGCTTTGTGGGGGCGTCCGGTACATGAACGCAAAGCACCTCCACCAGATGTCACGTGGTCGTGACGTCAAAGAACACAGTAGCAAAACTGTGAAAGGCGAAAACTAGCTTTTATTGGGCGAACCTGTGCCCACAAAACAGGCTACACTTAAAGCACAACGAGAGCGGCGAACACAGTCGGCGATCGTCGTAAAATCTGATCAGCGAGTCAAGCGCGTCGGCTTTTATACAGCAGTCGTCGAACGTTCCAGACTAATCGTTCGGACCCGCGTACCTTCCACAAAGTTCTACACCATTCGCGTCACACGATGAAATCAGATAACACAACGTTCTGCGACAACAGATAGCCGGGTAGAAGTATCTATAACTTTCCAGAAACTTCGGATACATGCAGGCGCGTCCCGCGCTGTGAGATTACATTTGTTAGGTGGCGAAACGTGGTCGCCCGATAAAGATAAGTACACGTGTCAATATGATATACCAGAAGTGAATCAAAAGAAGAATACCTTTCAAAATCGTTTGCAAACAATGTACAACATCCCCGCCAACAATTTTCATATATCGATATTCACAAAAGATAGAAATATTCTATCGGCACACGACACATTATATACCATGCTTTCTTAAAAGTGAAAAGGAACCACTAGGAACAACCATAAGTTTTCCGAAAATCGGGGCCTCTTTGAGCATATGTGATCGTGCATTATAGCACAAAGGTGATAAAGGTAACATTGTGGATAAATTTATCATGTGTGTATACCTTTGCAGCCAAACCATATGTGCACTGTCTGCAGCAATGGCAGAGTTAAAAAAAAACACTATCAAGCTCCAATTGTCATAGCAGATGGCGGCGCTGTTGTATAAAGTATGTTGCAATGAATGCTATCCTGATTTATTCGGCTGAGAGGAAAAAGGTGCCGGATTTCTATAGGCTACCGACAATACCATCAACGGGATGCCGTGTCTTGACATATTATTTCGAGTTACCGTGTTTAGATGCAAAGGTATGGTGGTATGAGCTATGCAATGTGCTCTAGTACGTCACTTCCTGTGTGGGTGGGGCAAAAGTTACATTTTTGGTTCAATTTCATGCTTGATTGTGCGCAGTCGACAAATTGAAGTATTAGCAAAATGTTCGCATTTTCAAGTGGTGGCTGTTCAATTTTATGACCTAATCGAATAGTGACTATTCGTTATTGAATAGTTAGTATTCGTTTCGAGGATTGAACCAAATTGGACAATGTTTGATTCGTTATTCAAAATTTTAGAATATCCGCACACCCCTACAAATGAGCCACATATGTCAATACTTGTTCAAGCCCAATTCATAGTGCGGGGTACTGGAAGCCGGCATAAGATGCAGATGGTAACTCTTCCCTCATTCTTGCTACAACGCAAGCAGGCAGTACCACTCAGTTGTGCGGCCCAAGCCTCTTCCATATCCACCGGGTGAAGATCCGAGAGGCCACGAAGCGATATTTTCTGTAAGGAAAAAGTACGCATGAAAAAGCCACATCAACAGCATGCTTCGCATGTTTTACTTGCAGATTTCTCCCCTCATGTTGGTGCCATTTTCCGTCACTTCCGAGTACATGGCTTTTAATACTGCTGGGTTCAAGCAAATGCTTGCAAAGTGTGCATGTCGAGTTATGCAGTCGTCGTTGCCTTTTTCAGTGATCTTCGAAATATCTCGGCAGCGCATGTTCTCCATAGCGTTTTCACTCGTCACACACAGCCCACAGGTACACCTGCATTCACACCCACGCAGAAAGATATTTCTTGAAAGCAAGCGACGTTTGCGCTTTGTAAGGTGCATTTTCCGCCCATTTGTAAGTCGCAACGCTGCTGGCACGGTCGGCGCTCATTATCCAGCGTGTAAAAAGCAGTCGGACAGCTAGTCCGACCACGCTATATTGCTTCTTAAGACGCACACGACAGTTTGAGCACAGACGACCGCCTTGGACACAGCTCGCTTAACGCTATGCAAAGCAACATCACAGCTGTGTGTCATTGCGGCGTAGCACATATGCCAGCAGCCATTACCCACACAAAAGCGTTCGCACGCAAGCCTCCATGAACGACGAATTTTGCACAAGACGGCGACTATGAGGAGAAGCAAGCAAGGGAAACCGACCAAACTTTCAGCAACTAAACTTTTGCGCCAATTATAACAGACGTTGCAAAGAACACGAAAAATAGCAGCATAGATGCGAAGCTTCAACGTATCTTGCTCGCTCAGTAAAGGCAACGTAAAATGATGATATAAGCTTTCACGTACCAATTCATGTCGTGACCGTCGCGTTGTGGAGGTCCTGTAGGCTCTGGGTCGTCTGGTTCCCGAGTTGTGCACGTTCGACGCGTTGCGCCACAGGGTCGAAGCCCATTTTGTTAGTCATCCACTCAATGCAAGCACGGAGCGCGGGATCCATCGGCAAGCTCTCTTAGGCGCGCTACCGATGTAACTACGCACAGTATGTAAACAGGCCGCGCACAGATGACGTTACAAACAGTGGTTTGGAGGACCAGAACAATGAACAGCAGAAATCGCATCAACACACAGTTGCACAGCCGGGCGCACTGAGAAGCAGGCGACCGGAAATACCATGTTGCCAACAGCACCCAGCACCCGTTAGCTTGCTCGAGAAGTAGCAGCGAAAGAAGAAACGCAACATTGAAGCCTGGTGACGTAACGCCGTCGGCGGGTCACCACCAAAGGATCCGCCTCCCTCCGTCTGAACGGACCACGTTGGGGAGGAAACAGGGAGATAAATAGTCCTATAGTGATATCTACGCTCCTGCTAGGTCTTTTTCAAAATTTATTTCGATAATAAGTTCTTGGGAAGTACAAGACTTGTCCGAAGGTGCTTTTCAAGCTTCAGAGAAAAGTCGTTCAGGGCCCCTTAACGGTCCATACACCCGGCATCGGCTGACGCTCAAAGGTTTCCCTTTCTACGGACACGGCTAAGCCACGCGTGGTTAAGCGCGGGAGTGTCCATCTTCCAGTTGCTCGGATTCATGGTGTCGCAACACCCCAAACGCCTGCTGACGGAGAAGCCCCGGCGAAGGTTGGGCCTAGCTAACACAAAAAGCAACATGGCCTTCTTTTCTCGCAACTTTTCCTCATACAAGAAACTTCCCTGCATGCGCTTAACGTGCTGGAAGTGTCAGTCGTGGTATTCCTAAAATTATTGTAATTTCTCTTAACGTTATCTCACACATCCTGTCCTTCCATCGAAACAGGCTTGTACCCCAAATTTTTCTGGGGGGGAGGGCACCGCAAGGTCACCTTTCAATGTAAATGGCGAGGGGATGTACCTTTACTAGGGCAAATGTGAATAATGCTCACCATTCCTCATAAAGACGTGTAAACCCGCAAATGAGAAATGAAATAAGGTGTGTCTTGCAGGTACGACCGTCAGGTAAACCTCTCCTTTACTTGGAAAGCAAGGAACCACGTCAAGTGGACTCACGCTGGAAAGAACCGCAGGAAGAACACTGCCAAGAAGTAAACAAGTGAAACTGTAAAATAAAAATGTCTGGAAGCTTTTTTGAACGAACACTAGGAGAATTGTAGAGAAATATATATTTGCGGGACAATCACAGTACTCTTGGCTCCCTCGCTTACAGCTCAACCAAGTTTAGTGCCAAACCCGACTCGCATGGTTATTTGGGAAGTTGCGTAACGATTCGTGGTCGCCAGTTGCGTACAACTGCGTAGAGTGCAGGACGCTGAGGTTCTAGGCGTACTGCGTCCACCGCGGAACGTTAGAAAAAGACCCACATAAGCACAGCACACAAGTGGCTACGTCAGGCGGCTCGATTGATAACTGTAGAATCCTCATTCAAAACACACGGCATTGTGAATAAAACCGCTACAGACACGATACGGGGTGAGGCGACAACACAGGCCGGTACTTGCAACTAAATTTTTATTGTAAAACAGCATGGCTTCTATAGAGGATGGCAAGTGTAACCCGACAACCAATAGTAACCAGTAGGCCATTATGAACCAGGTTGAAGTGAAGTCCAAAAACATTTTTAGATAACAGAATCTTCTCGGCAGATTGAAAACGGCTGCATACACGTGGAAGTGAAAAAAGTGAGGAACGCATATGAAATTAATAACACGTAAACGTGAGCAAAGAAAATTAATAATGCATGAAAAAGATTAAAACCTAAGGTCAGAACCCTGAAAGGCGACAAAACCGCTCGTGGGAATGATGGCACAAAGAACCATATATAGAAGAATGCAACAAAGAACTCACGTGGCAAGAAATCCCAGTTCTTTGCGTTCGAAACCGGACGACTGTGCTAGTTTCCCTTCAGTCTCTGTCTTGGGAAAAGAACTGGGGTTTTTTGGCACGTGAGTCCTTTGTGGTATCCTTCTATGTGTAGTTCTTCGTGCCATCACTCCCACGAGCGGCTTTGTCCCCTTTCAGGTTTCTGACCGTGGGTTTTTTTCTTTTTTCATGCATTATTAATTTTCTTTGCTCACGTTTACGTGTTATTAATTTCATGTGTTTCACTTTTCACTTTCACTGTTTTTCACTTCCACGGGTATCCAGTCCTTTTTAATCTTCCGAGAAGATTCTATTAAATTTTTTTGGCCTTTACTTCATCCTGGTTACTATTGGTTTGCGGGGGACGCGTGCTATTCTCTATAAATGCAATGCTGTTTTTCAATAAAAATTCACTTGCAAGTACCGCCCTCTGTTGTCGTCTCCCTCCGTCCCATGTCTGTAGCGGTTTTATTCACAAATGGCCTACAACTTTACCCTGCTAAATAAAACACATGGAATCATTCACCCCTTCCGGCGGCGTTTTCTCTACTTCCTTTTTAAATAAGAAGTTGTTGATCCATAAATATTTTCACAAAGAACAGTTAAATTTGTGAATTGTCGCTTTTTCTCCCTATTTGGCTGTTGCTTCGGCTATCTGCCTTAGTAGATCGCTTGATTTCTGAATTCCTTACGACTCTTCTTTCCCAGTTCCTGACTATGTGCGAAAAGTGCTGCACAATTGGAGAAAAACCAGACGAGGTAACGGGTGGCATTCACATTGTTTAACGGTTACTGCAGGGTTTGATGATGGACGCTGTTTCGCATGATTTTATTTTCCACTTTATCTAAACCATATCACGCGTATATGGCGCCGAGGATCTGCAGCGTCGAGGCCAGCCGTCTCCCGAGGAAATAATGAAGCGAAAGGTTAAACGCAACTGGCGCTTTCTTGGGCCGCAGCTCGTTCCACGAGCTTACAGACCAGCTGACTGCGAACTGAATTCCTTTCCTGCTGACTGGATCAGTCTAAACAAAGAAAGTTGAACTAACGAAGCAACAGCGATGCGCATGACCATTGTAATAGATGGTGACGACTGAACGCATCTCGAATTAATAACGCGGGCACCACACAGATGAGAAAACTGGCATTCATACCCAAGGAGATGCCTATCACTATTGCCCTCCAAAAGGAGTGAAAAACACAGCAAAATGTTGACTGTCGAATAGTTGTCAACCCTCAAGATTGATTTGGGAGCGCTTTGGGAATGTGTGTGAGGAGTGGTGGCGTGGGCGGAGGTGGGGAGGGGGTATGCCGCCTAAATTGAGGGAAAGCGCCCCCCCCCCTGGGTACATGCCTGCATTGGAAGGATCGTGAATACGAAGCGGTCATCTAAGTCACAACTACATGCGCCTTTTAAATAGTTCACTTCTATTAGGCCAACGGGATACTGCGGCCTGTATTTCTCTGTGTTGCGCCATGTCTATGAGGAACAGTGAAATTGTACTTTCGGAGTTTTTGGGACTCACGCACCAACTTGATCTGAAGTGTTTTGATGTAGTCAAACAAGTAGATTTTAATCTATAAATAAATTGGCGACCATTCAGACGTTAGCAAAACCTTTGGAGCGCCCAGGTTATCACCAGAAACTAGAGCTCTGTGAAGGTGCGCGCCGTGTCTAAAATTTAGGAGACGGTGCCTTGTATTTGACATTAGTACTCGTACCCCCAATCAAGCTCTTCTGCCGAACACAGGCGTTCACAAAGTTCAGTTGCAAGCTTAGTTGCATCTATTAGAAACGAAAAGGAACCGGATTCGTATATTAATAGTTAGTGCCGGTGGCTGCAACAATGTCAGCTTTTGGTCTGCAAGTGTGCCTAGTCGTTACCTCCCAAGGCAACAGAATGCTTTTATGAGCTCTTTTGTTGTGCTACGTACTACACTCAAAGCCCGCAGCTTTTGTAAGTCTGTACGGACACCTTTTTAATTCACCGCTTTCATATGGCCGAAATTATTTACTTCGTCAAATTTGTGAAGTATTTTCGTGTTTTCAACGAAGACAAGCCATTTGCGGCGTCCATAACGCAAACTGAAGCCTTTTTGCTGTTTGTTGAATGACGTTACATAGACAATAACATTGTCAAAATAAACAAGTGCTTTAGACAGCGTCATGTGCCACGACAACATGTACATGAGACATTTACATGTAGCCCAGTCAATGTAGAGGCCAAGGGAAAGTTTGCAAAAGGGAGTTTCTTGGCTGGTTACTCGCAGATCATGCCCTATACTCGTCGCACAATAAGGCTTCAACTGGGGCTACTTGCTGTGGCATTGTTCTATTTATTGCGCTATTTGTTATACAAAGGACACAAAATTGCGCACATATGTGTCAGTCGCTTTTACTGTTCATTCTACAACGGTATAGCACCGTAAACAGAATTATACCCGTCGCTTAGAAGGTGAAACGCGGGGCGTATGGCGTCTGGTAGGTTTCCGTCTTTTTGGGCAAATACTCTTCGAGCTTAGTTCTTTTTCTGCTGCGATTTGCATGAGTTAAAACATCCCCAAGGAGAATTATTTCTATAGCAAATACTTATAAAAAATTATAATTGGGGGTAGCGTGCGCCGAAACACCCCATAGGATAATGAGGCAAACCGTAGTGCGGGACTCCTAAAAAATTCTAACCACCTTGCGCTCTTTACCGTAACTCTGAATGTTATCGTGACCCTACACGAGTGTTTTTGCCTTCCTAATTGGGGTCGTTAAAACCAGCATTACATTAAAATTTGTTAAGCAATAGTTTTGCAAAGCACTGTACTGGCATTCTATCTATATCGGACTGCTGTGGAGGAAGTGTGAGGAATATTTGCAGTGCGATATGTGGCAACTTATAGATAATTTGGAAAAAGACAGATGTGAATGCTTATACAGACCTTCCTCGAAGGAGCTGGCTTCTATATCTGAAGAAAAAGAAGGAAATAGAGACACGTGAACGCGCTCCCATGAAGCACACATTTTACACAAGCACAAAATTTTCCTAAGTAATTCTCACCAGAAACACCGCTAGTGCTATTGGTTTGTTCAAAGCAGATGCACATAGCTTAAAGCGTATATCCCAATCTATGCGGGTGCAATGCAGAAAACACTATAAACGAATGTTATGCATTGTTTATGAGTACATACGTGCAAGAACTAAGCGACAGTTGACATAACTATGTTTTTTAATAACTAGAATAGTTAACAAAATAGAAAAAGTGTACATGGTGCGAGTTCATCAGGCAAGAAGGAAGAACAAGCATGTAGTTGCGCGCACTACATCCTAATAAGGCGTTTTATAAGTATCTAGCAGGACGCATTCAGAAATGTGGCAAACTTTCCGTGGTTATTCCCATAGGCGTTTTCATTCCTCCGAGGAGGGGGAGGGGGGGCTGGGGTGTGACCAGCTTCCCGAACCAACCATATATATATATATATATATATATATATATATATATATATATATATATATATATATATATATATATATATATATATATATATATATATATATATATATGTGTGTGTGTGTGTGTGTGTGTGTGTGTGTGTGTATTGTAAGCACTATTAACGTGCTTCGTCGTTTTCATTTGTACATAGCCATCATCGTCTTCCCTGTTCTTCTAATTCTTCGCGCGTGAGCTGGGAGCGTTGCCTTTTTTGGAATAAACAGTGCTGGACAACTTGATCGGTCTCGGTAATATAAAGTGGTGGAGGTACGTGAAGACCCCGACGTCCTCTCACGTTCCCGTCCTCCCTGGAGCTCCGTTCCGGTCGCCGCCTGCACCCAGCCACCCCTACAACAATGGACACTTCCAACCCCGGCCCTTCAGGCGCCTCTAACCCTACCAAAGAGACGACACCGCCTGCGGCGCCCTCTTGGACTGCGACGAGCCCTCAGCGCGATCCCCCTGTCTTTGCGGGACTCCGCGTTGATGGCGTCGACGATTGGATCGACAATTACGACCGCGTGAGTTCTTGCAACAAGTGGAACGACACCCAGAAATTGAGGCACGTCGCCTTCTACTTGACCGGTGTTGCAAAGACGTGGTATTTCAACCACGAATCCAACATCACGGATTGGCCCACATTTACCTCCAAGCTGCGGCAAATCTTCGCTTCCTCGTCTGGCCGTGCAGAAGTCGCCAAATAGAAGCTGGGAACGCGCCGCCAGCTTCCCCAAGAGTCTTACACCTCATACATAGAGGATGTCTTGGCTCTGTGCCGCCGCGCGAATCCTAGCATGACGGAAGCCGAACGCGTTCGCAGCATCTTAAAAGGCATTGGGCCTGTCGCGTTCAACGCCTTAATCGTGCAAAATCCGGCTTCTGTCCAAGACATCACTTCAACGTGTCAACGCCTCGACGAGCTGCAGTCTATTGTTTTTCCACATGACAGCAGCGATCCTCAGGTTCCCCATTCTCCAGATCTACGTACTCTTATCCGCACCATCATCCCCGAAGAGCTTCAATTACAAGACCTAAAGCGTCCACCTGCTGCCTGCGCCCCAACCCCCACCTTCGGCTTGCGCGAGGTTGTAAAGCAGGAGTTGACAGCGATGACTACACCCACGACGCATCTTGCTCCGGTAGCGCGCTCCACACCTACCTACGCGGATGTTGTTTCGCTACCCACCCCTACCGTGACTTCCGTGCCTACTGGCGTTTCCTATGACCATTTGGCTTCGATGGGAACCAGAGCACTTGCTGCGCCATCGTACCCTCAGTGGCGTCCACCTCGTCCGGTTTGTTTTTACTGTGGTATACGCGGCCATATATCCCGCTTCTGCCGCCGTCGCCAGCAGGATGAAAGACGAGGCTATGCTGAGCACGAAAGAGGCCGCACTCGCCGATCAGACGACTACTATCCCGGATCGTACTCGTTTCCTCAACAACGTTCTCCGTCTCCTCCAGCTGCTCCCAATCTGCCTCATTGTTCCCGTTCGGCCAGACGTCGTTCTCCATCGCCTTACCGGCGCTCTACATCGCCGCTTCGCCCCACTTCTCATTTTGTCGACCAGCACTCGGAAAACTAACTGTTGCAGTTTTTGGAGGGGAAACTGCTTCTTATCGGTCTTCAAAAATTCCTCCTGTTCGCCCGGCCAACATGCTTTCTGTGACTGTCGAAGGTGTTCCCGCGTCAGCTGTCATCGATACCGGTGCCGCCGTTTCTGTTCTTCGGAGCGATCTGTGTTCCCGGCTCCGTAAAGTAAAAACACCTTATCTTGGACCTATTTTGCGCGGTGTTAATGCATTCATTCACCCCGACGGACAGTGTACTGCTCGTGTTCTCATCGACGGCATACGCCACCACATCGAGTTTATCATCCTTCCAACGTGTATCCATGAACTTATGCCGGGTTGGGACTTCCTACATTCTCCTTCAGCCGTAATTTCATGTAGAGAGGAAGTCGTCCACATCACGGATACATAGCTTGAACCTGTTGCGGACTCTTCACTTTCATGCGTGAACTTGGCCATCGCTGCAGACTACGTCCTCCGTCCTGTTCACGAAGACGTTGTAGCCGTAACATCCAGTCAGATCACCGACGGAGACGCCGTAGTCGTCCCTTCTTCCCGCTGCACTTTTCGCGGAATTCTCATTGCCACCTGTCTCGTCCGGTTTTCCCGCGGCCGCGCCCTTGTGTCTGCTTACAACACGACCCCAGATCCTGTGATGCTGCCCAAAGGGATGACTGTGGCAACCCTCGCCGACACTCAACCTATCTTTATAGTCACGCTTTTCCCTTCTTCATCGCCAGCACCAACCTCAGGTTTGGATGATTCTGTCCCTCCTCCAGCCGTTCTTGGTTCTGACCTAACAGCCGCGCAGTCCGAAGCCTTAATGGTGGTCTTGGCAAAACACAAAGCCTGTTTTGATAGCTGTTCCCCTGTGTTGAGCCAGACTCCTGCGGCTACACATCGCATCGAAACCGATGGTTCCGCTATAATACGACGACGCCCCTATCGTGTATCGCCGTCTGAACGAAAGGTCATTGAACAACAGGTTGCTGACATGCTTGCTCGGAAGATAATACGACCTTCATCTAGCCCATGGGCTTCTCCCGTGGTCCTGGTAAAGAAAAAAGATGGCTCCGTTCGCTTTTGCGTGGATTACCGAGCGCTCAATAAGATTCCACGCAAGGACGTTTATCCATTACCTCGAATTGACGACGCTTAGGACATGGTTAAAAGGTTAACAAAAACCCGGGGCACTTGTGCTGTTTAAGACGCCTTTCAACGTCACCAGTTTCGCCAATGTACACGTAGTCGCAATCCGCTATCGTGTACATTGGCGAAACTGGTGACTTTGAAAGGCGTCTTAAACAGCACAATTATGACGTCAAAAAAGAAAATGTGAAATCCAGTGCCTTGGCTGAGCATGCCACTTCAAGCGGCCACGCAATCGACTGGGGGAAGGCACGTGTCCTTGCCAGGGAAAAAGGGCTATCTCGACGCCTTTATCTTGAGTCCCTCATGATCCAGACTACGCCACACACTCTGAACAGGAGCGATGGCAATCTGCCGTCAGTGTATGCGCGCTGCCTGCGTCACGTGTTCTAGACTATTTAAGCGAGCTGCTCGAGCACTTTTGTTTATTTTACCTGTGAACAAGGCTCCCGTGTGGGAGCCGAAACGTCTTCTTTTCTTTTAGATCTTTATTTGGTCGGCGAAGTGCCCCGGGTTTTTGTTAACCTTTTAACCATGTTTCATCCCGACCAGACGGGCTTCCGTCAAACACTGAACTTCACGCTTAGGACACACTACAAGGGGCGGAGTATTTCTCCAGCCTTGATCTTCGATCAGGATATTGGCAAATTCCGATGAACGAGACTGACAAAGAAAAGACCGCATTCGCTACACCGGATGGCCATTATGAATTTAACGTGATGCCTTTTGGACTCTGTAATGCTCCTGCCACATTTGAGCGCATGATAGACAACGTACTTCGTGGTCTAAAATGGAAGACATGCCTCTGTTATCTGGACGATATTGTCATCTTTTCGTCTGACTTCAGCCAACGTCTTCATCGATTAGACGAAGCTCTCAAGTGCCTTGCGAATGCTGGTCTCCATATCAATACAAAAAAATGCAAATTTGCAAGCTAGACGATAAAAGTATTGGGTCGCGTCGTCTCAAAAGATGGCATCCAGCCTGACCCCGAAAAGATTAGTGCCGTTCTCCAGCTTCCTCGCCCCCAGCAACAGAAAGATCTACGTAGTTTCCTCGGCTTGGCGTCATATTTTCGTAGATTTATACGCAACTTCGCAGCAATAGCAGCTCCTCTACATAAGCTACTGGTTACCGGTACCTCTTTCACGTGGACTAGCGACTGCGAGTCGGATTTTGAAACTCTTAAGCGGCATCTTACTTCCGGGACCAGTGCTTCGCCACTTCGATAATCGAGCCCCCACCATACTCCATATTGACGCAAGCGCACAAGGTATTGGCGCAATACTTCTGCAACGTAATACAGCATCTAAAGAGCAAGTCATAGCATATGCCAGCTGAACACTTTCTCCAGCTGAGCGGAACTACACCATTACAGAGCAAGAGTGCCTCGCTATGGTTTGGTCGATTCAGAAATTTCGCCCATACCTTTACGGCCGCCACTTCACCATCGTCACCGACCATCATGCTTTGTGTTGGCTGTCATCAATGAAAATGTCAGGACGCTTAGGACGCTGGATACTCCGCTTGCAGGAATATGACTTCACTATAACGTACAAGTCTGGAAAACGCCATCATGATGCAGACGCATTGTCTCGCTGCCCACTCTCACTCTCTCCCGGTAACGCGCCGTCGTCTTCCCCACCACGTCGTTCCGATGCTACGCCTGCCTCACACCAACTCTCGATAACGCCCCTGTACCAAGTTACGCTTTCATCACGCTCTCATTTCGTCTCGCTTCAGCGGGCCGACTCCTACTGTCGAGCTCTCATGGATCGCGTTAGTGGGTTCGCCGAACCACCCAACAGCCGCTTGCGACGCCAACTTCGACAATTCCGCCTTCAAGGTGGCGTGCTACACCGCTACGTTTACCACCCAACAGGTCACCGGTGGGTCCCAGTTCTACTTCGCTGCCTTCGCTTGCGGGTATTAGAGGCACTTCACGACGACGTATCGGCTGGCCACTTAGGCTTCCACAAGACTTACGACCGCATAAAGACCCACTGCTTCTGGCCTGGCCTATCCACAACGGTGGCCAAATACATTGCCTCTTGTGCTTCATGTCAGCACCGCAAACACTCGACATCCCCTCCTGCCTGTTTACTACAACCTCTCCCTTGCCCGGACGCACCTTTTGAATTTGTTGGCATTGATTTAAATGATCCCTTGCCGTTGACACCCTCCGGTCACCGTTGGATTGTCACTTCGGTCAACCATTTAACAAGATATGCCGAGACGGCCCCTCTGTGATCCGGCACCGCTTCTGAGGTCGCTGACGTTTTCTTGCGCGTCATCTTCTTGCGCCACGGGGCTCCTCGTGTTCTTCTCAGTGACCGTGGCAAGGCGTTCATTTCACAAGTTCTCGAGGAAGTTCTTCGGGCCACTAATACCATCCACAAATCTACTTCTCCTTATCATCCGCAAACCAATGGCCTTACTGAGCGTTTACACCGTACGCTGTCTCACATGATTTCCATGTACAACCGTCCTGACCACACTGACTGGGATAAAATTCTTCCTTTTGTGACATTCGCATATAATACTGCTATTCAACGGACTACCGGCTGCAGCCCTTTCTTCCTTGTGTATGGACGATCTCCTTCCACCATAGTCGACACAGAACTCTTTTTCGCACTTTTTCGCCTAACGCGTCGCTTCCAGAAGATTTTGCTGCCCGAGTTGCACATTGCCGTCAAATCGCCCGGCAAAGCACAGAAGCCACCCAAGCTGAGCGCAAGCGTTACGGCGACAACAAACGCCGTGACCTACGTTTTCACCCTGGAGACCAAGTCCTGCTTTGGACTGCGCTCCGCACCCCAGGCCTCTGTGAGAAGTTCCTTCCACGCTACATTGGCCCGTACACCGTTGTGCAGCAAACATCTGCAGTGAACGATCTCGTCCGCCCAGTACACTCCGTCACTGACCGGCGCCGCCGGAATGCCGAAATTGTTCACGTCTCGCGGATGAAGCCCTTCACTCCCCGTTTAGATAATCTCTAATCTGCGGCCAGGCTGGCCGCTTCCATGACGGGGGGAAGTTAGTGTAAGCACTATTAACGTACTTCGTCGTTTTCATTTGTACATAGCCATCATCATCTTCCCTGTTCTTCTACTTCTTCGCTGGGAGCGTTGCTTTTTTTGGAATAAACAGCGCTGGACAACTTGATCGGTCTCGGTAAAATAGTATATATATATATATATATATATATATATATATATATATATATATATATATATATATATATATATATATATATATATATATATATATATATATATATATATATATATATTTCTTGCACTTGAAGAAACTTCGAGTGACCTCGAAAAATTTAGCGCTGAATGACGGCGTTATATGAGTATATACAAGACCTCACAGAAGGAGGCAGTTCGAGTTCGTAGCCTGAGTCCTCTCGATGGAGTAATCATCGTTCGTGTAATTGTCGCACACTTGGCTATCATTAATAGTGCTTCGCCTTTGCGGCGAGACTGCAGCCTCTCTCTCTTGTGAGTCCGACTATACGCGCTGCTACCCATGAGTGCTGTTGATCTGATTTCGGGTGGATCCGGTTTGGCCTTATTTCGTTTACTGAGTGAATTATACAGTGTTCCCGGATTATGATGCACGAAAACTTACAAAAAGAGCAATTGGGTTACTCGAAGAAAAGCTAGTGCATGTTGTTTCCAGTACAGGGGAGTAGCCGCCAGTAATTATTTCGTTATTGAGATTGAAATCAGTAATTGCGATTCATTATGTAACACGAGAAGTACTTTCCTAATTTTCAAAGTGTAAATCAGGTATCTGTAGGCACCCCAAAATGACATCTAACTGCGGTGTTTTCAGCGACTTACTAATTGCGTACAATTTTGTCCGACTGCCAATGGAACCTCACGAAGTATAAAAGACACCACGTGAGAGCGCTGGCCAACCGCATCATAAAGCAGCGCCCTCAAATAGGTTCATCGCAAGCAACTGCCTTGCCTGTCGCAAACCCGAAGAGACAACGCATCACCTTGATAATGGTACGGAAGGTGCACCAACAGCAAGTGCCGCGGCTTCGCAACTATTCCTTCCTCTCATTTCTACGTCACATTAATTATCCCTCTCTCAAGGCCAACTGATCACATTGATAAAGAAAGCCCATTGATAACGCGGCTGAAGCGCCGCTCTGACCACGCACGAAATGCGAAAAGCAGTATAATAGGCATAGAGTGTTTCAAAATCCCGGTTTTGCTCACACCGCATCGAAACAGTGCACGCGAAGCTATATTTCTCGCCGCAAACTTGGTTCGGACCAAAGCCAAATTAAAGTGACCGTTTTATTTTTCATGAAACTGTTTACGCACTGAGAAAACAGGTTCGTGTTAAAATATAAAAGCGAAGTGAACAGACTGCGCAGAGACCAACGTGTAGCGAAAAGGCAGAACAGATGCGTTCAAGGATTTAAATATATCGCTTCTAAATGAGCCGATTTTGGAATCAGGATGTTTGCAGAAAAAAAAAGAAAAGACCATCAGATTTCAGTGTGCCCTCATTATCTAGAAATTTGAAAGCTCCGTTGAACACCAGCCTAGAGGACGTGTTCTTCTCTTGCAGCTACGCCATATTCTGTCCGCCATATCACATCTTCGGTGGTTATCTTGATGACGGTCGCCGGAATTCTACGGCAGACGTCCATCATCCTTGCCTTGAACTAATCTAATGTTCTTCTCGATCATGTAAGCACGATCTTTCACATTAACCTAAAGCAAGAAATTGAGCGGAGAGAGGTCAGGTGACCTAGCGGGCCAATTTACAGGTCAGTGCCTTCCAATCTATTACGCATGAAAAGTCGCGTCGTGCTAGTTTTGTCCTCGGCTGCTGCTGTGTGCTGGCGCCCCATCTTGCTGATACCAAAGAAGTGGAAGACGTGACAGCGGGACTTCGCTGAGAAACTGATCCATCATTCTTCAAGGATTTCGTTCACGTAACGCAAGATGGTACAGATTATTGTGCCGGTGTAAATTCCGAACCACAGATTGAGTGACCACTGGTACTGGGGACAATTGCGCTTTACCCAGTGTAGATCGGAGCCCCTCCGATAGTGTGCATCATGCAAATTTACCTAAGAGTTTCTGCAAAAATTGACTTTATTTGTGCACATCAGGTTGCTTAAAAAGTCCGGTGACTCATCGGCTTTTGTGGGGACCCAATTCGAGAAATCTAGAGGGTTCTATAGGTATACTGAAAAGATGTTGTGCCAAAAAACAAAACACACTAGAAAGACGACAACACCATGGGCGCACTTCAACTGTTTAATGAGGGTGAAAGCTCTCGACATATATAGCCCTCCAATACACCGCGCATGCGTACAAGGCAACATGAAGCACAGTCTTATCAGAGTAGGCGCGATAGAAACTTCAGCTCAGCCTCGTAAACAAAAACTGATGCATCACTAACACAGTTCGGTCCCGTTTTCTTGATGTAGACGGCTTCCAATGTTTCACACCATGTCTGATGCCTGCCTCTACGCAAAATGCTCGCATCGCGGAACCGTGGAAAACAATCGGGGCAAGCCCTGCAGTGATTCACAAGTCGCTCACGTTCATTATTTTTTATACCTTATGTATGCTCCCTAAGGCGGTCGTTCACACAACGCCTCGGCTGTCCAATGTAGGATTTCCTGCAGGACAGAGGAATTTCATATACGACGTGTGTGGCACGCTTTACGAAACGCTGACCATGCTTCTTCTGATAGCCAAGTATTTGGCTTTCGCAAGTTATGCGACGGCTCAGCTGGGCAGGCTTTTAGGGAGCAGAGAACACCACCGGTACATTATACTGGTTAGCCACTTTTTTTCAGGCTGTGCGTGACTTTATGGATGTATGGGACCACTATAGGCCACTCTTTTTTCTTCTGCTCTACGCTGCTTACCCCTTAAATATTGGAAGACTTCTACATCAAGAAAGCGGGTATGAACTGTGTTAGTGATTCATCGGTTTTTCTTTACGAGGATGTGCTAAAGTTTCTATCGCGCCTACTCTGATAAGACTTTGTGCTTCATGTTGCCTTGTACGCATGCTCGATGTATTGGAGGGCTATCTATGTCGAGTGCTTTCACCCTCATTAAACAGTTGAAGTGCGTCCGTGGTGTTGTCGTCTTTCTTATTTTCTTATGTGTGTTGTTTTTCGGCGCAAAATCTTTTCGGTATACAAGATCACCAACTAGCCGAGTAGTTAACTCTTCTAAAGAAGATTCTATAGGTCCCTGTCTTCAAAGCATTGGTGCTGGTTAAGGTGGAAAATACGTCATTTAGAATCCTCCAAACTGATGACTTGGAAATTGTTACCTGGGCGGCCACGTCCCGCACGCGAGAATGAGGGTTTGAGGCCATAAATTCTAGGCCAGCCTTGCGTAGGCTATGACTCAAAGATAGACTCCTCGCCGCTGTTTCTTGAAGCTGCCGATTTCTCTCGGGTTTTCATAATTTCTGATTATAGTTGATCGATTCGGCCTACCACTAGATTTCGATGGCTGATATTTATATTTGCGACCTTCCTCGTGTTGCAATTTGCAGATTTAAGGCAAGGATCATGTTTACCTTCCGCTCATTAGAGAAAAAGTTGGCGACTCGGCCGAAACAAAACGCACCTTCAAACGTTTGCACTAACGTTCTCAATTCGCTTTTGTGGTGACAGCTTTTCTGTAAAAAGACAGAAAACATTCGTGCTCTTTATCTACGCCAAGACAGCTGCTACCACAGCCTATTTCCAACTGACACCAAACGCTACGTGCTACTTCGGCCGGGGCGCGGCACATAAGGCGCTAGCTCGAGCACGATGTTTTTCTTTGTTTCCTTTATTTCGTTCTGACTAACTCAGATGGAGCCTGGCCGAGGATGCTGCTTTACGATCCGGGCAGTAGCGTAGTCATATGGTATTTCCCATATTTCGCGGGGCTCATCTATCAGTTCGAAAAAAATTTGCACGCTATTAGAACGTCGATGAAAATACCACAGCTAGATGTCCCTTGGCTGTGCTTTCAAATGCATCATTGACACTTAGTTAATTAGGATTGCACGCATGTAGTTAGATAATTATTTACAATCACCTAATTAAATCTCAGTAACGGAAAAATTACTGGCAGCTACTTCACTGTCTTGTAAGCAATATTAACTACATTTTCTTCGAGTAACGCATCGGTCTATTTTTTAATCTTGGTGCATGATAGTTAATTGGGAAAACCTGTATATATTTAGGACATTTGCATACAACTGACGATGTTTTCATCCCTAAAAGATGTAAATTATAATAACTGTTTTTTTTCTTTCATGAGTCGTTAGCATCGCTTACTGAAAGGAAAAACAATACTGAGACACATAACATTCACGTGCATTTCACACACTATTCATAAAAGACTGCTGAAGGGCTCTCTGAAGACTATAGGTTTTTGTCATGGTAAAAAAAGGACGCAAAGCAATTTGAAGCGTGCTGAACGTGCAGCAACTTATTCATTATCTACACACATGCTATCCATAACTTTAGAAACAATATTTAACTGGCTTCCTTTATGTCTTTCAAAAATATAATAACCTTCGTCCTCTGTGTATACTTATATATATTGTATGTGTGCGTACAGTTTACAGTGGAAGAATAAACCAATGTTGAAGTAAGAAAATACGGATGAGGCAGCCGCCACTAGTGCTTCTAATGCGCGTGTCCTTCTATTATCAAGATTTGCAGAAATAAAGCGATAGTATGAATTAAAATCCGTGCACGTCCGCGCCAACAATGAAGCCGTAAGCTATTGGCCCCAGTAAAATTTCAAGTGAAAGGTCTAGGAAAGTCAGAAGAAACTTGAAACGATGTGGCTGACAAAGCTCTGGGAATGGCACTTGTGGTGTGTGTGCGGCGGGGGTGGGGGGGGTGACTGGCTTCGCCATGACAGGATGGGGGGCGGACCCAGCCTCCCCCCACCCAGAAATCTATGGAGGGGGTCGGGCTCCATTGCCCCCCCCCCCCTCGTAGTCAGCGCCTATGGCTGTTCCGCTATAATATCTGTTTGAACAACACGCGCGAAGGAAATCCAGGAAACCACTGTCTCTATTGAACACAGTTTTTGCACAGCTTCATTGTCAATGAAGCGGATAGTCACCATCGATGGTGACTAGGACGTTTTGCGCTAAAACGAAAACAATGAATCCTTGCTTGCTCCAAATGTAGCCTTGCGTTTTAGAGTGGCAAACGATTGCTACCGTGCAGAAACAACTACGATGTGCGTCATTTTTGGAAGCGAAAAAACAAGAAGCGTTGCAATAACGGATGCAATTAGGCCTGGAGTCATAACGAATTAGTTTGATGACCACGTGGTTGCATCTTATAGGACAGCTTTAAGAAGTTTTCCGCGAGCACAATATTGCCTGAGATTGCACATTTAACTTTCTGGGGTGACCTAGCAAACAGCGCACGACTAATGACTTCGTTTTTGATCTTTTGACGTCCCTGTGACGCGGTTGCAACGTTTGTGCCATGCTGGGCATTTTGATCCGGAGCGTCTGCTTTGGAAAAAAGAAGCGCTCTGACTTTGACGCCGCCAAGGGACAAGATACTCCCATTACAAGATCGTAATACCTAAAAAGAAAACAAACGAAACTGTTTCCTTCACGTATTTGTGATGACACGTCCATCGAAAACTGACGACGCCTGTTGAACGACTCCTACAGTACATGCGTCGCATACTTTTTGGCGGACTCGCAGTACTCTTCCCGGAGAAACGAAGCAAGCACATTGTCGAAGATGGAATGCAACTTGAAGGGACACGTCTTGTAATTTTAACGGTACTTTTTGCAGAGTTTAAAGTTGGCGCTGAATGAGATGTTTCGATCACAAGTCTGAAAGCAGAAGCTCTAATAGCTATGAACTGGTAACTTGTTAATGACCCGCAAGTCATACGTGAATGCGCATATGCTGTCTTTGTCAAGCAGCGTGAATTATATCTACCACTATGAAGCTACACATAATGAGCGTCGTATAAATAGGAGCGCCAGATATACTTAACACTTCCAGCTAAATTGCTGGCTGAATGCTCAAATGTCGCAAAGAGGTACAATGAAGAGACCTTTGAAGAAACTGAATTGCCACCTGGGCCGCGACGAGGTGAAGAGTGTGCTCTGCGTAAACTAGTGCACCTGTACAGCCTAAAGCCTAAAGCCTCCGTGGATAGTGAGTCAAATCCGGTCCACACACTGACTCGGTGCTGGCGACTGTCCTAGCGACCGCTCGAATAATTGAATCAAGCCAAGATGACATTCGGACGGATCTTCACGCCTTAAAAAACTAGCAAGCATCTGCGGACGTAGAACTATGACAGTTGGCTGCCCGGCTTCGCGCGCTCGAGATCGACACCAAGGCAATAAAGCAGAGCCAACATTATTCATCTGTAGGGTCATCATAGTCAGTTCTTTGCATGAGTATAATAACCTGAAAACTATCGAAACGCGCTGTGATGATACCGAGAACCCATTTCGGCGCTCAAATTTCTTTTTCAGTATTCCAGACGTACATGACGAAAGCTTGTCGTCAGCGAAAAAAAATAAAGTAATAGAATATTGCTCGAAGACCCTTGGCATAAAGTGTGCAAACATCCCAAATTGAACGCTTGCATCGCCTCGGAAAATGCAATGCCGGCAAGTACAGAGCGATTATCAATAAATTCACACATTTCAAGGACAAGCAGCGCATCTTCGCAAATGGCTTCAAGTTAAAAAGCAGCAAATTCGCAGTACGCGAAGATTTTTCCCTGCAGCTGCTAGTAGCTAGGAAAAATGCGTGATTTCGCGAAATCAAGAAAACATGCCATACAAATTATATGCTGATAAACTGCGAATAGACGATTTTACGTACGTTTACGACGCCATATCATGTCCAGGAATTCTCGACATTCTCCTTCGGAACTTCACAGCAACGCCCAAGTCTAACTCAATAGGAATTTTTTTTTTGAAAATTATATTTCACAATATCGGCTAAGTGTCAAAAAGTTTCAACTGACTATGCAACAAGTGGGTAGCCCCTTCTAACAACATATGTATTTTGGCACTTAGTCAGAACATTGGTGGTGCGTTAAAGCAGTTAAAACAGGTCAGACGGGGCGGTGAAGTCCCACTACAGGAGGAAATCGTTTTGCCCCCTCCCGCCAGAGGGCACAATGACTTGAAGAAGCGCCAAATTTAAACCATAAAGCGGTTTATTACAATTGGCATTGAGAAGGTAATGGTAATTCAAACATGGGGTTTTACATTCCAAAACCACTTTCTGATTATGAGGCAGGCCGTAGTGGGGGACTCCGGAGACTTGGACCACCTGAGGTTCTTTAACGTGTACCTAAATCTAAGTACGCGGGTGTTTACGCATTTCACCCCCATCGAAATGCGGCCACCGTGGCCAAGGTAATGGTAGAGGGAGTGTTATGCAGCCTGTTAGCACGCGCAGGTTTTTGAGGAGCAGCCGAGATGGTACAGAGTAGTTATGCGTGTGCATGTCTTGAGTGCGCCTGGGTATGGTTCTATGCGCCTGTGCGCTCTGTGTATGATTGTGCAGGCGTGTGCCTCCGTATTTGAGTTTCCATGAGCGCGAGTGCGTGTATGCGTGTGTGAGCGTTCGCGGCGTGTGTGCGTGCGCGTGTGGCGCGCTTGCGGTGCATGCTTGGCTGCGTGTGAACGTGTACGCGTGCCAACGTGTTTTCGAATTTCGGCATGCACGATTGCGAACAAATGTGTGCGTGGTTGTGTGCGCATGGATGCCTGAGCGTGCGTATAGTGTGTGTGTACGTGTGTGTGTGTATGCGTGTGTGTGCGTGCGTGCGTATGACGGATGGAGAGAGAGTACGTGCCTGTGAGGGAGAGTGCGTTTGTGTGCGGGGCAGACAGAAAGTGTGTGTGTGTGCGAGGGAGAAAGAGCGTGTGTATGCGAGAGGGAGAGAGAGAGACTGTGCGTGTGTGTGCGTGCGAGGGGAGAGTGTGTGCGCGTGCTAGTGCCTCCATATTTGCATACGCTTGCACGCGAGTGCGTGCATGCGTGTGTGAGCGTTCGCGGTGTGCGTGCATGCTTGCATCTGCGTGTTAGTGCATGTGTGCGTGCGCTTGCGTGCTTGCGGTGCATGCATGGCGGCGTGTGAATGTGCACGTGTGCGACCGTGCGTATTCGTCTTTCAGCATGCATGCCTGCGGACAAAAGTGTGCGCGTTTGTTGTGCGCATGGATATATGTGCGTGCGATGGAGAGAGCGTGTGAGTGCTTGTGAGGAAGAGAGTGTGTGTGCTCGTGCGAGGGAGAGAGAGTGCGTGTGAGGGTGTTTGTGTGTTTTCGGGTGCGAGTGAACATTTTCCTGCTTACACCTACTCTTGCAAACAAAGGCGGTGTGGAGAGCATTAAAACCCGTTTTTAAATCCTCGAGACAAGAACGAATGACACTGCACTTGTAGAATTAGCTCTTTCTTAAAGTGAAACCGACAAAAAATGCGCCTGTGACGTCAGTATTGCCGCCCTTGGCTGGCACGGCCCCGTAAGAAGCTGCCAAGCAGTTCAACTTCGTTATCTTGCTTCCGTTAGCGGCAGCGTAATGCCTTGAGAGCAATGACGCGCTAAATCTGCGCTATCATTCAATCGTGCATCGTTTCTGTGACCAAGCACGCTTTCGGCAGCGCATGTTCGTTGCTACATTGACATTTCAACTTTAAACGGCTTGCCTTCGCAAAACGATGTGAATAAATATCGACAGTCGTCTGGCCGCAAGGAACATGCTCACGGAGCCGCGTCATTCATCGCAATATCTCGAAAGGCTGGAAGCGGTCAGGTCGAAGTTACCCACGATCTTTTTCCGCGTCAGTTAGGCTTTCAGAGAACGCTTAATTACAAAATATTTGTTCTTAGCTCTTATAGAAGCATGATTAATAAGCATGTATTCGCTTAACTACAATATGTCGAAGACAGGCCCCAGACTGTTAATTTGCTTTAGCCACCCAAAAACAATTATTTAAATGATATTAACGTACATTCGTAAATTGCGCACACAAGTGTTCAACTTGCTCCGTATCTGGAGGCTACCATCTGAACACTCGAATGATAACAATAATGTCAGGAAGATTTACATTCATCTATTCCTTAATATTTGGTGCCATTAAAGAAGACCACCTGCATATTGATGGTGCAGTAGGCACCTAATAAAGCAGGTGCGAATGCTCCGACAGGCTTTCTTGACGCAATTCAAGTTGATGAACTTAGAACAGATGCACCCAACCGTGCACCTCTGTCTTCACAATGTATTCTCCTACATTGTACAAGAAACGCCTCAGCGCCACGGTACATCAAAAAAGGTGTGCGGGAACATTATTTGCTCTAACTAATAGATTTCTGAGCATTCGTGGCATCAGGCTTGGTTTCCTTGCGTCATCAGGAATGAAAGGAGCACATACCTAGGGGCCCAAGCAGGTAGACTACTTCCGCCACTGGGTCGACGTAAGATTACAGACAGACAGACAGACAGACAGACAGACAGACAGACAGACAGACAGACAGACAGACAGACAGACAGACAGACAGACAGACAGACAGACAGACAGACAGACAGACAGACAGACAGACAGACAGACAGACAGACAGACAGACAGACAGACAGACAGACAGACAGACAGACAGACAGACAGACAGACAGACAGACAGACAGACAGACAGACAGACAGACAGACAGACAGACAGACAGACAGACAGACAGACAGACAGACAGACAGACAGACAGACAGACAGACAGACAGACAGACAGACAGACAGACAGACAGACAGACAGACAGACAGACAGACAGACAGACAGACAGACAGACAGACAGACAGACAGACAGACAGACAGACAGACAGACAGACAGACAGACAGACAGACAGACAGACAGACAGACAGACAGACAGACAGACAGACAGACAGACAGACAGACAGACAGACAGACAGACAGACAGACAGACAGACAGACAGACAGACAGACAGACAGACAGACAGACAGACAGACAGACAGACAGACAGACAGACAGACAGACAGACAGACAGACAGACAGACAGACAGACAGACAGACAGACAGACAGACAGACAGACAGACAGACAGACAGACAGACAGACAGACAGACAGACAGACAGACAGACAGACAGACAGACAGACAGACAGACAGACAGACAGACAGACAGACAGACAGACAGACAGACAGACAGACAGACAGACAGACAGACAGACAGACAGACAGACAGACAGACAGACAGACAGGCGCCTGTAAAACAGTTAATTAGGGTCGGATTTATCTTGCATGAGTAATAGACAAATCGCGCAACAGGAGGTCCACGGACTGATGTATGATGACGACATTCTGCCACTAGCGGACAACGCATGTGATTTAGACACCTGCGAATATTTGCGGCAAGGCAGCGACAAACATAGACCTTAACGCTTTAAAGACCAGCGTGACCATATGGTCACGTTAGTCTGCACAGTGGATTTCAATTAATTAAGATTGAGAAAACGACACCAAAATCGCCTTTAACATGCCGTTAGACAGATGAGAGTTCCCTTTATGGATATCAAGTCGCAGCAGGTGTCAGTCGTTTTGTGGGAGCCCCTCGCAAACGCGGGAATAAGTGTTGCTGTGCGAGTGCATCACTCCATGCATCACTCCAAAGGGTGATGTGTTTTTTTTCACTACTTGTTTGAGCAATAGTCGGATATCCTTACCTGTATATTGCTCTTTGAATATGTGACCTTCGATGATCATTTGTGAAGGATGAACGTTTGATTTATCCATAAACAATCGTGTTATCTTGCTCGTTGACATATGGTCACGCTGGGTCTTTAGGCTACCTAAGTTTTTTTTTAACTGCATTCTCATCTCTTGCATGGCTGCTGGCGCGTTCCCACAGTGGTTGTTACTTATTTTATTGTCTGAATAGGTTGATGTTGGAATAAATAGCAAAGATGCACGAAGAAGACGATGACGACGTGTCAGTGATTTATCTGGATCCGCGAGAGGCTAGCACCTATTCGGATGAAGAGTCGGCCGATGAAGACTCAGGTGGACTCAGTGACAATCTAATCGGGCGACAGCTATGAGCCGGCGCTGAAACTGTTTTGTCCGATGGACGCCGCATTGGTGGATCCGACTCGGACGATGACGACCCCGGCAGGCGAGGTGACGGAACATGAGAGGTTTTTTCTGCTGTAGTTGATGCGGCCATTCCTGCAAAATTATCCACTGCTTCTAAGTGGGCGAATGGTGATCTCAAGAAAAGCCTTGGCATATTTCCCTACCCAAACTTTGCTGCTTACAGGGACTTTTCACCTGTTGAGTTGTTCGAAATCTTTTTTGACGAAGCTGTCGTGGAGCTGCTAGTCGAACAAACAAGAAAGTATGCGTTATTTTTCGATGCGCCCGATCCGGAGGTTACCAAAGAGGAATTAGGTTTTCTTGGAGTGCTCGTTTTGTCCGGCTATAACCGCTTGCCAGGGAAAAAGTACTAATGGGACAGCGGCTTGGATATGCGCAAGACGGTGGCCTACAATGCTATGCGAAGAAATTGCTTCGTACAGATAATGCGATTCCTGCACTGTGCGAATGCAAGCCTAACGCTTAGTGACAAGTTGGCAAAGTTGCGTCCATTGATGGCACTATTGAAAGCAAGGTTTCTGAAGCACTTTCAACCTGTGCGTCACCTGAGGCTATGACGAAAGTGTGATTGAGTATTATGGTCGTCATGGCTGTAAACAGTTTATAGCCGGAAAGCCTATCCGCTTCGGGTATAAAGTATGGTGCCTAAATGCCAAGAACGGATACCTTATATACTTCAAAGTGTATCAAGGCAAGCAGGGGATCCCGGATCATCTGAAAAATATGAAAAAGACCTCGGAAAAGCAGCGGTGCCGCTTCTTCAAATGTTGGATGAACTCGCAGCCGAGACGCACGACCTTCCATTCTTTTTTCTATTTTGATAATTTATTCGCAGGCATGCCGCTACTCAGGCATTTCAAGGCACAGGGCTACGAAGGCACGGGCACAGTGAAGCAGAACCGCGTTCCCAAAGACTGCCCTATCACTCGACCACAATTCGTCAAGCGCCAAACTTGCAGGCACGAAGAGCCCGTGCTGAGCGACAATGGAATAATTGTTGTTTGCTGGATGGGCAATTCTGTAGTACCGATCGTAAGCACCATTCACGGCGTAGAGCCAATGTCATCTGCAGACAGCTACTCTCGTGTTCAGAATAAGCAAATCAAGGTGGCCAGCAAAAATCACTGTTGCTCAGTACAAGTTTTATGGGAGGTTACGGACAAGATGGATACAAACGTAGGCGCCCAAACGATTGTAATCCGTGGCAAAAAGTGGTGGTGGCCGATTTTCACTTGACTTTGTGATGTATCTCTCAGCAACGTTTGGGCGCAAATTCGTAGCACAGGGTTCAACGTCCCGCAGGTGGAGTTCCGCAGGCAAATTGCACAAAGCTACCTGATGCGATTGTACAATAATCATAGAGGACCTGGTCAACGCAGAATCCCAAAGACTGGTGATGTCCTGACTGGCACACGGTATGACCAAGTGGCCCACTTTGTTGCACCAATACCTAATGGCAAGAGGTGGAGTTGTGCATGAGATAATTGCAACAGCGCAGTGCACACACAATGCACAAAGTATGAAGTCGGCATGTGTATTCCATGATTTAAACCATATCACACTAAATGTGTGCTCGACTATTCGCTATGTATGTTTTTTGGGATGTTTCATGGCTTGAAATAAATCTTTTACACTTCACTTATTTTGCTGTAGCGTAAGGGCCCAGTGTGACCATTTGATCACGGGTTATATTTAAAAAGCTAATAAGGCAAGAGTAATAATTTTTTGCATGAGAATTAGTAGTATAAAGGTAAGTTAACATATTAGATTTATTTCAAAATAGCAAGAAAAGAAAGAAACCGGTCCCTAATGGGTTAAGTTTAGCACAGAGAAATCGGGACTTATGATCTTTATTGAAAGGACGAATAATTACATGGTGTCATTTCAACAGCAAGTCATACGCATAGTCAAACAATGTATATACCTATGCGTATATACAGGGTGTTCCACGGAATTTGAGCTAAACATTAAAAATACGCAAATACAACGTAGCTGAACAGACTCAAGGTAATGTTGTTTGCCATCGCTTAGAGATAGTCAGATTAATTTTTTTATTCGGCTTAATTAAATAACTAGCCCTAATTAATTAATCAACTTCTCAAATATTATAATTTGGTGAAAAGTGTCAATGAGAAAATTGTATAGCAACACAAAAACTCCCAATCAAACAAAAAATGCAATGCCTCATAGCTCCGTAAGACAGAGGCTACAAGCCTTCAGCAAAGTCAAGCGAACAGTGCTTAAATTCTTCCTAATCACGCATACAACATACAAAACAGCATGTCAAAAAATGTCATCATCAATGGCGCATACCCCAGTAAGCAAGCAAAAAATGCAATGACTAATAGTCCCGTAAGTTTCATGGCTACTCATTTTGCGTGAATTAGCTGCGATGGCACTACCTCTGTTGTCGTTGTCGGTGATTTCAATATGTATGCGTGGGTATCGAAAAGGGAGCGGTGTACGTGTTCCGTGTTGCAGACATATCCCTTGCGATGCCACACTGATCCGGCCCAACCTTCCATCCAGCGGCGTACGTGCACCGATTTGACATTCTCAAAGAATGTGATTGCAGTTGCGAGTGAAATAATGACGACCCTCAAGACAATAAATGAGTTGGTACCTTTTGTTTAAAATGATGTGTCACCTCCGAGTCATGTGCTAAACAGCTTCGCTGGTCAACCACCTTCACGGAGTGGAATGGCTCATGATTTTTTTTTTGCTTTCTCTCTGTCTTTCTTTGTTCTCTCTTTCATTCTTTTGTTCCTTCTTTCTTTCTTTCCTTCGTTCTTGTTTCCTTTGGTTTCTTCATTCATATTCAGCCGTTGAATCTTTGCTTGCTTACGAGGGTATGAGCCATTCCTGATTGTGTTGTTCTTTTTTCGGGAAGGAGCCATTGCTGCTGGTATTTTTTGCACTATTCCTCTGCTTTTCTTGTATCACTCTTCTACTTTGTATCACTGGACTAGACACCGCTTATTTGGGGGGGGGGGGGGGGTATGAGCCATTCCTAGGAGCCACTTGAGCCCTTCGCCTTAATAAACCGTGTGCCAATGTAGCCGTGTGCTTTGGGGCAGCTTCCACCTCGAGCGCTAGGTCGGAACTCATGTTTTCCTTGACTGCATGCGTATATCAACATTATTTCTAAAAAAATGCGGCATTCTTTATTTATGTGTTAACAATAGACAGTCAAAATATATTCCGCAAAGAACTCACCCCAATACTTCAGTACTTTTTGTTCTAACACACGTGCGCGCTACTCTATTTGATACAATGTACTGAAAAAATTATCCATTTCTTTCCACCCGGCAGCTGTTCTTATTCTAAATGACGCCAGGAAACCAACCCTGATGCCACCAACGCTCATATAGTAATCGGGAGCGCGTACAATGTTCTCGCACGCCATGTGTGATATACCGTAGCGCTAAAGTGTTTCTTGTATAGCGTAGGAGAGTCCGTCTTAAAAGCAGAAGTGCACTCTTGGGCACATGTGCTTAAGTTGATGAATTTGAATTGCGACAAGAAAACCCGTCGAAGCAATCGCACCTGCTTTTTAAGAAGCCTACAGCACCATGAATATCCAGGCAGTTATTTTTTAACGGCGCCAAACTTTAATAGAGCAATATAAATCTTGCTCACATTATTGTTATCATGCGGGTGTTGAAATTGCTAACCTCTAGATACAGAGTAAGTTGATTAGTTGTTTGCGTAATAAACGACGGTACGATAATTAAATTGTCAATAATTGATCTTATCAGCTAACGGACATGAGTAGCTTGGAGCCAGTCCTTGAGATTATCTAGCTGAGCGAATAATTATTAAACATGCTTCTGTATTGCACAAATGTTTTTCAAGTATCCTCTTTGAAAGCATAACTGATGCTGAAAAAGAATGTTTATAAGGGCGACCTGACCGAGCCCAGTCTTTTGGGATAATGTGATCAATGGCATCACCCCGTGAGTAATGTACATTCCTTGCGGCCACTCCGCTTTCGATGTACTATCGGCCAAAAAAGTAAACGGACCACGGCACCGCTGGCCGGAGCGGCTGCGGGGCCGCACCGGGGCGCTGCTATCTCGCTCCGCGCGCTGACGGCGAGAGTGCCCCGAGTGACGCCAGACTTCGCCCTCTCTCTCTTACGGATCCTTGTCACGCTTGATAAAGTTCTAGTGCGCCGTTCGGCTGCTCTGCTGCTGACGGTCGCGACGAAGGAGACTGTGCATCGCCGGTAGTTTAGCGCATGGCGCTGTCGAACAGTAGTGGACGGCCGCGGGGCGTCAAACTGCGCCACTGAGAAGGAACGAAGACTCGTTCTTAATGTTGTTTTGCTTATATTCACCATACCTCTCATATGAGTGCATTTCGCTGGCGTCCACCGCTGCTCGATTTTAGACAACACAACGAAAGCAGCCGCAGCGGCGGCTACGGTGACGCCCGCTTGCAGGTGCCAAGCTTTACTGCCGGCGCGGGTTCTCTGTCGATATTTCTTTTCCGGCATTGTCTCCAGCAGTGGGTTTATTAACTATAGCAGTGCGCCTCTTCACACTGCTTTAATTCGCTACTACAATACACAGTCCGTTATGAAACTTTCTTTACAAAAGTACCGTCAGAAAGAGATGATTGGAAAGACTAATCGGAAAGACAAGTCGCTCGTGAAAGTTTATTCACGGAAGAAAATAAAAATTGGGGTTCCATGCGTTGAAGAGGTCCTCAATGGGATGAAAATTCGCCGTCGACTGCGATTACTTGGCCTACTCGCCTTGGCATCGAGTCATAGAGCGCGGCCACTAGCTCCGGACGTCCGCGTAGTGCTTCCCACTCTTCCTTCACGGCATGCCAAACAAGGCTATCGTCACTGCCATTAACAAATGGTGAAAATAAATGCATGACGCCTTGCCTAATCCTGTCTGATGTGCTGTCTGTCCTGTCTGTCTGATGATGCTTAGCTGGTCATCCATCTTCCCAGAGTCGAATGGCTCCTAGTATATATATTTTTTCTTTTTGCGTCGGTTTCGCTTTCAGAAAGTGATAGTGGTATAAAAGCAGTGCCATTCAATCTTGTCTCTGTGGATATAAATAAGATTCAAGTAAGCTCTATATCCACGCCGTGCTTGCTTAGTGTCTGTGGTGTTGGGCTGCTAAGCACGAGGTCGCGGGATCAGATCCCGGACACGGCGGTAGCATTTCGATGGGGACGGAATTCGAAAAAACCCGTGTACTTAGATTTAGGTGCAAGTTAAAGAGTCGAAATTATTCCGGAGTCTCCCATTACGATGAGCCCCATAATCAGATTGTGAGCTTGACACGTAAAAAGTCCGTAATTTTAAGGTCGATATTTCATTTGCATGCGAGAATAGGTACAAGTAAGGAAATGCTAGCTTCTCACACACACCTATCCACACAAGCATATTTTCGCCACACTCTCTCTCTCTTTCAGGCACACAGACGTAAAGATAACTGGCATCTTTACCTCCACGCACATTTACACGCGCCCACGCATGCACACACACAGAAAAATGTGCGCACGCACGCACGTACACTGAAATGCACGCATACACAAATGCGCGTATGCACGCAGACGCATAAACGCGCTCGTTCGCACGCAGATTCAAATACGGAGACAGAAGCGCGGGCGAACACACAAACTCAAGTACACGCGCATGCACACTCAAGACGTGCACACGCATATACACTCCCTCTCCCTCCCTGCTGCCTCTCAAGACACTACTGCGTGCAGAGTGAATCACAATTGCATTGCAATTACAGTTCCAACGCCAGCTCTAATAAATCACCTTACAGTTTAAATTTGTGCTTCATGAAATCAATAGGGCTATGTTTTTATCTATACTGACTACAAGGTGTAGTTAGTGTAGGAAGTCGCAATTTTTTACTTGGCTTAGAATAGTTTAGCTCCGCCTACCCACCTGTCCTGACGCTCCTGAGGAAGTTCCCAGCAGGCTCTGCTTCGCTGAGCACTAGCGAGTCGCCCCACAAGCCATGACCAGAGTCCTGCTTTATACATATACACCTGTGCCTTATGGTGACTGTGTTGTGTCTCCTCTCGCGGCCATCCTCCTTGTTCATCACGCTGCTCTTCAGCAAATCGTCGTCAGTATCACCGACAACTCTACCAGCCTTCAGCTCGTCAACTTAGGAATCGGTGACCACGTCCTACCACAAGCCTTAGGTACGCTGTCTTCCTCCAAAGTTTGCCTATTTTCAGCCTCGGCTGCTTATATTACGTCGTCTCCCGTTGACTCTTTTTCTTTGCCGGTTGTTCTTCCTTAGCTCAAAAACGTTATTGCTCCCGAACTTCCGCCTCACCACGCCAACTAGCTGCTCTCCGCGTTCAGCGACATTTCTGACCTGGGCCACCCTTTCGGCCAGACCTCTCTCACGACACACCATACTGACATGAGTGACGCACACCCTGTTCACAGGCGACCATACTGTCGGTCCTTTCACGAACGACAAGTCATTCAAACGGAGGTCGAGAAGATTCTCGATGAATCGTTGAACCATCATCCAGTCCTTCGGTGTCCGCTGTCGTTCTAGTTAAAAAGGACGCCAGCTGGTGTTTTTGCGATTACCAGCACCTCAACAAGATCACCAATAAAGACGTTTATCCCCTATCACGCGTTGATCACGCCTTCGACTGCCTGCATGGTGCGAAGTACTTCTCTTCGATCGACCTTGGTTCCGCTTACTGGCACACTGCGTCGACGACATTGACCGAGAGAAAACCGCCTTTATAACAGCCGATGGCCTATACAAATTAAAATTTATATCATTCGGCTTGTGTAATGCTCCATCTGCTTTTGAATGCATGATGGACACACTCCTTCATAACCTCAAGTGCTTCATCTGTATTTCTTACTTAGATGGCGCCGTCGTTTTTGTTCCTACATTTGCCACGCACTCGGGGTGCCTCTCGCTCGTTCTTTCTGCTTTTCCCAATGCTGGCCTTCAACTTAATTCGTCTAAATGTCACTTCGGACGGCGCTAAATTGCTATCCTCGGTCATACTGTTCATTCATCTGGTGTGCGCCCAGACCCGGGAAAAGCTCGTGCCGTACAGAAGTTTCCCGTGCCAACATGTGCTAAATATGTCCGGAGCTTCGTGGGCCTGTTCTCATACTTCCACCGCTTCATGCACAATTTTTCGGAGGTCACTCGTCCTCTTCTCTTCTGAAGACAGATACTTCATTTTCTTGGGGACCTGAACAAGCAACTGCCTTCTCGAAGCTTATCTCTCTCCTTACATCTCCATTTCTTCTTGCGCACTTCAACTAGACTGCTTCAAGAGAAGTCAGCACTGATGCCAGTGTTCACGGAATCGGTGCCATTTTTTGCCATCGTCAAAGACGCCACGACCGTGTCATTGCCTACGCCAGCCGTCTGCTTTCTCCAGCTGAGCGGAATTATTTCATTACTGAACGTGAGTGCCTTGCAGTTCTCTAGGGAGTGGCGAAATCGCGCCCTTACTTATGAGGGCGTCCCTTTACATTCACCACAGACCGCCATGCGCTCTGCCGGCTTTCGTCCCTCAAAGACCCTACCGATCGCCTAGGTCACTGGGCGCTACGCCTACAGGAATACTCGTACACAGTTGCCTACAAGTCCGGTCGTTTATACCAAGATGCCGACTGCTTTTACCGCCAGCCAGGCGATGTTCCTCCGACCTATGCTTCTGCTCTGTATTTGCTCTATCTGCTTAGCTGACCTTGCTACCAAACAGCGCCGAGATCCAAGCATACGTGGTATCATGGAAAAGTTCACATCCAGGTCATGTGACCTTTCTCTTGGTATGTTCCTACTAAAGGACGGCATTCTATATCGGCGTAGCCTGTACCCCAGTGGATTAGATGGATGGTGCTGTTCGCACTGCTATTCTGTCCAAGCTGCACGATCTACCAACTTTTGGTCACCTCGGGGAATCAGTACGTACGACCGTGTCCGGCGACGATTCTTTTGACCTGGTATGCACCAATCTGGGCGCCGCTACGTCGCTTCTTGTGAGTTATGTCAACGCCAGAAGAAACCATCTGAGCTCACTGTTGGTTTACTCCTACCTCTTCGCGTTCCTACCGAACCTTTCTATCGCGTTGGTGTAAATCTCTTGGTGCCTTTCCCCAGATCTGACTGATGCAACAAGTGGGTTGCCGTCGCAACACATTATACTGTTTGGTTCGCGTTCACCAGAGCCCTTCCAACTGACGTAACTTAATTATGGGGTTGAACGTGCCAAAACCACTTTCTGATTATGAGGCACGCCGTAGTGGAGCACTCCGCAAATTTCGACCACCTGGGGATCTTTAACGTGCACCCAAGTCTAAGTCTACGGATGTTTTTGCACTGCACCCCCATCGAAATACGGCCACCGTGGCCGCGATTCGTTCCCGCTACCTCGTGCTCAACAGCCCAACACCATAGCCACAAAGCAACTACGGCGGGTAAACTTCCAACTGGCGTAGCCTACTTACTGTTGTAATGCACAACGTCATTGCTCGCCCCGGCGCTCCTCGTCAACTTCTTACCGACAGGGGTCGCTCCTTTCTCTTTGGCTCAGAGAACCTTGTCCTCCGAGGTATGTGGAAAGGTGTAATGGTTCCAGGACTCACTTTTGGAAAGGTGGTTGTTTGCTCTAAATCTGGGGTACAATCAGGACTCGATGGAAACCGAAGGTCAGTGGGTCGCCTCACATTGGGCGCTCACGGGAAGACTACAAATGAAGCTGTGCAGGGTGATATGGGCTGGACTAGTTTTGAAGTGAGGGAAGCTCGCAGTAAAATTGAGTATGGAGAATGGCTGAGGAATATGGAAGAAAGTAAATGGGGTGGGAGAGTGTTGAGATATCTGTACAGGAATAACATTGATTCGCAGTGGAGGAAAAGAACTAGGAAACTTACTAGCAAGTATGCGGCCTGTAGGATGGGCAACACAGCAACAAAGAAGGTCAAGCTGAAAGCCAGAGAGGCTGAAATAATCTCATGGGTGGCGGCATTGGAAAAGAAACCTGCCATGAGTAACTACTTAAGAGGAAAAAACGAAATCAGGAAAGAAACCATTTATGATAACTCAAACAGAAGCTCATTACTTATCGAAGCGAGATCTGGATGCCTTAGAACACGTTACTATAAAGCCTGATATAAGAAGGAAGAAGAAGCATGTGCTTGCTGCGGTAAAGCTACGGAAACTATGGAGCATGGTTTATTAGAATGTGAAGACGTTTACCCAGCAGCAGATTTCGGCACCATTGGCCTTCTTGAAGCCCTTGAGTTAAGCGGGAGCAGTGGAAAAGTAAACATGTCCGCACTAGGCATTAGTAAGAGGCGGTTGGAGGATTGGTGGAAGAAAAGTAGGGAAACGACAAAAAACGGAGACGCACAAAAGCACAGTTCGCAATAGGGGATCAGAAAATTTGGGTGTGGTAGTTCATAGTGTTTTTTTTTTAATTCTTTAACCTAGGTAGGACATTAGGCAGTATAATAGCAAGAGCTCGGTTGCGCAACCCACCGCCCCGTTCCAAAGGGGATGCTCATAACATCCATCCATCCATCCAGTTGTGGGCGACTTCCTCCGTCCTTATTCTACCAAGTACAAATTTACTAATGCATGTCATACGTAGACCAATGCTCTTACGGAGCGGCTTAATCGAATATTAACAGACATGCTCTTCATATATGTTTCTGATTACCGTCGTGACTGGGATACTGCTCGCCCGTTTGTCATATTAGCGTACAATTCATCACGCCACGACACTGCCCGTCACTCGCCATTCTATTTGTTGTGCGGCGGAGATTCAGTAATGCTTTTTAATACAATACTGCCTACCCCTCAAGAATCCGTGTCTCTGTATACAAGCGATGCCATTGCTCGACCCCAAGAAACACGCCAAGTTGCTCACCGTCACCTTTGCGCTTCTAAGAACAAGAGTAAAAGCATTTGTGACAGTAGTCAGACGCCGATTATATTCTCGGTGATCTTGTCCCTCTTCGATCTCCCACCCGCCGTTTCGGCCTCTCGGAAAAACTGATATCCCGCTACTCCGGCGCTTACCGGGTCCTCTGTCAGGTAACCTAAGTAACCTACGATATTCCTCCGGTCACACCTGCTACTGGCTCCATCCAGACTTCCCATGATGTCGTTCAGCTCAGCCGCCTAAAACGCTACCAGTCCTTTTCTGCCTAAAAAGCATCGGGACAGCGCTTCCACGCCAAGTGGAAATATGTTGCACAGCTCTGCACAACGCTGAGGAAGATGAGCACGAGCTTAGGTCTGAAGAAGTGAACGCTTTAATGACTAGCCTGCTGTAGGCTTGTCTTTGTCAATTACTGTAAATTACTGTACATTCTTTAAATAAGGAAATATGGGGTTTCACGCGACAAGACCACGATCTGATGATGAGGCATGGTGTAGTTGAGGAATCTGGAAAATTTTGACCGCCTGGGCATCTTTAACGTACACCTAAATCTAAGTACACGTGTGTCTTCGCATTTCGCCCCCATTGAACTGCGGCGGCCATAATGTATATGCGCTACTCGTCTTGCTTCTTCTCTCAGCAAAGGTATTAGTCTAAACTTAACTTAACGGGAAGCTTTAGCTTCTACCTGGAAAATCATCAATCCTTTCTTCTTACAACCACTGCAGCGCAATTCATGAGTTATGTTGAACTTAAAAGAAACAGTTAAAGTTAGATTTCAGATAGATAATCTTTATTTAGCTTCAACTTTTCTAAATTCTAAAAAAATGCGAAATCTCAAGAAACAATACTTAAAGTAAACCACTCTCCACCTCAGCAACTGAAAACGATATCGGAATTCTCTCAGCTGCACCTAATATTTCATTTAATGCAGACAAAGATGATATATCACATGCCACCCTGAAATACACCACTAACTCCTGAATATGGTATTCGCCAAATCTTAACAGGCATTGTAACTTCACATAAGTTATAAATTCATACATCGAATTTGTCCGACTGAGATTCTCCAAGGGATGCAGTTTAGAGGGATGCGATATCAGTTTTTATCCGAACTAATGGATTTGTAAACTTCGTACTTCTTCAAATTTGCGGATTTCCGATAATTCTTATCAATAATGCCATGGCCTAGATCAAAATTTATATTGCAGCGATCACTGCGATCGAACATTCTCTCTTGAATGCAACAATTCTGATTCATATCGGTTGAGCGATTTTCTCATAAAATCATTTATGCGTTTTACATGAATTCGAGCAGCCGGCATCGAAGAAGGGCCCGAGCTAAAGCTTCCTCTTATTGAATCACACTGGTTCTTAGAAAACACAAGAAAAATAACGCTGACTATACAGAAGCCCGCGGCCGCAGTTGTGCACAAATAAACAGAAAAAACAACGAAGATAGGGAACCCAACGCAAGCTTTGCGGGAGCTGTTATCTCGGCCAGACATCTCACCCGGAATGCCGACGAGCTGTCTGGCAAGGTGTCTAGCAAAATCGTAGATTCATTGCAAGTCGAGCAAGTAACAGGTTGTCTTCAAGATAACGCTGATACATAAGCGCGCTCGTTTCCAAGTGCCGAGGGGAAGCAACAGTTTCAGGGTGTGCTTCTTTTGATTGTGTTTTCTTTAGTTTTGGGTCATGGCATACGTCACGGCGCGAATTTCAAATCTTTAAGGCTGATACGCCACGTGGTGGCGAAAAAAGAAACTGAACGCATGTCCAGAATTCCTGGGTATGCATGCGCAGTTGTTCAGTCAATGCGACACTTCGCATGGGAACAGAAGGCAAATATTACCGTTCTTACTCAACCACAGCGACACAACCATGAGCCGTCGCAGTTATCTTTAGCATATACTAACATACGCAGCATTCTACCAAAACGGGTCCAACTTAAATCCTACCTGGAAAACTGCGAATGCAACATACTAACTCTGACGGAAACTAGGCTTAATTTGGGCATTTCGGATTACGAGATTTTTCCCGACACTAACGATTACGTTATCTCCCGCAAAGATCACCATGGTAAAAAAAAAGGAAGTGGTGTTTTAATCGCCGTTTACGATCACATGATAATTTGTTGCAGACATTCCCAGCCAATTGGAGACTATATGGGTCTGCATCACCTCATCATTTACTAACCCTTTAATTGGTGTATGTTACATATCACCAGACAGCTAGCTCTCCTTCCTTCATTTCCGATCTGCGTGACATGCTCGACGCTATTTAAGTGAAATTTCCTAAAGCGAATATATTCTTAAAGGGTGAATTTACCTACCCTGACATTTACTGTCCCTCCTTCACTTCCACCTGTCGCTCCTCTAATGAATTCATTAAACTCACCCTCGATTTTTCATTAGTACAGGTAATTGAACAAACTACCTGTGGAGCTAACACCCTCGATCATGTTCTCACGTCAAACCTCCAGGTTACTAGTGCTGTTACTGGCACTGATGGATTCAGTGATCACAAAATCTTGAACCTAACTATTAGAATCCCATAACACTCAAGAACTCTTACGCTTCAGCGCATCTTCAATTATAAGAAAGACGACTGCACTGCCATTCACTGTAGGGTAGAGACGTTCTGGGATATACTCATTCCTACTTTTTCGTGCCGTACTGTCGACAAAAACTGGACGATCTTCCAACACAGGTTATTGACACTAACGCCCACACAATACCTTTAGTTTCATTCCGACTTAACTGATCAAAACCGTGGTATCATAGATCTCTGCGAACTGTACAAAATAAAAAGAAGTGCTTGTTCAAAACAGCTAAACGACTAAACACTCCTGCATCTTTGTTAAAACAAAAATCCTGCGAAACCGCTTATTCTCGTGCTCTTCGTAAAGCGAAGCATCCGTTTTTTTTCGCATGATTTACAGTCCCTAATGACTAACAATCCCAAAACATTCTGGCGTACCATTTTTCCGGCTTTCTGTCCGACTAACTTAGCAGTACAGAATGAAACCGGTAATTCGATTCAAGAAGAAAAATGCGCCGTTGTTTTAAACAACTACTTAATAGCCCTATTTACGAAGGAAGACTGCTCAAATATTCCTAGTATTACTGACCTCATTTATATGTACAGGAACCGCATAGAATTAACCGTAGAAAGCATCGCTGTCGTAATAACGAAACTTAAAGTATGCACAAGCTGCGGTACTGTTGGAATCAACAATAAAATCCTCAAATTAACAATAATCCCATGTAGTTTATTCTTTTACCATATCTTCACTCCGTCATTATCTACTGGTACACTTCCACACCATCGGAAAATTGGCAAGGTGTTACGCATCTTCAAATCTGGAAACAAAAGTAATGTAAATAACTATAGCCCCATATCCCTGACTAGCATCCCTTGCAAAATACTTGAACACATAAGTGCTTCTAACCCTGCACAACATCTAGAAAATAACCATACATTTTTTCACCAACAACATGGTTTTAGAAAAAGCCTGTCATTTGAAACCAAGCTGCTAGAATTCACCCAGGACCTATTTTCTAATATATAAAATAACACAGAGACAGCCTTCATTTATGTCAATTTTCCTAAAGCTTTCGATCGTGTAGCACATTACCGTTTAATTACTAAACTGTCGACCCCTAACCTTGATTTCTTAACTACGTCATAGCTACGTAACTTTTTATCCTTACGCAAGCAGTTTACTTTGTTAATGACACCTCATCTGCGGTATCTGACGTTACTTCGACTGTTCCTCAAGGCAGCGTCCTGGGTCCTTTATTATTTCTTATCTACAGTCATGACCTTCCATCTCATATAGCATCAAGTATCCGTTTGTTTGCTGACGATTGCATAATATACAGTAAAATTATGACTCGGCAGACCATCAGGTACTACAACAGGATTTTGACACAATCACTTTTTGATGCTCGCAGTGGCAAATGACAGTTAGCACTGACAAATTCAAACTAATGAAGTTAAGCCGAAAGCAATCAAACTCGACTTACACGCATTCTCATAGAAATAATTCTATATTGGGAACGCCCAACAGGTACCGTGGTATTAACTTCACTTCTAATCTTTCTAAGTCAACACACATTAAAAAATTACTGCCACGGCATCACGCACACTAAGATACTTCAAACGTAATCTTCATGCGGCACTTTCGATAAAAGGGAAACTAGCATACCAGACATCTGTTCATCCACAACTCGAATATGTATCATCCATTTGGTCACATCGCCAAGTCTATCTAACCAAGTTACTGGAATCTGTGCAAAACCGCGCTGCACCTTTCATCACTCGAGACTATAACCGACACTCCAGTGTGACTAACATGAAGACTTCATTATCACTATAATCCTTGGAATCACATTGGAAGAAAGCCATTCTGTTTATTGTATAGTCTACAGTGCGCACGCAAATACCTTGACACAATAAAAAACCACATAGCAGATCTCGCAGACTTCATAATCATCATAGTTTTACTCGTATTTCGGCCGTACTAAGCCTTTAACATATCTACGCTTCCACGTGCCATTGGTGAATGGAATGACCTCCCCGATGATGTCGTCTGTATTCATGAACATATGGCATTGAAAAATAAAATACTGACCATCTGTGACTGTTTTTGCTAACCACATCATCATTTGAAATCATCTTTATAGATTTTATAAGGATGTCATGTAGGCCCGCTCAATTATGTATAAAACCTACTAAGTGTTCTATTATTACAATCTTACACCATATATGCTACATTTTTCTATTGTATAATACCTGCTTCCTGACTTTCTTTTGTTTGTTTTCGTATTCTTGTTAAAGTTATTATCAGGTCCCCCTCACATAATACTCCTACATGGAGCCGATGAGACATTTGCAAATAAAGTAAAAAAAAGGAATTCTGACTGGCTGGCACAAACAAGACACCAATACCAGTGGTCGTTAAATCTGTGGTGTGGTATTTTTGATGGCAACATTAACAGACCCAACTTTTTTGACAACACAGCAATGACGCAACGCTGTGTCAACGATATCCTCGAAGACCCCGTGAACCACGTCTATTGCAACGTTCCACTTGTGCACGCTCGGAACATCTGGTTTCAACACGGTGTTGCCCCTGCGCATAGTAGTAGTCAGTCTCGAGCGTGGTTCGACAAGCTTTTTTCTGGACAGTATATTGGCCAGCATGAACCTGCACCCTGGCCTGCAAGGTCACCGGACATGACACCACGGGATTTCTTGTGGGGCTACGTAAAAGATCGCGTGTATAGCAGCGAAACTACCACACCGGACGCTCTAAAGGCAAAAATAAGCAGGGTCTGCCACGAGATTAAAACGTCGTTGGTGAAAGGTGCAATAGCACAAATGTTGGTAGTAAGCAAGTAGTGTATTACTTCAGACGGTGACCTGATTGAGCATGTGGTATGAGTTGCTGCGGCAAATAAGCGCTCAGAACTGGTGTAAAACGTGACTATTTAATGCACCTTCAAGATGTAGCCCTATCCTTACATAAAAAGCTTGCGACAAAGATAGAAGTAGAATTCCGCCAATATTGGACGTGGGCAAACTGGAGCGCGGTGTTGACGTCCGCATTTGGGGCATTTCCAGGGAGCTACGATGTTCGCTTAACGGAGGTGCGAGCCCGCCGGCAGGCCGACAATGAGGATGTCGCCGCATACATCTAAAAAACATCCGTGCGAAACATTAGATTTTTTTTCATGATGAACTGGTGTGCGGGGGAAAATCAACGTTGCCGATGAAGAGTAAAACAGCGTTCCGGACGCGTTCCGCCTGCCTTTTGGGCTGCGAAGAGCGCCAAGTACATTTCAGCGTCCCATGAATATTGTTCTTGGCACACTCAGAGATAATGCTTGTGTCGGGTACCTCGACGACGTATTAGTCGTCGGCACAACAGAACATTGTTATAACTTGGGCTAAGCTCCACAACGACTATTTTACGCAGGGTTCTGACTGAACCAAGGAAAATGCCAATGACTTTCGACCACCATCTATTATTGAAGACACACCATTTGCGCCGATGGTGTTCAACCTTTGCCCGAAAGGGTGGTAGTGGTAGCCAACTTTCCTACTCCGACGCGTTTGAAGTAGCTAGAGGCATTTCTGGGTCTCGAGTTGTACCTGTGCAAGTTTGTTACAAACATCGCATCTACAGTCCACTCACAAATATTCATAAAGAAACGTCGAGTTTTGTGTGGAGGCCCTCGCAAGACGCCACCTTTACAGCCCTCAAGCACGGGTTCACACAACGCCAAGTTCTGAGCCATTTCAAGGAACAGTGGGAAATAGATGTGCGGACTGATGCCAGCCAGGTTGGTCTAGGAGCAGTTATTGTTTAGCGCGTCCCAGACGGTTTTCAATAAATGGACGCATATGCCACCCGAAAATTATCAGACCAGCAGCGCCATTGCCACTCAATTTAGCTGGAGTGCGTGGCCGTTGTCTGCAGCGTTGACGAGAAATTCCGGCAATCTATGTTCGACCGCAAGTTCACTGTAGGGACGAACAACGCCCCAATTGCACGGATGTTTGCCAAACAACACCTGATGCACACGTTCGCCCGCTGAATGGTCTGACTGCAAGCCTACTCCTATGACGTCAAGCATCGGGTGGGGATGCTAAACCTGGTTGCCGCTCCACTAGCACGAAACCCATACAACGAGGGCTGACCCCAGGCCCAGGAAGGCTCGATTCGGTTCTTACAACAGGACATTTGGAACTCATAACAATGACGTGCCTCAGATATAGGCAGAGCAATTCAAAATTTGTTCCCCGTGGAAAAACCTTTCATAGATGCCACTGGACCTGCAAACAAGATAAACGCCACTTTCTAACCATCCTCTCGACCATGCTATTCGAAATCCTGCCCGCCATTGAATACACCTCGGAAGGCGGACACTTCCACTTTCGCTTCCATTTATTATTTCATTAATTCTATTAAGAACTGCAGATAATTTCCTCTATGCAGTCCTTGGTATCATGGTTTCTTGGCTTTTAATGATATGACAAATAAAGAAAACTCAGCGCCCTTCCACTCTGTGAAGAAGGATGAGCAGCGAAGCTGTGTATGTGGGCCGCTTAATGGCGAGCTGCACCTGCGCCGCGAGTCGGCCCGGTATTACATATTATCAGGGTCGGTGCACGTATGGGGAGTGCTTAACGCCTTGTTCTCCACCGCCGCGAGTCGGCCCTGTATTGAACTATCTTAGGGATTGGCCCACGTATGAGAAGTGCTTCACACCTGCTTCACCTTCGCCGCGAGTCGGCCCTGTATTTCACTATCATCGGGATCGGCCCACGTATGGGGAATGCTTAACGCCTGCTTTACCTCCGTCGCGAGTGGGCCCTGTATTTGACTACCCTCGGGATCGGCCTACGTATGGGTAGTGCTTAACGCCTGCTTTACCTCCACCGCGAGTCGGCCCTGTATTGAACTACCTTCGGGATCGGCCCGATTATGGGGATCGCTTAACGCCTGCTTCACCCCCGCCGAGAGTCGGCCCTGTATTGCACTATATTAGGGATCGGCCTACGTATGGGGAGGGCTTAACGCCTGGTTTACCTCCACCGCGAGTCGGCCCTGTATTTAACTACCTTCGGGATCGGCCCACGTATTGGAATTGCTTAACGTCTGTTTCACCTCCAGCGCGAGTCGACCCGATATTGCACTATTTTCGGTATCGTCCCACGTAGGGGGAGCTTTGTGCCACACACGGAGATGATCCTGGGGTAACTAGCACTTAACAGCTTCGCTGTAATTCTGTGTAAAATTGGCTACTTCTTTGTGTTTCTTAATTAATAAATGACGATGACGAAAGCGGGTGCAGTTGCTGTGAAACGAGCCAGCTGTGGAAGAAGACGATGCTGGAGCCAATCGCGATGATTATTTCCTGTTAACACGCGCACAACACTTTGGGAGAACTAGCCCCTAACAGCTTCGCTGTAAAAAGATATTTCAGAGCGATGATTGAATTGTGAGCACGCACAGTGTACACCTTGGCGTAAAATCATGCCACCCGTATACGCGTGCGCTACATGTGTTTCTTTTTTTGCGCTAAATCGTCGATTTCTAGAAAGTCGAGTTTTCTGTGGACCGCCACGAAAGAATCGCCAGTAGGTAGAGGTTAACAGCTTCGCTGCAAACAATCGGACCCGTTCGTTTCCCTTTTCGTTCAGTGCGTAAAGAGGGTCTCAAGTTTGGTAGCTTTGATGCCTTCAAGGTAGCGCGTGTGGGTTTACTGACCTTCATCGAAAATGTGCGCGTAGACGTGACGCATGCGGCAGAAAGGATGGTCCACGTCCACTGCCATGGGCGTGCGTGGTGGCACTTGCTAACACCTAGATAAGCATAAATACCCCAGAGCGTAGTTGGGTAAACGGTGCTAGGGTTGGTGAGTTGATTAGAGCATTTCACGCGAAATGCGAAGGCGTGTATTCGTAGTCCACCTGGGGCGAGTTCTTTTTCATCCGCTATATTTAGTTGACCACGTTTCTTTACAAATTCCTTAATTCAATTGAGTATTACACGTGAGTTCCTCTATATTCTCCTTGTTGTCATTGTTCGTTGGTTTATTAAGATATGATTAACAAAAATCGGGCCCCTCGGTTTCCTTTCTTCTCGCTCAAATATATAGGGTATCCCAACTATCATGCGCCAAAATTTCAAATAAGCAAATGCCACGTAGCTGCACATAACCAAGGCAATTATATTCGCCATCGCTTGCAAATACTGAGAGCATTTTATACATTCCGTTTAATTACATAATTTGTCGTAAATATATATCAACTCCTCAAACCTTATAATTAGGTTAAAAGCGTCACTGATAAAATTGTACAGCAAAAATGAAAAGCTCCCGCTACAGCTTCCTATTGACCAATACGTGCTACATAAAAGTGTTTTTCCGAGCGTGAAAGAAGCCTGCAAATATACGCAATATTGCCGCGCGACTGGCCGCTCGAGGAACATTGGGTGCATTCGTGACCTTTCATGCTCGGAATTTTAAAAATATTATGGGGCTTTACGTGCTAAAACCACTTTTTGATTATGAGGCATGCCGTAGTGGGGGACTCCGTAAATTTCGACCACCTGGGGTTCTTTAACGTGCACCAAAATATAAGTACACGAGTATTTTCGCATTTCGCGCCCATCGAAATCCGGCAGCCGTGGCCGGAATTCTATCCCGCGACCTCAGCAGCCCAACACCGTAGCCACTGAGCAACCACGGCGGGTACGCTCGGAACAGGACTTTTACGTAGCGCGTATTGATCAACAGAAAGCTGTATCGGGAGTTTTCATGTTTCTCCATAGTTTTCTCATTGACATTTTCATCGAATTACAATATTCAAGAAATTGACTAATTGATTAGAACTAATTATGTAATTAGGCGGTGTGAAAAGACTCCCAAAATCTCCAAGCGAAACCAAACAACGTTACCTTGGTTCCGTCCAGCTATGTGTTATTTGCGTATTTTAAAATCTTGATGTATTATAGTTAAGATACCCTGCATATAAATATATATATATATATATATATATATATATATATATATATATATATATATATATATATATATATATATATATATATAAAGCATATCATAAGAAGCCAACTAAGACACCAAGGACAACAGAGGGAACCCCTCAGGAACCCCAAGCGATCGCTGAAGCTCATCTTTCACGATGTCGGCGATCGAAGCCACTTGAGGCTGTGACGAAGGCAGGACCTTTCGCAGTTCTTCGCGCTGAATGGCCCTGATGGTCTCTTGATGGTGGTCGGAACCCAGCCCTTGGATGGCGTACTGCGACGTGAGCACCTGGCGGTTATATTGCCGGGTGCGCACCTCCAGAGTTTCCTCGATCGTCGATGCCTCTGCAGAAAACCCAGCTACAGTCTTCGGTGGGTTACGAATAAGTCCGGCGAAAAGTTCTTGCTTGACGCCCCACAACAGGAAGCGGACTTTTTCTCCTCGGACATTTCTGGGTCGGGGTGCCGGAAAAGACGGGCCATCTCCGTGAAGATCGCGATCATCTCATTTGGCGGCTGCGCTCTGGTTTCTAGTAGGGCTTGGGCTCGCTCTTTTCGCCCCACGCCCACATCGTTAAGGTGGCTTCTCGATTCTCGAACCACATCCTGGCTGCGTCTTCCAATGCGAAGACATGTCGCAGTTTGTCGTCGCTGTTCCAGCTGTTAAATGCAGCGACCCTCTCATACGTATCAAGCCAGGTTTGTGGCTCCTCGAATGTTGAACCGCGGAGCGTCGGAGGCTCCCTGGGCTGCTGCAGCAAGATGGGGGACGCTGGGGCTGCCATTGGGGTTGCCTTGGCCACAGTCTTCTTGGTCTTCTCAGGTAGAAGTCCGTGCTCCGGGGGCAGCTGTTGAAGACGGCGACTTGCTCGATGGTCCGAGACTACGTTGGTGTTCTCTTTGCGGTCCGGCCTTGGATCACGGCTTGTCAGGGGCGTCTGGTACATGACCGAAAACACCTCCACCAGATGTCACGTGGTGGTGACTTTCAAGAACACAGTAGCAAGACTGTGAAAGACTTAACTAACTTTTATTGGGCGAACCTGTACCCACAAAAACAGGCTACACATATAGCACAACGATAGCGGCGAACACGGTCGGCGATCGTCGAAAAGCTGATGAGCGGGTCAAGCGCGTCGGCTTTTATAGATCAGTCATCGAATGTTCCAGAGTAACCGCTGGGACCCGCGTGTCTTCCATAAAGTTCTAGACTATTCGCGAGGCGCATACATGCAATCAGATTACACATGTTGTGGGGACAGACAGCGGATGAAACAATCGATAACATTCCAGAAACTTCTGTTACATGCAGGCGCGTCCTGCGCTGTGCGATAACATTTGTTAGGTGGTGAGAAGTGGTCGCTGGACAAAGATAAAGAAGTACACGTGTCACTACGTGTATATATATATATATATATATATATATATATATATATATATATATATATATATAAATATAGGCAGCTGGGGAGGATCAGGTAACAGCAGATTTGTTGAAGGTTGATGGACAGATTGTTATAGAGAAACTGGCCACCCTGTATACGCAATGCCTCATGACCTCGAGCGTACCGGAATCTTGGAATAACGCTAACATAATCCTAATCCATACGAAAGGGGACGCCAAAGCCTTGAAAAATTATAGACCGATCAGCTTACTCTCCGTTGCCTACAAAATATTTACCAAGGTAATTGCAAATAGAATCAGGAACACCTTAGACTTCCGTCAACCAAAGGACCAGGCAGGATTCCGTAAAGGCTACTCAACAATAGACCATATTCACACTACCAATCAAGTGATAGAGAAATGTGCAGAATATAACCAACCCTTATACATAGCTTTCATTGATTACGAGAAAGCGTTTGATTCAGTCGAAACCTCAGCAGTCATGGAGGCATTACGGAATCAGGGTGTAGATGAGCCATATGTAAAAATACTGGAAGATATCTATAGCGGCTCCACAGCCACCGTAGTCCTCCATAAAGCAAGCAACAAAATCCCAATAAAGAAAGGCGTCAGGCAGGGAGATATGATATCTCCAATGCTATTCACAGCGTGTTTACAAGAGGTATTCAGAGACCTGGATTGGGAAGAATTGGGGATAAAAGTTGATGGAGAATACCTTAGTAACTTGCGATTCGCTGATGATATTGCCTTGCTTAGTAACTCAGGGGACCAATTGCAATGCATGCTCACTGACCTGGAGAGGCAAAGCAGAAGAGTGGGTCTAAAAATTAATATGCAGAAAACTAAAGTAATGCTTAACAGTCTCGGGAGAGAACAGCAATTTATAATAGGCAGCAAGGCACTGGAAGTCGTAAGGGAATACATCTACTTAGGGCAGGTAGTGACGGCGGATCCGGATCGTGAGACGGAAATAATCAGAAGAATAAGAATGGGCTGGAGTGCGTTTGGCAGGCAGTCCCAAATCATGAACAGCAGGTTGCCGTTGTCCCTCAAGAGAAAAGTATATAATAGCTGTGTCTTACCAGTACTCACCTACGGGGCAGAAACCTGGAGGCTTACGAAAAGGGTTCTACTTAAATTGAGGACGACACAACGAGCTATGGAAAGAAGAATGATAGGTGTAACGTTAAGGGATAAGAAAAGAGCAGATTGGGTGAGGGAACAAACGCGAGTTAATGACATCTTAGTTGAAATCAAGAAAAAGAAATGGGCATGGGCAGGACATGTAATGAGGAGGGAAGATAACCGATGGTCATTAAGGGTTACGGACTGGATCCCAAGGGAAGGGAAGCGTAGCAGGGGGCGGCAGAAAGTTAGGTGGGCGGATGAGATTAAGAAGTTTGCAGGGACGGCATGGCCACAATTAGTACATGACCGGGGTTGTTGGAGTAGTATGTGAGAGGCCTTTGCCCTGCAGTGGGCGTAACCAGGCTGATGATGATGATGATATATATATATAGATATATTATAACGGAGGTTTATTGGGGTTCGTAACGACCACTGGTTCTACGATGCACCGAGCACAGTCTCCGAGCTCGAGCCTCTGCTGCGAGCTTGATGCTGCCGATGCTGCTGACTGCGCGCACGTTCGTCATCTTCCTTACAATGGCCCCGCGGAAATAAAGGAGCCATCCTGGCGATCGCATGTCGGACGGCGGCGTTAGTGGCTCAACCAGGTAATTAACGGTTGATTTACTCTCGAGAACGCAGTATGGACCGTCATACTTCGGAAGGAGTTTTGAAGCGGGCCCAGGCGTGCGGTGTGGCACTAACAACAAGACGAGAGCGCCCGGGAGAAAAGTCGAAGTCGAGTTTTGGGCATCGTTAATGGCTTTTTGGCGGTTCTGGTCATCCGAAGTGAATTGGCGGGCAAGCTGGCGACATTCCTCTGGTTGTCTGGCCGCTTCCGAGATCGGCAGGCAATCGGATGGGTCCGGCCGGTAGGGCAGTATGGTGTCGACGGTGTGCGAAGGATGACTACCGTAAAGAAGGTAAGAGGGTGAGAATCCGGCAGTGGCCTGAGTCGCGGTGTTGTAGGCGTAGGTGACAAACGGAAGAACTAGGCCCCAATTAGAGCGATCAGGTGAGACATACATGGCGAGCATGTCACCAGGAGTTCGATTAAAGCGTTCCGTGGTACCGTTCGTCTGTGGGTGATAAGCAGTGCATTTACGATGAACAATAGCGCATTCAGCAAGCAGTTGTTCGATGACTTCAGATAAGAAGGCGCGGCCTCTATCGCTTAAAAGTTCACGTGGTCCTCCATGACGAAAGAGAAAACAGCGAAGTAGGAAATTGGCGACCTCCTGCGCTGTAGCATTTGGTAGAGCAGCAGTCTCCGAATAACAGATTAAGTGGTCTACCGCAACGATTATCCACCTGTTGCCGGCAGGAGTCAATGGAAGTGGCCCGTAGAGATCTATGCCCAGGCGATCAAAGGGTCGGGATGGGCATTGTAAAGGCGGGAGTTCACCGGCGGAGTTGTGCGGGCGCGCTTTCCGGCATTGGAACTCATGACAAGAGCGGACGAACTTTCGAACGAAATTATACATTCCCCGCCAGTAATAGCGGTGTCGAAGTCTTTCGTAGGTCTTGAAGACTCCCGCATGGCCACACTGAGGGTCGACGTGGCACGAGGAGCAGAGCTCTGATCGCAAGATTCTCGGAATGACGAGCAACCAGGTGCGCCCGTTTGGGGCATAGTTGCGTCGCTATAGTAGCTGGTAGTGAATCGCAAAATGAGGCACTTGGCGCCGAAGCGTACGTGACGCTGGAACTTTCGACGTATTCGAGAGAAGCTCGAGCAGAGATGCAGTCCAGGGATCATTACGCTGTGCAGCAGCGATAGTGTCAACGTCCATAGAGGATAATGTGCACTCGCAGGGGGAGTCGTGACTGGCCTTCGGGGGAAGCGGTGATCGAGATAGCGCGTCAGCGTCAGAGTGCTTTCGCCCGGAACGGTATACCACGCGGATGTCGTATTCTTGGATTCGCAATGCCCAGCGGGCAAGGCGGCCCGATGGATCTTTGAGCGTCGACAGCCAACATAATGCGTGGTGGTCGGTCACTACGTCAAAAGATCGGCCGTATAAATATGGGCGAAACGTGTCAAGCACCGACACAATGGCCAAACACTCATTTTCTGTAACGCTGTAATTGGTCTCCGCGTTGGTTAACGTGTGACTCGCGTATGGGACGACGTATTCTGGGTGGCCAGGTGGACGCTGTGCCAACACAGCGCCAAGGCCTACACCTCTTGCATCGGTATGGATTTCGGTCGGCGCTGGTGGGTCAAAATGGCGAAGAATGGGTGGCGTCGTGAGAAGACGTCGCAAGTTTGCGAAGGCGTCGTCACACTCTGGAGACCATGATGAGAGATCTCTAGCGCCACCAAGGAGCAGAGTGAGAGGCGATATAATTGACGCAAAGTTTCGAACGAATCGCCGGAAGTAAGAGCAGAGGCCGATAAAACTGCGTAGCTCTTTCATAGTAGTAGGTTTTGGGAACGCAGTAACAGCACGTAGCTTCTCGGGATCCAGGCGAGTGCCCTCGTTTGACACGATATGGCCTAAAATTGTTAGCTGACGAACAGCAAATCGACACTTCAAGTTAAGTTGCAAGCCGGCGTTGGTCAAGCAAGTGAGTACGTGCTGGAGGCGGAGCAGGTGTGTTGGGAAATCAGGGGCGAACACCACAATGTCGTCAAGATAGCAAATACATATTTTCCATTTGAGGCCACGCAGAACATTAACCATCATTCTTTCGAACGTAGCAGGTGCGTTGCAAACTCCGAAAGGCATGACGGTGAATTCATACAAGCCGTCTGGTGTAACAAAGGCAGTTTTCGGGCGATCGGCCTCTGCCATCGGAACCTGCCAGTAGCCTGACCGCAAATCCAGCGAAGAAAAGAACTCGGCTCCCTGCAAACAGTCTAGAGCATCATCAATGCGTGGTAATGGGTAGACGTCCTTCAGCGTGATCTTGTTCAACCATCGAAAGTCAACACAGAAGCGGATGGAACCGTCTTTCTTTGTGACGAGGACCACGGGAGAGGCCCATGGGCTTTGGGAAGCCTGAATGACGCCTCGACGGAGCATGTCAACGACCTGGTCTGCAATGACGCGACGTTCCGTAGCGGAGACGCGATATGGTCTTTGTCGCAGGGGTGAGTGAGTACCAGTGTCGATGTAATGCTTGACTGTCGATGCACGGCCAAGAGAGGTTTGCGCAACGTCGAAAGGAAGGCGGAAGTGCTGAAGGATTGCGACAAGTTGAGATCGCTGCGGAGGCGTCAGATCTTGGGCGATGAATGGGCTGAACACACCAGTCCATGTTGAGTCGGGTACGGAGAGGGCACTCAGTTCATGGTCGGCAGTAGAAGGCATTTCGTCGAGGACGGAGACAATTCGTATTGAATCGACCGACTCGACGTAACCAAGGCATTCGCGGCGCAGTAGTGATAGCGGCGACGAAAGATGATTGGAAATGGGCATCGTTGACGCCGGCGGCAAGGTCAAGAGCTGCAAAGGGCAAAGAAAGCGCTTTTCGGGTAACAAAGTGATGAGAGGGCATGAAGAATACCGTCCCATCGGATATGGTACTACAGAAGACTGGTACGAATGCTGAAGAGCAGGGGGGGATACAGGTGTCTTCTTTCACGACAATTTTAGCGGCAAGATGAGCATCGACCGAGGCCTGGTCACCAAGGTGGAAAAGTTCAATCTCAGCCCGAGCGCAATTGATGATGGCATTATGGCGTGAGAGAAAATCCCATCCTAGAATAACGGCGTGGGAGCACGATGAAAGAACTATGAATTCAATCGTGTACAAAACGTCCTGTATGATCACACGGGCAGTACAAGCAGCGGTAGCGTGAATGGGGTAAGCACTCGCCGGTCGGAGCGACAATACAGACAGAGACGTCGTCACTTTACGAAGCGAACGGCAAAACCTGGCATCCATAACTGAAATAGCGGCACCGGTATCGAATAAGGCTACTGTAGCGACATCTTCGATGAACACATCAATGACATTGGCAGGTAAAGGAGAAGCACTTCGGCATGTCGACACTAGCGCAGTTCTTGCCTCAGGAACTGCGTCGTCTAGTTTCCCTCTTCGTTAGAGACGGGTCGTCGACGCATAGGGGAAAGCGATCAACGACGTGGGGAGGGTGACCGTAGGCGTTCGAAGCGAAGACGGCGATCAGTCTGGGAGCGAGCTGGTGATGGGTCGAAGGGTTCGTAAGGCGTATTTGCATAAGGCGGCACATAGGGCGCTCGGCGATCGTCATCGAACGCCTGCGATCGGCGGCGGCAGAACCTTGCGACATGACCGGGATACCTACATGCGAAGCATATAGGGCGATTGTCCGGCGTACGCCACGGGTTAGCGACGGCAGTGGTGGTCCAAGGGACGGGAGGGGGAGGGCGGTGCACAGGCTGCTGGAAGCGACGCACTGGCACACTGCGAGGGGCCATTGCAGCAACCGTAGCATAAGTGACTGGTGTAGTCAAGACATCCTGCTGGTGAACAGCCGACAGCGCTTCCGCGACCTCTTCATGGATCACGTTACGGATATGAGACGGCAAAGTGCTGACAGACTCCTGAGTGATGGACACCAGAGATAGCTGTCGTGCGACTTCTTGAGTGACGAAATACTTGATTTGCGTTATCAGGGAGGCTTGTCCTGGGCTGGTGGTAAGGCTGCGGAATGATGCCGCATTTGGTGTGGGATGTCGCCTTGTCAGAACTCGCTGCTTACGCAATTCATCATAGCTCTGGCACAAGCTGATGACGTCGCCAACAGTGCGCGGGTCCTTGGCCAGAAGCATTTGGAACGCGTCATCGTCGAATCCCTTCATGACGTGCTTGATGATGATCTTTTCCGCTTCCGTCATGGCAGCGTTCACGCGCCTGCACAAATTGAGAACGTGTTCTATGTAGCTTGTGAATGTCTCACCCGTGTTCTGTGCGCGTGTACGCAAACGCTGCTCGGCTCGGAGTTTCCTGACGGCAGGTCGGTCAAATACTTCTGTAATCGACGTCTAGAACGCCGACCACGTTCGGATATCCCTTTCATGATTTCTGAACCAGAGACTGGCCACGCCAGCGAGGTCGAATAATACGTAAGCCAGCTTGTCCGAGTCATTCCATTTGTTGTGAACGCTCAACCGTTCGTAGGACGACAGCCACTCTTCAACGTCGTTGTCGTCGGTTCCGCTGAAGATGGGAGGCTCCCGCTTGCGAACGGTGCCAGCGCAAGGGACGGGTGGCGATGGAAGAGTCTGCTGGTCGGCGTCCGGCATGGCAGAGGGTAGCGTCCGAGAACGGAGTTCCAGGATGGTAGAGTGGAACGTTACGCCGCACGGCTCCACCGCTTATAAAGGAGGTTTATTAGGGTTCGTAGCGACCACCGGTTATATGATGCACCGAGCACAGTTCCCGAGCTCGAGCCTCTGCTGCGCGCTTGATGCTGCCGATGCTGCTGACTGCGCGCACGTTCGTCATCTTCCCTACAATATATATATATATATATATATATATATATATATATATATATATATATATATATATATATATATATATATATATATATATATATATATATGTCACGTGGTAGTGACGGTGAAGAAAGAGGCAGTACGGTGGAATACAAAACTAGCTTTTATTGGGCGAACCTGTGCCCACAAAACAGGCTACACTTATAGCACAACAAATAGCGGCGAACACGGTCGGCGATCGTCGGAAATCTGATCAGCGGGTTATAGATCAGTCTTCGAATGTTTCAGACTAATCGTTCGGACCCGCGTGCCTTCCACAAAGTTCTACACCATTCGCGTTACCCGATGAAATCAGATAACACAAGGTTCGGCGACAGCAGACAGCCGGGTAGAAGCATCGATAACTTTCCAGAAACGTCGGATACATGCAGGCGCGTCCCTCGCTGTGCGATTACAGTTGTTAAGCGGCGAAACGTGGTCGCCCGATAAAGATAAGTACACGTGTCAATACCCCCCTCTTAAAAAGCATCGACCCGATGCTGCAAAAAAAAAAGAACGATGGTAATAAACAAAAGCACTCGTAGCAAAGAAAATAACAAAAATGGCGAAGTTCGTCAGCGTCCGTAAAAGGGTTTAAGGCGCACCACGTGGACCATTTCAGATCGTGCGCGGCGCCGCTGTGAATGTGAAATCCCGTCTGGCACGACCTCATAGTCCAGAGCGCCAATACGTCGGATGACCTTGTAGGGTCCGAAATAGCGTCGGAGTAGTTTCTCACTGAGTCCTCGTCGGCGCATTGGGGTCCAGACCCAAACACGGTCGCCAGGTTGGTACTCGACGAAGCGTCGTCGGAGGTTGTGGTGTCGGCTGTCGGTGCTCTGCTGGCTCTTGATTCGCCGGCGGGCGAGCTGTCGGGCTTCTTCGGCGCGCTGGAGATAGCTAGCGACGTCAACATTCTCTTCGTCAGTTACGTGCGGCAGCATGGCGTCAAGCGTCGTCGTCGGGTTCCTGCCGTAAGCCAGCTTAAACGGCGTGATCTGTGTTGTTTCTTGCACCGCCGTGTTGTACACAAAGGTTACATACGGCAGGACGGCGTCCCACGTCTTGTGTTCGACGTCGACGTAAATTGCTAGCATGTCGGCGAGGGTCTTGTTCAGGCGCTCCGTGAGACCATTCGTCTGCGGATGGTAGGCAGTTGTCCTCCCGTGGCTTGTCTGGCTGTACTGCAGAATGGCTTGGGTGAGCTCTGCTGTAAAAGCCGTTCCTCTGTCGGTGATGAGGACTTCTGGGGCACCATGTCGCAGCAGGATGTTCTCCACGAAAAATTTCGCCACTTCGGCTGCGCTGCCTTTTGGTAGAGCTTTAGTTTCAGCAAAACGGGTGAGATAGTCCGTCGCCACGACGATCCACTTATTCCCGGATGTTGATATCGGAAACGGCCCCAACAAATCCATCCCAATCTGCTGGAATGGTCGGCGAGGGGGTTCGATCGGCTGTAGCAATCCTGCTGGCCTTGTCGGTGATGTCTTGCGTCGTTGACAGTCTCGGCATGTCTTGACGTAACGGGCGACGTCGGCGGTCAGCCGCAGCCAGTAATACCTTTCCTGTATTCTCGACAGCGTCCGGGAGAACCCGAGGTGCCCAGCGGTTGGACCGTCGTGTAGGGCGTGCAGTATTTCTGGACGCAGCGCTGACGGTACAACAAGAAGGTAGCTGGCGCGGACTGGGAGATGTTGTTCTTCACGAGCAGGTTGTTTTGTAGCGTGAACGAAGACAACGCGCGCTTAAATGCCCTAGGGAAAACGTCGGTGTTCCCTTCCAAATACTCGACGAGGCCTTTTAGCTCCGGGTCGGCTCGTTGCTGTTTAGTGAAGTCTTCCGCGCTTATTATCCCAAGGAAGGCGTCGTCGTCCTCGTCGTCTTGCGGCGGGGGATCGATGGGGGCGCGCGATAAGCTGTCGGCGTAGGAGTGTTTTCTTCCGGATTTGTATATTACCGTGACGTCATATTCTTGTAGTCTGAGGCTCCATCGCGCCAGCCGTCCTGAAGGGTCCTTTAGGTTAGCTAGCCAACACAATGCGTGATGGTCACTGACGACTTTGAATGGCCTGCCATAGAGGTAAGGGCGGAATTTAGCTGTAGCCCAAATGATGGCGAGGCATTCCTTTTCAGTCGTAGAATAGTTGCTTTCCGCTTTTGACAGCGACCGGCTAGCATACGATATCACCCTTTCAAGTCCCTCTTTCCTCTGGACTAGGACGGCACCGAGGCCTAGGCTACTGGCGTCAGTGTGGATTTCGGTATCGGCGTCCTCGTCGAAGTGTGCAAGTACCGGCGGCGACTGCATGCGTCGTTTGAGTTCTTGAAATGCCTTGGCCTGCGGCGTTTCCCACTTGAACGCGACATCACATTTGGTTAGATGTGTTAGCGGCTCCGCGATTCGTGAAAAGTCCTTGACAAAGCGCCTATAGTAGGCACACATGCCAAGGAATCTGCGCACTGCCTTTTTGTCGGTTGGCTGCGGGAACTTTGCGATGGCAGCTGTCTTCTGTGGGTCGGGGCGTACTCCTGATTTGCTGATCACGTGGCCTAAGAGCAAAAGCTCACCGTAAGCGAAACGGCACTTTTCCGGCTTCAGAGTGAGCCCTGATGACTTGATGGCTTCTAACACTGTCGCAAGCCGCCTAAGGTGCTCGTCGAAATTTCCGGCGAACACAACGACGTCATCCAGGTAAACAAGGCACGTCTGCCACTTCAGTCCGGCTAACACCGTGTCCATGACGCGCTGAAACGTTGCAGGCGCCGAGCAAAGTCCGAATGGCATGACCTTGAACTCGTAGAGGCCGTCTGGCGTGATGAAGGCAGTCGTTTCGCGATCTCTCTCGTCGACCTCTATTTGCCAGTAGCCAGACTTGAGGTCCATCGACGAGAAGTATTTAGCGTTGCAGAGCCGATCCAATGCGTCGTCTATCCGTGGAAGGGGGTACACATCCTTCTTCGTGATCTTGTTCAGTCGACAATTATCGACGCAGAAGCGTAGGGTTCCGTCCTTTTTCTTTACCAGGACTACAGGAGAGGCCCACGGGCTTTTCGACGGCTGGATGATGTCGTCGCGCAGCATTTCGTCGACTTGTTGCCTAATCTATAGCTTCACGTTCTCGCGTCGAAACTCGGTAAGGGCTCTGGCGGAGTGGTCGAGTGCTCTCTTCGGTTATTATGCGATGCTTCGCAACTGGTGTTTGTCGAATCCTCGATGACGTCGAAAAGCAGTCTTTGTATCGTCGGAGAAGACTTCTGATCTGTTGCTGCTTACTCATAGGAAGACTTGGATTCACGTCGAAGTCTGGTTCGGGGACAATTCTCATCGGGGTAGATGCGGCTGAATCCGAAAGGACAAAGGCATTGCTGGTTTCCACAATTTCCTCGATGTATGCGATTGTCGTGCCCTTGTTGATGTCCTTGAACTCTTGGCTGAAGTTGGTTAGCATAACTTCCACTTGCCCTCCGTGGAGTCGAGCGATCCCTCTTGCAACGCAAATTTCACGGTCGAGCAGTAGATGTTGGTCGCCCTCGATGACGCCTTCTACGTCAGCGGGTGTTTCAGTGCCGACGGAAATAATAATGCTAGAGCGCGGCGGGATGCTCACTTGATCTTCGAGCACACTCAAGGCGTGGTGACTACGACAGCTCTCCGGCGGTATCGCTTGATCTTGTGACAGCATTATCGATTTCGACTTCAGGTCGATGATTGCGCCATGTTGATTCAGGAATTCCATGCCGAGAATGAAGTCTCGTGAACACTGTTGGAGGACAACGAAGGTGGCAGGGTAAGTCCGGTCATGAACGGTAATTCTTGCCGTGCAGATTCCAGTCGGCGTAATGAGGTGTCCTCCAGCGGTTCGAATTTGAGGGCCCTCCCATACAGTCTTAACCTTCTTCAACTGGGCGGCGATGTGTCCACTCATTACGGAGTAATCGGCCCCTGTGTCGACTAAGGCAGTGACTGCGTGGCCGTCGAAAAGTACGTCGAGGTCGGTGGTTCTTTGTCTGGCGTTGCAGTTGGGTCTTGGCGTCGGATCACGGCTGCGTCGCGTTGAACTGAAGCTGGAACGTCGCGTCGTCAAGTCGTCTTTCATCGGTGTAGTCTTGGCTTCCTGATTTCGTCGGGACGGCGGCGTGTCGTTATGTCGTCGAGGTAGTTTCTTCGGTGTCTTCGTCGGCGGCGGAGGATCTTCGTCAGTTCAGCGAACAGCAACCGCACCTCCATCGGTTGCTGCTTGTAGTTTTCCGGATATGGGCTCGCTGACCGGCCTCGGGCTGGGCCAGTGTATGGTCGGCGCTGCGGCGACAGGTAGCCGCAGCGCCGACTTGCTGTCGCCGAACCTTGTGTTATCTGATTTCATCGCGTTACGCGATGAAATCAGATAACACAAGGTTCGGCGACAGCAGACAGCCGGGTAGAAGCATCGATAACTTTCCAGAAACGTCGGATACATGCAGGCGCGTCCCTCGCTGTGCGATTACAGTTGTTAAGCGGCGAAACGTGGTCGCCCGATAAAGATAAGTACACGTGTCAATATATCAATATATATATATATATATATATATATATATATATATATATATATATATATATATATATATATATATATATATATATATATATATATATAATGTGTGTGTGTGTGTGTGTGTGTGTGTGTGCGTGCGCGCGTGCATGTGTGTAGAAGGACTGGCGGTCATAACAGTGGCGAAGCGAAGTGCCAACTATCATGTGGAGTAGGTTGACGACAATTAGGGAAACAAGAGAGACGTAAAAGCATCAAGCCTAGCACGGTCGTTCACAAGAGTTACCTGTGATTATTGCTGCTTTTGTTTGTACTGGTGCTTATGGAATGATCCTTATCCATTAGCTCTTAGGTTACATTTGCCTCAAGACCACCATTGTCGGCTGGTCGTTCTTTCATGTTCTCTGCCTTAATGACCCACAGATGTCACGTCAGCTCTATCGCCTTCACGGATCTTCATGCGTATGTCTTTTCCATGAATAAACCACCACGTAATAGTTAGCGCCAGCATTGGTTCCTTTCCCTCTAATCTTGCGCCGTTCTTTCAGGGTGGTACTGCCACGGATCTGCAAGAATGCTAGCAAGAACTATTCATTGTTTACAGCAAAGCTTTTTGCACGCTGCCTTTACATTAGGCTAATGTAACGTGCCCATGTGAACATAATTCTGTATTCGCTGCATGTCGCCCAGGCCGTGCTATTGAGCGCCGAATGTGCTGCAAGAGGAAATAGTTCAGGTTATTGCTCCATTATTGCACAATGCTATACAGTCCTCAGAGCCTTCTAGAGGAGGAGATTTAGCGATGTCGCCTAACTGGGACGCGCTCAATGGCGGTTACAGATGGGCTATGGTACCATATATTTACAATAAAGCGGTCTATCTCACCATACACTTCGTACATCAAATAAATACATGGTGAAATATCTGTGAGCATACATTTGCTTGTGAAACCTACGGCGCCTGCAGGGCATTCGCTGCTGGTGACGCCATAAGCAACTACATGCTGCTTGCGTCATCTTCTGGAGTGGCTACATGCCAACGTTTCTTCACTTATAGCTCCATGGAAGCAGACGGGTCTGCTGCAACGTGACACGCATACAACGCTCAGATAAAGCACGTGTTATCTTAGCAATGCCCACAATTTATTCAGTTGTTTGCTGGTGACCCTCACAATGTGACCGGCCGAATTAAACAAGGATGATTGCTGACGAAGCCTTTTGAGTGCATGTGCTCTCTGAGGCACGGGAATAGATTATTTTGTGCCACCATGACATGCGCCATAGTCAAAATTTCTTACGAATATTCGAACTGCTTAACGTGCACCCAGAGGCGACAGCTGTGCATAAGTGCACACAGTGGGCACGACAGGCCACTTCGCGCAAAAGCATAGCGTGAGGAGCTACCGGCGAACATGTGTACAAATGCGGCTGGAAAGTAAGAAGCTCGTACATTAAAGCTTCTGAACCTTCTTTCACTATTAGTGATGTGAAAGCATCAAAGAGCCCATTGAGCAAACAAGACGGCGTCTGTGGTGGCGAAAGAGCGCCGAAATTCCTATTGGCTGCGACGCCACGCCACGTGCGCGCCTCGGCGGAGCAGAGCAGGTGAAGGGGGAGCGCCTGCTGCTCCGCTGCCAGCTGTTCGGTGAGGACACGTCACCCTCGCAAGCCTGTGTTATCCGCGCAAGCGCTCGCCTGCGTTCTGCCTTCGCCTCTGTAATCGCTATAAGAAATTATTGTGTAAAAAAAAAGCAGAATGAATTCCAAAAAAGAAATACATTGGCGGTTGTGAGTTTAGCACCATGAACCTAATGCTCAGAAGCCGAGTGTCTCAACCACTGGCCTCCTAGATAGCGTGCCTGTGTACTGTGCTTAACGGCATCACGCTATACTCGAACCGTAATTTTCTTGCCAAGCCGGTGTGACGAAATCGGTGGTGTCAAAATCACCGCAGTTTACTCGGGAGTGTCTCCATTAGATTCCATGGCATTAAGGCAAGGTAGCAGGACGTCACCGATTTAAGTGCGACGGCCTTGGGCAATCTAGGAGGCTTTTGCCAAGCATCCCAATGCGCTCGCTTGCCCGCGAGGAGTTGGTAACTTGAAGGACCGCGCAGCGGCGCTCAATTGGGCTACAGTGGTTTCGTATTCACAGCATATAAGAAATGCTTAGGTGCCCTAAAATCATTTTTAGCGCAAATGAAGTAAGACAACATAGCGTACTCCTGTACGATCGGGATTTGCCGGCGTTGTTGCCAAAATTGCCGCGGCTACACCACGACTACACCGCTAGTGCGGCTATTCTTATGGGCCATGCCAGCTTGCGTGTGCGCGTAGTGTGACAGCTCGATATATAAGCGGCATTGCCTACCGACAACGTGGCTGAATTTTGTCATCAAGATGGCGTCAGTGTCGTGCTCGCCAAAAGCAAGCTAAGTCACCCTCTACTGGGAAGGGTCGGCAACAAGACCAAACTGCCGCAAGTATTCAAGGCGTTGTCAGCATCTCAGGGCATGTGTGTGCATTACAGTCAACGCCTCAGTACACAGCGGCTCATTGCATCACACGTTGACGGTGGCGGTCACAGCATCTGGGAAGAGCTTGTTTAGAGTCCCCAGCCCCCAAAGCTCTGAAGCTTCTGCGTTGGGTGAACAGTTGGAGTGTTATGTAAACGTGAAGCTTGTAGCGCGCGAAAAGACAAGGACGAAAGGAAGACGCGACAGATACAGGCACTCTGAAAAACTCTGATACTGCGCTCGAACCTGTCATGGTCCTTTCTATTAGGCTTGTGGCGGAAGGTCCCTTTCACACCCCTTTATGGGTGTGACGCAAGTGCCTCGCTCACAAGAGGAAGGCACGTTCTTAAGTGGCCTTCCTTTCATGTAGCGACCAAGGCCAATGCTTTTGATCCTTCTGAGGAGAAATTACCAAGACATGGCTGAACGCAGTGCTTCAAGTGCGCCGATAGCTTCTCCGTCTGGGAATATGTGGCGGATTTAATACGGTGCTGTTTAGCACTGATTAAAACTCTACACGTTAATTAGAACAATTATTAGTTGCTGAACTCACCCCCCATTTTCGTCAAGTGGTTGAGCCGCACTGTCGCGTCAGTGTCGTCGCCGTAGTACCTCTTCTTCTGGCTGCTCGCGCCTAATGTTTGCTAGTTCTCCCTCTCCTGATGGCCCATACCCACTATACTAGATTGGCCAAGTTTCGGGTGTAATCAGAACAAGGCATTTATTGCTGACAAGAAAACAAGAGAAATGCATGTGAACATTTTCAATAGTGGATAACAGCGGAAGATACTAAATATTTCATCGAAAAATTACTCTGACACACATAATAAGAAGCCAACAAACACCGACACCAAGGACAACGTAGGGGGAATTATTTGGGCTGAATAAATGAAATAAAGAAACGATAAATTTATCGAAACGAAAGTGGATGAAGAAACAACTTGCTGCACGTGGGGAACGATTCCACAACATTCGCATTTCGCCTGCGATGTTCTAGCAATTGAGCTAACGCGGCGGCGTTTCCCCACCCACTTTCTTAGGTATTTATGTTTCCTGGTAGAACCCTACGAGTGTTAACCAGCGCCACCATTCACAGGCCTTGGCGGCGGACGTGGATCATGCTTTCTGCCGGAGGCGTCACAATAATGTTAGCTTTTTGGGTGAAAGCAACCGCTCAATAACCGGCAGCATGTAACCATTGCTTTCGCCCAATAAGACCACGTTTTCGTGACGCCCGCGGGAGAGAGAATGTTCCATATCCACCGCCAAGGTCTGTGAGTGGTGGCGCTGGCTAACACTCCTAGGGTTTTACTAGGGAACACAAATACCCAAGAAAACGGGTGTGGAAACGGCGCCGCGGTAGCTCAATTGGGGGAGCATCGCACGCGTAATGCGAAGATTGTTGGATCGTTCTCCACCAGCGGCAAGTTGTTTTTTTTCGTCCTGTTTCATTTCCATTCATTTATCCTTTTTTTATTTCACTTATGAAGAACAAGTAATTTCTCCTATGTTGTCCTTGGCGTAAGTGTTTGTTGGCATCTTATGATATGACCAATGAAAATAATGCCCCTCGGTTAACCCCCTTTCTTCTCGTTTATTATATAACGAGGGTCTCGAATCCGGCAACATTGATGCTTTCAGGTATCATGTGTGGGATTACTGACCGGTTTCTTTCACCCAACAAGATCACGTTGTCGTGACGCCTGCGGCAGAAAGGATGTTCCACATCCGCCGCGAAGGTCTGTCAATGGTGGCGCTGGCTAACACTCCCTGGGGTCTACTAGGAAACAAAAATACCGAAGAAAGTGGATGGGGAAACGTCGCCATGGTAGCCCGGTTGGTAGAGCATCGCGCACGAAATTCGAAGGTTGTGGAGTCGTTCCCCACCTGCGCCAACTTGTTTTTTCATCCACTTTCATTTCCCTTAATTAACCGTTTCTTTATCTCATTTATTAAGCACGAGTAACTTCTCCTACGTTGTCCTTGGTGCGAGTGTTCGTTGGCTTCTTATGATGTGACTAATAAAAATCGGGCCCCTTGGTTAACCCCCTTTATTCTCGTTTGTGATACACGTAGAAATTCTTTGATGGATGTGCAAGTTTCCCTTGTCGAATTCACAGGTTTGAAAGAATGTCAAGAAGTGAAAGGCTAACTCCAAGTTGCTTAGTCATGTTTTCTAGAATACTTTACCACGTGGATGCGAATTGGTGGCAGAATAATAAGAATTTAATTGGTGGTATCATCTTAATCATAGAACGGGCGCAATGGGAAGGGCATCAGACTAGCCTTTCACAGATAAAAAACGTTGAATCTAGGCATCCGAGATATCTGGCAATGTAACTGGGTGAAACAGGCTTCAATTTTTTTTGCAAATGAACGAAGTTCATGCGCCACAGAAATATTAGGTGTCAACATTCAGCAAAATTAGTCATATCAGGATTGAAAAAGTCAAGCGGGATTGCAGGTCTCCTGGGTTTAGCCGTAATTATGCTAGCTGGTGCAAGCTGGTACTGAGTAAATTGCAACACTAAATGGTGATCTCTCCAGACTGTCTGCTGTTTCATTACCAAATAATTTATTAAGCCACGGCATCCAAATCAATCTCTATAAGTTAAAATGAGCGGACACTATAGAGCATAGAATGTATGTAAAACGGGACAACCAAGTGCGTCGTGTCAGCCATGGCGCTGTCCCAGTTCACGGCTCGCTTTTATTGGTACGTCGCACGCGAGGGAATGTTTCCTCTGATGTTCTGTGCTATATTTTTTAACCAAAGCTCATTTTAGTGGTAGTTTGGGTACATTTATGCGTACGATATTAAATGTGGGCAAACTTCTCTCATAAAAAGATTAAACCTATCCAACCTCAGTGCACATACACATAGAACATCTTCACCGGAAAAAGATGTTTAAATGCACACAAAACCTTTGAGGAGCTTTGATATTAAAGCTAGAACATAATATGTTTGTGCTTGATTTCTCTGTACAAAGCGGTTTCTACGTACTACGTATGGCTTCCTGTTAAAATGTCCGTTTAATTGCTATTGTAATAAAAAAAATACTTTGCCTCCCACTGCTCGCGCTACAGATTCAAGCTCAGCAAACAGGATTATACGGAACGTCGGTATGATCCGCAGACTGGTACGAGTGTAGAAATGTCTACTTCGCAAAAAAAGAAAACAAACATTTATACCTATTAAATACACATTGCAGAGGCGGCGGCTACGTCTCCAATGAGGACGAATTTCTTACCAGGACAGTGCATGCAAATCAAAATGTTTAGGTCGAACAGCTGAGGTGCAATGCCAAAGTACTGGCAACGCAACAGGTGTGACATAAGTCTTGCTGGCAAAACGCACATGCTGTAGAGAAGTAGGGTGCTAAAAACTAACATTTTGCGCTTGAACTCGAGCTCACGTTCGCGGATAAATGTCCATACGGGAGCCGGACGTGCTTACAACTGCGCCATGGTGCAGCAGCAGCGCCTCCTAATTTGTACAGGTGTCGTACAGATCGGTGGCGTAGGCACTTTTATTTCGGAGGCCAACAGTAGGCAATACTGTAGCGGACAAAGACGACGTTATGCCCATCGCACATTCCTTGCTCATGAGACATGGCAGGTTATTGGTGTGGCACACCCGTCATACATGTCATAACTAGTCGTAAAAACACCGTCGACAGCACAAGTGAGGCGTACGTGCTGCCGCTGCCGCTGCCGCTACCGCTGCGGCCGCCGCCGCCGCCCGCCGCCGCCGCTGCTGCTGCTGCTACCGCCGCCGTGCCTTACCAGTACGCGTGAGGCAACCGCTATATCGAACGCCATTTCCTGAAGGACCTGTTGTGAATCCGGTTCATCGTCTGCGACCCGCTCTGGTCCATGCTGGAGTTAAGTGTCCAGTCCGGGCCGTTGTTGTATATTCATATTATTTTCTTTTTCATCACACCAAGCAAGCTAGGCTAACCACTCCAGGATTCGGCCTCTCTCAGCAAAATGAGCCTATTTAAATCAGGGAAGCCAGAGAGCCACTGCATGTAATTGGTATTCGGGAACACGTGACCCCATATCATGGAACAGCGAAGTTGCGCTCATTACAAAGTATCAGCATCATCTCTTGAGACAGCAGCTCTTGTTTGTTTTCTATGGCGAAATGTTAGTGCAGGTATTTCTCAGGTTCATACTTTCACTTAATACGTTGCTCTTGAACCGCAACGACCCCTCGCCCAGCGGCTGCTTGACCGCTCACCAACGTTGAGCAACAAACAAGCATACCAACAAAATGCCGGTCGTTATCGCGAGACAATGCCGCACAGACATAGTGAATGAGTTCGTAGCATGAGGAATCACAGGTCTGAATTTCTTTTTGTGGGATGTAAATTGTCGCATGAATAAAAGCTCATCATGTCACAGGATAAAACAATTACCGTTACACAGCCTATAGCTCACGCTCCAGAGCACAGATACAGCACGTAAGTTAACAAAGCCGTGATTTGAAAGGCAAGGTTGAAGCGTGAAACTCAGGAAACATCTTTGTTTCCAGCAGATCACGCAGTGAACTAGCGATGCAAGAGTGTTGTCTACTCAGAGTATCACAGCCTATTTTACATTGTCGCGAACCAAGGGGTTGCAGCGGAGCACGCTACAAGGGCGTAGCAGGCTCCGAGAGCGGACTGGGCGCGTGGCGGGCTTGTGCCGCGAGCACGCGCCACCAATGCGCTGGCTGAGAGCGGTGACCTTAGCGTTTGGCGCGTTGGTGGGCGGTAACAGTCCTCGCCCAGACGGAACAGCGAAATGTATGCGATTCATTGCGGTTGTCTGGCTTGGGAGTGCAGCAGTGGACGATGTTTTGGTGGCGGTAGCTTGAGAAACGTGGCTCCGATGACTGTTCACCGCGGAGGTCGCCGCGATGATGGCATTCGTGCGCCAACCTCAAAATGTTGTATGATCAGTGTGCATGGATGGCCGATTTCAAAGATGTGCGGGTAGCGCGGCGGTCACAATGAGTGTCACATAAAAGAGGGAGGCTAAAATAAAAGTATAAACGAAGAAATGTTTCAAGAAGACGACGAGGATGGCGTTAAGGATGACGTGGGTTAAACGAAGACTGAAGAAGATAAAGAAGTACTCAGTGAGGTGACAAGAGATGATTGGTGGAGAAGTATCCGGTGAGATGGAAAGCGGTGATTGGTAGAGAAGGAATACGTGGACTAACATGAAGGCTATAAAAGGACGAGGAAGGGCGAGACAAGGGGGGAAAGAACAAAGCAGCTGAGACTCGGCGGGTCAGGGATGGTTCGACCGGAAGAGAGCGACGCCGGCTACTGCTCCGGTGAGCTCGCGTTCTACGGCTTCGCACCGCAGACTTCCTGCCGTTCCTGAGCCCGTTCCGGGGAGTCCACGGAGGACGCTACCACCTGCTACAGCCAGGGGTGTCTCCAGCGCTGTTGCCACTCTTCCGGGTGGTGCCACAACGTCAACATCATCGGCCGCACCTCCACGGGCGGTTGGACCGGGAGAGTGTACGACGCAGCCAACGACGCCGCCAGCGACGCCAGCCCTAGAACGTGGAACGCCACTCCAAAGGCGGCTACGGGACCCATACCACGCCACATCCGCACCGAACCAGACATCAGCACGAACGCCAACCACTAACAGTAGAACGCTAGTAACAGTGTTACCGGGTCGTGTGTACTGATAGCCTTTGTATTTTGTGTTAGTTTTGTTAGGTTTGTGTGCTGGTGTTTGTGTCGCGTGGGTTGTAATAAATGTGCATCTGTGTGGGTATACCTGTCGCCTAGTCCATTCTTTCGGCCAGAGTGTTCTCCGGAGGAGATCCGTGACAGTGAGATCACCCTAATTTGCGCCGGCCAAGTGATGAAGGTTGCGGTGGGGAACCTCGGCGGTCCCGAGGCGCCCAACAGCAGCGTCGAATCTGGTCCCTCCAGACCTTCCGAACGAGGTGGCCAGCTCGCGACAACGGGAACCCGGTTGGTCGATTGAGGTGGGCGTGTTAGTGTCGTCTAAATTTTAGTCGGACTTCTGAACTAGTGAAGTTTATTACTAATGAAGAAGATATTGCAAGTGAGCTGAACAGTTTCTTCTCCAGTGTCTATACTACAGACAATGGCGAAGTAGACGACTTTTGCGTTCTTCGTTGCTTCCTTACTCTAGGCGAACTGCAGCTTTGTGAGCGAGGTATACTTAAACTATTGCTCAATCTAAAACAATGTCAATCATCTGCACCTGACGAAATTCCTAACGCATTGTTAAAGAGGTATGCGGAGTGGATGGCCATATACCTCTTAGTTATCTTTCAAAAATCACTTTCCTCGGGGGCCCTACCTGACGATTGGAAATTAAGTAAAATAATCCCTATACGAAAAGGCGGATATCTTAAATGTGTTTCCAACTACAGGCTTATTGCACTAACGTCAACGCCATGCAAGATTCTTGAACACGTTGTCTCCAAACACATCGGAGAATTTCTGACGAGAAATCATTTCTTCAGTGAGTCTCAGCATGGTTTTCGTAGCGGCCTCTCGACAGTGACCCATCTTGTGGAAACAGTGCATTTCATCCGTGAAGTGCTAGATCGAAGAGGCCATGTAGACATAATTTATCAAGACTTTAGAAGGGCATTCGATACAGTTAGTCTCACGAAATTATTATTGAAGTTGAGTCGTGTTAGGTAACTGCAAAGTTGTCCAATGTGTCGAAGCTTTTCTAATAAATCGCCGACAGTCCGTTAGTGTTAAGTAAAGGGTTTACAATATGTGAGGCTGTCCCCTTATGAAAATGGATTTAGAGTTCCTTTAGAACTTCTAATGAGTTCCTATGGAATCAAAAGGGACTCTACAGGAACTCGCGATCTATAGAGCCGTCTGCATCATCATCATCAGCCTGGTTACGCCCACTGCAGGGCAAAGGCCTCTCCCATACTTCTCCAACAACCCCGGCCATATACTAATTGTGGCCATGCCGTCCCTGCAAACTTCTTAATCTCATCCGCCCACCTAACTTTCTGCCGCCCCCTGCTACGCTTCCCTTCCCTTGGGATCCAGTCCGTAACCCTTAATGACCATCGGTTATCTTCCCTCCTCATTACATGTCCTGCATAGAATCCGTCTGCATAGAATCTCCATAAGAAGTCTATAGAAACCGGTCAATAGAAACAAGTCATTTCCCACACAATAGATGTTCAATAGAGGTTGTATGACGTCCTATGTACTGAATTCTATAAAGTAATTTTTATAGAATGTCTTTAAAACTTCTAACGCGCCCTGTCTATAGAATGGCTCTCCATTCGCTCTCTATAAATGTTCTATAGCGACTGTATTGATATCATATCTATTAAATTCTATAAAATAATGTCTATAGAAAGTTTTTAACACTTCTAATGCAGCTTGTTTATAGACTGATTCTGCATTCACCCTCTATAAGCTGTCTATAGAGGTTTTATTGTCATCATATGTACAATATTCTATAAAATATTGTATGTACAAAGTTTCTAACACTTCTAATGCGGCTTGTCTATAGACTGACTCTCCATTCACCCTCCATGAATGTTCTATAGAGGTCGTATTGACATCTTATGTACCAAATTCTATAGAAAAATGCTTATAGAACCTTTTCAGAACTTCTAATGTGGCCTGTCTATAGAATGGCGCTACATCCACCCTCCATAGATGTTCTATAGAGGTCGTATTGACATCTTATGTACCAAATTCTATAGAAAAATGTTTATAGAACGTTTTGAGAACTTCTAATGCGGCCTGTCTCTAGACTGGCGCACCATTCCCGTTCTAAAAATGTGCCATCATATGCGATATGTACTGAGTTCTATAAAGGAACGTTTATAGGACAGTAAAGAAGCTAAAGTGCGGCCTGTTTAAGATCGGCTCTATGTTTTCACTCTATAGACATACCCAGTGCATCGCCGGATTACGGGCCCAGTGCCGCGCGCTGGATGCATGGGGCGCTGGGCAGGCGCGGCGTACTGGGAGGCGCTGGCTACAGGTGCGAAAAGCAGTTCTAGCGCGTTAAATACGCGGTGTCTGGACACCGTATATATTTTTTGAATACAGAAAGCAACAGACAGCATTTCAGTGCAATAAGAAAACAACAAAACGTAAAAATGAAAATGCTCTGACCAGGATTTGAACGTCGCCGCTGAAGATCCCAAGACCGGCTCATTGCCGCTACGCCACGCCAGCTTTTTTTTTTTTGCTCACTTTATTGCCGGCTTTGACATAAACAAACAATACACAAAAAAGAAAACATGTCAACAAGGGTTTTGCTGGCATGGCATATTAAAATTTTTTCAATGCTGCAAGTTTATCTAGCATGTCAATCCATGTTGGCTGTTCAAGGAGTGCCCGATGGACATCCCTGAACTGTACTACAGATTAAATGAAGTGATCACGTGTAGGTCGCGAATTGACATCAGCATTGTTGAACTGCGTTCAAGCTTTCCACAAACTGTGGAGGCCCAGGAGCATTTTAGCGTCATACGGAAAAGCCTCCGTTTCTACCGGCAAGAATCTTATTCTATGTGGATGTAAAGGTAACTCATTCTTTAAAGTCCTTTGTAGCACATCCCAGAAAAATATGGGATCTCAGCAATTTACTAATGCATGCTCTATCGTTTCAGGTTTCTTGCATAAGAAGCAGTTAATGGACCACGGGACAAAAATGCCCCTGTTATGCATCCATGTTTTAACTGATAATGTGTTAGTGTGTAGTTTAAAGAAAAAAAGTTTTTACCGAAGGGTGTACTGGCATTCTTTTGACCCTTTTGAGGACATCTCCTGGGCCTCCACGGTTTGACATACGGTAAATCGGTGCAGGGAGCACAGTGTCAATTAGGTCCTTATTTAGTTTTTTCCTAGTTATATTGGCGAGATACGGCATTGAAAACCACACATGCAACATACTGTACGCAAGCACGACTTCTAGCAGGTAACCTTTAACGGCACCATGCATTGCTTCACACGAGCATACAACAAATCCTGGAAGGTTACGACATAAAACCACTTGCATGACTGTGCGAAGGAACACATCATTCTGATCGCGAAGGTACACAAAGCGCGACACAACTTGCAGCACAAATAAATGTGCCAACCCAAGGCCCCCTTTCTTTACTGGCAAGAACAAGTTTGTGCGGCTGGTTCTTTCCCAAGTCGATGCCCATACGAAAACGGCGAAGACACGGTGAATTTTTTGGAGGTTGATTGGCGAAGCACACAGTACATTCATGACACACCATATATTGGACGTAAGAAGTAGGTTACAGACTGTGGCGCACAAGAACCTTGACAGCTGTCGCCCCTGCCACGCGTTAGCCTCTTCCTTTATTCTCGCCACTTGTTCATTCCAGTACGGCTCAGGGTCATGATAGGAGTCGAGAGGCACGCCTAGGTAGGCTGTTGCAGTGGTTGACCACGGAATTCGAGCGAAGTAGTTTAGCGTGTCTTCCCACTCACCGTGCCAAAACCCCCGACTCTTCTCCCAGTTTATTTGCGCCACGGTGCACTTGCAGAAGGATTCAACTACCGCCACGGCCTCACAAATAATATTTCTATTTGAACAGAATATAGCGATGTCATCAGCATAAACCAATGTTTTCACCTGTGTTGACTGTAACCTGAAGCGAGTTATCCGTTCATTGTTTTGGATGGCCTTGCACAGAGGCTCAAGGTAAGCCGCGAATAGCAGGGGCGACAGCGGACATCCCTGCCTCACAGAAGACAGCACTTGCACGCTGTCTGTCAGGTCCCCGTTTACAATGACCTGAGTTGAGCAGTTAGCATACGCCATCCTGACACCGTCTGTTATTACGCTTCCTACGTTGGAGCGGAATTTCTGTCGTTAGTGCCAAACCTGGATGAAGAAGAAAGAACGCGTCTTGAACAGCCAATTTCCATCAAAGAAATAGAGGATGCAATTGATGCACTACCTGTTGGCAAAGCACCCGGGCCTGACGGCCTAGGAGTAGCATTTTATAAAACATTCAAAACAATTGTAGCCCATATTCTACTCAAGGTTATCGCCGAATCGTATCAGCCAAAACATATACCACTGTCCTTCACAACTTCGCACATCGTTCTCATCCCAAAAACTCAGGCACCTGAAAAACCTCAGTTAGTGGGGTCTTATCGCCCGATAAGCCTTACCAACGTCGACTGTAATACATTTATGGAGGTGTTGGCCAAACGACTCTAGGGTGTGATAACGAGGCTGTCTGGCACGCATCAGACCTGTGGTTTAAAGGGTAGAAGCATCGCCACGAACATACACGTAGCTCGAAGTGTGCTAGAATGTTGTGATGTATTTGGCGATCGAGTGACTATGATGCAACTAGATTTCGCTAAAGCCTTCGACCGTGTTTCCCACGATGTTCTCTTCCCCATATTACGCCACGCAAGCAGACGAACGTTAGCAGACAATTTACCATGCAAAGTCGAGAAGCAGTTATAGTTTCACAGAGAGAAGTCTCGCACAGACATGGTAGATGCACTAGCGCCCAGCAACTAAAGCTCACGCCTGTACCCCAAAGAAAAATTTGCTGGCTGTATTCAATAGTGTGCTCGGAAGTGCCATAACAACGATTTTCAGTTGCGATTGCTATTTTAACTTCGAAAAAAGTCCTAAATAAACCACCGACCCGGGACGCTGTATGGGCTATTACTGTCGATTTCGATAGCCGTTTCTTGTTCTTCACGCGAGGGATATGCTACGTTTTCTTAGTTCAGTGATGCCTTTCAGTCTACACGCCTGTCTAGTCATATATCCTCGTCAGAGAAGCGCAGGCTAGTGCTGGGAGCTTTCGGCGACAGCATATATATATATATATACCTGCGTTTATGACTCGTCATATCGGCGCTTCTTGCGCTGGCACTTTAGACATAAAAAAATGGTTTATTTAAAAACAACGATGCGAAATCTGAAATATAGATTGATTTATCCTTGTTAGACTTTTCGATTCCTGGACCTAGACGCGCCGATAGCGTGCAGACGGACTCGGCAGATACGCTAGGCCTAAGCTTCGGTGGGGACCGCGCTCTCGGCGCGGGTAAAAATTAAGTTATGGGGTTTTACGTGCCAAAACCACTTTCTGATTATGAGGCACGCCGTAGTGGAGGACTCCGGAAATTTCGACCACCTGGGGTTCTTTAACGTGCGCCTAAATCTAAGCAAACGGGTGTTTTCGCATTTCGCCCTCATCGAAATGCGGCCGCCGTGGCCGGGATTCGCTCCCGCGACCTCGTGCTCAGCTGCCCAACACCATAGCCACTGAGCAACCACGGCGGGTCTCGGTGCGGGTAGCTGGCGAAAGCTAAAATGTGTGTATTTGAGCCTCAGAACTCTTTTTAGTACAATAGGGAAAGTGGAAACGCACGAATCGCCTCAGCTTTGTTATCGGTGCGATAATATCAATCAGCGGTAGGCTTCGAACTCGGGGTCCGTTCGAGCGCGTCTGAACTACTTGTGGATTTCATGTCCACTCCACAACACTGCGACAGCGGCGACAACTCCAAGTCATATGTTACGTGCGATCTACTAGAAAACATGGCGTCCTCTGCGTTTGCGTGCTTTCGTTCAAGGATTTAGCTTTCCGCCCTGTCAAAAGGGAAAATGCAAAAAAACGAAAGTGATCTTGAGTGTCATATGTGCAGGAATAAACAAGGCATCTCACGCACCTTTATTCCATGCTGCCACACGAAATAGTTTTATGACCCCAAGATATAACTTTATTTAGTACAAGAGACTGCTATCAAGCGATGAAATGCTATAAAGAATTTAATATTGAGCTGCGCTCGTCCTTGCGTACTGAAGCCAGCGCGGCACAAGCACAACCAGCGCATTTCTAGTGCGAAACCAGCGCCTAGCTGTACTGGCCAAACCAGTGCGCCCCAGCGTCTTTTCCAGTGTGTGTGTGAAGTGATTTTTAAAGAGACATGGAAGAGATAAGTGCAGTGCCGTAACTGCTGTTATCTCTTCCATTTCTCTTTAAAAATCACTTCACACACACACTGGAAAAGACGCTGGGGCGCACTGGTTTGTCCAGTACATCTAGGCGCTGGTTCACGTTGGAAATGCGCTGGTTGTGAGCCAGCTCTTATGCAGCGTTCTCACTGCACTCTAAGAACAGTTTACACCCTTTGGCTTGCCCCTTCTGCCACACAAAAATAATCGTCATCTGCCTTGATGCGTTTCCTTTCTCTATCGCTGCGAGCCCAGAACTTTCCAGCAACGAATGGCACGCGCGTTATCAGCATAGAACAGTTTACAGCCTTTGGAGTGCCCCTTCTGTTAACGCGCGTGCCGTTCGTCACTGGAAAGTTCCAGGCTTGCAGCGATAAAGAAAGGAAACGCATCAAGGCAGATGACGATTATTATTGTGTGGCAGAAGGGGCAAGCCGAAGGGTGTAAACTGTTCTTAGAGTGTGTTCTCGAGTGAGTCCCAGCGAGCGCCAGCGTACCCAGTGCGATCCAGTGCAAAAAAAAAAAAGCGCACTGGTTTCACAATGCATCGCACTGGAAGACGCTGGTTTTCGCAATCGGCATTTCTGAGGTTTTTTACTATCGAGCAAGAGCATCGTTAAAAAGACGCTCATTGACGAAGGCGAACATCACACTAATCGAAATTAGGAAAACGAAAGAAATTTAATAGAAGCGCGCATTGTGGTTTCTATCGCATCAGATATATATCATGTTCATATATCATATATATATGTTTCTATATCGGATACAGATACCTGTATGCGGACTTGCACGACGTTGATGCGGAGATTAGGATAATTATGACACCCGTAAAGAAGAGGCAGTTGACGTCCGTAAGCTATTGCGTTCTTTCCGCCAAACTGCCCGGCCTGGTAGCGCTATAAAGATGCTGTATAAAACTGACACGCGATGACAGAGAAATCATTATACTTAGCAGCCGACCGTACGTTTTGTAGCTTAGGTCTTCTTTCTTGTGCGTTTGTGCTACCCTTATTAATGAGCCATTTCTTGACTATGTTCTTGACTATGTAACCGCGTTTGTGCGGATGCGTAGACGTGTGCTTTTTGTTGTACTTGTAAAATGCAAATAGAATATTTTCAGGCTTACTCAATCTTTGGTGTCATGTGCGTTTATTCCAGTCGAGGCCATCGTGCCACCTGGAAACCGCATTCTGTCAGTAGCCCTGCACGAAATGCAACAGCTGCAGCGCGGCGGCACAACTCGGAATAACGGCGGCGAAATGAACGAAAAACCGTTCCGGACGCCCTTAAACGTCAATTTACAGTGTGCCTTAATTCGATATGACTCAGCGCTACATATATTTATATGTGTACGCGCTACGTTTGCCACACAGCAACAAAACCGGCGGGAGCACGATCGAGGCGCAGCAGCCAGAAACCCAGTAAAGCCACAGAACACCTGCGGCCATAGTGTGCAAAACCCCGTTTCCGTTTCCTGTTGTAGAGCGCCATCTGGGGTCGCATACTTTAGTTCACGACGCAACCGCTACGCTTATTTCCATTGAACTGTGGAAGGTACAGTTTCCCTTCTCTAAGTTTGTATAGGTGTTCTGTGCTTCGATGTGTTAGTTTGATCGTGTGATATTAGGTTTGCTGTAATGAAATGAGACGTAGTTGGCGAGCACGAAAGTGCCAGAAGATGGCTTACGTCTCGCTGTAAACACGCCGTATGCGTGGCACGCCAGCTAAATCTGGACCAACCATTTTCATGCCGTGGAGTCCGTTCCCTTTGTCTCCGCTGGTTGTCGTGGAAAGTTTGGTGGACGGCGCAAAGAAGTAATGCGTATTATTAGCTTGCCTCAGCTCATCCACTACCCAGCGGCTTGTATGCTGCAAGTAACATCGCAGACGCATCACTGGAAACTTGGAGAACACCTTTCCACCTCGTCGTACTGTTGAAACGGTAATCAATTGTGCTCGCCAACTACACGTGCGTTCATGCGTGTTGCGTGTGCTTCCCGTGTGTGTATGAGTGCCTTGCGAACGTAGCAAGTGGAACCCCCACGACAACAGTAAACCCTTTCCTGATACTTGCTACGCGCTGTTTGTAAGAATTATGTACGCAGCTCTATTGCCACAGTGCAGAATTGATATTCCTGGTAAGCGTTTGCTTCTGCTGAGAAAAGTTTCGGAAATCGTGTTCACCTTGTGCAGCAGTGCGTAAGCTCTCGTTTGTCTGCTAAAGTTGAATAGTAACGACCCGTCTACCTCTTCATCGATTATTTCTTCAATGACGTTTCCTCGCTTAACAATGCTTCGACGTTGTGCACAATCTCTGCTTACGAGGTTCTTGGTTAACGAACAGTTCTAAGGAAAAAATGTAAGCCAATCACCGCTTGCTACTAGTGCAGCTTTATTTCCAAGACAAGATGTGTTGACGTAACTGACTTAACTAAACATGACAGGGGAAGGTTGCGTATAATAAGTAATGGAAAAAACAATGAGATTAGATTGTAATCCGCTGCTGCAGTGCGTCCAAAATATTATTTGATGTAGAGGTCCCTGTTATCATGACATTCGATGATTTCAAGCATTTGCTCTCTTTCCACATTAGTGCAGACATTGTTTTCATTACTCTTTTAGGCGCTGATGGCATGTTTTCACGATATCACAGCTTTATTGTGCCACTGCTATAAGCTAACACAGAAGTAATTTTGTAGTGGTGAGGCCGTGACCCACAACATAAACCACAAGATCGAGGAGCCCTCAGAAATGCAGACCCTGTGGATATATGGCTGCAGTAGCATGGCGTGTGATCTGGATCGTCATGTCTGGTGTGTATGAAATGTACTATCATGAGCAATATGAAAGGGAACACAGGAACGCGTGGCAAACAGCCTCGAAACAGACTCGGAGCGATACGCGGATAGCGCTGTCAAAAACAAAGGGGGAAAGGAGGGTGCTCTTCCATTAACTGTTGGCACACCCACCACGGTGGTATTTCTACAAAGGAGCAGCTTACGTTATGGATCGTCCGACAGCCGATAAGACGGTAATCGTCGCCAGCGACTAACACCGATTCATTTTCTTTTCTTTCATTCTTTCTTTTCTTAGCGCAACCGCTTGATAGTATTCTTAGAACAAGTTTGCCCTGTATTTAAAACCGATTCCTTATTTGAATCGACGCACCCGGTTGTCAGTGGCACCTCGAACAGCGGCGGCGCTCGAACCAATGAAGACAGAGGAATAGAATAAAGAAAAATTTTTAAAAAGTAACATTGATAAACTGTCTGTCTGTGACTTTGCTGCACGAAGTTCGTTCAGAAAAATTCACGTAGCACACTGCAGTGGCCCACGCAGAGCAGTCAACTCTGATTTTGTAGCCTCAAGATGCTTCGAGTGCCTCTTAAACAGCGGGGAATATATAATAGAAATGTCTAAACGAGGTTATACGCCGCGCAATATTGCTCTCCTGACAGGCCGCCCATTGAAAACGGTAAACCCGGTATGTATGTAGATTATCCAGGCTTACCGAGACGAAGGACGCATATACGATGTGCCGTACCGCAGACGACCCCGATCAACAATGAACGACCAAGACCTTTGCATCGTGGCTGCCGTCAGCGACAAACCATTTCAAAGTGCAAAGGACATTCGAGGTGCTCTTGGCTTGGACAACTTGAGCGACAGCACGGTACGACGAAGGCTTAGAGAAGTGGAACTGCGAAGTCGCATTGCCGCACAGAAACCTCTGCTCACCGCAGCCAACAAAGCAGTTAGCCTGAGGTTCGCTACTGAACACCGCAGCTGGAGCTAGAGCGAGTGGAAGTATGTAGGTTTCTCTGATGAGTCCACGTTCTCGAGCCGCTGGCACCAACGAAAGAGAGTGTGGTGGACCGCAAACACACGCCTTAGGCCGCAGAATATCCAGGAGGTGGCCGCCAGCGGACGCGTGTCTGTGAACGTCTGGGGGGCGATTTCCCACGAAGGCCTAGGCCCACTGGTGAGAATTGATGGGAGGTTCACCAGTGCTGCGTATTGTACTCTGCCCGAGCACCAGATGATCCCCTTTGTGTTGAACGGGCTGCACCCGGATGGGTGTTATTTTTTCCAGCAGGACTTGTCTCCCATTCACACTTCGAAGGATGTGGCGCGCCTTTTGGAAGAGCGAGGCGTAATGCAATTTCAATGGTGCGCGAAGGGTGCCGACATGAACATTATAGAGCACGTTTGGGTCCGTATGAAAGTGACCCTTTCGAACAAATCACTAGAATTGGTCAACTCCGACCAACTACGGGAAGCAATATAACACGAGTGGAAGCGCCTTCAGCGTGATACCACATTCATCGAGGCTCTCTACGCGTCTCTGCCCCAAAGAATGGAGGCCGTCGTTCAAGTCGACGGTGGCATGACGCGTTATTAGGCCACCAGCGAACGAAACAAAGGACTACCATATCCTGCGATGAAGCTATTGCCTTATTTCATTTGCTTCACTATCGTTTCAATATTCGGCTACCGCCAACGAACTCATTTTGAACTCACCCTTAAAGACAATTTTTTCCCGCTTTACAAGATTTACCGTAAATCAATATCGAAGTCAGGAACAGTGCTACCATTTCTAACGATTCGACGCGAAAAGTTACCAGTGACGCAATCACTGTCTGCTGGCGATGTGAAGTTCCGCACTTTGCAGACGCACGGCGGGAGCGCGAACAGTTGTTAGAACGGCTTCCCCCTTTCCACATTGTTTCCGACGGCGGCCGTTGCGTATCACCCATATAGCTGGGTCTGAGGGTGTTTTCCACGCGTTCCTTTGTTGCCTTTCATATTGCTCACAATAGAAAGTGTTCCAAAAAGTGGACTTGGTATCATTCATGGTGAAGTTTATCAACACATTACTGAACGCAGCTTACTAAAGAGACTAAATATTTATGCAACTTTATTGAAATTGCTGCCTATTTGTGTGCATAGCCATTATGCCCTCATTATTGTGTTCTGTATAAAACTGTACCTAACCTGCACCGATACCTTTCCTGATGTTTAGTATTTCTTGCGTAAGTTGCATACCTACAAGTTAAATATTATTTTTGCTTTGTACGTACACTCGCAACTTTTTCACACCCTTATGGGTGTAACGCGGGTGTATTCATCTTTTCACCCTTGTAAACACCCTTGAAACACTCTTCATTAACGGAAAAGGGTGTACAACAAGAAAACACCCTTGGAACACCCCAGTCTTTCTAATTTACACCCTAAATATAAGGGAGTAAGTGAACAAGCTTACAGTATATGATAAATGAACATTGCCAGTTAAGGCGTTGATATTGGCTATACATGAAACGCGCGCTACCTGAGCTTGAATCAGGTAGCTGGAATGATTAGATCGGGGCATCTAGGCAGCAGCGCACTGACTCCAAAGAGCGATCAAAAATGAAGTTTCCCACGAATGTTGATATAGGACGGATGACACTAACGCGCCTTACTTTGCATAGCCAGATATCTGCGAAAGGCTTCGCATGATCAATGGCAAAATATTTAAAATGCTATCACTGAACACTTAAAGGTGTGCAACCAGTTAGACTGGGAATGGTTAGGAGGGAGGGCTAACGGTAAATAGCTCACCAACTTACGGTTTGTAGATGACATTGGCATAGTCAGCAACGCTGCAGACTATTTGCAACAAACGTTTGAGGACCTTAGCGCAAAAAGTGTAAAAGTCTGATTGAAAGTTAGTACGCAGAAGACAAAAGTAATGTTTCGCAGCCTGGCGAGAGAACAAAATGTCATGGTCGGCAGTCAGCCTCTAGAACTTGCGCAGAAATACCTTTATTGAGGTTAATTACTCGCAGGGGCATGTGATCAAGGAAATTAAAAAAATAAAAAATTACTTGGAGAGCTTACGGCAGGCATTACTAAATCATGACCATGGAGCTTACTTCTAATCATTGCTTTCTACCTTTACTAACGCACGGGGCCAAAACTTGGAAGTTACCAAAGAAGCTTGGGAAGACGTTGAGGACCGCGCAACGAGCGATGGTATGAAAAATATTAGGCATGACGATAATAGACTGTAAGACAGCGATGTGGATTAGAGAGCGAACGGGGATAGCTGATATTCTGGTTGACATCAAGAGGAAGAGTCGTGCGGCGCAGACATTGCAATGCGTAAGGGAGATGCTGGTCTATTGGAGTTGCCGAATGGGTGCTAAGGGAAGGGAAGCACAGTCGAGGACGGCAGAGAATAAGGTGGACGAGATGGAATTAGGAAACTTGAAGACACGTGGAACCAGTTAGCACAACACAGAAGCTTTCGTCCTGCGATGGACATCAAAATAGGCTGATGATGATAATGTCACGACATCCATGCCAGCTTCGCAGCATGTCATTGATGTTATGTCATGCATGCGCGTCGTGCACGTTCTGATAGCTCGATTTGCGTCCATTATGGGGGGGGGGCGAGTAGTGGCGTAGCCGAGGGGACCACGCCGGGCACTTGTAACAGTAAATTTTAGCTACTATGGCAATGGCCCCGCTCCTTCCCCCTCCACGGTCAATTGGGACCCCTCCCCCCCCTCTTCACTCGAAAAATTATCTGGCTACGCCACTGTGGGCACTGAGGGGAGCGGGTGTAAGATTGCTCTAGACCCCTCCCCCTAACTTTTCAACGGAAACGGGGGAGGGGAGTGGAGCTGCCGCCAGACCGCAAACATTAGGCAGCCCAATAACCGGCTGCATTTCCTTTTGGACGTGAATACTGCTCTTATGTCATTACACAGTAGAATTCATGGCGGTTCGAGGGCATGCGACCAAAAAAAACCGCATACAGCCATCAACAAGTCTCAACTTGAGCAGATCTTTGGGAGCTGGGCAAGACGAAGAAAAGCTTCGCATCCCTCTTACGTGCATTGTCAACTCTGGGTCACCGCCGATTGCACATTTCCGGTAAAAAAAAATCCCACAGGAACTCCTCTGGGATTTGTCTGAGTATACGTGACTCTTCCTCATCTACACGCAGTCCATGCCATTATCCCTGTTACGATACTTGATCCGACGAGTATAAGCGACAGCGCTGCGGCGACACGAGCTGCTGGGGTCGATGGCGCCAAGTGAATGGCGCAAGCAAAGTAGTGCAGGTGGCGGGGCCAGGTGTGCTAGTGACGTCATAGAGAAAGAAATTTCAACAAGAGCGGACACTCCCATAGAGCCCAGCGGCCGAATTGACTGTAGCACACCAAGCGGATGTTGTTGACTCCTTCCGGTTTCGGTTTTGGGCGCGCGCGTTTTGAACACCAGTTGGTACACGCCGCGCCGGCTCCGCTGCTCGGCGCGGCATTTTTTTTTTCGCTTCTGCTGAACCTCGCGTGGCCTTGGCGTGAAATCGTTTCATTATTACGTAGAAATGATTGCGATTGACCTTTACAAGACTGCACCGAATCTGTCAGGTGCAATTTCATAAAGAAAACGAAAGACGTCTTCTGAAATGATGAAATGTTTATTTTGCTCTATATAAATGCTCGTTCCGGGCTTCTGCATTCATCGAAAGTTGCGGCACCAGGTAAGCAGCAGTCGCTGCCGTACGATGCTCCACCGGATCCCATCAGCTGAAAGTAAATTACAAGCATGTATCATTTTGGCATTTTGACCTAACAGGAGTATTTCGTGTAGAGGCGAAACGTGCGTAAGTGGTGAATGAGCGGCATTACAGATAAATTCACTTTTACGTACATTTCGCAGCAAAGACTCCTCCGAAACAATGCCATAAAATCTGAACATCCGATTTTCAAGCACCCCTCCTTTCCTGGGCATTATTTCCTGCACTTTAAGTGCACAAATACACGGGTGACTGCGCGTTTCCAAAACAACTTGGCCTCAGTCGACACGATGGTACGCGAAGTACACACACAGGCTCAGCCAGACCATGTTACACGCTCGCAGAATGCCTTCTAATCGCACTCAAGTCAGACTCGTGGGTGCAAAGCCTGTTTTCAGTCGCTCATAATACGTAAATGTCATGTTCTTGAGCTCCTCCGTGTTATCTTTTACGCGTCCTGCCGGCGCATGCAACACTCCCGTGTTATCACTCTCGGCAATCGCTCGTCGCGTTTTCGAGAAGCGTGAGTACCGAAATAAGGTATATCTTGTTGCAGGGCTATAAAATGCGTCACAAACTTGTCCCACTAAAATTCAGTACACGGAAAACTAACTCACTATGGCCGGCTTGCTTTTTTGCTCACACCTTCACAACCCCAGGCGCGGCGAGCAAGCCTTAAGATATCCCAAAAGGTTACCAGATAAATTACAATACTTTTTCGGGTCAGAGAATGCGTCACGAACTTCTACCAGTAAGATCCAGTACACGCGAAACTAACTGCGGCACACAGCCGAGCTGCTTTTCGCTAACTGCGTCAATAAGCCGGGCGCGGCAACCGTGCTTCTAAACTACCCCAAATATAACGACGCTAGTTACAATAATGTTGGGGGCCACAAAATGCGCGAAAACTTGTCTGTCTTAGGCGCTACGACGCAGTACACGCATGTACACGCGCAAATGCCTCACACGGCCGAGCCGGTTTTCGCTTACTGCGTCAATAAGCCGGGCGCGGCAAGCGTGCCCAAAACCTACCGAAATAAGTTACAGTAATGTTGGTGCTCATAGAAAGCGTCGCAAACATCTCCCAGGACGAGGCATTAACTCAAATTAACTGCGCCAGGACGGCGGAGCTGTTTTTCGCTAACTGCGCCACTCGAACTAAGCCTAAATGTGCTTAAAATGCGCCGCACACTGTCAAACACAATTTCTCACCTTGCCGTAGTCCAGTAGTGCAGTGGTGCCGTGTCGAAATGCAGACGTTACGCAAGAAAAGCATAGAGAAGGCCGGGAGCCCAAAAACATGGGCTATATCCAAAACAGACGGGTCGCCGAGCACGCGAGCTTCGCACGTACGTCCGGCCTCGCTCACTCCTGCGGCTTGTCTGGCGCATGACGTATGCACGCGCGTCTGGCGTGCCGCTAGCTTGTTGCTAGGCAACGCAACAAAAAGTTGCAAAGTGTAAGTTCATTTACACGCAAAACTTTTTTACTTTTAGTGGGAAAGAATAAAAAAAATAAAACGTTGTCTGGAAGTTTATTTCACATTCTTTCTTTTCTGATGCTCGCGTCAACTAACGGATGTTGTTGAAACTAGGCGTGACGTCTTTCCTGTTGCCAGTTTTTGAAGAGTGTCCCCTCTTGTTGAATTTCTTTCTCTATGGTGACGTTCCGTTCATTTTGAGCCGTTATCGCTCTTCAGCCCTTCTCATCCGCGTCGAACCATTATCAACCGTTCTCCGGCGGCGGCTGCTTGTGGCACGGCCGCGCGAAACGTATCTTGAAAGCGAACTGCAATGCGGACAGTGTGTGCCCACCGCTGAAAACGTCACGCGCTGTGTTCTCACCATTTACTTCGCTTTGAAAACAGACGTGCGTACACCAATCTTGAAAGTGATCTGCGAAAAGCGCATAGTGCGGCATGAGCTGAGAGCTTCGTGAGCGCTATGTTCTCGCCGCTTCGCTCGCGCTAAAGCGAGAGGTAGCCCGAAGGTGAATTCACTCGCTGCTGCGGGTTCCATTTTGAAAGATATCGTGTGGCACGGACTGACGGATGGAAGCTTCTTTTCTTGTTGGGTAAGTATAGAAATGCTTACGTTATAAAAAAATCGCAGGGTCCCCGAATTTCGCGACAAGAACCAACACCAACCTGCTCCCCCGCTCCGCGCTAAGCGATGCCGTCTTGGTCGCCCCCCCCCCATCCCCGGGAAAAGGGACACTACGCCTCTGTCTAGGTTGAAGTAACGATGATGAAATGTTAACGACAAGAACGCCGTACCCCTACGCGTTGTCCTATGGCCACTGAGATTTGCATGCGAATCTGGCGCACGCGAATCTAGCAGGCCATAAATGTCCGCTGAATCGCATAAAAAGACAAAAAATAATGCGAAGTGACACAGTAAAAAATGTAAACAAAGAACTGATCTTAACCATACTGTTTGGGGAAAGGAAATAAAAAAAATAGACAGCCGCAACACACGCCACTAAAGCCACCACCCCCGGCATAATGTCGGCACCAACAGTTGGCAAGATTGGTTCGCCGCTGCTGCCGCTGTTTCCTCTCCGCTACGAGAGCCGCCATCTTCTCGCGCCTAACGTTTTGTATGGTTTTGTTTTCTGCAAGTCCGCGCACGTAGCTCATCGGTGGCTGCACGGCTGCACGGCGTCGCAATGCGGCCTGCGTCATTTTCTCGTGTTCGCATAATCGGTGTGAGACATGTCGCATGTGAAATGTTTGATAGAAGTGCCTCCCGTCCAAGTGAAGCGGCCGTGCGAGGTTCGGAAGCGTCGACGGGTTTCCGGCATACGGATTTCAGGTACGTGCAAATGCGTTTCGCCCTCCTATTGAGCTCCGGAGCAAAGCGTGTAATATTTCATGTGAAAGATGCAGTGCCCGTCATAATGGTGGGAATTTCGAGCGGCAAACGAGAACTGCGGCACTTAGCGCACACCGCGGCTGCTAAGTCATCGTGGAAATTGTTTTACGTTACCGTAATATGTTGCTGTCAGTCTAACCGGCGGCTTGTGGACAGCTAGCCCATTGACTTTTGCTTGTGGCAGCAATACGTATGTAAATGGAAGCGGTAATAATTTTCGAGAGCAGACAGTTGTTTCGCTCGATGTTTGGTCGTGTTCATGGCGTTACTCTAAAAATTTTAAGACCCTTAAGGGTGTAAATGACTTGTCCCATGGGTGACACCCTTTTTGGGTGTATTGCTACACCCCAAACAAAGGGATGTAAATTAACACCCCACAAAAGAAGGGGTGTTAATATGACGTCACCTCGCCTATGGGTGTAAAACAAACAACACCCTTTCTATATGGGGTGTAATACAGACACCACCCTTTCAATATGGGTGCAGCATGGACAGCACCCTTCCAAAAAGGTGCTATACCTGCTAGTATTTTTGCGTTCACTACAGCCATGTAGTTAATGGGCAGACTAGCTGTTGTGAATGCTGCCTAGCCTTAGCTATGGTACTACCTTGTTCAGCATGAGCCAGAATCTGTGAGGCGTTGTCATATTGCGCTTCTGGTCCGTCATGTGGTAGCATAACGTGCGACCCTTTCAGGCAAACAATTTAAGGTTTCGCCATTGCAGCAAGGTACACACGCCATGCTTTTCGTAATCTTCCTCTGCAGTGATAGTACACTGCCGGCAGGATGCAGAGCGCAATAACAATGCGCGCTGCACTAAGGACACAGGATCTCCCGCACCTTGGTGCACCAGTACTTATCACTCCATGAAAACAGCACACAGCCAAAAACATGGTTACATGCATTTCACAAATAATTAAAAACCTCCACTTTTCTTGGTCAAAAATTTTCGCAACACCAGCTCGACCAGAAGGGAAAGACACCACAGCTCGTTGTTGTAGCTCATATTGAATGCAATAGAGCGCAAGCAATGCATGGATTGGCGACGGTAACAAGTGCAGTACTACAGAAGCATACGCTTGCCTGTCAAGCAGTTTTTTTTGCCGTTTTAAGCACACATTTTATAACTCTATTCATAAAAGTTGTCAATTATTTCCACGGGATGCTTCTACTAGTACTTTCAAACATATGACTTAAAGGTAGCACTGAAAGCCAAAGAACAAAGTGCTTCCACGTCGAATAATGTTTCAGCAAATACGAACAGAACAGCATGCGTAGGTGTGCATGTTGTTCAATATATAAGCATGCACTATTTCCTGAAATATGTGTATGCTCCATATACTGCCAGTGACCTGCTTATACCCAATAATTTAGTTTATTTTTCACCATGTGCTTGCATTTATTATTCCACAGGCATTGTAAGTTAAGCTACCAGAATAACAATCAGCTCGTCTAAGGTTACCTAACTGAACAAAATTATTGTAAAATTTGTGACGAAATGTCAGAAGAAAAGTACTTATTTCATTACAGAGAAATGGTTACATAATAATGTTTGCACATTTTAAAGTAAAAAGGAAGATAAGGAGTAAAACCATACCAATACAAACACATAAGCACCGAATAATGGCACAGGCTTGCTCAATTAAATTTTAAGCAGAACAGTTTTTTTAAATAACCTCACTATAAACTATCACATGTTTTCATTCGAAAAGCACTGCATCTTATTATAAAGCACAAAAATAACCGGTCACATAAGTAAGAACAAGTCTGAGTGTGTCTTAACGCAAGGATAGAAAGTTGGGCGAGTTGGTACAGTAGCATGATCTTGGATTGTAGCGCGAAGTGACACGGACACAGACTAGAAGCAGAAAGGATGAGCACTAACTCTCAACTAAATTTTTATTGAAACGAATATATATATATATATATATATATATATATATATATATATATATATATATATATATATATATATATATATATATATATATATATATATATATATATATATATATATATAGGTGACTGCGAAAAACCGCAGCACATCTAAATGAATATTGAATACATAGTAGTAACATGAAGACTACAAACAAAAGCCATCAGCCATCAACTGCGTGGCAAATCTGAGTGCAAGCTATTCTGTTATCAAGTATACCTGTAGGCATTGCGACCAATGTGCTCCCAAGATGTATGAGGCATTAGTCATTGCAGAGTTGTAAGGACATGAGAATCCTAGGACGATTATGTTCTTGAGGCTTTTTTCCCCACATTCCATCTTTTGAAACGTGTATACTTTAGTCATGAAAACAAAAATGCTACAACTGGCGTGTGACAAGTTTTGCGTCTTATTTCCTTGCAGCTCATTGAAACGAGCCACGATAACAAATTTAAATGCTGTTACCTCATCAGACATTCAAATTTCTTAAACACAAACAAAACCAGATAGGCATTAGAGTGAGCATCACTTAAATACATTACACTGGTTTAAAGTTATTGCACCACTTTGTGCCAGGTAAAAATGTTAGAAACATCAAAAATGTTAAGATTCTACGGCCAACCTTGAAAACTATATAAAAAAAATCATTAAGCTTTCTTAAACGGGTACAGGAGCTTTACAACTGGCCATCTTGGTGATGGACACGCAGATAGATGAGCAGCCATTCCACTGAGACGAGAATGTTGAGGGCTTCGCATGGAAGTCTGCGAGACACTGCAAAGTAGTTCTTGGTCCACATGAAGGAGGTTGCTTGCATACACGTCTGGGCCACCATACTGAATGCATGGTGTTACCGGAACCTTTTTCCCCTGCATTGTGGTAAAAAAGCATGGTTAAGTTTATACGATATTTAATATGCAAAAAAGAGGTGAGGCATGCAGACAGGACACGAGAGTAGAGAAGTGAACACGAACGCGAAAAACATGAAAAATTTCATTAAATTGTTTCATTAGATAAAATTTTTACACTATGTGTCATTCATTATGAGGGTTCATAACCGCAACATATTTAATATATAAGCAGGTAGAATTATCAGCTTGGTCAGCTTGTACAAGCTCGTTTGAGGCAAGAAATCGAGTTTCACAAACACAACCTGAACATTCATGATTGAAAAAGGAACACCTCAGATTACATGCAGCCCTGTGAGTGGGAATTGCACAGTTCAAGAAAAGCAAATTAAAACTCACAGAACGATCCTGAGAAAGGAATAAGCACCTGCTACTGCAAAAAGCGAATTAATTGATAGGTTTTAGTAGCACAATGGCATCTTTGGCCAATGAGCGCCAAGTCTATACTGCAAAAGATAAACTTAGTGCATCTTTACAAAGCAAATATATAAAGATGACTAACGCCTCTCTGCGCTACAGTTGCTTTGCTCTAGCGTGAAGTCATTTTAATGCATGCACACGTACATACACACGCTACACCGAAGTGTAACAGCTGCAGAATTAAAATTGGGCAGTAACAAAGTCGCAACCTTTAACCATTGATCCCAAGCTGTACTAGTGACTGGAGGTTGTACCAATATCGCCAATGACGAGTCGCACTCTCTGCCCGATGTTATGCTGCTCTTATTGTCAAAGATGAGTTGCAGTCGGCATTGAGAGAAAGCTGCCCTCAAAAGCAGCTCTTATTTTTGTGTTATTTCTAACCAGAGACCAATGAAATATATTTTTAGAATGAGAATGACACAGAAAAATTGAGTACGTAAAAAATTTGGAAAATTTGGTACATTTTTCCGGAATTAACTTGGGGGTTAACGGCTAAAGCGGCAATCCAGAAACTACAAGTTTTGACATGTTTGCTACCAGTGAATGCTAGAAAATATGTTGGCATTCTATAGTTTTGTCCAACAATGCAAAAGAGATGCTTAATAACTGAGGAAATAAATGGAAAAGTATCATGCAGTATATTTCGTGAATGTAATGCAGAATCACTGAACTTCTGTTATATAATCTCCACTTGATTAACCTGCACTTTCTCAACTAGTTCAGGAGGTGCTGCATTTCACTACTCATTCCACCAGTTCAACGTGGCAGCAACTGCACGTTGTGATTTGTTTTACTTAGTGTAGGCTTTGTACAGGGCGAGTTCACAGCATTCCCTGCACTTGGCTGAAAGGTAGTGCATGTTTACGCAGGTGTGGTGCCGCTTCTGCACGAGCAAGGTGCAGAAATCAGTTTCATACAATAATTACTAGAGGGAACTCTGACGTTAGTGTCCACAGGAGATCAAACAAGAACGCTTGTACCAGCAAGGGAATTTTGGGAAGTACATGGATTTGCCTGAAGTTCGTCTGTTTGTCTTAGAACGCCTTTGTGACATTGTAAACTACCCATTTTCAACAATATACTGTGTAATAAATAAATAAACATTAAAATCGTCCGACGACAGGATTCAAACACAGGAACTCTGATATTAAAACCATTAAGCCACGGAGGCATGTAACGACAAGCGGGTGCAACGCCCTGATGAATTTATCGCGGGCATACCAGTGCCTTGAGACGCTTGGCGCCTTCCGACTTGGCCACCTGGACAAGCTCAATCGTTGCAATTAATAGAAATTGTGCGTGTTGGCGCCGTCTTCTGCACTTAGAAGAGTATAGACTGCGCTGAAATTTACGACACTAAGATTTATATAGCCTATAATATACGAAGCCAGAAGAACGTCTGAATTCACAAGCACGAATATCAGAAATCCATGTGCTTCCCATCATTCCCATGGTGGTACGACTGCAGCGCCAGAGTTCCCTCTAGTAATTACTGTAAGAAACTCTGTGGCAGAAATAACCGAAGTGCCTCGCGCTTTGTTATGGAGTAATAAACTAAGTTTTGCTGGTCCCATATATCTTACTGGTAATTAATTCCAAGTTTTAGTGCAGTCACATGTCTAGTAGGCAATTGTGGTATTTTGCATAAACATTGCCAAGCCAACTGTGATGAATGTTCACTCTGGTAAATAGTTTATGATCGAGTAGCATAGACTACTGAAACAATCTCTGGAAGGCAAGTGAAGTAATTTTCTTATTAGCAGCCTTTAAACAGCATTCCAGCATATGACGCATGTGCCTCAGATATGCAGATATGTCCTTGACTCAGCAAGAAGCGATGCTTCATGTTCCACGAGGCTACTTCTATCAAAGCAGTATTGGTGCTCTCTAAAAACAATGTCAATGCAGATGATCCAAATATTTTTCAGTGGCAACAGGTATGCCTGAAATCATGCTAGATTAGTGTTTTTAAACACATGCTCAGACCATGTTAGAAGTGCTTCTTAAAATCCTCCTGTTTATTAGACTAGTCATATATCTGTACACAAAGGCTACTAATTACGTTCCATGCTATATCATCATCTTAACAAAAACTTCACTTAGTAATACACATGCTGTGATAAGATTTGAGACCACATTGAGATGCTGAACAAGGTGAACTCATTATTTTTAAAGTGAAGCTCCTGTTCTTTCAAACGAGAAGAAAGGATACTGAGGGTCAAAATTTTTCTGAATCACAGCTGCAAGATGCCAGGGAAGGCACGTGGAAACTTATTTGTAATTTTCTATTTAAATGTAGAAATGATAAAGGGAAATGAAAATGGTCAAAAAAGCAACTAGGCATGGGGGGAGAACGAACCTACAGCCTTTGCATTAGGCATGCAATGCACTAGCCACTGTGCCGCCGAGGCAGCATTCAACCATCTACAATGGCCCCTCAGATTGTCGACGCTCGAACACGGCCGTAGTACCACAGTGGTTAGTATATCACATGCGTAATGTGAAGGTTATGGGTCAATTCCCCACCCACAGGTGGATATCTTTTAATCCACTTTCACTTACCTAGAATTTATCATTTCTATACTTCATATAAAAAGCTTAAAACATGTTCCTGTATGCTTTCCTTGCCCTCATTATCTGCTGGCTTCTTTCAGTTCTGTTACTTCCAACACTTATACATATTCTAATCTAATAAGTAAACAGTTTTGCATGATGCTGGAATGAAATATAAAACATTATTGCAGGGCCGTGTTATGTAGAATGCCTTACATTGCCCAGGCAAGGTGTATTAATGTCAATCTGAAAAAAAAAACAATTCCCACTCTAGGCAGAAATGCTGTGCACTGCTGTGTGCAACAGGGTTTAACGAAAACAACTTGTTCAGAAATAAAGCCACCAAACAACGAGGAAATATGAAAACTAGATGAAAATTTGTGCAGTTGCATGTTAAAAAATTAGCATAGCAACAGATAAAGACATAATGAAGGAAGCGCGAGGATGGTTTATTTTGAACACACGAGGCAATATACTTGAAAGATACATATGAGCTTACACGTGGAGAAATATTGTTTATGTAGCATGCCCTTAAATCAAAGAAACATGGCTGTTTCTCATGATTCGCTACACATGGCTGGCTCACACAACTTAGCCACTTCTATATATGCCTTGCAATTACCAGGTGGTCTGTATGACTTGTGCAAGCTTTAAATATGTACAAGTACCACGTAGCTGGACAGCACCAAGGTAATGTCGTTTGCCATCGTTTTGAGGCAGTGAAACCAATTCTTGCATTTTTCCTAATTAGGTGATTAGTTAATAACGATTACTTATCTGCTCAAATATTATATTCAAAGCCAAAGTGTCAGTGCGAAAATTGTAGAGCATCCTGAAAAATTCCCAATCCAGCTTTCTACTGCTCAATAGGTGCAACAAATTTTTTTTCAAGCTTGAAAGAAGCCTGTGAACGCATGCAAGAAGTGCCGTGCAACTCGCTCGTGCACCTGAACACCATTTGGCTCCTCCTTTCATGCTTGAAAAAACTTTATGAAAACAATATTTTAGAAATTGATTAATTATTATTGACTATGTTTTAGGCAAAATGCATGAAATAGTGTGACTGCCACCTCCATTTTCGGCGACATGAACTGACTCCATTTTCATGTCCAAATCCAGCTATACATGGTGCGTGTTTTGAGCTGGTTCTGTAATTTAGGCTGGTTTTGACTAATTGAAACTTCGCACCCTAATAATGGAGTCAGCCTCAAAAGAAATTGATACATAAACGGTAGTGCAAAGTGCTTGTGAGCCAAGAAGTTGGTAGCTCTAGGCGGTATTTCTCATTTTGACCTGGTGTTATAGCCCACTTACTATGATGCCATGCTGCTCAGTCATGCTGGTCCCAGCTTCAACCTAGGCCATGGCAGCTGCCCTCCAATGAGGGTAAAATGCAATAACGCTTATGCACTTAGATTCAGGTGTACATTAAAGAAGGCCAGGTTCCCAAAACTTCAGGTTGTGACTTTGAAATGTCAAAGCCCATAATTTAATTTTAAAATCTTAAGGTGCTCTTTAGGAGCAGGGGCATCATCTCGAGCTTTTACTGCACTGCCATGGCACCAAGAAGCTCCAAGTAAATAAAAACAATTTCTTAGACAATGCACATATCTTGCAAACATTTACAAACACTTCTCTGCATGCACCTCTGTTGCTGTTATATTTAGATCCGTATGCCAAGGCGGGTTATGATGTTAGAACATGTTTCAAACTTGTTTTTTTTTACCGCTTTAAAGTTGTTGGTTATTTTGCATCTCATTGTGTGTCGAACGCACATTTCAGTGCATCAATTTCTTCAGAAAGTGCACTCCTCTTTATTTATTTGTGCATGCAAAAAGGGTTCAGAAGAACTGCTTTCTGAAGGTCTGTATAACAAGCAAAAAACAATTCTATGTAGGCTGCACAAAGAGAAAGGACTGGTTTGTAAATATGTTATTTAGTTCTTAAAGAAAGAGGCAGCTGTCAGTATTCTATTCCAAAGTAAAAATTGCCCCTACCTGGCTCTGTTTCATTTTCCAATGTTGATGGTCCATTCGGGGGCACTCAACTGATAGGCTGCACTTTGGAGATGTCGGGTGTGCTGTCACCAGGTCCAAGGTCGATCGACATCCTCACCAAAAGTCGAGTCCAAACGCTATAAAAAAATATCTCATCATTTTTCTATCAGTTTTGTCATCTTGTGCGTTTAACACACGGCCGTCAGTGAAATATTTCGTCACTTGGGTACTGAAAGAAATTCAAGCATTTTCTGGCAGCCAAGCTGATGATGATGATGTGTGGTGTTTTATGGCGCAAGGGCCAGGTTTGGCCAAAGAGCGCCATGTTGACGTATTATGGAAGATGTGACTTGGCTGTACACTGGCCTAAAAATTGTCGCTGTAAAGTGCGTAAAATCAACGTGCTATAAAATTATGGCGATGACTTATGACGAATACTATGAACATTAAAATCCATCGTGGAAGAATGATGCAAAATAGAAAATATATAGAATGGTAAAATTACTTGGAGCACTGCTGCCACGCCAGAGCTCTTGAAACACAAGGGCCTAGAGGCATGTGCTATACGAAAGAGCTATCACAGTGGCATCCTCTGAACAGATGACGGCAGCCAAGCTGAATACATGGTAAATGGAGAACATTAAAGAGCGAATGCAGTTGTCACATTAGATTGACCAAGTACAGCAGAAATGGAAAATAAATCGGTGATACTGTGTCTGCTGGCTTTGAATGCAAGAAACGTAAAAACAGGAACTTGCAGCCACGCCACTGAATTTCCCGCGTTTGCTACACCTCACAAGTTTGGCATCGTCCGGTACTCGGGGATAGTAACCGCTTAAAATCAAGATAAACGAGCGTCGGCACAAATTAACAGGATACTTAACCAGGCAATATTGGAGCATAAAACTACTCACGTAGCGAAGCTACTGTCAATTGTCCGATGACGCATCTGCGGACGGTGCGGTTTGGGCGAACAATTCAAAAAGGAATGAGAGTTTCACTTGTTTCACGCCTACTAAGCTAAGACAGAATTTCATTTTCTTACTAAACTATACTGGATATTTACGCTCCGAATAAAACGCTAGAAATTTTGTGACGTCACATTGCATACGTATGAAAGTGAGGAAATTGCTTTTATTGTATTCTGCCCAGACGGCATGCAGCAGCTACCACTCTCATGCAACAAAAGCATGAAAGTGGTACTCGTGACACCGAAAACAAACATATACAGCGCGAACGTTACGCCCCTTGGAGTTGGACCTAAGCACGATCAAGCCAGTTAGTTTTCTAGCTTTCATAACGCCATGAATACGACCAAACATCGAGCGAAACAACTCTCTGCTCTCGAAAATTATTACCGCTTCCATTTATATACCTATCGCTGCCACAAGCAAAAGTCAATGGGCTAGCTGTCCACAAGCCGCAGATTAGGCTGACAGCAACATATTACGGTAACGTAAAACAATTTCCACGCTGATTTAGCAGCCGCGGTGTGCTCTAAGTGCTAAAGTTCTCGTTTGCCGCTGGAAATTCACACCATGATGACAGGCACTGCATCTTTCACATGAAATATTGCACGCTTTGCTCCGGAGCTCAATAGAAGGGCGAAACGCATTTGCACGTACCTGAAATCCGCATGCCGGAAACCCGTCGACGCTTCCGAGAACGGGGCGCACAGCCATACACCCGAACGGCGGCTTGACTCGGACGAGAGGCACTTCCATCAAACATTTCACATGTGACATGTTTCACACCGATTGGGCGAACACCAGAAAATGACGCAGGCCGCATTGCGACGCCGAGCATACGTGCATCCACCGATGAGCTGTGTGCGCGGATTGCAGAGAACAAAACCATACGAAACGTTAGGCGCAAGAAGATGGCGGCTCTCGTTGCGGAGACGAAGCGGACGAAGCAATGACACGCGAATGAATGTTGCCAACTGTTGGTTCCGCGTTATGCCGGCGGTGGTGGCTTTAGTGGCGTGTGTTGCGGCTGTCTAATTTTTTTATTTCTTTTCCCCAAACAGTATAGCTAAGGTCAGTTCTTTGCTTGAATTTTTAACTGTGTCGTTTGGCATTATCTTTGTCTTTTTCTGCTATTAAGCGGCCAATTATGGCCTGCCAGGTTCGCGCGCGAATCTCAGAGACCATAAAACAACTCGTTAGGAAATGCCGTTCTTGTCGTTGTTAACGTTTCATCATCGTTTCTTCAACTGAGATAGAGAGGTAGTGTCCCTTTTCCCGGGGTTGGGAGGGGGCGATCAAGACGGCATCGCTCAGTGGGGGGCGGGGGTGTAGGTTGGTGTTGGTTCTTGTCGCGAAATTCGCGAACCCTGCGATTTTTTTCTAACGTAAGCATTTCTATACTTCCCCAACAAGAAAAACCATCCGTCCGTCAGTCCGTACCGCACGATATCTTTCAAAATAGAACCCGCAGCAGCGAGTGAATTCACCTTCGTGCTAGCTCTCGCTTCAACGCGACCGAAGCGGCGAGAACACTGCGCTCACGAAGCTTTCAGCTTATGCCGCACTATGCGCTTTTCGCAGATCACTTTCAAGATAGGTGTACGCGCGTCTGTTTTCAAAGCGAAGTAAACGGTGAGAACACAGCGCCTGAAGTTTTCAGCAGTGGGCACACTCTGTCCACAATGCAGTTCGCTTTCAAGATACGGTTCGCGCGGCCGTGCCACAAGCAGCCGCCGCCGGAGAACGGTTGATAATGGTTCGACGCGGATGAGAAGGGCTAAAGAGCGATAACGGCTCAAAACGAACGGAACGTGACCAGCGCGTCTGGCCCCGCCACCTGCAGTACTTTGCTTGCGCCGCCGACCAGAGCAGCTCGTGTCGCCGCAACGCTGTCGCTTATACTTGTCGGATCAAGTCTCATAACACTGATAACGACATGGACTGCGTGTAGATGAGGAAGAGTCACAATGCTTAGGCACACTTAGACAAATCCGAGAGGAGTTCCTGTGTGATTTTTTTTACCGAAAATGTGCAGTCAGCGGTGGGACCGAGTTGACAATGCCTGTAAGAGGGGTGCCAAGCTTTTTTTTTTCTTTGAGAATCTTTCCGAGATCCCAAAGATCTGCTCAAGCTAAGACTTACTGATGGCTGTATGTGTCTTTTTTTATTGCCGCATGCCTTTGAACCGCCACGAATTCTACAGTGTAATGACATTAGAGCAGTATTCACGTCCAAAGGGAAATGCAGCCGGTAATTTGGCTGCCTGAGGTTTGCGGCCCGGCGGCACTGCCCTCCCCTCCCCCGTTTCCGTTGACAAGTTAGGGGGAGGGGTCTAGAGCAATCTTACACCCCCCTCCCCACAGTGGCGTAGCCAGAGAGTGAGTGAGTGAGTGAGTGAAAAACTTTATCAGCTCTAGATTCACTGGTCTTCTGCGGTCTTCAGATGGAATTGGGACCCGCCCCCCCTCACAAGAAAACTTTTTCGTGTGAGGGGGGCGGGTCCCAATTGACCGTGGAGGGGGAAGGAGAGGGGCCATTGCCAAAGCAGCAAAAATTTTACTGTTAGTGAGCGTTACAAGTGCCCGGCGTGCCCCCCTTGGCACGCCGCTACTAGCCCCCTCCCCCCCCTCCGCAATAGATGCAAATGGAGCTATCAGAACGAGCATGACACGCATGCATGACATAACATGAATGACATGCCGCGAAGCTAGCATGGATGTCACATCATCATCATTATCATCATCAGCTTATTTTGACGTCCATCGCAGGACAAAAGCTTCTCCAGCGATCTCCAACACCCCTGTCTTGTGCTGATTCCACGTGTCTTCAAGTTTCCCAATTCCATCACGTCCACATTATTCTCTGCCGTCCTCGACTGTGCTTCCCTTCCATTAGCACCCATTCTGCAACTCCAATAGACCAGCAGTTCTCTCCCTTACGCATTGCAATGTCTGCTCAGCACGACTTCTTCCTCTTAATGTCAACCAGAATATCAGCTATCCCCGTTCGCTCTCTAATCCACATCGCTGTCTTCCAGTCTATTATCGTCATGCCTAATAATTTTCATTCCATCGCTCGTTGCGCGGTCCTCAACGTCTTCCCAAGCTTCTTTGGTAACTTCCAAGTTTCGGCCCCATACGTTAGTAACGGTAGAAAGCAATGGTTAGCAGTAAGCTCCCTGGTCATGATTTAGTAATGCCTGCCGTAAGCTCTCCAGCTAATTTTTTATTTTTGTTAATTTCCTTGATCAGAGGCCCCTGCTAGTAATTAACCTCAATAAACGTATTTCTGCGCAGGTTTTAGAGGCTGACTGACGACCATGACATTCGTTCTCTCGCCAGGCTGCGGAACATTACTTTTCTCTTCTGCATACTAACTCTCAATCAGGCTCTTACACTTTCTTCGACAAGGTCCTCAAACGTTTCTTGCAAATAGTCTGCAGCGTTGCTGAGTATGCCAATGTCATCTACAAACCGTAAGTTGGTGAGCTATTTACCATTAGCCCTGACTCCTAACCATTCCCAGTCTAGCTGGTTGCACACCTTTACGTATTCAGTGATAGCATTGTAAATATTTTGCCATTGATCATATGAAGCCTTTTGCAGATATCTGGCTATGCAAAGTCTGCGCGTTAGTGTCATCCGTTTGATATCAACATTCGTGGGAAACTTCATTTTTGACCACTGTTCGGAGCCAGTGCAATGCTGCCTAGATGCCCCGATCTAATCATTCCAGCTACCTAATTCAAGCGCAGGTAGCGCGCGTTTCATGTATAGCCAATATCAACGCCTTAACTGGCAATGTTCATTTATCATATACTGTAAGCTTGTTCACTTACTCCCTTATATTTAGGGTGTAAATTAGAAAGACTGGGGTGTTCCAAGGGTGTTTTCTTGTTGTACACCCTTTTCCGTTAAAGAAGAGTGTTTCAAGGGTGTTTACAAGGGTGAAAAGATGAATACACCCGCATTACACCCATAAGGGTGTTAAAATCTTAAGAGTGAGGAAGGCTAGAAAACTGGCTTGATCGTGCTTAGTTCTAATTGCAAGAGACGTAACGTTGGCGCTGCATGTGCTTGTTTTCCATGCCGCGAGTACCGTTTTCATGCTTTTGTTGCCTGAGAGTGGTAGCTACTACATGCCGCCTGGGGAGAATACAATAAAAGCAATTTTCTCACTTTCATACGTATGCAATGTGACGTAACAAAATTTCCAGCGTTTTATTCGTAGCGTAATTATCCAGTATAGTTAAATAGGAAACTCAAATTCTATCTTAGTAGGTGTGAAACAAGTGAAACTCGGATTCCTTTTTGAATTGTTCGCCCGCAGATCCGTCATCGGGTATCTGACAGTAGCTTCGCTACGCGAGTTGTTTTAGACGCAAATATTGCCCGGTTAAGCATCCTGTTAATTTATGCCGTCGCTCGTTCATGTTAATTTTAAGCGGTTTCTATCCCCAAGTACCGGACCATGCCAAACTTGTGAGGTGTAGCAAACGCGGGAAATTGAAATTGGCGTGGCTGCAAGTTCCTGTTTTTAGGTTTCTTGAATTCAAAGCCAACAGACACAGTCATCATCATCATCAGACTGGTTATGCCCACTGCAAGGCAAAGGCCTCTCCCATACTTCTCCAACTACCCCGTTCATGTACTAATTGTGGCCATGTTGTCGCTGCAAACTTCTTAATCTCATCCGCCCACCTAACTTTCTGCCGCCCTCTGCACGCTTTCCTTCCCTTGGAATCCATGCCGTAACTCTTAATGACTAGCGGTTATCTTCCCTCCTCATTACTTGTCCTGCCCATGCCCATTTCTTTTTCTTGATTTCAACTAAGATATCATTGCCTCGTGTTTGTTCCCTCACCCAATCTGCTCTTTTCTTAACCCTTAACGTTACACCTATCATTCTTCTTTCCATAGCTCGTTGCGTCGTGCTCAATTTAAGTAGAACCCTTTTCGTAAGCCTCCAGGTATCTGCCCCGTACGTGAGTACTGGTAAGACACAGCTGTTATAAACTTTTCTATTAAGGGATAATCGCAACCTGCTGTTCATGATCAGAGAATGCCTGCCAAAGGCAACCCAGCCCATTCTTTTTCTTCTGATTATTTCAGTCTCATGATCCGGATCCGCAGTCACTACCTGTCCTAAGTAGATGTATTCCCTTACCACTTCCGGTGCCTCACTGCCTATTTTAAACTGCTGTTCCCTTCCGAGACTGTTAAACATTACTTTAGTTTTCTGCAGATTAATTTTTAGACCAACCCTTCGGCTTTGCCTCTCCAGGTCAGTGAGCATGCATTGCAGTTGGTCCCCTGAGTTACTAAGCAAGGCAATATCATCAGCGAATCGCAAGTTACTAAGGCATTCTCCATTAACTCTTATCCCCAATTCTTCCCAATCCAGGTCTCTGAATACCTCCTGCAAACACGCTGGGAATAGCATTGGAGAGATCGTATCTCCCTGCCTGACGCCTTTCTTTATTGGGATTTTGTTGCTTTCTTTATGGAGGACTACGGTGGCTGTGGAGCCGCTATAGATATTTTCAGTATTTTTACATACGGCTCGTCTACACCCTGATTCCGCAATGCCTCCATGACTGCTGAGCTTTCGACTGAATCAAACGCTTTCTCGTAATCAATGAAAGCTATATATATAAAGGTTGGTTATATTCCGCACATTTTTCTATCACCTGATTGATAGTGTGAATATGGTCTATTGTTGAGTAGGCTTTACGGAATCCTGCCTGGTCCTTTGGTTGACGGAAGTCTAAGGTGTTCCTGATTCTATTTGCGATTATTACCATAGTAAATACTTTGTAGGCAACGGACAGTAAACTGATCGGTCTATAATTTTTCAAGTCTTTGGCGTTACTTTCTTACGGATTAGTATTATGTTAGCGTTTTTCCAAGATTCCGGTACGCTCGAAGTCCTGAGGCATTGCGTATACAAGGTGGCCAGTTTCTCTAGAACAATCTGCCCACCATCCTTCAACAAATCTGCTGTTACCTGTTACCTGCTGTTACAGTATCACTGATTTATTTCCATTTCTGCTGTACTTGATCAATCTAATGTGACAACTGTATTTGCTCTTTAATGTTCTCAATTTATTGTGTATTCAGCTTGGCTGCCAGAAAATGCTTGAATTTTTTTAGTACCCAAGTGACGGTATATTTCACTGACGGCCGTGTGTGAAACACACAAGATGACAAAACTGATAGCAAAATGATGATGTTTCTTTTATAGAGTTCGGATTCAACTTTTGGTGAGGATGTCAATCGACCTTGGGCCTGGTGACAGCACACCGGACATGGACAAAGTGCAGCCTGTCATTTGAGTGCCCCCGAATGGACCATCAACATCGGAAAATGAAGCAGAGCCAGGTAGGGGCAATTTTCACTTCGGAACAGAATACTTGCAGCTGCCTTTTTATAAAAAACGAAATAACATATTTACAAAAATATGCTTTCTCTTTGTGCAGCCTACATAGAATTGTTTTTGCTTGTTATACAGATCTTCAGAAAGCAGTTCATCTGAACGTTTTTTGCATGCACACATAAATAAAGAGTGCACTTTGTGAAGGAATTGATGCGCTGAAATGTGCATTTGGCACACACAGATGCAAAATAACCAACCACTTTAAAGCGGTAAAAAAAGAACAAGTTTGAAAGTTGTTCTAACATCCTAACCCACCTTGGCATACGGAACTAAATATAGCAGCAACAGAGGTGCATGCAGCGAAGTGTTTGTAAATGCTTGGGAGAGATGGAGATTGTCTCGGTTTATTTACTCGGAGCTTCTTGGTTCCACGGCAGTGCAGCAAAAGCTCATGACGATGTCCTGCTCCTAATAAAGCACCTTTACATTTTAATATAAATTAAGGGCTTTTACATTCCAAAGTCACAACCTAATGTTTTGGGAACCTGGCCTTCTTTAATGTACACCTGAATCCAAGTGCATAAGCGCTATTGCATTTTACCCCCATTTAAGGATAGCTGCTATGGCCTAGATTGAAGCTGTGACCAACATGACTGAGCAGCATGACATCATAGTAACTTGGCAATAACACCAGGTCAGATTGAGAAATACTGCTTAGAACTACCAACTTCTTGGCTCACAAGCACTTTGCACTGAGCTAAAGGAGTATGGAGTACTGACAGCGACCGTTTATGTACCGAATTCTTTTTAGGCTGTAGACTCGATTATTAGGGTGCGAAGCTTCAATTAGTCAAAACCAGCCTAAATTGCAAAACCAGCTCAAAACATGCACCATGTATAGCTGGATTTAGACAAGAAAAGGGAGTCAATTCATGTCACCGAAATTGGAGGTGGCAGTCACACTATTTGATGCATTTTGCCTAAAACATAGTCATTAATATATATTCAATTTCTAAAAGATTCTTCTCAAAAAGTGCTTTTTTCTAGCATGAAAGAAGGAGCCAGATGGTGTTCAGGTGCACGAGTGGTTAGTTGCAAAGCACTTCATGTATGTATTCACAGGCTTCTTTCAAGCTTGAAAAAAAAATTGTATTGCACCTACTGAGGAGTAGAAAGCTGGATTGAGAATTTTTCAGGATGCTCTACAATTTTCGCACTGACACTTTTTCATTGAATATAATATTTGAGCAGTGAAATAATCGTAAATAACTAATTACCTAATTAGGAAAAATGCAAACATTGGTTTCACTTGCTCAAAACGATGCAAACGACATTACCTTGGTTCTGTCCAGCTACGTAGCACTTGTACATATTTAAAGCTTGCACAAGTCACACAGACCACCTGGTACTTACAAGGCATATATAGAAGAGGCTAAGTTGTGCGAGTCAGCCATGTGTAGCGAATCATGAGAAAGCCATGTTTCTTTTACTTAAGGGCACGATGAGATTTACATGCTCGACACCTTGTATCAGTGTGGTCTAGGCATGTTCGTAGTTTCGCTGCTACATAAACAATATTTCTCCACATGTAAGCTCATATGCATGTGTCAAGTATATTGCCTCGTGTTTCCAAAATAAACCATCTTCGCGCTTCCTTCATTAAGTCTTCACCTGTTGCTGTCCTAAATTTTTAACATGCAACTGCAGCAATTTTCATCTAGTTTTCATATTTCCTGGTTGTTTGGTGGCTTTATTTCTGAACAAGTTGTTTTCTTTAAACCCTGTTACGCATAGCAGTACACAGCATTGCTGTCTAGAGTGGGAATTGTTTTTTTTTCATACTTACATTAATACACCTCGCCTGGGCAATGTAAGGTTTTCTACGTAACACGGCCCTGCAATAATGTTTTATATTACATTTCAGCATCGTGCAAAAGCGGTTTACTTACCAGATGAGAATATGTATAACTGTTGGAAGTAACAGAACTGGAAGAAGCCAGCAGATAATGAGGCCAAGGAAAGCATACAGGAACATGTTCGAAGTTCTTTCTATGAAGTATAGAAATGATAAATTCACGGGAAATGAAAGTGGATGAAACGACATCCACCTGTGGGTGGGGAACGGACCCATAGCGTTCACATTTCGCATGTGATATACTAACCACATTGGTAGTACGGCCGCGTTCGAGCGTCAACAATCTGAGGGGCCATTGTGGACGGTTGAATGCTGCATTGGCAGCACAGTGGTTAGTGCATCGCGTGCCTAATGCAAGGTTGCAGGTTCTTTCTCCACCTATGGCTGGTCGTTTTTTTTACCATTTTCATTTGCCTTTATCATTTCTACATTTAAATAGAAAGTTACAAATAGGTTTCCACGTGCCTTCCCTGGCATCTCCCAGCTGTGATTAAGAAAAATTTTGACCCTCAGTTCCCTTTCTTCTTGTTTAGAAGAACAGGAGCTTCATTTTAAAAAATATAGAATTCACATTGTACAGCATCTCATTGTAGTCTCAAAGAAATCTTATCACAGCATGTGTATTACTAAGTGAAGTTTTTGTTAACATGATGATATAGCATGGGACCTAATTAGTAGCCTTTGTGTATGGAGACATGACTAGTCTAATAAATAAGAGGATATTAATAAGCACTTCTAACATGGTCTGATAATGTGTTTAAAAAACTGTAATATAACATGATTGCAGGCATAACTGTTGCCCCTGAAACATATTTGGATCATCTGCATTGGCATTGTTTTTAGAGAGCACCAATACTGCGTTGATTGAAGAAGCCTCGTGGAACATGAAGCATCGCTTCTAGCTGAGTCAAGGAAATATCTGCATATCTGAGGTACATGTGTCATATGCTCGAATGCTGTTTAAAGGCTGCTAATAAGAAAAGGACTTCACTAGCCTTCCAGAGATTGCTGAGATTGCTTCAGTAGTCTATGCTACTCGATCATAAACTATTTACCAAAGTAAACTTTCATCACAGTTGGCTTTGCAATGTTTATGCAAAATACCACAATTACCTACTAGACATGTGACTGCACTAAAACTTGGAATTAATGGTCAGTAACATTTATGGGACAGCAAAAGTTAGTTTATTACTCCAGAACAATATGCCAGGCACTTTGGTTATTTCTGCCATAGAGTTTCTTACAGCGATTACTAGAGGGAACTCTGGCACTGCAGTCGTACCACCATGGGAATGATGGGAAGCGCATGGGTTTGTCTGATCTTCGTGCTTGTGAATTCAGATGTTCTTGTGGCTTTCTATATTGTACGCTATATAAATCTTATTGTCGTAAATTTCAGCACAGTCTATACTCTTCGAAGTGCAGAAGACGCCGCCAACACACATAATTGCTATTAATTGCAATGATTGAGCTTGTCCAGGTGACCAAATCGAAATGCGCCAAGCGTCTCAAGGCACTGGTATGCCCGCGATAAATTCATCAGGGCGTTGCACTCGCTTGTCGTTACATGCCTCTGTGGCTTAATGGTTTCAATATCAGAGTTCTGTTCTAGAGTTCCTGTGTTTGAATCCTGTCGTCGGACGATTTTAATGATGTTTATTTATTTATTACACAGTATATTGTTGAAAATGGGTAGTTTACAATGTCACAAAGGCGTTCTAAGACAAACAGACGAACTTTAGGCAAATCCATGTACTTCCCAAAATTCCCTTGCTGGTACAACCGTTCTTGTTTGATCTCCTGTGGACGCTAACGTCAGAGTTCCCTCTAGTAATTATTGTATGAAACTGATTTCTGCACCTTGCTCGTGCAGAAGCGGCACCACACCTGCATAAACATGCACTACCTTTCGACCAAGTGCAGGGAATGCTGTGAACTCGCCCTGTACAAAGCCTGCACTAAGTAAAACAAATCACAACGTGCCGTTGCTGCCACGTTGAACTGGTGGAATGAGTAGTGAAATGCAGCACCTCCTGAACTAGTTGAGAAAGTGCAGGTTAATCGAGTGGAGATTATATAATAACACAAGTTGAGTGATTCTGCATTACATTCACGAAGTATACTTCATTATACCTTTCCATTCATTTCTTTAGTTAGTAAGAATACCTTTTGCATTGTTGGACAAAACTACAGAATGCCAACGTAATTTCTAGCATTCACTGTTAGCAAACATGTCAAAACTTGTTCTAGTTTCTCTATTGCCGCTTTACCCGTTAGCACCCAAGTTAATTCTGGAAACATGTACCAGATATTCCAAACTTTTTTATGTACTGATTTTTTCGGTGTAATTCTCGTTCTAAAAATATGTTACTTTATTGGTCTCTGGTTAGAAATAACACAAAAATAAAAGCTGCTCTTGAGGGCAGCTTTTCCTCAATGCCTACTGTAAGTCATCTTTGACAATAGGAGAAGCATAACATCGGGCAGAAAGTATGTGACTCGTCATTGGCGATATTGGTACTACCTCCAGTCATTAGTACAGCTTGGGATCTAGGGTTACAGGTTGCGACTTCATTGCTGCCCAATTTTAATTCTGCAGGTGTTACACTTGGGGTGTAGCGTGCGCATGTGCGCGTGCATGCTTTAAAGTGATTTCATGCTAGAGCAAAGCAACTGTAGTGCAGAGACGCATCAGTCATCCTTATATATTTGCTTTGTAAAGATGCGCTAAGTTTATCTTTTTCAGTATAGACTGGGCGCTCTTTGGCCAAAGATGCCCTTGTGCTATTAAAACCTATCAATTATTCAGATTTTTGCAGTAGCAGGTGCTTATTCTTTTTGCAGGATCGGTACGCCACTTTTAATTTCTTTTTCTTCAACTGTGCAATTCCTACTCACAGGAATGCATGTCATCTGAGGTGTTCCTTTTTCAATCAATAATGTGTAGGTTGGTGTTTGTGAAACTCGATTTCTTGCCTGAAACGAGCTTGTACAAACTGACCAAGCTGAAAATTCTACCTGCTTATATATGAAATATATTGCCGTTATGAACCCTCATAATGAATGACACATAGTACAAAAATTATATGTATTAAAACAATTTCATAAAATTTTTCGTGTTTTTTCCGTTCGTGTTGTCCACTTCTCTACTCTTGTGTCCTGTCTGCACGCCTCACCTCTTTTTATGCATATTAAATATCGTCTAAATTTAACCTTGCTTTCTTTACCACAACGCAGGGAGAAAAAGTTCCACTAATGCCATGCATTCAGTATGGTGACCCAGACGTCTATGCAAGCAACCTCCTTCATGTGGACCAAGAACTACTCTTTAGTGTCTCGCAGACTTCCATGCGAAGCCCTCAACATTCTCGTCTCAGTTGAATGGCTGCTCATCTCTCAGCGTGTCCATCACCAAGACTGCCAGTTGTAAAGCTTCTGAACCCCTTTAAGAAAGCTAATGATGTTTTTATTTAATTTTCACAGTTGGCCGTAGAATCTGAACGTTATTGATGTTTCTAGCATTTTTACCTGGCACAAAGCAGTGCAATAACTTTAAGCCAGTGTAATGTATTTAAGTGATGCTAGCTGTAATGCCTATCTGGTTTTGTTAGTGTTTAAGAAATTTGAATGTCTGATGAGGTAACAGCATTCCAGTTTGTCATCGTGGCTCGTTTCAATGAGCTGCTTGGAAATAAGACCCAAAACTTACCACATGCCAGTTGTAGCATTTTTGTTTTCGTGACTACAGTATACACGTTTCAAAAGATGAAAAGTGGGGAAAGAAGCCTAAAGAACGTAATCATCCTAGGATTGTCATATCCTTACAGCTCTGCAATGACTAACTCCTCACACATCTTGGGAGCACATTGGTTGCAATGCCTACAGGTATACTTGATAAGAGAATAGCTTGCACCCAGATTTGCCACACAGTTGATGGCTGATGGCTTTTTTTGTCGTCATGTTAATACTATGTATTCAATATTCATTCAGATGTAAAGTACACTCCAGGCACTGATGTAGCAAATGGCACTTGCATTTCAGGGGACAAAGTGTCCAGCATGCCTGTCACAAAAGCTGTTCTAGGGGCTACCTGGCCTCTGTAGGTAAATGGACACAAGATTCTCTGTGTACAATGTAATCGGTGTACTTGTCTGGAGTGCATGAAAGATTTGCTACGGGCTGTACTGGCACTGTCTGAATATAATGCATGGTTCTAGAAAACCTGCAGCTGAGCATCTGCCACCGTACTGAAGGAAGTGTCCTAATTTATTTTGTTGATGTGGTTGAAATTAGGAGCTGCAATGAGTAGTTCTCACTATGGTAATGCTGCCGAACTAAAGCATACATTACACACCTCGACTCACACAATGTATTCTGAAAGTTTTGCTAGGTGGTATCTTTTTGCTGCCTGACCTTATGGCACCTTTACGAGTAGTCGCAGGTGGTTGCTGCTGCTGAGGCTTTATCAACTGGCCAGGTGAAAAAAGAATGCTGTGCCACCAGTGTGGCTGCACACTCCGACATTCAAGCTATCTTAAACCAAGTGTTCGATAGACGGTACCTGTGCAGCCAAAACATTGTTTGAGCCCTATAGGCAACTGCGTTCACAACTGCACACAAGTGTGCTGTCACCGCAGAAAGTTGAGAACAAGCAGCATTTTTACCGGTATTTCTTCGAAACATTAGTGCAAGTCATTCTTTCATCAAGGCTGGTAATCAAGCATAGGTAATGAGAACAGGGCATTTGTGACACACAAGGGGTCATGTGTCTAAAGTTTAATTATATCAGTAATTTATGAGATGGAATTATAAAAAGTATACATTTTGTTCCTCAGTGGTCTCTTGGAGAGACATGACCATTTCCGGCAGTTTAGTTTTTACTTTTTATGTCTAGATTTGGTGTGCATCTTGCAACTGTAACTAACACTCAGTGCTCTGTCCTGCCCAGTTTTTATGCTGTCTTTGTGATATTTGCAATATTTTGCAGTTCAGCTGAGCAAAGTATGTCTTTACTATTACTAGTTTTCATGTTCAACTTTTGTACAGTGCTCACTAGTTATTACTAGCTATGTTTTGTTCACATATGTTCTTGGATTGTAGCGCGAAGTGACACGGACACAGACTAGAAGCAGAAAGGACGCGCGGTAACTCCCAACTAAATTTTTGTTCAAACGAAGAGCATATGTATATATATATATAGGTGATTGCAAAAAACCGCAGCATAAGAACATGACACGGTATGAAGACATCAGTTAAACATATCAGGAAGTAGGGAATTCAACAAAGGAAACAACAAAAACACTACTTCAGATTGACACGTGTACTTATCTTTACCGGGCGACCACGTTTCGCCGCCTCACAAATGTAATCGCACAGCGCGGGACGCGCCTGCGTGTATCCGAAGTTTCTGGAAAGTTACCGATGCTTCTACCCGGCTGTCTGTTGTCGCCGAACCTTGTGTTATCTGATTTCATCGCGTGAAGCGAATGGTGCAGAACTTTGTGGAAGGCACGCGGATCCGAACGATTAGCCTGGAACGTTCGACGAGTGCTGTATAAAAGCCGACGCGCTTGACTCGCTGATCAGATTTTCGACGATCGCCGACCGTGTTCGCCGCTATCGTTGCGCTATGTGTGTAGCCTGTTTTGTGGGCACAGGTTCGCCCAATAAAAGCTAGTTTTGTCCTTCACAGTATTGCTACTGTGTTCTGCGACGTCACCACCACGTGACAATATAAGACTAAAATAACACAAACATTCACTTAACAACCCTGATGCTTCACATCTAGCGTCACATATTTTCCGCTGTGGTTGTAAACCTTTGTTTGAAGACACAAAAATTCTTTCAAGATACAAATGCAAAACCACACAGAAAATAATCGAGGCATTCCACATTAAAGATCAGGAGAGACTTGCGTTAGCCATGCATCTTTGTCTCTGTTAAAATGCGAATTTCAGTATGTTGACAACACGTGTGTTAATCTGAAGTAGGCTTTTCGTTGTTTCCTTTTTCGACTTCCTGATACGTTTAACTGATGTCTTCATACCTTGTCATGTTCCTATGCTGCGGTTTTTGCAATCACACACACACACAAAAACAAATATATATATATATATATATATATATATATATATATATATATATATATATATATTTCAATAAAAATTTAATTGAGGGTTAGCGCTCGTCCTGTCTGTTCTAGTCTGTGTCCGTGTCACTGTGCGTTACCATCCAAGATCATGTTACCGTACCAACTCGCCCAACTTTCTATCCTTTTGTTCACATAGACACACTCACACATGTTCTTTCTTATGTGGCCGGTTATTTTCGTACTTTACGATAAGACTCAGTGCTTTTCGGATGAAAACATGTGATAGTTCCTGGTGAGGTTATTTAAAAAAACTTTTATGCCTAAAATTTATTTGAACAAGCCTGTGCTATTATTCAGTGCTAATGTCTTTGTATTGGTATGGTTTGACTCCTTAACTTCCTTTTTACTTTTAAATTGTTCAAACATTATTATGTAACCATTTCTCTTTAATGAAATAATAAATACTTCTGATATTTTGTCATAAATTTTACGATGATTTCGTTCAATTGGGTAACCTTAGACTAGGTGATTGTTATTCTTGTAGCTTAACTTACAATGCCTGTGGGATATTCAGTGCAAGCATATGGTGAAAAATAAACGAAATTATTGGGTATAAGAAGGTCACTGGAGCATGCATAAATTTCAGGAATGCTCATGGATTAGACAGCACGCACAGCTACCCATGCAGTTTTGTTTGCAAATGATGAAACATTATTCTAAGTGGAAACGCTTTGTTGCACTTTGTTCTTTGGCTTTCAGTGCTACCTTTAGGTCATTATATATGTGAAGGTACTATCACTGCAGAGGAAAATGACGAAAAGCATAGGGTGTGTGCGTTGCTACGATCATGAAACTTAAATTTTTTTCCTGAAAGGGTCACACGTCATATATGCTACCACATGACAGACCAGAAGCGCGATATGACGACGTCTCACACATTCCGGCTCATACTGAACAAGGTAGTATCCTAGCTAAGGCTAGGCAGCATTCACAACAGCTAGTCTGTCTATTAACTACATGGCTGTATTGAACGCCGTCTGCTCCTGATGGCGGCGCGTCCCCTGCAGCGTCTGCTAGCGAACCATCTACAAACGAAAGCGCTGCCGACGAGATGGAGCTGACGGACGCAACACCCACTGTTTCATCACATCAGGGCCCTGATCACCCCGCGGCGCGGTTCCTGAAGGACGCACCATGCCAGCCTGCTTCGCGGCCGAAGCCAAAGGGGCAGAGGAAGCAGAAGAAGAGGAAGGAGCCTGCCCATGTTTCCCGTTCGTCTCCCGGGGCAACGGACGACTCGCGGCGCCCGCCCGCTACCCTGGTCACCCCCAGTGTGCCTACAGCCGCAGCACAGAGAGTGACACCATCCGCCCGCGAGTCCACCACGTCCGACTTCACGCTGGTGCAGTCAAAGAGGGACCGGCGCCGTGCACGGGCCCTGGCGACTGCTGCACTTCCGGTTGACCCTGCGGTCGTCGGTACGGTGCTCTTCCGTCCCTCGGCGCCCGGCGGAACCTTCCGAGGAGCACCGCGCCTCTCACTCGCTGCAACCCTCTCTTCGCGGCCCGGTGTTGCAGTGGTTCGCGTTAACCATAAGCGCAACATCGTGGCCGCCGATACTACCACCCGGGAATGCCTGGAGGAGCTGCTGGCAGTCACTGAGCTGCACGGAATTCCAGTGACTGCCCGACTGCCAGCCGAGCGCGGCAAGAGCACCGGCTTCCTGCACGGGGTGGTCGGGTTACCCGCGGACACAGACCTGCTGGGAGCCATCGAGTCGAGCGTTCCCGTGCTGTCGGCAACGAGGGAGGAGAGCACCATCACCATCCGATTCGCGGGACCGGTCCCCCCTGAACACGTGCGCCTTTTCAAGCTCGGGTTCAGGGTGCGACCTGCCCGGCCCCGTCCAGTGCAATGTCGGCAGTGCGGCCGCTTCGGGCACGTGCTGGAGTCCTGCAGATGGCCGACCGACTGTATCTCCTGCGGCAAAAGCCACGCGGAGGGCGCCTCCTGCGAGAAAGTCCGCTGCCGGAACTGCGGGGGCCCCCATAGGGCCGACACTCCCGCCTGCCCCAAATGGCAGGAAGAACGGGAGGTGGCCACCATCATGGCTTCCTCCACCTCGGCATTGTCGAGGCGTGCTGTCAGGGCAGCAGTCCGGGAGGAGAAGCAGCCACAGCAGTCCTCATCTTCGACGCGGTCCTATGCGAGCGTGCTGAAGGGCCCCAGTCCTGCACCCAGGCATCCGGTACCAGCCCCTCGTGCCTCTCAACGCCAGCAGACACAGGATACTTCTGCTCCACCCGCCCAAACTACTATGGATCAGCTGGTAGAAAACCTGCTGCTCACCATGCAAGCAGTCAGCACCTTGCTGCCAGCTGACCATCCGCTCCGGGCCATCTGCCTGCAGGCAGTGGCATGTCAACAGCAACACAATCACCATGGCTAGTCGCACAGCAAAACGTCGGCCGCGCATCCTGCAGTGGAACGTGCGCTCGCTGCGCCGACGACACGCCGAACTTTCCGAACACCTACTTCTGCACGAGTACGACGTGCTCGCGTTGCAAGAGATATACACGCGCGACGGGGAGTGCAACTTTCCGGGATTTGTGGGCTACCACAGTGCGACCACCTGCGAGTTACGGACTTGCGCCAACGTGCAGTGCTGTGATCCGCTCCATCAACCCGGTCGCTCCCGCGCGTCTATTTACGTCCGTGCGCGTCTTGCCCAAGCCGTCGTTCGTGTGGCCGACATTGTGCCCACCTCCGTAGAGTGTGTGGCTGTGACTGTACGCGTTGGGGGGGTCGACAATTGTGTCGCCAGCGTGTACGTGCAACCCGTACGACGGTGGGATACGACCTTCATCGAGAGCCTCACCGCGCGCATCGGTGGTGACTGTGTCGTGTGCGGTGATTTCAACTCCCACCACACGGCGTGGGGAAGCGCCCACAGTGAGCCGAACGGCAGGGACCTGCTGAGTTCCATCCATGCTTCGGGCCTGCTAATCATCAACACCGGAAGTCCCACATTTGTGCGTCGGAGGGTACACGGGAGTGCGATAGACTTGTCGCTCGCGAGTGAGCGATGCCACTACGAGTGGGTTCGCAGCCCTGACACGCAGGGGTCGGATCACTATCCGATCTCTCTCGACCCGCTCGGCCTGAACCGCACGAGGACATGTACGTACCGCGTCACGGACTGGTCCCATTTTCGGTCCCTCTGCGCAATATCCCCTCCGGCAAATACAAACTTTCTTACGCATCTTACGAGGTGTTTGGATGCCGCTACAAAATCATGCGCGGTGCCTGCTGGAACGCCGGTCCCCGATATCAAGCTTCTCAATCTGCGCGCTGTCCGTCGTCGCGCCGAACGCCGTGCCATCAAGAGCGACAAGGTGGAGCTTTGGACTTTATACAACCGCCTGGACGCTGCGTGTCGCCGTCACGCCAGGCATCGCCGCAATCAGAGCTGGCAAAGTCTCTGCGTGTCATTGGAGGACACTCGCGACAAGTCGCGCCCTTGGCGCATTCTCGCTTCCCTCCTCCGTCCCAAGATCCCTCGCCATCCTGCACTCTCCATCGCGGTGGCTACGGGCTTGAGCACAGAGCAACTGGCCGAACTCTTCGCCGATGCCTTCGCCCCACCGCCACCGTCTGTGCGCCCCGTCAGTGCATCCTGCGAACTACCGCCGCACAACAAGGCTGAACTCCTCGCTCCCCTGCGCTACTTTCCTACGAGGGCAATCTTGGAGCACGTTGAGGTGCTTTGCTCGGCCGAGTTTACCCTTAGTGAGTTGCGCATTGTTTTGAGCACGCGTAAACGTCGCTCAGCGCCTGGTGCCGACGGACTAACTCATCAGGTCCTCAGGAACGTCGACGCAGCGCAGCTCCCTTCCCTACTCGAGGCCTTCAATGCCGTCTGGCGCAGTGGCATTATTCCTGCTGACTGGAAAGAGGCGATCGTCGTCCCTATTCTCAAGCGCGGCAAAGCTGCCACGAGCGTCAGCTCCTATCGCCCAGTGTCGCTTACTTCGGTAGCCGGCAAAACTCTGGAGGCCATGGCTTTGCGCCGCCTTGAGTGGATTGCCTCCGCCCTCGACGCTTTCGCCCCTGAACAGAGCGGTTTCCGGCGACTGCGCTCAGCAGCTGACTCGCTCGCGGACGTCGTAGCTACGCTCGAGCACGCAGCAAGTCGCCAAGAAGCCGGATATCTCGTGCTGCTCGATGTGCAACGCGCATTTGATGGTCTCCCTCACACCACCATCATTCAAGCCCTCCGTGAGCTACGTGTCACCGGCCGCCTCTTTGACTACATCGCGGCCTTCCTCAGTGACCGCACGCTCAGAGTGCGAGTTGGTGACACGCTCAGTGCCCCTCGCAGCGTGACCTCCGGGGTTCCCCAGGGCAGCGTGATCAGCCCATTTCTTTTTAACTTGGCTCTGGCAAGACTACCTGACTACATCCCCAAGATGACTGCCCACGAAGTCCACGTGGCGATCTACGCCGATGACATTGCACTGTTCGCGTGCGGGCCTACGTCCCTCGGCTTCCAAGTGCGAGAATCCCTGCAGTCGGCGATCAATGCCGTCGATGAATATCTCGCCAGCATAGGGCTCCAGCTCTCGGCGTCGAAAACTGAGGCGTTGTTGGTACACCCCCGTGCCCGTGCGCGCTTCGAAATGCCTTGTCTCACGCTGCGCGGAAGCCCCCTCCCGTGGCAGAGAAAAGTGCGCTATCTCGGACTTGATATCGACTGCCGGGTCAACTTTAACGCCGCCGTCTCCCAGCTCTGCAAGAATTCTAAGAAGGTGGCTGGCGCCGCACGCTCCCTGCTCGCCCGTGGTCGTGGCTGTACACCGCAACTTGCGCTTCGAGTTTACAACTCTGTCGCAACAACGCGAGCACTCTATGCGCTTCCCCTCACGAACGCCAGAGCCACCAACTGGAACGCCATTGACATGGAGCACCGCACCGTAATTCGCCAACTTTACGGGCTTCCTCGCAACTCGCAAGTAGGAGCAACTCTCGCCGAAGCGGGAGACTGGCCGCCCTCACTTCGCGCACGGAAGCAAGCGATGAACCACATCGAGCGCCTTCAACGTTCGCCACAGGGACAACGCCTCGTTTGTCGCCTCCACACCCTCGAGGGCTCGGGCATGGGCCAGCGTGCCACCGAGTTCAGCGCACTCGTCGCGTCGACGCCGCAACTCCTACCACTGCCGGTATCGCCGCACGCCTCCGCGCTACTCGATGTAAACACCACGGTGCCAGGCGTCAAGTCCAAGCGTCAAACAGCTGTTTGTGCTATGCAGCAGGAAACGGCCGCACTGCTACACGAGCGCCTAGGGGGCCGGCTGCTCGTTTACACCGACGGCTCCGTGGCGAGTGATGGTTCTGGTGCTGCAGCGTGCACGGCGCCGGAAATTTGCACTGCACGGCAGTGCCGCCTTCGTGCTGTGTGGTCGTCGACGGTGGCCGAGCTTGCTGCGATCGACCTAGCAGCTGATCTCCTGCTTCAACAGCGCAGTGTTGTTTCTGCCGCGATCCTTTCGGACTCGCGCGCGGCACTGTGTATGCTGGCGAAGGATTTCCTTGGACCTCCATTGGTGCAGCGCGTCGGCTCAAAGCTCCGCCATCTCGTCAGCCAGGGCTGCGATTTGGCGTTGCAATGGGTTCCAGCGCACATCGGCCTGCAAGGGAATGAAGCCGCGGACGCTCTCGCAAAGCAGGCTCACTCCCTGCGCTTCCCCCTCGCTACCTCGGTCAGCGGCTTCGACGTGGCCAAAGCAACCATTCTGCGAACTCTCCGTGCGCAGCACCCGGACCAGCGCGTCGCCGCGGGTGCGTCACTTCGGCTCCTCCCCCGCGTGGGCTTCTCCCGGGCGGACCGCTCTTTCCTGCTTCGCCTGCGCGTCGGCTGCTACAGGACGGCTGCTAGAACGCACAGGCTGCAGGGAATTGGCGACCCCGCGTGCAGCAACTGCGCCGATACGGAGACGCTCGACCACTTGCTACTTCGCTGCCCTGCCTTCGATGTGGAGCGCACGGACTTGTGTACAGTCTATCGACGACTGGGACTGACTTACGATACGGCGACCGCGCTGCTATTCCCTGCAGCCCACTCGTCCATCGTGAAGCACGCTCTCTCGGCACTGCTAGACTACTGCAATGCGACGCACTTGAGAGCGCGGCTGTGAGCCCCGCACTCACATTCCTTTTTTCCCCCTTCCCACGTTCGTCCAGTCTTTCTCTCCTTCATCCTTTTCTTCCCATTCCCCCTTCCCCGTGCAGTGCTGTTGAGGTGTCCTCCTGTGAGAGACAGTTACGGCGCTGCACTCATCTCTTCCGTTTCCTTTCCAAAAATCACTTCACACACACACACACCCTTATTAAAAGGGTTGTGTCTGTGTTATACCCATATAGAAAGGGTGTCCTTTGTTCTACCCCCATACGCAAGGTGATGTCGTATTAACACCTTTTCCTTTGTGGGGGTGTTAATCTACACCCCTGTGCTTGGGGTGTAGCAGTACAACCAAAAAGGGTGTCACCCATGGGACAAGTCATTTACACCCTTAAGGGTGTTAAACTTTTAGAGTGCAGTGTATTTAGGACTTTTTATTATGGTTTTATTCTTCGAAAACCACTTCCTATGCTATACCCCTCATTTGCATATTTTTTGTGTTTGGGATACAATCTCGCGCAGTTTTCTGTGCATGTAGGAATTCGAAGTGTAGTGCGCTAATTATGGCACAGGTGAAAGCACGTAGTGTGCACACCATTGTTTATCATTGATATTGTTACGTAGGAAGACACCGCCGTAAAGCTGTTTACAAGTATATTTACAAGGCTATACGCCGCAGTTGTCCAAGAGGCAACAGCGCGCGCTAGCTTCCAAATCGTCGTAGTCGTCTTCTTACTACTCGGTTCTGCGTCATTGGAAATACTATCCCGTAGCACTACCCCCGGCGTCAAAAGCGCCGTCCCGGAGCGAATAAAGGCCGTACTCTGAAGCAGTGTAGTAGGTCGTGAGCCTACTGACGTGCACGACATCACTAGATGCCAGAGTAGATGACGAGGTTGAGCTCACAGGAGCAAATTGGTACGTCACAGGCGTCACCTGGCGCAGCACGCGGTAGGCCCTGTGTATTGCGTAAGGAGCTTTTCTGAAAGTCCGACGTGACGAGAGGGCGACCACAGGAGCACGAGTGCACCAGGCGAAAACTACGTCACGGGGGCGGGCGTTGTACTTACGCTGCTGCGTGGTTTGCGAGTCCGCCAGTCGAGCACGGGCAAGCTGGCGTGCATGGTCGGTGAGGACGATGGTGTCGCGCGCATACTTCGTTGTTGAGATCGCAGCAGGAGGAAGTACCGTGTCAAGGGGCAAGGTCGGTTCGCGACCGTAGAGTAGATAAAATGGAGAAAATCCGGCGGTGTCGTGCCGGGAAGAATTCTAAGCAAATGTGACGTAAGGAAGGACAATGTCCCAGTCGTGGTGGTCCTTCGTAACGTACTTGGACAGCATGTCGGTAAGAGTACGGTTTAACCGCTCTGCGAGGCCAGAGGTTTGAGGATGGTATCAGGTAGTCAGCTTGTGTTGAATAGAGCAGGAACGCACAATGTCGGCGATAACTTTCGAGAGGAAGTTACGACCACGGTCAGTAAGCAGCTGTCGCGGGGCGCCATGCACGAAGATAATGTCACGCAAGAGAAAGTCCGCGACGTCAGTGGCGCAACTGGTAGGTAGAGCCCGCGTGATAGCGTATCGGGTGGCGTAATCAGTTGCGACGGCTACCCATTTGTTCCCAGAGGATGACGTGGGAAAGGTACCGAGGAGGTCTAATCCAACACGAAAGAGCGGTTCCACAGGGACGGTGATCGGCTGGAGATGACCGGAAGGTAGGACCTGAGGTGTTTTCCGACGCTGGCACGGATCACAGGCAGCAACACAGCGTCGGACGGAGCGAGCGAGACCAGATCAATAGAAGCGGCGGCGGACGCGATCGTACGTGCGGTTTACCCCAAGATGTCCTGCAGTGGGTGCGTCATGCATCTCAAAGAGCACAGTCTGTATTAGATGTTTCGGCACGACAAGAAGAAGATCAGGGCCATCAGGGAGCTAGTTCCTTCGGTACAGAATGCCGCCCTGGAGGACATATCGGCGAACGGATGCGTCGGTAGGTGTAGAGCGCAGACGCTCGATGAGTACTCGCAGCGATAGGTCTCGGTAGTGCTCATCGGCGATGTTAGCGAAGGCAGACACAGAGAAAATGCCATCGGCGGTGCTACTGTCGGCGTCGTCAGGCTCGTCTACCGTGTAGCGAGACAGGCGGTCAGCGTCCTTGTGTAGTCGGCCAGATTTGTAGGTGACAGAGAACGAATATTCTTGAAGGCGTAAGGCCCAGCGTCCAAGTCTTCCTGTAGGGTCTTTCAATGAGCATAACCAGCAAAACGCGTGATGGTCTGTGAAAAGGGAAAGGATCGGCCATATAAGTATGGGCGGAACTTCGCAACCGACCAAACTAGGCCCAGACACTCGCGCTCAGTGATGGAATAGTTGCGCTCCGCGGGCGAGAGGAGCCTGCTGGCGTAAGCGATAACACGGTCGTGGCCACGCAGGCGTTGTGCCAGTACTGCGCAATTCCGTGACCGCTGGCATCAGTACGGACTTCGGTAGGCGCAGAAGGATCGAAATGGGCCAGAACGGGAGGCGTTGATAGAAGGTCGATTAGATGCGAGAATGCAGAGGCCTCGTTATCGCCCCACTGGAAAGGGGCGTCTTTTTAGAGCGCAGCTCTTTGGCGTCCGTTCCTGGGTTTCGCGTCGTCGTCGGCGTTGTCGTCGGCCTCGTAACCAGCTCCGCCCCCCTTTCATCCCCCCAGCGCTAGCAGCGACCGACTGATACCGCTGGATGCCGCTGACGCCGCTAGAGAGTCAAGATAACGTGACTGCATAGAACACCGTCGCCGCCATGCAGAAAGAGGAGGAAAGGGTCCCCCCCCCCTGTTCTTGTGTGGCGGATAGGGTGCTCTTCAGTTGCCGACGCGCCGGTTATTTCTCGTAGGCCCCGGCACGTCGACGAATACGTGACCACCTTCCCACGGCTAGACCTGGTTCTTAGCGCTGCGGAAGCGAGGGTATCATATTGTTTGTGTCGGCATCGGCGGCGTTGTCCCTGAAACCAACTCCGCAGCTGGGGTTGACTCACTATCGGCGTCAGCGGCATCAGTCAGTCGCTGCTATCTCTTCCCTCCTCCCTTTATCGTGTTGTCCGCTTGCTGCGCGCGCTTCTGCCCCCATCGTTTGCCGCTGGGTGTACACGCCGCCCCCCTCTTCCTGCGAGTCTCCGGTTGTCAAAGCGCCGGCTCGAACTTAATTCCTTTCTTCGCTCCTCCTCCAATGCAACCCCTGTGCGGTGGCAATCAGAGAGCCAGATCGGTGGCGGCGGATCTGTATATGTGCACCGCCCGAGCCGAAATTGCCGCTGCCGTTCGCCCTGTGCGGTGGCAATCAGAGAGCCAGATCGGTGGCGGCTTGACATAAAGACAAACAGCAATTTCCTAACACTTATGCGGGAGAACATCCCGTTCCTCTCGCTCGTAACGCGTCCCACGGCTGTGACAACCTCGCGAGGCACTTGTATAGATCTCGTCTTTGAGAATCAAGCATTGGTGTACCAAGTCGAACATATATCAGTCTATTTCTCCGACCACAAAGCTTCCTTCATGACTGTCAAGAACTGTTAGTGGAGTCTTTGTTAAAGGAATACGTGTGAAAAATTAAAAAAAAATTCTGTGATAGCGCATACATGTGTTGCTCGATTTCTTTGCCTCAATCTATCGAAAAGGTTAAACAGCTTATTTGCTGCGCTCAAATTTCGCATTAGGAAGTAACGTAATCGTCGGTAATTTTTTTTCAAAAGCTCGGTTAGTGGTCGTGCAATGGCCGCGAAATTTTTCACGAAACGGCGGAAGTACGAGCAATCGCCGATGAAGCTGCGCACATCCTTGACACACTTTGGAACAGGAAAGTGCGTAACAGCATGGAGCTTGCCTGGGTCCGGTTGCACTCCGTTCGCGTCAATGAGATGTCCAAGGACAGTAATCTGGGGACGGCCGAATTGAAACTTCGATGCGTTGAGTTGCAGATCGGCTCGCCAAAAAACGACCAAGACTGCTGAGAGGCGCTCGAGGTGCGTAGCAAATGCTGCGGAGAATACTATAACGTCGTCCGAGTAGCACAGGCACGTGGACCATTTGAAACCGCAAAGAAGGGAGTCCATCATGCGTTCAAAAGTGGCAGGAGCGTTACATAGACCGAACGGCATCAATTTGATTTCATAAAGACCGTCGGGTGTTACAAAGGCAGCCTTCTCACGGTCGAGATCGTGCACGGCAATCTGCCGATAGCCGGAGCGAAGTTCAATAGAGGAGAAATAGCGAACACCGTGGAGGCAGTCAATGGCGTCGTCAATCCGAGGTAGGAGTTCACGACCTTTTCGGTAACCCTGTTAAGGTGCCGATAATCCACGCAAAAGCGCCATGAGCCATTCTTTTTTTTTTACCAGCACAACAGGTGACGCCCATGGACTACATGACGGTTCAATAATGTTCATGGCAAGCATTTTGCGAACTTCGGTGTAATAACTTGACGCTCAGCCGGGGATACTCGATACGGGCGGCGATGAATAGGAGGGGTATCGCAGGTATTAATGCGATGTTTAACAGATGTTGTTTGGGCCAAAGGACGATCGCTAACGTCAAAAATATCTTGACAGGAAATGAGAATGCGGTAGAGCACACGAGCGTGCTCGGACGGCATATCGGGTGCAATCATTTTCTGTAAGTTGGCGATGGTACAAGTTGCCGACGGCGATGGTAGAGGAGGATCGGCTGAATTGTCGTCTACTGAAATCGATGCTACAGAGTGATCCTCCAACGAACAAACTTGGGCCAGAGACATCCCACGTGGCAGCACTTGTGTCGTCAAGCCAAAATTGTCCACTGGCAGGCAGGCACAATTTGCCGTAATAGATAAGACTGTATTGTCACGTGGTGGTGACGTGAAGAACACAGTAGCAATACTGTGAAAGGCAAAACTAGATTTTGTTGGGCGAACCTGTGCCCACAAAACAGGCTACACTTATAGCACAACGAAAGCGGCGAACAGAGTCGGCGATCGTCGGAAATCTGATCAGCGAGTCAAGCGCGTCGGCTTTTATACAGCAGTCGTCGAATGTTCCAGACTAATCGTTCGGACCCGCGTACCTTCCACAAAGTTCTACACCATTCGCGTCACACGATGAAATCAGATAACACAACGTTCGGCGACAACAGATAGCCGGGTAGAGGTATCTATAACTTTCCAGAAACTTCGGATACATGCAGGCGCGTCCCGCGCTGTGCGATTACATTTGTTAGGTGGCGAAACGTGGTCGCCCGATAAAGATAAGTACACGTGTCAATACCCCCCTCTTAAAAAAAAAGCATCGACCCGATGCTGCATACAAACGAAATAAGAAAAACACCCGTAGCAAAGAAAACAACAAAATAAGGAAGTTCGTTAGCGTCCGTAAAAGGGTTTCAGACGCGCCACGTGGACCACTTCAGATCGTGCGCGGCGCCGCTGTATATGCGAAATTCCGTCTGGCACGACCTCATAGTCCAGTGCGCCAATACGTCGAATGACCTTGTAGGGTCCGAAATAGCGGCGCAATAGTTTCTCACTCAGTCCTCGTCGGCGTATCCGTGTCCAAACCCAAACTCGGTCGCCGGGCTGGTACTCGACGAAGCGTCGTCGGAGGTTGTAGTGTCGGCTGTCGGTCCTCTGTTGGTTCTTGATCCGCAGGCGGGCGAGCTGTCGGGCTTCTTCGGCGCGCTGGAGATAGCTAGCGACGCCAACATTCTCTTCGTCAGTGACGTGGGGCAGCATGGCGTCGAGCGTCGTCGTCGGGTTCCTGCCGTAAACCAGCTTAAACGGCGTGATCTGTGTTGTTTCTTGTACCGCCGTGTTATAAGCGAATGTTACGTACGGCAGGACGGCATCCCAGGTCTTGTGTTCGACGTCGACGTACATCGCTAGCATGTCGGCGAGAGTCTTATTCAGCCGCTCCGTAAGACCATTCGTCTGCGGGTGGTAGGCCGTTGTCCTCCTGTGCCTTGTCTGACTGTATTCCAGAATGGCTTGGGTGAGCTCCGCTGTAAAGGCCGTTCCTCGGTCGTTGATGAGGACTTCTGGGGCGCCATGTCGCAGCAGGATGTTTTCGACAAAGAATTTCGCCACTTCGGCTGCGCTACCTTTCGGCAGTGCTTTTGTTTCAGCGAAGCGGGTGAGGTAGTCCGTCGCCACGACGATCCACTTATTTCCGGTTATTGACGTCAGAAAGGGTCCCAGCAAGTCCATCCCGATCTGCTGGAATGGTCGGCAAGGAGGCTCGATTGGCTGTAGTAATCCGGCTGGCCTTGTCGGCGGTGTCTTGCGTCGCTGACAGTCTCGGCATGTTCTGACATAACGGGCGACGTCGGCGGTCAGGCGCGGCCAATAATACTTTTCTTGTATCCTCGATAGTGTCCGGGAAAATCCGAGGTGTCCCGCGGTCGGATAGTCATGTAGGGCGTGCAATACTTCTGGACGAAGTCCTGACGGGACAACAAGAAGGTAATTGGCGCGGACTGGTGAGAAGTTCTTCACGAGTAGACTGTCTTGAAGCGTGAAGGAAGATAATCCGCGCTTAAATGCCCTGGGGACAACGTCGGTGTGCCCTTCCAAATAATCGACGAGGCCTTTAAGCTCCGGGTCCGCTCGTTGTTGTTCGGCGAAGTCTTCCGCGCTTATTATTGCAAGGAAGGCGTCGTCATCCTCGTCATCTTGCGGCGGCGGGTCAATGGGTGCGCGTGATAGGCAATCGGCGTCTGAGTGTTTTCGTCCGGACTTGTATGTTACAGTGATGTCGTATTCTTGTAATCTGAGGCTCCACTGTGCCAGCCGTCCTGAGGGATCCTTTAAATTCGCTAGCCAACACAAGGCGTGATGGTCGCTGACGACTTTGAACGGCCTGCCATATAGGTAAGGGCGAAATTTCGCTGTAGCCTAAACGATGGCGAGGCATTCCTTTTCGGGTGTAGAATAATTGCCTTCCGCTTTTGACAACGACCGTCTAGCGTAAGCTATCACGTGTTCATGTCCATCTTTTCTCTGGACTAGGACGGCACCGAGGCCTAGGCTACTGGCGTCAGTGTGGATTTTGGTATCGGCGTGCTCGTCGAAGTGCGCAAGTACGGGCGGCGACTGCATGCGTCGTTTGAGTTCTTGAAATGCGTCGGCCTGCGGCGTTTCCCACTTGAACTCGACGTCACATTTAGTTAGCTGCGTCAGCGGCTCAGCGATGCGTGAAAAGTTCTTGACAAATCGCCTGTAGTAGGCACACATGCCAAGAAATCTACGCACTGCCTTCTTGTCGATGGGCTGTGGGAACTTTGCTATGGCAGCTGTCTTCTGCGGGTCGGGGCGGACTCCAGATTTCCTGATGATGTTGCCTAAAAATAGAAGCTCCTCGTAAGCGAAGCGGCACTTTTCCGGCTTCAGAGTGAGCCCTGATGACTTGATGGCCTCTAGTACTGTTGCAAGCCGCCTAAGGTGATCGTCGAAATTGCCGGCGAAGACGACGACGTCATCCAAGTATACGAGACAGGTCTGCCACTTCAATCCTGCTAAAACCGTATCCATCACGCGCTGGAACGTTGCAGGCGCCGAGCACAGTCCGAACGGCATAACCTTGAACTCGTAGAGGCCGTCTGGGGTGATGAAGGCGGTCTTTTCGCGATCTCTCTCGTCGACTTCTATTTGCCAATAGCCAGACTTGAGGTCCATGGACGAGAAGTATTTAGCGCTGCAGAGCCGATCCAATGCGTCGTCTATCCGTGGGAGGGGGTATACGTCCTTCTTCGTGATCTTGTTCAGACGACGATAATCGATGCAGAAACGTAGGGTTCCGTCCTTTTTCTTCACCAAGACAACAGGGGATGCCCACGAGCTTTTCAACGGCTGGATGATGTCGTCGCGCAGCATTTCGTCGACTTGTTCTCTTATAGCTTCACGTTCTCGCGCCGAAACTCGGTAAGGGCTCTGACGGAGTGGTCGAGAGCATTCCTCTGTGATTATGCGATGCTTGGCGACTGGTGTTTGTCGAATCCTCGATGACGTCGAAAAGCAGCCTTTGTATCGTTGGAGCAGACTTCTGAGCTGCTGTTGCTTAATCATAGGGAGATTTGGATTAATGTCGTAGTCTGGTTCGGGAACCATGGTCGTCGGGGTAGATGCGGCGGAATCCGAGAGGACAAACGCATTACATGTTTCCAGAATTTCCTCGATGTACGCGATCGTCGTGCCCTTGTTGATGTGCTTGAACTCCTGGCTGAAGTTTGTCAGCAACACTTCAGTTTTCCCTCCATGCAGTCGAGCGATCCCTCTTGCGACGCAAATTTCACGGTCTAGCAGTAGACGTTGGTCGCCTTCGATGACGCCTTCTACGTCAGCGGGTGTTTCTTTGCTGACCGAAATAACAATGCTGCAGCGAGGCGGGAATCTCACTTGATCTTCGAGAACACTCAAGGCGTGGTGACTACGAGGGCTCTCCGGCGGCATTGATTTATCTTCCGACAGCGTTATTGACTTCGACTTCAGGTTGATGATTGCGCCGTGTTGGTCCAGGAAGTCCATACCGAGAATGACGTCTCGTGAACACTGTTGGAGGATAACGAAGGTGGCAGGGTAAGTCCGGTCATGAATGGTTATTCTTGCCGAGCAGATCCCAGTCGGCGTGATGAGGTGTCCTCCAGCGGTGCGAATCTGAGGGTCTTCCCATGCGGTCTTAACTTTCTTCAACTGGGCGGCGATGTGTCCACTCATTACGGAGTAATCGGCCCCTGTGTCGACTAAGGCAGTGACTGCGTGGCCGTCGAGAAGCACGTCGAGGTCGGTTGTTCTTTGTCTGGCATTGCAGTTAGGTCTTGGCGTTGGATCACGGCTGCGTCGTGTTGAACTGAAGTTGGAACGTCGCGTCGTCAAGTCCTCTTTCGTCGGTGTAGTCTTGGTTTCCTGACTTCCTCGAGACGGTGGCGTGTCGTTATTATGTCGTCGAGATAGTTTCTTCGGCGTCTTCGTCAGCGGCGGAGGATCTTCGTCAGTTCGACGAACAGCAACCGCACCTCCATCGGTTGCTGCCTTTAGTTTTCCGGATATGGGCTCGCTGACTGGCCCCGGGCTGGGCCAGTGTATGGTCGGCGCTGCGGCGACAGGTAGCGGCCTCGTGATGGCGAACGGGACGGTCGTCGAGGGTTCCACTGTGTGGCGGCGAGGTAGTCGGCGATATCTCGAGGTCGTTCGCCAATCTGTGGTCCCGGCGCGTTAACGGCGAACCCTCGGAGTTCCATTTCCCGGTATGGGCATCGGCGGTAGATGTGCCGCCTTCTCCGCAATGATAGCAAAGCGGGCGGTGGTCAGGAGCGCGCCAAACGTCCGTCTTCCTCGCGTAGGTGCGCTGGACGACGGGTGGTCGTGCTGGCTGCGGCGGCGGCGGACGACGGAACTGCGGCGTGACAGGGCCCTGGCGCGGTCGCGGAGGAGGACCTTGACGGCGCGCCACGGCGGCGTAGGTCATCGCTTGCGATTCAGGCTGCGGCAATTCAGGGGCTACTCCAAGCTGTTGTTGGAGCTCTTCACGTACGACGTCGGCAATCGAAGCCACTTGAGGCTGTGATGACGGGAACAGCTTCTGTAGCTCCTCCCGCACGACCGCTCGGATAGTCTCGCGCAGGTCGTCGGTGGCTAGTGACTGAACTCCGGCGTAGCTTGTTGAATTCGTGCGGCGGTTGAATTGCCGGTTCCGCATTTCCAGTGTCTTCTCGATGCTGGTGGCCTCGCGAAGAAACTCGTCGACAGTCTTCGGTGGGGTTCGTACCATACCGGCGAAAAGTTCCTCCTTTACACCACGCATCAATAAGCGGACTTTCTTCTCCTCGGCCATATCCGGGTCGGCGTGGCGGAACAAACGGCTCATTTCTTCCGTAAAGATGGCGACGTTCTCGTTTGGCAGCTGCACTCGGGCGTCCAGCATAGCTTCAGCCCTTTCCTTGCGCACGACGCTTGTAAAGGTGCGTAGGAAGCCGGTACGGAACAGGTCCCACGTTGTCAAGGTCGATTCCCTGTTCTCAAACCAAGTTCTGGCGGTGTCTTCTAAGGCGAAGTAGACATGCCGCAGCTTCTCGTCGGAGTCCCAGTTGTTGAATGTTGCGATTCGTTCGTAGGTCTCCAGCCATGATTCCGGGTCTTCAGTCGCTGCTCCATGGAAGGTTGGTGGGTCCCGAGGTTGTTGTAGGATAACGGGGGACACTGGGGCAGCCATTGGGGTTGTCTTTACCACGATCTTCTTTGTCGTCTCAGGGAGAAGTCCGTGCTCTGGGGGCAGTCCTTGCAGTCTGCGGCTAGCACGCTGGTCTTGGGCGATGTTGGTTCTGTCCTCGGGCTTCGGGCTTGGATCGCGGCTTTGCGGGGGCGTTCGGTACATGAACGCACAAGCACCTCCACCAGATGTCACGTGGTGGTGACGTGAAGAACACAGTAGCAATACTGTGAAAGGCAAAACTAGATTTTATTGGGCGAACCTGTGCCCACAAAACAGGCTACACTTATAGCACAACGAAAGCGGCGAACAGAGTCGGCGATCGTCGGAAATCTGATCAGCGAGTCAAGCGCGTCGGCTTTTATACAGCAGTCGTCGAATGTTCCAGACTAATCGTTCGGACCCGCGTACCTTCCACAAAGTTCTACACCATTCGCGTCACACGATGAAATCAGATAACACAACGTTCGGCGACAACAGATAGCCGGGTAGAAGTATCTATAACTTTCCAGAAACTTCGGATACATGCAGGCGCGTCCCGCGCTGTGCGATTACATTTGTTAGGTGGCGAAACGTGGTCGCCCGATAAAGATAAGTACACGTGTCAGTATGAGGTACTGTGATCCCGTGTGTAAGGAGGACATCTCGCATAGGAGCCGCGATGTAGTGACCGTCGGGGACTGGTGGGGATGACACGAAGTCAACGTAAGTCAGTGCCGAAGGTGGCAAGCGAACGAAGTCGACGGAACTGAGGCGAGTAGGGTGTTTTTCAGAGGGATCCAGAACAGGCAGGTCCAGGCGGAGAGTACTGGCGGAGGAATCGATGAGAGCACAATGTGCAGAGAGGAAGTCTAAGCCGAGGATGATAGCGTGGGGAACAGTGAGCGATGACTGTGGATAGCACGGTAGTGGAGCGATCGGCGAAGGAGACGCGGGAGGCACACATACCAATTACAGGGGCTGTTCCGCCATCAGCGACATGGACAACAGGCGTCGTGGCGGGCGTGATTATTTTCCTCAGCCGGTTACGAAGGTCAGCGCTCATTACCGACAAATGTGCCCCAGTGTCTATGAGAGCAGATACAGGAACACCGTCGACTTGCACGTCAAGAAGGTTCAGATGAGTGGGCAACGTCAGGAGAGGATTTGGTGGCGTAGGGAGCAATGCAAGGTGCGGGACGGGGCGGAATCGAAGAAGCCGGGTGGGTATCATGGCGATGGGCCGAGCAGATGGTGTGAATACCTATGTTGGCGAACTCATGGCGGACAACTGCCTGGATCAGGGTAACAGTGACTGCAGGTGCATTGGAGGGGCTGGAGTCGAAGTCAGCCGGATAGGCGGCCTCGATCTCACGCCGGACAATCCTGGAAACATCGCCAGTGTTGTTGGGACGAGGAGCGTCGGCACAGGAAGATGTCGCTGGGGTGTTGGGCAGACGGGCAAACTGTTGGTCGATACGTCGGCTTTTAGCGAGTTCCAGGCGGCGGCACTCTTTTATAACTGCATTCACCGTCGCCACGTTGTTAAATACGAGCAAGTTGAAGATGTCATCGGCAATGCCTTTGAGGATGTGGGAGACCTTGTCGGACTCAGTCATGTGTGCGTCAACATTGCGGCACAGAGCCAAGACGTCCTGAATGTACGTGACGTAGGGCTCCGTTGACGTCTGCACACGACCGGAAAGCGCCTTCTGCGCGGCAAGTTGGTGACCGTAGGGGTTGCCGAACAAGTCTCAGAGCTTTTACTTAAGCGAATCCCAACTGCTGAGCTCATCTTTGTGTGTCCGATACCAAACTCGAGGTGTGCCACCGAGGTAAAAAGACTACGTTGGCGAGCATAATAGTAGGGTCCCACCGGTTATTGCGGCTGACATGTTCGTACAGGCTGATCCAGTCCTCGACGTCTTCCCCATCTTTCCCCGAGAATACGCCAGGATCACGGGAAGCGGGGAGAGGGATGTAGGTCGTCGAAGTGGCAGCAGGTGTCGGAGCCGGCGGAGTCGAGTTGTCGTCGCCGGGAGCCATGAAGGAAGGCTCGACGTACCGTCCACTGCGAAGCTCCGTGACGAAGTACAGGGAACGTCCACCTCCACCAGATATGTTACGTAGGAAGACACCGACGAAAAGCTATTTACAGGTATATTTACAAGGCTATACGCCGCAGTTGGCCAAGAGGCAACAGCCCGCGCTAGCTTCCAAATCGTCGTCGTCGTCTTCTTACTGCTCGGCTCTTCGTCATTGGAAGTACTATCCCGTAGCAATATATTTACAGTTACTTCTCTGTTCTCATAGTGACAGCCACTGCAAAATACACATTTGATGAGCTTGAATTTGTTGAAAATTATTATGAAGGTCAGTATTTACTATACTGCATTTACTTCAGTAGTACATAGGCACAGACTCATCTAGATACCTTGTGACCTACACAGGATGCCTTTTTAGTTTGTTGCATTAAAAATGGGGGCTCGACCGCATGTCTTGCTATATATGTGGTATGCCTCGTCGATTGCACTTGTCAATTTTTACGGTGGATGAAAACAGATGAACGATTGTAATCCAACATGAAGCCCCGTTGTGGAAATGTACGGCCAAGTTGGACGACCATACTGGTCTTTTGAATGTCATATGGTTATCTCTTATAGCAAGACGGTAACATCTTATTTAATTGATTCCGACACTAACCTGGAAATTATCTGGGTTGCGTGCATGACTCGTTTTGAAAAGCTATTCTTAGGTTGCTGTTATTGTCCTCCTGACTCAAGTTTGTTGTCTGTTAGCGACTTGCGAAACAGCATAACTCACGCCTTTAGGGCTTGTCCGGCTGAAAGTATTTTTCTCTTCGGCGACATTAATCTTCCCTCCATAAACTGCAAGCAGTTGTCATCGACCTGCCGCCTTTCCTCAGACTTCATTGCCTTAACATTGGATTTCAACCTGTCACAGATCGTAAGTCAACCCACTCGTGATTCCAATATACTGGATCTAGTATTGACAACATTCCCTAATACTGTTGAAAAAATAACATATCTGGATAGTTTCAGTGACCATAAATTAATGCAATTAAACCTTCAAGTACGTTCCTGTTTTTCTGGTGCCACAACTAAGATAATTCGTGACTATAACAGATGAAATTACAGTGTTATTAACGCTGAACTTGAAACATTTCTTGTTAGTGTATTACTTCCTTGTTTCAGTAACCGAACAGTTAACGATAACTGTGATTTGTTAAAAAACAAGCTAATAACACTGGTTAGTCAACATGTTCCGTTAATTAAAATAACAAAAGATAAGCGCAACCCGTGGTTCTCTAAGTCACTTAACAAACTGAGAAATAAAAAGAAACGATTGTACGCGGCCGCAAAACGCGCGCTCACTCCAATATCTTTGAAAAAATACACCGATTCTTGAAAAGCTACTGCTCTAGAGTACGCGCTGCCCGAGATAAGTACTTTTCGCACGATTTGCCGTCCCTGCTCACAACTAACACAAAAAATTTTGGAAATCAGCGTCCGGAGCGACAGGACAGCAACATCATTTTGCATGATAACGACCACATTCCCATTCCTTGACCATGACCACCACGCGTTCAATTCATTCTTTTCATTAGTATACACCATAGAAGATGACTCAAACGTGCCTGAGGTAGCTGATCTTGACTACCCTTTTTCACAGCCCATCGACATTACTGTCAACGGCATCGCATCCATTATAAATAATCTGAAAGTGTCCACATCAGCAGGCATTGACGACATAAATTGAAAGATACTAAAAAACACGATATCACACTGGAGTAAAATATTATCTCATATATTCCGACAATCGCTATCGACAGGAATGCTTCCCCAAGACTAGAAAATTGCGGAGGTCATTCCTATCTTTAAATCTGGCAATAGAAATTCACCACTAAACTACAGACCCATTTCACTTACTTCCATCTGCTGTAAGATGCTAGAGCATATATTCACTTCCCATATATACAATCATTTAGAGAATAATAACTTTTTCTTTACAAACCAACATGTATTTAGGAAGGGTTTATCATGCGACAGGCAACTATTTCAGTTCACGACTGAAATACATGTTAATTTGGACAAAAACCTGCAAACTGACTGCATGTATTTAGATTTTTGAAAAGCGTTTGATCGCGTAGCTCACTGCTGATTAATTTCTAAACGGTCTTCGTTGTCTATAGATTCACTAACGCTATCTTGGATTCGGAACGTCCTTACCAATCTGCAGCAGTTCACCGTGGTTAATAATTTTTCCTCCCCGCTCTCTTACGTTTCCTCTGGTGTGCCACAGGGCAGTGTCCTCGGTCCACTACTTTTCCTGATATATATTAACGACTTACCGAATCACATTTCTTCTCATGTGGGGATATTTGCTGACGATTGTATATTTTACTGAGAAATTGCTAGTACTGATGACCACGTAAAAATTCAAAATGATCTTGACCTTATTAGCAGTTGGTGTAGCACCTGGCTAATGTCGCTTAATCCAGATAAATGTAATGTATTTTACTCACAAACGTTTGCTTGCCGACTTCTCATACTATATTAATAACAATCCTATGTCTGTAGTTACTTCTTTCAGATGCCTAGGCGTAACCCTGACAACAAACCTTTCCTGGACTACTCATATCAACATCTGCGGAAATGCCTCCCGATCCTTGGGATATTTACGCCGGAACCTCCGTAAGACGCCGACAAATGTCCGCAAATTAGCCTCTCTTACATTTGTTCACCCTAAACTTGAGTTTGCGTCTTGAATATGGTCCCCTCATTACATTTATTTGACCATTATGCTAGAATCAGTTCAGAATAGAGCCACTCGATTCATTTCACAAAATTACAGATGGAACGAAAGTAGAACACAAATTAAAAACAATCTATCAATTCCTTCTTTGAACACTCTTCGTGATGTAGCACTTCTATTGCTGTTTCACGAGTATGTTCATAGACCGAGGCCATCACCAATAGCTTTGCACGTTTCTCCATTCACCTCACGAAGATTGCATAATCATCTTTCTTTCACTCGCATCTACGGCAAAACAGACGCTTTTAATTCATCTGCGCCTCCACGTGTCATCCGCTTGTGGAACAACCTTCCCGATATCCTGGTAGCTGAAGCTAACAAAGAAAAATTACGTCACGACATAAACATTCATTTCTTACTTAAAAAAAACATCTTGGCTGCATTGCTCCTTGTATGCGTTCTTTCTTTTTATTTTAGAATTTTAGAGTTTGGTGTAAACGTGTTTCTTGGTTGTTTTATTATTACCAAAGCATTGTATACTAGTAAACTTTGTATAATAGTTTGCTCTTTATACTGTGTAAATTTTTCCCCCTTGCCCTATGCCCGTTCTTCGGGCCTGTAAGGTATTTTGAATAAACAAATAAATAAATAAATAAGATACCGAGCAGTTTGACCTATGTTTGCTTGACCACATGCGAAAGGGATACGGTACACGGCCTGTGACACACACGACAAATTTGGTGGTACCTTTCACCGAGCAAGCCTCCCTTGCCTGCTTGCCTTTCTCAATTCTCTTGCACACTGCTGTGCTTATGCTGCATACTTTCTTTTTCGCTGGATATAAAGGCACCCTGACAAAAAAGGCTTGCTTAGATATCACTAAATTTGTCTTGTGTCCGTCAGGGGTAGTGTAGTCTATTCTTGCGATCATGTGTATATCTGGTCAAATGTACATGCAGCAGATTCACCGGTGCCTCATCACGTGCCTAAGAGAGCGCCATAACTCACTCACCGGACCCGTATATTCGTCCCACTTGACCATGCACCAATGGGACTGAGGTTGCGCTCCATATTTAGAGTGTTCATCTGTTTTCTTCACCTACAGCAACCAATTGACCAACAAAATCGCTGAGGAATGCCGCATAAAAAGACTGTGTCACAATCTGTTTATTGAATTGTCCGCAAACTTCGTAGTAACAAATTTGTTTGTTGCAACTAGTTTCAGGCACCTTATTTCTTGTCAAACTTTCTGCTTGACCTATAGAGCAGTTATGCAATAAATTTTCAAATTACATAATTAGTACAATTTTTGCTTTCTGTTTTTCACAAGCTATGTTGAAAGAAGGACCCTTCTTAATTAAAACTGAATAAGTTTTCAATTACAATTGGGAAGTCTTATCATTGCGCTTAGGATACATATCAGTGTACATACCCATACTAGATTAGAAACTGTTTGAATAACTCAAAAAGCACAAATATACTGTGCTCATTGTGTATGACAGCGTCACTGCGACTGTGTTCCAAATACCACAAATTGGCGGTTATCCAACATAATTTGCGAAAACAACTTAAAACATTATTTTTCCCCATACAATGGATATTTACATGCATCATCATGATTGCTCAAGCTCCTTGTGAGAAATTTATTGGCATATTAAGCATAGTACATACCAACTATGGCTAACAGCGGATGGAATATTAATTTTGTCTACCGCTCAACAATAGAAGCCCGTAGGTCATTCCCTTCTTTTAAAAAAATTTGTTTCCTAGCATAGTATGACGTCTGTATAGGACTCTTAGCTCATGGGTGTTACTGCTTGCTTATGTTATAAATGAGAATGTGTTGTCATTGCAACATGAGATTAATGTGTGACTAGGCTGTTGTCGTTTGGAGATACTTTTTGTCATTAGCAATAATACTCTAGTGCCAGGCACATTAGCCCAGTGCTGTCACAGAGTCTTGCGAAAGTAAATATATTCTCAAAAGTGATTCTCAAAGGAACTGCCGTTGTTTGGCAGAGTGGCGAGGGAGGTGGGACGTTCTGCCACTTTTCTGTTATAATTTGTTCTGAAATACTGAAATCAAACTTAGCATAGTGCAACAACTATATAGATATTTGTGGCATGTTTGTGCCTGCTAATACATTATGGCTGAATGTTCATTACATCTATTGAAAATTAATTTCAATTGTATTTTCCAGGCTCCACCGTCGCTGATTACTAGACGGACCAAACGAGGCCAAAAACTAGTCTTTCCTCGCTCCTTTCCTGAGAAGTGAAATAGCAGGTGATCATGTAAGAATAAAGTTGCAACATGTGAGCAGTAGCCAAAGCTCCATACAGGTCATGCTGGTGGTGGAATGATGAGACAAACCGCAATATTTATTTGTTTACTTATTCACTTAATATTTATTTATTCATGTCTCATGAATACTGTACAGTTTTCCAGCAAGGAATCAGGTAAAATGAAGAAATATCGTTGCATCAAAATAAACATGTTATTCGAAAAAGCATAATTCGCGTAGCAAAGTACCATGATGAAGCGTTTTTAGACAACTAGTCTGCTTTTGATACGCATTCATGAAATTGCAAATTTTGAAGAAACAAAGCTGTAAGGTTAACAAATCGTACTCGTTACTAAAAAATCTGATCACATTTCTGTTAGACCTAATACCATAATTTAATCTGGCAAATTTGAGAGACCATAGGCTGCTCTAATATACAATCACTAATTTATGAGTAGATGCGCAATACTCTCTAACATTGCAAACAATTTTATGTAAGCTGTAAATTCATATATCAAATTTGTTGCCTTTAGACACAGCAGATGGAGTCTGCAGAACTGCAATATCTGTTTCTTCCAGAGACGGGGATTATTAAGCTACTTGGTGTTATTTTTCTTAAACCTGCGGGATATTTCTTCCTGCAAAGAGTAGAATTCTCAAATGCCACAAACTTAATTCAAATTAGTCCTTTGGTTGTCTCAAAAGTAATTCTGTATTTTGTATGTATTTGAGTAGGAAAATTTACTGAATTAATGGACTTGTGCTAGTTCTCTTTTTTTAAATTTACAGTTGCAAACTGAGTAAGTTCTTTTCATTCAAGTTTTGCTATTTTCAGCAATATTTATTAAACATTGATGGCGTTAATGTAAAAACTATGATTTAAACATTTTTAAATGTATCAAACCTCATCAAATTTGGTTCCATGGTTGCCGAGAAAACGATTTTACTGTTCATGTGCATTACATGGGAGCTCCCGAGCTAAAGCTCTTTTTTAGGCATTGCGTGTGTCGGTCTGGTTTCTATTTCTCACCCTTATTTTTGAATAGTGGCTCTGATCTCAAAACTGTTTCCCTTACAACGAAATTGAAGCTTTTAAACTTTGTACGATATATGGTACACTTCTCTATGAAAACCACTGTTTGCCACATTTTTGCAGGGACTGTCAGTGTTGATTTTACAGATAAACATAGACTAAACTGCTGTGTGGTTTCGCTATATGGTGTACTTATCTATGAAGGCCACTAGTTGCCACATTATTGCAGGGACTGCTAGTGTTATTTTTGCACTTAAACAGACTAAAATGCGGTCGTTTCATCAGGATGACACAAGGTTGCAGTGCGTATGCATATCAGTCTATTCTCAGGCTTTAGTATCCAACCATTTAATGTGCACTGCTGGAACAGGCACTCCTTTTGCAGTTTTAATGGCAAGGTTCCTTGTCCTAGTCAAGCCTGTTATTGCCAGGTGTCAACTGTAATCAAGTCTGCCACTGATTTTTTACCTCATGTTTCGTGTGTTTGTACCACCAGCTTGACCTGAGAAGCATGTAGGCATCTGCAGTTTGCGTGTTTCAAGTTCTAGTCTGAAATGTGTATGTAACATATATGAAGCATGTACCTAGTCTGAAGTGCAATAAACCTTTCAAACTGAATACTTTGTTGTTGTAGCACCATTTTTTGCCACTGCATTTACTGTAGTCCTTATTGCCTACAGTAGAACTTTGGTAAATTGCAAGCACTTTACATACATCGGCCTAGCTTCTATAGGCATTTGCTTGTAGGGACTCGAAAGCAACTGCATAGAAATATTCTATAAAAATTTGTCTTTAGCATATCTAAAGAAACTCGATAGAAATGTTCTGTAGAAATTTGTCTTTAGCATCTCTAAAGCAACTCGATAGAAATATTCTGTAGAAATTTGCCTTTAGCATCTCCAAAGCAACTCGATAGAAATATCCTATAAAAATTTGTCTTTAGCATCTCTAAAGAAACTCAATAGAAATATTCTGTAGAAATTTGTCTTTAGATTCTCTAAAGAAACTCGATAGAAATATTCTATAGAAATTTGTCTTTAGCATCTCTAAAGCAACTCGATAGAAATGTTCTGTTGAAATGTGTCTTTAGCGTTCCTATAAGAATGCGGTGGCCAAACTTTTGGAACTCTCTAGGAAAATTCTATAGGCAATCAAAATAAACACAATGAAGTTCTATAGGAGAAATTCAAAAGATTTTCTCAAAAAACACATTAGAAATTTTTGTAAGGGTCTCCGGAGTGCCGCAGGGCTCTGTGCTGGGATCCCTGATTTTCCTCATATATATCAATGACTTGATAGCAGACCCATCAATTCAAGTCAAATTATTTGCAGATGACTGCATTATTTTCAATGAAGTAACCTCCGCAGCTGACCAATTTAAACTTAATTCTTACTTAGAGCAAATACATGAATAGTGTAGGAAATGGCAAATGCCACTGAACTTGGATAAAACTACATGCATGACAATATTGCACAAACACGCCCGTTTACAGTTCAACTACTCCCTATCGGGTACCCCGCTAACTCGAGTGACCGAATACAAGTACTTCGGCGTAACTTTGACTGCACATATGAGTTGGACTACCAATATTGGCAATATAGTAGGCAAGGCAAATGAAAGATTAGGATTTATTCGATGGACTTTCAAACAAGCATCCGCAGAATCCAAGCTTATCGTATAAAAAGTGCTAGTTCGTCCTATAATGGAATAGGCGTGCGATGTCTGGGATCCGTACGACCAAAAGAACGCACTAAAATTATAAGGTGTGCCAACGGCGTGCCTTGCGCTTCATTTTTTCCAAATATCGAAGACAAGACTCGATGTCATCGCTTTATGAAGGGCAAACCTTCGTTTACTTAAAATTCGAAGGAAACAGAAAAGGCTGAGCCTTTTTTTACATCATTATGAATCATATGGTGCTGGTAAACAAGGAAAGCTACATAACCGAGACAACGTCGCGGGTAGTAAGGAAGAAAGATTCAAAGTACTTGAAAGAAGGTAGAATTTCTAAGGATTGTTTTAAATATTCTTTTTTTTTTGCAAACTGCGTGAGAATGGAATAAACTGCCGGAGAGAGTGGTAAGCGCGCAGACGGCGAGCCGTTGCGGATCCAACTTAAACAATACTCTTCTTAGTTGGGCGTGATTTCAGTTTTTGTTACCATATAGTGCTGTACTAAGTACCACAAGCTGATGCACTAAGTGTCATGAATTGTTCTTAATATTGTTTGTGTATACCTGATCATATGCACTGCTGTGTGTTTAGTGTTTATTGTTGTATAACATGTAATACGTTATTGTACTCATTCCCATCTTGCCCTGTAAAGGGCTGATAGTATGTTCAAATAAATAAATTAATAAATAAAAGTACGGGATTGATCGATTTTCGGCACTTGATAACAGCGGCCGATAACAGTGGCGTGATAACAGCGGCTTGCCTGGCACCTGTGGGAAGGGAATATAGCGACGAAAGGTAGGGGAGCAGCGGGGCTGTTCGCTGCGCCGGGTAGGAGTTTTCCGACACCAAGTACCGAAATTCGGGGTGGCATCTCGGTGGGCAATCATCAAGGTAGTGTCTCTGGGGTGTGTAAGCCCAAACACTCCACGTGTACTATTGGCGGTGGCGCAAGACAAGGGCTGTTCTATTGCTCTTCGTGATCACGTTTTCTCTCTTCCTAGCTGTGCTAGTGTCCTTGCCGTAGAACTTTCGTCTTCTTCCCCGCCCATAGTGCACGTCCAGTGGTGCAGTGCACGTGATAGCAGGCATACCAGTCTCACCGCAGTGTAGCAGAAAGATGTCACTCGGAACAGGCGCACTGATACCCGTCTCGCCAACCGCCAAGACACGGCTCACAGCTGTACGGCCTCCACGGCTTGGACTGGCGACGCCCTGTAGCTCCGGTGGAGTGCACGCCGACGCTTTGGTAGGCTCGGGCGTGGGTGCAAAATGTTCGTTGCTGAGAAGTAGTGGCCTCACCGCTTGTGTAGTTGATGGGGCGAGCAACGGGGTGGGGGGGGGGGGCTTTTTTGTCGTCCTGGGGCACAAGAGGCGTAGCAGGCGCAGTTGCCGTATTGTCTCCCTACAGTGGCTCCTGTGGTGTAGGTGGAAGATTTACGAGCACTGGCACAGCTCCCACCAGGCGCCGATGGCGAAGAGGACGTCGTAGGTCAAGTCCCTCCTTCAGAAGCGTCAGCCTTTGAAGGAGAGCGTGGCGTGCAGCCCAGCTGATGGGGAACTGGTAGGCCAAAGTGTTGAACGAAGGCGTTTTTGAGACCCTAGTACATGCTCTGGTCTCGCGGTGGAAGGTCAAGACGAGAGAATACGTCGGTGGGAATTTCTGCCTTGAGAAGCAGGTACCACCAGAGCTGCGACGAGACGTCATTTACATCTACCGTTGTGGTCACCTGCGCGAACTGCACCATATATATCTATGGGTTTGTTCAGGCCGTAAGGCCACAAACAGAGCTTCAGTTAGCGCCACTCTTCTTCCTGCTGGTCCAAGTCTGCAGGTGGGGCTTGGTAGCTAGCTATGCTGAGCTGGTCCTTGTTGGTGCTCTGATTATCACGGCCTGCCGGCGCACGCTAGCGCCAGGTGGAAGGTTGCCTGAGGGCGGTAGGTTGCTGGGGTCGGTTATCTTCACGTCTGGGTCACCAATTTCACGAACCAAGGGGCTGCACCAAGGTAAGAGGACCAGGCTCTTTGAGTGCGTGCCATGCTTGCGACACGAGAAGGCACCGCACAACTTTATTTCTTTCGTAGCCAACGTGCCCGATGAGGGCGGCGGCTTTACCATCCCCGCGCTTGCAGCGTCCCTAGGCGCTACAACACTATAGTTAGTTTAAATAGACTAGAAGTCGTATAACTATCAATTGCACTATCGATACCATCACTTTTTCATCACATTTCGCTATGAAACTATCAAAAGTATCACAAAAACTATCGAGAATGGTACTTACAATTGAGCGGCAAAGGCGTTTACTGGAAGTGGCACACACCCGTTTTATCTGTGGCGCAGCTTGTTAATGTGTCGGGTTGCTGTCCTCGAGGAACCTTTGCGACGCGTATTCCGTTCCGCTCATCATATAATAAATTAAGAGATCCTTTCCCTCACTTTCCCCCAGAGGTGCATACCCAGTGACCCAATTAGGCAACGGAGCTGTTCATTTTAGAACACCATAGACCGGCTGGCACATATCCAGTACTCGGTGTGAAGGAGTTTATTCGGACAGAGCACAGCCCCGCGCCTACTGTAGTCCACGTGACACAAGTTCGATGAAGAGCGGCACGTATGCACGCATGTTTGCACATGTCACTCAGTGATCCAAGTTGGTTGCATGGTTCGTTTCGAGCCATGTTCAAAGTTGCAGCTCGGCATCCTCCTAACATAATTTGTCGAGGGATCAAATACATGAATAACTGCGTTGTGATTACCAAAGATGCTGCCAATGAATTTTCGAACGCTACGCACAAGACAAGTAAAATATATACCTTTTCATAAACGCATACACTCGTATGTCTCAACAATTGTGCCCGCAGTAACTGATATCAATGTTTCCATGTTTTTTTTTCTGTTTATTAAATAAACAAAAATATCACATGAACTTTTGAACTATATTAGTTCGAAACCAGCAAAGCAGTGCACGCCGCTAATATGAATAATGTAAAGGCCATGAAATAAGCATGCTCACGGCAAGTTATTTAATGAAACTTTGTCATTCAAGAACGTTGTTTACATTTTGGAACATATGCAATGGTCAGGGAAAAATCTAAATGAGGCTGTCCATTCTTCCAATGTATTGCGCAGGAGCAGCTGTCACCGGTCGCTTACTGGGAGCAATTAAAGCCAAATTGTAGTCGAGTCGCAACAAAGAGCACATATAAAAAGCAGGAGTTCTGCAAAATATTCGAGGGCGAGTCAAATGAAAGTTAACCAAAGCGAATATATGACAAACGGGGTACTTTATTTAAAAGTAATCTAAATGAGCATTTATAAATGTGTCCCGCTGACTAAGTCGCGTAATTCCTGTGTCATATATATTATTGGGATGCTGATTCAAAAGTCTGTAACTGACTCTTTCACGCCATCGTCCGAAAAACCAGTCTGGTTCCCTTGAGCTGTTTTCTCCACTACCCCAAAATGTGGAAGTCACTAGGCGACAGGTCTGGGCTGTATGCCAGATGTTGGAGCGTTCCCCATTTGAAATTTGTCAGCTTTGTGTTAACTGCGTCAATGACGTGGGGACGGGCATTGTTGCTGAGTAAGATGACCCCATTCGTCAATTTTCCACGTCGTTTGTTCTTGATTGCGACACACAGCCGATCCGACGTTTCACAATATCGGAAACGTTTGGTAATTGATCTCTCCAGGTTTAGCAAATTCAATGAGTAATGGCCCCTGATGATCGAAAAAAAAGTCACCAGCTCCTTGCGGGCGGAAATGACGGCCTTTGCTTTGTTTGGGGGTAGTGACTTCGAATGTCTCCACTGTAAGCGCCGTCGTGTTTGGGGCTCGTAATAGCGGCACCATAATTCGTCCCCGGTGACGACTGCAGACAAGTCGTCACCCTCACTGTGATACCGGATCAGTTGAGTCAAGGCACTTCCAAACCACTCCGTCTTCTGGCAGTGGTTCAAAATCTTGGAACCATTGCGCACAAAAGAGCCGATAACCGAGATTTTCATGAATTATAGTGGGAACCGAGCCGTGACTGATATTCACATGCTCTGCCCGTTCATGGATGCGTATCCTCCGTTCTTGCCTAATCAACTTATCAACCGTTGCGATAGTGTTGGGGGTGATTGCACGGTTGCGTTGGCCCGGTCTTGGATCGTCTTTGCAAGTTTCACGCCCTACTTTGAACCGTTTGCTCCAACGCTCCCCTGTGGCCAATGAAACGCAATGTTCAATGCACGTCGCAGTGGTATGGTGACTCATTTCTTTTTGAGAAACACCTACAGCTGCCAACAACCTTACGACTCCACTCTATTCAACTTCTGGAGTGTCTATTATGTCATGCAACCATGATCAACCGAGTGCATAGGTGCAATAAAGAACACTTACCCTCACACCAGCGTGTCATTTTTCTAAATAAGAGATGCCTGTGTGCTACACGCATGCCTCGCAGATAATGAACGGAACCGGTATTGCGCGAGGTATATTAGGAATGCGAAGATACAATTTGATAAAGGGCAAAAATGTGTAAATGCAAACAAAGTGCACTGCAGCTATACACGAAAGCTCGCAAAAAGGTTTTGAAACAGGTATAAATCTCCAAAAATGTACATTTCTAAGAGAAAGTCAATGCATATAATGCCTCAAACAAAGCAAGTAAACAACTTGCGCAATCACAGATTCACAGATTGCTGAAAGCTAAGCCCCCCCAGCCCCTTCCCTCCACTCTCCCTGACGTATCATGCGCGACGGGAGGCTCCGCGCTTCCTCCCCGCTTCTCTCCTTTGTGCACACAAGACTTAGCTACCATCGTCGGCGGACCCATGGCGCTCCCCTTCCCCCTCCTTTGACAATTTCACCCGCACATAGAGCATGCCATAGGCGGTCACGATGTTATCGCATAGGACTTTATACGGAACATGAGTGCGAAGGTGACGACTGGAATGCGCGGGCAGTGTCCGTATAAATGCTATCGCAATAATATAATGAGAGTATCCGGCAACTGAAGCGTCCCGTGGCCCATTACTTTCCGTAAAAGAAGATTGATTGATTGTTTGCTTAATTGGTTAATTTTATTTTACCATGCAGAAAGTACAAAAGAAAAGTGCACATGAAATGGGGTGGGAAAGTGTGAAAAAAGCAACATACATGTAGCTTGACTAGCCCCCCCCCTCCCAATACCCAGCCAAGGCTTTAGCAGAAGTAAATAATAAAAGGACACAGAGATTGTTAGAGTTTCGATACTTGTTCATTAAGGAATAGCGGACATTAGCAGAAGTAAATAAAATATGCTAACAAAAGCTAACTGCAGCAATATTTGTTATATGATACATATAGGATAGAAACTACTGCATTGTGTAACCAGATGAACGAAAACACCAAATGATAACAAGCATTATACAAAAAAGCATACAAGTCTTTCGAGGAAGTAACGAAATCTAACTTTCATCAAGCGGCAATAATGTCTTTCTTTCTTTTGTGGGGCCGGAGCATCAAAATAAAAAAAAACGCGAAGGAAAGAACGTTGGCCACAATGGAATGTCTACGTTGGGCACCTAATGTGGCTAGCGAAGAAATATCGAAGAGAACCTGAGGCACTTGGTCCACGGAGAACCGTGCGCATACTTCTAGGTATCCTACACCGGCGAGACACCACTTTCTGGAGAGGTTGCGCTCAAGCGAACGCGTTGCAATCCATCGTGTCCCCACATTGATGGCGGCAAGCGAGCATTTTTTTGTTTGCTTGTCTGCTATCCAGAAAGGGTCCTGAGCTCTGTCAGCCGAAAGTCCACTCGGCTAGGCAAAAAGGAACGCGCGCCGAAGGGCACCGCACGATGGTCGGGGCAACACGACAAAAAGGCATGCGCTCTCGCTAGCTCTAGCAGCCCGCGGGTAGCGAGAACAAGAAAATTGAAGAGGCTCAATGTGTCCTCGCGAGTAAAAGTCAAGAGTAGAAAAATAAATAATAACGTAGTTACCTTTGCTGGCTTTAGTGTCCTGACATGGGTGTTTTGGCGCAGGTGAAATGTTGATATTCTTTTCCTTGACATGATGGCACAAATGAACCAGCACAACGCTTCTCATCAGACCTCGCTGCGTGTATTGTCAGCTTGTCTAACAGTGTGTTGATTCGTCGTGTCTCGTTGTATAGTCCAAAGTACGACTTTAGAAAAGCTGATGCGCCTTTGGGGTCAAATGTTGATAACAATATCAGGCGCACAAAAATCCCCACATGACAATCCAAAGCACGACTTTGGCAATGTCAAAGCACTTTTCGCATCAGAAGATTATAAGAACTTCGTACCCATAAAATATTGGAATTGAAATTCATGCGCTGCAAGCCACCTTGCCATCAATGTGTCTTTGAAACATTGTACTCGGATGGGGCTCCTTGCGTTATATGACCCGCTGTGCATGGGCGTTGCCACGAAGTCCAACCAGAGTTTCCAATGTTCACAGTGAAATGTTTTTGTTTTGTTTTCGAGCGCGAGAAAGACTTTCTAGACAAAGTCAAGAATGATTTCCGGCACCGGGAGTTGTGTTGGTCGGCGGTGCTTAACAGCGTGAAAAAATTTCGGGAGGAGCAGCAGTACCATAAGGCCCCCCCCCCCTCCCTTGCTACGCCCTTTAAACGTACCAATATACGCATACATACATGCATATAGTGCCATGGGGCAGTGCGTGAAGTACCCTAAGAATGCTGAAGTATGAAATAGATATTTTAACTTGCTCAGATGCGCGGCGAAATCGAACCTATATCACACGCGTTCTAAAGGGACAGCAACTTCATATTTTAACCGGCTGGATATGAACCGCTCGGCAACGAATCTCGCGCCAACTTTTGTCGTGTGACACAACGGGTGTGCGGCAACCAAGGACACAATTCCCAGCGTTCGCACACGCACCAGCGCCCCACGCTCCTCGGAGGCCAGGTGAGGATTTCTCGGCGGTGTCACCAGTTGGCGGACTGTGTTAAAAAAAAAAAGCGCGATAAAGGAGCGCTTGCACCACGGCGCGTTTTATCTGCGTTCGCATGCGCAGAGAGCCACGCATTTCGGAGGCCAGGCGCAGTATTCGTGACGGCAATGCTAGACGGCACCGAGTGTTCTTAGGGAAGCGCAAAAGAGAAGTACAGCTGTACTACACGCCTCACACTTCGCTCGTTTCAACGGCGGCAATATATTGTGTCGCTATATTGATTCAGTGCTAAGCGCATTACCGTCAATAGCCATTGTGAGATGGTTCCGCTTAATTTATATTCAAAAACAAGTTGGCCAAGTCTCTACTAGAAATGTATACTACATCCAAACCTGCGTGATACATCTAGTGGAAAACTTTCAGTAGTAGGCCCAAGAATCCTAGTTCCGCCCAATCTTTCTGCCTTTGTAATAAATTATCTCTCTTTAAATGCGTATTAAATTTCGGCAGAACCAATCTAACGATCTAACGGTAGGCACTGAATCAATATAGCCACACAACCTATTTCCGTTGTCGAAACGGGCTATGCTGAGACGTGTACTCCATTTTTCGCGATTCCCGAACAACACTTGGCGCTATTTAGCGCCAACGCTGCGAAGGTTGCGCATCGTCTCCGAAATGCGAACGCGTCATGCGACAACCAGGCTCTGCTGCTGCCGATGATTTACTGGCCTCCCTCATTGAAACAGGGCGGGGACAATAGTCGACATGTTTGCAGAGAGCAAAAGACACTTAAGGAACAACACAACGCAGGCGCTGACTTCAACTGAGCTTTATTAGCGAAATCGCCAGAACCATATACATGAGTGAAAGTAATGAAAAAACAACTCTTGCATAAACTTGTTGAAGTCAGCGCCTGTGTTGTGTTCTTCTTTGAGTCCTCGTCTTTTGTGCTGTGCAAACATGGCGCTATTGAATCATCAACTCGCCCAAGCTTCCACCTTGACAAATAGTCACCTTGCATCTTGATGTAGTCAGGTATGCAGCACAAGTATTTCATTCTATGGCATAGTTCTCTTTCACTTTTTTCTCTTTCTTTAAACAAAGCCTTCTCTGCCTCTTCCTTCGACTTCTCCACTGCTGCTGCTGCTGCTTCCTTGCACGCCGCGTCGGGAGGTGCTACAGAGCGTGCGTAGAGATTACAGGAGCGTGGCAGAGAGGAAAGGCAACGCGAGAAACTCATTTGGACTTTTGCATTGCGTAGAAAGTGCACAATGCCTTCTGGAGCCACCTGGAAGTCGCCACAATGCAATACAATACCATACACTACAATACAGATTTATTTCCAGAAATACAAGAGTTGTGGTGGACCCCAAAGGCTAAAAGCTGTTCGAAAAACAGACTGACTGGGCCGATGGTCTATTACAAGCCATACATGGCGGTTACCTAAAAAATCGTAATATTGTTAAACTCAGAATTAATTATTCACTTACATAAATGCACAATAAGAAAACCCAAAATATAGAGACTGCGAAAAAAACATATTTGATATATTACAAAAATGAAATATATATGTTAAAGGGTTACTAAAAAGCTAACACAGTTCGCTCTGATATAGAGACTGGATGATACAGACTAAAAGAAAAGATTCTTGATGCACCAGAAGGCAGAAAAGTATTCGTGCATCAGTTAAAAAACCGGTAACACATTTGGCTCTCAAAAACGGCAAACAATCAGTGATCACATGTTTACAAAATGCATTCCAACTTCCTTGGATGAGGAAGTATATGTACGTTGATATCTATAGAAAATGTATAGTAGATTATGTTGCAATGACTAGGCTATATTTATTACGAAACGACGGAACATCCCACTAATCACTATTGTATTTCTAGGAAGGAATTTTGGTGTCAAAGATGCAGTAGGCCCTAGGAAATTTTTGAAGCCAGTATTTGAGGAGTAACGTGAATTTAGAAGGCGAAAAGTGTACCAATATTCTATGTTGATAATTTTATGCTTTAAGAAAGCTAGCCGCGTTATGTCCAGAAAACCCCTGTCGTCAATGTGCCGAATCCGCTTCCTTGGGAAACAAAGGATTTTCAAATTATTCGTCTTTCCTGTAGTCACCCACGATAAGCTACAGTAACGTAAATGGGAAGAAAATACAGCATAATAAATGCTAAGTTTTCCTTTGGGTGGAAGAAGACACCGACATCAATACAAAACACCTGTGATAGTCGGCAGTTCTTGAAGATATTTTCGATATGTTTATCCCAAGTAGAGTGCGAAGAAAAAGTCATGCCTAATATTTTATGTTCATCAACAATTTGCAGTTCTTTACAAGCACACACTAAAGTTTGATTATTGATAAGAACTTTATTTTTTTCCTCGAAATAATAATACTTCAGTTTTTGTGGGGTTTATCATTAGGCAATTAGCGATTGACAATTCAGAAAGATTAGTAAGTCGACAATCACATTCTTTCATTAATTCTTGTGAACTGGAACCCGAAATAAGAAGAGTAGTGTGATCGGCATAGACGAGAAACGTTAAAGTTGTATCAATATTAGTAATTTCGTTATTGTAGAGGTTACAATGCATAGGACCTAGTACGCTCTCTTGTGGCACGCCATTTAGTAAAGGAACAAAACTTGACTTTTCGTGTTTTATGCAGACTGATTGTTTTCGATCAGTAAGATAAGACCCCAATAATGTTACTGGAGCACCTCTAACGTCCTTATGTGATAATTTTCATAGCAAAATTTTATAATATATACAATCAAACGCCTTGCTGAAATCAACAAATAGTGCCAATCAGGAGAGATTTGTTTCTATGTTTTTTAGTACAGGTTCCTTGAGTGTGAGCAAAGCAGTTTCTGTAGGACTGTCTTTACGAAACCTGATCTGAGCAAGAGATACAATGTTTTGTCTGCCGAAAAAATTTCGCACGCGTGAAAAAATCTTTTCTAATCGTTTGATTGAGATGGGTCTGTAATTTGACACGTCGTTTCAGTTGCCTTATTGAAGAAGTACAGTTACCCTACTCCTTCTCATTTTTTTCTGGGAACACCCCAGACGTTAACGCTAGATTAAAGATATGCGTTAAAGCTGGAATGACGTCCTGTAAAACATAGCTTATAGGTTCTAGTTGTATATCATCAATGTCAAGAACTTTATTATTTTTAAGGTTCATAAAAGTGCTAATTGCTTCAGATTCACTAGTGGGATTTAAAAATAAACAGTTCGAAACGGAAACAAACGACGACTTATCAGACCGAGTTTGATGTGGCACGGTTATGCTTGCAAAGTACTTATGGAAATGGTTGCAAGCGCTAAACCTCAGATTTCCCTTTTATTGTAGATTATCTTGTCTGGTGAGGTAGAACGCTTTTCGCGGCCAAGAAGCTTATTGATAATGCTCCACAAGGTATTAGAACGTTTACTAGTGGCGTCTGTAAGCAGACGCTCATTAATAAGCATTCTGGGCGCGTCTAAGTTCCGTATTTAGTTTGTTCGGCGCTTTCTAAACAGTGTCAGTGTTTCAGGCGTGCGTGTAGTAAGAAACCTGTGGTATAGCTTATCTTTGCGTTTTATCATTTGAAAAAGTTCCTCTGTAATCCTGGGTTTTCTTTTTGGTTTGCTTAATCTTTTTGAAAGAGAAATGTGTGCTGTAGATTTGTAGAAACGCAGAAATGAACTCGGGATACGCGACATTTGCATCATTTATTTCGTATAGGAAAGGCCAGTCATAATTTCAAACCTTGCACTTAAAATTATTCCTGTTTCCCTTTCACTTTCACTTTATTTCCTTAAAGGCCCCTCTTCAGGCTGTTACATAAGGGGTGGGTTACAAAGAATATGAGAAACAAAGAATATCAGAATGTTGCAAGGCATAATGCGAGGCAATTTCTTCTGTGAAGGCAGATGAGCTGGGTACAGAAACGATGTTGTGAGCAAGGCCATTCCAGTCTTTGGCTGGAAAAAAAGGAAGATGCAAAACTGATAGCTCGCGCGCGTGGATGAGCTACATTTGAGGAATGTCCTGTGCGATGGGATATGCGTGATTGTAGCAAGATATATGGTGCTCGGTTGAGTATGCTGTGGTAGAATTAGTTAAATAATGATAAGCTGGCAATTAAACGGTGGTGGGAAAGGGTTTGTATGCCAGATTGCGTTTTTAACGAAGTTACGTTGACATCATATGAAAAAGCACAGTGAATGAAACGGATGGCCCGATTCTGAAATGCCTCAAGGGCGGTAATGAGGAAAGTCTGGCGAAGGCTCCCAATGGCTGATGCGTATTCTAGCTTGGGTCGTATTAGTGTCTTATAAGCTAATAGTTTCACATACTGCGGTGCGTTTTTAAAGTGACGTCGTAGTAACCTAAGTGATTTGTTAGCTGAAGAGACAGCGCTAGTCAGATGCACACACCAGTCCAGATCATTTTAGATGGTAACACCCAGGTACTTATAATTGTTTACACACTGAATTTGTTCATTACTGATATCGTATTGAAATACCAAGGAGTTAGAACGGCGAGAGAACGACATTGCTTTATAGTTAGTTAGGTTTAGGACCATTAACCAACGTCGACACCAATTTTGCATATTGTTTAAGTCTTCTTGAAAGGTGATTTGATATTATCGTTAGTAACTGAGCTGTAAATGACCCAATCATCAGCGTACATGCAGATTTTGCATGTCACCTGTAATGGTAGATCATTATTGTATATTGAAAATAGGAGGGGGCCTAGTACAGAGCCCTGAGGGACGCCTGACGTTACGGGTAGGGGCTCAGACGTATCTTTATTGACGTACACCGACTGCATGCGATTAGTGAAGAAATGTTCCATCATGTTAAAACTATAGGATGTAGGTTTGACTGCGAAAGCTTTAAGAGCAGTTGTTGGTGAGCTACTTTGTCGAATGCTTTGGCGAAGTCAAGGATAATTGAGTCGGTTTGTGTGTTAACATCGAGATTTGAGTGATCATGAAGAAAAATAGGCAATTGTGTTTCGGAAGTTATTCCCTAGCGGAATCTGTGCTGGGATTGGTGAAAGAAATTGTTAGTATCAAGGAAGTTAATTATATGGGTGTACATAACATGTTCCGTGATCTTACAGAGCACTGACATGATGAAAGTGGGGCGGTAGTTCAAAGGCGAACTTTTATTGCCCGATTTATAGACTGGAACGACCTTGCTCAATTTCCACTCTTTCGGGAGGTTTCCAGAAGACAATGACTGTGAAAACAACAATGTTTAGGCATGCCGCAGAGATGAACTTAGTTTTTTTTCAAGTTGGATGGGGCTTAATCGAGACCTGCGGGTGATAACAGTTTAATATTATCTATTATATTTGAGATTCCATGTATCGAGAAAGTGATAGCACGCATTGTAGGTAGAGACGGTGGAAGAAACGTAGATAAGGGAGTGTCTGGTTCTTTAGTGAACACTAAAGAAAAGGCTGTATTAAATGCGTCAGCAATGTGCGAGTCTGATAAGAGTTCACCCTGCTCATTCGGTAAGGAGTCAGTTCGTGATGGCAGCGGATTAATAATTTGCCAAAAGTTCTTATGATTTTCTACTTATCATGTTAGCCAGGTCGAAATTAAAGAAAGTGTATTTGCGTGAGCGGATTGCTGATAGATAAATGCGTTCTGCTCCATAGTACTTGTTCCACGAGTGTTCGTTGGGGTTTTGTTTAGCTTGTGGAAAGAGGCGCTTTTTTCTTATTCTCGAGTGTTTTAGATTTTTTTGTGAACAATGATTTATGACGCTTAGCTTGAATCTATTAGGTTGGTATGTATTTTTCAGTTAAGAGTGCCAGTTTTCCCTCAAAGAGAGACCAATTTTCTTGATCAGATTGATGTTAAAAGGCTGTTTTGAATTCCACGTACAATTCTAATTCATCATTTATTGCCGGGTAATTGCGTTTATCGTAAAGGCGGAGTGTTTCTTTTTTTTTTTTGAGTATGGCACGGGGTCTAGAATAAGCTGAATGCAGCATGAATTACTTTGTGGAAGGGCAGCGGTTTGGGCGAGTTGTGTGACCACAAATTACTTTGTGGTCACTTATTTCGTTACATTAAGCGAGAGACGATAGTGTTTCAGGATTTGAAGACAGTACTAGGTCTAGAATGTTGGCATTATCATGTGTGACACGAGTTGGTTCAGTTACCAATTGTGACAGGTTATAATTCAGACAGACATTAATGAACTCTTTGGATCCAGTGCTACCGGTAGTAATTTGAGGGTTAGAGCAATCAATGTATGGATAATTGAAGTCGCCAAATAGCAGAATGTGCGCCTTAGGGTATTTTTTCACTAGTAGGCTTAGGATGGTTATTCAGTTTTCTGGAAAAACTTGCAGAACTGCAGGGGGGGGGGGCGGTAGCATGCAGCTACAAGTAATAGTTCAGGCTGGGCACGAAAGAGGATTTGTAAAATTTCCAAGTCCAAGCTCATGTGAACAGTGGAAATCGATAGTTATTTTTTAAATGGCTATAAAGATGCCTCCGCGTCCTTGCCGATCTTTCCGAATTAGTTCAAAGTCAGGGCTGGTCTTCTAATATTTCAGTATCAGGAACGTCTTCTGAGAGCCATGTTTCGGTAAGTATGAGGAGGTTGCCTTCGGATGATAAGACAAGATTTCATATATATTATCACGTTTTGTAAGCATACTTCGTGTATTAGTGTAGATAACTGAAAACGACGGAATTGAACGAGAGGCAGGTGTAGCACAGTGAGGCAGTTTTTGACGGCGGGATAGCTGTGTTATTTCTTGGACACGTTGAGATGACTCGTCAAAGACATATCGCTCGGGGTTGATGCACAATGTTTTCTAATGAAGTGAATAAGGCCTAGATATTCTTTTTTGCAAAGGCCATAAGATGCCGTTGCGCATTTTGGACCTGGCAGGAGTAGTCTTCGCTAATGCCGTAAGGAGTACCTTTTGATATATGGCCATTAGAAAAAATCGCTTCTTTAGTTTTTTAAGAATTGAATTTAATAATAATTCTACGGTTTCCATCTTGAGTGTGTCTGCCCAGTCGATGTGTGCGTTCAATTAATGGGGGATCTAATGTGAAGTTCACGTACTCAGAGCAACGGCGAATGACTATTTCTTCAGAACTCGCGAAAGATTCCTTTGGATTACTATCGGGAATAGAGTAGAACAACAAATTATTGCGTGTAGACTGGTTCTCAGCGTCATCAAAACGGCTTTCCAGTTTAAACATTCGATTAACAGTATTTAGTGTGTCTGTCTGTAACGTTTCCGGCTGCCGTCGCTTAGACTCAATACGCCGACAGTTGGTCTCGACACTAGTCAGCCGTGCACTGAGTTCAGAGATAGCGTTGCTAGTTACGAGAAGTTGAGCTTTCATGTCTTGTATCTCTGTAGTTTAGACTGACCAGCAGCCAATTTCTTGAGCTCTGCAAGAATAGTTGCCTTTCGGGACCGGGTTTAGTCTCAATATGACCCGCGAGCAATAACAAGTCACGGACGACCGCGACACATTCGCAAAAAATGCAAATGAAACACTGCGGGCTTGGGAGCTGTACCAATGCGTGATGATTTTTTTGCGTATAAACTGTACGATGGACCAACCTGCGTGGCGAAACGCAAAGGGATCGATAACTCGTTTTTGGCACAGCCACCAAGCCCACAGGGCGGTGCGGATCGCGGCGCCAGCTTTACAGCAAGCACCAAGACGATTATCGTTGACGATGGGGCCAGCCAGGGTGGGACGTATCCAGCTTTTCTGGACATGAGGGTTTAGTTCGCGTGAGTGGCACCACGTGGCGCACTAACCTTAAACTTTTCAAACTTCCCGCGGTGACACGTGATGACGTCAACCAAAAAAAAAATAAAAAAAGAAGTAAAAGCTATCCCTGCGCATTGAACTTCGCCACAATGCTTGTCCCGCCGGTGTTATCAGTGGTCTTGATCAAGCGTATTCGCTCGTCGCCTAGAAATTACTCGTCATCCTAAGAGCGTTTAGTCGCGACGAACAATGGTTGATTCTGGGCTTTTGATGCGGTTCTTTTTTTTTCTTTTTTCCTTTTCCTTTTCTTTTTCTTTTTTTTCATTCTACGGAGTAAAGAAGCTAGCCTAATCATCAGAAGTACTTCGGGGCAGCCTTTCTTCAGTCGGCACACATTGTTAACGTCCGAACATCGCACAGCGTCTACTAGAGATGCCGTCGTGGACGGATTTTGATTTTCCACTATCGAATTCGTTAAGGTTCACACAATTATTTCACTAGCGACATTGCAATGCGCACTCATGGGCCACCGCCGCAGCTGCAAATCTAGATGTGCTTAAGCATAAATACATATACATGGATAAGTTGGTTTTTCACCTTAACACAAAAGTCACGATAGAAGAGTTGAGCAAACTGTCTCTGTGTCGTCGCAGGGTGTGAGACCGGGCTAGTTGGTATTCCATGTTAAAGTGACTAGCGCAAGAGTGTACACGGGACACTAGAGGCGACAAGGATAAGCGCAAACATCCAACTGGGCGCTTGTCCTTGTAGCGTCTTTAGTGTTGCCTGGCCACTCTTGCACTAGTCACTTCAGTTTGTGTCGTCGTCCGTTAGCATGCTATAGGCGAAGCTGTTCGCAATATTACGTCTCCATTTACCGGCCACCAGGCCAGGTACACCATTGGGTACGACATATACAGTACTTGCGGTTAGTTTCCAAAGTAGTCTCCTATGGCGGTTATCCACGTGCGTGAAGCAAGAACGATATTTAAAATTATTGTGCAGTAATATATGCGGGATTGGTGTGTTCTCTACATTCTCTACCACGTTGCCGTATTATGTAGCCGCGATGTAGACTAGCAGCTATCGAACGCCATAAAGGCTATCCACATACTCAAAGACCTCGCGCACAACTCCTGACGCTTAATTGTATTCAAAAGTTGTGCGACCGCCCAGGACATCCTTAACGATTGTTACATAACACATTGTGAGGTTTTACTTGCCAAATTCAAAGGGAGTATGGTAGCGCGATTCAAAGACGGGACAAGAGAAGACACAAAGGGACACACACAGTGCTGTGTGTGTCCCTTTGTGTCTTCTCTTGTCCCGTCTTTGAATCGCGCTACCATACTCCCTTTGAAGATGCATTACAACAAGCCCACATTGCAACCCTCGTTTACTTGCCAAAACCACGATTTCATTAGGAGGCACGCCGTAGTGGACGATTCGAGAATAATTTAGACCACTTGGGATGTTTTAACGTGTGCCTAACCCTAAGTACGCGGGTTTTCGCATTTCACACCCATTTAAATACCGCTGCCGTGGTTGCCATTTGATCTCGAGACCTCGTGATTAGCAGCCGAACCCAATAAAAGCTAAGCAACTACGGAGGGGAAGGAATGTTGGCAGTAGGAGGAAGGTGACAGCCGCAAGGTGAGACAATTTGTTCCAATCCTCATTGCGCGAAAATCGGTAACATCTGTCGAAGAATGACACCGAAGAATGCACTGTATTCAATGAGTGAAAAAATTATGCGAATCCTATGTATGTGCGAATCGATGTAAGCAAAGCTTTCTGCGTTTGTTGTCATTGTCATACGTAATCTCCACTGAGTAGAGAGGCACTCTCTAATGAAATGCTGTCAATGTTTGCCTGATTACGCCTGCCATTGTGATGCAAATAAACGGGCGCCTTCAACTCTTTTTCTCAGAAAGAAACGCTGAATGAAATGCTGACGTGATCCTAAAGAAGATCAACAAGCGCCGAAGTGCTCGATCTTACGACGCCCATATTCGTAAGCTTATATTCGTGATTTTTTTTGGGGGGGGGGGGGTTGTGCTCTTGTACCCTAGAAATGTCCCTCGGACGTCTCTGACGTGCTCGTTTTTATTCTCAAGTACGCAATGAAAACTCTCATCACTGCAAGTTCATGATGTATTGGTGGCAGGCCACCATGGCGTGTCGCGCAAGTATGACCACGCTGATTCGTTTGGGTTGACATATACTATTTTGTGCGTCATACTTCCCCACATTCATTTTTCAAACTATGCCAGAGCTCGAAAAGGGCGGCCAACTCACTACGTCCCTTTCCTCTGTTTACTTCCGCAAAATGTGTGTTTATCGCTGTGGTTACCAAATACGCCCAGCGGTATGCTACGACACAAGCCTTTCTGGCAGCTGAGCAACTGAAGTGGCAGGCTTTATTCAATATGGCGTCGACGTTCAATATGGCTATCCTCAATTACTTTTCGCGGACTTCGCTCACCGCCTTCTCTCCAGTGTCATCTCTTACGCTACTCTTTTGTCGTTCGTTTAGAAAAGATATGACGCGGCATGTGCTAGTGCCATTGTATAGCGCTATCGCCAAGCTCATCCACCTGCTATAGGTGTATGCGCCGCCTCAGTACTCACGAATGGTGTGGTGTACACTCACCCACAAGATATTGTCACGTGGTGGTGACGTTGAACAGCACAGTAGCAATACTGCGAAAGACAAAACTAACTTTTATTGGGCAAACCTGTGCCCACAACAACAGGCTACGCTTATAGCACAACGATAGCGGCGAACACGGCCGGCGATCCAGCTGTTACAGATCAGTCGTCGAATGTTCCAGAGTAATCGCTGGGACCCGCGTGCCTTCCACAAAGTTATACAGCATTCGCGTCGCGCACACATGCGATCAGAATACACATGGTTCGATCACATGGAAGCATCGGTAACATGCCAGAAACTCCCGATACATTGAGGCGCGGCCTGCGCGATAACATTTGTTAGGCGGTGAAACGTGTCGCCCGATAAAAACAAGTATACGTGTCAATACCCCCCTGTTTGAAAGCATCGACCCGATGCTGCACACAAACGAAAGTAATAAAGCAGCACTCGTAGCAAAGAGAACAACAAAATAAGGAAAGTTCGTCAGCGTCCGTAAAAGTGCGTAAGACGCACCACGTGGACCACTTCAGATCGTGCGTGGCGCCGCTGTGAATGCAAAATGCCGTCTGACACGTCCTCATAGTCCAGTGAGGACGTGAGGACGTCCAGTGAATACGTCGGATGACCTTGTAGAGTCCGAAAAAGCGTCGAAATAGTTTCTCACTCAGCCCTCGTTGGCATATCGGGGTCCATACCCAAAGACGGTCGCCTCGACGAAGAGTCGACGGAGGTTGTAGTGTCGGCTGTCGGTACGGTGCTGGTCCTTGACCCTTAGGCGGGCGAGTGGTCGGGCTTCTTCGTCGCGCTGAAAATAGGTAGCGACGTCAAGATTCTATTCGTCAGTGACGTGCGGCAGCATGGCGTCGAGCGTCATCGTCGGGTTCCTGCCGTAAACCAACTTGAACGGTGTGATCTGTATTGTTTCTCGCACTGCCGTGTTTTAAGCGAAGGTTACTAACGGCAGGACCGCGTCCTACGTCTTGTGCTCGACGTCGACGTACATTGCTAGCATGTCGGTGAGGGTCTTGTTCAGGCGCTCCGTGAGACCATTCGTTTGCGGATGGTAGGCAGTTGTCCTCCTGTGGTTTGTCTGGCGGTATTGCAGAATGGCTTGGAGGAGCTCTGCTGTAAAGGCCGTTCCTCTGTCGGTGATGAGGACTTTTGGGGTACAATGTCGCAGCAGGATGTTCTCGACGAAAAATTTCGCCACTTCGGCTGCGCTTCGTTTCGGTAGAGCTTTAGTTTCAGCGAAGCGGGTGAGATAGTCGGTCGCCACGACAATCCCCTTATTTCCAGATGTTGACGGCGGAAATTGACCCAACACATCTATCCCGACCTGCTAAAATGGTCGGCAGCGAGGTTCGATCGGCTGTAGTAATCCTGCTGGCTTTGTCCCCAATATCTTGCGTCACTGGCAGTCTCGGCATGTCTTGAAGTAACGGGCGACCTCGGCTGTCAGACGTGGCTAGTAACACCTTTCCTGTATACTCGACAGCGTCCGGGAGAATCCGAGGTGCCCAGCGGTTGGATTATCATGTAGGACGAGCAGTACTTCTGGACGCAACGCAAACGGAACAACTAGAAGGTAGTTGGTGCGGACTGGTGAGAAGTTCTTCTTCACGAGCAGGTTGTGTGGTAGCGTGAACTAAGACAATCCGCGCTTGAATGCCTTTGGGACAGCTTTGGTGTTCTCTTCCAAATACTCGACGAGGCCTTTTAGCTTCCGGTCTACTCCTTGCTGTTTAGTGCAATCTTCCGCGCTTATTATTCGAAGGAAGGCGGTCGTAGACCTCGTAGTCTTGCGGCCGGGGATTGATGGGGGCGCGTGATAAGCAGTCGGCGTCAGAGTGTTTTCTTCCAGACTTGCATATTACGGTGATGTCATAGTCTTGCAGTCTGAGGCTCCACCGCGCCAGCCGTCCTGAAGGGTCCTTTAAGTTAGCTAGCCAACCCAACGCGTGATGGTCGCTGTCGACAGCGACCGGCAAGCATAAGGTATCACCCGTTCAAGTACGTCTTTCTTCTGGACTAGGACGGCACCGAGGCCTAGGCTACTGGCGCCAGTGTGGATTTCGGTATCGGCGTCTTCATCGATATGTGCAAGTACCGGTGGCGACTGCCTGCGTCGTTTGAGTTCTTGAAATGCGTCGGCCTGCGGCGTTTTCCACTTGAACTCGACATCACATTTGGTTAGATGTGTTAGCGGCTCCGCGATGCGTGAAAGTCCTTAACAAAGCGCCTATAGTAGGCCCACATGCCAGGGAATCTGTGCACTGCCGTCTTGTCGATTGACTGCGGGAACATTGCGATGGCAGCTGTCTTCTGTAGGTTTGGGCGTGCTCCAGATTTGCTGATGACGTGGCTAGGAATAGAAGCTCATCGTAATCGAAGCGACACTTTTCCGGCTTCAGAGTGAGCCCTGGTGATTTGATGGCCTCTAATACTGTTGCAAGCAGCCTAAGGTGATCGTCGAAACTTCGGCGAAGACAACCACGTCATCCAAATAAAGAGGACACGCCTGCCACTTCAATCCTGCTAACAGTGTGTCCATTGCGCGCTGAAATGTTGCAGGCGCCGAGTACAGTCCGAATGGCATGACCTTAAACTCGTACAGGCCGTCTGGCGTGATGAAGGCGGTCTTTTCGCGATCTCTCTCGTCGACTTCTATTTCCCAGTAGCCAGAGTTGAGGTCCATCGACAAGTATTTATCGTTGCAGAGCCGATCCAATGCGTCGTCTATCCGTGGAAAGGGGTTTAGGTCCTTCTTCGTCACCTTGTTCAGTCGACGAAAATCGACACAGAAGCGTATTGTTCCGTCATTTTTCTTCACCAGGACTACAGGAGATGCCCACGGGCTTTTCCACGGCTGGATGATGTCGTCGCGCAGCATTTCGTCTACTCGTTGCCTAATAGCTTCACGTTCTCGCGTGGAAACTCGGTAAGTGCTCTGGCGGAGTGTTCGAGCGCACTCTTCGATTAATATGCGATGCTTTGCAAATGGTGTTTGTGGAATCGCCGATGAAGTCGAAAAGCAGTCTTTGTATCGTCAGAGAAGACTTCTGATCTGTTGTTCCTTACTCATAGGAAGACTTGGATTTACGTCGAAGTCTGGTTCGGGGACTATGCTAATCGGGGTAGATGCGACAGAATCCGAGTGGACAAAGGCATTGCTGGTTTCCACAATTTGCTCAATGTACGCAACTGGCGTGCCCTTGTTGATGTGCTGAACTCTTGGCTGAAGTTGGTTGGCATAACTTCCGTTTTCCTTCCGTGTAGTCGACCGATCCCTCTTGCGACGCAGATTTCACGGTCGAGCAGGATATGTTCGTCGCCCTCCATGACGCCTGCTACGTCAGCGGGTGTTTTGCTCACTTGGGGTGCGATCTTGTACGCGTTCCAAAATAAAACGGAGGCGGTCCGTTATATCGAGCCGCACACGATTGGTCAATTTGAACCGCGACGACCGCCATGACGTCAATTGTCACGTAAACCATGACGTCTTGCTGCTGATAACCATTCCGTGTCGTCTGCTAACGGACGAACGCCACAGAACGGACGGCGAGTCCGTCCGAAGCGATAGAACGGATACCAGATGGCTTGGATTGGATTAGAACGTAAGTGTTTGCGACAGTTAGCATCTTTCGTATCCGGTTCAACCCCATTCCGCGCTCCCAGCAGTTGGAGAACACGGCGTTTGCTTTCTCTGCCGTGCCTTTTCGTGTCGCCTGTGCGGCTGCTGCAGTCGCGCAGAGACGACGGCCCGAGGTAGATGATGCATTTCAAGAGTTGACGGAAGAAGAGTTCCGGCAGTATTTTCGTCTGGTCAAACGAACAGTGTGCTGCTTGTGCGACGAGCTTGACCCTCTCATCGGATGCCAGCGAGCCAGTGGCCTTTCCACAGAAAGGAAAGTGTTGTGCGCGCTGTGATTCTTCGGCACCGGAAGCTTCCAGAGGAGCGTTGGTCACGAGGAGCACGTAGGCATGGCACAGTCGGCCGTGAGCAGCACCATTCACGAGGTGACGAAGGCCATCATTTCCGTGTCTGCCCGGAGAAAGTTGGTAGACTTTCCTTTTGCACCGTCTGCCAAGGATGAGGCAAAGGCGGCGTTTGCGCGACGTGGCGCCATTCCAGGAGTGCTAGCGTGCGTCGACGGCACGTTGATCGCCATCAAGAAGCCAGAGGGGCTCAGCACGGCCGACACGGCGAGCTTCATGTCGAGAAAGGGTTATTACGCCCTAAACGCCATGGTCGTAAGTACCGTTGGAATGTTTTACATCAGACTGTGGTCGCCATTTTTACTCGTCCATTGTAGCAATTGTTCAGTTTAACGTCTAAGCTGGCATAACTAGTAATGTAACGATTAAAAGAGGACATGCGGGGAACTGTTTACGAGCTCGTTGAAGTCTGACACATCGGGAGTAATGATGAGTGCCATGTGTTTGTTTGCATAATCCGTCTGCCGTTCCAAAATTGTGTTTTAAATGGGCAGCAGTCGTATCAGAAATGGACACGCTGTAGGGAAGACACGATGGAAACATTTTGAACACGGAAGTACTTACATCCATTGCATGGGCTGGCTTTGGCTTGCATGGGTGTTCTTGCGCAATATCGGGCCTCAAGTTTTCATTTAGCTATCAATTAGTGCGAACCATAGGCGTCCACACAAGGGGGGGCGCATTGAACCCCCCTCCCAATTGCAAGACCCTGTGCACGCCTATGGCTGAAACAGTCTGCTACTTGTACCAGCGTACATGTATTGTTTTCTGCATATGAATGGCAAAGCGGATTTCGAGCATATCTGCAGCGCTATTTTGTATTGCTCCCATTGCAGTTGTGCAATGCGGAACTTCGCATTCTTGTTGTGGACCCCCGGTTCCCTGGTTCTTGCCACGACTATTGCGTGTGGCAGCATAACCCACTGCGTGCACGCCAAGCCGCACGACTGCAGCCTGGCGAGTATCTGCTTGGTTAGTATTCGTAATGCGTACACCTAACTAGGGCAGAACACTCAGCTGTCACTTTCTGTAACAGGAGAGTCAGCGTACCGCCTCGAGCAATGGTTGCTTGTTCCAGTACCTGGCAGCCATGCCGGCACCACCTCTGAAGGCCACTGCAACCGGGAGCACCCATCCATGCGCAATGTTGTGGAGAGATGTATCGGGGAGTTGAAAAGCAAGTTCCTCTGCTTGCAGCACTTTCGCACACGGCTATACAGCCCCGATAGAGAAGCGCGAATCATTTATGCATGCGTTGCTCTCCGTAACGTTGCCTTGGACGCGGGCGACAGGACATTGGACGTTTATGGTGCGGAAGTGCCACCAGCTGAGGAGCCAGAGGGGCCAGGACACATCCAGGTGCTGGCACCGTACGACGTGTTCCTCAGAGGAAGGCAGCAGCGCAACGCCGTTGTCAAACTTTTCTGAAGGACACAGGAATGGTGAGTTTTCATAATACATAATTTATTTATACAAATTGCAGTGCCCTTAGGTCATCACAGGGCTGTGTTTGTACAGCGGAAAATACATTAGAAAAATTGTATACACAACAAGTGCACCTCCATACGGATAGTCAATGCTCCAAATCAACACATCCGACAGATTATGATAATTTAAACACAAACGAAGTGCACTTATACAATGAATCCTTTAAATAGAATGCCACAGCCGTGGACTCGGAAACAATTGTACCCTCTTCACTATGCAAGAGTCTCCAAGGCTGCCACTTACTAACCGTAGTACTCCTGAAGCAGTCATAAGGCAATGCTTCAAGCCCCTCCATCTGTGAAGAACTGCATTTGCTGCTGCTCCCAAGCTATCATTGTTTTGTGCAATACGCATATCACAAAGTGCTTCTTTCCTCATGTAACATTAGAAATACGACGCTACAACAGTTTGTATGTGTTGTGTGCATCCTGTGATTTGCCACTTACTGTAGATGCAGCAGTTGTTACTTCTTGCTCATGTCCAAACATCTGTTTGTTTTGCCATAGTTGGTGGTTACAGTAATGGGAAATTGGCACAAATTACTTCTTTCCTAGTTTAACATGAAACATGGTAGCAACGTGAAAGTGCAACCTTTTCTTTAAATATCGCATGAAATATGAAATGGAAACATCTCGTGACCCATCATAGTCATGACAGACTTGATGGAAGCAGTACATATGATTGGCACTCTATGCCCATGATCACCATCAGCAAAAGGTGCGCAAAATTTTCACAAAACACACAAGAATGAACGCCACCGCCGCATCCTGTTGATTCGGACGCTCAGTGTACATTGGTAGGAGCAAGGCAATATGCTTGCTAGCCATGTCTTGTGCTAGGTGCATCAAAACTTCTCTGCAAGTATGAATACGCAGGCGAGGCAAGCAAGTAAAGAGTAATAAATGCGAATTCAAACGCAAAAAAAAAATGTAACGCTGAGTGTAGTGACATTACAATCGTCACATGTCCAAATGGTAGACGTCACTTAACGTAAAAGCGCAAAAAATAGATAGGCCAACTTTATCACACTCTATGATGACAAGTACATCACAAACCTTGTAGTACAACATGCTTCAGGTAGCAAAGCATGTGACAACATTGCAACATCAGCATCACACAATGCCTTTTCACCACGGCACATAAAACTTGCGGTTACATTTACGTGACCTTGCAAGAAAGTATGACTTTCACAGGTATGTCCGTTCCCTTGTCAGTGTTATGAGTCACTGACTAGAAGCATTAATTTCTCGGCAGCAATTCTAGTGCGATGCTAAACAACAGGTAAATCATAATTGTAAAAAGGTGAGTGCACTTGAGAGAAGAAGACGGCGACGTTTCCACGCAGACGTGGTTTCCTTTGGTTCCTTGGAAATTGCTCGACAGCAAAGAAAATCTCGCCCTTATCCGGATACGAAGCTCCTAGGAAGCCTATGGAGACGTGTGGACTCTGGTGAGGACTCTTCTTTGCCTTGTCCTACTGATCCTGCTCGTCTGATAGACTCAAAACAAGCCCGGCTGGCGCTTAGGCCTAGCGCGGCCGCGCCGCCGCGCTCGCCCAACGAAGAAGTGTTTGTGCCGGATGTGAGCTCCTCGTCAGTACCTTTCGCTGGGCTGCTGCGCGTGACCACATCCCTGCCAACCATGCAGCCGAAGTGTGCAAGCGATAGCTCGAATACCCAAGATGCAACACCGAAGGACAGTCCACTTCGTGATGTGAATGTGAACCTATCCGCAATCGTGCCGGCGGACAATCGTGACCCTATGGACGTTCAGCCTCCTGGCGGTTCGACCAATGCAGCCAAGCGAGGTCCCCCAATCAACGTACTTCAAGAAGACGCCACCGCATCGGAGCAACCGGCAAAAGAGGTAAGGGCCACCCCAGACAATTCCTCCACGGCCTCCCCTGCGCCCGCTCCCTCTCAGTCTTACCCAACGCCCACCCCTTCTCAATCTTATCGAGTTCATATACGCCCCCTTTCATGCTACGACATAACTTTAGTAGCCACAAAATATGTCCAAAGGGTCATCGACCAATATCTTGAAACCACTGGATAGAAAGGGTTCGCAGCATATAAATCTACCAACTGGATCACTGTGCACTTGGCATCTCTCAGTGATGTGCAGAAAATGTGCACTTTAACATCTATCCCGCTGTCAGAAGATCAACACCTACCTGTGCAGTGCTACTTTGCATCGGACCCTAATATACAGAGGTATGTTGTCTATGGCATTCACCCGGAAGACACCCCTGAGACAGTATGTCGTTAATTGACCGCCACGACACACGGGGTGCTCGCAGCTAGATTCATGGGCCAAAGCCGTACATGCTTAGTGACGGTACAGGGCCCTCAATGTATTACAGAACGTTTTTATTACTGTGGTTGTATATTGCGACCTAAACCCTACCTCCCTAGGGCAATATTCTGCTACCGCTGCTTTAAACGTGGACACATGCTGGCATTTTGCCCACAGCGTACTATTGATCCAGAAAAGCTCACACCAGAAGGCCAACCACGATATCGATGTGGCTTATGTAAATCTGATGGGCACGATGTCACAAGCGTAAATTGTCCGACTAAACAGAAGGCCACAGTACGGATACGAAAGGCTATACCAAAAACGACTATAGTAACAACACACAATCGTTATGAGGTTCTTGCAGAAGAGCCAGAGATGCTCTTGGCAGAAGACGCAAAATCCCCAGAAACGCAACTGCATCCTTCGGTTCTTAAACGTGGCAAGCAGTCGCAGACAAAGAAACAGAAATTACCGGAACCTCTGTATCAGTCGGATAATGACCATGATGACATTGACGCTCGGATAGACGCACTGGCCAGAGAGATTGAGCGACTACGCAGGACCAACACCTGACGCATCAACCACTGCGAATGCCACCGTTACGCCTTGATCCCGTCCGGCACAACAGGTCAACCAAGCTGTTTGGACCGCAGTTTTAGATCAACTTTCTCAACTAACGTTGCTGATTCAGAATTGCCTGCATCATGGCTAATTCTCTGCAGCAGCTGTCACAGGATGGAATTCTACAGTGGAATAGTCGGGGCCTAAGCTCCAAGTTAGGAGAAATTAAAACCAAGCTTCAATACAATAAGCTACATGTATGGGCACTACTTATTCAAGAGTATAATAAGCTATGCTCCCTGTCCAATTTTAATGGGTATCATAACCCATCTATCAGAGATAGACGTGCTACTACAATGGCTTCAGCTCCGGGAAAAGCTGCAGTTTATATATCATCGCGTATTGCTCACACAGTGATTGATCTGGAGCCATGGTGCAGTGGCAATAAAGAAGTTTTCGGGCTCCTCACAGGACCAGTGAAGACTCCTGTCATTCTAGTGTCATTCTACGCCAGCCCATAACGCACACGTTTGAACTTGGGGTGGATAGCCCATCTCCGGTCTGCGTACCCGGGAATTCCTATTCTCCTGGGTGAAGACGTCAATGCCCCACATACAGAATGGGGGTACAAGTACAACTCGCGAAGAGAATGCCAAGTTTAAAACATCATGACCGATGCCACTTTTACACTGTTGAACCATCACGCTGTGGCTACCTTTGCTGTACCCGCAGTATCTAGAACAAACGCTCCAGACCTCACGTGGTGGTTGGGTCCTGGAATGCCGCAGTGGCGGGTGGAACCAGATACATGGGGCAGTGATCATATGCCAATAATGATTGGTTTGCACAGAACCTGCATAAAGAAAATTCGACGACGAGTTACAGTCACGCCTTGGGATAAATTTCGGGAATCATCGATTCATAAAATACCCTCAGAGCCCTCAGAATTTTTTCCCGCTTTGCAAGAACTGTTACGGAGGAACCCCACTGTAGCCACAGTTGAGGAACAACCTCAACCGGACCTCACCCTTTTGCAAATTTGGGCAAAGCGACGTCAGGCAGAAGTGTATGCGTCGAGGAATCCCGATGCACCAGGTAGCCGCACATATGCTAACCATATAGTGACGAAGGCGCGTCGGCACGAAAAGCAACTTTCTCGGCGACGATGGTATGAGTGGTGCGAGAATCTTGGATCGGGCATTGGAAACAGAGCGCTTTGGCCTACGTTCCGATCAATGGAACGCGGTCATAAGCAACCTGACCCTGCAGCGAGCGTTAGGTTAGCGATGCAGATTTCGTCACATCAATTTGCACAACACGCTGCTAGAGCGTTTTTCCCGAAATACGATAACGCGTCACCTATAAACTGCCCCGAAATTGATGAGTCTGACACAACTTCCCAATCCGAAATATCCAGCCCTTTCAGCATGGCCGAACTAATAGCGGCGATTGAAACTTTGAAGCAACGAACAACACCTGGCCCCGATGGTATTTCTTATGAGGTTTTCAAGAACATGGAAGGAGCAGCTCTCGACGCACTTCTTCAGGCTATTAACAAAGTATGGGAGACTCGAAACGTTCCACCTGATTGGAAGCAATCAATTGTTGTCGCGATTCCGAAGCCAGGAAAGTCTCCAAATAGCCTGCAGTCTTTACGCCCAATTCCACTAATCTCAACTGTCTGCAAGCTCACTGAAAAGATGCTGGCCACGCGTGTTTCCTGGTGGCTTGAACGTCACGTAAATATCATCCTGCTCAAATTGGATTCCATTCTTACTTGGGAACTGAAGACGGACTTCTTATTTTATTAAACGATGTTTTACAGGTTTCACCACACAGTCACGCTGTGCGCACGGTAGTAGCAACAGACATAACGAAAGCTTATGACAATATAGACCATGAAATCATTATAGCCAACCTCATCAACCTGGGACTTCCACCGCGGGTGATAAGATTCATCTACTCATTCCTTAAGGATCGCACATTTGCGATTAGAGTAGATGGAAGGCAACAAAGATACTTCACATCGAACAGAGGAGTCCCACAAGGTTCGGTTTTGATTCCTCTTCTCTTCAACGTTTCTCTAATACCTCTAGCCTGCAACTACATCGGATTCCAGATGTGAGGTTCCTAATCTATGCGGATGACGTCACTTTGTGGTACGTGCATGAAGATATATCCGGACAAACTAAAGAGCTTCAAGAAGCCCTTGATGGTCTGAATAAGTACGCTCAGAAAGCAGGGTTGGACGTTTCCGCCCAAAAATCAAGCCATGCTGTGGTGGCCAACAAGGAAGGACGCACAAGAATCACGCAGCACCCCTTCACATTTACACTCGGCGCAGTGACAATCCCTGAGGCTTTTGAGGTCTGCATACTGGGTCTCGATATTCACCACTCCGGCAGTGGTGCACACTGGCTCCGTAAAACCAGACAGAGTTCGACAAAAACGCTTCACCTTATTCGTCGCATTGCAGCAAAAGGAGCTGGAGCTCGTACTGGGGTAGGTCGACGGTTGGTGCGTGCAGTCTTGCAGCCACGAATTTTATATCAGGCACAATTTCAACGGCTGATTATGGCACAGCTGGCACAGTTGGAGACGATTAATCGCGATGCTATGCGCGCAATCACAGCACTGCCCCGCATCACTACGATACCAACCTTACAGGAACATGCCCAGCTCAACACACTTGCAGAGCTAATTTTGCAACGTGAAAAGGCACGTGAAATAAAAAAGCAACTTGTTCCGGCTGTCGCTGCGTTGCATGCTCTTTTTCAACGGAGTTCTCGGATTGACAATCAGCCCTATCTAATGCCTCCCTGGGAATTCACCAGCATCACAACTAACAAGCCAACGAAGTTACGACGCAGCGATACAACAGGTATTATTGACGAACACAATATCGTCGATGCATCATGCGCTAACATCTGCAAAGTCTATACGGATGCTGCCATTCTCCCAGACGGTGGAAGCACATCATTTCTGAGTACTACGCATAATTTCATCAGCGACCACCAGCGCTATTTATCTACGGAAGCCAGCGCTCTAGTAATGAAACTTCAAGCCATCCACGACGCTGTGCAAGATGCGACATGTAAGCTGCCTACCATCAAGCAACTAGATATCTTCACTGATTTTTAGCGGCTATTGAGGAACTCGAGAAGGTTGATAAGGCGATGGAAATCAGCGAGACAATACACAATATGAATAGTAAAACAGCTACTTGCGTCAAGGTACACTGGATTCGAGGCCATTCAGCGAACCCTCACAACATTGCTGCTGACCAGCAGGCACACTGTCCTCCTAATCCTGATACTCCATCTATTCCCCTCCCACCCCAACTCCGTAACTCGCTCCGAGCCCGTAAAAATTTTCTCCGGCAAGACACACGCGCTCTTATCCCACCGTGTGTCTTCTCCCTCCCCCTTCACCTTGCTAGGACGGAGGAAGTTGTGCTTAGGAGGCTTCTGGCCGGGGTGGCCCTTAAACTGGCTGTTATCTCAAGGTGGAACTGGTCGCATTCACCACTGGGTGCTACGTGTCCATACTGTTCCGTTCCTGTGGTGAAAGCAGACGCATACCACCTAATATGGACATGTAGGGGTTTACAATAAGAACGCTCGCGTCTCCTACTGCAAGCCGGCCTCCGCTGCAGTGGGACAACCAGCTATGACCGCTGGACACATGACAACAGATTCCACAAAACGCTGCTTCAATTCATACACAACACAGGCCTCACAGCACACATAATACACATATACGCACCAAGAATTATGCCTTAAGGGCAAGTCTTTATCGCAATAAAAAAGTGCACTTGCCAGCCGTGATGAAACATGCTACATAAAGAATGAATAATTGGCTCTACAATCTCACAGCACCCAGAAAGTGTCGCACGTGAAATTTATTCTTGAAATGACTCCCTTGGAACGAAGACTAGAGGAAACCAATCACTGGCGTCGTGCAATGATGAAGGTCATTTTCATTTGTGAAACTATGCAACTTAAAGAGTGACTAGTTTGGCGCTCTGAAAACAGAGCACATTGTAGTTGTTGCACCTTAGCCTCACTGTGCCGAAATGAAAATATCACAGTGCAAACACTATGCGCTAACGCTTCATAATGAGTGCAGTAAGCTACAACACAGTGAAGCAATATAAATATCACAGTACAAAACCCATACACACAAATCGACAACTATTTGTAATGATTCCAGTGTGAATGATTATGCGCCTTCGAAATGTGTAAATAAAGAAAGCACGCTGGCATTGGAGCTGGATAAGCATAAATAGAAAGAGGCAAATACAGAACAAGAAATGGGTGCGCGCATTACACTTTCCACCAAAAAATCTTCCTGTATTAGTCATAAAGGAAATTTAAACACTAAAACTCAAGCAATAAATAAATAATACAAACGGAACTGATGAAATACAAATGAATTAAATGATATTGAAAAAATTATAAATTAATTTCTGTCTTGTTGCAGGTGCGCAGCGATGTCTTGCGCGATGGCGCGCACCTGCTCCAAGGTCCCTTCCTGAGCTGTTGGCGTCCGCTCTGCCGCGACAGCGAGGCGGGTGGTGGAGGCTTCGATTCTCCGCAGCACCTGTAATGAATAATCATGGTGGAACTGTTCGCATGAGCTGCTGATTACTCGCAACCAGCTCACGGCTGGAAGCTGCTGTTGTCAAGAATTGCAACGTGCACAACGATTCCCTCTCTGTTGAAGAGCCACTGGCCTGATGGCATCCTTTGGCAGTGTCAAGCGTCGTGTACAAGCTATGCCCTCTTTGTTTGGACAAAGACCTGCTGAAACTACTCTTCCGTCATCTACTCAAATGCATCTCTCACCCCCAAAGAGCCCATTTCAGGGCTAACTAACCTTTTGCCCGCCGGCTGATCGCTCGCAAGACACGATACCGAGCCCTCTATACAATGCATATTTCTTGTTTACATCCCAAGCTGATTTGTTTTTCAGATTCACGATTTACTTATAACAAAGCATAAAGAATATTTATGTCCTTTATGTAAAATGACACCAAAGGACCTACCAACCTGCAGCATCTCGTCACCCTGTTCCACGCTGCGGGCGCACTGCCACGACATCGTCGTCAAGGTATCCACCCGTCGCGGTCGCTGTCGACGTGGTGGCCGAACAGGGTGCTGCAACACTGAAAGCATGCAGCATTTGCAACAGTTTCACTGCATTTTATGGTACGAATAAAAGTGGCTATGGCCATGTTATGGCTATTGGGCTAGCTTAAAAATACGAGAGCTCATTTTCTTTAACAGCTTGAGGATCAATAACTTACCAGATGCAGCGGCCACCCTTTCGGTAGGTGACGCACCGCGATGTGGATCCTGTGCCGCTGTGCAGTAAACACATCAAAAGTTTACGAACTGCACACACATTTGGCGATAATTAAAACACTAATTCCTCTGATGCTTACGTGTCGCTGTGCTCCTCACGCCCGCAGCCTCGTCTGTAGCTTGGACGACGACTTCCATGGCGGAGGTGGGGACGTCAGCCTGCTGGAAAGTGTCATAAGCGTGGCTATTCGTTAGAATGCCTATGTTACAAGTTTTCGTACAACACATTTGCGGAAATACTCTGCAATTATTGGGTGCTTAATGATCCCATGTATTACCGTCCTCGTGCACTTCCCTGAAGGCATTTTAATTCTGTGTTGATCACTTAATCCCCCTTTTCCCGAAAGCGCAGCCAACTGAGATTCTAATTGATTAACCTACCTGCTTTTCCATTCTCTCCTAAGCTATTTTCCTGCTCAGCAACGGTGTCGCGTTCCGCTAAAGGTACCACTTACAGATAATGGCAAACTCTAAACCGGCACCGTTCACGAACCCATGATATTACGGTGGTAGTGTGCTTACCTCTTGGTAGGGGAGGTCGGTCACGCCGTGGAGGCGGACGGTCCCGGTCAGTTGTAGGACTCGGCCACGAGAACCGTGTAGCCGCTCCCTCCTGTGCTTCTGAAAATACACGCCAATGTCGAAGGACGAATCGGCCAGACCATTGGACGGTCACTAACCTTTCTTCTTGGGTAATTGCGGCAGCGTCGCGGTGGGCCTCAAAAACCTGTTTGCGCCACCACTCCTGCCACTGCTCAGTGGTTTTGAAAACAGGGCCTTCCCTGTTCAGCGCGTCCGCCAGCTGCTGCCACAGCCGTCGGCGGTCGCCAGCAGTGAAGCGCGGCCCCAGCTCGCTGGAACTTATAGCCATCTGGGGATGCTGCTCCATGAAGGCGACCACCGTCTCTCTCTGTGCCTCCGACACATGTGGCCCCTTGAAGGGTCCTGCCACGTTTAGTGCCTGTCTTCCAGTGCTCGACTGAACCAACCGCTTCAAAATTCGCGCCGTGTACTTGAAACGGGGCGGTGGCTAGCGCCATCACTAAACGTTTCGCAAAACTGCGACACCGCCTAGCGCCATTTGAAGACATTAACCGCAATATTTCGTTTCAATCGTTCCGCATTCCAAATTGAATCTTTGAAAAGCAACACCAACACATTTTTCTACACAGTCACAATGGCATCAAACACGGCTCAATAACTACATGGAGGATAATGACCTTTATCCGCATTCGATGGTGGGCTTTAGGCCCAGGCTGTCCACCCAGGACGTGATGCGGCAACTAAAACACCAAATCATCGATGCGTAAACGGGGGACGCAAAGTCAATCCTAGGGCTTGACCTAGCGAAGGCCTTTGATAACGCCACACATAAAGCAATTCTTGAGAACCTTCAGGAATTGGGAGTAGGCGAACGAACCTACCATTACATTAGGGACTTCTTGTCAGACCGAGAAGCGAAAATCCAGATTGGAGAATGCCAATCGGATGACATTAAATTAGGCAGCAAAGGGACCCCACAGGGCTCTGTGCTCTCACCCTATCTTTTCAATGTGGCCATGATGAAACTCCCTGAAAGACTGGAGGCTATTGAATGACTAAACCACAGCATGTACGCTGACGACATCACGTTGTGGACAGCCAGGGGCAGCGATTCCCAAATAGAGGAGACCCTCCAACGGGCTATCCAGGCAGTTGAAGGTTACGTCGGACCTAGGCGACTTAAATGTTCACCGCAAAAATCGGAACTACTTCTATACCAGCCGAAAGGCAGGGCCAGTAAGGAGGAACCGCAAATCTCCCTCACAGCTGGGGCGATCCTCATTCCAAAAGTGGACAAAATCAGAGTTCTGGGACTGTTGATTCAGGCTAACAGCTTTATTGGCGAAACAATAAGGAAACTAGACGGCTGCGCACTGCAGACCATGAGGCTGATACGCAGGATTGCCAACAGGCGGTCCGGGATGAGAGACGCGAATCAAGTTGGGCTAGTCCAGGCCTTGTTATAGGCAGAATAGCTTACGTTGCTCCCATCCTCAGTTTTAGGTCATTCGAGAAGAATATTGAGGGCATCATACGTAAAAGTATAAAACAGGCGCTGGGGCTTCCCATCCGCACTGCAAATGAAAAGCTTTTAGCTCTAGGGCTCCACAACGCTCTTGAAGAGATTATTGAAGCAGGGAGGATCTCGCAGTATGTCAGACCTGCGGGAAGCCCTACGGGCAGGAAAATCCCAGCTAGGCTAGGCTTAAACTATGAGGGGCAGGAAGGCATCAAAGTCGACCTGCCGCGAAGCGTGCGGAACCGGCTGATAATCCCACCACTACCTCAAAACATGCACCCAATCCATCACAAGGAACGCGGAGAGAAACGAGCCGAGGCTCTTGAGAAGCGTTTCAAAAACTCGAAGGACGCGCTCTACGTTGATGCTGCAGACTATGGCAACGGCCGCATGGCCCTAGCTGTAGCGAGCGCTGAAACTAGATTGATAGCCAGTGGCACAGTTCCAACGGATTGCTCTCAGATTGGAGAAGAATCTGCCATAGCACTTTCAATTGCAAGTACTTCAGCCAAAATTATAGTCAGCGACTCTAAGGTTGTGCTGATGAACTTTGCCAGAGGCAGAATTTCTCCCGAGGCGAACAGAATCCTTCAGATCTGCAGAGGTAGCAGGAAAATTGAAATAATCTGGGCACCCGCGCACGACTCCCTCGCTGGGAACGAGGCGGCCCACGAATTTGCTCGAGGACTTACATTCCGAGCTGGTGGGCTAGCCGAAGGCTTCACGGGGCGGGACCACTTAGTGTGTTGCATAGAGATCACACAACACTACAGACTAGGGCTGGTTAAATATCCTCCGGCTGATATATCCTTAAACAAGAGCCAGGCCTCCACTTTGGCATCGCCTGCAAACCAACTCGTTTCCAAGCCCGGTGTCGTGCAGCCTCTACTACCCGGGTCAGTACTCCTGCCTGTGCAAGCTATGTAAAGCCAGGGCTAATCTTAATCACATTCTGCGGGAATACCCACAGGCTCCCTCTGAGAGAAGAATAAAGTCTTTAGAACAATGGGAGACCTTATTACTCAGCTCCGATCCGGAGATTGAACTGAAGACCATCCGACTGGCCGAAACCGCCGCTAGGGTCCAAGGACTCCTGGCCGTCGTCTAGGTGTGAAGGCTACATCTGTTGGAGAAATAAAGTTTTACAATCCAATACAATGAACATGTTGTAAACGCTTCTCAATATATTATACGTACCCCAAGCAGACGTCAAAAGCGTGACGCAGGCTTCCACTTCTCTCATTGGCTGTTTGCTTCCTCTCGTTCTCGCGAACATTGCGGACCGCCTATTTCGTGACGTACAGAACGGACCGCCTCCGTTCTATTTTGGAACGCGTACAATATTGCGCCCTTGATCTTCGAGCACACTCAAGGCGTGCTGACTACGAGAGCTCTTCGGCGGTATCGCTTCATCTTCCGACAGCGTAATCGATTTTGACTTCAGGTCTATGATCACGCCGTGTTAGTTCAGGAAGTCCATGCTGAGAATGAGGTCTCGGGAATACTGTTGGAGGATAACGAAGGTGGCAGGGTAAGTCCGGTCATGAACGGTAATTCTTGCCGTGCAGATTCCAGTCGGCGTAATTAGGTGTCCTCCAGCGGTTCGAATTTGAGGGCCTTCCCATGCAGTTTTACCTTTCTTCAACTGGGCGGCGATGTGTCCACACATTACGGAGTAATCGGCTCCTGTGTCCACTAAGCCGGTAACTGCGTAGCCGTCCAGAAGCATGTCGAGGTCGGTGCTTCTTTGTCTGGCGTTGCAGTTAGGTCTTGGCGTCGGATTACGGCTGCGTCATGTTGAACTGAAGCTGGAACGTCGCCTCGTCAAGTCATCTTTAATTCGGTGTTGTCTTGGCTTCCTGACTTCGTCGGGACGGCGGCGTGTCGTTATAATGTCGTCGAGATGGTCTCTTCGTCGCCTTCGTCGGCGGCGGAGGATCTTCGTCAGTTCGACGAACAGCAACCACACCTCCATCAGTTGCTGCTTTTAGTTTTGCGGATATGGGCTTGCAGAGCGGCTCCGGGCTGCGCCGATGTATAGTCGGCGCTGCGGCGACAGGTAGCGTCCTGGCGACTGCGAACGTGATGGTAGTCGAGGGCTCCACTGAGTGGCGGCGAGGTAGTCGGCGATATCGCGACGCCCTTCGCCAAGCTGTGGCGTCGGCGCGTTAACGGCGAATACTCGGAGTCCCGGTATGGGCATCGACGGTAGATGTGCCCGGCTTCTCCGCAGTGATAACAAAGTGGACGGTGGTCGGGGGCAAGCCAAAGGTCAGTCTTCCTTGGAATGCTGCGTGGGGCGATGGGTTGGCGTGCTGGCGGCGGGGGAGGTGGCGGACGATGGAACTGTATCGTCACTGGTTCCTGTCGTGGGCGTGGAGGGAGAAAGTGACGGCGGGCTACAGCGGCGTATGTCATCGCTTGCGGCTCAGGCTGCGGCGATTCAGGGGCGACTCCGAATTGTTGTTGGAGCTCCCCACGAAAGCCGTCGGCAATTGAAGCCACTTGAGGCTGTGATGAAGGGAACAGATTTTGTAGCTCCTCCCGCACGGCCGCTCGGATAGTCTCGCGCAGGTCGTCGGTGGCCAGTGCCTGAACTCCGGCGTAGTTTGTCGAGTTAGTGCGGCGGTTGTATTGCCGATTCCGCATTTCCATTCTCTTCTCGATGCTTGTGGCCTCGCGAAGAAACTCGTCGACGGTCTTCGATGGGCTCCGTACCACTCCGGCGAAAAGTTCCTCCTTTACACCACGCATCAGTAGGCGGACTTCTTTTCCTGAGATATTTCCGGGCCGGCATTGCGGAACAGACAGCTCATTTCTTCAGTAAAAATCGCGGTGGTCTCGTTAGGCAGCTGCACTCGGGTTTTCAGTAGCACTTGGGCTCGTTCTCGGCGTACGACGCTTGAGAATGTCTGCAGGAAGCCGCTTCGGAAAAGGTCCCAGGCCAATAAAGTGGCTTCTCGGTTCTCGAACCACGTCCTTGCAGCGTCTTCCAATGCGAAGAAGACATGTCATGTTGAACAGCGGAACGTCGGAGGCTCCCTGGGCTGCTGCAGGACGATGGGGGACGCTGGTGCTGCTATTAGGGTTGCCTTCGCCAAAATGTTTTTGGTCTTCTCAGGCAAAAGTCCGTGCTCTGGGGTGAGCTGTCGGCTACTTTCAGCCACCTTTGTCATTCCCAGTCGAAACGGCCCCGACACCGCTGTCAGTTTGGTCGCTGTACGGTGAGGTAGCAGTTCGAAGAACTGGCATCCTTCCCCGGCAACGTGTCCCGCGTCGCCAACTCGGCCATTCCAAACTAAATATTGCACGTAACGGGTCGCCAAAGCGAAAGAAAGAGGCGAGCTTTTGAACCACGGGATCCGTCACAGCGATTGAAATGGAGTAAGGGATCAGCGCCCCGTGCCGATTTGCCCGCTCGTTCAGTGCCACGTGCCAGTACCGGCGCCTCTAAAGCGTAAACGTACTGGGCTCTGCTGACCGCGTTATTTCAAACTAAATTGATTCGTAGAGTGCCTATTAAAACCTAAAAAAGCAAAAGCTACACTATCTACGCGAAAAACCTTTGAAAAAAGTTGCTTTCCTCACGTGAACCTATAAAATGAGAAGTGAGACGTTCTTAATAACTAACAAAAAATGCCTCGCGTACGAATTACAAAGACAAAACAAAAATAACAAGAGCAACAAAAACTTATGCAAGCGTTCAATTCTACAATTATTCTTCCTTAATGCCTGCTCGAATGGGTCGCCGACTGACAGCCTTTGGGCCACGCTGAGCACAAGAGGGGCGGGACCTACATTTTTTCCTGCCGTCACGGGTCACTCCATGCGCTTGCCGCTTATTGTCTCGTCCCTGAGGGGGAGGCCGAAAACGCGGGAATAACCATTTTCCCTTTGTTCTCGCTCTCGCGGCACATTCAACCTCAGTGACTGTTCGACCAACCCGGCTCTGAGGCGCATGTCTCATCGCAATTGAACTGAATTGAATTGAATTCCGCCGCAGCCTTGCTCGCAGAGACGCGCTCTCTCCTGTCCTTATCAACCTTTCGCGACGCCTCCGTTTCCTTAATCGCCACAACGAACCATTTTCGGCTCTGCGCGATGGCTTGTCCGTAGTAGCCCTAGGTCACGGCTCGTACGATTATGATGAAAGGATCGAGGGCCTCGTCGGAATGGTTCCCGACACGGATGAGTTATGGCCAGCGTGGGGGTGCCTCGTTCATAAAGGGTTTCAGCGATTAGCGATGATACGGCTGTCAGCTGTCAGCAGCACAATCTGGCGTGTTCAAGCCAGAGATGGCTCAGTATAACCCGGCCCGCTCAGTATGAACCTCTGAGTGTACGATCAGCGTCGACGAATCGGGCGACCTACCTCAGGATTCATGAGACCTGATGTCACAACCCCCTGGCACCGAATTGGGGGAAGTGACTAAACAAAGATCCCACGCGGCATAAAAGGAGCTACGGACAGCGGGAGTGATGACCGACTACAACTTTATCATCAACTTTTCTGTATTTGCATTTCCTTGCATTTTCTTGTACTAATGTAAATATATCCGTGTTTGTAAAACGTCCTGAATATCGGACTGAGCCTCATGTTCATCTCACTCTTCTAAGATTAAAGAGCTTCCCACGTATTCTAACCGCGAGTCGCAACAGCAGCTCAAGCTCTCCACACTTTCCATGTGGCACCCGAAAGCTTAGATTTCCCGGATGCCAACAAAGATGCCATCCCTACTGACACAAAATTTCAATCATTATTGGTGTGAGCAAACATTGTTTCAATGTGGCGGGTTCGGTGAAATTCGTAGCTATTGGTCACTTGTCAATCCGTTGCTTCTGCAGGCTACACTGTCCCAATATACACAGATAACCACGATAACCAGGTCAGGAGGGCACTTTCGCTGGGTGCTAGAGCTCAAGCTTCTTGATTGTAATGTCAAATACAGGTGTTTCGTGAAAGACTACAGAGTCTTTGCTACCGATCACCTTTTAACGCGAAGGGGTTAAGGGCCCCGTGTCGCACAAAATTCGACGTCGGCGCCTAGCGTCCACCGTCGGACGTCGCTTTGGCAAAAATAATTTCGAACCAAGTTCTGAACCACGCATACCCAAACACTCTTCTACCACCAAAGTTGGTCACAACTTGTGTTTCATTCTTTACAAAGTTATTCCTCGGAATTTGGGGAACGGCATACCGAAAACAACTCTAATGAATAAAAAAATCCGACAGCGCATGTCTGTAATGTTAGCTCTTCTCAGACTGAAATAATAATAGTGCGAAATAATAAGAGGAGATCGACTCACGCAAGATGCCGCATTCCTACCAGAAAGCTTGTCTCCGTGTGTAGCGTTCGTCGCCAGCGTTTTCTGGTAGACGTTACGGTTACAAAAGCGGCAGTTGCAGGGAAGCATGAGAAGCAGTAGGACACCATGACCAGATCAACAAGACCAGATCGCCACGTTGTGCATACTTTTACAGCTCGACTCGCGGGCATCGCCGCCGCCCCACGTACGGGCAACGTTTCAACGTTTAGCGACCGCGACGCCAGAAAATCTCTCACAGATTGTCTCGATGATATGGCCATTTACGATCATCGGATGATATGGTTTCGGCTGTCTCAGAGCTTGATTTGCTCGAAAGCGCCCTGCGCTTACCGCGCCTGCAGCCTTCGTTGCTGTCTTAGGATAAATTCGTCGCAGCATTCTTAGCGGAGTTCCCGCCGGCAAGCTACAACTACTGCATCCGACGCCAGCATGACGCCCGAACGTAACACCTAGACGAAGGTCTCTGAGAATGTGTTCGGGCTATCCAGGAACACTTTCAGCGTGCTGATCCCAGCGCCAACAAGTCCACTAAGATCTCGCATGTATTGCGACGGTGCTACCCTAGCTTCAGGCCATATCTCTTTGGCCATTAATTTTCCTCCCTAGAGGATTTTCCTCCCATGAGTATCGCCCGGCACATCAGGGGGGCGCGCTTTTGCGAGCAACACTACGCTACATCACCACCTGCCGACGTCGCTTTCGAGCCAGCCTGTGCCTGGAGGGAGACAAATGCTGCGACAGTCGTACTGTCCCCAGCCGCGAACTTCCGTGGCGGGCCCAGAGAGAGTACTCGGCTCTCTTGGCCCCATTAGTGGAAAGTCTCTGTGGTGACGCGGGCCCTGCACGACCAGGGATGCCCGCCATGACATTCCACCGCCACCATCCCGGTCCACTGCCTGAGACCGCAAACGAAATCCGCTGTACACCGGAGGTCCCTCTCGTGCCACTTATAGGCCTCAGGCACCGAGAGGGTACACGGAAGATGCATACAAGGCTTGGTCGTGCTAGAGCTTTGGTCAGCATGGACACTACCAGTATGAGTGTCCAATAACACCCTGGACTTGGCGCGTTTCTGTCCCAAGAAACGGCTATGACCCGCGGTGGTAACGAGCTCGACAAAACGGCCAAGGCCGGAGTTACCAAGGGTGAGCAAACTGACCTTCATGCTGCTTGCCACATAAAGCGCAATAGCTCTGCTAGCTCTTGTATTGTACCAGGCACATGTATCAAGGTACATGTTTCAGGCAAAAAGGTATCGTCGCTTCTAGATACTGGTGGCAGCGTCTCTCGTATTGTAGATGACACTTTGCGCTTGTGCCAGCCGCGTAAAGTGCAACTCGCACAATGTAATACGCGCTTGAGAGCTGCTAACGGAGTATTAATAACAGCACGAGCAGCGATGCATCTCAAGATCTCTCTCATTAGCAAGACCTTTCGACAACATTTTATATTTGCCCGGTGTCGGCAGTACCCACGCTACCGGGCACGGACTTTACCTTCCTTGAAAACATAGTGTTAGACTTTGCAAACGGCGACTTCCAAGTACTTGCACTGGTGATTTGTGGCAGTTTGCTCCGCCGTCTCTTGCTGTGCCAAGCGCTCATTACACGGCTACATTCCTCTTTAACTCTGCTTGGTCACCTAAGATGCTGCAAACTATCGAGGAATGCACTTTTGAGGATGCACAGAAACGGCAGATCGTGCACACGCTGTTTTCATTCGCAACCATTTCCACAGAAAAGTGCGGTGAACTTCTAGACTGCTTCACTACATTGATACAGGAAACGCACAACCTTGGAGCTGCATCCCAAGGCCACTGAGCGTACACTAGAGGGTATTCCTGGATATTGCCCTGCAGGAGAAGATTGACACCGGTGTGGTGAGACGGCCCCAGAGCCCTTGAGCTTTTCCTTTTGTTCTAGCGCCTACAAAAGTTGGCACTGCTCGCTTATGCGTACACCATCGAGGCTTAAACGATGCCATTGTTCTGGATGCGTATTCCTTTCCCCCAGATGAGTCAATTACAGAGTGTTCACTATACTCGATTGCTATCCGTGATTTCTGCAAATTGAAATGGAACCAGCTGACATACCCAAAACTTCATTCACTTGGTACACAGGACTCTTCGAATTTGTCCGTAAGGCCTTTGGCTTGAAGAACTCTAGCAACGTGTTCGATGGGGCTGGTCTGTTGATCTTTAGAATAAAAACAGGAACACCGCAACACAGGATGCGGGAAAAGAGCACAGGTCAGAGCTCCGACTAGCAACTAAATACTTTATTTGTGGAAGCACCATACAAAGTCATCATTGAATGTGGCATCAAAAACATAAGAAGAAGGATAAGAAGAATAAGCTTCAGCCACGGAGATAATCCAGTTCTTTTGACGAGAGCGTGAGGGACGCGAAAATGACTCACGGGCGCCACTTTTGAATATGCAAAGTACTTCAAAGATTTCCGACGCACGATTTTCACTATATCTACGAATTATTTCGCACTTCTTAAAGATCGGGGTGCAACCACATGTATTACAGCCGGCTGCCAGGTGACTGAACGGGTTTCCTTTTATTGAAGCGGCATGCTTGCGCAGGCGATCATTAATGTACTTCCGCGTCTGCCCGATATAGCAAGGTTTACAATTAAGCGGAATTTTCTAGACGACCTGCGTTGTACAGCCAATAAAGCCGCGAACATGTTTCTTATAGCAGCTTTTGCGTGCGACAGTATCCTCCCTTATGACTGTATTGCGCAGCCCTCTCAGTTTATTAGGGGCATTTCACAACGCCCTCACTCGTACCATGGCCGCAATTTTCATAATGTTACGGGAAACATGGTGTACGTAAAGAATGGCGGCAAACCTAGATCTCGAAAGCTGTAACTGCATAGTTTGTTCTCCGGCGTTATTTAACTCTTTTACAATGCCACCAGCAACACTGCAGAACACGCTGCTCGGGTAGCCTGCTGATGTTAGTCTGTTGACCTGCGCTGAAGAGCTCTGTTACAGAGAGCTAACAGAGCATCGCTAAGGCATGTTTGCGAGCTGCTCTGAAGCGCTCGAGCGAGCACTCTGTTTAACAGAGCTTTTCAGCGCAAGTCAGCAGACTTACATCAGCAGGCTACCCGACCAGCGTGTTGTGCAGTGTAGCTGGTGGCCTTGTAAAAGAGTTATTTAAAAAGCGCCGGAAAACAAACTATGCAGTCACCGCTTTCTATCATTCGCTTGCCGTCATTCCTTATGTACACCGTGTTTCCCATAACATTATGAAAACTGGGGCCAGGGCAGGAGTGAAGGTGGTGCGCAATGCCCCTAATAAACCACGTTTTTATTGTAAATTTAAGAACTCTCCTACTTTGTAATGCCTAATTGATATTGTTCTTGATTAATTGCGATACAGATTCGCAATGGTAGGTGTGGTATGTATGGCATGTCATCTTTCATTTTTTCGTGCAATTCTGAGAAACACTTAGAACACCTTGCCATAGTTCTTTAGAAATGCAGAGAGCGGGACTTATCGTGAACTCCAAAAAAGTTGAGTTGGCGAACCCAAGAGTAGACCTACTCGGCTTTATTGTGGACGAAGGTCAGCTTCGTCCTAATGGTGTGAAGCTTCGCGCCATTGCATAATACCCTTGCCCGCACGACGTCGAGAGCGTGAGCGTTTGGTGGGAACTATTGCATTCTACCATTCTCTCATGGCACGCTGCGCAGAGCTCACGGTTCCGCTTAATCGCAGAGGTGTAAAGTGGAATTTTGGCGAATCTCAGGGGCAGAACCCGTTTATAACACTGACCAGTACAACTGCTGACACCAGAGCTCTTAGACTCCACGACTTAAACAAGCCGTTTATGCTACAAACAGACGCTAGAGACTGCGCTCTACCATTCTTTATGCAAAAAAGAAGGTGAGGTGTGCAGAGCGGACACAAGAGAAGAGAAGGGGACAGCACGAACAGCGTTGGTGTGGTCCACTTCTCTTCTGTTGTGTCCTGTCTGCACGCCTCACTTTTTTTGCATATTGAAACCTTACCAACTAGCTCAGTTTTCTGTCGTTCTCAGCCTCATTTCTAGTACTCTGAGCCCTTTTCCATGTTTCCCTACTTAGCTGCACAATCCTGCTTCGTTAGCTTCCTTAACTGCGATATGCATCTTCCGCGCTAGAACCATGTCGTGGTTTACTCGTGATCGGCGTTCGTGTTGTCCACTTCTCTTCTCTCGTGTCGTGTCTGCACGCCTCACCTTCCTTTTCTTTTGCAAAATGAATCCTTAGCAACTAGCTCAGCTTGCTGTCGTTCTAACCTCCATTTCTAGTACTCTGAGCTTTTTTCCATGTTGCCCTACTTAACTGCATAATCCTGCTTCTTTAGCTTCCTTAATTGCGATATGTATCTCCCGCGCTAGAACCATGCCGTGGTTTACAATTAATCGGCGTTCGTGTTGTCCACTTCTCTTCTCTTGTGTCCTGTCTGCAGGCCTCACTTTTTTTGCATATTGAAACCTTACCAACTAGCTCAGTTTTCTGTCGTTCTCAGCCTCATTTCTAGTACTCTGAGCCCTTTTCCATGTTTCCCTACTTACCTGCACAATCCTGCTTCGTTAGCTTTCTTAATTGCGATATGTATCTTCCGCGCTAGAACCATGTCGTGGTTTACTCGTAATCGGCGTTCATGTTGTCCACTTCTCTTGTGTCCTGTCTGCACGCCTCACTTTTTCTTGCATAATGAATTCTTACCAACTAGCTGAGCTTTCTGTCGTTCTAAACGTTCTAGAAGCTGTATTACTACATGAATTCGTGGACGAGTTGTAGCCTATTGCGTTCGCAATTCACACTCTAAGATCCGCAGAAAAAGAAAATTACATTGTAACTGACCGCGAATGTCAATCTTGTCATTCTCTTCGCTCTTAAAAATGTGACATATACATGGACGGTGCCTCTTTTACTGTAAAAAACATAACGTAACGCCTTAGTGAAACAAATTATACAAGAGGGGACACCCGGCGAAAACTGGGAAGAGGAAATACGTCACGCTAGTATTAACTCGAAGCGTTTGCTGCCGCGAGCATCGAAAAAAGAAACACAACGTGAAATGAGGTTAAAAGAAATTGTTTCATCTTTGTATTCTTCCCTAGAAAAAGTACGAATATCTGCGTAAAAATTAAATTAAACTTTGCGGCCTATTTACGTTGCCTAGCAACAGGTGAATCGGCGAATGATGAGCCAGATGCATGCGTCATTCGCCAGACACACTGCCGAAGTGAGCGAGACCAGCTGCGCATGAGTGCGTTGGCCTGTTCGGCCACCCGTCTGCTTTTTTTTTTTTTGCTATTTTTGGATTTAGCATGGTTTGGTGGGTTCCCTGCGAATTCTTGCGTTCCCTCTGAACTTCGACATGGCACCGCTGCACTATTGGACTAAGCCAAGGTGAGAAATTTTGTTGGACAGTTTGCGACGCAATTAAGCTTACGGCACGCCACCTAAGCTACACTTGTGACGCAGTTAACTAAAAACAGCATGGCCGTAGTGGCGCAGTTAATTTGAAATAATGATCCGTACTGGTAGATGTTTGCGACGCTTTCTATGAGCCCCAATATTACTCTAACGTATTTTGGTTGTTTTGGGGCACGCTATTCGCACAGGGCGCTATGACGCAGTTAAGTGTGTACTTAAAGGGAAGCTGAAGAGCCTGTCGAATTCAATAAGACGCTCATATACGGATGCGGGAACATTATAAACCATGTAGGTAAAATTTGGGGGTTTTGTTTCAATTAGGAGCGACGTAATCGTCGGTTAAAATTGCGCTGTAGCTCTGCCCCCCGTCGAATGCCGCGCGCTGCTGCTGACGCTGACGATGCGAGCGGAGACCGGAAACCGCGGTGTTGTGACGTCAACACTAGGGTTCCGTTCCTTCGCAGCCTCCGCGACCGTGCCTGACCGTGCTTGTTTCTGCGTGCGTGCCATCGTAATCTGCTTCGATCGACCCGGCATTCCTTTGTTGGTGCGTCTGCGTGTATGTAGAGTGGTAGTATGTGGCCAGCCCTGCAATTCGGCCTGCGCAGTTGCTGTATATTGCCACAGAATGAGAGAGGACTACTTGCCAATAGCAGGCTTTCTAAACGCAGCGCGAAAAGATCGGAGCAAAGAAAACAAAGACGGCACGAGTGCAGACTGACTGATGATAACTGGTGTTGGAAGGCCTTATGAATACACGAACTCGCCCAAACCTGGATTTTGATTTACTGCGAGCTCCTTCGTGTTAGCACGCTGAACGGAAGGTGCATGTTTATCTCCCGCCCTTGACGCAGGTTTCGTCGCAAAGCGCCGCGAATTTTCTATTTGCACGTGTGTTGTAAAACAGCCTGCGTGCAGCTACCATAACATAGTGCAAATGTAGAGTTTGCATGTGCTGTAAAGCCGGCGCACGCTAGGACGCTATGCTCCCCCCTTCTCTCGCGCACAGCGAGAAACCGACCGCCTCACGTAGCCGACGGAATTCGCCGCCTTTACGACTTCGGTTGCGAGTAGTGTGCGGATGGCGCACAGATGAAGGTCACTACACGTACTGCATGAACCGGGAAGCTTTTCACGCGTTTCAACCGTCTTTGTAGATTGCCGACAGCTTTGGACAGCGCACAAATGTCGACGATCGCATCCCCGCTTACGTTCCACGAGGAGGCATGCAGGAACACAACACCAGAGTTGTTTGACCGGAAACGAGCTCACTAGATCGACGAAAGATCGGCAAGATCACTGGATCGTTTTGCAAAAAACATACTCCCCAAAGAGCATTTCCAACACGAGGAGATCCCAAGACTTCGCTTTCGTTCGCGTCGAAAGCACTGCTCCCACCAGCATCGTTTGCTTCTTCGAGAGGCCGGCTCTTCGCAATCGGCTCGTACATGTAGGGAGTAACGCCGAACTCCACAGAAAAACGCAGTCTCTCTAAATTTTCCATTACCGTCTCAGAAAAACAGCACCAAACTACCTGGCACCACGCTTCATGTGTAGCGGCAGCGGTCGGTTCGGACGAACACTAGTGTTGACGTCACGAGGCGCCCGACCAATCACAAGCGGAAACGAGACGCGCGAGCTGGGCGTGTCCGCTGCTGCACTTTTCGTCGAAATAAAATATATTTGCGCTTTCTTTCGCTCAATTTCGATACGATATTCGAATTCGGAGGGTTGAAAACCATTATGTACAGATGTTAACTCATTTTTTCTGGAAAACCTTTCAGCTTCCCTTTAGTCTCACTGCGACAGGTTTTGGCGCTTTCTCTGATCCCAACATTATTCTAACCAATTTCATAACTTCTTGGGGTACTTTTTAAGCGCAGTGGGCGCGACTAGCGCAGTGACGCGGCTAGCGAAAAACAGCTCGGCCGTGGTGCGCAGTTAAGTTTCGCGCTTTAATGCGCTGACATGACAAGTTCATGGCGCTTTCTCTGACGCCCAACATGGTTGAAAATTATTTTCAACACTTTTTTTGCTACTTATGAAGCACGCTCGCCACGCCTATTGTGATGCAGCGAAAAGCAGCTTGGCCATGGGGACAGTTAGTTTTGCGCGTACTGAATCTTACTGCAACAACTTTGTGACAATTTTTATGGCCCCGCAAGAATTTAGGCCTTCTTTCGATACTCGCGCTTGGCGAAAACGCGACGAGCAATTGCCAAGAGTGATAATGCGGGAGTGTGGTGCTTGCGCCGCCAGAACGCACGAAAGGTAACGGCAAGGAGCTCAAACGCCAGGAACTTTTAACTAAAAAATTGTGGCCTCTGAACGACTGAAGACAGGCTTTGCACCCACGCATTTGTCTTGAGGGCGAATGATTGAATAAAACTTTATTTGAAACGGCTCTTCGTCCGTGCCGTCCGCCGCTTCGGCGCCTTGTGATCATGTAGTAGCACCCGGAGCGGGGGGTGTGGTGGCGCCCTGGACGTGCCCTATGTGTTGCACAAGGAGCGACCAAAAAGCGGCTCGGTGGGGTTCAGACGAAATGGTCCAGCTCTCCCAACAGTAAGGAATAGGTGGGCTTAGGGAAGAGGGGGGGGGGAGATAGTAAGGCGAGGACTGTGCACGGGGGCAGGTCCAGTACGTGTGGCGAACGTCGGGATAGCCGCCGCGCACTGGGCATGCCGGGTGCCCGCGGTGTCCTTCAATGATGTGCTGCATGGCGTCATTCGCCAATGTTAGAGTTTGAGCCTGAGGAATTAGGGCGCCGTTGTGGCGGGTGAAGGAGTGATCGGGGGCCGGAAGGGTGCATGCAGACGAGCGCAGTTCGCGGAGCCTAGCGCGGCTTTGCTTGCGGTGTTCAGCGCGGTGCATTCTGGCGCAATAGGTGTCAGGCCATGGAATAGGAGCACTCGGTATTTTAGACGCGCGAGCGAGGGAGTGAGCATGCTCATTTCCCTGTATGCCCTGATGGCCCAGCACCCACTCCAAGAGGACGCGAAATGAGGGATGCTGTTGCGTGTGTAGCGCGAGAGATGCCCCAATATGACAGGGAAGTAGGTTGTTTGCGAAAGAACGAAGGGCTTCCTGGCTGTCTGAGCAAACGGTCATGGTTGACGTAGAGTGAGGTGGAATAGTAATGGCTTCCGATATGGCAAGGATCTCGGCGTCGGTTGGAGACGGTACTCCGCTATGCCAACGAGTGATGTCACCCTGAGGGCCGATGACTGCTGTCTCGGATGCGATCGGCGACAAGGCGGCGTCAACATAGTAGGTGTCATGCGCTGGGCCAGTTAGATGGGTCGCGCGCACCAGTCGCCTGCCTGCGTTGCGTTCGGGGTGCATACTATTAGGTATGGGTCGGACTTCTATTGGAGGGATAGTTATACAAGGTGGAGGATCGATGTAAAGAGGTGGAAGTGGTCAAGTGTCGTGTCCCAATATTCGCAGGATTGCGCGTCCCTTGGGACGAGATGCTCAGACGGAGATGCTGAGACTCCCGATGGGCTTGGACCTTCACATCCAAGGTGTTGCGCAGGGTTGCGCGATCAACATCGGTGCTACGGGCGTACCTGGGAACGCCCATTTCAATGAGGTGACATCTTCGCAAAAAAGCCTCGAGTCGTTTGGTCTGGGTGCGTGTAAGTGCAACAACGTATGGCAGGCCATAGAGGATTCGGGAGTAGATTGCTGATTCAGCAAATTTACGGAGTTCGTGTTCACGGAGGCCTATGTGGTGCTAGCTTACGCGTGTGATCACGTGTATGACTTGACTTGCCTGATGAAGAATGCGCTGTAGCCACTCCGCACTGCGTCCATTCTCTTGCCACAGAAATCCGAGGATGCGGACGGATTTCCTTCGCCGGATAGGTTCGCCGGTCATAGTCAAGGTGATGTGGGCGCGTTCAGCAGCTGCTTTGCGCGTAGAGAAATTCAGTACGACGACGTACTCTGATTTTTCCGGGGAGCATGTGAGGCCTAGCTGGTGTAGGTAGGTGTCGACGATGTCTAAGCCGGTTTGAAGTGTGGCTTCCTGTTCGCCTAGGTTTCCGGTGGCACACCAAAGTGTGATGTCCTCAGGGCATGTTGCATGACGTAAACCTGTAACGAGGTTGAGCTTTCCGGGCAGGTCTTTCATCGGCAAGTTGAAGACAGTAGGTGACAGAATGGAACCTTGTGCCGTTCCTCGGTTTATAAGGGAAGCACATGGATGGCTGGGTGTCTGAACCCAAGAAGCGCACTTGCCTAGCACTGAGGAAGCCGCAGACGTAGAGAACCATGCGTTCTCCGGGTTTGGTGGCTGCTAGGTAATCAATGATTGCTTGGTGCAGGACATTATCGAAGGCACGTTTGATATCCACACCTACATTTGTCCGGAGTTGTGCCGAGCTACGGTGATCGCAGACATCTGTGGCAATTTGCAGGGCCACTTCTTGGGCGCACACGTGCCTGCGGAAGCCGATGAGTGTGTCTGCGAGATGGCCCTGGCTCTCAAGTTGCCATTCTAGGTCGGTATAACGTAAAGCTATTCCGTTCTGTTGTTATTGCAAAATGGCCGCCACCGCTCGCCCATTGGTCGAAATTTTTGAGGTCACGCCCATTTTGCCTGCCTGTCAAGCGACGACAGGAATGCTCAAAAACTTCCATGTCAAAGTGACGTTTACGCACTCAGTATGCTTAATTATGCCGAAGAAATCCACCAAATTCGTGGAATAACCAGCCATAGCCCCGTCCCGTTTGAAATACAAAATGGCGGCCTTCCTGATTGCGTTGGCTGCGGCGGCGGCTCGTCAGCTCGGGCGCGGTAGGAGGGAGCCCGAGGATGCGTCTGACATGTCAGACGATCTGTTTCGGCGGCACTTTCGCCTGAAGAAAGAAACTGTGCGGTGGCTGTATGACGAACTGGCGGAGGAACTCGGAGACGTGAGAAAAACAGCGCTGTCGGTGCAGCGACAAGTGTTGTGCGCGTTGCGATTCTTCGCAATGGGCAGCTTCGAAGCCTCGGTAGGGAGCGAGGAGACGATCGGCGTGACCCAGCCTGCGGTCAGCAAGTGTGTGCGACGCGTGGCGGTGGCAATCGTCCACGCCGGTGCCCACAACAAGTGCGTCCATTTCCCGAGCACGTCGGAGAAGAAGGCGGCCGTGAAGGAAGAGTTCATTCGATGCGGCTCCATTCCCGGCGTCATCGGATGCATAGACGGTAGCCTTATAGCCATCATCGCACCAAAGGGCGAGCAGAAGGCTGCATTCATGTGCCGCAAAGGCTACTACGCCCTCAACACAATGTTCGTAAGTATCTTAAATTTTGTCTAATTTGCCCACCATAGCAACGCGTGGCTTATGCTGCGCGCTCTCGTCAGATCTGCGACGCAGGCATGCGGATCCTAGCCGTCGACGCTCTGCGACCGGGGACAGACCACGACGCCCACGTCTGGAGAACTACGTGGTTGCGTCGTCGGTTCCAGGAGGGGTATATTGCCAAGGTCGGCGAACACTTCCTCGGTGAGCAGCGGGAAAATTTTGTACAGTTGCAATTCTGGCAGCATGCGGCAAAGCGTGCTCGCGCCGTAAGAGAATATTCAAGCCCGAACCCCTTATGTTATAGTAGGTTATTAAGTATAGGTGAGATGTAGAAATTTTTCAATGGTATCTGCACGAAACAAAGGGACAACACACCTGCGCTGTACTTTAATCTAATTTTCGATGTGAGTGTACAGTGCACGTGTTGTCACATTCTTTTTTACACTGATAGTCATTTGGGAATGAAGACTACACAAAGAGCTGCCTTGCTGCGAATGCTACTATGTCCCAGCTATTGTTATGTGTAATCACAGCTGCATCAGGTGCTCAGCCTTTATATTCCTTTATTGCAGCATTTCTGTTGTAGGTGCATTGTACATGACCCATGCTTCGCCTACTAAACTTTGTGCAGATTTCATACCATTTTTTATGATCGTGCCCCTGGAAGCGGCTACCCCCTGGAACCATGGCTCCTGACCCCAGTCACAGGCCACCCTCCCATACACACCGCAGAAGGCAGGTACAACACTGCACATGCTGACATGCGGTCCGTAGTGGAGCGGTGCATTGGGCTTCTGAAGAGCCGCTTCCGCTGCCTTCAGTGGTACCGCGGCCTCCACTACGAACCAGGCCGTGCTGCCAACCACGTTGCAAAATGCGCAGGGTTGCACAACTTGTGTCTTGACGAGGTAACGTGTTCGATGATGTTAGTGATGACAGTAGCAACAACAGCAATGGGGATGAAAGTGGCAACCCCTCCCCATAGAGAGCTCCCCGAGTGAGGGCAGCCCGCATGATGTACTTGAAAGGCTGTGCTGCCCGGGATAATGTTATTAGCTCGTTCGGCACGACACGGCAGCAGCACCAGCACTACCTACAAAGGGTGCGAAGACGGCTGCGTCGACAGCATCATCGGCAGCAGCAATAAACACGTGCCTGACACTGTAGGCAGATGTTTATAACTGCTGTCTACACACCTAATAGAGAGCAGGTACCAATGCGAAGAAACGTGTGCTATTAGTGGATAGCGTGCTGTTTTTTTATCGAATCTGCTCGATCATAACGAGCGTTTTCACGTGTCCTCTGCCAGTGAGCTGTCACTACCGGAGATGATTGCATCATTCCGGTAGCATCGTTCCGGTAGCTCATCCGGGAAATATCTGAAGCGCAGATGATCGCAAAATTGCATGATAAGTGTGTTAGCTTCCCGTCTCTGGCTCTCACAGAAAAAGAATTAAGTTTCTTGGACGCGGCATCACATGACTCGTAACTATGTTACATGAATTCGCACTTCATTTCCTTGTAAGCGCATGCGCGGTCTACACTGCCTGCCATGTATAAAATCGACGCAGTGGCACAATAAACTTAGTTGAAAGTTTGCGCTTGATATGTCGTCTTCTCTCACGTCCGTGTCGTTTTTCTGTCGCGCAATATCATTTATGCATCATTCCACTGCGACACTACAAGAGAGCCTTTCATTTAACACCTGTGGATAGAACACTTTGTGTTCACCAGCAGAATGTTTTAGCCACTTCTCTGGGCAGCTGGGGTTTGCCAAATGATTTTCTGCTGCTGCTTTTGCTTCTGTCATCACCGACACTCTCACCGCCATCTGCACTGTGAATGGGAGGATGTTGGTCTTCGTTTCCTCGCTTCCTATTTGGGCTGCTGGCAAGCACAACACTTCTCACTCCACCATATCTACTGTTCTCACGCACCTTGTAGGCCCTGCGCTGTTTCGCCACACATCCACCGCACAGTTCCTTGACATAAGGCCAAGTTGTGCCGAAAACGATCGCCTGGCATGTCAAGTGCGTTATTCTCCCTTCGGAGAGTGTACATATGTAAATAGTTCTGAAATTGAACGAACAATTCATTTCAAGTGCCACTTGCATTGTTTAAAATCGTTTATTTATATACGCATTGTAAATAAAACCATGTGATCCATTTTTAATGCCATCTTTCATCAAGGCAAATGACAGACAAGTACACAGAGCATGACTTCATTGCGCCAAAATAGCCGTGTACTACATGGGACCCAGTACACGACCAATGGGCCGTTGCCAGATGTTAAATTGCATAAATATGACAGAAGCGTAATTATGTTTCTTTTAACTCGCGCACAACAATTTATCTTCATCCAGCAGCTTAACAGCAAGAAAGATGTCTTGTCTACTATGTAGTCAGCATGTTTGTAGCACGAAATAGTTTCTTTTAAATGACAAGTGCCCGAATAAGATCACAATATAAAACAGCCATCACATGCTTTTAAGGAACGCCAAGTGAGAAAATGTTTGGCACTTCGACGGTATTTCATAAAACGGCTCCAAGAGCAGCCTAGGAGCGAATGTCAAAATAGTGGCCACATCGATGGCTCCATTATGTATGTCACAAACTGTGCTCAACTACAATGGGGACTAGATTGTATTGCTATCGTAGGTAAGGACACCTGAAATATCACAATAACTATCACAAGTAACAGGCGCTTGGTGTTCAAAAAATTCCAATTCGACCACTTTGCATTGCGTAGGCACGAAAGGTTTAGCATTGCAAACATGACATACATATGGCATGAAATTTCATTTCCAGTTATCACTGCGTTGTAGTAAAGTGCACCTCTATGTGTGCGAGACGATGTCGTAGTTGCCGTAAAAGTGATTGCAAAGTGTATTTTCCTTGCAAGAACGGTGCACATTGAAACATATCAGTACCATCAAAATAACAGTGAACAACACCTAACGAAAATAAGGCAAAAATTCTACATATAATTATAACGTCTCAATTGCACAAATAAATATAGACAAGAAAAGAAGTGAACTTGCGGAAAAAATACGATAAGGAACAGAAATGCGAAAATATGGCAACAATTCAACATATAAGTTATAACGTCTCACTTAGACAAATAAAAATACACACGAAAAGAAATGAACTTGCGGAAAAAATACCGTATGATTAGGAACAGAAATGCGAAAATATGTCAAAAATTTAGACATAATTTATATAACGCCTCACTTGGGCAAACTTGCTCTGCAAGTGAACATACACATGAAAAAAATTTCCTTGCTAAAACATATGATTAGGGGCAGAAATGTACGGAAAACAGTCATATCATCCTTTAGTGCTACAGACCAAAAAAAAAACATGAATTCGTGTTTCAAGGGACATCACAGAACTATCAGTTTTCGCTGCGATGGTCACGCATGACCTGCACATCAGTTTGCAAGGCTGACTACAAATCGGCACAACAGCTTGTGAGGTCGCATGGGAACCACCACCAGATGCTGCAGCACTAAGTGACGATATGGGAGGTGGGGGAACTGGCCCTCATGGCTGAGGCGGCTCGCGGAGGCGAGCCAGGGCAGCCAGGAGCTGGCGCACCGTGGTCGCAATGAGGCCAGTGGCCTCTCTCAATACACGCATCTGCTGCCAGCTGCTGCTGGACCTGCCGGGTCGCCCTCAGCTCCTCCACCAGCTGCTGGTGATGCTGCGAAACAAATTCACTTAGCTACAGGTTATGCAACGTAAATGCCTGATTCGCACTGTTTGCAAGTATTGCAGTTTCAGCAAAGTTACTCTTCAGGGCAGCGAGATCATTTACTTGTGACATGAGAAATGGCCGTGCAAACGTATATGGTCTGTTATGTTAAAAACATGTGAAACGTAGCAAATCCTACCAAGCTGCCTCTGCCTGTCAGAAGACAGTATTGGTGAATAGTTGAATTGTAAAACAAAATAGGATCATGCTGTGGGGATACATGAAACCATGGAAATGTTTGTATGTTGCTATGTGTTACAGAACACCTCAAAGGAGATGTATAAACGTGCATGAGCCAATGAGCCAAATGACTACAGATGCCTCTAATGTGTAATGTGGTTGTAATGTACATTACCATGCACACTCATCACCTCTTCAAAAAATGAGCTGGCCAAGTTGTACGTGCCTGCCTATTTTGCTGCAGAGGCAGCTGGTGGAAACTGGCAGCCTCCGCATTCGCTGCCTCAGCTAGCTGCCCCTGCTGTGCATACTCGGCGGCTGTCCTGCAGGCCGCATCCTCCAGCGGCTGTTGGCGGGATGGCCTGCGGTACTGCTGCCGAGCTGATGGTCCTTAAAAATAAGATTAATAAACAGGATAAAAAAAAATTTTCTCCGTCCTGCGTAGAGATTTTACTGGTTCATTATTAAGTGGAAGCCCAGAAAAATAATTCCAGCAACACACCGTTCACACTATGAACAGTAAATTTGCATAAACATAACGCACTACACCATTATAAAATACTACACTGATAGTACTTTTAGCTTGTACGCTACACAAGCTGTATTACAAATGGTGTTAATAGTCAAACAGATTATTGTTCCATTTTGCAGTGACATTTACACAGGCACTTTTTCTTTGCCATGTAACTAATATAAATACACAATTTCTGTTTAAAAGGTCTTAAGAGACACTGCTTTGTTGCTTTGAGGGATGTGTTCGTATTGCAATAGCTGCTGAAGTGCCTTACGTGCAGTGCCACTTGTCCCCTGCTCGGTCCCGATGGAAACGTGGGCAGCTGGTGGTGGGGAAGGGTGCACGCAGGCTTCTCCTCACTGGAGGTGTCCTGCTGGAACAATAAAGCACAGGGCATAATGTGATTAAGTTCCATCAACTAGTTGCAATGTCTATTTCACTTATAGTTTTTAAATCAGAAAATTCTGAATCCAGCATGTTACATAGTAGGGATTAGAGCTTTGACAAATCGTTGCTAATGCTTTACGGATTAACGAGCCATGAAATCTATCACAAGGTGTTTCTTAACAGAATTGCTTTAACAGCCGTAGGGCAGCATTTCAATTCTTGCAAAGTACGGATATCATGTGCTGCCATGTGTGCTGAATTGTAAGAAAACACGCACAAGCACACAACGGCAAAATATTCACCACGGTGTAACTGCCCGACATCGGTACACATAGCAACGAACATTGCTAAGCACCTCGGAGTCGTCGGCGAAGAAGTGCACCGGAGCGGAAGCTGGGCTGATTTGGCCAAGCACGTCGAGCACGCGGCCCTCCAGGCCACCCAGCTTCCCGCCTACCATCTTCCTGCAAATGCATGAACACCGTGAGCTTATACGTTCCGAAAATGTTGCTAGCCGCGGGCTCACCTCTTATCGGCGCCTACCTGCGCCGCGAACCTCCGGCAGTCATAGCATAGCACGGCCCAATAGGTGGGCCAGTGCCGGGATGCTTTGACTGCCGGACCGATCGCGTTCAGCGTCGCGGCAACCTCCTCTTAGAGTGCTTTTTTTGAGCACCACTCATACTTGGCGAGAGGCTTGTAGCGTCTCTCGCCAAGTATGGATGCTGCTCAATGAATTCAATCGGTATGGTGGCCTGCGCCACCGAAACTCGCGCGCTTTTGGCAGGAGCAGTCGCCCCCCCCCCCCTCATTTCTTCTTCACTCTTAATTTTCGCCGAACCACAGCAAATTAATACCAGCAAATCGTACCGTGCAATATCGTACAATGTGCCGTTAAAACATAACGGTTACATTCATTTAATGTGTTGTTATTTTATCACGCCGTAAGTGTTAGGTTAAATTTAACACAATTGAATGAAAACAAAAAAAAACTTTCCTGGTGCAAGTTATATCCAGCAGAAGTATCTGTACCGCACGCACGGGGGAATGTATCACTGCGCAGCAGTGTGTGGCAGAGAAAAGAAATGAGCCTCTGTTAAAGACCACCTTCGATTTAAATCAGGACCTACATTCGGAGATAGTTGCGATCGTTTATAGAAAACGTTTACTTACCAGCTATTTGTTGAGATGCCTTCGAACCTTCATCGATTCTTCCGTATCCTATGCGAATAAAAGCAAAAGTGAACACCATGCGATTACCGCAGATGTTCAGATGCTACTGCTCAGTCATTAAGCACAAGAAAGAATGATGTGTTTACTCACCGAGCACTACGCTTTCGCAGTCTTCACGATGTTGACAGCTTCCAAAAGTCTTCTCGGGCGAAAGTACCACGCACGCCGAGATTTCATCTAACCGAGCAGCGTTACGGGCAAAAATGCACCAAGTGCGGCCCACAGAAACGATCAGCTGTTTTCACGTAGCCGCCATCTTACGTGTGCGTAGCGAAATGTGTTGCATGCGGAATTGGCCCATGTGTGGCTATGACTCGAAAAATCAAAATATTTGTGTTTACTTTCCAGCGCGCTTCAACTTATCTTGCGTCAAAACATAAGAAAACAATTTAACTCTCAGCGACATACAACTGCTCTTTTATTAGGCGTTTATATCTAAATGTAACTTGCTATACGGTCCCTTTGCAAATAAAAAACAAGCAAAACATGCTTCCGGCAACGATAGAGGCTGCTGATTGGGCAGGTTGAACAACGTCGCTGGTTTCCGCCCCCCTACGCAGAAACAGTCGCGTCATTTTGACGTCAGGAGTTTGGAACACTTTTCGTTTGGAACAGAGTTACGTCATCGCGCCCCTAGCTGGTCATCAGGCCCATCTTTTCCATGAATTTTCCCACGCACGATGTGAGGGATATCGGTCGAAGGTTTTCAAGCGTGTTGGAAGGTTTGCCAGGTTTGGAGAGGAAAATAACTAAAGCTTCCTTCCATGACTGTGGAATGTTCCCAGACTGCCACGCATGGTTAAATGAGGTGTAGAAGGTGCTTCTGATGGTTTTCGGGCAAGTTGAGGAGCATGGTATATATCATCTGATCCGGACCCGGAGTGGTATTGCGTCGGAGCTGCATGAGTGCTAACCGCAGCTCCTGGAGAGTAAATACGGAGTCAATACCTTCTGGCTTGGTTGCTGATTGCGGAAAGGGTGCCAGTTTTCGGGCAAGTTGCGGAGCATGGTATATGTTATCTGATCCGGACCCGGAGTCGTATTGCGTCGGATCTGCATGAATGCTGACCGCAGCTCCTGGAGTGTAAGTACGGAGTCAATCCCTTCTGGCTTGGTTGGTGATTGCGGAAAGGGTGCAAGTTTTTGGGCAAGTTGCGGAGCATGGTATATGTTATCTGATCCGGACCCGGAGTCGTATTGCGTCGGATCTGCATGAATGCGGACCGCAGCTCCGGGAGCGTAAGTACCGAGTCAATCCCTTCTGGCTTGGTTGGTGATTGCGGAAAGGGTGCAAGTTTTTGGGCAAGTTGCGGAGCATGGTATATGTTATCTGATCCGGACCCGGAGTCGTATTGCGTCGGATCTGCATGAATGCTGACCGCAGCTCCTGGAGTGTAAGTACGGAGTCAATCCCTTCTGGCTTGGTTGGTTATTACGGAAAGCGTGCAAGTTTGGTGGGTTGAACTCCGGATAACATGTCTCTCGCAGTTCTTGGATAATTTCTCCTGTGGAGCGCCCGCTCTGCATTTGATATCGTTGGAGGGCGTAGTGAGGTTTGGCTTGGCCCATGAGAATGCGAAGATTTGCCATACTGTAGATGTGTGAAGCTGGCCATTGAGGTATTCACATGTTTGCCACCACCGTTGAGATGCCAGTTGGTTATTATTCTTTGCACGGCGCCACCAGCTCCCCAGTCTGTGGCGTTGTTCTCAGAGGGCTAAGAGGTGAGTGTCGACCTGGGGTTGATCTTCTGTGGCGGCAATGCCGGAAGCATGTTGGGATACAACCTGCAGTGCATTGTTTGTCCATTCTGTGGGGTTAGTGTTCTCATCAATCTCACCCAGTTCGAGTCGTTTACGCGCCTTGTTCCAGTCAACGAGACAGATGGTCTTGTGGCGGGGTGTCCGACCTGGCTTTTGTGTACGCAAGAGAAGCCGGATCTCAATAATAGAGGGATCGCTCCCCAGAGTGTCTTGGGTATTCTCCCATTGAATGTTGTAGCGGCTGATTGACCAAGTGAGATCAGGGTTTGTGTCCTTCTCACGTGAGTTCCTCAAACTGGTGGTAGTGGTAATGTCGTTTAGGAGTGAGACATTGTAGTTTGACATGAAGGTGTCTAACTTGAGGCCGAGCGCTGATGTTTGGTTATATCCCCAAGAAGGGTGTGGCAGTTGAAGTCTCCGAGGATTAGGACGGTATGGTGAGGTCTTGAGCGTTGCTGGGAGGGGTTGTAGCTTGATAACGGCCAGATATTTTGGTTTGACGTTCAATAACAGCTTATAATATCTAGACTGTGACCATGAACGTCTGTCCTCGTGCTCACGTGCTTAATAGTCGGTGTATTAATATGCATAGTGTCGAGTTGGATTGTGGGCAAGTAGCTCTTGACGCAAGTCACCGTCACTGTAGAAGTAAGTGGGTTTGACGTGCCCCGTTGTTTGTCATACTAGGAGCAACAAAATGTTCATAGCCAGCGAGGGGAAAGGCATCGTGGGCCTCCTGCAGAAGAAGAATATCCGTTTCTGTTTTCATGAATAGCACATGTTGCAGGATATGTTGTTTCTTGCGTCTGAAACCACGACAGTTCCATTGCCCTATCGTGAGAGATGCGGATGGTCGAATCGGGATCGGACGTGTTTGCCTAGAGTTAGTGGCCATGTTGTGATTCAGAAGGGTTATAGAGATGGGGCGTTTGTGTGGGTGCATAGTGTGGTCTATATGCTGGAGGCGGATGGAAATTTGCGCAAATTGGTTTGACAAGGGGGTTAGAGCGGTTAGAATGGCGCATTGTATCTGTTCAGTAATTATAGTTGCGATAGTAGATGTGATCGCTTGTTGAACGATGCGACGAATACGTACATCTAACTCCTCTGACAGAAGGTCTGAGTTAATGGGAAGGGCTGCGGAGTGGGGGCTGTTTGTGGGAGAGCTGTAAAACTCACCTTTAAAGGCGTAGACTGCGTCTGTCGCTGGTTAGGTAGCGCAGGCCAGTTGGGGTCATCAGCAGCAGGCTTAGGTTTAGGCAGTTGCTGCTACGAAGGACGGCGCGGACCATGTTGATCACATTGTGATTTAGCTGTCTGGCTCTGTCTGAAATCCACCTTCTGCTTGTGGGCGGGCTTCGGTTTCTGTTTGGGCCGATTTTGACTGGCCTTGCGGTTCTGATTTTAACTCCGGTTGCGACTGCGGCTACGGCTACGGCTGCAGTCGGTGTCGAGTGCCGAATACCGGCTGCTGGTTGGCACAACGAAGTCTTCTCGAGTAGAAGGTCGTGAGAGGTGGTGGGCTGCTTGGTGATTTGGATTGATACGTGTCGGTGGTTTGCGTCGGCGAAGAGCCTCCTCTGCAGCGCGGTGGTGTGGGCAGTTTGCGCCCGTAGCCGGGTGGTCACCCGCGCAGTTGAAGCAGCGCATATCGCACTCTTGAGGAGTTGTTGACGTGTCAGTTTCAGGGGGGAAACGTTACTCACAAGATATACAGCAAGAATATGTCGAGGCCTTGCGGCAGACATCATATCTGTGTTTCAGGCTGTAACATTTCCAGCACTGAAGGCATTCCGGCTTGGGTGGGTAGAGCCGGTAGCCCTCTGAAAACAGGATGGCGCTCTTTGGTATTTCAGGGCCCTCTACCGTGATGATTAGAGACGCCGTCTTGCCAAGTTGCCGAAAAGACAGGATTTTATGGCCCGGAATAAGGAATTCTTCCCGCACGGCACCTTCACAAAAGGAGAGTGGCACACCGCGCAGGATGGCGCGGGCGTTCTGTGGGTCGTTGGCGCAGTACGCACTCACAGGGTGTGATTTTCCGCAGACGTCCGCGGACTGTAAGGCGAGTAGTTTGGTGGTGGCCGATGCACGGTAGCCGACGAATTTGTAGGCTCAACTCGATTGGTGTTACTGAGGAGATGTTGAAGCCATCGGTCAACTTCACAACTATGGTGGTGGCCTCGTCCTGCCGTGGTGCTGAAGAGGACACGCACGTGAATGCTCCCTGTGAAGCGTCACCAAAGTCCATGCCCTGTGAGTTCAGCGTGGTTGATTGCATAGGCTGCGATGCAGTCGTAGCTGTCGAGGGCGGCGGATTCATGCCGAGCACGGCAGCGGCGGCGGCGAAGCGCCTGCAGTGAGGTGCAGGGTCGGGGGGCCCTGTGCTGGGGCCGGCCCAGGTCGCCGATGTTTGGGCGAGGCGAAGTCATCATCATCATCATCATCATCATCATCATCATCATCATCATCATCATCATCATCATCATCAGCCTGGTTACGCCCACTGCAGGGCAAAGGCCTCTCCCATACTTCTCCAACAACCCCGCTCATGTACTAATTGTGGCCATGTCATTCCTGCGAACTTCTTAATCTCATCCGCCCACCTAACTTTCTGCCGCCCCCTGCTACGCTTCCCTTCCCTTGGGATCCAGTCCATAACCCTTAATGAACATCGGTTATCTTCCCTCCTCATTACATGTCCTGCCCATGCCCATTTCTTTTTCTTGATTTCAACTAAGATGTCATTAACTCGCGTTTGTTCCCTCACCCAATCTGCTCCTTTCTTATCCCTTAACGTTACACCTATCGTTCTTCTTTCCATAGCTCGTTGCGTCGTCCTCAATTTGAGTAGAACCCTTTTCGTAAGCCTCCAGGTTTCTGCCCCGTAGGTGAGTACTGGTAAGACACAGCTATTATGTACTTTTCTCTTGAGGGATAATGGCAACCTGCTGTTCATGATCTGAGAATGCCTGCCAAACGCACCCCAGCCCATTCTTATTCTTCTGATTATTTCCGTCTGATGATCCGGATCCCCCGTCACTACCTGCCCTAAGTAGATGTATTCTCTTACGACTTCCAGTGCCTCGCTGCCTATTGTAAATTGCTGTTCTCTTCCGAGACTGTTAAGTGCGGCGGGCCAAAGTTCGTCCAGCGGTGACAGGGAGCTCTCAGAGTTCGGCGGAGCTCTCATTGCGGACGTCCGTTCGGGGCGAGCACTGAGCGCCGATCTTGAGGGTGAGTAGAAAGAATTCTGCGAGGGTCCAGCATGGTCTGGCTGAGGGCCTGCGTTGTGGCCACCTCTATGTATTCGTAGCGTGCTATCGCGTCGGTTGTCCTCCTGGAAACGCGCAGTAGCCCGTGTATTCGTGCCCTCAAGGTGCAGGAAGTAAGACCCGGGATGAGAGGAATGCTTGTAAGTAGGATGTTTTTGTGGCATGTACGGTATTATTTGGGATGAGTCAGGCATTTTCTACGCCGTGTATGTAAAAGCGAACTGTTTTGTTTTGTAGTGCCGCCAATTCACCACTGTCGCTGGTTTCGCGTCCACATGAATTATTCGTATATATATTTATATTTATTTATTTATTATTACCCTCTGGGCTTACAAGAAGTATTATAGAGGGGAGGGGCTTTCGTATACCAATACATATAACATAAATACAAGAATTGAATAACATAGTCATATCGCAAAGAAAATACAGCAACTACAGGTAAATGAGCCCGAAAGTAACACAGCAGAAAGAAACATTTAAAAACGAAATAACAAGAATGGGAAAATGAAAACATTGAATAGAAGCAGTGAAAGAAATGATAGCAATAGGTGACAATACGGTAGTGATGCAGTTTTGAATTAGGTTTATGATTCGTTTGTTAGGGTGCTGCGAAAACGGTTTGTATGTGTGATAGCGACCAGTGACGCATGCAGGCGGTTCCACTCAAGACATGTTCTCGGCAAGAATGAGAATAAGTAGGTGACTGTGCGCTGCGTAAGTACATGAACTTTGAAGCGATGATCGACTCGTGCGGAAATATAAGATGCTGGTGTAATGTACTGGGACTTGAGCTGGCGGTTATGATAGTAGATGTTGTGAAAGAGGAAGAGACGAGATAATTTTCTTCGCGAAGAGAAAAGGGGAATGCCAAGAACAAGTTTCATGTTAGTAACGCTAGCAGTACGATGATAATTGTTAAGAATGAATCGGACCGATCGATTTCTCACACTCTCATGGATATTTGTTAGAGTAGCATGCCCGGGGTCCTATATCGAGCATGCGTATTCGAGGTTAGGTCTGACATAAGTGACGTAGAGTTGTTGTTTTAGTTTCGGTGGAGCTAAATAAAAGTTGAGTCTGAGATAGCCAAGCATGCGGTTAGCTTTCGACATAATGTATTCAATATAGCTTTTCCATGAATGTGTCTTTCCCATATGCACTCCGAGATATTTGTAAGAAACTACTGCGTCAAGGGGATAGTATTAAGTACGTGAGCGGGGCAGGCTGACTGGTTAAGGGAAATTTTCATTGTTTTGCATTAGGACTGCTTAATTCCATTAGCCAAAGCGTGAACCATGCAGTAGTGATATTTAGATCATGCAGTAGTGGTAAAATATCGTTAGTGCTTTCAATTTTGATGTGTATAACACAGTCGTCAGCAAATAGACAAATGGAACTTGCGATTTGGTTAGGAGGACCATTGATATAAATTAAGAAAGTAAGGGCGCTAAAACAGAGCCTTGAGGTACCAACTGAACCGACCGGAACTTCAGGAGAATCATTACCATTAATGCTCACATATTGTGTACGGTTCGAAACTCTCGATTCCAGTTGAAGACCAGGGGATGAATATTTAGCAGGCCGAGTTTTAGTAAAAGTAAGTTGTGGTTAACTCTGTCGAAGGCTTTTGCAAAACCTAAATATATACAGTCTACTATAAATCCAGAATCTAGAAAAGTATGGAGATCGCTACAAAATGTTAACTGCATTTCGCATGAGAAGGACTTACAGAACCCATGTCGACTGTTATGAAAAATTCTGTTTGATTCCAAAAAGTTGACAAGATGGGAGCAAATGTGTTCAAATATTTTACATGGTACTGATGTCAAGGAAACAGGTCATATTTGTATGGGTTATGGGTATCGCCTGACTTATAAAGTGGAACCGCCTTACGTTTTTTTTTCGATCTCTGGATAAGGAGCTATTGTTCAGTGATTTTGTAAAACTCAGGTATATTATAATGTAACTATATTCGGTAGTACCCTGCAAAAATTGCGACGTAATGCTATCAATACCGCACGAAGAGTAAGTTTTTGGATTGTTTATAATGGAACGGATACCAGATGAGTCGAGTAAAATCGGTCCCATTAGAAGAAGGCTGGATGCTATGAATGGCGGAGAACTGCGAGAGCGAGTGGGACAAAATGAATGGGTGAAAGCGATGTGAAGTATAGAAGCACAATGACGGCTTGAGATTATTTCGCCTAATCCAATAGTAAGTGTTATAGCTTGAATGTCGCGGCTTTTCACTGCGTTCCAAAAGCGTTTCGGATTCTTTGTGATTAACGATGGAAGCGTAGTGTTATAGAAATTAAACTTAGTATCTTTTAAAGCATTGGAGTAGACTTTTGCTGCGACAGCATAAGCGGACCACTTGTCAGTAGTTGACGACGGTTTTGCAGCACGGAAAACTCTGACTTTTTTGTTAGGTAGTCGGTTAAGGTGTCTAGTGTACCAGGGCACGTTATATGATTGATAAACCTTACTTAAGAGAATTTATTTGTTTAGTGGATGCATCACTTTATCTTTCAATGATGCCCACAATTCTTGGACTGATGCGTCGGTGTAAGATATAAAAAAGCTGTAGAGGAAGGCAAGAAAATCGGTGTTGATAGCGTCAAAGTTAGTTTTAGTATGATCTCTGATAAGTTTAAAGTGTTTGCTCCTTTTAGCGGTTGGTACAGAGATAGAAAAATGTGTCACGTCGTGCTACTGAGCCCGGGTAAGTGAGTTATTGTTGATACAACTGCAGGGGATAATGTTAGTATCAAATCTAGTAAGGCTGATGTCGTGGAAGTAACACGCGTAGAAGGACGGACTAGTTGGGATAAGTTGAAATCCAAACATGTGGTTAGGAGGCTACTAGATTCGGCGGAAGCAGGTTCTGCAAGAAGACATAAATGAGACCATTGCATTGATGGAAAATTAAAATCAAATAGAAGAAAAACTGGTACACCGGGAAATCGGGCTGAAATTTGGCTTAGGCAACCATGAATTGCCTCTGAAGAACTCTTGGAGTTAGGCGGGCGGTAAGAAATTCGAAAAACCATCTTTCTAAAAGAAATCGTTGTGCAAAACCACACTATTTCTAAATTGAATGGAATGTTCAAAAGAGAACATTCAAAGCATTAATTCGTGGCAATGAGGACACCGCCACCCGTTCTCTCAGAGCGGTCACAACGATATACGGTGAATCTTTTCTCGCACTAAAATGTTCATGGGTTGAAATTTTGTCAGATATCCAAGTCTCAGTCAGCAAGATTATATCAGCATCTGTATTATTAATTAAGGCATTTAGACCGCCGCTTTTCGGGATAAGACTCCGAGTATTGGCGGAAGCACAGAGAGCACTGATGGTGTGCCACCTCCCCTCGCACTGTCCTAACTAGCGTCAGAGTAAGCACTGCCTGAGCGGGTCGCTCTCGGGGAAAGGGGATGAGCACTTGGTGAAGTGGTGTCGGGTTGTAAGGAAGGTGCTTCGCAGACGAAATTCTCGGAAGCATCCGACATGTAGCACTTTTTGTTTGCATATAGCCTTTTGTGCCGCAGTTTGAAAGGCGTTTTTAGACCAAGGCCGAATTCCGCGACCTTCTTACGAGCGTGGCGAGTTCGTGCGGAGAAATCTTCAGTAATGCTAATGCCACGACCCTGCAAGGCAGACCACTTTGATAATAAAAGTTCTTTTGATTTGAAGCTGGGAAATTTAGCAATGAGTGGCTGATCTTTACCTGCGACATATCTGCCTATTCTGTGCGCACGTGCTATGTCTTCAGATGCTAGGTGAATGTCTAGCTTGTCACAGGCCATAGCGATAACTTTTTCTTCAAAGTGGCAAGCGTTCTCGTCTTAATTGTCTCATATGCCGTAAAGCAGCAAGTTGTCTCGTCGAGACCTATCCTCGGCTTCGTCAAGGCGGCCTCGTAGCTCAGTCGGCTCTTGTTCCATGCAATTTAGTGATTCACATGTGTTAGCTGCTGCAGAGTTCATCATCATCATCATTAGCCTGTTTGCGCCCACTGCAGGGCAAAGGCCTCTCCCCTACTTCTCCAACAGCCCCGGTCATGTACTAATTGTGGCCATGTCTTCCCTGTAAACTTCTTAATCTCATCCGCCCATCTAACTTTCCGCTGCCCCCTGCTACGCTTTTCTTGTCTTGGAATCCAATCCGCAACCCTTATTTTCATCGGTTATCTTCCCTCCTCATTACATGTCCTGCCCATGCCCATTTCTTTTTCTTGATTTTGTGGCGACGAGCTACCACGAAGACCGGTAAAGTCTCGGGCTCTTGCAGGAGAGGAAGAAACGACACTCGATCTCTTATCGTGGCATTCTTTTAATTTATCTCCTTCGGAACGCTAGCCCGCGCCGGAGCGTGCCAGCCGCTCGAGCCTCGTGTAGACGCGAGCGTCTACGTCATCTCTCGTGCGACGCCAATGGTGCTGCCGCTACAGAGGGCTCCCCCCTAAAGAGGAGGAAGGTTCGACGAACCATGGAAAGTCCACGTGACGCGGCGTGTCTTGGCGTTGGTCTTGGGTGTCACGTGCGCAGGCGGCGGTGAAGGATGGAGCAGGGTCGCGTCGCATACTGGTGGAGCTGATGGCGCGGGTGCTTCGATGTAGGCGGGTTTTAGACGTTCCAGGGCAATCGTGTCTGATCGGCCGTTGACATTTCCAACAAACGTCGTCGGACGACGCTCTAGAACACAATATGCAAAGGCTATTGTGCAAAGGCTATTGTGAAGCCTTTGCAGGCGTGCGGAAGCCTGCGAAGGCTTCCGCAAGCCACAGTTCCGCACGAAAACGTGGGTAGCAGAGGTGAGTGCGGGAGAAACGCACGGGGACCTTGCTTCTTGTGAACGTGTAGGCACGGGACGTATCTGGCTGAAGAAAGCTTGCAGTTCGGCAACGTAGTCGGCAGGTGATGGCATAGGGGTTTTGGTGGTGGCGACAAAGAAATCGCACGGAAGGCGTAGGTGAGTGCTGTAGACTAGCTGAGCACAAGAGCAACCTAGGTCACTCTTGAGTGCGGCTCTGATGCCAAGTAAGACGAGGGGCAAATGCAGGACCCACTTCTCCGGCGATTCATGTGCCATAAGGGAGGCCTTGAGATGCGAGTGAAAATGTTCAACTAGTCCATTGGACTGCGGGTGGTAAGCAGTTGTACGAAAACGTGTCGTTTCGAGTAGTTTGAGTAGCTCGTTGAAGTGTGCTGAGTCAAACTGTCGACCGCGATCTGTGAATATTGTGGATGGGCAGCCGAACCTTGCGATCCAGGTAGACACGAAAGCTGATGCAACAGTGGGCGCTGAGATGTCAGATATAGGTGTAGCTGCTGGCCACCGTGTATGACGGTCGATGCATGTCATTATGTAGCAGTAACCTTTCGAAGGTGGAAGAGGGGCGACGAGGTCCAAGTGTCAAAACGAGCATCCGGTGGAAGAAAAGACTTGGCAGGCGGAATGGGGTGACGCTGGATCTTCGAACGTTCACACGACAAACAGCAGCGAACCCAGTCGCGAACTTGTGCGTTTAGCCGAGGCCAAACGAAACGACTGGAAAGAAGCTTCTGTGTCGCGCGTATGCCAGGGTGCGACAGGTTGTGCACGGTTTCGAATAGACGTCTGCGAAGCGATGCCGGAATGTATGGTCTAGGTGTGTCGTTAGAAGTGTCGCAGACGACGGACGTACCATCTGGGGTCACAATGACGTCTTTAAATTTCAGGAACGTTGGCGAATTCCGGAGTGTACGAAGTTCAGTGTCGTCACGCTGTTGACTGGCGAGTAAGTCGGCCTCGATGATGAAAGGTTCCCATGGCTAAGTGGAAACGACATTTACACGACTCAGAACATCAGCTGGAACGTTTTCGGTGCCCTTGATGCGGCGGAACGTTGTTGTAAACTCGGAGATGTAGGAAAGGTTTCGAATCTCGAGGGGCGAGTAAAAGGACGCCGAACGATTCGTTGCGTGTACAAGGGGCTTGTGGACAGTCAAGACAGTGAACGCACGGCCTTCGAGGAAATGGAACGCACGAGATATGACGTAGATGCTCGCGTCTGCAATTTCAACTAAGATGTCATTAACTCGCGTTTGTTCCATGACCTGATCTGCTCTTTTCTTATCCCTTAACGTTACACCCATCATTCTCCTTTTCGTAGCTCGTTGCGTCTTCCTCAATTTAAGTAGAACCCTTTTCGTAAGCCTCCACGTCTCTTCCTCGTAGGTGAGTACTGGTAAGACGCAGCTATTATACACTTTTGCCTTGAGGGATAATGGCAACCTGCTGTTCAAGATCTGAAAATGCCTGCCAAACGCAGCCCAGCCCATTCCTATTCTTCTGATTATTTCCGTCTCATGATCCGGATCCGCCGTCACTACCTGCCCTAAGTAGATGTATTCCTTTACCACTTCCAGTGCCTGGCTACATATTGTAAATTGCTGTTCTCTTCCGAGACTGTTAAACATTACTTTAGTTTCCTGCAGATTAATCTTTAGACGCACTCTTCTGCTTTGCCTCACCAGGTCAGTGAGCATGCATTGCAATTGGTTCCGTGAGTTACTAAGCAAGGCAATATCATCAGCAAATCGCAAGTTACTAAGGTATTCTCCATAACTTTTATTCCCAATTCTTCCCAATCCAGGTCTCTGAATACCTCGTGTAAACACGCTTTAAACAGCATTGGAGAGATCGTATCTCCCTGCCTGACGCCTTTCTTTATTGGGATTTTGTTGCTTTCTTTATGGAGGACTACGGTGGCTGTGGAGCCGCTATATATTTCAGTATATTTACATACGGCCAGTCTACACCCTGATTCCGTAATGCCTCCATGAGTGCTGAGGTTTCGACAGGATCAAACGCTGTCTCGTAATCAATGAAAGGTGTATATAAGGGTTGGTTATATTCCGCACATTTCTCTATCACCTGATTGATAGTGTGAATATGGTCTGTTGTTGAGTAGCCTTTATGGAATCCTGCCTGGTCCTTTGCTTGACAGAAGTCTAAGGTATTCCAGATTCTATTTGCGATTACTTTAGCAAATAGTTTGTGGGGAACTGACAGTAAGCTGATCGGTCTATAATTTCCCGAGTCTTTGGCGTCTGCTTGCTTATGGATTAGCATTATGTTAGCGTTCTTTCAAGATTCCGGTACGCTCGAGGTCATGAGGCATTGCGTATACAGGGTGGCCAGTTTCTCTAGAACAATCTGGCCACCATCCTTCAACAAATCTGCTGTTACCTGATCCTCCCCAGCTGCCTCTCCCCTTTGCATAGCTCCCAAGGCTTTCTTTACTTCCTCCGGCATTACTTGTGGCATTTCAAATTCGTCTAGACTATAGCTATACTCTCTTCCAATATTGTCGTGGGTGCCACTGGTGCTGTATAAATCTCTATAGAACTCCTCAGCCACTTGAAAGATCTCATCCATATTAGTAATGATATTGCCGGCTTTGTCTCTTAACGCATACATCTGATTCTTGCCTATTCCTAGTTTCTTCTTCACTGCTTTTATGCTTCCTCCGTTCCTGAGAGCATGTTCAATTCTATCCATATTACACTTCCTTATGTCAGCTGTCTTACGCTTGTTGATTAACTTCGAAAGTTCTGCAAGTTATATTCTATCTGTAGGGTTAGAGGCTTTCATACATTGGCGTTTCTTCATCACATCGTTCGTCTCCTGTGATAGCTTACTGGTATCCTGTGTAACGGAGTTACCACCGACTTCTATTGCTCACTCCCTAATGATGCCCACAAGATGTCGTTCATTGCTTCAACACTAAGGTCCTCTTCATGAGTTAGTACCTGTTCTGATAATACCTGTTCTGTACCTTGATCTGGAAGTCCTCTATTTTCCCTCTTACCGCTAACTGATTGATCGGCTTCTTATGTACCAGTTTCTTCCGTTGCCTCCATAGGTCTAGGCTAATTCGAGTTCTTATCATCCTATGGTAACTGCAGCGCACCTTGCTGATTTGCTTATTTATCCCTCACCATTTGTGTACAGCCCCCAGTCGCTTCCTTCGGGCGACCAGTGACACAATACTACAGTACTTGAGGAATATGGTTTCTCGTATTGCACCCCGGGGCACGACAATCCTTGCAGCGTCACTCACCTAGGAGCAGTGCCCATTTATTTATTGGTCGCCTGAGTAACCATCATCTCGCCACAACTCGAACTTCCGGTGGTCGTCGCTCACCTTGAGATCGCATACTTCCTCCTATGCGAAGTCGACCGAGCGCTACGGATCCAGGAAACTAATCAAATGCCCTAATGGGATCACCGCAGTAAGGCAGGCGCGAACTGCGCCTGAACGAACTATTCATGTCCTCGACCGTTCTTGCCTCCGAACCCTATAAAAATGATTCAAGTCTGCTTAGAGGGTGTCCAAACAAGTGCGCCTAGCATACTGGAAATGTATCGCTATTCATCAAAAATTTCGTTGTTCGCTTAGAAAAGATATGACGCCGCATGTACGAGTGCCATTGCATAGCGCTATCGCCAAGCTCATCCATTCGCTATAGCTGTATGCGCCGCCTCAGTGCTCAGGAATCGTGTGGTCTACACTCGCCCACAAAATGTTGTCACGTGGTGGTGACGTTGAAGAGCAGAGTAGCAATACTGCGAAAGACAAAACTAACTTTTATTGGGCAAACCTGTGCCCACAAAAACAGGCTACACTTATAGCACAACGATAGCGGCGAACACAGTCGGCGATCCAGCTGTTATAAATCAGTCGTCGAATGTTCCAGAGTAATCGCTCGGACCCACGTGCCTTCCACAAAGTTATACAGCATTCGCGTCGCGCACACATGCGATCAGATTACACATGGTTCGGTGACAGACAGCGGGTGGAAGCATCGATAACATTCCAGAAACTTCCGATACATGCAGGCGCGGGCTTCGCGATAACATTTGTTAGGCGGTGAAACGTGTCGCCCGATAAAGGCAAGTACACCTGTCAATACCCCCCGTTAAAAAGCATCGACCCGATGCTGCACACAAACGAAAGTAACAAAGCAGCCCTCGCAGCAAAGAAAACAACAAAATAAGAAAAGATCGTCAGCGTCCGAAAAAGTGCTTAAGCCGCACCACGTGGACCACTTCAGATCGTGCGTGGCGCCACTATGAATGCGAAATGCCGCCTGGCACGTCATCATAGTCCAGTGCGCCAATACGTCGGATGACCTTGTAGAGTCCGAAGAAGCGTCGAAATAGTTTCTCACTCAGCCATCGTCGGCATATCGGGTTCCATACCCAAAGACGGTCGCCGGGCTAATACTCGACGAAGCGTCGTCGGAGGTTGTAGTGTCGGCTGTCGGTACGGTGCTGGTCCTTGATCCGTAGGAAGGCGAGCGGTCGGGCTTGTTCGTTGCGCTGAAGATAGGTAGCGACGTCAAGATTCTATTCATCAGTGACGTGCGGCAGCATGACGTCGAGCGTCGTCGTCCGATTCCTGCCGTAAACCAAATTGAACGGTGTGATCTGTGTTGTTTCTTGCACTGTAGAACTCCTCAGCCACTTGAACTATTTCATCCATGTTAGTAATGGTGCATATTTGGAAGATGGTTAACCCTAGTTTATACGCTTTGCAACCGCACAGTGATGTCAGTTACAGCAGCAGAAACCGTCTCGTGGGAAATGTTAAGATCCGCCATTGGCTGTGACATACTGGATAGCTTAGATTCGATTGTAATACAGCGCTCATTTGCACTTTGATCATCAGAATTAGTTCCGCAATGGCCTCGTCAGGCCCCGGATTTTCTTCAGTGTCGCCGCAAAGCAAAAGTAGTAAAGAACAGAAAGGTTTCAACAATGCTTCTGGGCACGGAAGCACAACTGCAAATGGATCGGATCGTCAGTCTCTTAACGTTTACAAGGTAGAAGAAAGGGATCACCAACCTGCACAACAAAAAAGATGCGTTGTGAGTCCTTCATTCTGCTTGTGCCTCTGTGCCCACTAGCGAGGGTCGAAAGTGGTGCGTGGTTTTAAACTGTGCGTTACTGCACATGACAATGTCGCTGACGCTGGACAGCGTTTCTCGAGTTTCGGGCAAAGAATGACGTCAGAAAGTATGGGCGCTGCGCTCTCTACAACTCACGCGAAGATTCAATGGCGTCGCAATTGATAACCAGACGTGTCAATGTCGAGCTGCAATAAGGGATTTGGACATTAGGAAGCGTTCCATGATCCGGGCCATCTCTTCAAAGGAGGCCCAGAAGCTGCACTACAAAAAGATGCGCTTTGAGTCCTTCATTCTGCTAGTGCCTCCGTGCCCATATGTTAGTACCAAAATCACACTTGCTTGTAATTAAATTTTTTCTGCTGACGTCGTCTGGCGGAGCTTTGTAAGGGAACTACTGCTGCTTACCTGGTGACAGAGCGTTGGATGAATGTACAAAAAGCCCGCAACCAACATTTATACAGAATAAAATAAACATTTCCTCATTTCTCAAGGCGAATTGCGTCTTTACGAAATTGCACGTGGCACATAGATAGAGTCTTCTAAAGATTGTTCACAATCAGTTTTGATAATAAAACGATTTCGCACGAAGATCGCGCGTGGTTGAGCTGTAGAAGCGAACAACAACAAAAAAGGCCGATCAGCACAGCACGCGTACAATCTAGCGTTCAAAACACCCGCGTCCAGAACCGAAGTGTGGTTCAGCTATTAACGCCGACGGCTTAGTGCACTGCAGACAATTCGGCCGCAGGGCGCTACGGGAGTATCCGCTCTTGTATAATTTCTTTCTCTAGGGTATGGCCATCACTTGGCTGCAGCGTTTACACAATCCAGCAGGTCGCCTTGCTCGCCGGATATTAACATTGTAAAAATATCATGATACCATCGAACATAACACTGGTGCACAAAACAAAATTGCTCACGCACTCTCGCGTGCGCCTTTGCCAGAGCCGTCTTCTACCCAGGAGCCACCTTCTCTCGCGCTGCTGCTGCGACAGACCCGCGACTGGGTGCCTTGGTCATCAGAAAGTGCCTCAGAAGTACTTCAGTTTGGCCTAGTGTGTGTTTATTGCATATCATATTGGCCGCAAATGAAGATGGGGACCACGGAAGAGAACACAAACACCGCCCGTGTCGATGTTGCGTTCCCTTCCGCTGTGCCCGTGTTTATTTGCGATCGATATGATATGCAGAAAGCGGCTCGCCGAGGCGCAACAGAAAGACGGCCTCTGCCGGCGCGTCCTCGAAGAGCAAGGTGGCTCTGGTGCGCTAGCGTCTACCGCCGGTGATTTCAATTCTTATGTACTCACTGCCGATTGCCTTCTGCTTCGGTATATTCCACTAGCTGACGAGTATGACGGTAACGCCTCATTTCGCATAGTCATCCCGAAAAGTCACAGAACAGTCTTCATTAGTTACTTGCACGACGCTGATATGGCTGGTGACAGTTCTGGTAGGAAGACTTATGATAAATTATGTCAGACTGATACTTGGCCAGGCATACGGCAGGACGTTTTACGATATGCATGAAGCTGTTCAATTTGTGAACAGGTACGACCACGTGGTAGTCTGCCACCGGGATTCATGCAGTAAGTTCTTAGTCAAGACCCCCACAATATTGTCGCGTCCGACGTGACGGGACTTTCCCCCGTACTTGGCGAGGCAACCGCTACCTATTGGTGGTTACTGACCACTTTACGAAGTGGGTTGACTTATACCTACTGCATGCACTTCACGGAACAATTGGCGCTGTCTCCTGGGTGTCTTTTCGCGTTTTGGTTTCCCACCGCAACTGATAACCGACAATGCCAGTTACTTAACGAGTCGCACATTCGTGAAGACATGTTCTGCTTTCGGCATCAAACACAAACAGACACCGTCATACCATCTGCAGGCTAATATAAGCGAATACATCAACAGAAACCTGATGTAAAGGCTTAAGGCACATACACAGACACAGCGCTTCACTTTGAACTATAGATTTTGTTTTCGCACGCATGGATAAGTATATACCGTACGAGCGGAAATAAACGTAACAGCAAAAAAGAACATTCAGTGGTGAATTTCGATAGACCGTGCACCTGTGCATGGCATGGGGAAAACACGTACTGCAGTGGTCACAAAGATCAACCGAGGAATCGTATCTCCTTTTCAGATAGCGATACCGAAGGCTTGATTACGCACTTTTCGTCTAATTTTGCGATCTCGTAAGCCTCCACAATCTCCCTCGTCATCCTTATGTGAACCCTATACAGGATGGAAGTACTTTCAAAGATGGGCTTGCAGGAACAATCTCGGCAGTGAATACCTAAATGACTGGAGAATACCCTAGTGACGTTATATCGATGCTCTTTTAATCTCTCATTGATGCATCTGCCGGTTGGACAAACATACGTTCTTCCGCATGAAAGTGGGATGGCATAGACAACGTTATGAGTACAGGTTACAAATTGTTTGCGATGTTGAGTAGAACATGCGTGCCTTTTGTTATTCTCTGTGTTAACCTCTTTGCATAGCTTCTGCAGACACTCAGGGGCAGTGAAAACCACGTCCACCCCGATTTTTCCGCTATTCTTCTTTCATGAGGAAGAACGTGTGTTGATCCAACCGGCAGTCCAACTAATCCATACCTCGGTGCTAAAATATTTGGCCTATTCCGATAATTGTCATTTCGTGAATGCACCACGTATGGAGCTTAGAACCACTGTCACTGTTACTCGTGAGCAATTGCATGATGCTCGGCTTGCGTAAACACGTTAATATAACCCGCACCGCCGTGAGTTTTGGTATCAAACAGGTGACCTAGTATTACGTCATCCGCATCGTTTGAGCAACTCGGCTAAGAGGGTTTCGGCGTCTTTAGCGCCTCGTTCGAATGGTCCATTTGCAATTTCATGTAAGCTGGGTACTTTATCTTACCGCTTGGAAGACGCCACAACAGGCACCATAGTTGGACCATGCAAGTCTCGGAGCTGAAAGGCTATATTTCGCTCCCTTCTTACGCCTCACGGTATTTTCATGAGCGTATCCAGCTTTTCTGGACACAAGGGTTTAGTTCGCATGAGTGCCACCACGTGGCGTACTTACCCCAAAGATATCAAACTTCCCGCGGTGACGCGTGATGACATCAACCAAAAAAATTAAAAAAAAATAAACGCTATCCCTGCGCCTTGAACTTCGCCACAATGCTTGTCCCGCCGGTGTTATCAGTGTTCTTGATCAAGCGTATTCGCTCGTCGCCTGGAAAACACTCGTAATCCTAAGAGCGTTTAGTCGAGACGAGCAACGGTTGATCCTGGGCTTTTGATGCGGTTCTTTTCTTCTATTTTTTTTCTTTTCCTATTCTTTGTTTTTCATGCTACGGAGTAAAGAAGCTAGCCTAACCGTCAGAAGCACTTCGGGGCAGCCTTTTTTTCAGTCGGCACACATTGTTAACGCCCGAACATCGCACAGACACCCGCCGTGGTTGCTCAGTGGCTATGGTGTTGGGCAGCTGAGCACAAGGTCGCGGGATCGAATCCCGGCCATGGCGGCCGCATTTCGATGGGGGCGAAATGCGAAAACACCTGTGTACTTAGATTCAGGTGCTCGTTAAAGAACCCCAAGTGTTCCAAATTTCCGGAGTCTTCCATTACGGCGTACCTCATAATCAGAAAGTGGTTTTGGCACGTAAAACCCCATAAATTTTTTAACATCGCACAGCGTCTACTAGAGACGCCGTCGTGGACGGATTTTGATTTTCCCCTATCGAATTCGTTACGGTGCATACAATTATTTCACTAGCGACTTCGCAATGCGCACTCATGGGCTACCGCCGCAGCTGCAAATGTAGATGTGCTTAAGTATTAAGACATATACATGGATATGTTGGTTTTTCGCCTTGACGCAAAAGTCACGACACAAGAGTTGAGCAAACTGTCCCTGTGTCGTCGCAGGGTGTGAGACCGGGCTAGTTGGTACCGGGTTAGTTGGTTGGTAAGTGACTAGCGCAAGAGTGGACACAGGACATTAAAGAGGCGACAAGGATAAGCGCGAACTTCCAACTGGGCGCTTGTCCTGGTAGCGTCTTTAGTGTCCCCTGTGCACTCTTGCGCTAGTCACTTCAGTCTGTATCGTCATCCGTTAGCATGCTATGGCCGAAACTGCTCGCAATATTAGGTCACATTTACTGGCTACCAGGCAAGGTACACCCTTGAGTACGACATATACAGTACTTGCAGTTAGTTTCCAAAGTAGTCTCCTATGGCGGTTATCCACGTGCGTGAAGCAACAACGCTATTTAAAATTATTGTGCAGTAATATATGCGAGTTTGCATGTTATCCACATTCTCTACCATGTTGCCATTCCGCCTTTATTATATAGCCGCAATGTAGACTAGCAGCTATCGAACGCCATAAAGGCTCTCCACATACTCAAAGACCTCGCGCACAACTCTGACACTTAGTTGTATTCAAGAGTTGTGCGACTGTCCAGGACATCCTTAAGGAATGTTGCATAACACATTATGAGGTTTTACTTGCCAAAACCGCGATTTCATTATGAGGCACGCCGTACTGTAGGATTCGGGAATAATTTAGACCACTTGGGATTTTTTAACGTGCGCCTAACCCTAAGTACGCGGGTTTTCGCATTTCACACCCATTGAAATACGGCTCCCGTGGTTGGGATTCGATCCTGAGACCTCGTGATTAGCAGCCGAACCCAATAAAAGTTAAGCAACTACGGAGGGGAACGAATGTTGCAGTTTGAGGAAGGTGACAGCCGGCACGTGAGACCATTTGTTCCCATCCTTATTGCGCGAGAATCGGTACCATCTGTCGAAGAATGACACCGTAGAATGCACCGTATTCAATGTGATGGAGTCCGCGTCCAATATTTCAGACCCGAATCATACTGTAACTACTGACGACCAGGCATCTCGCTAAGACGTGCAGTCGCTTGACAGCTGCCGAGCGCTGGCATCGGCCATAGGTCCTACTTGAGCTTTGTTCAACACTTGCCACATTCTCGCCTTATTTCGCACCATTGCTGAACTTCTTCAACAGCCAATTTATAGTTGCCAAAATTTGGCCACCCTGTCAACATTATGGTTTCTTATTTTTAAGTTATTTTTTTATATATAGGCTAATGCTGTCCTGAAATTTCCAGTAATTGCACCTTTCCCAAAATGCCCGCATTTTTGTCGGCCTCTGTTCATATATTGGAGGATTTGTAATAGACGTGGAAACCATTGCGTGGCCCCCTGACCAAGCTGCACAAAAAGTCATTTTATATCCCTGAGGTCTTGTGCAAGCTGCTGCCTTCATGCCGTTCATCAACCTCCTGATTTCCCTGTCAACTGTATCCCATTTTGACGACTCCAATCCCACGGATGTTGGCAACGATATAATGTCCATGGGATTAAAGTCATTTAAATAAATTATACTGTGGATACGACAGCCGCTTTTGCTCACTGTGAACGGAAATATTGCGTAATGAGCGCCATTCTTAAGCATTTACATTTGCAGTCAAAAAATTATGCGGATCCCATGTATGTGCGAATCGATGTAAGCAAAGCTTTCTGTATTTGTTGTCATTGTCATACGTATACTCCACAGGGTATGCAGGCACTTTCTAATGAAATACTGTCAATGTTTGCCTGATTGCGCCTGACAGTGTGATGCAAATAAACGGAACTTCAACTCATTTTCTCAGAAATAAACGCTGAATGAAATGCTGACGTCATCCAAAACGAGATCAACAAGCGCCGTAGTGCTCGATCTTATGGTTTCCCTATTCGTAAGCTTACATTCGCGATTTATTTATTTTTGTAGGGTTGGGGGGGATGTGCTCTTGTACCCTAGAGATGTCCCTCAGACGTCTCTGATGTGCTTGTTTTTATTCTCAAGTGCCCAATGAAAACTCTCATCGCTGCAACTTCATGATGTCCTGGTGGTAGGCCACCATGGCGTGTCGCGCAAGTATGACCCCGCTGATTCATTTGGGTTGACATATACTATTTTGTGCGTCATGCTTCGCCACATTCATTTTTCAAAACTATGCCAGATCTCGAAAAGGGCGGCCAACTCACTACGTCCCTTTCCTCTGTTTACTTCCGCAAAGTGTGGGTTTATCGCTGTGGTTACCAAATACGCCCATCGGTATGCTACCACTCAAGCCTTTCTGGCAGCTGAGCAACTGAAGTGGCAGGCTTTATTCAATATGGCGTCGACGTTCAATATGGCTATCCTCAATTACTTTTCGCGGACTTCGCTCACCGCCTTCTCTCCAGTGTCATCTCTTACGCTACTCGTTCCTGCTAGACACAACACAAACACGCAACGGCCTTTATGAAGTATCAATTACACGCTAGTTGACATAGTGCCGATGTATGTTTCCGCTGAGCACCGGGATTGGAGCGTGGTCCTGTCTATATGGTGACATTATCCGTCTACAGCCTCGCTCAACAACACCGCTCGTTACTCATCACGTTTTCTTTTTTTGTCGACGAGAGCATAGTGTATTTCCTCTGAATGTGCTTTCGGCTTTAGGTGTGACCTTGCACGCTCGCTTATTCTGTTACATTGACGGCAACCGTTGTCGTCAGGCAGCCGCCTCATTCTCAGCTTCGCAGTCACCAGAGAGCACAGAAAGCTCTCTTCACAAACAAACAAACCAATTTCTGTTTATCTGCCTTCCCACTTCACGTATTTGCCGCAGACGCAGGCAGAATGGATGCAGAAACGAAAGAAAAGTAAAGACTGCTTGAGCCGCCAGCTGACACATGACCTTAAATTTGGCAGGTTATTCGCATAGGAGGGGGGGGGGGGGAGCGCATGTAGGCTTGCGGCTGCGTGCAGATTGTGGGTCGCCTTAGCTTTATTGTAAATTTGCTTTCACCGACTCTTTTCAGCTAGAACTGAAATGCCGGACAAAAATGAGACCTACCGTTGAATATTTTTTTCTTGTTTTCTAGGTTTAAACCAAGAACGCTCATTTACACAAATAGTTATTTTTTAAAGGAATGGCATAAGAATACTATATTTCGAGGTCATGTCGTTGTGCCAATACGGGCCAGCACCACGTATCGACGAAAGGGCATCACAGTGCCGATGTACGCGACAGGTTACTGAATGAAGAAAGCAGGAAACGACTATTTTCCAGTTCTCGCAACATATTGTACACAGAACACAAAACACCCACTGCCATGACATTTTATTCTTGACAACAGCGACGCACAATGGCGGACTGATATACATCCTAAAGGGGTTTCATTTTATTTTTTCATCGCAGAACCGTAAGCAAAGGTTGCATCGCGCGTATACCGCAGCCACGTACTGTGGCCGCGCTCCTTTTCCTCTAACAATGTGGCCCCCGGCGGCTTCACGCGCTCCCGTAGGTGGCGGATTGGACTGTCACTCCAGAAGTTTAAATACACACCCTCTTTACATAGAAACGACGGCATGATTGTTAACATATTGTTGGCTTGGATATGTTTGGCACGAGGCCCAAGACCCTGTCTTCTAACACGTTCTTATGTTTGCGTTCGCGTCTCTGTCTTGAAGGGACTCACACCGTAACATGCTACAATGGTGCTTGAGTTGGGCGTAAGTAAGGCGAAAAACGCGGTTCTAAAAGGTCTGTTCACTAACTTGTGCAGTAAACCCATGTTTATAGTATTCGCGCAGTATAGTAGTAGTATAATAAGAGTCACGAGTATGGCATCAGTAACCGCAAGCGCCACGTTATGGTCGTAACTTGTCGGGACAGCGTAGATGTAATCCACAGACCCTGCCACTAAGGAATACGTGGCTAGGCATGGCTGATGAATAATTGCGAAGATTGGTTTTCAGTAAAGGTTTGTTACCAAGAACGGTGGGAGCTTATACTGCCGCAAAGTACGGATGCTGAGCGGTGACTCCAATCATTTACTGGGCACATCACACATCTACACTGGAATTCAACTGGTTTCGCCAACTCTTGCTTATATTCTCTCGCCTCTAAGCTGCGACTTCGCCTGCCACCCAGGCCCCACCTAGCTTTTCCTCTTTGTCCCCCGCTTCTTTCCCAGTCTGCTGAGACGTGCTTCCACTGAGGCTTGCTCCTCCTTTTTCTCAATAAATAAAGGCATTCATCCATGCATGCCTAAGTTACTGCAGAAAATAGCGTGTCTTTATCTCCATAACCACACTGTCTCTCACCTGGACTCTCCCATCGCAAAACAAAGTTGCTGTGTTCCAAATGGCTGGGCGTCACATATACAATTTTCTAGGAATGGCCAGTAGCACGGCGGGCAATTTTCGGTGGGTGACGAGACATTATATACAACACCTTCTCTGCCATATCCACACTCAGTGCTCTGCTTCGTGAGCTACTATTAGCCGCTACGACGATGTACGAAATGAAAGAAACCTAGCTGGGCTGGTCGCGCGCTGCTCTTTTTTGGATTCGTGATGTGTCGGTCTAAAATAATAATATTTCTTATCTAAGCCTAAATGACAGCGATATAGGCGAGGTGAGTTACGGTAGCTAGTTGGCTTGGACTAACGACGCTCTTCACGCAGCACTTTCGTCTTATGCGTATTTGCGAACGGGAATGAAAGACAGGAGGGTAACACGCCTTCCTGAAATGAAACATTCGGAATAACCCTTTGTTTGGCGGTTGGACATATGTCGAGGGTGCCCAATACGAACAATCTGCGAGTCTGTATCACCTTGCAAAGGGGAACTCAGATGAAACGTTGTCAAACGGATAGGCTTTTAATTATCGTGAGTAGATCTTTATTGAAATTCCTTACCATGAAGTGAAATTCGACTAATAAGCATATAAATTGTCTGTGTTATTAAAACATCCTGTTAGTAAAAGGTTGCTGTGCTTTACAGCCCCCTAAATTAAAACGTAAGTTATGGAAAATAAATGGGTGCGGTAAATGTGTAAACGCATACGCAAGAAAACGCCTAGTCCATTTCCCAGTATTCTCTCAATAAAGATGGAGCACCTTTATACTCTCGCGTTGTAGTAATTTCAAGAACAAAACACTTCCAAAAGAGTCAGTCACGAATGTTACTCATTATAAGATGAGCTTGCGCTGGAAAAGAAAATAACACTCAAAGATACCGATGGCTGCGCGCAAAGTTCTTCCTCTGATTCTGATCTACGGATCAAGGCGTCGGTTCGTCAGATTGGAATGCTCGTACATCGCAGCGCAATCTCGGGTCGGGAAAGGTGATGGAGAATGTACGCCAGTATACGCTTCACGCCCGCAATCTGATAAGATAGCGCTCTTTCGCTATTGAATCCGTGCCAACATACTGGATATTAGAAACACATGCAGGCGCATCTTGAGCTGATAACTTTCGAACTGTGGTTAGACGCTAAAAAAGCCCGCACCCCCCCCCCCCCCTTAAAAGAAAGAATACAGTTGCTTTCAATATTAGCTGAAACATAGTGCTGGTGGTATAAAAAGGGCCCCCAACACTGCACAGCGGCGCCGATTGACATACAGGAAACTCAAGAGCGAACCACTTTACAATTACTGGTATTTATCAAACCAGCATATCGTGGTTTAATGTAGCCCTGTATTCCAGGGGCCAGTTCTACCCCGGGTACTGTGTCGGAGCTCATATTTCATGTCAGCATTATTTTCACAAAATCAAAGCATTTTTTCTTTAGATCTTAACATTAGACAGCCAAAATACATGCAGCGACACCCTCACCCTAATATTTCAGTACTTTTCGTTCTAACGTACATATCCGTGCTGATCCATATGTTACAAAGTGCCGAAAATGTACCCAGTGCTTTCCTCCAGGAAGCTGTTTTTATTCCTTATGATGCCAGGAATCCGAGTCTGATGCCACCAACGCTCAGAAACCTAATCGGGAGCGCGCACAATGTTCTCGCACACCTTGTGGGATGTACCGTAGCGCAGAGGTGCTTCTTGTATAATGTATGAGAATCGGTTGTAAAGACAGACGTGCAAGGTTGGGTCATGTGCTTAAGCTCATGAAGTTGATTTGTGCCAAGATAACATGTCCAAGCTTTCACACTTACTTTATAAGAAGTCTACAGCACCATCAATATGCCGGCTGCTTTTAACTGCACAAAACAAAACCATTCGAACGATGCAAACAATGTTAACATAATTTTATCATTCAAGTGTTCAGATTGGTAACCTCTAGATGCGGAGTAAGTTGAGAAGTTGTTTGCGTAATTAACAAAGCTACGTTAATTAAATTTTCAGTCATGGTTTTTACGTGGTTAAAGAAAATGAGCAGTTTGGAGCCCGTCCTCGAGATTAAGCAGCCAAGCGAACAAATTTCGACTAAATGTGTTTCTGTAAGAGCAATGCGAACAAAAATTTTCCAAGTAAACACTCTTGGAAGACTTAACTGACGCAGAAAAAGAACATCTGTAAAGTCAAACAAAGAACAGCACTTCACGACGGGACGCACACAGGGGGAAGCACACACAAACTGCGCTAACATTAAGCGCTGTTCTTTATGTGATAATGAAGCAACTAGCCCGTCAGTCATTCCTTCCAAACCTGTAAAGTCAACCTGACCACATCTAGCCTTTTGTGATGCTGTTATCAATCGTATGGCCCTGTGAACATGTTCCCCATGGTCACGTAGTTGCGTTCCATTTTTATTCACGCTGCTTTCTCGAAGGCAAGCATTTTAAAGTTTTAGTGTCAATACGGCAGTGAACGTGTGCCGCCGAAAGCTTGCTTGGTAACAGAAGCGATGCATGAGGGAATGATGTTGCAGATTTAGCGTGTCGTCGGCATCAAGACAGTGCACTGCCGCCGAGGGAAGGAAGATAACGAAAGTGAACAGCTTGGTGAACAGCTCAGGCAGCCGTGCCGATGGTGGCGGTGCCATCATGACAAAATCTGCGGCGGCGATATTGACAGCTGAGGCGATTTTTCTTTTATTACTTTTTTTTACAGCGAAGTCATTACGAGTATGCTTTAACTCGGGTCCAACTCCGACGTGGCCTATTCACACAAATGTAAAACGCCGAACGATTTTCTGAGATAACCCCTGGGCCGATATTAATAAAATTTGCTGGATTCCGGAGAGAAAGGTAAATTCTAGTGACTATTAGAAGCGGAATTTCTATTTAGGGCTTGAATTCTGGTAAAAGATTTTCAAAAATTCGAAAGTGCGAAAAATACAGAAGCACGAAGTTTACAAATTAATAACTCCGCATCAAGAACTGATATCGCGGTTATGTAAACAGACTCCTTTAGACAATTCAAAGCGGACAAATCCAATATGCCGATTAATATCTTACGTGAAGGCGTTACGTTGTGAACAAGGGTTGTGGAAAAGCTGTATTTCCACATTACTAAATTTTTTTAGATTCATGCGTAATATATCAATTTTGTCCGCTTTAGACGTGCTGTTAGATGCAATGTACAGAATTTTGATATCAGTTTTGATTGCCGAAAGACAGAGTTGTAAACGTGGTTTCGTTTTCTGAAAATTTGTTATTTTTGCCAATTTTATATAAACAAATGATCACCAAAATAAAAAATTCTAAACCAACAGTCACTAGATTTTAAGTATTTTTTTAAGTGCAAGAAACCTTGTAAAATTTGATGCAGTGGTTGTGGAGAAAACCGAATTCTCCTTTTACATGTATTTATATAGGACCACCAGAGCTAAAGGTTCCTCTTAAGGGCTACTTTCCCCACTATCGCGTCCGCGTATAGAGCAATATCCCGAAGATAGCGTAATACCGGCCTGACCCGCAGCAGAGGTGCAGCAAGCGTTCAGCTCTCCCCATACGTGGGCTGATCCCGAATGTAACGCCATGCCAGGCCGACCAGCGGCGGAGGTGAAGCACGCATTAAGCCCTCCCCATACGTGGGCCGATCCCGAAGACAGTGCTACGCGGTGCCGACATACGGCGGAGGTGCAGTTCGCCATTAAGGAGCCCACGTACACGGCTTTGCTAGTCATCTTTCTTCACAGAGTGGGAGGGCACTGATATTTTTTACTTATCAAACATCAGGTCATCGACGGCGAAACCAGGGACACCAAAGCCGTCCGCGGGCTCCACGTAGAAAGCGCCTTCGACAAGGTTACGCACTCTGCCATCCTCGCGCAGGTATCGCATCTAAACCTAGGCGAGAGGTCGTACGAATATTGAAAGGCTTCCTCACCGGCAGATGGCGCAGCTCAGACCCGGCGACCTGAAGACGGACGAGAAGACATTAGGGAGCCAGGGCACTTCCCAAGGCTCCGTCATCTCACCCATGCTATTTAATCTTGTTATGATTCAAGTTGCCAAAAGACTATGCCAGCTTGAAGGACTGAAGCACACGATATACGCGGACGACATTACGCTGTGGGTGGACGGGGGCAGTGATGCCCGCACAAAATCCACGCCACAGACGGCAGTCGACACGATCGAAGAAAGCTTGGAAGGTACGGGACTGCGTTGCTCCCCAAGTAAGTTGGAGCTCCTGCTTTACCAACCGATCGAACCGCACAGAATCAAGAAGCAAAGGAAACACGAAAAGATCAAGATCCGCACCAGGGATGGTAACACAATACCGACGGTCAGCAAGATCCGAGTCCTGGGCATGACGATCGAAGTGCTCGGCAGGAACGAAGACACCATCACCCGCATCGTGGGTAAGGCGTCCAATGCCAGCAGAGTGCTCAAGCGCGTTACCACCAAGAAGGGAGTCATGAAGGAGGAAAACTCTATCAGGCTTATACACTCCTTCGTACTCTGCCAGTGTACGTGGCAGCCTTCCACAAGTGGGTGAAAAGCGGAAAGAACAAGCTAGACATTCTAATCCGGAGGGCTTACAAGACACCCCTCGGTCTACCTGAAACTACCAACACGAAACGACTCCTCCAGCTGGGCATACACAACACGCTCGACGAGATCATCGAAGCGCAAAGAGCCGCTCAGTTGGAAAGATTGTCATCAACAAAGGCCGGCAGAAAGATCCTGTGCAGTCTAGGCATCGGTTATCACGAACAGCAGTGATCAAAATGCCCCGTCCCCGACCACGTACGATGAAACGTGCGGGTTGACCCCTTGCCGAAGAACATGCACCCGGAATTCAACGAAGGCAGAAGACGCGCTATAGCCAAGGCACTGACGGACCTGCACGCGGAAGACACCGGTGCCAGATACGTGGATGCAGCCGAATAGGCCGGCCGCAACTGCTTCGCGATCGCGGTGGTCGACTCCGTGCGGGCGACTGCCAGCACATCGAGCAAGCAAGTGGAGGAAGCAGAAGAAATAGCCATCGCCCTGGCCATCGTAGCCCGAGAATGCCACATGATCCTCAGCGACTCTAGACAGGCGGTGAGGAACTACACCAAAGGAAGAATTGCCCCAACGTCGGCACGCGTCCTGCTCCGACAGGCATACCGCGACAAGAGGACTCGAATCAAGTGGTTCCCGGAGCACGCCGGACAAGCGTCGGAGAAGCATGCCCATCGCAACGAAACGGCACACGCCCGAGCGCGAGGGTTAACCGACCGCGCCCAAGGCAATGGCTGCCCGCTGTGTTTCAGCGCCAAAGACCGGATGACCACCTATGACGAACCGACCAAGGCTTTCGGCTGGCCCGTAGACTTCTCCCGCCGCCCTGCAAAGGGCTCGACAGGTCGCAGACCGTGCTGTTCAGGTAACTACAAACGAGAACACTTCCAAGCCCGGCGCTATTGCATAGGATGTACCCAGAATCGCACCCCCATGACAAATGCAGAGCGTGCTGCAGGGAGAAGGCCACATTCGAGCACATGCTGTGGGATTGCTCCAAACATCCAAGCCAAGCTAACTCAGGACATATACCACCGCAGCTTGAGGAAGCAACGTGGAGCGAAGACCAAGAAAAACCACTACAGGCCGTCCAGCAGGTCATCGAGGCGATGGCTAGGCAGGAGCCTGGAGAGCCGGCAACGGCGAGCGGGGATCCTCGCAGAGCACCCGCTGCAAGAGTTGGCAGTCGTAGCTGTAGGGAGGACCTTGTGGCGACAGGACTACGCGAGTAGGATTTATTTACATATTAACATATTAAGCAAGATACATTGGCAGTTTAGCGCGACTCCCATATGGAGCCCGCAAAACTATCATACAGCAAACAGCTTACGAGCACACAGCTCACTAGTACATTTCTAGCATGACAACGAGCACTCAGCTCCCGACGAGGAGCACGCTCTAGCAGCCGGTAAACGCTGCTTATAAGCTCTCCGCTCGACGCCATAGTTCGACGTCATCGACGTCACCGTTCGATGTCCCCGTGGACCAGCCCTTCTGGCGGAGGGCTCACAAACACGTGCCGCACACACGCACAGGGGAAAAGGTTCCGGAGCCGTCGTCAGAGGACTTCGTAGAACTCTGCTTTGTCTCGGGTGGCGCAGCCGAGTACCACATTCCTGAGTTGACCGCGCGCCACGTGGCTGCTGGTCATCCGCAGTTCTCTGAAGTGCGCCCCGTCTGGTGGGATTGGAACACATGCTGCGGGCTGAAAGCTTGTACGTCGCGTTGCCACCCCGTACGGCCATTCCTAACACCGCCACGATGACGACGTAGGCCACGTCCGAAGCACGCCTTCGCGCTTTACTGCAGGCTCAATAAACGTTTTCCCAATCTAATCCAATTACTTATCCGCGTTTGTCCTGCATGCGTGTGCGATAGAAACAAGACGCAGGTATGCATAGAAAATCTGAGGTGGCGGCGGCAGGTCGTAGCGCAGAAGTTAGCATGCCCAGCCCCTCCACGTACTTACATCTGCATTGACATGGGTTCGTGGTAGTGATAGCGACCACAGCTCTACTTTTTCTGCGCGCGCTAGCCATTGTGAAACTAAGGATGTAGTTAGCATGCCCAGCCACTTAATGCAAATTGCAGCAGTTACGAGTGGTGGAACCCCGCTGGGGCTGATTATGAAGAAAGCTTCCTTTCTCTGCCCACTCTCGCGATGGTGAAGCTAAAATGAGGAGGAGGCCTGACGGACGCAACGTTGATGGCCACCATAACAGAATGGATGGACGACCTGCGGAAAGGACAAAGCACACCAAGTTTTTAGCACTTGGCCTAGAGTAAAGCGCTACAATGGCTAGCATGGCCTCACGGAGATGATAGACCAAACTGCTTCTCACTGCTAACACTGGACTGATACTAAGAAAATACTTCGTTCGCAGACACCACGCTGCACTGAAATTAGCAAAACAATATCAGTTTATAAACTGATAGTGTCAATTATCTGGTGTCCTTATTGTGCGTGTGAATCGCATAATGGTCCTCGAAATGAAATGGTAGTATCTGTTTTTGCAAAATGCAAACAAAATGCGTTGAAGTGATCGGACAGCGATCTACCAGCAGAGAAGACCAACCCGCAAATTAAAAATAATTGCTGGTTTCAGATCTTCCAATGTGCTTTGCACTCAGCTACTATCTGTAATATATTTTTTTTCTTTTTGTGCTCTTATGAAGAGAAAAACTCCACATTACTACAATATCAACAACAGTACACAAAATACACTGGCTTTGAAGCTGTGACCACGCACCGCACTTTTGTACATTCAGCACATGTAGTATTGGGGCAACGCGTTTGAGAAAAATGATTAGGTTTTCGGTGAAAGCACTGTGACAGGTGGGAAGAAATCGTTGTCATGCCCGGTCGAAATAATACCATCTGAAATCTTATTTACCTAACATATTTTTTGAGAAATCACTATAACCCTTTATACGTTTGCTTCGTATGAGTTATGTACTAGCTTGCCTCGTCAATCTCAAAAATGTATTGTCTTTGTGGGAGAAGGCTTTCGTGAAAAACGGCCCAACATAACAGTAAAACATCCGGCATGGTTTCTATTCAGATGATTGACGAAATTCTGCACTGAGAACGTGTCGACTAGCGTGAGATTGAAAGTTGAATTATGATCGTTGTAAGCTTGTGTTGCGTCTAGCACGAGCGAGTAGTGTTAGCAATGTCGTTGGTGTGAAAATGTTCAGCTCGGTCTGCGATTTGTTTTTGTGGATCTCCACATTGAACGTCGCAGTCGTCACGATGAGAGCACTCCCATGACATCATTAGCTCAGTGGGCTGGGAAGGCTCGAGTGGTAGCTCACCTTGAGGGATATAGGTAACAATTATTGATGTACGTACTTTGCGATGATGAAAAATATGCAGAAACACCACTGGTGTTGTCTAACTATTCGTAAACAGGCCCCCAAATTTCAATTGGCCCACCCCAAACATTAAGTAGGGCCACCCACAAATTTCAAGTTGGCAAACCCTCAAATTTAAATTGGCCCACCCTCAAGTTTAAAGTCGGCCACGCCCGATTTTCTTTTTGCCCAGTCTTAAACTTCAAGTTGGCTCAACCCCGAATTTCAATTGGTCCACCCCTAATTTTCAAGTTGGTCCACAGACGAATTTCCATAAATCGTCCTCCGAATTTCGAGCCGACGCACACCAAAATTTAGGTTGGCCCACCCCTATATCACCCCCAAATTCAAATTGGCCGACCCCGAGATTGCTCCCACATTTAGGTAGGACCAATCCCATATTACCCCCAAATACAGATTGGCCCGCCTCCACAACACCACCAAATTTAGAATGGCCCACTCCAATACCACCCGAAAATCTAGGTTGGTCCATCCCCATATCAGCCCCAAACTAACGCTGGCCCACCCCTCGATCACCTCAAATTTAGGATGGCCCACCGCAAATCGCCCACCAACTAAGGTTAGTCCACCCATATTTTACCCTCCAATTCAGCTTGGCCCACCCGCGCATCACCCCCACGGTTAGGTTAGCCCGTCCCCATGTCAGCCCCAAATTTAGGCTGGCCCACCCCCATATCATCCCCAAACCCAGGTTCGCCCACCCCCATATCAGCCCCAAACTAAGCTAGCCCACCCCTCTATCACCTCAAATTTAGGATGGCCCACCGCAAATCACTCCCACATTTAGGTTAGCCCACCCCCGTATCACCTCCGATTCAGCTTCGCCCAGCCCCATATCAGCCCCATGGTTAGGGTGGCCCACCCCCCATATCCCTCCCAAATTTAGGTTCTCCCACCCCCGTATCCTCTCCAAATCCAGGATGGCCCACCCCCCATATTCCCCCAAACTTAGGCTTACCCATCCCTATATCACCTCAAATTTAGGTTTAGCCACCCCCATATCAGCCTCACATTCAGCTTGACTACCATTTCACCCCAAATTTAGGCTGGGCCACTCTCATATCACTACCACATTCAACTTGACCAATCCTTGTATCACGGCCAAATTTATGCTGACGCCACTTCCAATTTCAAGTTGGCCGCGCCACCCCTTTTTATAAAGACCTACGTATTCATATGGGAAATGCGTCAAGTTTTTTGGCGTTACAGACACGATTTCGCACGATGTTGCTACCAGGTCATTGGGGCAATCACCAAAGAATGCTTCGCATTAAAAGCAACTGCACCGAACGAGCGACGCCATATTTTGATCATAAATACTGACGGCTAGCCAAGCTAGCTTCTCTGTAGAGCGACCGGGGCAGACACAGCAAGGGATATTTATTCAAATTGTTTTTTTACGGCCACACCTACGGATTCATACCACTTGGCTGTAGGGAACACATTACCAGTAGCTATTAATCCACACGCTGCACATCTCCTATTTGATGCATGTCTTAATTGGATGAATCTTTAGAAATAATTAACGTTCGGGCAGCGACTCAGCTTAGCAGACACTTTGTTCCGCACGAATGTTGCATAGGAATGGCACTGGCCACCGGGTGGCATTGTGGCCCAGGTGGACCTCATTCGCTCGGAGTATGTGCCATTAAGGACAGGGGAAAGTCGAAGAAAACGCACCTTCCAGAAGGACGCAATAAGAATGGCCGTTTTGTTCTCCCAGGTTCCACGCTACAAAGCACGAAAGTATTTTTTTTTTTGCATAGCACAAAGCTTTGTGCAAGCTTCTAGTTATGATGTGCAATGAATAAAACCTTCATAAATGCGATGACTTAACAAATGAACACGACATTGCTGTGTTTTAGGAAGGAAAAATAGAAAACATAATATTTCAAGAGAACGACTGGAAAACCAGAACCGAAAGCAAATCATGAGTTTTCTGTTTCTTCCATCTGGTGGCAGACTATAAAACTAAGCCCTATGCAGCTGTAAAAAAAAACTGCGCCGCTGAAAAACCAGAACCGAAAGCAAATGTTGGGTTTCGTGTTTCTGCCATCTAGTGAGAGACTACAAAACTACGCCCTATGCGGAAAAAAAAATAGTCCGAAGCGAGAATCGAACCGCGGGCACCGCGAAGCGTGACTAAAGGTGCACGCAATTCTACCGCTCGGCCACGGCTTCCAAGGGTTTGCGCTGTGGTACGAACATCTTTTTATAGATACCACGTAAATTTTTACGACAGTGTTACAAAAAACGCTTTTGGGAACAGTGTTGCGCCATGTGTGGAGAGTCGAGATAGGGATCAATCGAAAGCTGAGTCTCCGGACTACATACGCTGCACTGCGTATTACAATAGACGTCGTAGGTTAATTACAGGCACCGTTCGTGCCTCGAAAATCGAGTACAAATTTTCGTCGTTTCCATAGGCTTCCATTGCTAAACCTTTAACCGCTGTGGGAACGAAATTCTTACGTGCCATAACGTGATCACTGCATTTGGATCGTGTGGATTGTCTTCCAGAACACGTCTGTCGCCTGCGTTTTTGGATAATCGACCTGCAGCTTTTGTTGTGCGCGAAAAACCCGCTCGTTCCATTGAAAACGCGCTAGCTTCGTGCCGGGGCCGCTTGGGGCGCTAGTTGGTACGTGTCCAGGAAAGCTGGATATGTGAGGGCCAGTGGTTGAGGATGTGGCCACGGTAGATGTGCAGCAAGATTGGTTGTAGGCAGCTTCCACAGGCATATTGTAGGAACTGTTTCTATCTGTTATTTTTTACACTTATTTATTTCTTATTTTTTTAAGTGCCCAGGAACAGCTTTACGCCTTAATATTGGTGCACTTGTGTTACATAACGAACATAAAACTGAAAAACAATACAGAATATCTTAAACACTAGTACAAAATGCAAAACAATTGAATTATTCAGAGACAGAAGTCATATAATAGGCAAATAGTAGAACTGAATATATAGAGATCATCACGTAAGTTATGTTACAAGACGTCTGACAGCGTTAGAGATGCATGAGAAATTCACGTGGAAATTGTTAGGATTGCGCATGTTAGGGCGACGCACGCAGAACACTATAGCTGACAGAGTAACTGCGGACAGGAGAAGTGGTTGTTGATACAAATATCAGTGATTTCCGCCTTATTTCTAGGGCTGTTAAGTATGCGCAGTACTCGCTCGTAGGCATAAAAAAAAACGGCGTCCGAGATATCGACGGTACAGGATACGAATGAAGCGTCGCTGAACACATTCAATTTTTGTAACATTGCTCAAGTATTACAGTTCCGTACAAGAGAAACAAGCAAACTGTTACGTCGAGCGGACAAAAGAAGAATGCAACAGAATAACGCAGTTCACATTAGCAAACCTTTTAGTCATCCTCATATGAGGCCTAACTTCCTGTAGGACAGATTAACGACGATTGAAACGTGTTCTTCGAAGGTTAGTCAGGAGTCACTCAATATTCCTAAGTCGTGCGTACAACTCGCTCTTTTGAAAGAACTGTTGTCAAGTGAGTATTCGCGTATTAAAAAGCACATATTGCGATTAAGGGAAACAACAAATATCATAGTTGGATTAATGCGCAAAAAGTTGGAAGCACACCACTACGCCACAGAATTAACACCTCCCTGTAATAGTTCACACTCCTACTCTCATTTTTTTTCACGGTAAAGTTTAATATGAACAGCGTATAAAAAGAGACGTCAATAACGCAAACATTCTTTGAAGTTATTAACAAAGATATTGAAAAATGATGGTCCTATGATCGACCCTTGCGGAACACGGGAAGCTGATTCATAAGGCACAGAGTACTTAGCACCAACGCGAACATAATTTAACCAAGTCGAGAAGTATTCTTTAATAACTGCGCATAGGCTAGTACTGACGCCGTAACTCAAGAGTTTATGGATAAGAAGATCATGAGACACAACATGAAATGCTTCCGAGAAGTTCAAGTACATGGTGTCTAATTGTCTTCGGTTGGCAACAGCGGGTCCTGCAACATCAAGAAAAGAAACAAAGTTTGTTTCCACAGACCTAACATGAACAAAGAAATGTTGGTATGTACTAATGTTATGCTTAAATAAAAACGACAGATGTGTAAAGATGGATATTTAAAACGCAACCTGAAAGCCGCATCACCAGAACTAAAAAAATCTAGCATATCTGACATTCGTACGTCCGTAGTTAGAATATGCGACAGCTATCTGGCACCCTTCCCAATCATATCTAACCTGTGACATAGAAGCAATACATAATCACGCTGTTCGGTTTATAACTTCCAATTACTCTTGTGATACCAGCGTAACCGCACTAAAACGTACACTTGAACTACCATCACTTGCTTCCTGCCGGATCATCTCTAGTCTCTGCTTGCTTCGCACCTTTTATTACCATCCACACTCCAGGCATTCCCTGTTAAATCCACCCTTATGTACATCCTATCGCTAAAGCCACAGTCGTCCCATATCAAACATTACCACCCGATCATCTGCCATGCACACTTCATTCTTCGCCGACGCAATAACCAATTGGAACCATCTCCCAGAAGATATCGTGTCATGCACTGACGGTAAAACGTTCCGCGAAATGTTAAATAACCACTCTGCTTAATTACCGATCCCACCGACCCTTACTCTAACACGATGTTCCTTTTTTTTTCGCAATTGTTCTTGGCTTGTAATTCTTTTTGCTGTTTCTTTACTGTTCTGTACATTTCTTCTAACATTGTTACAAGGATTAAAGCCCTCCCTTATGTAATGCCTCCGGGACTTTAAGGTGGAAATAAATAAATGAAATGAAATATCTATTTCAAACACTTTTGCAAACGGAGACATGAGTGACACGGGGCGATAATTTTTGACGTCGCTTATGCTGTCACATTTATGAAATGGCGCAACTATTGCCTTCTTGCAAGAAGGAAAGACACCTGTACGTAAAGAAAAATTAAAGATGGTTGTAAGGACAGGAACAAAAATAGAACAACACCCTTTGATAACGAAACTTGGTATGCTGTCGTAAGCAAGAGAATCCTTTGGTTTGAACTTATTCATGGCCGCCGCGACATCGTGTTCTGTAAAATTTGAAATGTTGAATTGGTCACTGTACTATCCAGACAGTCACCAGAGCTACGAGCATGCGCTGTATTTAGGAAAACTAAGGAAAAATGTTCAGCGAATGCATTGGCGATATTATCGCAGTGTCTAAGAATGCCACGAGATGGATGATTTATGACATTAATCTCAGCCCGCTCAGAACTGCAACCTTTTACAAAGGACCAGAAACGTTTTGGATAGAATTTTATGCGCTCTTCGACAGACGTGACGTATGCATCACTGTCTCTACACATTGCGCATTTCACTTGGCTTCCCAAGACACTAAATTTTTCGTACCCCTGCGATGATTCTGTTTTCTTAAACTTCCTATGGCACCTTAGCTTTTTACAGAGTAGACCACGTAATTCCTTAGAATTGCAGTGCCTATCCTGTATAGCCCACACATTTGACTCAGAACGACTTTTTCTCACCTTGATACGATATGTCATAAACACAGGACAATGATCACTGACGTCGGACGCCACTGTTCCAGTATGCTCTACCGCAGTGCCAATATTCGTGATAAGAATGTCAAGACATCTAGACGAAGACAATGTAACACGAGTCGGTGTACTAATTAGGCTGAAAAATCCCGCACAGCTAAGTCTATTAGTAAAAGTTAGTTTGCAGCAGTATATTCAAGAAGAACATTTACGTTAGTGTCCCCCCGCAGACAAGCCGAAATTCGCTAGCAACAACATATTTCAGTAAATTATCAAAGAAATTCAGAAAACCAGAAGTGTTCCCATTTGGCGGGCGATATACCACTGAAACTATATAACAGCAACGTTTAAGTGATAAAATTTTATGGTCGTACGCTGTTTTACAAAATTCTGATAGTTTTCCCATTTCCATCTCGACGCGACATAGATTGTTCGACCCCGTCCTCGCCTATCAATTTGAATTGACAGCCGAGCACCGCTGTCATGAGACCATGTTTCAGTTAGCATAATGATATCGAACTTGAAAGAAAACAAATTAAAAACATTACTAATAATTTCTTGTTTATTGGCTGCAGATCGAGCATTCAAGTGAAGACCGGAAATTCTGGAGTAAGTTAGTAACTATAAACGATGCGGTAAGAATGCAATCGTGATATTATATGGCAACTTTTAACGAGTTTTCCCTGTAGCCTCAGAAACAACAGATGTATACGTAGCAAGATCACGTTATTCCGATATGTGCACAGCATCAGCCGTATCATTGTCCCTTACACAGATTTTCCCGTTTCTGGTCCACACAGAGTTCCATTTATGTTCATATTTCCTTTGCCAAGCAGCTCCTCTAGCGCTGGGCAGAAATGTTCGTTCACATAAACGGGGCACGTAGATTCTAATCCTACGTCTCTCTTTGCGATTCTTGTTTTCATTGCGTTTTTTAAGGCGGCGTCGCATTTAGCTCTAGATTTAAACTGAAGGACACTGTTTGTTTTATCTGGGTTTGATCTGGGGCAAACGGTCAATGGACTTTCTGTTCGGCGCGGGGAAATTGCAGAATTGGAAGAGGTGGCGATCACCACGGCGGTTTCACATCCTAGCTCCGAATACATCATTACAGACTCGCTAACTGCATATGGAAATTACACGCCGGGCCTAATTGTACCGCTAGCTTGCAGGATCCTCAAACAATCTGGGGTCTTCGCTTCGCTCAAAGAGCTGATATGGGTGCCAGGTCACCAGGGTGTAGAGGGAACTCAGTGTGAACACACTGCAGCCCGAGCCTTTCTGCCACAGGGTCCCTCCTCCTTCCTCCCCGAAGACTCGGACTTCCCAGTGCCATTAATAACTTGGGCAGATCAGTGACGTAGCCAGAAATCTTGTTCGGGGGGGGGGGTCTCACGTTGCAGCTTGGCCTCCTCCTTAAGGGGAAGCTTTATCTGGGATGCTCCTGTCTAAATACATGTCGAAGGTGAATTAGTTTTTCTCGGCAATCACAGCACAAAATTTCATGAGGTTTGTGGCATTGAAAAGAAAAACTTAAATTTTACTGTCTTCTGGTCTCGAGTTTTTCATTTAGGTTGTCGATTTTTATTAAAAATTGGCACAAATCTCACATTTTCAGAAAACGAAACTATCTCGTTTAAAACTCCAACTCAAAAATGAAACATAATATCACAATTCTGTGAATCGCATCTAATAGTACATATACAGCGAACAAAATTTATATGTTACAAATGAATTTTACACAATTTAGCATTATAGATATACGGCTTTTGCAGAACCCTTGTGCACCACGTAACTAATTCACGTAAGATACAACTTGACGTACCGAATTTTTCCGCTTTCACTCTTATAATAGGTGCCATTTGAAGAACCGCGATATGTTTTTGATGAAGAGCTTTTAGTGTGTAAACTTCGTGGTGCTATTTTTTTCGCACTTTCAAAATTTTTGAAACATTTTAAACAAAATTCAGGCCCTAAATCGAACTTCCGCTTCCAACAGATACTAGCAGTTAACTTTCTCAAATTCAACAAATTCAATTAAAAGTGATCCAGGGGTTATCTCAGAAAAACGTGTCTGCGTTTTACATTTATTTAAATAGGCCGCGTTGGAGTTGCGCTCGAGCTAAAGCTTTCTCTTAAACAATTTGTCGAGAGAACAAATACATGAATAATAACTGCATTGGCATTGCCAAAAATGCTGCAAACGAATTATTGAACGCTACGCACTGTCAAAACAAGTAATATATGTATTTTTTAATGAAAAGATATACTCGCATGTGCCAGAAATTGGGCTCAAAACAGGTGTCAATGTGTTACGATGGTTGACGGGTGAAGGCAACGCCCCTCCCATAGCGAACGAGACAGTCGTTCCAGCCGAAGAACGCCGGGTTTATTCTCGCTCGGAAATATAAAGAAACGATAAGGGAAGAAGGAAGGTGTGACAGAAAGAGTGTGCACATGCGCACTGAAGGAAATAACTTGCTTGTCATGTGCATGGGTTAGCGCATTTCTTCACCCTTAGTAACCAAAACGCACAACAGGTTTCTTTAATCGTGTGGAGCGACGTAGCTCCTGTGGTTGCGCTTCTGGTATTTCCTCATATGTTTCAGAGGTCCTTGGTTCCTTTAATACCGAGGAACCCGTTGCAGGAAGCCTCGACAGGTCGAGGGCTGCTGAGGTCTCATCTGTGCTCCGCTTACGAACTTGATCCAAGTGGCGGCGGACAAACCCATCCGCAGTCTTAACATCCAGGAGGCGAGCGCCGGAAGTAGCTTCCACAGTGCCTGGGGCCCACTTATCGCCGACGCCGTAATTTCGCGCGTACACAGTCTCCCGGTGCAAAGTTCCAGCTCGAGTCATTCGCAGTTTTGGCAGGGCAGGGTCTGGAAGGAAAAGACATGTCTAGTCTTGTGCGCAACCGGTAACCTAACAGCATCTCTGAAGAAAAGCCTCCTTGGTGGGGTCCGTTTCGATAATTGCACTACAGCCGGGCCAGCGACGTTATGATGCAACCGCCTCCTATCTTCAAGGCTTCTTTGACGGTGCACACGGCTCGCTCGGCTAGGCTATTACTCTGGCGGTGATAGGGGGGGGGGGATGCCCGAATATGCACTATTCCATTTCGCTTCGTAAACGGCTCGAACTCCTATGCTGCGATTGGCGTCCCGTCGTCTGACAGGAGCATGCGCGGTATACCGAAACGGCTAAATGTTGTCCTGAGGGCATTAATGGTGTTGTGAGCGTTAGGCTGCGACATGGAAACCGCATCAATCCACTTTGTGTGTGAATCGACGACTACCTAATCATTTTCCCTTTGATTGGTCCCGCATAGTCGATATGCAAGCGCGACCGCCTTTCGCGCGTATCGGGCCAACTTACCGGTTCTTTCGACCGAGGCATCGGTAACGTTTGCACGCAGTTGTGGCATGTCGCTGCAATGCGCTCGGTGTCGTGGTCTAAGCCGGGCCACCAAAATAAAACCTGGCTTTTGCCTTCATAGCAGACGCCTTGGTGGACTGCATGTAGTAGCTTTAGCAGCTTCCCTCGCGCATTTGTCGGTACTACAAGGCGATAACCCCAGTAGAGCACTTCAGTAACAGACAGCTCATGCCGCTTTTTGTACAACTCTGCCATCTCTTTCGTTTCCACGTTAGAACTGCGTGGCCAAACTTCCCGTGTGTAGTTGCGTACCTGTGCGAGTACCTCATCCCGACAGCGAGTGCTTTGAGTTCCTTTAACGGCACGGCAGGCTGATCCCACTGGTCCAGGGTCAGTACAATTTGGGCCTCATCCTCCGGGTCCGCTTCGTCCTTGCAGAAGCTTGATCTTGCTCCGTCTATTATATGCAGCCGTGCGGGTGGCCCCTTGATGAGTCCCAAGCCCTCCGTGAAAAGGTCAGCGTACTCCTCCATCACGGGTGCTGCTCCTTGGCTCTCCGGCTTCAGTTCAGTTGACTGCGACGTGATCTGAAGAAGCGGCGCCCCTTTTATTTCGAGTTTCTGCAGTAAGTCACGGCCACAAAGGCTTGGGCCTTCGCAGTTCAACACTACGAGATTGCAGTCAACTGTCGCAGACGCATAGGAAGTTCGCATTTGCAGAACGCCCAGCACTGGTAGCTTGCCAAGGTAACATGAAAGGGGTTACGCAGCCTCACAAAACGGTGGCCACTTATGACGATGAGCTTCGTATATTGCTTTAGGCACCACGCAGACAGGCGAACCGGTGTCGATTATCATGTTCTGCGGAATTCCATTCCACGTCACAAGTTTCCGTATGGGTGGAACCAGACATTCATTACTTCCTTACTGACCATATTTGCGATGCATTGCTGCCGCTGTCTTTAATTTCAGTTGAACATTCGGTTATCGCCAAGGTTCGATGGGCGGGAACTGTTGGCGAGCATACTCGCGCCAAGTGACCTTGTCGCCCGCATTTGTAACACCGGCGCCTTCGCAGCGAGCACGCAATGGCTTGATGCCCTTGTCTGCCACAGCAGACACATTGTTGCACTGACATACTCGGTTCATTCCTTGATATTGCGGGTTGCCCTTTCCGCTGAAAGTTGAGCCCATCAATGGCGTCACCGTGACTGTTCATCTGTTGCTCTAGCAGTAGAAAGCGCAGAGCTAGGTTCGCAAGTGCTTCGGCTTCCGCAAGAGTCAAATCCTTCTTCGCTAGTAGCTGTTTCTGCAAGTTTTTCTACCGCACTCCGCAAATGATGCGATCCCTCAGCATTCGCTGCATCATAGAAGAGAAATTGCAGTTATGGGCTATTCTACGAATCTCTACGATAAACGCCTGCATAGACTCTTCGTTGGCTTCGATGAAAGAACTTGAAACTTTCCGATATCTTGTTAGGAGAGGGATCATAGTGCTCATTCAAGGTTGAAACGATTTCTTCATAGCTGAGGGAGCTCGGTTTTCTAGGTGCTACTCTACCGCAAAGAATCTCCACGGTCCTAGATCCTAACGCCACAACCAACAAGGCTCTCCTCTTGGCGTCGTCTGTAACATCGTTTGCTTCAAAGTAAGCGTCGACTTTTATGAGATATGCACGCCACTTACCTGTGTCCTCTATAAAATCCGGAAGCTTGAGGGCCATGGCCGCGGCTGGGCTGATGGGCGTCTTCCTGCCTGGTCGCTGTTACGTATCCGTGGGGGTTCTCGTCGCCACTATTACGATGGTTGACGGGTGGAGGCAACGCCCCTCCCGTAGTGAACGAGACAGTCGTTCCAGCCGAAGAACGCCGGGTTTATTTAGCTCGGAAATATAAAGAAAAGATAAGGGGAGAGGGAAGATATGACAGAAAGAGTGCGCACATGCGCACTGAAGGAAATAACTTGCTTGTCATGTTCATGGGTTACCGCACAATGCTTCCATGTTTTTGTCTATTTATTAAGTAAAGAAAATATCGCACCATCCTTAGAACTATATCAGTTCGAAACCAGCAAAGCAGCGCATGCCACTGATACGAAAAATGTAAAGGCCGTGAAATGAACAAGTTGAGGACAAATATGTTAATGAAACTTTGTAATTCAACAACCTTGTTTACATTTTTGTACATATGCAACAGCCAATGAAAGTTCTCAATGACGCTGTCATTTATTCCAATGTATTGCGCAGGAGCAGCTGTCACCGGTCGTGTATCGTGAGTAATTGCACCGAAATTATTGTCCCAACAGAGAGCACCTATATAAAACCGTTCTGCAAAATATACGAGGGTGAGTCAAATCAAAGTGAGCCAATGCAAATATATGACAAACGGGGTACTTAATTTAAAAGTAGTCTCCATGAGCATTTAGACATTTATCCCATTGACTAACGAGTCGGGTGATTCCCGTCTGATAAAACTCCTTAGGTTGCTGCTTCAAAAAATCTGCAACTGACTCTTTCACGTCGTCGCCCGACACGAATCCGTTTCCCTTGAGCTGTTCTTTTTCTCATTTGCCCCGAAATGTGGAAGTCGCAAGGCGACAGGTCTTAGCTGTATGGCGGATGTTGTAGCGTTTCCCACTTGAACTTTGCCAGTTTTGGTTGAACCACATCAGCGACGTGGGGACGGGCATTGTGGAAAAATTGAAAATTAAATTAGGGCGTTTTACGTGTCAAAAACACTATCTTATTATGAGGGACACCGTAGTGGAGGACTCCGTAAATTTTGACGACCTGGGTTTCTTGAACGTGCACCTAAATATAAATACGCGTGCGTTTTCGCATTTCACCCCCATCAAAATGCGGCCGCCATGGCCGGGATTCGATTCCGCGACCTCGTGCTGAGCAGCCCAACACCATAGCCAGGTCTTGGAACACGATGACCCCATTCGTCAATTTTCCAAGGCGTTTGTTCTTGATTCTGACACGCAGCTGATCCGGCGTTTCACAATATCAAAAACGATTGATAGGCTCTCCGGCTTTAGAAAATTCTATCAGTAATGGTCCCTGCCGACCGAAAAAAAATAGTAAACAACACCTTTCTGGCGGAAATGACGGCCTTTGCTTTCTTTGGGGGCGGTGAATTCGAATGTTTTCACTGTACGCTTTGCAGTCGTGGTTCAGGCTGGTAGTAGTGGCACCATGGTTCGTCCCCGATCACAATTGCAGGCAAGAAGTCGTCACTTTCCTTGTGGTACCGGATCAGACAAGTCAAGGCAGCGCAGAACCTTCTTCTGGCGGTGGTTCAAAATCTTGGGCATCCATTGCGCACACAAGAGCCGATGACCAAGATGTTCACGAATTATGGTGTGAATCGAACCGCGACTGATATTCACACGCTCTGCCAGTTCATCGATGTTTATCCTCCGTTCTTGTCTCATCAGCTCATCAATTTTCGCACTTGCGTTGGAGGTGATTGCACGATGGCTTTGGCCCATTCTTAGATCGTCTTTGCAACTTTCACGTCCTTTTTCAACCGTTTGCTCCAATGCTTCACAGTGGCCAATGAAATGCAATGTTAAACGTACACGGCAGCCATACGGTGAATAATTTCCTTTTGTGAAACACCATCAGCTGTCAAAACGTTCACGGCACCCCACTGCTTAACTTCTGAAGTGTTCATTACGTCAGGCAACTATGTTCAATCCAGTGTATGAGAGCATTAAAGAACATTTACCCTCACATCTGGGTGTCACTTTTGTAAATGAAAGATGCCTGTGTGCTACGCGCATGCCTCGCAGATAATGAACCGAACCATTATTGCGCGGGGTGGGTAGGCTCACTTTCATTTAACTGGCCGTCGTTCATTAGAAATGCGAAGATACAATGGAATATACAAATGTTTGATAAAGGGCAAAAAAGGTGTCACTGGAAGGAAAGTTCGCTGCACGTATACACAAAACCTCGCAACAAGATATTTAAATATACGTATAAGTCTCCAATAAATCTACGTATGTAAGAAGAAGTCACTCTATATAATGCGACAAACAAGGCAAATAAACATGTAGCGCAATCACAGATTCACGAAATCCTAGATCCCGCCCCCATTCCATTCACTCCATCCAATTTATCGCGTGCGACGGAAGGCGGCGCGCTTGCTCCCCGCTTTTCTCCTTTGCGCACGCAAGACTGAGCCACCATCGTCGGCTCACCCATTCCACCTCCCTTACTCTTTCATCGCACATACAGCATGCGGCGCGCGGTCACGACGTTATTGCCCTGAGACTTCATACGAAACATGAGGGCGACGGCGACAGCAGGAATGCGCCTGGAGTCTTCATATAATTGCTATCACAATAATATAATAATAGTATCCGGCAACCGAAGCGTGCCGTGGCCGAATACTTTGCGCAAAAGAAGTAACAAACTGTCACCTTGTGGCAATTCGCTGCGCCGCAATGTATATTTTTTTTCCTTTTGTGGGGCGGGGGCCACGATATGAAAAAAAGAACGCAAAGGAGAGTATGTTGGCCACAATCAAATGCCTACTTTGGGCACCTAATGTGGTTACCGAATGAATATCGAAGAAAACGTCAGACGCTTGGTCCACTGAGAACCATACGTATGGTCTTAACAGTGATGGTTGTGAGCGACCATTTTTTTCTTTTTCTCGTCTGCTAGGCAGCAGGCGTCCGAAACTCTGCCAGAGAAAACCACACGCGCACCGAACTACGCCGCGTGGTGGTTTCGAGGCAACACAAGAAAAACGCATGCGCTGTGGCTGGATCTGGTAGCCCGCGGGTAGGGTAGCGAGAATAAAAAAATTTAAGAGGCTCAATATGTCCTTACGAATAAAAGTCAAAGTAGAAAAAATAAATAAGAACGTAGTTACCCTGGCTGGCTTTAGTGTCTTGACATGGATGCTTTGGCGTAGGTGAAAAAAATGTTAAAATTTTTGATGCGACATGACGGCACCAATGAACCATCACAACGCTTCGTCTCATCGTATCTCGCTGCGTGTTTTGTCAACTTGTCTGACAGTGTGTTGATTTGGCTTGTCTCATTGTATGTTCCGATCTAAGACTTCAGAAAAGTTGATGCACCTTTGGCGTCAAATGTTTATAACAACATTAAGCCCACAAATTTCCGGAATTGAAAATTTAAAGCACGACTATGGAAATATCAACGCACCTTTCACATCAAAAGTTTATTAGAACTTTATACCCATAAAGTAAAGTGGTAACAAAGTAGAGATAAGGAAAGGAAGGAGCGTAGACACACAATCACAATCGGTCACTGGCACCGAATACTGTCATCGCACAGCACAGTGACACTTGCCGCACTATCAACATCTGTTCAGGCTACAGCCGCCTGTCCAATTCTGTTGCCCTCAAAAACCGCAACAGTGCCCTCGTCGCCCTCTGCTGCGATGGCTTGTGATGGCGGTATTTTAAAATAAGTTCCTCTGTGAGAGGTCTTTGGTCAAAGCGCGCTATCGCGGTTGCGAGTGATTGTCTCTGTAAATTATATCGAGGACAGTCACAAAGAAGGTGTTGAAAAGTCTCCTCGTTACCACAGTCCTCACACGTGGCGTCGTCGGCCCATCCAATTCGGTAAGCGAAAGACTTGGTGAAAGCCACTCCTAGCCATAGTCGACAAAGCAGGGTAGCTTCGCGACGGCAGAGTCCAGCTGGAATACAAAGGCGTAGAGGGTAGTCAAGATTGTGGAGTCGGTAGTCGTGAAAACTTCCAGCGTTCCACAAGGAGAATGGGATGTCACGGCTGATCATTCGAAGTTTTCGAGCGGCATCTGTCCTTGATAACGGTATCGGCTCCTCTTCGACCCTTGAAGAGCCGACCGAGCAGCGTTGTCAGCGTGTTCGTTCCCTATGGCTCCGCAGTGACTTGGAAGCCACGGAAATGTCACGTGGTGTCCTTTCTCAGTTAAGGTATGAATGAGTTCTCTAATCTCAAATACCAGTTGTTCGTGTGGTCCGCGCCGCAGAGTCGATAGCAAAGATTGCAGTGCAGCCTTTGAGTCACTGAATATTGACCATCTTCGAGGTTGCTCTTCGCTAACGAGACGAAGTGCAGCGTGAAGGGCTGCAAGTTCCGCGGCCATCGGTGTCGTTGGGTGACATGTCTTGAAACTGATGGTGGTGGCTTTCGCTGGGAAGACCACGGCTCCAGAGGAACACTGGAGAGTTGCCGATCCATCAGTATAAATATGTACGTGTACGGCGTACCTCTCGTGCAAAAGGAGCAGAGTTAGTTGTTTAAGAGCAGGTGATGACAGCTCAGATTTTTTCCTGATTCCTGGTACGGTGAGGTGCACTGCGGGTCGAGCCAAACACCATGGAGGAATCGATGGCTTAGTTGCGGGGGTGAAGCCTGATGGGAGGCAGGTGTAATACTCCGAAATCGTAGTACAAAATGCTGCCTGCGGCCTCTCTGACGGTAGTGTTGCCAGATGGTGGGAACAGGCACGGGCAACGTGCCTAATGTGCACTCTCAACACTTCTACCGCAATGTGTGTTTGTATAGGTTGGTCCCGAGCAATCGCAATAGTCGCTGCTATCGATGTGCATTTTGGCAAACCAAGACAAACCCTGAGAGCCCGAGCTTGAATAGCCTGTAGAGCACGAAGATTTGTCTGGCAGGTGTTGGTCAGTACGGGCAAACTGTATCTCAAGATGCCCAGAAAAAGAGCCCTGTACAATTCCAACATTGCATGCACTGACATTCCCCAAGTCTTTCCTCCCAGAAACTTGAAAAGTTGGGAGATTGCTGTCAGACGCTTTTTCAAGTAGGTCACGTGCGGGCTCCATGAGAGATCTCTGTCAATGATTATGCCAAGAAATTTGTGAGTCTTCTCAAAAGAAACTATCTGGCCATTTATTGATATGGCGTAGGGTGTCATTGGTTTGCGAGTGAACGCCATCAGTGCACATTTGTCTGACGAGATTTCAAGACCTTGGTTGCGGAGGTATATAGCTATTAGAGTCTTGCACGTATCTGAGGACGTGTCCCACCTGAGGTCCATATACATATGTCGTCGGCATACATTGATATCTTGATCGCTGCTGGCAGATGATCAACGAGACCAATGAGTGTGAGGTTGAATAGGGTAGGGCTTAGTACACCACCTTGAGGAACACCTCGGTACGTGTAGTGTAGTGCGGTTTTACCATCACCGGTACAGACAAAGAACGATCTCATAAAAAGGTAATGAGAGATCCATTGGAAAACTCGACCACCTAGACCAACCATCTCAAGAGCATCGAGGATAGCCTCGTGAGATACGTTATCGTATGCCCCCTTGACATGCAAGAACAAAGCTGCACATAATCTTTTGCGTGACTTTTGAAGCTGGACGTACGTAGCGAGATCAACAACACTGTCTACTGAAGAGCGATCTCGACGAAAACCAGCCATGCAATTCGGTAACATGTTGTAGTGCTCCAGGTACCATTCCAAGCGGGCAAGGATCATCTTTTCCATTATCTTTCCCACACAGCTGGCCAGCGCTATTGGGCGGTATGAGGTGGGTTCAAGTGGGGACTTGCCTTGCTTCAGGAGAGGGACCAAGCGGCTTATTTTCCATTCTTCGGGAACCATGCCATCCTGCCAAGATAAGTTGTAGAGATGTAACAGTTCTCTCCATGCGCCATCACTCAGGTTGTTCAAGGCGCGGTAGGATATTCCATCTGGTCCCGCGGATGAAGAACGCCTGCATAGATCAAGAGCCGCTTCTAGTTCCTCCATTATGAAAGGAAGATCCATGCGGCCGTCACGTGAAACAGGGATGCGAGTGGGGGCTCGAAAGCCTGGACCGGTTGCTTGGCCAGCGATCCTTGCACAAAAGTCTTCTGCAACATCAGCCTCTAGCCGCCTCTGGAAGAGCGCCAGCGCTTTAAATGGGAAGCCTTGTTCAGGGAAGGAACGTAGACCACGTATGGTTCTCCAGATGTGGGAAAGTGGCTTTCGGGGGTCTAGTGACTGGCAAAATCTTGCCCAACGTCGAGATGCCAATCTATCCATGCGACTTTGAAGTTTCTTTTGTAGTCATCTGGCTGTCCTAAGGTCTTCGATGGATTTTGTATGCCGGTAACGCCGCTCCGCATGACGACGGAGTGCACGAAGTCGCTCCAACTCTATATCCAATTTCGTGTGCTTCGACGAAACCGTGACCGTGAGCGCGGCGTGTAGCATTGCAGACTTGATTGCTTCCTCTAATGCAGAGGACAAGCCCTCTCGACAAGCACCCTCCATGGTGGAAGTAAAAGTGGTCCAGTCAATTAATCGAATGGTGTTGCGTGGGGTGGGACTGGACATTCCTTTGATGACAAGGCATGTGGGAATATGATCACTCCCGTGTGTCTCGATGTCCGAAAACCATTTAACATATCTTGTGAAACTGCTGGAGATGGAAGCTAGGTCAAGACAGCTGCCATAATTCACGCCTCGTATAAACGTTGGGCTGCTGTCATTCAGGAGTGAAAGGCCGTGGTTACAGGCGAAGTTAGCAAGTCTTTGCCCTCTTGCATTTGTTCTTGCGCTTCCCCATGCTATATGGTGCGCAATAAAATCTCCGATGATGACATATGGGGCAGGGCACACAGACAAGATATTCGTTAATCGTTTGGGATCAAAAATATTTGAAGGCAATATATAAACGCCAACCAGTGTAAACATGAGTTTGCCCTTTTTAATTGTTAGGCAAACGTATTGATTTTTATCATGAGGCGGCATCGGCTGGCGAACATATGTCAGTTCTTGACGAAGAAGAACGATGACTTTGCTGCATGCGTTAGTTGTTGCGGATATAACAGCTTCTTATGCTGATAATCTGACTGGTTTTGACACATTAGGCTCACATATGACAATGACTGGGAACAAATTAGTATATATTGTTACGTAGGAAGACGCCGACGAAAAGCTATTTACAAGTATATTTACAAGGCAAGACGCCGCAGTTGACCAAGAGGCCAATGCCCGCGCTAGCTTCCAATCGTCGTCTTCGTCTTCTTCCTACTCGGCTCTTCGTCATTGGGAATACTACCCCGTAGCACTACCCCCGGCGGCAAAAGCGCCGTCCCGGAGCGACTAAAGGCCGGACTCTGAAGCAGTGTAGTAGCTCTTGAGCCTACTGACGTGCACGGCATCACTAGACACCAGAGTAGATGACGAGGTTGAGCTCACAGGAGCAATTTCATAAGTCACAGGCGTCACCTGGCGCAGCACGCGGTAGGGCCCTGTGTATCGCGAAAGGAGCTTTTCGGAAAGTCCGACGTGACGACAGGGCGACCACAGGAGCACGAGTGCACCAGGCGAAAACTGTACGTCACGGTGGCGGGCGTTGTACTGACGCTGCTGCGTGGTTTGAGAGTCCGTCAGTCGAGCACGGGCAAGCTGGCGTGCATGATCGGCGAGGGCGATGGCGTCGCGCGCATACTCGGTTGTTGAGATCGCAGCACGAGGAAGTACCGTGTCAACGGGCAAGGTCGGTTCGCGACCGTAGAGTAGATAAAATGGAGAAAATCCGGCGGTGTCGTGCCGGGAAGAATTATAGGCACATCTGACGTAAGGAAGGGCAACGTCCCAGTCGTGGTGGTCCTTCGAAACGTATTTTGACAGCATGTCCGTAAGAGTACGGTTTAACCGCTCTGTCAGGCCATTGGTTTGAGGATGGTATGAGGTAGTTAGCTTGTGTTGAATAGAGCAGGAACGCACAATGTCGGCGATAACTTTCGAGAGGGAGTTACGACCACGGTCAGTAAGCAGCTGTCGCGGGGCGCCATGCACTAAGATAATGCCACGCAAGAGAAAGTCCGCGATGTCAGTGGCGCAACTGGTAGGGAGAGCCCGCGTGATAGCGTATCGGGTGGCGTAATCAGCTGCGACGGCTAACCATTTGTTCCCAGAGGTTGACGTGGGAAAGCGACCGAGGAGGTCTAATCCAACACGAAAGAGCAGTTCCACAGGGACGGTGATCGGCTGGAGATGACCGGAAGGTAGCACCTGAGGTGTTTTCCGACGGTGGCGCGGATCACAGGCAGCAACATAGCGTCGGACGGAGCGAGCGAGACCAGGTCAATAGAAGCGGCGGCGGACGCGGTCGTACGTGCGGTTTACTCCAAGATGTCCTGCAGTGGGTGCGTCATGCATCTCAAAGAGCACAGTCTGTCGTAGATGTTTCGGCACGACAAGAAGAAGATCAGGGCCATCAGGGCGGAAGTTCCTTCGGTACCGAATGCCGCCCTGGAGGACATATCGGCGAACGGATGCGTCAGTAGGTGTAGAGCGCAGGCGCTCGATGAGTACTCGCAGCGATAGGTCTCGGTACGGCTCATCGGCGTTGTTAGCGAAGGCAGACACAAAGAAAATGCCGTCGGCGGTACTACTGTCGGCGTCGTCAGGCTCGTCTACCGGGTAGCGAGACAGGCAGTCAGCGACCTAGTGTAGTCGGCCAGATTTGTAGGTGACAGAGAACGAATATTCTTGGCGGCGTAAGGCCCAGCGACCAAGTCTTCCTGAAGGGTCTTTCAATGAGTATAACCAACAAAGCGCGTGATGGTCTGTGATTACGGAAAAGGGTCGGCCATATAAGTATGGGCGGAACTTCGCAACCGCCCGAACTAGGGCCAGACACTCACGCTCAGTGATGGAATAGTTGCGCTCCGCGGGCGAGAGGAGCCTGCTGGCGTAAGCGATAACAAGGTCGTGGCCACGCTGGCGTTGCGCCAGTATTGCGCCAATTTATTTATTTATTATACCTCAAAGGCCCCAGAGATGGGGTATTACATGAGGGATGGGCTTTAACAAAACAGTGTTTTGAGAGCAGCCTTGAAGTGATGAGTGTCGGAGTGGTGCGTGATGTCGGCAGACAGACCGTTCCAGTCCCTGGCGGTTTTCACAAAAAATGATCGTAGATGAGAGGTAGTCTGCGCCGGGGGAGGATACACGGCTTTGCTGTGGTTAATGCGGCTGGACTGACGATGAGCTGGTAATATAGCTGAAATGTGGAGTGGTGAATGATAGAATTTGTGAAAAAGACAGTCTAGAAATAAGACGTCGCGATTCTAGATTAGTAAGACCGGCACGAGATTTTAGTTCAGACACGCTTGCATGATAAGAATATTCAGAGTAGATAAACCGGGCTGCACGGTTTTGAATTGATTCCAGTGTATTAGATAGGTTATGTTGATGAGGATCCCAGACAGAGCATGCATATTCTAACTTAGGGCGGACATATGTAACATAAGCTAACAATTTTACTGATGGGGGAGCAAGCCTTAGATTCCGGCGGAAAAAACCGAGGGTTCGATTCGCGGCATTGGCTAAGTTAGTGACATGATGTGACCAATTTAGGGTAGTGGAAAAGGTTATGCCGAGGTACTTATACGAGTCTACGGATGAGATTTCGGCGCCGTATATGGTGTATTTCCCCGATTGGTGATGCTGTCAGCGATGGAAAGAAACTAGCGAGGTTTTTTTAGTATTCAAAGACATCAACCATTTGTTACACCATAATTCAATGCGTTTTAGGTCATCTTGAAGCAAATGCATGTCTGAAGTGTTAGTTATGCGTGGATAAACTACACAATCGTCTGCGAATATTCGAATGTTAGAAGAGATGCTTAGATTTAGGTGCACGTTAAAGAACCCCAGGTGGTCAAAATTTCCGGAGTCCTCCACTACGGCGTGCCTCATAATCAGAAAGTGGTTTTGGCACGTAAAACCCCAAATATTATATTATATTAGAAGAGATCTCAGTAGGAAGATCATTAATGTAAATTAGAAAGAGTAGTGGTCCGAGAACTGTGCCTTGTGGTACGCCCGAAAGGACAGAAGATCTTTTAGATGACTGTGTGTTAGCAAATACAAACTGTTGTCGGTTAGTGAGGAAGCTACGTATCCAGTCTAGTACGAATGGATTAATCTTGAGACGGGAAAGTTTTAGGAGTAGCCGTTGGTGTGGAACTTTGTCAAATGCCTTTTCAAAATCTAAGAAAATAGCATCTACAGGTACGTTCAAGTCGAGGTTAGAGCTTAGATCATGAAAAAATAAAGCTAGTTGGGTGTCACATGAAAGACCTTTACGGAAGCCATGTTGAGCTGGGTGAAAGAGGTTATTGGATACTAAAAAGTTTACGATCTGAGAGTAAATAACATGCTCCATTAATTTGCAACAAACACTGGTGAGTGAAATGGGGCGATAACTAGAGCACAGCGATGGAGGACCTTTTTTGGGGACTGGAACAATCTTGCCTACTCTCCAGTCTTCCGGCACCACTCCTGATGACAATGATTGCTGAAAAATAGCACATAACATCGCGCTCACATTTGTTTTGGTGTTTTTCAGCATTTTAGCATTTATTTCATCGACGCCAGACGATGATGTAAGTTTTAATGAATCAATTAGTTTCTCAATGCCGTAAGGACAAAAGGTAATATCAGGCATGGCTTCATGATCCGAAAGAGGGAAGCTAGGTAATATGTTAACAGGTTCAGTTGTGAAGACGGAAGAAAAAGTACGGTTAAGTTGTTTAGCAATTTCGCAATCGGGAATACGATGGTTTTGATCGTCAAACAGAGCTAATGGTTGGAAGTTAGTAGGGTTAATAACCTTCCAGAGTTTTTGGGGGTTATTTCTTAACATAGACGGCAGCGTTTGCGAAAAAAAGTGCGTTTTTCTTTATTTGCTAGAGCTTCGAATTCTTTTTCTGCAAGGTAATACTTATTCCATGCGCCTGCGTTGTTAAATCGTTTAGCCGAGCGAAAAAGCCTTTTCTTTTTATTGTTAAGACGCTTTAGTATGATATTAAACCATGGGGATGACTGTTTTTCGGTTAGGGTAATAACGGGTACGTATCTCGCGAACACATCGAGCATCTTGCTTTTATAAAGCAGCCAGTTAGTTTCGACAGAACGGATAAAAAAACTGGCGTGGAATGAAGCAGCAAAATGTGCGAGTTCTGAGTTAATTGCCGAGTAATTTCCTTTGTCATACAGTTTGATCACTTTGGCTATCTTTGTAGGTTGTGTAAGCTGACAGGAGTACGATGCATGGATTATAGAATGATCACTAAGACCAGGCAAATGCGTCATTGCATAAACTGTCAGGATCAGAAGCAAAAATGAGGTCGAGTATGTTAGAAGAATTACAACTTTGACGTGTAGGTTCAGTGACAAGTTGCGTTAATCCAAAGGTTAGGCAGGAGTTAACAAAATCGCTTTCGGTACTGTGTTGCGAAGTTGCTGATGTTAGGTTAGTCCAGTTTATGGCGGGGAAGTTAAAATCACCGAACAGTAACATCGGAGAGTGGTGATGCAATTCAGTTACCGAACGCAATGTTTCGTGGAATTCAGCAACAAAGTTAGGATCATTACCAGGGGGGCGATAGCCGACTGCGATTATTGTGGGTGGGTAAGAGGCATTACACAGGACGAACAGAATTTCTAGGGAGGACGATGTCTTAATTTTAGTACATTGAAGGTCCTTATGAGCGCCAATGAATACGCCGCCACCACGTTTGGTAGTTCGATCATGTCTGAAGATATTGAAATTAGGGAAAAATGGCAATATTTCAGAGTCTTCTATTGTAAAATTCAGCCAAGTTTCAGTAATAACAATTAGGTCAGACTCTGTTGTGTCGGCAAGATTACTGAGAGCGTCAAGCTTCGGAAAAATGCTTCTAATGTTAGTAAAAACAAACGAAAAACAATTTTTCTTGGAGTTAGCATTGCTGGGGCCTAGGCATTTAAAGCACGATGGACAACCTTTTGGTCGTTGCGGTCAAACGTGTAAGCTTTGTTTCCAATAGTTAGCTTGTCATGTCGGAGCTTGAATGGTTTCTGTTGTGTCTTGGCGAATTCGACTAAACGCCTTCTAGCTGTTAGAGTGTTAGGAGTGTAATCTTCTGAAATTCTATATTCAGTGCCCTTCAGTTTCCTACCCTGTGAAAGAATTTGTTCTTTTACTTTGAAATGTGAAAGTTTTACAATAATTGGCCTGTTGTTGTTTACTTTGAATTTGCCCAAACGGTGGGCACGTTCGATGTCCACCGACTGAATAGTTATATTTAATTCTTTACGGCATAGATATATTATTAACGATTCTGACTCTGCCCACGTTTCACGTTCGTGATCTGTTAATCTGAAGAATACTAGGTTTGAGCGTCGCGCGCGGTCTTCCGAGTCGTCCAGCATGGCCTTAATCAATGATATATCTTTTGCATTTTGATCGGCAAGCGTCCGGATATCGTGAACTTGTTCTTTTATTATTACCAGGGATGCGCAGTCTTCTTCAATTTTGACAAGGCGGTCTTTAATCTCCTTTATAGCGCTGTCGCTCTGGGACAGCTTACGTTGCAGGGATTTCATTTCTTTTAGTAGTGAAGCTTGGCCAGATTGAATTTCAGTCAGTGCTGTCATTATGTCACTGGATGTTTGCGTTTCGCTTGCACGGGTGGTTGGACCTGGGTTTAACTCGACGTCTCCGGACAGAATTAGTAGTTGATGAAGGACACGTGCACCATCGAAAGCAATATCAATACAACACTGTGGGCTCGGCAGCACAACAAGGGCCATATAACGAGTACGTCGGCCATACAATGAATACTGATAATTTACCTGCAGAACGAAAAGGCGTCGCAGGTAAGCGGCTGTTGTCATGGCTGTCGTGCCACCGAGCCCATAGAATGCCGCGCTGCACGGTGTCACACTTATATAGTCCTGGGTGAAAGGCGACGTTATCTGGTGGCTTGGTAACGGTAGAACCAGGGGGCGCAGTTGTGAGAGCCAAGGTGGTGGCTCGTGAAACGGATCTTGGGGCGGCGATGTAGCAGTCCCTCGTGATGTCGGTGGGGTGCGCTTCGTCCGGTGTGGCAAGTCAAGGTCATCTGCTGCGTCTGGCCAAGCCGGGAGCCAGGAGACCTCCGGGATGTCGCCAGTGCATCGTTGTCGCGTGGTCGAGGGCCACACCAAAGCAGAACCTGCAGAACGAAAAGGCGTCGCAGGTAAGCGGCTGTTGTCATGGCTGTCGTGCCACTGAGCCCATAGAATGCCGCGCTGCACGGTGTCACACTTATATAGTCCTGGGTGAAAGGCGACGTTATCTGGTGGCTTGGTAACGGTAGAACCAGGGGGCGCAGTTGTGAGAGCCAAGGTGGTGGCTCGTGAAACGGATCTTGGGGCGGCGATGTAGCAGTCCCTCGTGATGTCGGTGGGGTGCGCTTCGTCCGGTGTGGCAAGTCAAGGTCATCTGCTGCGTCTGGCCAAGCCGGGAGCCAGGAGACCTCCGGGATGTCGCCAGTGCATCCGTTGTCGCGTGGTCGAGGGCCACACCAAAGCAGAACCTGCAGAACGAAAAGGCGTCGCAGGTAAGCGGCTGTTGTCATGGCTGTCGTGCCACCGAGCCCATAGAATGCCGCGCTGCACGGTGTCACACTTATATAGTCCTGGGTGAAAGGCGACGTTATCTGGTGGCTTGGTAACGGTAGAACCAGGGGGCGCAGTTGTGCGAGCCAAGGTGGTGGCTCGTGAAACTGATCTTGGGGCGGCGATGTAGCAGTCCCTCGTGATGTCGGTGGGGTGCGCTTCGTCCGGTGTGGCAAGTCAAGGTCATCTGCTGCGTCTGGCCAACCGGGAGCCAGGAGACCTCCGGGATGTCGCCAGTGCATCCGTTGTCGCGTGGTCGAGGGCCACACCAAAGCAGAACCTGCAGAACGAAAAGGCGTCGCAGGTAAGCGGCTGTTGTCATGGCTGTCGTGCCACCGAGCCCATGAGCCCAATTCCTTGACCGCTGGCATCAGTACGGACTTCGGTAGGCGCAGAAGGATCGAAATGGGCCAGAACGGGAGGCGTTGTGAGAAGATCGATGAGAAGCGAGAATGCAGAGGCCTCGTTATCGCCCCACTGGAAAGGGGCGTGTTTTTTCAAAAGCTCGGTTAGTGGTCGTGCTATGGCCGCGAAATTTATGACGAAACGGCGGAAGTACGAGCAAAGGCCGATGAAGCTGCGCACATCCTTGACACACTTCGGAACAGGGAAGTGCGTAACAGCATGGATCTTGCCTGGGTCCGGTTGCACTCCGTTCCCAATGCGATGGCAGTGAAAACAAATTGGCTTGTCGTCTGCAGTGCGCCATTCAGAGGGGTTGCGAAAACGTGGTGGGTAAGAAGGTGCGGGACGGGGTGGAATCGAAGAAGCCGGGTGGGGATCAGGGCGATGAGCCGAGCAGATGGTGTGAATACCCATGTTGGCGAACTCCTGGCGGACAACTGCCTGGATCAGGGAAACAGTGACTGCAGGTGCATGGGAGGGGCTGGAGTCGAACGCAGCCGGATAGGCGGCCTCGATCTCACGCCGGACAATCCTGGTAACATCGCCAGTGTTGTTGGGACGAGGAGCGTCGGCACAGGAAGATGTCGCTGGGGTGTTGGGCAGACGGGTAAACTGTTGGTCGATACGTCGGCTTTTAGCGAATTCCAGGCGGCGGCACTCTTTTATAACGGCATCCACCGTCGCGACGTTGTTAAATACGAGCAAGTTGAAGGCGTCATCGGCAATGCCTTTGAGGATGTGGGAGACCTTGTCGGACTCAGTCATGTGTGCGTCAACTTTGCGGCATAGAGCCAAGACCTCCTGAATGTAAGTGACATAGGGCTCCGTTGACGTAGGTGTTGCCGAACAAGTCTCGAAGCTTTTGCTTAAGCGAATCCCAACTGGTCAGCTCATCTTCGTGCGTCCGAGACCAAACTCGAGGTGTGCCACCGAGGTAAAAGACGACGTTGGCGAGCATGATAGTAGGGTCCCACCGGTTATTGCGGCTGACGTGTTCGTACAGGCTGATCCAGTCCTCGACGTCTTCCCCATCTTTTGCCGAGAATACGCCAGGATCACGGGGAGCGGAGAGGGTGATGTAGGTCGTCGAAGTGGCAGCAGGTGTCGGAGCCGGCGGAGTCGGGTTGTCGTCGCCGGGAGCCATGAAGGTAGGCTCGACGTACCGTCCACTGCGAAGCTCCGTGACGAGGTACAGGGAACGTCCACCTCCACCAAATATGTTACGTAGGAAGACGCCGACGAAAAGCTATTTACAAGTATATTTACAAGGCAAGACGCCGCAGTCGCCCAAGAGGCAACAGCCGGCGCTAGCTTCGTCTTCTTCCTACTCGCCTCTTCGTCATTGGGAATACTACCCCGTAGCAATATATACTGACGAAAATCCGAAAGGCGTGATTTTAGTCCTCTTGCGTTCCATTGTATGATTTACGCTGCCTTGACTTCCTCTCGACACAATGGGCGATGGCTGGCCATGTCTCTGTTCGAGGCACTCAAGCACTGGGTTTAAGGCGTCCAGTACTTTCAGTGCATTTTGAGCAGACGTAGTTCCAAGGTTCGACAGAATCACTCGAATGGCATCTATGAGGGGACGCAGCATTGAAAGGACTTGACGATCTGCTTTGGGCGTGGCAACAGCGGCAGGAGCAGGCTCCCGAGCGGGCTTGACAATCTGTAGTTCTGTGGGAGATTGCTGGCTCGGAAGCGCAGGCCATTCTTCTTGAGACAAATTCCTTTCAGGCGACTTCCTTGTGCTGTTCAGCCCCTTTTTGGCCTGATTGGAGAAAGTGGGTGCTACAATGGAAGCGGCCCTCTCCTTTCGCGGCTCTGCCTTTTTTGAGGCGGTTCGGTGACGCCGACGCCGACGCCGGATCGTTGCAGCAGCCTCCTTGTGTGTCGAATTGTCCCGAACCATTTGCTTGAGAACAGCGACCTCTTTCTTGATGCGAGGGCAGTCCCTAGACGAGGCAGCATGGGAAACATTACAGTTGCCACACTTTAGGACAGTAGCCCGGCACGTCTCCTCCGCGTGAGGTTCAGCACAACGGGGACATAGTATCGAGTTTGGGCAGACACCCTTGATATGTCCAAGCCTGAAGCACTGATGGCATTGAAGAGGCTTTTGTATGAAGGGCCGAACAGGGTGTCGGAAGTGACCGACTTTGACGCGTGTTGGTAAGCAATCTCCTTTGAAGATCAGTTTGACGCAGCGCGATGTTCCAAGGCGGCTCACACGCGTGATGACAACACCCTCACTTGCTGGTTTGACGAGGATAGGCAAGTCCGCGTTGGGAATGGTGACATCGATGTCATAAATCACACCTGCTGTGGATGCGTGATCCATCGGCATATATGAACGTACTTTGATGCGCCCTAGCACCGAGATTTGCTTCAGTTTTTCGAGCGCACTCCCGTTGGTAACATCGATTGCGAGGACATTTTCACGTGCATTTATCCGAATATCCTTAATTTCATTCGGCACGACCCCTTCCAAGAAAACAGATAGTTCTTGCCTGTTTAGCAGTCGGAGGTTGTTTGAGGGCTCTTCGGGTACGAACACGATGGTGTGAGGCCAGCGTTCAGGCCTTGACTTCAACGTCGCCGTGCTCGCTTGCGTTGATGGGTTCGCCTTCACAGTCCTCCTTTGGGCCCTCTTTCTGCGGACAGTGATGAAGCTATCATCCTATGAGTCTTCATCCTACATCAAGTACAGCTCAGTGTCCTCGGTGTCACTGAGCACGCTTCCTCTTTTCCTCGTGAGGGACGGTCTTGATGACCTCTGGCCAGGAGGGCCTCTGGAAGGCTCCGCGTCCATGGCCACAAAACCGGGAGCCGAGACACCAGGAAATTTTTCTCTGGTTAACCTCCCTGCCTTTCCCCTTTCCTCTCTCTCTCTCTCTCTATACCCATAAAGTGTCAGAATTGAAATCCAACCGCTCCCGATTCCGCGGCCTCAGCGAGATGCCGCGACGAGCCCGCCCGCCACGCCTTTGGAACTTTGTGCTCGGATGGAGCTCCGTGCGTTACGATATGTGACTCTTGGTGCGTGGGCGTTGCCACGAAATCCAGCCCGATTTCGCAATGGTCGCAAATGTTTTTTCGAGCGTGAAAAGGACATTCTAGACAAAATCGAGCATGATATCCGGCACGAGGGGGGGGGGGGGGAGGCGGCGCATGGTTTTGGCCGGCGGCGCATGAACAGCATGAAAACATTATGGGGGGGAGGGGGCGGAAGCCCCCTCCCCACGAATCACAAGCATGTCACAAGTCATAAATCGCAAGAATGTCATTTACGAAGATTACAAATCATGTCATTTAATAACCCAGTCAAACTACATGCTATTGAGCCGCAATCCTTTTCGGCCGAGTGTAAATTCTGTGGGCAGAAAGCAGATTTCTACCGTATGGTATGGGCCTGCCAGGCTAACAGTGCCTTAGAAGCTATACAACAGCCAACGTAGGAAGGATGGGGCGCAGCCCTGTCCAGCTGAACCCTCGATGACGAGCGAGCCCTCGTGGAAAGAGCTAGGCTGGCGGCCTTAGCCATCGGAATCCTCAAATAAGAATCTGACCACCATTCTCCTAACTTCCCTCACCTTTTCCTTTCAATAAAACGTTTTCATGATCACCATCATAATCTGGGTTGCGAATTGGAAGACGGTGACAACACTCAACGCAAGATGAACTAATTGGCTCATGGATTGCAGTGCCTATATCAAACAAAATAGTAGCACGGTCCTGATTTTCTTTCTTCACAACACCCTGTATATACAGTTTATCTTTTCGTGAGTGCTGCTCTGAATCCATGAGTCGGCTTTCAAGTTCTACTGCTTTTTCTTTCCTGCGCAGCACATTGGGCGCGTAGTTCGCTCTGCCTGACTTGCATTCTTTGAAAATCCAGCTTCTGGCTCGTTTTACTCATGCAAAAAGTCAACGCTCTTATCATTTGGCATCGGTCATTGAGCACCCCGATGACCTCGTTAATGAGGTCACGTTCCAATGCGTCATTGAAAGCTTTGAATTCTTGTTTAATTTCATTGAGCAATTCAGCCCTTACCTCCTCCTTAAGCTTTGCGAGTTCCTTAGCCATATCGGTAATCTTAACATACAGAAACTGTTGCACGAATCAAGCAAATACAAACTGTATAAATAGAAATGTAAATGTATATGCACAATGGGCACTAACCTGCAGTAAAAACAAGCAGTAGCTTTTAGTTGAGCGTCGAGCAGCGTGGTCAGCACTGCCAAGTGAAAGGACGAGAGGCTGGCAGTCGGCTTTTATAGCAAAGGTGGCATCGCAAGATGCCGAGAGATTTCCTAGTGCTAATGATGGGCACCAAGCCTCCTGGTACCCGCCGTGGTTGCTCAGTGGCTATTGGGTTAGGCTGCTGAGCACGAGGTCGCGGGGTCGAATCCCGGCCACGGCGGCCGCATTTCGATGGGGGCGAAATGCGAAAACACCCGTGTACTTAGATTTAGGTGCACGTTAAAGAACCCCAGGTCGTAGAAATTTCCGGAGTCCTGCACTACGGCGTGCCTCATAATCAGAAAGTGGTTTTGGCACGTAAAACCCCATAATTTAATTTTTTAAGCCTCCTGGTGGCAGCCAGTCTGAAAAATCTAAGTGCCCTTCCACTCTGTGGAGAAGGATGACCTGCGAATCTGTGTATCTGGGACCCTAAGGCGAAGTGCACCTCCGCCGCGTGTCGACCCGGCATTGCCCTATCTTCGGGATCGGCCCACGTATGGGGAGTGCTTAACGCCTGCTGCACCTACGCCGCGGGTCGGCCCCGCATGGACTTTCTTCGGGATTGGCCCATGTATGGGGAGTGCTTAACGCCTGTTTCACCTCCGCCGCAAGTCGGCCCGGCATTGCACTATATTGGGGCACGGCCCCCGTATGGGGACTGCTTAAAGCCTGCTTCGCCTCCGCTGCGGCTCGGCCAGGCATTGCACAATCTCCGGGATCGCCCCACGTATGGGGAGTTTTCGCTTACCACAACAACACGAAAATTTCCTTGGAGGTTAAAGGTATGGAGCTTCGCTGTAAAACTACGTCTTCCGTGCATTCGCTGACCACGGCGATGCACGTGATGAAGACCGCTTCTTTCCAAATCGTCGGAATGCAGCTCCGATTGAAGCGGCGATCTGTAGTAAACAGAAGCAGTAACCTTTATTTGAGCGCCAAGCAGCGTGGTCCCCACTGCCGTGTGGTGACCATGCTACTATCCTCTCGAAGGTTCTAGTTAGGGGTGACACTGCAAAAGCACTGCAGAGATTGGGTAGAATGAACGCAGCGACGAAACGAGGGGATAACAGCCTTGACACTACGCTCGAAAACTGTGTTCATGAGCGGAGGGCGGGACAGGGAAAAAGGCGACGTGGGAAGGCGAAGAAACGCGATTACTAGGGTTCCTCGATGCGCCCACTGTGCTCCCAACTGAAGCGCCTTAGCTACTACTAGACACAACAACTGCTGCGGACGAAATAGGTAAAGGAAATTTAAAGTAAGGTACGATGCGTTCCTTGAATTGTTGAAAAATAAACACAATGCAAATATTTGTCAAGCCTACAACTAACGCCCCCCCCCCCCCCCAAGGCGCGCAGAGCCACGCTAAAGCACCGTAGCATCTGGGCAGCATCGTACGAGCAAGTTGACATCGCACTTTTGGTAACAGCACGAAGGGACACGGATAACACTGGGGGTGCTGAATATGCCACTCGTTCCTATAGACAACACAGCGCGCGTGTAGTGTTTCTCGCACCATGTACCACCGTAGAGTCTAGGTGTGGCACTTCAATTCAAAATTTCTGTGTCGTGCTTCTCTTCAATGAACTGCTTTGATGCCAACTAGAGTTACTGGTTATATGTACCACTCTTTATAATAAGCATCAAAGGATGGAAAACATGCTGTCACGAATTACACACCCTTCACAGGAAAGGTGGCAAATTGCATTAACGTCGCAGTGCATCTCGAAAGGTTGGATTGGGGGAGGAGCAATAAGGTTTATTTGTAGAAATGAGTTGGTTGGTCCAATTGTTTGAGTTGTAGGCGCCAACAAATTTATAATTTGGCTGCGACATCAACGAATTTCTGTTTTAGTGGTATAATGAATCAGGTTATAATTGCGTTCGCAGCTCTCACTCAGCAGTAATGTTCTACAGCATTATTTACGTTTGGTAATGTCGCGTTTCATAATACGAAACAAGTGCTCCCCAAGTTTGAAAGCGACCCTCTAACAAGGATTTTGTGGGTACCCCATACAGTAGTTTTGTGCCATTGTTAAGGGAATAATCATCATTATCGTGAGCTGCCACGTTCCACGGCAAGAAGAAGCATAGAAGCAAACATTCCACCATGGAAGGTAAGCGTAGCTCTTAGTATTCGTGCAATTGGCAATAAATATTCACTTGAGGGCAAACGTTTTAAGACTAATGGTGCCTCAAAACGATTCTTTCTCTCCAGCTTGTACATACGGACTGAAAATAAGCGTCACATAATACGTGCTTGTGTTTCAGCAATGCAATAAATCGAAGCAATATAATTTTGCCGAGCGGTATGAAAAGAAATTAATTTTCGGTTGATGATGCCATTATCTCCAAACTCTTACTAGTAAGTGCACATTGCCTAGATACGATAGCATGATCTGGTTTGCTCCTAAGCCCTATGGGGACACATTCACGCCGGTCATTGACACAGATAGCACGAATGACAGCGACTCGCGATGACATGTGTTCACGGGGAAATGTGCAACCTGTATTTATACCGCACCGACAGGTCTCGTATTTGGAGAAGTTCGCGGCTGCTTTCGCACTGAACCGGTACAGTTGTTCGTGATTAGCTGGCACGAAAAGACGGACAGTATCGGCGAGATGTCGTTTACGTCCAGTAGGCAAAAATTTTTGCTTTCCGAGCCGAGGACCCACTGAAATCGACATGCGAGTTGCTCATCTGGGACAATTTCATTTAGAACAAAGCCCTCGCTAGTGACCACCACTTTGCGACCAACTTCGCCTCCTTACTTACTCAACTTACTGTTGTGAATGCGTTTGCCAGCCTGTTCGCGTTGAGCTACATAAAATAGTGGCAGACTCCACGTACTATTGAGTTCCTTTTCAACTACCTTCAACACTACAGCTCCAATGCTTTATTTTTTTCGTGGCTCTTTGTGATAAAAATTTAGGAATGTTGGTTTGGCATATTTAGTCGAAAGGCCCGAAAACGATAACATACAAATAGACCGACAGACACAAATGGCCTTCCGTTGTCCGTTTCATTTCGAAGCTGTGAGACGACTTCAAGAACATAGTAATTTAGGCAAGCACAGACCCGCTGCAGGCTACTTTCTTCGGGCTTTGTTCAATTGCCGCGAAGCACCCGGTTCTCCGTTCTGCATTCAATGCAGGCGATAGCGTTCGAGACGACCTAGTGCACTGATAGCGCAGCCCGGCGGCAAGCGCTTTTATTTTATGCTGATATCTGGGGGGGGGGGGGGGGGCTAATCTGGGTCGCTATAATATGAAGATATTTCAATCTATTTGTATTCCCTTTCCGGGATTAGTACTCTGTTATCGGTCTAATATGCGTGCGCCACGGCCATTTTGCTTGTGTTTCTCACGATATTTTCAAGTTGTAGTAACAGTAAAGAACACAGCAGCAAAACTGGAAATGACGAAACTAAGTTTTATTATGCGATACCTGGGCCCAAGAAAACAGGCTACACTCAAAACACAACGATAGCGACGAACACAGTCGGCGATCGTCGATATCTGGCCTGCATGTCAAGCGCGTCGGTTTTTACACACCATTCACCGAAGGTTCGAGAGTAATCGCTGGTGCCCGCGTATCTTCCAGAAGGCACAACATAATTCGCGCCACGTCTACGATCAGATTACACGAGGTTCGGTCATAGTAAACGACAAGAATGGGCACTCGAGCCTTTTTGCGGCTGAGCTATAGAGCTTCGCCGATTCCGCTAGGTGGCAAAGCACATCAAGAAAAATGCGGCTGTGGCTGCGGCTAGCAGCTTGACAGGCGGCACGACCACTGGGCACAACCCAACACGTGGGAAGCCTAGTCAGGCAGCGCCGCCGGGCTCTTTCTCTAAAGTGCGCCTGAGGATCGTTGTTGGGTTCTCTGCCAGCGCCTGCGTCGTCACCGTTTGATGGTAAGGCCACAGCAAGGTCTTTTGCGCGTTGTTAACGACTTATTCTCTTCGCATTTCGTTATGTCACTGTTAGGCGCATGAACAAGTGACGGTGGCTTTTCAGCCATGAACAGCTGCTGCCCATTTTGCTGCGCTGACTTTCATTCCGCATTCTTTTTTTATGCGCAGCAATGAACGGTGATGCTAGCGATAACAGCGACGCGGCAGCGTCCGAGCTGCGAGGCACGCTCGATACAATGACGAAGTTAGAAAATAAAATAAAATGGCTCGCAATGCGGCCTATGAACACATGCCGTTCAGGGCACAGAGCTTTATTTCACGCCCAGCGACTGCTAAAAAAGTTTGGCGCTCTACTTTTGCAAAAGAAATGTAGCTATTTCCAAAGCTGTACACGTGCAATATTTGCAGTGTGGCATGAATGCGCTCTCTCTCAACCACTCTAGCAAGCTCTGTGCGCTCGAGCGTTGTTAGCTGTTCTGCATTGGGCTGAATATAGTGTTTTCATGTTTTAATTGTGTATGGAGTCGTTATCGTAGAAAGTTGCTTGTTTCTTAGCATTTACAACAGTGCTTCCTTAACAAAAAATACGCATTACATGAAGCAACGCAGCATCTCCAGTGTAAAGCTTTGCAGGCTCCAGTTGTGCTTATACGAAGGAACGTAGCTTCTACATTCAATAGCTCTGAAGCCTCCAGTATTGTTGACCTTCTCTGTGTCATTCTACGTCTTGCAGGGACTTCCACCATTTACTCAATATAGACTGTACGGCGAAAGGACATCATGCATACTCAAGGGCAAAATCTCAAGTAACAGAAGACAATTGGAAGGCTTCGAAGACAGCAGGTGAAGACCCCAAACACAAAGTGCTTAATTGCAGCTGTTTAATGATAGACACACTGGCTTACACATTCGGGATGAGGATGTTGGTGAGTGCTAAATTATTTTTGCAGCCATTTTATTTCGGCGCGCAACGATTCACATAAATTTGCTACCCTAATTCACTCTCCTTCGCCGATATACAAGAAAAAAAGTCGTTTTCTTCCATCTAGAGCAACCACATTTTGATCAAATAATTGCTGGCCTGTATGTGCACTCTTCTTTTTCGTTATCTGAATAGTTGCAACACGTCGTCTGTGTGTTTTGCTTGTGCAAAGTTATTGCCATCACGCCATTAATTACAGGCAATTTTTTTATTATGCCGGTGTCACACGACCACTTTCGATCGCGTTCAAATCCGATCCGGATCGAAATTCTCAACTGCTATTGGCGCCATCGCGCAGCTTGCGCAAAAGAACCAATCGCGACCGAGAAATTCAAATTAGATTGGTGCTTGATCGCGTTAAAATGTGCGCCGTGTGACAGACGTATGACTTGCATTTCGCAGTTTCTTCCCGTTTTCGTGTACCTGCCTCTTACAATCTTGCTGCAATAAATTATTGTCTGCTATTTTCATGTTCTTGGTTGTGCAGCAAGTTGATGTATATTTAACGAACATCACACATATGTTTACGATACCCCTTTTGGCCTAAGTTACTAGACGCACAATATCATAAGCGATAAAGTTCTACCTCCCGAACAGTTTCCAGGATTGTTGCGCTAAGTTACAGCTTTAAACAGCTTGAAAATATGAATTTAAATGAAACTAGCATAGAGTGAAAAACCTTTGCGCGCTGGTCGCCACGTAGTCACAGCATATGAACAGCGGCACAAACGCCTCCGTGAAATCACTCGATTTATGCAACATTCTGGGTCAAAAAAAAATAGAAGAAACAAAACTGAAATTAAGGTCTCCGAGATTCGACGGCTCCGCGACCATCTTGGACCCTGGTGCGTTTGGCAGATTCCGCCAGCCGCGCTGAGAGCAAAAGTCAGCCGCAGGCGCCTATGGGAGTGCCCACTCTTTACGTTTACTATGTTACTGTATGGTTTGGTGACAACAGACAACGCGTACAATCATCGATAACATTGCAATCATCTATAACCATGCGGGCTCGTCTTTCGCTCTGTGGTAACATCAAGTTAGTGGGTGAAATGCACTTCCCCAGGAAACGCTAAATAAGTAGCCATGTCAATGTGCCCCTCTTAAAAAGCATCATCCCGATACTACAAAGAGATACGAAAGTGGGAATGAAACTAGGCATAACAAAGAACAATAACAAAGCAACAACGAAATGAAGTTCCTAATTTCATCAGCGGACGTAGAAAGGCAGGCTTAAGATGCGCCATGTGAGCTACTTTAGGTCGTGCGCGTCACCGCTGTGATTGCGAAATGCCGTCTGGCAAGATCTCGGATGACAAGATACGGCGGATGACTTGTAAGGTCCGAAATAGCGTCGTAACAGTTTCTCGTTGAGTCCTCGTCGGCGTATCGGAGTCCAGACCCAAACACATTCACCAGACTGGTATTCCACTTACCATTGTCGAAAATTGTAGTGCCGGCTTTCAGTCCTCTACTGGTTCTTGGTGTGCAGGCGGCCGAGCTGTTCGGCGCGCTGGAGATAGGCGGCGACGTCAAGATTCGCCTCGTCGGTGACGTGCGGCAGCATGGCGTAGAGAGTCGAATGGTTCCTGCCGTACACCAGCTTGTACGGCGTGCTCTGTGTTGTTTCTTGCATCGACGTGTTGTAAGCGAAGGCTACATACGGCGGGAGCGCGTTCCACGTCTTGTGCTCGACGTCGACGTACATTGCTAGCATGTCGGCATGGGTCTGGCTGAGGAGCTCCTTGAGACCATTGGTCTGATAGTCGTAGGCAGTTGTCTTCCTGTGGCTCTTCTGGCTGTATTGCAGAACGGCTTGGATGAGCCCTGCTGCAAAGGCGGTTTCTCTGTCGGTGATGAGGACTTCTGGGGAACAATGTCGCAGCAGGATATTCTCGACGAAAAATTTGCCTACTTTAGCTGCTGTGCGTTTGGGCAGGGCTATCGTTTCGTTTCGTTAGTGGGTAAGGTGGTGGGTGGCCACGACGATCCCCCCCTTTCCGGATGTTAACATTGGAAAGGTTCCCAAAAGATTCATCCCGATCTGCTGAAACGGTCGGCAAAGAGGCTCGATCAACTGTAGTAATCCCGCTGGCCTTGTAGCTAGTATCTTGCGTCACTGGCAGTATCGCAGTGCCTTGAGTTAACGGGCGACGTCGGCGGTCACGCGCGGCCAACAGTACTTCTCGTATTCTTGCTATAGCGTACGGGAAAACCCGAGGTGCCCGGCTGTCTGATCGTCGTTCAGGGCGTGCAGGATTTCTAGCCGGAGTGCGGCGGGCACAACGACAAGGTAGTTGACCCTGCGTGGGGGGAAGTTCTTTTTTTTTACGATGACGTCGTTGTGTGAAGAAAATGAAGACAGTCTACGCCGATATACCCTAGGGACAATGTCGGTGTTGGCCTCTAAATTCTCCACAGTGCGTCATAACTCCAGGTCTCCTCGCTGCTGCTCGGTGAAGTCGTCTGCTGTTATTGTTCCTAGAAAAATGTCGTCATCCAGTTTGTCTTGACGTGGCGGATCAATATAGGCGTGCGACAGACAGTCGGTGCCAGAATGCTTCCCTCCGGACTTATACACTTCGGTGATGTCGAATTCCTGGAGTGTGAGACTCCATCGTGCTAGGCGATCTGAAGGATCGTTTAGGTTTTCCAGCCAACCACTGGTCGCTTACCACTGTGAAGTGCCTACCGTATATGTAAGGTCGAAATTTCATCCTAGCCCAAGCGATTGCAAGGCATTCATTCTCCGTCAGAGAATAATTAGCTTCCGCTTCGGGCAGTGACCGGCTACCGTACGCTGTTAGTCTTTCAACTCAGTCTTTCCATTGAACCAGCACGGCACCGAGGCCGATGCTACTTGTGTCGGTGTAGAATTTCATCTCGGCGCCTTGTCGAAGTGTGAAAGCACCGGTGGTGAGAGGATGTTCCGTTTAAGCTCTTGGAAGGCTTCGGCTTGGGGCGCTTCCCACTTTAAGATGACGTCAGGTTTAGTGAGAGAAGTTAATGGCTCGGCGATGCGCGAAAAGTTCTTGACGAAGCGTCTGTAATAGGCACACAAGCAAATGAATCTGCGCACTCCCCTTTTCTCGGTGGGCTGTGCGAAGCTAGCAATGGCACGTCTTCTGCGGATCAGGGCGGACTGCACACCTGCTTATGACGTGCCCTAGCAACAGAAGTTCTTCGTAAGCGAAACGGCAGTTTTCGTGCTGCAGGGTAAGTCCGGATCACTTGATCACCTGAACTACTGTCTCAAGCCACCTAAGGTGATTCTGTAAATTCCCTGCGAAGACGACGAGGTCATCGAAGTAGACAAGACAGGTCTGCCACTTCACCCCTACTAACGCCTTGTCCATCACGCGCTGGAACGCTGCAGGCGCCGAGCACAATACCAATGACATGACCTTAAACTCATAGAGGACATCTGGCGTGATGAAGACGGTCTTCTCTCGATCCCTTTCGCCGGCTTCAATTTGCAAATAACCAGTCTTGAGATCCATCAACGAAAAGTACTTAGCATTTCAGAGCCGATCTGGAAAGGAAGCAAGAAAGAAATGTTTATTTGATTGTGTATCTTTACAAAAACGGTGCCAAGAGCAAAAGGCATTGAGGCCTGTCAGAGGCTGCTGCTCCGGTAAAATTTTGGCAACAGCGAATGAATAAGTTGCATCTAGCCCAAAAGTAAATACAACATCGTCATTTTGGGATATTAGAACAGAACAAACAGCACTGTCAGCTAACATATTATGAATAAAGGGAAAATGAGACATCCACCCGTTCGTAGCAATTGCTACAAAGGAAACCCATACGGGTTCCTCGAAGGAAAAGCCTCATAGTTGAAGAAAAATTCGTCCTGGTCCGGGACTCGAAGCCGGGACCACCGCCTTTCCGGGGCAGCCGCTCTACCATCTGAGCTAACCAGGCGGCTAGCAGATAGCAGAGCGAAGTCGAATTTGTCGACAACACGAAGCAAAGGCAAGAGTTTGACGTAGTAGTTCTGGTGGTCCCGGGTTCGAGTCCCGGACCAGGACGAATTTTTCTTCAACTATGAGGCTTTTCTTTCGAGGAACCCGTATGGGTTTTCTTTGTATCAATTGCTACGAACGGGTGGATGTCTCATTTTCCCTTTATTCATTACTTCTCTCCACCTTGCGGGTTTCCGCAGAACTACTACGTCAAACTCTTGCCTTTGCTTCGTGTTGTCGACAAATTCGACTTCGCTCTGCTATCTGCTAGCCGCCTGGTTAGCTCAGATGGTAGAGCGGCTGCCCCGGAAAGGCGGTGGTCCCGGGTTCGAGTCCCGGACCAGGACGAATTTTTCTTCAACTATGAGGCTTTTCTTTCGAGGAACCCGTATGGGTTTCCTTTGTAGCAATTGCTACGAACGGGTGGATCTCATTTTCCCTTTATTCATTACTTCTCTCCACCTTGCGGGTTTCCGCAGAACTACTACGTCAAACTCTTGCCTTTGCTTCGTGTTGTCGACAAATTCGACTTCGCTCTGCTATCTGCTAGCCGCCTGGTTAGCTCAGATGGTAGAGCGGCTGCCCCGGAAAGGCGGTGGTCCCGGGTTCGAGTCCCGGACCAGGACGAATTTTTCTTCAACTATGAGGCTTTTCTTTCAAGGAACCCGTATGGGTTTCCTTTGTAGCAATTGCTACGAACGGGTGGATGTCTCATTTTCCCTTTATTCATTACTTCTCTCCACCTTGCGGGTTTCCGCAGAACTACTACGTCAAGCTAACATATTACAATGACAAATGCATACTAGATTTGAAAATAATCGCTGTTTTTTCACAAGTGAGATAACAGTGCTACATTACATACACTCAATAAATACATATCAAAATAAATTACAAATTGTCAATATAATATCCCGGACGAAATCAATACTAACTAACATTGTGCAGATTTCAGGCCCTCAAGAACTTGTAAAATATGATAAGTATCAAGGAACAGAAATTAGCTATCTAGTAATTACAGCACACTTCGAATATATCATGGGAAGTAAAAACAGTCAGTTATATTTGATTTTCTTCTTAATTAACAAGAATTTGAAAGATTTCTCAGTAAGCATAATGAATTCTGCTGTTTCTAGACGCTTCAGCAATTCCGAGATTTTCTAACTTACGTGTTGCCTGCTATAATTGCTGCTCGTCCGCGTAACCTGAATAGCTTTCATACGTAGTGGATACTCATATTGCGATTGTGACCCGTAAACATCAAGAAGTTCACTAGCTTTTATATATTGTAACATATTGTAATAATAAACCTTGTCACATATAAGAGGGAAGATGAAATAAAATGGTAGACGAAGAAAGGTTTCAAGAGGACGACGAGGATGGCGTTAAGAATGGCGTGGATTAACCGAAGACGAAAGAAGATAAAGAAGTTTCCAGTGAGGTGACAAGAGATGATTGGTGGAGAAGTATCCGGTGAGATGGAAAGCGACGATTGGTGGAGAAGAGAAGAAGATGAAGAGAAGGATTACGTGGACTAACAAGAAGGCTATAAAAGGGCGAGGAAGGGCGAGACACAGGGGGAGATGAAAGCAGCGGAGACTCGGCGGGTGAGGGACGGTTCGACCGGAAGAGAGCGACGCCGGCTAGTGCTCCGGTGAGCTCGCGTTCTACGGCTTTGCTCCGCAGACTTCCTGCCGTTCCTGAGCCCGTTCCGGGGAGTCCACGGAGGACGCCACCACCTGCTACGGCCAGGGGTGTCTCTACCGCTGTCACCACTCTTCCGGGTGGTGCCCCAACGCCAATATCATCGGCCACACCTCCACGGGCGCTTGGACCGGGAGCGTGTACGACGCAAGCAACGACGCCTCCAGCGACGCCAGTCCTCGAAAGTCGAACGCCACTCCGACGCCGGCTACGGGACCCACACCACGCCACATACGCACCGAACCAGACGTGAGCACGAACGCCAACCACTCTCAATAGAACGCTAGAGGTAGTGTTACCGGTTCGTGTGTACTGAGAGTTTTTGTATCGTGTGTGTTAGTTTTGTTAGGTTTGTGTGCTGCTGTTCGTTTCACGTGGGTTGTATTAAATGCGCGTCTGTGTGGGTACACCTGTCGCCTAGTGCATTCTTTCGGCCAGAGTGTTCTCCGGAGGAGATCCGTGACAAAGACAAGTGGCGAGCCTGCCAGGATTCATTTCCTTGTGTCTTTTTTCTTTGTCTCAGATCTTTCCGAACTCTCGACGGCAGAAAGTATGGATTTGGTAAAAACGCTAGAACTTGCGCTCAAGCTAGGGCTAAGCAAGGAAGAGGTGATGCGTCTCTGGGACGAGAAGAAAGAAGAGGCAAAAAGGCAGAGAGAGCAAAGGGCGCAAGCACGCGCAGATGCTCGCGAGGCAGAAGAGCGAGAAGCTAGAAGTGCTCGCGAGGCAGATGAGCGAGAGGCTAGAAGAGCTCGCGAGGCAGAAGAGCAGGAGAAAAGAAGGATAGAACGTGAGAAGGAGTTTCTTTTGTGGAAACAGGCCCATATCGCAGAAGGCAATCAGGGGATCACGGACGATTATCAGCGTCCCTTGGCGGGTACCAAATCTCCTAGACTGGCCAGTGTTTGTACAAGAAAGTTGATGGCTCCTTTTGATGACAAAAGGGATGATTTGGACGCGTATCTGCAACCAGTCGAGCTGATAGCTCTGGGGCTAGACCAAGCTACATCTGTTGTCAACTCTCTGGCAGAACCTGTCACACCACCTCAAGTTCCACAGCTGAAAGAAGAGCAAACGCCGCTGAGAAATGAGGTGTTGAACGGAACACCCAAGTCAAAACCAGCAATGCCGGTGGTGGTTGGGCAAATAGGGGACCGTCCTGTATTGGAGCTTAGAGACAGCGGAGCCAACACAGTTTTGGTTAGCAGAAGCCCGGTGAAGGACGAGGGGCTTACAGGGGAAACGTCGACCCTCACTCTCGCAGATAGCACAGTAGGGTACCTTTCTAAAGCCAGAATTCTAGTGTCCACGCCATATTATGCAGGACAGGTAGTGGCAAAATGCGTAGAGCAACCCATCTATGACCTCATCTTGGGAAACATAACGGGTGCAAGAAGTGTCGAGGACCCCGATTCCGAGTGGAAGATGCTCGACGTTGAAATCCCAAAGGAAGAGAGGCCCACGACAGCTCAGGTGGGTGAGGGAGCAGTTAGTTTCTCGTCGGCAGTGGAGACAAGAGCTCAAGCGACAGGCAGAGCAACGCAGCGTTTGGGAAGAAAGAAAGAGGGTAAAGAGAAGTCCACAGACAAGAAACGCACGTGCAAAGCCAAGTCAAAAGACAAGAAGCGCACGAGCAAAGACAAGTCCAAAGACAAGAAGAGCAAGAGCAAAGACAAGAAAAGCAAAGGCAAGGATAGTAAAGAGAAGAAGAAAAAGAAGGGTTTCTGTACTTGGCTAAGCAGCAAAAGCAGCAAGAGCACCAAAGAGAAAGGGGGAGGCAAGCGCAAGTCCAAGAAGGCCAAGAAAGGCTCCGCTAAGGAAGGCAGATCGAGATCCAGAAGCAAGAAGGCTGGCAAGGCTAAGTCCAGCAAGGAGAAGGTGGGCAAAGGAAGCAAGAAGAAGACGGACAAAGGCAATAAGGAGAAGTCAAGCAAGGAGCAGACCTCCAAGGAGAAACACAGCAAGGATAAGAAATGTAAAGAAAAGCAACAAAGCAAGGAGAAACACAACAACGAGGACGAGCACGGAATCAAAGAAAAGCATGGCAAGGACAAGCAGAGCAAGGAGCCCAGTAACTCCAGCTTGGCCTAACAACAATACTAATTTCAGGTGGAATGTATTAAAGGCAGAGATAACGTTGCAGCGGACATCATCAGTAGAGCCAACTGAGCAGCTCTAGGTATCTCTGGGAGGTATCTTGTTGTTGCTGCTGTGCTATGTATCTCAGGGATGTATCGTGTTGTTGGTGTTGTTGTGGTTGTTATGTTGTTATACAAAGGAGTGTGTTGTGGACAGTAACATGTTTGTTAAGGAGACTGTAGGGACAACGGCAGTGATGTGTTAGTGATGTGCTTTTGGTGTGTGCTGATCGTCGGCGTTGTGTTGTGTGGTGTGCTGGGGCCAGAATCGCCACAGAAGATAGTCGGCTGGCTGGATGGCCTGAAGGGGAGGACCACTTGAGCAGTTTTTCAGGGAAAAACTCTTGAGAGAGGGGGCCCTTGTCACATATAAGAGGGAAGATGAAATAAAATGGTAGACGAAGAAAGGTTTCAAGAAGACGACGAGGATGGCGTTAAGAATGGCGTGGATTAACCGAAGACGAAAGAAGATAAAGAAGAAGTTTCCAGTGAGGTGACAAGAGATGATTGGTGGAGAAGTATCCGGTGACATGGAAAGCGACGATTGGTGGAGAAGAGAAGAAGACGAAGAGAAGGATTACGTGGACTAACAAGAAGGCTATAAAAGGGCGAGGAAGGGCGAGACACAGGGGGAGATGAAAGCAGCGGAGACTCGGCGGGTGAGGGACGGTTCGACCGGAAGAGAGCGACGCCGGCTAGTGCTCCGGTGAGCTCGCGTTCTACGGCTTTGCTCCGCAGACTTCCTGCCGTTCCTGAGCCCGTTCCGGGGAGTCCACGGAGGACGCCACCACCTGCTACGGCCAGGGGTGTCTCTACCGCTGTCACCACTCTTCCGGGTGGTGCCCCAACGCCAATATCATCGGCCACACCTCCACGGGCGCTTGGACCGGGAGCGTGTACGACGCAAGCAACGACGCCTCCAGCGACGCCAGTCCTCGAACGTCGAACGCCACTCCAACGCCGGCTACGGGACCCACACCACGCCACATACGCACCGAACCAGACGTGAGCACGAACGCCAACCACTCTCAATAGAACGCTAGAGGCAGTGTTACCGGTTCGTGTGTACTGATAGTTTTTGTACCGTGTGTGTTAGTTTTGTTAGGTTTGTGTGCTGCTGTTCGTTTCACGTGGGTTGTATTAAATGCGCGTCTGTGGGGGTACACCTGTCGCCTAGTGCATTCTTTCGGCCAGAGTGTTCTCCGGAGGAGATCCGTGACAAACCTGCGAGGCATTTAGTAGTTCATGCTCGATAAACAAAGGCTCTGTGTAATTATGCGTAGATGTAGTGCCCCATACTAGAACGAAAACCTAGAGTAAATTAACTAATGCGGGACGTTTTTCAACAAACACGTATAATGTTACTTATTTTAAAGCAACTACGTGTAATATTGCTTAGCTCAGCTGTAATAATAATAATAATAATAATAATAATAATAATAATAATAATAATAATAATAATAATAATAATAATACCTTTATTCATAAAAACAAGTGGTACGAAGTGCCAGGGCATCAGGAAAATGTTGCTACAGAAGCACCTTAGACTGGTCCTAATAACCAGAAGGTCCAAAAGGCAGCAGACAGCAAGGAGCGAGAAAAAAAACTAAGAAGAAAAAGAGAGGCAAGAGGAAGAATGAAAAGGGAGAAAGGAAAGAGTAATGACATGTAGTACATAGATCTCACTTAAACAATTTGCTTGGCACGTGAAACAGCTCGGGAAAAACAAACAATATAGATATATATATACAAAAACTCTTCAAAAGAAAAAAAGAAAAAGATTAGGTACATGGTTAAACCAAATTCTTGGGGCAATACAAATTATACAGTTGTCTGCCAGAACAATCGGGTACATTGATCATCGATGGGCGCAAATCAGATTATTCAGCAGAGCGGGGAGAGTGTAACAAGTCATTTGGTTACCATAGGTTGAACGCACATGCGGCACATGCCAGCATTCCCGGGACCTGGTGTTCAGGTTGATAACATGGGTATTCCATGATAGGTCGTCTCTTAACCACACACCAAGAAACTTGTGAGCTTGTAGCTGTTCCAGTCAGCACCATAGAATTGAACTGTAATTTTTTTAATAACGCGGTTCGTTAACTGGCGCAAATAATATGTACTTTGTTTTGTTATATTAAACTGTTGCTTATTGATGTGTAACCAATTCGATAGCCAATCTAAATATGTAATAATTGAACTTTGAAACTCTGTCATCGTTATGTCCACAAAAAAAAGACACATTAGTATCATCGGTGTACATGATTAATCGTTGAAAAAATGGAATTGGAGCAAGAACATTAACATAAAGCTTAAATATTAGTGGCCTAATGGAGACCTTTGGGGAACATCCCTTTGAATTTTTAGTTACGGTTACCTTAGAATATTGACTGAAACCTGCTGGTATCTATTTGTCAGGTAGCTTTGTAATAATTTTAGTGCAACAGTGCATATGCCGTAATCATGTAGCTTACCTAAAATCACGTCGTGATTCACCGAATCAAAAGCTCTCCTTAAATCTATGAATAGCCCAATAGTGTATAGCCTTTGTTCAAAGTTTTCTATGACTACATGCTTATAAGATTAAGTAGTGCCTGCTCGCAAGATCTTCTTTTCCGAAAACCATACTATGCTTCACACATTAAATTTCTTTAGCCATGTAATCTTCACCGCGAATATTTGTGACTGTTTCAAAAACTTTCCACAAAAAGGGAAGTACTGGGACTGGTTGAAAATTATTGGCACTGCGACCTCTTCCCCCTTTATGAATTGGGCATACTCTAGCTATAGTAAGCACATCAGAAAATACACCATTTTCAAATAATGAGTCAGCTATGTTAACTACATGAATATAAATTGTCTGCTAAACGTCTGACTCGAACTAGGAAGATATTGACACGTGGACTTCTTTATCTTTTTCGGGTGACCACTTTTCACCGTCTAAGAAATGTTATCGCTCAGAGTGGGGCGCACCCGCATGTGTTGGATGTTTCTCGAATGTTATCGATGTTTTTACCAGTTTTCTGTTGGCGCCGAAGCTTGCGTAATTGCACTGCATATGCGACGCACCTTGGGTAGAACTTATTGGAAGACACGCGGGCCTCAGCGACTCCTCTAGAAACTTCGATGACCCATGTATTAAAGGCGACCCGCTTGACCGGCTAATCAGGGGCCCTATAACGAAAAACTATTCCAATATGTTTTTATTCCATTCTCCTGATGTCAAGTTTGCGTAACCGCCGACGCAAGCATCAAGCGGTCACCCCCAGGGTTGTCTGAACAGACCAATGAAACGCTCTCCTCGTTTATAGGTCACTTTTGTTTGCTTGAAAAACTAATAACCTTGCCTACACTGAGCGACTTGTCTTATCTAACTGGCTGACAAGAGGTGAGGAGCACGCTCAAATGGAGAGGGATTCGATGGGGCCAAGCCACTGCACTCAAAACCGATAACCCTATCAAGAGGATGGTGCCGGCATCTGTGATTGGTCCGCTTTCCTTTACTTATCTTGTGGTGGCTGGTCGAAAATCGCGGCGGCATGCAACGGAAGCTTAATAATGACGCTGAAACGGATCCTCAGCAAAGAAGAGTTGGCAGAACGAGGTCGTAAACATTCCGAAAGTGCTCGGAAACGTTACACGACCACGCAAAAAAAAATTATAGGCAAATAAACCCATGCTCTCCAGCAGGTGCGAGTCGCCAGTGCCTGAGCGATCGGCGGCAGCCATCTTTTATTCCTTTCGGAACGGGGCAGCCTGCGGCTATTCAGAAGAAAATTCAGTTTTGTTCGGCATATTAATGCATCTTTAACGCATACACGTCACTTTGACGCGGTCAGTTATTGCGGTTTTGCGATGTCGCGTGACAGGCAGGTGAAGTGGGTGTATCCCAAAAACCTGTGACCTACAGCCGAGGGCTAATAGCGAAAAGGGTCGAATGAGAAATAATTATTTTTCTTTTGTTCGGCCAAATCATGCATAATGAATGTGTACACGTTATATCAGATTGGGAGCTATCACGGTTTTCGTGACGGCGTGTGACAGACAGGTGAAGTGGGGGTGGTCCAAAAAAGCTTTTGACCAATCGCGGTGGGTTGATTGCAGAACTGGAATAGAAAAGTTCGGAATAGTTTTACGTTATATCACCCCATATTTCGACAATCGGCGACCGTTTTCGGTGCTATCATTGTGCTTTGAGCGTAGCCTGTCGTTTCGTGCACAAGTTCACCCAATAAAAGTTAGTTTCGTCATTCACAGTAGTGCTACTGTGTTCTTTACCGTCACTATTACGTGACATCTGGTGGAGGGGCTTTACATTTATGTACCGGGCAACCCCACAAAGCCGTGACCGAAGCTCGATTGCGGAAGACAACACCAACGGCGCCAAGAACCATCGAGGTAGCTGCAGGCTGCAAGGACGGCCCCCGGAGCACGTACCTTTGCTGGAGAAGACCAGGAAGTGCACAGCCACAACAGCACTACAATGACTGCCCCCGTGCCGCCAACACGGTTCGTGCTGCAGCAGATTGGGTTAGTTTTATTTTTTTTACGAAGCAACGTGGTGGTGAAGAACTTTTCGCCAGCCCACGCAAGCTAGCTTCTCGTCGTGGCCGCCGCACCCCGATCAGAAGTCCTGCACGATGATAAAACAGCGGGGAACCTCGGGTTTTCCCGTACGCTCGCAAGAATACAAGAGAACTTCTATTTGCCACAACGCCAGACGTGTCGTAAGCGCACAGCCACAGGGCTAGACGAGGTCCCCTTAGGCTGATAAATGTACTAGGACCAAAATTAAGGAAGCTCTCGTGAAAGCAGTGGAAAAACTTTAAAATATAGACGGATACCAGATAGTTGGCGAAAAACTAGAATGAATATAATTTATTAAGGTAAGGGGGACATAGAATTCACTTATACAGGCCGTCGACCATTACATCGGTAATACAGAGGCTAGCAATGCAGGCAATCAGATTAAAGCTGCAAGCATCGGGAGAAAATAATGACATTTTGGGAGAACTTCACAATGGCTTCAGAATAGGTAGGTGGTTGGATGAGAACTTATTTCTTCTTACTCACTGTACTGAAATATCAAAAATAGAAAGCAGACCGTTATATGTTGCCTTTTTAGACATTACAGGGGCATATGACAGCCTAGACCGCAAGATTTTGTGAGATATTCTGGAAGGGGAAGGCTTAGGTGACGATTGTCTACCGGTTTTCAGAGAGGATTACCTAGGAAATACCGTTTGCGTTGAATGGGTAGAGATGAGGAGCGAGGAGATAGTACATATAGTCAAGGGACTGAGGCAGGGGTTCCCTTTATCCCCGCTGCTGTTTATGATGTACATGGTGAGGATGCAGAGGGCGCTAGAAGGAAGTAATATCGGGTTTATTCTCTCATACAAACAGGTGGGAAAAGTAGCAGAGCAGCAGCTCCCAGGTTTATTCTATGCGGACGACATTGTGTTGCTAGCTAGCAAGCAAAGTGAGTGATTTGCAACGTCTGGCTAATCTGTGGACAGGAAGGCGAGAATATAGATTTGGAATTTTGTCTTAGAAATTCAGGTGTTATGGTAGTCAATGAAAACAGTGAACAGACAGTGGCAATACAGGGCCAGGAAATGCCTCGGTTAAGAAAATATAAATACCTTGGTATATATATATATATATATTTATATATATATATATATATATATATATATATATATATATATATATGGAAACATAGGTAAAAACAATAACAGTAAAGTGAAAGAGAAATGCAGCCATAATGAAGCACAGAACGCTATCAGGATACCATAGCTACGAGGTCCTCCGAGGTATATGGAAAGGTCTAATGGTTCCAGGACTTGCATTGTGAAGTGCGATTGTTTGGTTGAAATCAGGGGTACAATCAGGACTCCACGGGAAAGAAAGGTCAGTGGGTCGCCTCATATTAGGCGCTCACGGGAAGACTAATAAATGAAGCTGCACAAGGTGATATGGGCTGGACTAGTTTCGAAGCGAAGGAAGCTCGCAGTAATATTGATTATGAAGAACGACTGAGAAATACGGAAGAAAGTAAATGGGCTGGGAGAGTGTTGAGTTGTTTGTACAGGAAAAGCATTGATTGACAGTGGAGGAAAAGAACTATGAAGCTTACCAGCAAGTATGCGGCCTGTAGGGTGGGCAACACATGAACGAAGAACGTCGAGCGAAAGTCAGAGAGGCTGAGATAATCTCATGGGTGGCGGCAATGGAAAAGAAACCTGCCATGAGTAACTACTTAAGAGGAAAAAGCGAAATCGGGAATAAAACAATTTATGATAACTCAAAGGGAAGCTAATTAATTTTCGAAGCGAGATCAGGATGCCTTAGAACACGCACCTATAAAGCGAGATATAAGAAGGAAGAAGAAGCACGTGCTTGGTGTGGTAAAGCTACTAAAATTATGGAGCATGTTTTATTACAATGTGAAGACGTCTACCCAGCGGTCGATTCAGGCACCACTGGCCTCCTTGAAGCCCTTGGGTTCAGCGAGGGCAGTAGGAAACCAAACATGTCTGCAATAGGGATTAGTAAGAGGCGATTGGAGGATTGGCGGAAGAAACGTAGGGAAACGACAAAAAAAGGAGACATGCAAAACAACAGTTCACAATAGGGGATCAGAAAATTTGATTGTGGGAATTTATAGTGCTATTTTTATTGTTTAACCTAGGTAGGACATTAGGCAGTATAGTAGCAAGAGCTTAGTGGCGCAACCCACCACCCCTAATTAAGCAGCAGATAGACGCGCGTTCATGACAGCGCACAAAGGTATAACACAAACAACACTTCCATACAAAGACAGTATCCGAGCGATTCATAAGGCCCTGACATCAAAGTGGCAACTAGAATGGGACTCATGCACAAATAACAAGTTACACACAATAAAACCCGTGCTTAGAGAATGGAAGTCGTGCAGTCACCAGCAACGCTTCTATGAGGCGATCCTATGTAGACTTCGAATCGGGCATACACACCTGACACACAATTTTCTACTTCAAAACGAAAACCCGTGAACTTGCGAGAAGTGCCATGAACCACTCACGATAATGCACATTATTATGACATGTCGAAATATTGAAACACAGAGACAAAGGCTTTTACAGAATCTCTACAACTTACACATACCTTTAAACCCCGCATCAATACTCGGAGATGAACCGCTAGTGCCCTTCACTGACTTGTTCAGCTTTTTAGAAGAAACTGGTTTTTTACACAGACTGTAAAGTATCACAGCTTCCACTGCTTTAAGATTTGAATTCTTAATATCTTGTGGCTGGCGCAGCATGGCCTTAGTCGCTTTTGCGTCATTAAACCCGAATTAACTAATTCGCGTACCCATAGACGTCCCACTAAAAAACACATAGTGCTGTCCTTCAAATTCCAAGTTATTAGTTCTAAAATAATGGCTTGCAAAGTTGCCAATGTGTCGCTATCCATGAGTTTCTCGGGTGACACACATTCGTAGCAATTGACGACTGCCATGATGCCATCAGAATGTGGAATGTTAGTATACAAAGATCCTACATCAAGTGTGACCAAAAGAGAACCTTAAGGAATAAATGAGATCGATTATATCTGACGGGAAGTGGGTAGTGTCTCTTACGTAAGAGGCAAACATAGCTGGGATATTACTAATCAAGGAATCTACGTAGCTGGACAAATTTTCTGTTACTGTACTTATACCAGAAATGATGGGACGACCTGGGTTATTTACCTTATGTATTTTAGGTGAAAGCTAAAAATGACCAGTAACAACTCTTAGTGGAATTGGAGAATGAACCGAATTGTCAGGCACCATTTTCTGCTTGACGAGATCTAGCATTGTGCTTTTGATCAGAGATTTATATTGCTCAGTGGGGTCTTGATCAAGGCGTATATGAAACGTCGCGTCTGCTAGCTGTCTGTGGGCCTCTGCGGCGTAATCGGACATGTTCATTATGACAACCGCACCACCTTTGTCAGCAGGCTTAATGACGATGTCATTGCGAGATAACGGGGTATTTAGTGCTTTCATTTCATTGGTGGACAAGATACGGCGAAAGGGTGCTTGGTTTTGATACAATTGCACACGTGTCGTTGTACTGCTTTGATATACGTGTCCAAATATCTATCGCGCTGTGTAGGAGGAACCTAGTGCTTGCCAGAGGGTAACGCGTGTTTCGAATCGCTTGAATTGGAGCGGTCATGGAAGTATTCGCGCAAGCGTAAGTTACGGGCGAAATTATCCAAATCTTTCAGTAGTTGAAATTCATTATGTCCACCTGTTGCTGGACGAAAATTAAGATCACGACGTAGAACACTGCACTCCTCAGCTGTTAGCAGAATGTCCGAAATATTAACAATATTGCTACGGGATAGTATTTCCAATGACGAAGAGCCGAGCAGTAAGAAGACGACGACGACGATTGGAAGCTAGCGCGGGCTGTTGCCTCTTGGCCAACTACGGCGAATTGCGTCTGCCTGCCAGTGATCAATTTTGGCTTGACAGCACAAGTGCTGCCACGCGGGATGTCTCTGGCCGAACTTTGCTCATTCGAGGATCACTCTGTAGCATCGATTTCAGTAGACGACAATTCAGCCGATCCTCCTCTACCATCGCAGTCGGCAACTTGTACCATCGCCAACTTACAGAAAATGATTGCACCCGACATGCCGTCCGAGCACGCTCGTGCGCTCTACCGCGTTCTGATTTCCTACCAAGATATTTTTGACTTTAACGATCGTCCTTTGGGCCAAACGACAGCTGTTAGACATCACATAAATACCGGCGATGCCCCTCCTATTCATCGCCGCCCATATCGAGTATGACTGGCTGAGCGTCAAGTTATTCACACCGAAGTTCGCAAAATGCTTGCCAAAAACATTATTGAACCTTCTGTAGTCCATGGGCGTCACCTGTTGTGCTGGTAAAAAAAGAAGGATGGCTCATGGCGCTTTTGCGTGGATTATCGGCACCTTAACAGCGTTAACAAAAAGGACGTGTATCCCCTACCTCGGATTGATGACGCACTTGACTGCCTCCAAGGTGCTCCTCTATTGACCTTCGCTCCGGCTATTGGCAGACTGCCGTGGACGATCTCGACCGCGAGAAGACTGCCTTTGTAACACCCGACGGTGTTTATCAATTCAAAGTGATGCCGTTCGGTCTATGTAACGCTCCTGCCACTTTTGAACGCATGATGGACTCGCTTCTTCACGGTTTCAAATGGTCAACGTGCCTGCGCTACTTGGACGACGTTATAGTATTCTCCCCAACGTTCGCTACGCACCTCGAGCGCCTTTCAGCAGTCCTGGACGTTTTTCAGCGAGCCGGTCTGCAACTCAACGTATGGAAGTGCCAATTCGGCCGTCGCCAGATTACCGTCCTTGGATATCTCGTTGACGCGAACAGAGTGCAACCTGACCCAGGCAAGATCCATGCTGTTACGCACTTCCCTGTTCCAAAGTATGTTAAGGATGCGCGCAGCTTCATCGGCCTTTGCTCGTACTTCCGCCGTTTCGTGAAAAATTTCGCGGCCATAGCACGACCACTAACCGAGCTTTTCAAAAAAGACGCCCCTTTCCAGTGGGGCGATAACGAGGCCTCTGCATTCTCGCTTCTAATCGACCTTCTCACAACGCCTCCCATTCTGGCCCATTTTGATCCTTCTGCGCCTAACGAAGTCCGTACTGATGCCAGTGAACACGGAATTGGCTCAGTACTGGTACAACGCCAGCGTGGCCATGACCGTGTTATCGCTTACGCCAGCAGGCTCCTCTCGCCCGCGGAGCGCAACTATTCCTTGACTGAGCGTGAGTGTCTGGCCCTAGTTTGGGCGGTTGCGAAGTTTCGCCCATACTTATATGGCCGACCCTTTTCCGTTGCCACAGACCATCACGCGCTTTGCTGGTTATGCTCATTAAAAGACCCTACAGGAAGACTTGGTCGCTGGGCCTTACGCCTCCAAAAATATTCGTTCTCTGTCACCTACAAATCTGGCCGACTACACAAGGACGCTGACTGCCAGTCTCGCGACCTGGTAGACGAGCCTGACGACGCCGACAGTAGTACCGCCGACGGCATTTTCTATGTGTCTGCCTTCGCTAACAACGCCGATGAGCCGTACCGAGACCTATCGCTGCGAGTACTCATCGAGCGCCTGCGCTCTACACCTACTGACGCATCCGTTCGCCGATATGTCCTCCAGGGCGGCATTCGGTACCGAAGGAACTTCCACCCTGATGGCCCTGATCTTCTTCTTGTCGTGCCGAAACATCTACGACAGACTGTGCTCTTTGAGATGCATGACGCACCCACTGCAGGACATCTTGGGGTAAACCGCACGTACGACCGCGTCCGCCGCCGCTTCTATTGACCTGGTCTCGCTCGCTCCGTCCGACGCTATGTTGCTGCCTGTGATCCGTGCCACCGTCGGAAAACACCTCAGGTGCTACCTTCCGGTCATCTCCAGCCGATCACCGTCCCTGTGGAACTGCTCTTTCGTGTTGGATTAGACCTCCTCGGTCGCTTTCCCACGTCAACCTCTGGGAACAAATGGTTAGCCGTCGCAGCTGATTACGCCACCCGATACGCTATCACGCGGGCTCTCCCTACCAGTTGCACCACTGACATCGCGGACTTTCTCTTGCGTGACATTATCTTAGTGCATGGCGCCCCGCGACAGCTGCTTACTGACCGTGGTCGTAACTTCCTCTCGAAAGTTATCGCCGACATTGTGCGTTCCTGCTCTATTCAACACAAGCTAACTACCTCATACCATCCTCAAACCAATGGCCTGACAGAGCGGTTAAACCGTACTCTTACGGACATGCTGTCAAAATACGTTTCGAAGGACCACCACGACTGGGACGTTGCCCTTCCTTACGTCACATGTGCCTATAATTCTTCCCGGCACGACACCGCCGGATTTTCTCCATTTTATCTACTCTACGGTCGCGAACCGACCTTGCCCCTTGACACGGTACTTCCTCGTGCTGCGATCTCAACAACCGAGTATGCGCGCGACGCCATCGCCCTCGCCGACAATGCACGCCAGCTTGCCCGTGCTCGACTGACGGACTCGCAAACCACGCAGCGTCACTACAACGCCCGCCACCGTGACGTAGACTTTTTGCCTGGTGCAGTCGTGCTCCTGTAGTCACCCTCTAGGCACGTCGGACTTTCAGAAGCTCCTTTCAAAAGCTCCTTTCGCGATACACAGGGCCCTACCGCGTGCTGCGCCAGGTGACGCCTGTGACGTACGAAATTGCTCCTCTGAGCTCAACCTCGTCATCTCCTCTGGCATCTAGTGATGTCGTGCACGTCAGTGGGCTCAAGACCTACTACAGTGCTTCAGAGTCCGGCCTTCAGTCACTCCGGGACGGCGCTTTTGCCCTCGGGGGTAGTGCTACGGGATAGTATTTCCAATGACGAAGAGCCGAGCAGTAAGAAGACGACGATGACGATTGGAAGCAGTTGGCCAAGTGGCTGTTGCCTCTTGGCCAACTGCGGCGTATTGCCTTGTAAATATACTTGTAAATAGCTTTTCGTCGGTGTCTTCCTACGTAACAATATTATTCTGCTCCTGATGGGCAAACCTACTAACAGAGGATGACGAAGAAGTGCCAGAGTGTACTTCTAGAGGTTTGGTTTGAAAAGGGACAGAGTTGAATACGTTGTCCTGGCTTCCAGAAGGGCGCACGACACCGTAACGGGACAGTTTCTTGTCTTTCAATGCGTAGATTTCATTTCGTTTTTGATTGCGAATGCCTCTAATGCGGCGGATTGGCAAGAGGACAAGTTTAAGCTCGGAGCAATTTGACAGACCAAAGCACAGAATCGTATAATTTAGAAACCCGCCACATGAGCACAACTTCGGCCAAATTCCTGGAAACCTGGAAGTAGAAAGCTCAACTAATGGCGTCTGTAATGATGTCACACACAAAAAGCTGGCACGATATTTAACCGTCTCATTAATGGAAGGAAGCTGCCTAGCCTAGACTGAACATCTCCTTATAGCAGAGCGTCTATGGCCTCACTGCCTCTTTTCTCGCTTCTGCTCTCCCGGCGGCGACTTGGCAATTGCTAGTATACGTACAGCGGGGCGTGGCACTTGCGGAGGGGCCGGATGTTTGCGCGCATGCGCGAGTGAGAGCAGGTGCGAGAGAGAAAATGGGGGCATTTTGCTCGTTGAATATATGGCTCTGCTTAGGCACTACGAAGGAGTTTCTTAGCGCGTGTTGTATGCTTTTGTCCTTGGGCGTGCCGGCATAGGGGAGTGGGGTCGAGTTGACGCTCCGACGCTGGCTGCTGGCTCGGTGAAACAGGTGATAACATTGCAGATGTTTCCATGGGAGCAGTGGAGACCGTGGAAGAGGCCGAACGGCGGATATTGAATACCTAGAAGGCGTTGCCTTAGCAACCGTGGTTGAATGCGAGTGCCCGAAAGGACGCCGGTAAAGCTGGGCGACCCTGCAACCACTCTGAGAATACGCCTCGTCCCTTAACGTGTTTTACGCAAACTCAACGTTAACCTAACCTAACGAGGCTGAGACAAAAGACAGTTTGCAAACAAAACATGTTTGCGCACCCTAACGTCCCGCAAACATCTTTGTGGGACGTTACGGAGCGCATCCCTTCAAGACTTTTAGTTTAACGTGCGGTAACGCAAACGAAAGGAACATGTTAGAAGACAGGGCGCTGTCTGGTGCCTCTTGCAAACGTATCCAAGCCAAGGCAATTCATTTGCAACCGTGCTGTTGTTGCTATGTGCACGCGTCTCGTTGAGGCCTACGGACGCCGGAATCGCCGAACGGTCTAAAAAATTGGACGCACTATGCGCTCATAACGAGCGTTTGAGGTGAGTTTAGAGGAAGCGAAAGCTGATTTCAATAGTTACAGGCGATGAACGAGAGTGACAGCGTAGCTTTCACTAGAATTCACGGTGAAGCGGGCCCCATGGGTGCCCCCATATTCGACAACGCTATTTCTTAGCGTTCGTAAACATCACGAACGTTAAACTTGTCAATTAACGCATGTTCTCATTGCACACTTAAACCGCAGAAACCCAATAGCGTTCAGGGCATGGCAGTGTGGTCAACGCAATTTCTTTCCGTACACTAATGGGTTTACGTTCGGTATGAAACGCTAAACTTAAACTGTCTAAAAACACAATAACGCTCACGATCTTTCCGTTGCGAGAATACGTTGCGAGCCACCCTTACGGCTTTCACGCTAACCTAGCTTAAGGTAACGTAAACCTAGCCTAAAGTAACCCAACGTAACTTAACGTTAACCTTACCTAACACAAGATAACTTAATGTGGCCTAGCCGCAAATACAATAATCCTCACGGCGTGACATCGGGTAATCGCGTTCAAGGGTGGTTGCTAAGGCGCTGTGCGCTCATTTCACTCAAACGGGCCACTCAAAAATGTTCTTGAAGCGTCCGGGATAGCAGACCCGGCCTCTAGCACGGCCCCTATTGCTCCCCCGGGAAAATCAAGTGTTCTTCCTTTTTTTTTTTTTTGAAGGCAGAGTGCCGTAAGACGCGACAAAGTTATATTCCGGCATGACTGACTCAGCACCAATGCCACACACTCGAGATAGTCTGTCCGACGTAACTTTGGACCCAGCAATTACCAAATAGGGCGTCAGTGCGCGCTGCTTCCCTTGTTTCACCGTGACGGCAGCCAGCGTCCGAGCGTAAACAAACTCCAGCCCACTCCACATTGCCGGCATTCCTTTCGCCTTTGGTTGCCTGCCGGTAACGCGCTCAACACGCGCAAAGAAACTTCTCCACCGTAGTGCCTAGGCACAGTCAGATATTCAAGGACCAAAGGCACCCAGATTTTCTCTCTCGCACCCACTGATTACATGCTCTGACGTCAGCACCGGAAAGTGTGCCAGGGTGCGCTTCGTGCGTCACTCGCTAGGGGGCTATGCCCCGCCAGATGGGGCGCGCTTTGCTCGCTCCACGCAATAGACATTAGTAAGAGGCGACTGGAGGATTGGTGGAAGAAAAGTAGGGAAACGACAAAAGAAGGAGACGTACAAAAGCACAGTTCGCAATAGGGGATCAGAAAATTTGGGCGTGGTAGTTCATAGTGTTTTTTTTCTTTTTTCATTGTTTAACCTAGGTAGGATATTAGGCAGTATAGTAGCAAGAGCTTGGTGGCGCAACCAACCGCCCCGTTCCAAAGGGGACGCTCATAATATCCATCCTTCCACCCATCCTCGCCCGCATATCGTTCCAGCGGAGAGACGTTCACTCGCTTAACCTAACAAACACCAATGCTGAGGCGCGAGCACCACTGAGGCGTCTACGTCAAAGATTAAGGTCGCCTACCATTTTTTTCACATATTCTACACAATTTGATGAGAACACCACAAATTGGCTTGCGTGTTCGTGATAATGTAAAACCTCGTGTAACGGGGACCGTCTCAACAACCTGTACACTGCCAATCGATGAGGGGAGTGGCGAATGCGCCGTGAATAACCGCGGTGCCAACGAGCAATCTTTGGCCCTTGGCTTTCTCCCACATGCCTTTTATATGTTATTGCTACGGAAATTATATGAACACTCCAGCCGCATTTTTTGCCGTCACTGTCGGCGTCACCGTGACGTTCGGCATAAAGTCCAAGGGTAATAACACCATCGCCGGGCAAGCGTGTGCCGTGTGCGCGAGTAAAAGCACGCGGTGGAAGCCGGCGATAGCGGCTCAATCTTGCACGTGTGAGACAAAAGAGCGGACAGCGACCGCGCCTGTCGTGAAAGGCCGTGGGGAAGGGAGGGGGGTGGCTGCGTTGCGTTGCTGCGGCGTAACTCGCGACCGGGCGTATAATCTAAAGTATAATCAAGGCTCAGTCTGGCGGAGAAACGGAACATTGTGGGCTGGCAGCGCGGCAGGCTTCTACTCTGCCAGCAACTGTATACTTTGAGTGGCGGACGCCGTATCTCGAAAGCGATCTGCAGATGGCTCATAACTTTGTGCGTGCTGTTTCTCGCCACGGTTCTAGACGAAGCGATGCATAGCACCCAAGTCGCCTCTGTCGCTGATGATACTGCATTTGCTCACGTGAACGTTTTGACAGCGAGTGCAATGTGTATATCTATGCCTGTGCGCGCTGACACCATATGAATAATTCAGTTAGCACGTGAATGTTTTCCAAGTTTATACGGCTGACAAAACTTACTTTGTATAACTGTCTACTAATTTGCTATAGCGATCCATGCTCCTCCTTTTGGACGAAACTGCGACATTTTTTCGTGTTTGTTTTCATCCCCCTCTCTCTCTCCTTTCTTTCTCCCGTTATTTTTTGCGCGTTTTTTCTTTTTCTACATAAATATTTAAGGAAGCCGTCGCGAGAAGTTACTGTATCCGTTGAGAAGTTTCAGTCCCCCCAATGAAAACTGTTGGGTAAAGAAAGGTAAGTTAACCGCGAAGTTGCGCCCCTCACACACACACACTATATATATATATATATATATTCCCCACACACTTCAGAAACATGCACTTTTTTCCACTTTGATACTAGCAATGGTAACGGATTAACATCTAGGTACTGTATTGACACCCACTGAAACTGTCGTTCTGAAAAAAAGTGTAGAATCGTTGAGTTCTAGTCAACATATGGGGCAAGAACTTTAACGTTGGCAAAAGCTATAGAAGAGGGTAAAGGACGATGCAAAGAGTGACGGAAGGAAAACTGTTAGGCGCAACGTTAGAAGCAGGAAGAGAGCGGTGTATATCAGATAGCAAACAAGGATAGCCGGATATTCTAGTTTACATTAAAGAGAAAAAAAATGGACCTGGGCACGCCAAGTAATGCGTATGGTAGATAAGCGGTGGGCCATTAGATTTATAGAATCAGTCAAGGATGGCAGGAAATTAAGTGGGGTTATTAAATGAGGAAATTTGCAGGCGCAAGTTGGAGTCAGCCAACTCAAGGCACAGGTAATTGAATATCGCTGAGTGACGCGTTCGTCCTGCAGTAGAGATAAAAATAGGCTGATTACGAGGGGGATGATGATGATAGTTAGAACACCACCTGAGGAGTTGAAGCGCAATGCGCTGAACCTTGGTATCGCAGTCAGCGTTTCAGCCATCGGACGAAACTGCCAATTCTTTTGGGAAGGTGTTGGCGTCTCCGGCGACTAGGCCGATTTCAAATCAGGTGTCGCAGGTGCCAGTCATGGGCTCGTAGCAGGATCGTGACACCCGAATTTGCGTTTCAAGCTTGTTTCATATTCACAAGAGACCGGTTTTTCTAGTCGTATGGGCAGTGCGGCTCAGGACGTTCATTCTTCTGTTTCTCTTTTCAGGTATCGAAGCTAGTTCCGTGAGCTCCTTCTCTGAAGGTAAAGTACACGAGAGCTCGGTGCTAGAATGCGCCGGTCGAGTGACGTCAATGCTGTCGCGAAGCTCTGTTTGTTTCTCTTTTTCTGCATTTTGGAAGCTCGCAAGAGCGCAAGTAGGGATGTTCAAAATAGCAAAAATTGTAATCTCTCTTCATTCTGAAGGAATCGGGAAATTAGTGTGATGCCTTTGCTTTGCGGTTCGCTGTAGTGAATAAAAAATTGGATAAAGTTCGATGTACGATGAGACCCATAGGCAATCGTAATTTTGGGAAAGCATTGTTGTAGACGTCAGAATCATGGAAATCAGGATGAAAAGACCAAGCCCTCCCTTGCCAGCGATTATTAATTGAATATGCTTGTAGAAGCGAAAAAGAAAGTGCTCGTGTTGGAGTTTAGCGTTAACGACAAAGTGACAACCGGCAAGGACTACCATCTACATGCCCATGTCAGCGCCTCGTATTCTTTTAGCAGGAGCCTCCGAGGGGGTGCTCGTTTTGCAGTGAAGCTGTCGGCCTCTAGTTAGCTGGGATTTTTCGTGTCCGCTTGCGCATTTGCATTTATAAAGAACAAATGGCAGCTGGAAGGCTTTGTACTTGAGCTTCCGCGTAACACAATTGTGCTTAAAGGCTAATTACAATCCGATGCGATCGTGTCTGCAGGCTGTGCGTAAATCATGTTTTACGAATTTTCTGACGAAGTTTACTTTGGGAAATTCTATTAGTTCAATAACGCGCTTGCGCTAGGTGGAGTGCCCACAGGAATGAGAATGTAATCTGCATTTCCGGATAGGCGCGTGCAGGCGTGGCGTACGTCGCTTGTGGTGGTGGTCTGCAACGTTCGCAGCAGCTTCGCTGTGCAGCTACTTCCACAGGGCGGCGTAGAGGCGCGGATTTTCTTAATGGTGTACCAAAGTCATTGGAACGCTTATCTTGGCATCAACTAGGGAATCTGGCTTCCCGTGCAATGCGGTGAGCTGCGTTTCTGTTTTCAGGACATCAAAATGAAGTTTCGCCCGTTAGCTTTATCGCTTTTGCCTAAATGTCATCGTATGGACTTATTTGACTCGCATTGCTGAAAACAGAAATGAACAGTTAGAACTGCTGGTTTACCTTGTTAGCTTGGAAGTACAGTTACCGACAGGTGACAAAACCAGACTACGTCTCAGATGCGCAATTGTTCCATTGTAAGGTGCCCAAACAACAGCGTTCTTTTTCTGCATGCACTAGGCAAATACACATGCTGAGTGTTGTATTGATGGATGCAAACTGCAGACGATGCGCTACTGAAAATTACCGCGAAAACACAGCAGCTAAAGCAGCGGAGTCATTGAGTACTGGTCCGAACAAATGTCTAGGTGACTATTGTCCTAAATATGCGTGGACTTATTTAACGGCTATCTTTCCAGGCACTAAATTCAGAACGTGCAATAAAGTTTCTTCATTTGATGCATTGATTATTGGTGATGAACTGATGAACTTGCAATTCGAGGGTAAATATAGTTGCTAACACTTGAATATAATCCCGTGTGCAAGCATGTGCTCGGCAGTCCGAGGTATTATCGAAGATACATGTATCTAGGTACTATCTTAGATACCCTTGAGGTATCTTGTATGTGTAGCATGATAGGTCTGGCAAGACGGGTATCAGTATGTGTGTTTCCGATACATGAAAGGGTGTTTCGTGTACGTTAAGGTGCAAAATACTGCTATCGCATAATCACCGTGCGAAAATACAAACGCTGGCTGCACTCCGCTTCTCAGGCTGATGCAGCTGCCACTCAGCCACCTGAATGAAATCAAAGCCCTCCAGCGAAGGCAGGCGATGAGGTCTGCGCGTCCCTGTTGGTGCAGCGGAGTCACGTGGTGGCACTCGCGCCGCCTCGACAAAAACAAGCGTGCGAACGTCTGAGCGCAGCCGACGTTTTCTTGATTTTTGTTTTGTTTTTAGTTGCGTCGGTGCCAAAAAGTGCGTCATACGTCTACGGTCAAGGTAAAACTCCGCAGCGGCATTTGCGCCATCATGCGGAGGCTTATTATTGACGTTCTTGTATTAGATGGCGACCCGGTAGGTGGCCGTCAAGCAGATCAGCGACTCCCACCAATTGGAAAAGCGACAAGCAAAAACCGCTGGCAGCGCCGCGTATAACGAGCTTTTATTTTAGGCAGCTAAACAACCCCTATAAGTTGTTTCGGAATAAAAATATTATACTTTGAGCAAGAAAAAAAATGAGATACTAACAGATATTTCATTCAAATGAAACACTGCTGATCTGAGTTAAGAAGTTTCCAAGCAAACATTTTTGTGCATACGTATTTGCGGTTGCATTATAAACCGGGTGTCCCAGCTAATTTTATCCAGAGGTTAAAAAGTATGCGAATGCCACGTAGCTGGACAGAACCAAAGTCATGTTGTTTGCCGTCACTTGGATACACTCAAATTGTTTTTTTCATTCCGCCTAATTATGTAATTAGCTCTAATTAATTAAATAGCTTCTCAAGTATAGCTCGACTGAAAGTGTCACTGAGAAAATTGTAGAGCGACAGGAAAAGCTCCCGATACAGCTTTCTGTTACTGTATGCGTGCTACATAAAACTGTTTTTCCGAGCGTCAAAGACTCCCAAAAATTCACGAAAAATTGCCGCGCGACTGGCTGCTCGAGGCACTTTGACGTCTGTCGCTTGCTCGCACATGAAATACATGAAATTAAAGAAGAAAGTGATCACTTTATATAACAGCCCCCGTGATTTATTGTTCGGGGAAAGTGTTTCTGCTACTCTGCCCCTTTCATGTTTTCAATAACATAGAAAAAAAAACAATATTGAGCCGTTTCATTTTTCTTTCTTTTTTAACAGCTAGTTCACTGTCAAGTATTGAGCCAGGTGAGTACGCCAACTCTTGGGGTCACACTTCTATTTTACTTTCAAAATCATTTGAAACAAACTTGTGACGAAGCAGGTTGAAAATCCTGTATTGCACTGCTTCAGTCTTGTGGTATGTTAAATTACATTGCAGCAGTTTGCTAAAACACTAAAGTTGAAAACTAAGAGAAAATACACGGAGGATTTGGCGTAATGATTCAGGCTTCATTTCCACGTAGTATCAACACGGCTTCATGCAGGGATTATTCCAAGCATACGGATTAATCGCACAGCCCACGCGGCCGTTCCTTTGTCAACTTGGGACAAATGTACCGCTGCTGTGGTGCAGGTAAAATGCCGCTTTGAAAACACGGAAATACGTGGGCCCGCTGCACATTCCGGTGTGCATGAAAGCAGACTTTAATGAATAACTCGAACTACTGTCGACACCTTAACGAGAAACAGGGTGTTACAAAAAGAACTTTGGGTAAAACTAAATACGCGTGCATACGACAACTCTAAAGTAAGCATGTTTCAGCTGCATTTTTGAAACAATTACGTCCACTATAGTTGAGACAATGTAGGTGCGTAGGTGGCCATGTATGGATTGTAAACAAAGTCAAATGTTGCACAGTGACATAACATTTTACGGGAACGGTGTACACAAAATGATGTTAGTGCAAAGTAATAAACGAAAGTAGGTCTTCTTTCAGCGTCGCTCTTCGATAGCAGGCCTTTCAAAGCAGGAAAGCGGCGGTTGCTTCAGAAATGATAATTGGAGGGCAAGATCCCCTCCAGCAGCATACCAGGCAATACAGTGTACTCCACGATTCCTCACGGCCTTAATGTGGTTGACGAGAGAGTGAACGCGCTCTACGTTAGCTTTGTATTCTGGCTTTGATGCTATAGTTGTTTGCTGAGAACGAGCTCGAATAATTGTAGGTATCGTAAATCTTTTCAGGAAAGCTGCCGTAGCAAAATTATTACCACGGTGTCTTTTGCACATGACTACACTGTTAGACGTGATATATGTATGTATCACGTGAGGCTTATGTGCACAAAAGCGTTCGAGTTATTGTATTTGTTCAGGATGACATCTTTGCTGGCACAACTGCATATGTCGCTTTAGTAACCTATTTGTAATTATAACTCTACGTTCATTTAAAATTAAGGTGAATACCTCTATGAAAAAAGTCCACGGTCACTACCGATAGCTAGCAGCGTCTCTAGCAGCTCTAAGCGCTGTGTGTCGCGTAGGTGGCTAGGTAATTTTTGAAGCAATAGCTGAGTCAGCGATCACTTTGTATGCAACAATTTTTGTCGCATCTTTAGCATGTCTGCGGGAACTGTGCGCCCTTTTGACATTGAACTTCTAGTTCATTCTTGGGCAACGCATCCACAAACAAAACACGAGAAAGCAGACAGCACAAGCTTGTCCTACCTTCTTTATCATGTTTCGTTTGTGTTTGCGCTCCCCAATAATGGTAGCTTCCAACGCATGCACCCGCTTTTCAATATTTATGAACTTCCAGTCCTTACATTAAATTTGTTATATCTTTTTCTCGTGTGAAGCGGCAATTAGACAAAGATATCAGTGCAGTCGAAGGCATGCGCAAAGTGATTTACCTCAGTTAACGTCCCAGGCAGCTCATGAAGAAAGCTGTACTCTCCGTAAAGCACGAGCTGGCTCGTTTGGTCCCCGCTGCGGCGGTCTTATTTGAATTAGGGCGCCTCGCCAAAATGTTCGTGTGACAGGTACACATTAGAGAACTCCATGTGGTCGAAGATATTCTGGTTGATCATGGCGTGCTTCATAATCAGATCGTGATTGTCACAAGTAATAGCATTTTAGATTTTTAAGTCTCCGTATTGATTCCACTTCGGCTTCTTGAGCGGCACCAATCGCGCAACGTTCTTACATTCAACTTCCTTCAGGATGTGGCCACACGGAACACTAACTGAACCCGTGCAGTCGTGCTCACTGGCTTAATAGAGTGTTTTAGTTGAGCGTGTTTACGCTCCGCTGAGCAGTTAGGCGGAGCGGAAGCGCGAATGCGCATGCGCCGTCCGCTTAGCCGTAAGCGGGATAGCGGAGCGAGGAACACGGTCCGCTGAGAAGCTGCCTGAGCGGAGCGTGCCGCGTAGCACTTTGGCTAGCGTTGGCGTCAGAACGGATTGGATTGGATGCAGAAAGCAAGCGCGCTGGCTAACACGTGGCGTTCCCCAAGACGGCGCTTTATTTTCCTTTGGATAAAATGGAGCGGTAACGCATTACAAGCGCACGTCTAGATGCTTCAAGGAGAAATAAGTTATATATATACATATATACGTTTTACTGTATAAGAGTGATCATAAAGTGTTGTTATTTTCTTTCATTACTCTGAATTTAGCCAGAGGGCGCTGCAACTACGAAAGGTCCGCTCCGCTACGCTAAACGTATCACTAAAATGTGAAAATCGCCCGCCCCTCCGCTGTGGCTTAGCGGGGCAGCTCGTAGTGGAGCGTACCGTAAAGACGCTCAACTAAAACACTCTAATATAAGGGCAGCTTAGACACGGGAGCGGGACTGCGTACTTGAACTTGTTCCAGGCATGGGCACAGGTAGAACTGAAAGCAAAAAAAATTGCTGCAATACGTTTTTATTCGCGCTTCATTCAAAAGACCCGTAATGTTTTTCGAATCTTTTCTTCTTTAATCAGGGCCGTCAACGTAAGTATCTTGTGGTGCAACCTTACAAAGAAAAAGAAAGGTACTTTCCGATGGTTTGCGTAGCTAACTACCAGCGTTCACATGGGAAGTACTGCAACACTGCCATTGCTCGGGCGCGAGACTGCCGGCGGGTGGGAGGGCCCACGCTTTGGCTGAAGTGCGCCCTGACCTAGACATGTAACTAAGATGCGGAACTAGACACGCTGACCTAAGACACGTCAAAAAAATATCGAAACTCAAGGTATCGCGGAAAGCCCCAACGAGGACGTAGTCGCTGCTGTTTGCAAACTTGGACAGCTTTCCGGAGTGATCGTTGCACCAGATGACATTGAGGCTTGTCACTGTGTTCACGCGAGAAATAAGCCAGGCTGCATTACTCTACAGTTTACGCGACGACAGAAGCGGGATGCCCTGCTTGAGAAGGCAAGAAAACTGCGTCTTAAGAACAGCGACTTTGGCAATGAATCAGCGTCGCCTGTCTACGTAAATGAACGCTTATGCCCAACACTAAAACGACTCCTTGGAATGGCTTCGTCTAACAAGCGCGAAAATGGGTGGAAATACGTATGGTGCCGTAATGGGAAGATCTTTGCGAAAAAGTAGGACGGGTCAGAGACACTTGCCATAACGCAGTAGTACGTTCAGGAAACGATCCAATGAACAGCTCTGCATGCTTATCGAGTACACTTTGAAATGGAGCAATACGAAGACAACGAATTACGGCGCCGCATTAGTAACAAAAGCAAAGTTATAACAGAAACTGCTGAAACCAGTCAGGCAGCACTAAATTAAACACGAAGACGCAGACCGAGACGGAAACCTCGCAATATTTTTACATTCACTTTTGTTGAAACATTCTCTAATAGATATGAAATCGGCACTTGTCAACGACTGTTATCGTGGATGCATTCAAACATGAGGACAGTTTCACAAGCTGTTCTGTTGTTGATATCGGGTACAATCAATGAAATGAGAGAGTCAGTGCATTGGGAAGTCACATATTCGATGTTCTTTATCTTTTTGTTGACGAAAATGCAAATAACCTTTTTCATGAATTGGCAGACATGACGTGGTCGATCATGCGCGTTAATAATGGCGAGGACAATATGTGTTTGGAGGATATATGTGTTTAGTTCTGGTCAATATGTGTTTTTATTGATCAAATGCTTGATCAAAAGTGCTGTTTTTCTCGTCAGTGATGGCTTCGTCTACCAATTAAACTGCAAAACACATGCAGCTAAGTGACCTAACGGTGACTGAATTTCAGCAATGCTGTAACTTTGTCCATTTCAACTTGAGATCAGGTCGCAATAAGTACGACGACGTTGAATGTTTCTTTAGCGAGGTTAAAATTATCTTTCATATTGGGATGTTTACGGAAATGTGGCTTAATTGCGAAGAGGATGTGTTTGAAATGCATAAGTCTTACTTTGTAAACCGCTATCAGAAGCGTGGTGAATGCGTGTACATTTTGGCCTCAAATGAAGAGCATTGCGAATTACTATCTTAATATTGTTGTTCTACTCCTCATTATGAAACATTTGTTCTCAAATCACGGAAAGTTTTATTCTGTGTCTGCTATCGGCCGCCTCGCGGTGACGTTCGCTCCTTGTTCAGCTTTTTAGATGCACTCCTGGAATTTGTTAACTATTATAAATATCGAATAATTTTAGGCGGCGATTTTACCATTTTTACTTGCAGATAACCATAATAAAGCGGCCTTTGAGTCTCTCTTAGATATACACAATTGCCAAAATGTAATAACTTCACCAACGAGGCTGACAACAACAACAAACTCTTCTTGATCTCTTCATTACAAATGTTGATTTGCACCGTGTGCACTCAGGTACATACGGTGCTTCATATTAATCACAGCATACTTGTGAAAAAAATTGGAGCACTATGGCATTTGAGGAAAAGCTCTGTCACTCATTTCATCATACCTACATAACCGGTCACAGTTTGTCATCATTAATGGTCACTCTTCTTTACTCAAACCAGTTAATGTAGGTGTTCCACGGGGAAAGCATTTGGGTCATTTTCTCTTTGTTCTTGACATTAACGATATTGTTAACATTGATCATATCGCCAAGTATATATTATACGCTGACGATACTAGTCTACTTGTTACCGGCTCGGATGTCGCATGCCTATCTTTTCGCGCAAATGAAACACTCCATCGCATTCACTTATGGACTACCAATAATGAATTAAAGCTAAACATTAGTAAAACCAGACCAGTTTTGTTTCATCCACGAAAAAAAATTCTGCGAAATCCCACGACTACTGCTAAACAATTTTGAAATAGAGGTTGTAGAAAGTTTTAAAACCGTTGGCGTGATTTTCTCCAAAAATTTGTCTTGGAATGCTCACATCAATTACCTAACGAAAAAACTCTCCGAAGTAATCGGCCTCATGCGTCGACATTGTTTTACGTTCCCTCTTTCGATTAAAAATATTTTCTACAATGCTCTATTCTCTTCTACGCTAAACTATGGTGCGCTAGTTTGGGGAACAACAACCAAATGAAATATAAAGAAACTTCTTTCACTTCAGAAGCGTGCAATACGCCTTTTTTTTAAAGCTCCTTACCTAAGTCACACACATAACATGTTTAACAAGCTTAAGCTTGTAAACGTAAAATTTCCATACAATTTTGGACTACTTAGACAACATAAACTGGAAACAAACGCGAGAAATAACCTTCTGAAATCACTTGCGAAGTTGCGAAAAAATTCCCGTGCCTACAACACACGCTATCCCGAGGGATGGAAAGTTGATACGTGCCACACGACCTACGGTAAGCGAATGTTAAAGTACACATTAACAACCTTGTTAAATGAGTTGGCCAAACATGGCACGGATATAGAATTGATCTCTTCCGATCAGCTACGCAACACACATGTATATCTCCATTGTTCTATTTTTTGTTGAAATACTACTTGTATTTTCTGCGCCTTCTTTTTTCCTCGTTTCTGATGCAGTGAATTTCCTTTCTGTATATTCATGGATTTTCTTTATGCACATATTAGCCTGTTTGCATTGTTTTTGTATTTTCTGTAGTTTTTGCACTTCCTAAAAGTTAATTCTGTGCTTTTTGTATGCAATTCATTCCGCTGTATGCCGTGCTACGGTTCACACACCCAGTCAAGCCTGTTCAGGCTTTTTGTCCATGCTCCAAACGTCTGACAGATGTTGAATAAAGCTAAATTGAACTCATGATCGAGTTGCTCGCTTATAGCTACGACAAAGCCAAAGGGCGCTATATAGTGAAATATACAATAAACCTTACATTGGTAACTCTCGAATGTGGTGAAGTAACATAAGATCGACTGAGGTCATTCTTTTCTCACAGAGCGAACGCGCATATATGCAACAATGCAATTTAATTCTGCGAAGCGACCGTGCTTGAACGTGCTCGCAATGCACCACTTTACGGGCCCACAATGAACGGGCGAGAAAATTATTGATTAGACTATTGCCTTCAACGCAACTTTTGATTCTGGTGACCCAGTGTAAGTTTGTTCTCCTCTTGACAACGCTTGCGCGGGTTACCAGCGAAGCAAGCCAAGTACCGGAACAGCTATTTAGAAGATATTCAGCAGCGCAACTCACTAAGATTTTCGTTCATAAGCACTGGTCGGCATTAGCATGCTGCTTTCGGTACTGGCAGTGTAAGAACGTATTGACACGTGTAATTCTTTATCGGGCGACCACTTCTCACCGCCCAACAAGTGTTATCGCAAAGCGCAGGGCGCGCCTGCATGTAAAAGAAGTTTCTGGATTGTTATCGATGGTTCCGTCCACTGTCTATCACCGCAACTTGTGCAATATGATTGCATGTATGCGCGACGCGAATAGTATAGAACTTTGTGGAAGCCACGCGCATCCAAGCGCTTACTCTGGAACATTCGACGACTGATCTATAAAAGCCGACACGCTAGACCCGCTGATCAGATTTTCTACGGTCGCCGACTCTGTTTGCCACTGTCGCCGTTGTTTGAGTGTAGCCTGTTTTGGAGGGACCAGTTCGCCCAATAAAACGCTAGTTTCGTTTTTCTCAGTTTGGCTGCTTTCTTCACAGTCACTACTACTACGTGACAATGTTGTGATTACGGGTGAAGATGTTTAGGGGTCTTACGCCACAGAAAAACGGAAAGATAGTGCTGAAGGCATTTTAGAACGTTGCTAGCAAATAATTCTCGCGTGACCTAAAGCTGTGCAAACTATTTTCCCAGACGCCCTAAGCCTCCGGACAGGGGGCCTCTCTGGACCATCAGCAGTCAGAAAAGCAAACTGCTGTCGTTGATAAAAGAATGTCAATGAAATCAATTTTCGCCGGATTGATGTTGCTCTTCACACTGAAAAGGCCGGCCAGCTATCTTTATAAAATTAATGTGATTTTCGTTGTCAGCAAACCTCCGAAATTCTCACTTGAATGCCGCGGGGCATGTTGAGACGGAAGGTTCAATAAATCTTAGTTGTTAGAAGCGCTCCCGTTCATTTATCTACGTGTCTGCCTTCGTGCTCTGCCTATCTCTGCCTTCGTCTTGAAAGGGCACCCCACCACCACAGTTCTCTGCCCACTGCTGTTGCCGCACCACTCAGACTGAAAGGCCGATTAGGCTCCCTTTCCCGATGTTCGAGAGCCAGTGGCTACTCTTATCGAAAGTGAAACATGAAACCCTTTTGCACCCTTCACACCTACCTGGACTGCTTGGCAGGATACATTGGTGAAACGTGATCCTACCTTCACTTTGTTATATGCGATAAAAAAAAGGCTGCGATTGCTTCAGACCATCGCTCGACTACGGTGTTGTCGCCGTAAACTGCCGTGTATTGAAACGCATGCTTGTATGTCTCTGCGCATACACGTATTTATGTCATATGTGCATGATACCAATAAAAAGTGTATGCAGTACATCACGCTTTCAGTGGTCATGACAGTGTCGTCGAACCATTCTCCGTATATCACTGGGACAGCAAATGGGAATGCGCACAAGAACCACGCTGTTAGCGCGCAGTTATACTCAAGTTGTCCATTTGCAATCGTTGTCTCCAGGCGCCTACCACCGATAGCTACCGTCATTTTGGCGCACTTGTGTGACGTCAGAAACCGAGGTGCTGCCGCTGTGTCGTCTGCTCCGAAAGAGTCTGAAACTACAGATTGGACGTCTGGCAACCTTCGGTGCAGCAAAGACGTCTCCGTTGAATTGTGGTCGCTGTTTTTTCACTCGCGCGATAAAAGCCGCACAATACAGAGAAAGCCTTCATAAACGATCTCGAGGTGGGCACTCAAGATGCATGTGCAATAACAAAATGACAGATGACGACTGTGACGTATGTCGGGCCCCTGCAATCCCTCCCTGTCCACAAAAGCATTACCTTCGAGATTGGTCTCCATTACTCCGAGGATGACATTGCTGTGGGTGCGATTTCATTTCGTCACGAGTCAGTGCTGCCGCGATCTGTGCGGCACAAACTTGTTATAAAAATATTATAATGCAAAATTTGAAAAGCACAAGAACGCTCTCAAGTTTTGTCAGCTTGCTGTGGGACGCGTACGGTTTAGCACCAGTTCAAAAATTTTGTGTCGTGTCCACTTTAACAAACACTCCCACTAAATGTTTTCTTTTTTTTCCGGAATCTGAAAGGCAAGAGAAAGCCGAGCTGCCGTGTTAACCACTTGCTTAAAGGAAGCGAGTGGATAAGAACAGAAGATGAATGTTTGCAAAGTCGAATCACTTCTCTGGAACCTGCATTGCGATCGTCGGACTGAATATGAAATGGCACGTTTGCTACCGGCAGCTTACTAGTTTGTGGTGTCACTTGGTTGCTTTCAAGCTCCATCTATCGCTGTAGTGCAGGGAAGCCTACGTCTCAAATAGTAAGATCCGGTAACAGGACCGACGTCCGGTTCTCCGAATCGTATTGCTAGACACTCTTTATAAGCGAGTCAGAGAAATCGCATGCCACACGAACAGCGGTTTATTTTCCGGAGGAGTGAGAGAGAAAGAAGTGAGGGAGACTTTCGTTGATGCCCGGTTGAACGCCACCCCATCATGTAATATTATAGCGTCGAGGAGGGCGAGGCACCACAAGCGACGCGAACAATTATAGGCTACGAAAACGACCGCTACAGTGCCCGCGCTTGCAAGACAGTCCTACGTTAGTTTAGCAAGCTTTCAGCGTTACGATGAGAAGCCGTTACCAGTGGCCTAGTGAGAGGGCGGCACCAACGTCCCCTTCCCGCCCTCTTCCAAAAAAAAAAAAAATTTATGGCTACGCCACTGGCTGTCACTGCTTGCCGCTTGACCTAAAAGTGTAACCTTAAGTGCCCCTCTTACATATGTAAATGGCGCTTCGTCGGCAACATGAATGTAAGGCTCAGAAAAAACAAAAAAAGGAACAACCGCCCAATTATGAAACTTTCTAAGCGGCCGAGACGACACTGGCGTGCGGTCGAAATCTGCGTAGCGCTCACGCGACCGCAAAGCAGTGGGATCTAGCAATGGATCTCATCCTTTCGTAAACAGCGTGATGACACGGGCCATGCGCAAAGCGAACCGCGTGATGTGTGAAAAAGACCTGATGGGCGAAGTAGAAAAGAAACGTTTCCCTCCAGCCATATGGCTGTCATAGCAATATGCTGGTTATCCTAGCACGTGAGTTCGCTATCAGTCACCGGCGCGTCGAGCTGCGGCAAAGCAGTGCACTCAGTGTGCTAGTCCAACGTGTTGTTCTACTACACATATGTTTACCTTGTGAACACACCTGCGCCGCAGGTCATGGGAGCTATGAAATCGTACCACTGGTTTAAGGCGTACGGCAATGCCATGGGCGCACATTTAGCATGAGCTCATTCAGCATTCAGGAAGCAGACGACTGCCACCTACGATCAAGATAAAGATAGATAACGAATAAATTGAACCAGGTCTCACAAAATCACCATAAGGATGCTGTTTGGATCGCACCGCTGGTACGATCTGTTGGGAACTCGGCGCTGACGCCCGTGGTTGTACCTGGGTCGCAAGCCCCAAGGGTAGCGTTGGCCTGGCGGCCTGGGGTACAACTGGAAGCATCCGAAGGTCCCGGCAAAGCATGAGTCGACTGGTAACAACAAAACAACTTGTTTATTTTAACATTGCAAAGAGTTGGCGGTCAGGTTGACCGAAGTAGAGAGACGGGAGAGCACTTTACTCAACAGAAGAAATCGGAGCCCTCCTTTTGGCGTCCGGGGGCAGCTGTTTTTATACTCTCGCAGTTGAGGGCAAGAAGGAACCCCTCAATAGACGAGCACGTGATTGTACAATGGGCTAAGGGTGACGCACACTGTCGTAGCGCCGCCGGTCGGGCACAAAGACTGGAAGGAGAGGGTGACCCCTGCTTTCGCATCGCCTGGTTCGGGCACAATGACTGGAAGGAGAGGGTGACCCCTGCTTTCGCATCGCCTGGTTCGGGCACAATGACTGGAAGGGGAGGGTGACCCCTGCTGTCGCATCGCCTGGTTTGGGCACAATGGCACATACACTCACACACGCACATGAAGACACGTGGCATCGGAACATGCCTGGAAACGCCTGGAAACACCTGGCGGGGAGCGTTGCGGCGACGCCGAACGGGCCAAAATGTCTGCCGCCCCGTCGCAGTCGCGCCGGCAAAACCGCGTGTCGCAGGCGAAACGCAACAGACCGCCCCGCCGGGGGAAGGAGATCCCGATGGACAGGGGACTGCATCCGCTGTCCGGAGGGAGGTCGCTCGATGATGCTCATAACCGAAGTCGGGCGTCCCTCGACGTTTCTTGAGCGCAGCGCACAGAGAAGGCCGCGTTCTCTCGTTCAGGTTCGCACGGGACACTGCAAAGTGACTTCGGGAGAGTTCACATTTTTGTTCTCGTTCCCGGCAAGCGTTAGAACTACGCTGAAACTCAACCGCTCAGTCAGCAAGCACGGCAAAACCCTCACTAAGCCCTGCCAGGCTCTTTCCCCTTTTTATACCACTGCCTAGTTCCTTACAGTAGTCTAGCATCACTCAGAACGCGTCCACAAATTGGAAAATTGCACTAGAAAGCATATCATCACTTTGAAACACTAAACAAAAGCAATATGTTAAAAAAAATCCTGCCTCAGGAAGAAAAACATCAGTAACCAACAATTTTGAGGCTGATTCCTACGTTAGGGGCTTCGACTTAAGCCATCGGCGTTACCGTTGAGACTCCCCTTTTTGTAACGCACCTCAAAGGAATATTGTTGTAAAGCGAGGCTCCAGCGCAGGAGGCGGCCATTTTTGGGAGAGATGGTCTGCAGCCATTGGAGAGGGCAGTGATCCGTCTCAATGATAAACCTCGAGCCAGCTAGATAGCATGACAATTTCTGAACGGCCCACACGAGACATGCACACTCTTTCTCGGTGGCGCTATACGCCTGCTCACGACTGGTCAGCTTACGACTAGCATACAGGACGGGGTGTTCTACTTCTCCCTTTTCCCGTTGGCACAGTACAACGCTCATGCCTCGCTCACTAGCATCGCACTGAACAATGAACCCTTTTGTATAGTCTGGCGATCGTAGCACAGGCTGGCTTGTTAGGGCACTCTTTAGGGCGCTAAAAGCTCTTTCCTTTGTCTCGTCCCAGACGACTGTTTGAGGCTCTGACTTTCTTAGAGCATCCGTCAGGGGAGCCGCGATATCAGAGTACCTAGGGATGTACCTCTGATAGTAGCCGGCGACACCCAAGAACGACCGAATATCGGTCTTGGTGCGCGGTTGCGGAAAGTCTCGCACAGCGGCCACTTTTATTTCAGAGGGGCGGCGACGACCCTGACCAATCACGTGACCGAGGTAGACAACCTCGGCCTGTGCTAACTGGCACTTAGGAGCCTTTACTGTCAAGCCCGCTTCGCGCAGGCGGGTTAGCACTGCCCGCAAGTGTGCCATATGCTCAGACCAGGATGCGGAGAGCATCGCTACGTAGTCTAGATACGGTAAAGCGAATTCTTGCTGTCCCCGCAACACTTTATCCATGAGGCTTGAAAAACAGTATGGCGCGTTCTTCAAACCAAAACTCAACACTTTAGGACGGAATGTTCCCATTGGTGAAATGAACGCCGCATACCTACTAGCCTCTTCTGTAAGTGGAACCTGCCAATAACCCCTGACAAGATCTAGGGTGGAAATAAACTGAGCGCTACTAACTTTCTCAAGGCGCTCCTCGATGTTAGGGATCGGATAAATTTGATCCTTAGTGATGGAATTAAGCCTGCGGTAGTCGACGCAAGGACGAGGTTCCTTGCCCGGTACCTCAACTAAAATCAAAGGGGAGGTATAATCACTCTCACCTGCCTCAATAACACCGAGCTGTAGCATTTTCTTTACCTCAGCCTCCATAATATCGCTCTGGCGGGGTGACACCCGATACGCCTTGGATCGTACTGGCTCTGGGGAGGTAAGTTCTATATCATGAGTAAGTACAGAAGTCCTACCAGGCCTCTCAGAGAACAGACCTTGAAACTCTTGTAATAGCTGGTGTAGTTCGGTTTTATGCTCGGGCGACAGCGGTGCTTTACTGATAAGGTCACTAATGACTTGACCGGTGTCTTCCCTGTTCGTCACTGAGCCTAGTCCCGGAAGCTCGACCGGAAGCTCTTCAGGAACGTTTACCATCATGCACACCACTGCTTCCCTTTGTCTATAAGGTTTGAGCAGATTACAGTGGTAAACTTGCTGTGCTTTCCGCTTTCCTGGCAGACTTACCACGTAGTTAACGTCCGACAGTTTCTGAACAATTCGTGCTGGGCCCTCCCACTGCACGTCTAGTTTGTTGTTTAGCGATGTGCGCAATATCATGACCTCATCGCCCACCTCAAAACGACGGGCCCTGGCTGTCCGATCATAATAAACCTTGGCCCTCTGCTGGGCCTTTGTCATTGCTTCACCTGACAACTCCTGTGCCCTTCTTAAGCGTTCGAGGAGCTTAAGTACGTACTCCACCACGACTGGGTCGTCGCCCCTACCTTCCCACGATTCTCGAAGCATGCGAAGCGGAGACCGAAGCGAGCGACCGTACACCAGTTCAGCTGGCGAAAACCCCGTAGCTGCATGCGGCGCGGTTCTTAACGCAAACATCACCCCAGGCAGACACAGCTCCCAGTCAGTTTGATGTTCAAAACACAAGGCTCTCAACACGCGCTTCATGACGGAGTGGCGCTTCTCAACGGAATTCGACTGTGGGAGGTACACTGAGCTGTGTAGCAGCTTTATCCCACACCTTTCGAGAAAAGTTGTCGTCAAAGCGCTAGTAAACACTGTGCCCTGATCTGATTGGATTTCCGCAGGAAAACCAACTCGCGCAAATATGGACAGTAGTGCATTGAATATCTCAACTGAGCTGAGTTCTTTAAGCGGCACTGCTTCAGGGAACTTTGTCGCTGGGCAGATCACAGTCAAAATGTGTCTGTACCCCGTGGCTGTTACCGGCAGAGGTCCCACTGTATCAATAACGAGCCGTCTAAAAGGCTCCGTTATGATAGGTACCAATTTCAACGGCGCCCTTGATTTGTCCCCTGGTTTGCCCACCCGCTGACAGGTGTCACATGACCTCACGAAGTGTTCTGCGTCCCGAAAACACCCTGGCCAATAGTACTCTTGCAAGAGACGGTCCTTAGTTTTCTTAACTCCTAGGTGTCCGGACCACGAAACCCCGTGTGACAAGCGCAACAGATCCTGACGATAGCATTGAGGCACGATCAGCTGATCGAACTCCACTCCTCTGCGGTCTAGATACTTCCGGTACAGGACTCCACCTCTTTCCACAAAACGCGCATTTTTCCTGGCGATACCTTCCTTGACATTGCAGCGTATGTTTTCTAGGCTACCATCCTTCTTTTGCTCGGCTAACAAAGCCGACCGGCTGACTTTTAGCAACCTATCAAGTCCGTCTGACGTAGGCGCGATGAGCAAATCAGTAGATAGCTCTTCTAACTTTCCCGTGTCGGGCATTTCCTCTCCAGTATCTGGCGCCTTCAACGCTACAGACTCAATTTGATTCAGTTCGGGCGTGCTCTGAATATCAGCTTGCTGCGCCTCTGACCCTTTTTCGTTGTTTGATAACGTCGGCCCCGCAACTACCGCCTTTGCAGCGAGCTCCCGAACCTTCGATCTGGTTAAGGCCTGAACACTAGCTTCACCAAACAAAAGCCCCTTCTCGCGCAGGAGGTGATCGGACCTGTTTGAAAATAGGTACGGGTACTGGGGTGGCAGCATAGATGACACTGCCGCCTCCGTCTCAAGCGCTCCGAAAGGTCCTTCAATAAGCACTTTTGCTACCGGCAGACACACGCTATGAGCTTCCACGGCTTGCTTGATCCATGCGCACTCGCCCGTGAACATATGGGGTTCTACGTAAGACGGGTGAACTACATCCATCGTAGCTGCGGAATCGCGAAGCACTCGGCACTCTTTCCCGTTCACGAGGAGGTCTCGCATGTAAGGCTCGAGAAGCTTCATGTTCTCGTCAGTGCTGCCTATTGAAAAAAACACAACTTTTGGTGTTGTTTCAGGACACTGCGCCGAAAAGTGACCCGGCTTCTGGCACGTATAACAAACGCGCGCTCGCCTCATCTCGAACCGCTTTCTGCGTTTGGCTGCCGCCGTCTCTTTACGTTTGGTCGGACTGCTTTCACTCGCATCCCCACTACGCGTGTCCCCCTTTAATCTCATGGGTGTGAACTTCGGCCTCTCAAACTTCGAGCCAAATTCACCCTTTTGACCGTCCTTAGCTCCGCGAGCCCGACGCGTCACAAACTCCTCGGCTAGCTCAGCGGCTTTAGCCACCGTACAAACGTCTGGCCTATCCAAGACCCAGTATCGCACGTTCTCCGGTAACCGACTATAAAACTGTTCTAGCCCGAAGCACTGCAGAACTTTATCGTGGTCACCAAACGCTTTCTCTTCTTTGAGCCACTCCTGCATGTTCGACATAAGCCTATACGCAAACTCTGTATATGACTCACTTTTGCCTTTCTCATTTTCCCGAAACTTCCGACGGAACGCCTCCGCAGACAGCCGGTACTTTTTTAGCAGACTCGATTTTACTTTGTCGAAATCCTCTGCCTCCTCCCTATCCAAGCGAGCGACTACGTCGGCCGCCTCGCCGGGTAACAAAGTGAGCAAGCGCTGTGGCCACGTTTCCCGAGAGAACCCCTGCTTCTCGCACGATCGCTCAAAGTTAACCAGGAACAAACCAATGTCCTCTCCAAGCTTAAACGGCCGCATCAGGTCAGTCATTTTGAACAATACGCGTTCTCCTGCACCGTGTGCCTGACTTCCATTACGAGCGCGTTCCATCTCTACCTCAAGACGCTTCATTTCCAAAGCGTGTTGACGGTCACGCTCTTGTTGCTCTCGCTCTTTCTGTTCCTTACGTTCACGCTCTTCTTTTTCTTTTGCAGTCTCCCTCTCTTCAATGGTCTCAAGGCATTCCGACAGCTCGTCATCCTCAGCCTCTAACTCAAGAATAGCCTTTAGCAGTTCTGGTTTTCTGAGTTTGTCTGAGACATCCAGACCCAACTCTCTTGCAAGCTCCAACAATTTCGGTTTGCGCAACGACTTCAAATCCATGGCTGCTCTGAATGCTGCTTTCTCTACTGCTTACTATTGTCTTGCCGCAAACTAACCCGGCAGCAACGACAACCACAATTACCAGCTCTGTTTCTGACACTAAGAAAAGCCTGGCAAAGCTCAGAAGAAGAAAGTCCCGCACTCACCAAACCTCGCAGGCAGGAATTCCGCGCAGTCGTTCCGCTGCAGGCAACCAGTCGTCACACAGGGCTCGTTGCACTGCTCCCGGATCGTCGTTGGGCTGCTCAGCATACAGTCAACTGCATCTCTTCGCTGCTGGCCTCCGTTGTCGCGATCTCACCGCTGGCAGACAGTTGTTTGAAGTCGGAGGCGATCTCACCGCTGCCAACCAGATGTTTGGATCGCACCGCTGGTACGATCTGTTGGGAACTCGGCGCTGACGCCCGTGGTTGTACCTGGGTCGCAAGCCCCAAGGGTAGCGTTGGCCTGGCGGCCTGGGGTACAACTGGAAGCATCCGAAGGTCCCGGCAAAGCATGAGTCGACTGGTAACAACAAAACAACTTGTTTATTTTAACATTGCAAAGAGTTGGCGGTCAGGTTGACCGAAGTAGAGAGACGGGAGAGCACTTTACTCAACAGAAGAAATCGGAGCCCTCCTTTTGGCGTCCGGGGGCAGCTGTTTTTATACTCTCGCAGTTGAGGGCAAGAAGGAACCCCTCAATAGACGAGCACGTGATTGTACAATGGGCTAAGGGTGACGCACACTGTCGTAGCGCCGCCGGTCGGGCACAAAGACTGGAAGGAGAGGGTGACCCCTGCTTTCGCATCGCCTGGTTCGGGCACAATGACTGGAAGGAGAGGGTGACCCCTGCTTTCGCATCGCCTGGTTCGGGCACAATGACTGGAAGGGGAGGGTGACCCCTGCTGTCGCATCGCCTGGTTTGGGCACAATGGCACATACACTCACACACGCACATGAAGACACGTGGCATCGGAACATGCCTGGAAACGCCTGGAAACACCTGGCGGGGAGCGTTGCGGCGACGCCGAACGGGCCAAAATGTCTGCCGCCCCGCCGCAGTCGCGCCGGCAAAACCGCGTGTCGCAGGCGAAACGCAACAATGCCCGTGTAGCAGCACTCTATCAAGATCCGGCTCGGCCGCGATCAAGGCGCCCATGTGACAGGGGCATCAGTCGATACGGCGAGCAGTTCAAATGCTTGTTAGCTATAGTAGAGAAACGGTGTTCACGTACTTCGCACTAATCTAACAGAATATTTAAAGGAGAGAGCCGCCTGCAAGTCAGGTGATGTTTTCATCACGTAACCGACAAACAACAAAGAATGAGTGTCCAACTCAATAGATAAGATAGAGTTCGCGGAACTGTCAAAACTCATCAACAAAGCGGAAATAAGTGATATTCGAAATTATAACTTGAGAAAGACTGAAGAAGCCGTAAAAATGGACGCAGCCTGAAATTTGTGAGAAGGACATTTGCCATAGGAGAAACCAAGATGTATGTACTGAAAGATAAGCAGGGTAATATCATCAGCAATCTCGAACGTACAAGAAAAGCAGCGGAAGAATTCTGTACTGACCTGTAAAGTACCCAGATGACTCCAGACTACTCCATTCGAAACAGCAATGAACAGTATACAGAAACTCCTCCTATATCTACAGATGAGGTCAGAAGGGCCTTGCAAGGCATGAAACGGGGAAAAGTGGCAGGAGATGTTCGAACAACAGTCGATTTCATCAAACACAGAGGAGACATAATGCTAGGAACACTGGCGGCTCTCTACACGAACTGTCTATCGATTGCAATGGTCCGATCAAACTGGAAGAATGCAAGCCCTATAGTAATCCACAAAAAGGAAGAGGTTAAAGAACTGAAAAATTATAAGCCCATTAGCTTACTCCCAGTATTATATAAAATATTGACCAAAATAATCTCCAATAGAATAAGGGCAACACTGGACTTCAGTCAACCAAGGAAACAGGCTGGCTTCAGGAAGGGATACTCTACAATGGAACACATCCATGTCATTAATCGGGTAATCGAGAAATCCGCAGAGCCTCTCTATATGGCTTTCATAGATTACGAAAAGGCACTTGATTCAGTAGAGATGCCAGCAGTCATAGCGGCATTACGTAATCAAGAAGTACAGAACGCTTACGTACAGTCGTGGTCAAAAAACTTGAACCCGCTGTGAACAGCCGGGCAGCGGCAGCGCTCCGCTATCGGGGCGCTGCCACCGCCGGCGCGCGCCGCTGCTCGCTTCCGTCTAGGATAAAGAGGGCGAGGGAAGCATGTCTCTTACTCTCAAGCATGCTCGCAAGCGTCCTTTGATATCAGCGCTCGTGCAAAACTAGTGCCACGTTCGTTCTGCCAGGTGTGAGGTCATCTTGCGGCCGCCGTGTTGCAGCGCTTCGTGCGAGTCAATGCGCTCGCCTGGGCAACACTGCCCCGCTTCCTTGCAGCGCATTATGCTATAAAAATTGTCCCAATCATCGAAATTACCCAATACAAATTTATCCTACACATTCAAAGGCGAGAGGCTTCGCATTATGCTTTTAGGTAAACGTTTTGAATGCGATGAAAACAAATGATAAAGTATAAACTCGCATCTCTCAGTGCTGTCTAGCGTTGTCCTAGTTTTTATTGTAATATGCGGGCAATTCAATCGTCGTTCATTTAGAAAGGACCAGAAGTAGTAATTTCGACTATAAAGGCACTCTTCGGAAAGGGCCTGTAACCACCGTTACAAGATTTAAAATACGTTGACCGCACTTATCCACTAAGGAACGACCACACGAGTGCGTTTGGCGTTGAAGTTCTTTAAATAAACCCATAGTGAGATTAAGAAAATTATACGGGACAAGAAGACGTTTTTCCTGCCTGAGTAGCCGATTGAGTTAGACCCATTCCCTTGGCATTTTGGAAAGTGCGCACTACCTGGCCTTATTTGATCTCTTCGTGCATACTGCCTCATTGTCGTTAGGGCCTACTTTCGAGCACACATGAGGCCAGTGAAAGTTCATCCCGTTTCTATGGGGCATCACGCGTTTGAATCACGTAAAATAGTCCAGGGCCACGAGATTATAGGATTCTCGCGTAGTGAAGGCGTCACACCGGCGGTGCGGTCGCGGTCACGGGTTCACTGGAAGTATTTTACATATAGTTTACTGAGATACCGTTCGTCTCTACGAAAAAGGGCTTCACAGGTAGTTTAAAAAATTGGTTATACGCTGCGTCCTTTCAACCAGCGACCTTGCCTAGTTTACAGTCACACATGGGCAAGCTGCAATTGTTCTGGGCAACCACAGACCAAGTCACACTCAATGCCTTGAAGACATGCTTCCCCTTGTGATCTCGTCGAGAGATTCAGGTGCCGCCCTGGACTTAGGCTTTCTTGATTAATTTGCTACTTGTGACATTCATGATTACAAATACGAGATGCTATTGTGGCAGGTTATTTATTATATCATTCAACAGCTGAAGTCAGATATAGCTACGGTCCTCGCAAAGTGCCCGTGTTCGAGCATGTGCAGGACTAATTATTGCGTTGTTCCTTCAATTTATTCAAGGAAAACTAACTGATGATTACGATACTTGGAATTGCGAAATTTGAGCGTATCGCTTTTGACAGCGGCCGCCAGAGACCCCGCCCGCTCATCCAGCATACGCTGCAAACGGCATACCACACTCTAGGAAAAGCTTACACCCTTCGGAGTGTATATTTGGCACACAACGATAATCATCATCTGTCTTGCCCGCATTTCTTTTCTTGAAAACGCTGCGCTCGTTACTTTCCTGCCCGGAATTCTGTCATGCTGATAACGCGCATGCCATTCGTTACTGGGAAGTACCGGGCTCGCCGCGTTAAAGAAAGGAAATGCGGACAAGAGAGATGACGATTATTGTTGTGTGGCAAATATACACCTCAAAGGGTGCAACTGTTTTTAGAGTGTACACTCCTAAGCAAAGTTACACCCTTTGGGGTGTATCTCTGCCACACAACAATAATCATCATCTGCCTTGCTTGCGTTTCCTGTCTTGAATACGTTGCATGCGCGAGTTTCCTATCGGGAATGGTAGACTTGGAGACTGACAAAGAAGCTTGAGATCAAGTTAAGGACCGGGCAAAGAGCGATGGAATGAAGAATGCTAGGCATAGCTTTAAGACACAGAATGAGAGCGGCTTGGATCAGAGAGCAAACGGGTATAGACAACATTCTAATAGACATTAAGAGAAAAAATGGCGCATGGCAGACCATGTGAAGCGCAGATTAGATAAACGTTGTACCATTTGGGTGACCGAATGAGTACCAAGAGAAGGGAATCGCAGTAGAGGACCGTAGCAGACTACGTGGTGCGACGAAATTAGGACATTTGCGCGTGCTAATTGGAATCGGTTGGCGCAGGTCAGAGGTAATTGGAGATCGCATGGAGAGGCCTTCGTCCTGCAGTGGACATAAAATAGGCCGATGATGATAATGATGGTGATGATTTATGAAGTAATGATAGTAGTTTTATTGACTTCAGAAGCTTGCAAAAATTCGCTCACTAACTAAATGAACAAGCATCGTGCCAGGCACGTGGAGGCAAACGTGAACACCTGTCACCCGATGACCGCAGACACTCCTTATCAAAACACTGGTGCGAGGAAGAGCGGCAGCAGCAGTGAGCGAATTCATCTTGGTGCGGTCTCTCGCTTCAACGTGAAGTAGCCACGCGAGAACGCAGGGCACACGAAGCCATGAGCCATTTCAGGTCTACTAAAAACCCTTCCTACCCATCGCGAATTGCCTCCAAAATAGGACCGCACGGCAGCCGCATTGGAAGAGGTAAAGCGCACTAACTGAGCTCCTCTGCCTCCTCTTAGCGAGCGCACGTCTTCGCTATAAATAGAGCTTGCACTGCCGCCCTCGGCCGCGCCACACGTAGCCAACGTCAGAGCACCTTGTTCGCGGTGCCTTGCGCCGCGTGATGGAAGACGGCGCGCTTGCTCCCCGTGTACGCTCGCGTAATCAAGCCATCATCGTCGAGTCACCCGAAGGAGGTTAAAGAAAACCTGCTGGAGTCGCCTCTGGGCTCGGGTTAAGCCAGCAACGGCCATCTTGCGCGAGAAGAAGTGGCCTGCCAAGAGTTTCGCGCTCTTTTTCAGCGGTGTTTAATTGCTTAAAAGATTTTCAAGTGCAACACTGTAGACTATAAGGGCTATATTGGAGGTCTCCGGATCGCAGGTATGCGAGTATTGGGGCATGTTTCTGTTTTATCGGCATTATTAGGCAGCCGCGCAATGTAGAGAACAATTCGCGCAATAATGAGCGTTTATTCGCCTTCTTTATTACATTGTATAAATTGATCAGCCATGAAAGCTTTCATGACAAAAACAATTAAAAACTGGAAATGTAGCATGAGAATAACAGTACATGCAAGAAATATAAGTATTCATTAGTGTCTTCATTATCCTGAAGTGTTGCCGTCGCTTTAACATCCTCATTGCATGGAGGGTCTCGGAACTTTGGTGGCGGCCATTTTCGTTTAGCCTGAAATATAAAATTTTCCTTTACAGCAAGGCGATGCTAATCTGCAGCCTCATTTAAATGAAGGATAGTGCTAACATGACAATTGCTTGTACCTCAACTTTCCTAAAAACGCTCGAGCGCGTTAGCGCATTTTGGGATCCGAACAGCCCCGCGCATTGCAAGATATACCCGAAACACATAATACGGGCGCACACTACAAGATGGTGACGCGATGGCTTCACTTGACTCCCTGCACTTGAACAGGTTTTCTTTAACCTCCTACCTTCGCCCGTATTAACTGGGCGTACAGCACATGGCGCGTCGCCACCAAGTTATCGCTCATCGCTCGCACATCATGATGATCCCGCCCAAGTCAACCAGGATGGAGGAAAGGCGCCTGGAGTGTCCACATATCGCAATAAATGAAAGAAAGAAGCCGATGGCGTTGCCTTTTTAACGCAACAGCGTTAACAGGAAGCTTTAGCTCGCTTCCTCCTATCGGGATACATGAGAAAGGAGAAACCGTTTTTCTCGGCAACCACTGCGCGAAATTGGTGAGGTTCGTTGCATTAGAAAAAGTTAAAATGTAGTGAGTAATGGTTGTAAACTTATTATTGAGGCCCTCAACTTTTTAAAAAAATTAACAAAAATCTCTAACTTTCAGAAAACAAATCAAGTTTACAACTATGTAGCGCAGCAATTGGAAATGATATCACAATTCTGTAAATTGCACCTAATGGCACATCTGCAGCATACACAATTTATGTAATGAGCGTGGCGTTCAAGTAGACCACTAATTTGTAAATAACCTTTTTGCAAAAGCCTTGCAAACAATGTAACAATTCATGTATGATGTAACTCAACATATCTAACTTGTTCGCTTTAGCTGCTCTAATGAATGGAGTTTACAGAATGTCGATGTGCACAGCTACAAATTTGAGAACCTTCGTGCTTATATTTATTTCATACTTACCAATAATTCATAATTGCTTTGAAAACATTCACGCTCTGAATGAAAATTCCGCTTAGTGCAGTCACTAGAATTTAACTTTCCCTGTCAAATAGGCGCACCGAAAGACCACACCCTATCACCCGCAAACGAACGGTCTGACAGAACAATTGAACAAAACTGTCGCCGACATGCGGAGTATGTAGGTAGACGTGGAACACAGAAATTAGGATGTCATTCTGCCGTACATCGCATTCGCTTATAACTTCGCCATACTTTTCTAAGGGCTAGCTTTATAATAGACTGTATATTTTTGAGATTTTGCAAAAGCCTTCGACAGAGTTAACCACCACCAATGCTGAAACTCAGCCAGCTAAACATTGATCCCCTGATCTTCAACTGGATTCAAGAGTTTTATTCTAACCGTACACAATATGTGAGCAATAATCATAATGATGCTTCTGAAGTTCCGGTCGGTTCAGGGGTACCACAAAGCTCTCTTTTAGTGCCCTTGCTTTTTTTTCTTTATATCAATGATCTTCCTAACCAAATATAAAGTATCATTTCTCCATTTGCTGACGACTATTTCACATACCGCAAGATTGAAAGCGCTAACGACACTTTAACACTCCAGCATGGTCTCAATAACAGTACTGCATGGTGCGCGCTTTGGATAATGGAACTAAACACTTCTAAACGCAAAACAACGAGAATTTCCCATAACCAGTCAGCTTGGCTCGCCTACCTATTTAATAATACTCCCCTTGACCCAGTAGTTTTTTTTACAAATATCTCAGGTGTGCATATTACTAGTAATATTTCTTGGGAAAGACCCACTGAATACACTACGTCGAAAGCTAACCGCATTCTTGGCTATCTCATACGTAACTTTCCTTTAGCTCCACCGAAACTAAAACAACAACTCTACGTCACTTATCAGGCCTAACCTCAAATACGCATGCTCGATAAGGGATCCTGGGCATGCTACTCTAATAAATATCCTTTAAAGTGTGCAAAGTCGATCGGTCTGATGAATTCTTAACAGTTATCATCATACCGCTACCGTTACTAGCATGAAACTTGCTCTTAGCATTCCGCTTTGCTCTTCTCGAAGAAAATTAGCTCGTCTCTCCCTCTTCCACAAAATCTACTATCATGACCACGAGCTCAAGTCCCGGTACATTTTTCTGCACGTGTTGATCGTCGCTTCAAAATTCAGGTACCTTTGCGGCGCACAGTGGCCTACTCATAATCATTCTTGTCAAGAACATATCTTAAGCGGAACCGCCTGTCTGCGTCACTAGTCATTCTCGCAGATACAGATGGTTTTCGCAGAGCACTAATAAACGAATTACAAACCTACTTCAAAACTGCATCACTACGGCGTTCTCAACTATTGCTATCGTTTCTTTCATTGCTTTTATTCCATGTTTTCGTTTTTCTATTCTTCTTACTTGATTTTTAAGTTTCTTTTTGCTGCTTTACTTTTGTGCTCATTTACCTGTAGTTGCTGTATATTCTTTGCGATATAACTTTATAACGATATTTATTTTATATGTACTTATATACTAAAGCCCCTCCACTCTATAATGTTTCTTGTAAGCCCTGAGTGTAATAATAAATAACTAAATAAATAAATAAAAACATTGCGTAACAGGAAACAACGCGAAGGACACCATTTAGCCTTCTTAATGGCAGTGAAGTGACGACGATGCTCGATGCGATGTTGCCAAATGACTGCGGTCATACAAGCACGGGAGCTGAAGCTTTCGTTCAACGGGCTGAAGAAGCGAGACAACACGCCCGCGTCAGAAGCACCCGACAACAGGACTACGAAGCTCGACATTCCACTCTACGGCACCGATACATCACATATGAGCCAGGCGAGAAAGTGTGGGCTTGGAGTCCCATCGGTCGGCGAGGGCTTTCATAAAAGCTACTCAGGAGGTACTTCGTTACGTACAAGGTTGTACGACGCCTCATCGACCGGAACTATGAGGCTATCCTTGACAGTCCTGCTTCGTCCAGGGTGCCATGACCAGAAGTCATGCACGTTGTGCACCTGAAGCCCTATTGGTTCGGAATGAAGTGCTGACATCTCGTTTGACACATCTTCCTGCCGCTAGGTGGGCATCGGGACGATGCTCTCTCTGTAGGGAGGCAAATGCCACATCCACGATGCAGTACGTAGAGGAAGACAAAGATTTCGCGCATTGCAGAGGATAAGACGAGGTCCCAGCCCAATCGTTTTCAGTTTGCCTATAATTAAAGTGTCATGCCCTGTTTTCCCAGTTAGTGCTGCTTGTGAATCGTGACAATTTGCAGAGGCTCCACATCTTCAATTCGGTACAACTTCTCAGGTCGCTGACTTTTGCTTGCGCTCTATCGTCCCGCGGCGCGTGGCTCCTCGCGTTCTTCCGAGTTACCGTGGCAAGGCGTTTTTTTTTTCCAAATTGTCCAGGAAGTCCGTCAGGATACTGATACCATGCACAAATATACTTCTAGCTATCATCCGCAAAACAATTATAACGGCCTTACTGAGCGCATCCACCGTACGCTGTCAGACATTATTTACATTCCCCTCCGTCCTAACCACAGTGACTTGGATGAAATTCTTTGATATTCGCATGTAATACTGCTATTTAACAGATTACCAGTTACAGGCCTTTTTTCCTTGTGTATGGATGATCTTCTTCCTCTGCATTGCACATATAATTATTTTGCACTTTGCGCATTGCTGTCAAATTGCCCGGCGAAGTACACTAGCTACCAAAGTTGAGATGAAACGTCGCTGCGACAACGAACGCGGCGACATCAGTTTCTACCCAGGAGGCCAAGTCCTGCTTTGGGCTCCATTCCGCACTCCAGGCGTTGTAGAGACAACCTGCAGCGCTGCAGTGGCCCACACACCATCGTGCACTATACTTCTGCATTGATCTATCCGTCGTCCCTGAACACTCCGTCACTGAGCGTCGTCATCCAAATTCAGAAATTTTTCGCGTCTCGCCAGAGAAGCCCCTCACTCCCAGTTTGGATGTTCTCTAAACTGCGACCAGGCTGGCTAGTTCCATGACGCGGAAAACTAGTGTAAGCACTATTCACGTACTTGATCGTTTTCATATGTACATAGCCATGATCATCCCTGATCTGCTTCTTCCTGCATGAGCAGGCGCGCTTCCTTTTTGGAATAAAAAGGGTTCGTCGCAGCGTGGTTGCCTCGGTCCTACTATACGTGTATATATATATATATATATATATATATATATATATATATATATATATATATATATATATATATATTTGCAACGTTTGTCTCAGTTGGCTTCTTCTACGATCAGTCACAGAGTGCTTGGGAGTGCTGTCCCGCATTCAATATTTTCCAACAGCTTCGGAAGCTCCGACCACCACTCCGAGAGCTGCGAGAATCGCGTTAGTTTTCCACGGACCGCAAGTTGCGGGCTGGCAGCGGACTCTCGGAGCTGTCAGCAGATTTTTCCTCGCGCAAGCGCAAGCAGTTAGCAGACGACGGGCGTCATAAAAAGATGCGTGCGGAGTTTGAAGACGCCGTGTGCTTCTGCGTACTTTGCGCGTTGCAGACGGCAAACGCTGCGTACTCCGCTGTCATTTCTTTTACGTCGGTGCTTTGTGCGCCCTGATGCGGGCTTTCCACACGCTGCAGCTTCAGTCTTCGTGCCTTTTAAGAAAGAATCACTGCGATCAGGTGCACATATGCATGCTTTTCTCTGTGTATTTCGCAAAATCTGTCATGTTCATTGCTATATGTGTAGCAAACAGGTTAGTTTCGCTTTTCAGGTGAGTGAAACTGGTGTGCGAGGAAGTATGTCATTGCATGTGACTATATTTCACGCCGGCAGCTGAGCTGGTATACAAACGTAGGTTCGCCGATTCCTGTTGACGTATATGTTGATCTATTTTGTGTCCAAGCTCGAGCGTTTGATTTTTTGACTTGCAGGATTTGTTTGACGCGCGGAAGATGTGCCTTCATTCCGTCACTCGACGACCGGCTGTTTGCACCAAGTGCTTTCACATATGACCCTTCAGCTGGCAGAACAGCGCATGCAGCTCAAATGCTTAGCGCGCTTTCTCAAGTTGCGCGACTTGCCGCTGCCAGACCTTCTTTGTTTGCTGAAATGTCGCATTCTCATCGCAACATATTAATTTAAAAGATGCGCGGCAATATTCACTTTGGCCTCAGCATACGGAAGTCGAATGCGATGTTTATTATTGTTTTTCAGATGTTGCCGTATACTTTGTTAGTTTGTCTTCCGCTATTGCAAATTTCAGGGCTTAGACAATGTTGCATTTAGTGATATATTCTTTTGATATTGCTGAATAGTTTTCCATTGTGCCCCCCCCCCCCTGTATTTTAACCCGACTGCGATAATGCAGTGCAGGCGACGTAGGTATACCGAGGGAATAAATGAATAAAAAATAAATATATCAAGCATTTCATCCATGGTGAGGTTGTGAGCATCAGGCCTTTCAGCAAAATTGCTTCGGATCTCTCCAGCATTTGAAACATGTGAGCAGCAGAGTGCAGCAGCCGGCCTCGTGTCTTGAGGTTTACAGTAGGAGCCTCCGATTGCGCGTCGTCTGATTGTCTCTCTCGTGTCGCAAATTACAGTATTTTGACTGTACGCGGCATGGAACCTCCCTTCTGCTCAGAATTAGGCGTCTGAATACCGAAAAAGGCTTGAGGGAATGGCTGTTCCAATGCTGGTCGCAAGTTATCCACGCTTGCGCCAGCAGAATCAAGACCTCTGAAAACGTGCTGCCTCTATCGGCGGCACTTATTTCCGGTCACACGAAACCGGTCACATGAGACCGGCTTGAGATTGTGTGGCGGATGTACGTGCTTTTTAGGGCTCCGTGGCGGCGACGAAATCATGTTCTTTTGCATGCTCTGAGCTTGCTTCTGTTTTTTATTTGTGGTTTTTTAGCCTTTAAATAATAATTGGGTAGTTTTTGTCTCTCTTTTTTTCGTGTGCGCGGGTGTGTTTCATGTGCATTTGGTTTTGCAGGATAGCCACAGCGTCCTTTCACGGCCCTTGCTTCAGTACGTGCAACCGGGTGGGATGTTGAGCCTTTATAGCTTTAAATATTGGAAGTGGCAAGACTAATAGCCATTGGTGGTTTTACTGTGTGTGTGCTGGTAGGTAAGTGAGAGCGTGACTGCGTGGTTGAACATGTGCGAGAACGTGTCATCCCTCAAGTCTCTTCGGCCATTATTGCTTTTGAAACATTACTAAAAATACTTTGCTGCGACATTTTAAGGATTTATATCCTATGCGTATCGGTTTCGCTAGAAGGTACGCGCTATGCATTATATAGTATTCTAGTACTATAGTATTTGCATTACAAAACGCCGTCCAATACATCACAAGAAAGCCGGGAAAGGGGACAATGCGCCCCCCCCCCGCACACTGTCCCTTAAAGCAGTGAGGGATGGATGAGAATGGAGAGGGAATCGAGTCAATCGGAACACACTGTGATGTTGATGCTAGGCTGAAGAAATTAAAGGCACTCCAGGAAGAGCTCGAAAAATGAGCTAAATAGGCAGCTTGTTGCACGAAAGGTAGTAGAAAAAAGACTTGAAGCAGCCGAGGAAAAGCTTAACAGGGCTGCCATTTTGAACGAGACTGGTCGTGAATGTCACGATCCACCCGGGTTCGTGAACGAGGGAGGGCTCGAGGCACCCTCCGATAGATGGAAGCTCCGCAGCGTGGTGGTGCTGAACGATGACTGACCGCCGAGCAGCCGTGCTCGTCGGTGTTTATTGCGGTGCGGTGACCAATGTTACCTGCCGAGCTTAGCAGGCCACCGAGCCTGGCCGCGAATGAACATTATGCGTGAGGGGGCGTCACATGCTTGCTACACCCTATTACCCCCAGTATGTTTGTTAAAAAAAGAAACAAACATCCATGTTCACAGCAGAAGCCACCGTCCCAGTCAAGTCGACGGTGCCTGCTAACCAGGCAAGTAATGGTCCGGTGGCCTCCGCCGTCGAATACTCCGCCTGGGCACCGGTGTTGATGGGTCGGGTGTGGCAACGCCGGGTGCTGCCTGAGCCAGCCTCGCTCCATCCGGAGTGTCCCTAGGGGTCGGCCTTGTGAATGGTGCCGGGGTCGACACCGGTCCAACGGGTGCCGCACCATTGGCAACGGTTGCCGCCTCCGAGGTGGGTGGTGCTCCACTGGAAGCGACTGGTGCTACCGCTAGTCCTCCTGCGGGCTGGAACTCTGGAGTGGCAGTCGAGGGTGCTGGCCAGGTCCCGAGGCGAGGCCTGACATGATCTGCGTGTCTGCGCCACATGGCCCCGTCTGGGAAGCGGACGAGCAGCGATGAGGCGCTGGCAGGAGGCGCCACCTGTCCGGCAGACCAGGGTGGGCCAGGACGGAAGTTCCTGGCGAAAACTGGAGCTCCCGACTCGGGCAAAGGCCCCGGACGACATCCTTGTTCAGCAGCCAGCTTCTGCTTCAGCTGTTTCAAGAGCACTGTGGATCGGAGGTCCGGATGCAAGACGTCCAAGGGTGTCTTGACCATCCGACCCAGCAGGAGCACACAGGGGGCATGGCCAGTGACATCGTGGGGCGTGGTCCGGTACTGAAATAGTATCCGGGCAATCTGAGTCCGGAAATCGCCAGTCTGGGTCTTTTTGAGCTTGTTTTTGATGGTTTGCACCACCCACTCGGATGCACCATTTGAAGCAGGGTGGTACGGTGGAACCATCATCCGGCGGATTCCGTTCTTCGTCAGCCAGGCCAGGTACTCTGTGCTGGCGAAAGCAGGACCATTGTCGGACACGATGACATCCGGCAACCCCTGGGAGGCGAAGACGTGTCGTAGCGCTGCAATGGTCGCGCCTGCTGATGGAGTGGTGACAGGTAGAACCTCCATCCTACTTTGAAAAGGCGTCCACCGCCACCAGGAAGTAATGGCCCTTGAAGGGTCCCCCAAAATCCACATGTAGGCGGGACCAGGGACACTGTGGGAACGGCCAGGGGGTGCTTTCCACATGAAGCGAGGCTCGCTGATGCTCCTGGCAGATTGGCAGCTCTGCACCACATGCAGGCTGGCTTCCGGGTACTCTGGCAGACGAACGCCCAGTGCATGAATCCAGTTTCGGCCCAGCAGCGTCGGCGACGACCCCTTCGTTAAGTAAAGGGGAAGGGTTGCCTCCCTGTCGCCAAACCGAACGCTGACCTGTGCCTGACCCTGGACCTGGGAGAGTTGCCCGGAGGAGCTGTGGAGCATCACGCCTGAAGCCTCGACGCACACGCCAGGGAAAGTACGCTTTAAGAGTTTCCCGGTCATCACTGACACGCTGGCCCCTGTGTCCAGCTCCATGGAAATGGGGTGCCCGCAGATTTCGACGGTCAGCATGTACGGCGGCACTCACGACGGTACAAGGCCTGTGTGCCACATGTCGAAAATCGACGGGTTCTCGGCCACGACATGGCGCCTGGTCGAGGCAGAACTTGAGCCTGCTGCCGCACGCCCCCGTCGCGTACGCTTGCGACGGCTACTCTGGCCGCAGTGTTGTGTGGTACCTGGCCTTGAATCAGGCTGCTACTTGATGTTCGTCCTCCCCCTTCGGCAAACACGTGTCAGGTGCCCAGTTTTCCCGCAAATAAAGTATGTGCTTGAGAGAACTGGCACTGTGAGGCGGAGTGGGCACCACCACAGCGACCGCAGGTACAGCCCTTTGTCGCCAAGTCGTTGACCGCCGCTTCCGCCGACGGTGAGCCAGTCGCACGGGAAATCTCGCCGGCGTCCTTGGCGACAGCTTCCATTGCCAGCGCTGCCTTCACGGCGTCGTCCAGCGAGGGGTCGGGAAGCTCCAGGCATCGCGTCTGCATGTCGGGGTTGTTGATACCGCTAAGGAAACGGTCTCGGAGCAGCGAGTCCAGCTGGTCCCAGAAAACGCAAGCACTCGCTAACCCTCGTAGCGCAGCCACGAACTGCCCTAGGGTCTCTTTTCCCGGCGGCTCCGGTTGTTGAAGCGGAAACCCTCCATTAGTGTGGACGGTGCTTGGTCGGAATGCGAGCGCGGTATGGCGAGCAGCTCACCCATCGTCTTAACGTGCGGCGTGGCTGGCTTGAGAAGGTCGAGCAAGAGGCTGAAGGCGCGGGTCCCACAGCTGGCCAGGAAAATGTCCCGCTGTTTGGCCTCGGGTGTGTCGTTTGCCCGGAAGAACACGTATACTTGCTCCTCGTAAGTTTGCCAGGCGGACCCATCTCCCTCGAACGGCTCGAGCCTTCCTTACAGCGGCATGGCGGCAGCAACGAGGGGCGGTGTTTCGCCGCTTTCGGCGGCGTGGGAAGATCCATGCGTACTCGTCGCCAGTGTCACGAAGATCCCATCCCCGTCGCCAGTGTTACCATCCACCCGGGTTCGTGAACAAGGGAGGGCTCGAGGCACACTCCGATAGATGGACGCTTCGCAGCGTGGTGGTGCTGAACGATGACTGACTGCCGAGCAGCCGTGCTCGTCGGTGTTTATATCGGTGCGGTGACCAATGTTGCCTGCCGAGCTTAGCAGGCCACTGAGTCTAGTGGCGAATGAACATAATGCCTTAGGGGGCGTCACATGCTTGCTATAGTGAATATCGAACGCAGTCCCCCAACGTGACAGGAGAGGGAGTGCTAACAAAGCACATGGAATGCATTCAATGTGATGAGGGGTTAGCTCCAAAGAGTGGCACCTACTTTCAGGCCACCACGCGGAAAAAGCAGGAGCGCATGTGTCCATGCAGTCGAGTCCGAATCACGCGGAAAAGGACAAAGGGAAACAGGGAGAGGTAGGAGAGTGTGAAATGGTGATTATCGCCGGCGACACAAACCTGGCTAGGTGCTCAGAAGCAATTGTGGAGAGGGTGAAAGGCGATAAAATAGTGGCGGTAGGGACATTTCCGGGGCGCACGCTGGGTTCTTTCATGGAGCGAGCAGAACCAAAGCTTGTGGAAAATACCCACGTGCACAACCTTGTCATAGTAGCAGCTGGGCTAAATGACGTCCTAAACAAGAAAAGGACAGGACTAGCCCAGCGCTAGGCGAAGGGGCTGGACGACTTGCACGAGCTGTCCCCTCAGGTGTAGATCGTGGTGTGCATGGTGGCGGAGGTGCCTCTACGTGACAGTCCGGTATAAAGAGCCGTAGTGGCTGCTAATGAGGCAATATGTAAAATGAACCGAGAGAAAGGCTTTGACCTTGTCGAGTAAACAGGAAAGTTAGTAGGTGTGCTGATTTATTACGAGCCGGGATGCACTTTCAATTACAGGCTTGCACGAGAAGTGGGCTGGCGACTTCCTGGTGGTGCTATTGCTTTTTTAGGGGGTCCACGGGTGCTCAGGAGGCCATAGTAGGTCGTATTGAAGTTCCCCTAAGGGAACATCAGTATAGCATCGCCATAAATAAGAGAAAAAAAGTAGGAACGCAAGGAGAGCTGGCCGTGCAATAGGCTACATAAACATGCCGGGTAGCAGAGGAAAGAAAAAGTGGGCAGAGATTGAGGAGCCGTTAAATAGAGAACAAATAGGGGTGCATGCGGTTACAGAAACGCACCTTAGAGATTCGGAAGAGCTGCCAGAGATTAAGAATTATGTTTCGGAAGAGTGCAACAGAACTAAGTCGGCACGAACGGAAAGGGGGAGTCGGAATGTTCATCCATCAGGGGGCCAAATGGAAAAGAGTAAATTCAAAATCTCAAGAGCATCTTTAGTTATCAGGTACAATGAGAGGGAAAAACGTGGCTAGGCGTTCCGTGTTTGTGGACCGGAAATAATTGCACAGAGAATAATAAAGAGTTAGTGAAATGCATAAGTGCTTGTATTAAGAGTTTCCGGAATGACGCTGAAATTATCCTATTAGTGACATGAATGCCCACAACATGATTTAGATCGCTATACCTACAACAACGAGACGTCAATGCTAGACCTTTGTGAGCAACATAACCTCGTTATCGTGAATACAGGGCCTAAGTGCGAAGGGTAGATCACGTGGAAACTGGAAAACCGGCAATGAACCATTGATTACTGTCTGATGACAGAAGGAGTTCATTATAAGTTGAGAGAAATGGTCATTGAAGAGGAAGGGTATGACAGCATAGGGAGGAACCATAAACGTATCATATTGAAAATGGGATCTATAGTTGGGAAAGAGAGCAAGGAGAGCAAATGATCAGTCCAAATTTGAGCGCTGAACAAATAACAAATATGTTCACTACAGTCGATGAAGAACTTGGTAAATGACCAAGTAAAGACAGTGTAATAACGACAGAAATACGGAAAGAGAAGCATGTTCGCTGGAAAGGAAAAAAGAAACCGAAAAGCTGGTGGAAAAAGGACATACGAGAAGCGATCGCCCGACAGAAAGCATCTCGAGAGCACAGGCAGGCAAAGAAGACGCAGTTGTCGTAGGATGAAGTAGCCAGTAAATGGGAACTATAGCGGGAGAAAAAGTCCTGGTTCCAATACTGGTGCAAGCGAAGATAAAAGGTGAAAGTGAATGTTATCTGTCAGATATACGTGAGGAAACGGTAACCGCACCCAGAATATTTTGGAACCACATGAAGTTATTCGGCAAGAAGTCGACAACAATAGAGCAACATATCCTCGACAAAGATGGAAACAAACTGGAAAGGGAAGCGGTAATAAATTACAATCGAAAACTAACCGCCGAATGTTTCCAAGGCAGTGACGAGGTTGTATTTGAAGAAAAAAGAGCACGCAAGGTACCCAGGAGGGAAAGTAGCTGCTGTTGACAAATTTCAACTGGAAGAAAGCCGAAGAGAAAATTCTTAAGCGCACAGCCACAGGGCTAGAAGAGGATCCCGTTAGGCTGAATAATGAACAAGGAGCAAAAAGTAAGGAAGCTCTTGTGAAAGCAGTGGAAAAGACTTTAAAGGATCGATGAATACCAGACAGTTCGCGACAAAGTGCAGTAAATTTAATTAATAAAGGTAAGGGTAAATATAGAATTCAATCGTATAGACCATTGGCCTTTACATCAGTAATATACAGGCTCGCAATGCAGTCAATAAAATTAAAACTGCAAGCATGGGCAGAGAAAAATGGCATTTTGGGAGAACCTCAAAATGGCTCCAGAATAAGTAGGCGTTTGTATAACTTATTCGTTCTTACTCAGAGTATTAAGATATCAAAAGTTGAAATCAGACCGTTATATGTGGCCTTTTTAGACATTAAAGGAGCCTATGACAACGTACACCGCAACAGTTTGTGGGATATCCTGGAAGGGGAAGGCATAGGTGAGGATTGTCTCCAGCTTTTGAGAGAGATTTACCTAGAAAATACCGTATGCGTTGAATGGGAAGGAGTGAGGAGCGAGAAGAAAGTTCATATCAACAAAGCACTGAGGCAGGGATCCCCTTTATTCCCACTGCAGTTTATGATGTACAATGTGAGGATTGAGAGGGCGCTAGAAGGAGGTAATATCGGGTTGAATCGCTCATACGGTCATGCCGGTCGAGTACTAGAGCAGCAGGTTTCAGGTTTATTTTATGCTGATGACATTGTGTGGTTAGCTAACAAGCAAAGTGATTTGCAACGTCTGGCTAATATTTGTGGATAGGAAAGCTTGTATTTAGATTTGCAATTTAGTGTAAGAAAATCAGGTGTTATGGTATTGAATGAAAACAGTCAATAGACAGTGGTTATTACAGGGTCAAGAAATATCTCGGGTAACAAAACATAAATACCTTGGTATATGGATAAACGAAGGCAATGTATGTATGGTAACACCAGAAAAAACAATAACAGTGAGGGGAAAGAGAAATGCAACCATAATAAAGCATACAGCGCTATGGCGATACAATAGGTGCGAGGTTCTCAGGGGTATGTGAAAAGGTGCAATGGTTCCAGGACCTACGTTTGGAAATACGGTTGTTTGCTTTGAATCAGCAGTGCAATCAGGACTCGATGGGAACCAAAGGTCAGTGGGACGCCTCGCATTGGGCGCTCACGGGGAAGACTAGAAATCAAGCTGTGCAGGGCGATATGGGCTGGACTAGTTTTGAAGTGAGGGAAGCTCGCACTAAAATTGATTATGAAGAACGACTGAGGAATAAGGAAGAAATTAAACGGGCTGGGAGAGTATTGGCGTGTCTGTACAGGATAAACATTGACTCACAGTGCAGAAAAAACTAGGAACCTTACCAGCAAGTATGCGGCCTGTAGGGTGGGCAACACAGCAACAATGAACGTCAAGCGGGAAGTCAGAGAAGCTGAAATAATCTCATGTGTCGCGGCAATGGAAAAGAAACCTGCCTTGACTAACTACGTAAGAGGAAAACGCGAAATCAGGAAAGAAACAATTTATGATAACTCAAAGAGAAGCTCTCTAGTTTTCGAAGCGAGATCGGGCGCCTTCGAACACGCACCTATAAAGCGAGATATACGAAGGAAGAAGAAGCATATTGTCACGTAGTAGTGTCGTTGAAGAACACAGTAGAAATACTGTGAAAGACAAAACTAACTTTTATTGGGCGAACTGTGCCCACAAAAACAGGCTACACATAGCACGACGATAGCGGTGAACACGGTCGGCGATCGTCGAAAATCTGATCAGCGGGTCAAGCGCGTCGGCTTTTGAACATCAGTCGTCGAATGTTCCAGAGAAATCGCTGGTACCCGCGTGCCTTCCACAAAGTTCTACATCATTCGCGTCGCGCACGCATGCAATCAGATTACACAAGGTTCGGTCACAGACAGCGGATGGAAGCATTGATCACATTCCAGAAACTTCCGATACACGCAGGCGCGTCCTGCGTTGTGCGATAACATCTATTAGGCTGTGTCGGACACGCGTCGGGCTCGCGGAGCTAAGGACGGTCAAAAGGGTGAATTTGGCTCGAAGTTTGAGAGGCCGAAGTTCACACCCATGAGAGCAAAGGGGAACACACGTAGTGCGGATGCGAGTGAAAGCAGTGCGACCGAACCTAAGGAGACGGCGGCAGCCAAAGCCGAACGCAGAAAGCGGTTCGAGATGAGGCAAGCGCGCGTTTGTTATACGTGCCAGAAGCCGGGTCACTTTTCGGCGCAGTGTCCGGAAACAACACCAAAAGTTGTGTTTTTTTCATTACGCAGCACTGACGAGAACATGAAGCTTCTCGAGCCTTACATGCGAGACCTCCTCGTGAACGGGAATGAGTGCCGAGTGCTTCGCGATTCCGCAGCTACGATGGATGTAGTTCACCCCTCTTACGTAGAACCCCATATGTTCACGGGCGAGTGCGCATGGATCAAGCAAGCCGTGGAAGCTCATAGCGTGTGTCTGCCGGTAGCAAAAGTGCTTATTGAAGGACCTTTCGGAGCGCTTGAGACGGAGGCGGCAGTGTCATCTATGCTGCCCCCCCAGTACCCGTACCTATTTTCAAACAGGTCCGATCACCTCCTGCGCGAGAAGGGGCTTTTGTTTGGTGAGGCTAGCGTTCAGGCCTTAACCAGATCGAAGGTTCGGGAGCTCGCTGCAAAGGCGGTAGTTGCGGGGCCGACGTTATCAAACAATGAGAAAGGGTCAGAGGCGCAGCAAGCCGATATTCAGAGCACGCCCGAACTGAATAAACTTGAGTCTGTAGCGTTGAAGGCGCCAGATACTGGAGAGGAAATGCCCGACACGGGAAAGTTAGAAGAGCTATCTACAGATTTGCTCATCGCGCCTACGTCAGACGGACTTGATAGGTTGCTAAAAGTCAGCCGGTCGGCTTTGATATCCGAGCAAAAGAAGGATGGTAGCCTAGAAAACATACGCTGCAATGTCAAGGAAGGTATCGCCAGGAAAAATGCGCGTTTTGTGGAAAGAGGTGGAGTCCTGTACCGGAAGTATCTAGACCGCAGAGGAGTGGAGTTCGATCAGCTGATCGTTCCTCAATGCTATCGTCAGGATCTGTTGCGCTTGACGCATGGGGGTTCGTGGTCCGGACACCTTGGAGTTAAGAAAACTAAGGACCGTCTCTTGCAAGAGTACTATTGGCCAGGGTGTTTTCGGGACGCAGAACATTTCGTGAGGACATGTGACACCTGTCAGCGGGTGGGCAAACCAGGGGACAAATCGAGGGCGCCGTTGAAGTTGGTACCTATCATTACGGAGCCTTTTAGACGGCTCGTTATTGATACAGTGGGACCTCTGCCGGTAACAGCCACGGGGTACAGACACATTTTGACTGTGATCTGCCCAGCGACAAAGTTCCCTGAAGCAGTGCCGCTTAAAGAACTCAGCTCAGTTGAGATATTCAATGCACTACTGTCCATATTTGCGCGAGTTGGTTTTCCTGCGGAAATCCAATCAGATCAGGGCACAGTGTTTACTAGCGCTTTGACGACAACTTTTCTCGAAAGGTGTGGGGTAAAGCTGCTACACAGCTCAGTGTACCACCCACAGTCGAATTCCATTGAGAAGCTCCACTCCGTCATGAAGCGCGTGTTGAGAGCATTGTGTTTCGAACATCGAACTGACTGGGAGCTGTGTCTGCCTGGGGTGATGTTTGCATTAAGGACCGCGCCGCATGCAGCTACGGGGTTTTCGCCAGCTGAGCTGGTGTACGGTCGCTCGCTTCGGTCTCCGCTTCGCATGCTTCGAGAATCGTGGGAAGGCAGGGGCGACGACCCAGTCGTGGTGGAGTACGTGCTTAAGCTCCTCGAACGCTTAAGAAGGGCACAGGAGTTGTCAGGTGAAGCAATGGCAAAGGCCCAGCAGAGGGCCAAGGTTTATTATGATCGGACAGCCAGGGCCCGTCGTTTTGAGGTGGGCGATGAGCTCATGATATTGCGCACATCGCTAAACAACAAACTAGACGTGCAGTGGGAGGGCCCAGCACGAATTGTTCAGAAACTGTCGGACGTTAACTACGTGGTAAGTCTGCCAGGAAGGCGGAAAGCACAGCAAGTTTACCACTGTAATCTGCTCAAACCTTATAGACAAAGGGAAGCAGTGGTGCGCATGATGGTAAACGTTCCTGAAGAGCTTCCGGTCGAGCTTCCGGGACTAGGCTCAGTGACGAACAGGGAAGACACCGGTCAAGTCATTAGTGACTTAATCAGTAAAACACCGCTGTCGCCGGAGCAGAAAACCGAACTACACCAGCTCTTACAAGAGTTTCAAGGTCTGTTCTCTGAGAGGCCTGGTAGGACTTCTGTCCTTACTCATGACATAGAACTTACCTCCCCAGAGCCGGTACGATCCAAGGCGTACCGGGTGTCACCCCGCCAGAGCGATATTATGGAGGCTGAGGTAAAGAAAATGCTACAGCTCGGTGTTATTGAGGCAGGTGAGAGTGATTATACCTCCCCTTTGATTTTAGTTGAGGTACCGGGCACGGAACCTCGTCCTTGCGTCGACTACCGCAGGCTTAATTCCATCACTAAGGATCAAATTTATCCGATCCCTAACATCGAGGAGCGCCTTGAGAAAGTTAGTAGTGCTCAGTTTATTTCCACCCTAGATCTTGTCAGGGGTTATTGGCAGGTTCCACTTACAGAAGAGGCTAGTAGGTATGCGGCGTTCATTTCACCAATGGGAACATTCCGTCCTAAAGTGTTGAGTTTTGGTTTGAAGAACGCGCCATACTGTTTTTCAAGCCTCATGGATAAAGTGTTGCGGGGACAGCAAGAATTCGCTTTACCGTATCTAGACGACGTAGCGATATTCTCCGCATCCTGGTCTGAGCATATGGCACACTTGCGGGCAGTGCTAACCCGCCTGCGCGAAGTGAGCTTGACAGTCAAGGCTCCTAAGTGCCAGTTAGCACAGGCCGAGGTTGTCTACCTCGGTCACGTGATTGGTCAGGGTCGTCGCCGCCCCTCTGAAATAAAGGTGGTCGCTGTGCGAGACTTCCCGCAACCGCGCACGAAGACCGATATTCGGTCGTTCTTAGGTGTCGCCGGCTACTATCAGAGGTACATCCCCAGGTACTCTGATATCGCGGCTCCCCTGACGGATGCTCTAAGAAAAACAGAGCCTCAAACAGTCGTCTGGGACGAGACAAAGGAAAGAGCTTTTAGCGCCCTAAAGAGTGCCCTAACAAGCCAGCCTGTGCTACGATCGCCAGACTATACAAAAGGGTTCGTTGTTCAGTGCGATGCTAGTGAGCGAGGCATGGGCGTTGTACTGTGCCAACGGGAAAATGGAGAAGTAGAACACCCCGTCCTGTATGCTAGTCGTAAGCTGACCAGTCTTGAGCAGGCGTATAGCGCCACCGAGGAAGAGTGTGCATGTCTCGTGTGGGCCGTTCAGAAATTGTCATGCTATCTAGCCGGCTCGAGGTTTATCATTGAGACGGATCACTGCCCTCTCCAATGGCTGCAGACCATCTCTCCCAAAAATGGCCGCCTCCTGCGCTGGAGCCTCGCTTTGCAACAATATTCCTTTGAGGTGCGTTACAAAAAGGGGAGTCTCAACGGTAACGCCGATGGCTTAAGTCGGAGCCCCTAACGTAGGAATCAGCCTCAATATTGTTTGTTACTGATGTTTTTCTTCATGAGGCAGGATTTTTAACATATTGCTTTTGTTTAGTGTTTCAAAGTGATGACATGCTTTCAAGTGCAATTTTCCAATTTGTGGACGCGTTCTAAGTGCTGCTAGACTACTGTAAGGAACTAGGCAGTGGTATAGAAGGGGAAAGATCCTGGCAGGGCTTAGTGAGGGTTGTGCCGTGCTTGCTGACTGAGCGGTTGAGTTTCAGCGTAGTTCTAACGCTTGCCGGGAACGAGAACAAAAATGTGAACTCTCCCGAAGTCACTTTGCAGTGTCCTGTGCGAACCTGAACGAGAGAACGAGGCCTTCTCTGTGCGCTGCGCTCAAGAAACGTCGAGGGACGCCCGACTTCGGTTATGAGCATCATCGAGCGACATCCCTCCGGACAGCGGATGCAGTCCCCTGTCCATCGGGATCTCCTTCCCCCGGCGGGGCGGTCTGTTACATTTCGCCTACGACGCGCGGTTTAGCCGGCGCGACTGCAACAAAGCGGCAGACATTTTGGCCCGATCGGCGTCGCCACTACGCCTCCCCGCCAAGCGCGTCCTGGCATGTTCCGATGCCACGTGTCTTCATGTGCGTGTGTGAGTGTATGTGCATATTGGTGCCCAAGCTTGTCAAAGCGCGGCAGCCGGGGAGAGGAGCTCCCAACATCTGTGAAGTGAGGGGGTCTGACAGGCGGCGACACGACAGTAGGAGTCACCTTCTCCTCCCCATTGTGCCCGACCAGCGGCGACACGACAGTAGGAGTCACCTTCTCCTCCCCATTGTGCCCGACCAGCGGCGACACGACAGTGTGAGCCACCTGCTCCTCCCCATTGTGCCCGACCGGCGGCGACACGACAGTGTGAGCCACCTTCTCCTCCCCATTGTGCCCGACCGGCGGCGACACGACAGTATGCGTCACCTTATCCCATTGAACAGTCACGTGCTCGTCTATAGAGGGGTTCCTTCTTGCCCTCAACTGCGAGAGTATAAAAACAGCTGCCCCCGGACGCCAAAGGGAGGGCTCCGATTTCTTCTGTTGAGTAAAGTGCACTCCCGTCTCTCTACTTCGGTCAACCTGACCGCCAACTCTTTGCGATGTTAGAATAAACAAGTTGTTTTGTTGTTACCAGTCGACTCATGCTTTGCCGGGACCTTCGGATGCTTCCAGTTGTACCCCAGGCCGCCAGGCCAACGCTACCCTTGGGGCTTGCGACCCAGGTGCAACAACGGGCGTCAGCGCCGAGTTCCCAACAAATCGCACCAGCGGTGCGACCACAACTACTGTCTGCCAGCGGCGAGATCGCGACAACGGAGGCCAGCAGCGAAGATATGCAGTTGACTGTATGCTGAGCAGCTCAACGACAATCCGGGAGCAGTGCAACGAGCCCTGTGTGATGACTGGTTGCCTGCAGCGGAACGACTGCGCTGAACTCTTGGCTGCGAGGTTTGGTGAGTGCGGGACTTTCTTCTTCTGAGCTTTGCCAGGCTTTTGTTAGTGTCAGAAACAGAGCTGGTAATTGTGGTTGTCGTTGCTGCCGGGTTAGTTTGCGGCAAGACAATAGTAAGCAGTAGAGAAAGCAGCATTCAGAGCAGCCATGGATTTGAAGTCGTTGCGCAAACCGAAATTGTTGGAGCTTGCAAGAGAGTTGGGTCTGGATGTCTCAGACAAACTCAGAAAACCAGAACTGCTAAAGGCTATTCTTGAGTTAGAGGCTGAGGATGACGAGCTGTCGGAATGCCTTGAGACTATTGAGGAGAGGTCAAAAAGACAGGAGCGCGAACTTAAAGAGCAAAAAGAGAAACAGGAGCGCGAACTTAAAGAACAGAAAGAGAAAGAAGAGCGTGAACGTAAAGAAGAGAAAGAAAAAGAAGAGCGTCAACACGCTTTGGAAATGAAGCGTCTCGAGATAGAGATCGAACGCGCTCGTAATGGAAGTCAGGCACACGGTGCAGGAGAACGCGTATTGTTCAAAATGACTGACCTGATGCGGCCGTTTAAGCTTGGAGAGGACATTGGTTTGTTCCTGGTTAACTTTGAGCGAACGTGCGAGAAGCAGGGGTTCTCTCGGGAAACGTGGCCACAGCGCTTGCTCACTTTGTTACCCGGCGAGGCGGCCGACGTAGTCGCTCGCTTGGATAGAGAGGAGGCAGAGGATTTCGACACAGTGAAATCGAGTCTTCTAAAAAAGTACCGGCTGTCAGCGGAGGCGTTCCGTCGGAAGTTTCGGGAAAATGAGAAAGGCAGAAGTGAGTCATATACGGAGTTTGCGTACAGGCTTATGTCAAACATGCAGGAGTGGCTCAAAGAAGAGAAAGCGTTTGGTGACCACCAGAAAGTTCTGCAGTGTTTCGGGCTAGAACAGTTTTATAGTCGGTTACCGGAGAACGTGCGGTACTGGGTCTTGGATAGGCCAGACGTTTGTACGGTGGCTAAAGCCGCTGAGCTAGCCGAGGAGTTTGTGACGCGTCGGGCTCGCGGAGCTAAGGACGGTCAAAAGGGTGAATTTGGCTCGAAGTTTGAGAGGCCGAAGTTCACACCCATGAGAGCAAAGGGGAACACACGTAGTGCGGATGCGAGTGAAAGCAGTGCGACCGAACCTAAGGAGACGGCGGCAGCCAAAGCCGAACGCAGAAAGCGGTTCGAGATGAGGCAAGCGCGCGTTTGTTATACGTGCCAGATGCCAGGTCACTTTTCGGCGCAGTGTCCGGAAACAACACCAAAAGTGGTGTTTTTTTCATTATGCAGCACTGACGAGAACATGAAGCTTCTCGAGCCTTACATGCGAGACCTCCTCGTGAACGGGAAAGAGTACCGAGTGCTTCGCGATTCCGCAGCTACGATGGATGTAGTTCACCCCTCTTACGTAGAACCCCATATGTTCACGGGCGAGTGCGCATTGATCAAGCAAGCCGTGGAAGCTCATAGCGTGTGTCTGCCGGTAGCAAAAGTGCTTATTGAAGGACCTTTCGGAGCGCTTGAGACGGAGGCGGCAGTGTCATCTATGCTGCCCCCCCAGTACCCGTACCTATTTTCAAACAGGTCCGATCACCTCCTGCGCGAGAAGGGGCTTTTGTTTGGTGAGGCTAGCGTTCAGGCCTTAACCAGATCGAAGGTTCGGGAGCTCGCTGCAAAGGCGGTAGTTGCGGGGCCGACGTTATCAAACAATGAGAAAGGGTCAGAGGCGCAGCAAGCCGATATTCAGAGCACGCCCGAACTGAATAAACTTGAGTCTGTAGCGTTGAAGGCGCCAGATACTGGAGAGGAAATGCCCGACACGGGAAAGTTAGAAGAGCTATCTACAGATTTGCTCATCGCGCCTACGTCAGACGGACTTGATAGGTTGCTAAAAGTCAGCCGGTCGGCTTTGATATCCGAGCAAAAGAAGGATGGTAGCCTAGAAAACATACGCTGCAATGTCAAGGAAGGTATCGCCAGGAAAAATGCGCGTTTTGTGGAAAGAGGTGGAGTCCTGTACCGGAAGTATCTAGACCGCAGAGGAGTGGAGTTCGATCAGCTGATCGTTCCTCAATGCTATCGTCAGGATCTGTTGCGCTTGACGCATGGGGGTTCGTGGTCCGGACACCTTGGAGTTAAGAAAACTAAGGACCGTCTCTTGCAAGAGTACTATTGGCCAGGGTGTTTTCGGGACGCAGAACATTTCGTGAGGACATGTGACACCTGTCAGCGGGTGGGCAAACCAGGGGACAAATCGAGGGCGCCGTTGAAGTTGGTACCTATCATTACGGAGCCTTTTAGACGGCTCGTTATTGATACAGTGGGACCTCTGCCGGTAACAGCCACGGGGTACAGACACATTTTGACTGTGATCTGCCCAGCGACAAAGTTCCCTGAAGCAGTGCCGCTTAAAGAACTCAGCTCAGTTGAGATATTCAATGCACTACTGTCCATATTTGCGCGAGTTGGTTTTCCTGCGGAAATCCAATCAGATCAGGGCACAGTGTTTACTAGCGCTTTGACGACAACTTTTCTCGAAAGGTGTGGGGTAAAGCTGCTACACAGCTCAGTGTACCACCCACAGTCGAATTCCATTGAGAAGCTCCACTCCGTCATGAAGCGCGTGTTGAGAGCATTGTGTTTCGAACATCGAACTGACTGGGAGCTGTGTCTGCCTGGGGTGATGTTTGCATTAAGGACCGCGCCGCATGCAGCTACGGGGTTTTCGCCAGCTGAGCTGGTGTACGGTCGCTCGCTTCGGTCTCCGCTTCGCATGCTTCGAGAATCGTGGGAAGGCAGGGGCGACGACCCAGTCGTGGTGGAGTACGTGCTTAAGCTCCTCGAACGCTTAAGAAGGGCACAGGAGTTGTCAGGTGAAGCAATAGCGAAGGCCCAGCAGAGGGCCAAGGTTTATTATGATCGGACAGCCAGGGCCCGTCGTTTTGAGGTGGGCGATGAGGTCGTGATATTGCGCACATCGCTAAACAACAAACTAGACGTGCAGTGGGAGGGCCCAGCACGAATTGTTCAGAAACTGTCGGACGTTAACTACGTGGTAAGTCTGCCAGGAAAGCGGAAAGCACAGCAAGTTTACCACTGTAATCTGCTCAAACCTTATAGACAAAGGGAAGCAGTGGTGCGCATGATGGTAAACGTTCCTGAAGAGCTTCCGGTCGAGCTTCCGGGACTAGGCTCAGTGACGAACAGGGAAGACACCGGTCAAGTCATTAGTGACTTAATCAGTAAAACACCGCTGTCGCCGGAGCAGAAAACCGAACTACACCAGCTCTTACAAGAGTTTCAAGGTCTGTTCTCTGAGAGGCCTGGTAGGACTTCTGTCCTTACTCATGACATAGAACTTACCTCCCCAGAGCCGGTACGATCCAAGGCGTACCGGGTGTCACCCCGCCAGAGCGATATTATGGAGGCTGAGGTAAAGAAAATGCTACAGCTCGGTGTTATTGAGGCAGGTGAGAGTGATTATACCTCCCCTTTGATTTTAGTTGAGGTACCGGGCACGGAACCTCGTCCTTGCGTCGACTACCGCAGGCTTAATTCCATCACTAAGGATCAAATTTATCCGATCCCTAACATCGAGGAGCGCCTTGAGAAAGTTAGTAGTGCTCAGTTTATTTCCACCCTAGATCTTGTCAGGGGTTATTGGCAGGTTCCACTTACAGAAGAGGCTAGTAGGTATGCGGCGTTCATTTCACCAATGGGAACATTCCGTCCTAAAGTGTTGAGTTTTGGTTTGAAGAACGCGCCATACTGTTTTTCAAGCCTCACGGATAAAGTGTTGCGGGGACAGCAAGAATTCGCTTTACCGTATCTAGACGACGTAGCGATATTCTCCGCATCCTGGTCTGAGCATATGGCACACTTGCGGGCAGTGCTAACCCGCCTGCGCGAAGGGGGCTTGACAGTCAAGGCTCCTAAGTGCCAGTTAGCACAGGCCGAGGTTGTCTATCTCGGTCACGTGATCGGTCAGGGTCGTTGCCGCCCCTCTGAAATAAAGGTGGCTGCTGTGCGAGACTTCCCGCAACCGCGCACGAAGACCGATATTCGGTCGTTCTTAGGTGTCGCCGGCTACTATCAGAGGTACATCCCCAGGTACTCTGATATCGCGGCTCCCCTGACGGATGCTCTAAGAAAAACAGAGCCTCAAACAGTCGTCTGGGACGAGACAAAGGAAAGAGCTTTTAGCGCCCTAAAGAGTGCCCTAACAAGCCAGCCTGTGCTACGATCGCCAGACTATACAAAAGGGTTCGTTGTTCAGTGCGATGCTAGTGAGCGAGGCATGGGCGTTGTACTGTGCCAACGGGAAAATGGAGAAGTAGAACACCCCGTCCTGTATGCTAGTCGTAAGCTGACCAGTCGTGAGCAGGCGTATAGCGCCACCGAGGAAGAGTGTGCATGTCTCGTGTGGGCCGTTCAGAAATTGTCATGCTATCTAGCCGGCTCGAGGTTTATCATTGAGACGGATCACTGCCCTCTCCAATGGCTGCAGACCATCTCTCCCAAAAATGGCCGCCTCCTGCGCTGGAGCCTCGCTTTGCAACAATATTCCTTTGAGGTGCGTTACAAAAAGGGGAGTCTCAACGGTAACGCCGATGGCTTAAGTCGGAGCCCCTAACGTAGGAATCAGCCTCAAAATTGTTTGTTACTGATGTTTTTCTTCCTGAGGCAGGATTTTTAACATATTGCTTTTGTTTAGTGTTTCAAAGTGATGACATGCTTTCTAGTGCAATTTTCCAATTTGTGGACGCGTTCTAAGTGCTGCTAGACTACTGTAAGGAACTAGGCAGTGGGATAGAAGGGGAAAGATCCTGGCAGGGCTTAGTGAGGGTTGTGCCGTGCTTGCTGACTGAGCGGTTGAGTTTCAGCGTAGTTCTAACGCTTGCCGGGAACGAGAACAAAAATGTGAACTCTCCCGAAGTCACTTTGCAATGTCCTGTGCGAACCTGAACGAGAGAACGAGGCCTTCTCTGTGCGCTGCGCTCAAGAAACGTCGAGGGACGCCCGACTTCGGTTATGACCATCATCGAGCGACATCCCTCCGGACAGCGGATGCAGTCCCCTGTCCATCGGGATCTCCTTCCCCCGGCGGGGCGGTCTGTTACGTTTCGCCTACGACGCGCGGTTTAGCCGGCGCGACTGCAACAAAGCGGCAGACATTTTGGCCCGATCGGCGTCGCCACTACGCCTCCCCGCCAAGCGCGTCCAGGCATGTTCCGATGCCACGTGTCTTCATGTGCGTGTGTGAGTGTATGTGCATATTGGTGCCCACGCTTGTCAAAGCGCGGCAGCCGGGGAGAGGAGCTCCCAACATCTGTGAAGCGAGGGGGTCTGACAGGCGGCGACACGACAGTAGGAGTCACCTTCTCCTCCCCATTGTGCCCGACCAGCGGCGACACGACAGTAGGAGTCACCTTCTCCTCCCCATTGTGCCCGACCAGCGGCGACACGACAGTGTGAGCCACCTGCTCCTCCCCATTGTGCCCGACCGGCGGCGACACGACAGTGTGAGCCACCTTCTCCTCCCCATTGTGCCCGACCGGCGGCGACACGACAGTGTGAGCCACCTTCTCCTCCCCATTGTGCCCGACCGGCGGCGACACGACAGTATGCGTCACCTTATCCCATTGTACAGTCACGTGCTCGTCTATAGAGGGGTTCCTTCTTGCCCTCAACTGCGAGAGTAAAAACAGCTGCCCCCGGACGCCAAAGGGAGGGCTCCGATTTCTTCTGTTGAGTAAAGTGCACTCACGTCTCTCTACTTCGGTCAACCTGACCGCCAACTCTTTGCGATGTTAGAATAAACAAGTTGTTTTGTTGTTACCAGTCGACTCATGCTTTGCCGGGACCTTCGGATGCTTCCAGTTGTACCCCAGGCCGCCAGGCCAACGCTACCCTTGGGGCTTGCGACCCAGGTGCAACAACGGGCGTCAGCGCCGAGTTCCCAACAAATCGCACCAGCGGTGCGACCACAACAGCTTGTACAACAGCCAGTTTGCATCAACAGACCTTCTGAAGGCAGTTTCCTTGACGTATTCAAAAGAAAACATATTCAGTTCACTGTTAATTTTGGTAAAGTCAGCTTTTTTTGTAGTCCCGTATTAGTTAGATTGAACGCTGTTTGACTGGAACTGGGATTTCCAAATTGAAAAGGACAATACTGTGATCGCTCAACCCATTGACACATGCTATAGACTGAATGTATTCAGGTTTAGAAGTGAGGACCAGGTCAAGGGTGTTTGAGCCACGTGTAGGTAAATTTACTGTTTGTGTAAGGTTGAAGTTTAGGGCCAAATCAAGGAAATCTTTTGACTGGTGGGATGAGGCTGTTAGAGTGTCCCAGTTTATATCAGGAAAGTTAAAATCACCACAAGTAATATAGTTAGCACGTGGGAATTGAGAGGATGCATCTAAAATGACAGTTGTAAGTTCGTCGATAAAGGAAGGATCACAATCGTGTGGGCGATAACAAGATATGAGAATGCATGTGCATGTAGGCATGGATATGTGCACACAAAGAATTTCGTGAGTACAACTTTTCGGGAGCTGGTAACAAGGAATGCTGTTTTTCGTGAAGACAAGAACGCCACCACCCCTTCGTTCCCTCCTATCGCGTCTTTAAACAGTGTAGGGGGAATCTGCATGCAGTAGCTCAGTGCTATCTATGTCAGGGGTTAACCAAGACTCAGTGAAAATGGCCATGTCTGTGTTATTGTCGTCGAGAAGGGCTTCAATGGTACCTTTTTTCACATGTAACTGCGAACATTAGCCAGTATAACAGAAAGTATGTGATTGCGTGATGTTTCAACAGGGTTTAGTAGTGGCTGGGGGGGGGGGGAGGAGAGTGCTGGGCAAGCCTGATGTGGTGGCTAGGATTTAACTTGTAAAACTGAGTATGATTGCACGTAACAAAAAAACTTCCTATCATTCATATGAAGTTCATCGAAGCGTATCTTGAAAGTGGAGGCGTTGTTTTGTTTCGCATAGGCGTACAACTTTTTCCTTGCAAGCCGGACGCGCGATGAAAAATCTTCCCGGATAGAAATTCGCGTACCTTTAAGCTTTGACCTGGCAGACAGAATGCTACACTTATCTTTGTACCGCGCAAGTTTTAATAAAATTGGTCGGTGTTTACCGGCCTGCAAACGGCCAAGCCTGTGTGTGCGTTCTATGTCATTTTTGTGATTAAAATTTGAAGTTTATCTGCGCACAATTAAATAAAGCGAGACTCTGATTGCTCTAAAGTTTCGTCATGCGCATCTTCCAGACCGAAAAAAAGTAGATTGTCCCGGCGAAGGCGGTTTTCAGAGCCATCGCATTTCTGTACGAGGTTGTTTATTTGGGAAGGGAGTTTAATTATTTCAGGATTGTCACTAGATGCAGGTATCGAGTGACTTGATTCATGAGCGTCTACAATTTTCTCAAGGACGTCGACACGGGTGGATAGACGGCCAACCTGGTTTTCCATGGTGGCCTGGGTAGCACGAATCAGAGCGAGCTCAGACAGAATGGTGTTCTGAGAGGTTTCTAAACGGGTAGGGCGCTAGCAATGGATTCAAGGGATACCGGAGTGGGAATGTCATTAACAGGACCGGGGTTAAGCTCAATGTCCTCAGAAATGGCTAGTAAAAGGAAAGTGAGGTGAGCATTCACACATAATGAACATAGCAAGTGGCACAAAACTTTCCGACTGGCATCAAATGTGTCGGAGGGGCACGACACCGCAATAAACATTCGAAATATACATGCCGAAGTATACATGCCCCCAGCTTATCGTCAGAGCCCCAGCTGTTGAAAGCCGTGATTCGTTCGTAGGTCTCCAGCCAGGATTCCAGGTCTTCAGTAGCTGCTCTATGAAAGGTCGATGGGTCCCGAGGTTGTTGCATGATAACGGGGGACGCTGAGGCAACCATTGGGGTTGTCTTTGCCACGATCTTCTTTGTCGTCTCAGACAGAAGTCCGTGCTCTGGGGGCAGTCCTTGCAGTCGGCGGCTAGCACGCTGGACGTGGGCGATGTTGGCTTTGTCCTAGGGCTTGGATCGCGCCTTTGCGGGGGCGTTCGGTACATAAACGGAGAAGCACCTCCACCAGATGTCACGTGGCGGTGACGTTGAAGAACACAGTAGAAATACTGTGAAAGACAAAACCAACTTTTATTGGGCGAACCTGTGCCCAGAAGAACAGGCTACACTTATAGCACAACGATAGCGGCGAACACGGTCGGCGATCGTCGAAAATTTCATCAGCGGGTCAAGCGCATCGGCTTTTAAACATCAGTCGTCGAATGCTCCAGAGTAATCGCTGGGACCTGCGTTCCTTCCACAAAGTTCTACACCATTCGCGTCACGCACACATACGATCAGGTTACACAAGGTTCGGTCACAGACAGAGGATGGAAGCATCGATAACATTCCAGAAACTTCTGATACACGCAGGTGCGTCCTGCGCTGTGCGATAACATTTATTAGGCTGTGAAACGTGTCGCCCGATATAGAGAAACAAGTACGCGTGTCAATATGCTTGCTGTGATAACGCTAGGGAAACGATGAAGCATGTTTCTGTAGAATGCAAAGACGTCTGCCCAGCAGTAGATTTAGGCGCCCCTCGCCTCCTTCAAGCCCTTGGGTTCAGCGAGAGCAGTGGAAAAGTAAACATGTCCGCAATAGGGATTAGTAAGGGGCGATTGGAGGATCGGGGGAGTAAAAGTAGGAAAACGACAAAAGACGGAGACGTACAAAAGCAAAGTTCCCAATAGGGGTTGAGAAAATTTGGTTCTGGGAGTGCATAATGTTTTTTTTTAACCTAGGTAAGACATGAGGCAGTATATAGCAAGACCTTGGTGGCGTAACCCACCACCACGTTCCAAAGGGACGCTCATAACATCGATCCACGAAGTGGCCGCTCGCTCAGCCAAGTGCGGACGCGCTTTCGGAGCACCTCTGATTTTCCCCCGTGCGGGAGATTGGAGCATAATGAATGACGTGCAGGACCGCCATATTGCTTATGTCGGTGTGGGAATTTCCCTTGAATATCAGTGGCAATGAGCAAGCTTAAATGTAGGGATTAAGGCGCACGAAGAGCGAAATCATGGCGTAAAGTGCGCTTTGCGAACACGTTCTCCGCGATGAGGCTGCGATTTCGCTTTGCAAGCTTTAATACTGTGTCGGTGACGTGGCCCCTGGGGCAGCACCAGTTTGGAGGTGATGCTAATGAACTCGCTGGGTAGGCGGCTATGTACGAATTGCTAAGCAGACGACGGCAACGAGGAGAGTGACTGCCGCTCACGGCGCTTTCGAACGAAATATCTGGCAGTCGCGACAGCTGAAAGACGTCACTGTGATGCGCTCTTCTGTGTGTTCTAGTGAGACCAGAATTTCCAGATGGTTGGCGGACAGTGAGGGACTGCATAATTGAGGAGGCCCCCTGGGAGCTCGCTCTGCTCTTGGAGAACAGGCGCATAACTGCGCATACTTTTGTTTGAGACGGCCGGCGGCTGCAGCTTTTGCTGCGTTACCGGAAAGTTTGTTCGGAGTAAAGTGGGAGAGGGCGCAGAAACACAGCTCTTTCCATTCGAAAGTACCCGGGTGTGAACCGCACTGCAGCTCATCAAGCCAAAATATTTCGCGTGCACCTTTTGGGCGAGCTATCTTTAGCATTTGTCTAAAAGGAGATGTAAAAAAAGAAACAAAGAAAACGCAATTGGTCGAATGGAGCAAAATATAATCGCATGTTGCAAAACACTCATGAAAACATGCACTGAGGGAATATACCTTCAAGGGACCTTGAAGTGGATCCATCGTTTTCGGGAAGGTGGCGCAGACTAAAAAGACGATCCAAGATTAGGACGCCCAACGACCTCGTGCGAAGACATCGATCTTGTGCGTTCTCTTGCGCTCAGTGTCCGCCGAATGACTCTTAAAATAATGTCGTGACAACACAGTTGTCACTTTGTTTACTCTGTGACTCGCCTAGTTTAGGAAAGTCGTCCGTTCACCCTATTTTGCGTGAAAATTTTGAAATGAAGAATGTTTGCGCTAGCACTTTGTCGAAACTGTTTACTTTTGAGCGAACGTTGCGCTGGGAGGTATGTTACATTGATAGCAAAACTTCCAACGACAGCGCTGAGTTCTTGGGAAAGGTTAGCACCGGTAACGAAACATTAATTTACGACTTCCGCATCGAGCTGAAGCCACAGAGCAAGGAATGAAAAAGAAAAAGAAAGGCCAAGAGAAGCGCAGTAAAGGAAAACAAATATCAGTCCTGTTGATTGTGTTTCTTCTCTTCCATGGAATTGAGCACCACGAATTTGTGCCTGAATGTCAAAGTGCCAATGTAGCTTTCTACGTGAAGCTCGGGAAGCCTCTGGGAGACCGCGTGCGCCGCAACATCTGTCGAAAGAGTTGTGCTGCATTCTGCTCTGGGGCATTCCACGGTAATATTCGCGATATTCATAGCTTTCCTCGAGTCTCATTGTTTGTGTATAGATAACCAACATGGTTTTAAAATGTTCCAGTGATTTTGTCGCTAGCTAATCACCTGCACCTTGCTATTGATAATGCCACAACCTTAGATTGTGTATTATTGAACTTGGACAAAGCCATTGACTGTGCATGTGACTATGCATGACCTACTGTTTTTTAACTTAACAGACTTATAGATCCCTAAGTTCTAGGCTGATCAAAGTGCTTCATAACAAGTAAATCGCAGTATGTTTTGGCGTACGAGCGTAATTATTTTACAGTGTCAGTGACCTTAGGCGTACCTCTATGTCGTAACTAGGACCGCTACATTTTCTAACATAAATTAAGGACCTCCCTGGCAACATATCTTGAGAATATTAGCTGATGGCTGTGTCTTGTAGCGCCTAATTTCTTACCCTCGCAATCAATTTTTGTTAAGTCCAACATTAATGCTATTTCCTGGTGGCTAATTTGGATTAGGGAGGTAGCCTGCTGCCGATGGTTGGCGGGGACACCATAATGTGCCGATGTGCTTATAAAAGTGTGCACAAGTGGGGCCAGAACCCGCAAATGCTTTGCTACCAAGTACTCACCCGATGGCTAACAAGCCACTCACTGGCTAATAAAGCCTAATGACGAGGTTAACAGAATGTTAACGTTAAGAAATCTAAATGCCTGACAGGTACTCAATTTTCTAGCTGCACTGTTTCATTCATATTTGCTCCTAGAGAGAAACCACTTTTTACTTGTAACCCATACAGTCCCAGCGCTCGTGTTTGTCCTTGTCTAGAACTCCTTCGCTTGCTTTTGCACCTTTTTTTCGCACTTGAGTACAAAACGAGGGCGAATTAATTGACACTCGACCGTCGATTGATTCGCCCTCACTCTGCAATCAGCCAGCCCTGTCATTGACTCAGATGACAGAGCAACCGCCCCATTTCGAAGTCTGGTTCCCTCAGTGAGGGTAAAAATAAACTAAATAAATAGAGGGAAAAGCCCACTCCCACAATTGCAATAAGGCGCATGAGCCACTCAATAGAAAATGAACAGTGGTAAAGAAGTAGTACCAAATATTTTCAAGATTTAAAGAATCAATTATAACAAGAAAGATTAAGCACGGTAACTCCTAGTGTCCTAAGTTCCACGCGTAGAGCGTTTATTGAGTTTGAATGACAAGTGGAATGTAAACAATGAAAATCTGGATGCGCATGTGCCCAGCCGGAAAATAGCGATGATGATGATAATGATGGGCAATGCATTCATGATACTTTAGGCTGCGCCTGGTCCACTGGTGGTTCCGAAGGTTTTTGCTTGAAAGTATCCTGCATAACAAGGTATACCCGCCGCGGTTGCTTATGGTTATGGTGTTGGGCTGCTAAGCACGAGGTCGCGGGATCGAATCCCGGCAACGACGGCCGTATTTCGATGGAGGGAAATGCGAAAACACCCGTTTACCTAATTTAGCTGAACGTTAAAGAAGCTTAGGTGGTAGAGATTTCCGGATTCACCCACTAAGGCATGGCTCATAATCAGTTCGTGGTTTTGGCACGTAAAACCGCATAATCAAATTTTTTTTTATAACAATGTATGAGAGGAAGCGGAGATGAACGCCAGGTTAGCATATGCTGGCAACCGGGTTGCCATGACCGAAAAGGCTGGCATTATATAAAGTATTTGCTACAATAAAGTCTCCATCAAGCGAAAGGCATCGAAATGACACGGGGAAAGAAATGAAAATACAAAAATGAAAGCTACGTGAGCACACACAGATAAAGGGGCATAGGTTTATCACTAAGAGTCCGGCATAGCAATAGCAACCTTTAGCAAATAGAAATCGGACAGTAATCAAGAATAAGAAAAATGCAAAATAAAATAAGTTAATATTCAACAAAACCAAATTTGAAAGAGAGGACGATGCCAATTGGAGCGAACCCACCGTGGTTGCTCAGTGGCTATGATGTCGGGCTGCTGAGCACGAGTTCCCGGAATCGAATCCCGGCCACGGCGGCCGCATTTCGATGGGGGAGAAATGCGAAAAACACCCGTATACTTAGATTTAGGTGCACGTTAAAGAACCCCAGGTGGTCGAAATTTCCGGAGTCCTCCACTACGGCGTGCCTCATAATCAGAAAGTGGTTTTGGCACGAAAAACCCCATAATTCCTTTCCAATTGGAGCGAGGCCCGAAAATAAACGCAATACAATAGGAAGTGCAAGAAGGAAGGAAACAAAAAAATGTATTGGTGGCGGGATGCATAGTTCTGACTGAGAGGTGCGCATTGAGCACATCACAGGGCATGCGATCGCCCCCGAAAGGGTCCGAGCCCCGAACCAGGAGGAATTTTTCTTCAACTGCGAGGCTTTCTTTCTGAAAAAATTTGATGGGTTTTCTTTGTAGCTTCGTGCTACGATTTGGGTGGATGCCAATTATTGTACCTTTCACACACACACACACACACACACACACACACACACACACACACACACACACACACACACACACACACACACACATATATATATATATATATATATATATATATATATATATATATATATATATATATATATATATATACATATATACACGTTGTCAGCAATATATTACCCCTTCACCTTCTTCATCTGTATATACTCATCATCATGGCCAGCGTCATCGTTTTCAGTGCGCGTCCTGCAAAATAAACAGTCGCGATTTAACAGCTATCTCGCAAGTGATGGAGGCTGCTCTCGATCCCTTGGTCCTCTACGCCTTCGAGTTTCCCTGGAGCTTCGTTCAGGCCACCGCTTGCTCCGCCTTACCGCCACCATGCCCAACGAAGATCCTCCAGGAGCCTCCGGATTCCTCGTCGCTGCACCACCGGCCTTTCCTTCATTGACCGTCAGCACGCGGCTGCGCGATCCCACCGTGTTCGCTTGCCTTCGTAGCGACGACGTTGACGACTGGCTGGACAATTATGACCACGTGAGCGAGTCTAAGCGGTGAGATCGTATGCACAAGCTTCGCAACGTCACATTCTACCTCACTGACGTTGCCAGAACTTGGTTTCTTAACCAGGAGGTTACCTTGCCTGACTGGGCGGCATCCTAACACAAGCGTCGGAAGATATTTGGTGCCCCCAACGTCCGCTCTGAGGTCGCCAAAAAAAAAAAGAGAAAACGCCACCATGACAGAATCTCAACTTGTGCGTCACATCCTAAAGGTCATTGCCCACGTGGCGTTCAACGCACTGGCGATTAAGAATCGAAGTACCGTTAAAGATGCTATCATGACTTGCCAACAGCTGGACGCACTGCAGGCCATCCGTTTACAACCTGACGCCGGTGACGCGCCTCCTTCCTCGGATATGGACCTGCGTATATCGATTCGGACTCTCATACGCGAAGTGCTCCAACCGTGTGACCTGCTCAGTTCGCCAGTTCTCCGGCCTCCGCATTCAGTTCCTGAACTGCGTGACATCATCAAAGAGGAGCTGTCCTCCATGACCTGCCCTGCAAGCTGTGCCCCTCCTTCGCCGTCGACCTCGTATGTTCAAGTTGCGACTGTGCAACCAGCGTTCGTTCGGACAGCGCCTCCTGCTCTTGCTACTGCTCCCAACCCTCTGGCGACTCTAGCACCACGTCCGCCTGTCACAGCGTTTTACACTACCCGGCCAACGCCCCGCCCCATTTGTTATTATTCCGATATTCGCTGCCACATATCGCGTTGCGGCCGAATACGACAACAGCACGAACGTCGTGGCTACGATATTTATGAGACAGACCCGTTGCTTCCACCGAGTCCCTACCAGCATCGTCTTTCCCTACGCTCACTTACTCCACCTCCCGAAGCGCCTCGCAACTACTATCCGGGGCGCCGCCGCTCGCCCTCCCTCTCCTACGCTCGACACCATCCCTACAATCGGCCACCCGCACTCCTGACTACCGATCGGAAAACTAGATGGTGCAGTTTTTCGAGGGAAATCTGCAGGGCTCGCCCTGACAATTCCTCCTGCGTGCCCGGCCAATACTTTATTCGTGTGTGCAGCTTTGATTGATACGGGACCAGCTATTTCGATTATTCACGCGGGCTTGTGCCCTCGTCTACGCAAAGTTACTACACCTTGCAATGGAGCTCTTCTTCGTGTTGCAAATAATGTTGCGATTCGGCCATCGGCGCAATGCACCGTTCGAGTTTCAGTCGACGGGATACGCCACCATATCCAGTTCGCAGTGTTGACTTCTTGTGCTCACATGCTTATACTAGGGTAGGACTTTCTCTCTTCGGCGTCTGCTTTCATCTCGTGTCGTCAACGCCTCGTTAACTTGACAGCGACCGACAATTTCGACGACGTACGCGAACCGCGCCTTCGCTTACGAACTGCTGACTATTGCATGGTGCCACCTGGCCGCGAACAAATCCTTATAGTTAACTCTGGCATCACCGATAGTGACGTTTTAGTTGTCCCGTCAGCCCGTTGCTTATCCAAAGGGATTGCTCTGGCACCTGGCCTTGTTCGTTTCGCCAACGGCCCGGCCAATTAGGCTGTACTCAACACAATCACTGAGCCAGCCCTGCTTCCTAAAGCCGCCGTTCTCATGTGCGTCTTGGACACTCAGCCTGTCTGTGTGCTTACCTCGACAACTGCTGTTTCACAACCACACACAGCTATAGATCCGGTCCCTGCTTTTGTTCTCGCTGGTACCATCAGCTCCGATCTAACGCCACAGCAGACGGGCGAGTTCTTGGCGTTGTTAACCAAGCATAAAGTTTCCTTCGACGTCCACTGTCCTCTTCTGGGACAGACTTCTGCGACGGCTCATCGCATACACACCGATGGAACTTCCATCATGCGCCGGCGCCCATATCACGTTTCTTCCCATGGAAAGCCAGATCACCGATACCCACGTTGCCGACATGCTGAAAGGTAGCATAATGCGCCCCTTCAGAAGCCCTTGGTCATCACCTGTCGTTTTGGTGGGTAAGAAAGACGGCTCAGTGCGATTTTGCGTAGGCTACCGTGCCTTGAACAAAATAACCCGCAAAGATGTCGATCCACTGCCCCGAATCGATGATGCGTTAGATTCATTACAAGGCGCGGAGTATTTCTCCGGCCTTGATCTACGCTCCGGATATTGGTAGATCCCCATACACGAAGCAGACAAGGAAAAAACCGCCTTTGCCACATCCGATAGACTTTACGAATTTAACGTAATGCCCCCGGCACATTTGAGCGGATGATTGACGCCCTACTACGGGGTCTAAAGTGGAAGACTTGCTAATGCTACCTTGACGACATCATCATATTTTCGTCCACCTTCCATCAGCACTTGCAGCGCCTCGACGAAGTCCTGACATGCGTTTCAGCTGCTGGCCTTCAGCTGAATACGAGAAAGTGCCACTTCGCCAGCGAAACCATTAAAGTACTCGGACACTTTGTCAGCAAGGAGGGCCTTCGACCCGACCCCGACAAGATTACCGCTGTCCTCCGCTTCCCCATACCTCAACGCGCCAAATACTTGCGTAGCGTCATTAGCTTAGCTTGGTATTCCCGGCGCTTCATATGTAACTTTGCCACTATTGCGGCGCCGCTCCATCGACTGCTTGCTTCTGGAGCTCCCTACGTATGGTCGGACGAATTACAAAGTGCCTTTCAAGCCCTCAAGCACGTCCTCACGTCCGAACCTGTGATTTGTGATTTCCACAACACCGCAACCACTCTACTACATATTGACGCCAGCGGCAGCGGTGTCGGCGCTGTTCTCGAATCCAGCAAAATTGCGAAGAACGTGTTTGCATACGCAAGTCGCGCGCTAACAGCTGCAGAGAAAAATGATATCATTACCAAGCAACATTATCTCGCCATTGTTTGGTCCGTCCAACAATTTCGGCCTTATCTGCACAAGGTTTGGGTACGGGCTAGTTGGTATTCCATTGTTTCAAACATCACTTACAGCGCATAGAAGGACAAGGAACCGAAATAACGATGAAGACGCACGGCCGCCATTTTACGGCCTCCACTTTACGGTCGTTACTTGTCATCACACCTTGTGCCGGTTGGCGACGCTAAAGAATTTGCTGGACGTCTCGGCCGTTGGATAATTCCTTTACAGGAATACGACTTCGACGTCACCTACAAGTCTGGAAAGGAACACCAGGATGCGGATGCTCTCTCTCTCTCTCTCGTTTTCCCTTACCACCGTCCTCAACCACTGCTTGCTTACCACCTTCCCTGCGGAAACCACAGGACGCGTCGTCTGCATTTCCTTCACTCGCAGCTCTCGACCAGCTCCCATCCAGCAATTCTCATACGTTTGCCTCTTGCCAGGGTAATGACTCCTGCTGCCATTCCGTTGTGGAACGCATTCACGGAACATCTCGCACACCTACGCTCGGCTCCGCCGGCAGTTGAACTTCAATATCGAAAATTTGATCTTATACCGGTACGTGTTTCATCCCGAAGGACACCGTTGGGTTCCTGTCATTCCCTGATCACTTCGGGCCCACATACTGGAGACCTTTCACGACGATCCCACTGCCGGTCACTTTGGTTTCCATAAAACCTATGAGCGAATTCGCAGCCGCTTCTCTTGGCCTGAACTTGCAACCAGCATAGCGAAATAAGTGGCTTCCTGTTCGCTCTGCTCACCGCAAACTACTGACCTCACCTCCGTCTGGACTGCTCCAACCTATCCTGTGTTCTGAAGCTCCTTTCGCAGTCATTGGTATCAACCTCTATGAACCGCTACCCTTAACCACTGGCGGTAAACGATGTATCGTTACAGCTGTAGACCACCTGACACAGTACGGTCAAACAGCTGCACTATCTTCCAGATCCGCGGAGGAGGTTACAGCCTTTTTCTTGGAAGCCATCGAAAGGTCCTGCTGCGGCAGTGACCGCAGCAGGACCTTTCTGTCTAAACCTCTCGACGATGTTCTCCGTGCATCATATACCATCCATAAGATGACTTCCAGCTACCACCCTAAAACTAATGGTCTCACAGAGCGCTTTCATCGCACGCTGTCCGACATGATATCATTGTACATCAACCCTGACCACACCAATTGAGATGTAATTCTACCATTCGTCACTATCGCATACAACATGGCCGTCCAACGCCCTACGGGGTAGTCTCCCTTTTTCCTTGTGTATGGTCGTCAACTGATCCCTATCCTCGAGGTTTCTTTATTCGGTGTCTCCGTGCCCTCGTCCACATCAATGTGTGAGCAGTTCGTTTCGCACGTTGCCCGGTGTCGCCAACGTCCCCGCTTCAACACCGACGCCAATCAAGTAGACCGCAAAATTCGCTATGATGCATCACAATGTGTCGTTTCCTTCGACCCTGGCGACGAAGTGTTACTGTGAACCCCAGTTCGCCCTCCTGGCTTGCGCGAGAAATTTCAGTCCCGTCTTATCGGGCACTACATGGTTCTGAAACAAGACTTCGCCAGTTAACTATAGTTTCACTCCAGTTGTTCCGCCTTTGGACGGCCGCTGCTGTGCCACAGAGATTGCGCATGTTTCGCGTTTAAAGCCTTTCATACGGCGTTTGCCACCCAAACCAGCGGGCCTGTTGGCCACTTCCACGCGCGGGGGAAATTCTGCGAGCACTATATTACCCTTTCTTCTTCATCATCTCTATATATTCAGCATCATGGCCAGCGTCATCGTCTTCAGCGCACGACCTGCTATAGAAACCGTCGAGGGTTTTTATTTATTTATTTATTTACATCATACTGCAGGCCATGTGGCCCATGCAAAAGGGGCATGGTAACAAAATAAAGTACACGTATAAAAGGCAGAATTGCAAAAATATGAAATTCAAGAAATGAAACCATATAGCACGAAACGGCAATGTTAGTTAGGAAATACTAATAATATGAGTGAATTGATTCAGGTGACTTCAGATGATGGAAAGGGATGAGGTTCCATTCTTCTATAGTTCGAGGAAAGAATGAAAATTTAAAGAGGTTTGTCCTGGCAACGTAAGGGGAGAGAGCGAGGGGGGTGGGAATGACGGGTTTTCCTGGATGCAGAAAGTGTTATGCATGGACTGGGATCTAAAGAAAATTACCGGTTTATCAAGGAGTAAAGGAACTGCAAGCGTATTATTTTTCGCCTCGTTTGAAGGCTGTCAAAACCATTTGTCCGCAGTAATTCAGTTACAGGCTCTTCTCGGCCGTACTTGGAAAAAATAAAACGTATAGCTCTTCTCTGTATCCTTTCAAGGGCGTTAATGTTGATTTTGGTAAACGGGTCCCAAATAACGCACGAGTATTCCAATTTGGGTCGAATAAATGTGGTATAGGCTAAGGATTTTACTTCATGGGATGCATGTTTAAGCTTATGGCGAAGTAGACATAGCTTTCTGAAAGCAGCGGAGGCGGTAGCAGCAATGTGGCTATTCCAATTTAGGTTGTTAGTAATTGTAATACCAAGATGGTTGTACTCGCTCACTTTGGCCAAGGGATCTTGGCCAATAGAATAAGAAAATTTTAGGGGTAGTTTTTTGTTTGTTATACGTAGAAGCACAGATTTATCTGAGTTAAGTTTCATTCCCCACTTGTTGCTCCACTCAAGAAGGTTGTTTAAGGCTAAAGAAGAGATAGTTGATCATGAACTGTATTAATATCATTAAAAATGATACAGTCGTCTGCGAACCGACGAATATTGACAGGGGCCTCTATTACATCAACTATGTCGTTACAGCAAATAAGAAATAGTAGTGGGCCAAGGACGCTGCCTTGAGGAACGCCGGAGGTTACTGAAAGAGAATCGGTCTGTTGCCCATCAATCACTACGTACTGTTTTCAACGTGTCAAGTAAGCTGAAACCCAGGACAGGATAAAGGCAGGAAGACCAAGGAATTCTAATTTACAAATTAATTTGTCATGAGGAACTACATCAAATGCTTTTTGAAAATCCAAAAATATCACATCCACTTGGCCAGCCTTGTCAAGGATAGAGCAAACGAGTGAATGACTGTGCTTAATTGGGTGACTGTCGAGAGCACCTTCCTGAAGCCATGTTGGAAAGGAAGTAAAATGTTACGCTTGTTAAAAAATCAATAATGTAGAGAGCAACAATGTGTTCAATTAATTTACAAGAAGTCGGACGGTAATTTAGGACTGAGGTTGGGTCACCTTTCTTTAATATAGGGACAACACGCTACTTTCCAATCGAACGGAAGTACCGCGGAATGTAGGGAGGCCTGAAAGATTACTACAAGGAATTTACTTAAATATTCCGCATAACGTCGAAGGAAGGTGCTGGGGATGCCGTCTGGACCAACAGATGATTTTACTTTTAACCGGAGGAGCATGTTAAGTACACCTTCATGAGAAATGTTAACGTCAGAAGAGCAGAACGGTGAAGTTTGGAAAGAGGGTTCAGTTGGTGGTGAGAAGACACTGTGAAAGTGGTCATTTAAAAGGTTAGCAACAACCTTGGGATCAGTTATTGGAGTGCTGTGGAGGATAATGTTCGTTATGGATTTATTCCGTTCCTTAATAAAATTCCAGAACTTCTGGGGATCGTCCTTAATAAAATTTGGTAAAGTGTGGCTGAAATAAAATTTTCTTGCTTCTGCAATGGGCTCTGAAAGGGCGACACGAACACTGGTTAAATTTTCAGTAGCTGGGCCTTTCTTTCATAGGCGTTTGGCATTTGTGATAGGAGGATGTGGGCCCAGGCCTCAAGCACACACGGATGGCACAATGAACACAGAGAGGCTTTAATGACACGGGGACGGGACTAGGATAACGTACACGATAACACACACACAGTTCCTTTCATAAATGTCTGTCGCGTAAGTATCGTCACGCTCAGCGTCAATGTAGGAAGGCGTCCGATAGCGCGTCGGTATCACACACTCACGGCACGAAGAGGCGCAGAGATGAATCTCGAGCGGCGAGTGGCGCAGGTGCTGGAGGCCGGGGCGGGTGCCCGGCACACGACGAGCCACTCGCGCGACAGCAGGGTCGGGACGTCGGCCCGCCACAGGGTAGACCGTTCGGAAGGCTTAGCTGCAGCGGAACATGCCGGTGTCGGATGCTCGCCCAGCAGTGGAGCAGTCCGGTTGACGACCAAGGACAGCCCGGCCTGTTCTGCCAGCACACCCAGGAACACCGGCCTTGGGTAGATGACTGCTCGGCTCGTTCGGAAGGCTAGCCCAGGCAGCTCGGGCAGATCGCACGGCTGCCGTCTCCGCCCAGACACCGGCTCTTCTCTTCTTCTTCGTCCGTCGCCGCCGCACAGCAGTCACGCGCATTCGGCCGCTACATTCAAACAGTCCAAACTCCTATCACAGCATTACGTTTTAATTGAATAGTGCGTCTATTCATCCATGGTGTATGTTTAGCTAAATATTTTAAGGCCGTTTGTCGTGTGCGTATCATGGCCACGCACGCTTATATCGCCTTCCGTTTCTCTACCCCGGGTGCGCTTTAAAACCACGGCGCTGCAATTTTGCGTCAGAGACTTTCCTTTCCTTCTTCTCCGCCCTTAAACTGGCTCTCTTAACTACTGCACGCAGAGCCAAAGCAACAGCGCGCGCATGCGATCCCATAGATGAGATGAACATATATATATATATATTTATGTGTGTGTATATATATATATATATATATATATATATATATATATATATATAGAGAGAGAGAGAGAGAGAGAGAGAATTATCAGTCATAGCTCTCGTAGTATAGCCCTCTGGGCGGTTTCCCTTCTTTTTCTTCGAAAGTAGTCCTATTAGGGTTATTATAATTACACGAAGGTATTTCGCCCTCGTCAGCAGCAGTCCCTGAGATAGTTATTCTGGCGGCTAGCTTCCCACGCTATGCGTGCCGCCCTCGCACCTGTTTAAGCTTTTCCTAGACGCTAGAGTTATACTAGGTCCGCGCAACCTTGACCGATCGGAAAGCGCGTTTTCCCCATTTGGCCGGCGGAGAAGGGAGGCTTTGTTCCGACCGCAGAGTCCTCCCCGTGTCAGTAAGGTGCCTGGTGGTGGTCTCGCCCGGACGATGCCCTTTCGGTGAGCGCTTATTCCCCCTCATCTTTTAAGAGGTTCAATACTTACAAGCATTTGTCTCGCAAACCATATGTACTTCAAGGGAGTTTTCCACGTCTCAATAATTTATCTCGTAGTATTCGAGTGCTGATTGCCCTGTTATAGTTTGTTAAGGAAGCTTTCCCTCAAGTCTAAATATTTTAAGGCAGTTTGTCGTGTGCGTATCATGGCCACGCACGCTTATATCGCCTTCCGTTTCTCTGCCACGGTTGCGCTTCAAAACCACCGCGCTGCAACTTTGCTTCAGAGACTTTCCTTTCCTTCCATCTTCTCAGCCCTTAAACTGGCTCTCTTTACTACTACACGCAGAGCCAAAGCAACAGCGCGCGCATTAGATACCCTATATGAGATGAATATTTACAGTTATTATTAGGGTTATAATTATATTCGATTGCTGATTGCTGTGCTATCGTTGTTAACGAAGCTTTCCCTCAAGTCTAAATATGTTAAGGCAGTTTGTTGTGTGCTTATCATGGCCACGCACGCTTATATCGCCTTCCGTTTCTCTACCACGGTTGCGCTTTAAAACCACGGCGCTGCAATTTTGCTGACCTTTCCTTCCTTCTCCGTCTTTAAACTGGCTCTCTTTACTACTACACGCAGAGACAAAGCAACACCGCGCGCATTAGATCCCATAGATGAGATGAATATTTACAGTTATTATTAGGGTTATAATTATATTCGAGTGCTGATTGCTGTGCTATCGTTTGTTAACGAAGCTTTCCCTCATGTCTATATATTTTAAGGCAGTTTGTCGTGTGCGTACCATGGCCACGCACGCTTATATCGCCTTCCGTTTCTCTACCCCGGGTGCGCTTCAAAACCAAAGCGGTGCAATTTTGCTTCAGAGACTTTCCTTTCCTTCCTTCTTCTCCGCCCTTAAACTGGCTTTCTTAACTACTACACGCAGAGACAAAGCAACAGCGCGCGCATGCGATCCCATAGATGACATGAATATATATATATATATATATATATATATAGATATATACATATATATATGTAAATTATCAGTCATAGCTCTCGTAGTATAGCCCTGTGGGCCGTTTCCCTTTTTTTCTTCCAAAATACTCCTATTAGGGTTAATATAATTACACGAAGGTATTTCGCCCTCGTCAGCAGCAGTGCCTGAGATAGTTATTCTGGTGGCTAGCTTGCCACGCTATGCGTGCCGCCCTCGCACCTGTTTAAGCATTTCCTAGACGCTAGAGTTATACTAGGTCCGCGCAACCTTGACCGATCGGAAAGCGCGTTTTCCCCTCTTGGCTGGCGGAGAAGGGAGGCTTTGTTCCGGCCGCAGAGTCCTCCCCGTCTCAGTAAGGTGCCTGGTGGTGGTCTCGTGCGGACGATGCCCTTTCGGTGAGCGCTTATTCCCCCTCATCTTTTAAGAGGTTCAATACTTACAAGCATTTGTCTCGCAAATCATATTTACTTCAAGGGAGTTTTCCACGTCTGAATAATTTATCTCGTAGTATTCGAGTGCTGATTGCCGTGTTATAGTTTGTTAAGGAAGCTTTCCCTCAAGTCTAAATATTTTAAGGCAGTTTGTCGTGTGCGTATCATGGCCACGCACGCTTATATCGCCTTTCGTTTCTCTACCACGGGTGCGCTTCAAAACCACGGCGCTGCAATTTTGCTTTCCTTTCCTTCCTTCTTCTCCGCCTTTAAACTGGCCCTCTTAACTACTACACAAAGAGCCAAAGCAACAGCGCGGGCATTAGATCCCATAGATGAGATGAATATTTACAAATATTATTTGGGCTATAATTATATTCGAGTTCTGATTGCTGTGCTATCGTTGTTAACGAAGCTTTCCCTCAAGTCTAAATATGTTAAGGCAGTTTGTTGTGTGCGTATCATGGCCACGCACGCTTATATCGCCTTCCGTTTCTCTACCACGGGTGCGCTTTAAAACCACGGCGCTGCAATTTTGCTTTCCTTTCCTTCCTACTCCGCCTTTAAACTGGCTCTCTTTACTACTACACGCAGAGACAAAGCAACACCGAGCGCATTAGATCCCATAGATGAGATGAATATTTACAGTTATTATTAGGGTTATAATTATATTCGAGTGCTGATTGCTGTGCTATCGTTTGTTAACGAAGCTTTCCCTCATGTCTATATATTTTAAGGCAGTTTGTCGTGTGCGTACCATGGCCACGCACGCTTATATCGCCTTCCGTTTCTCTACCCCGGGTGCGCTTCAAAACCAAAGCGGTGCAATTTTGCTTCAGAGACTTTCCTTTCCTTCCTTCTCCGCCCTTAAACTGGCCTTCTTAACTACTACACGCAGAGCCAAAGCAACAGCGCGCGCATGCGATCCCATAGATGAGATGAATATATATATATATATATATATATATATATATATATATATATATATATATATATATATATATATACATATATATATGTAAATTATCAGTCATAGCTCTCGTAGTATAGCCCTGTGGGCCGTTTCCCTTTTTTTCTGCCAAAATAGTCCTATTAGGGTTAATATAATTACACGAAGGTATTTCGCCCTCGTCAGCAGCAGTGCCTGAGATAGTTATTCTGGTGGCTAGCTTGCCACGCTATGCGTGGCGCCCTCGCACCTGTTTAAGCATTTCCTAGACGCTAGAGTTATACTAGGTCCGCGCAACCTTGACCGATCGGAAAGCGCGTTTTCCCTCTTGGCTGGCGGAGAAGGGAGGCTTTGTTCCGGCCGCAGAGTCCTCCCCGTCTCAGTAAGGTGCCTGGTGGTGGTCTCGTGCGGACGATGCCCTTTCGGTGAGCGCTTATTCCCCCTCATCTTTTAAGAGGTTCAATACTTACAAGCATTTGTCTCGCAAATCATATTTACTTCAAGGGAGTTTTCCACGTCTGAATAATTTATCTCGTAGTATTCGAGTGCTGATTGCCGTGTTATAGTTTGTTAAGGAAGCTTTCCCTCAAGTCTAAATATTTTAAGGCAGTTTGTCGTGTGCGTATCATGGCCACGCACGCTTATATCGCCTTTCGTTTCTCTACCACGGGTGCGCTTCAAAACCACGGCGCTGCAATTTTGCTTTCCTTTCCTTCCTTCTTCTCCGCCTTTAAACTGGCCCTCTTAACTACTACACAAAGAGCCAAAGCAACAGCGCGGGCATTAGATCCCATAGATGAGATGAATATTTACAAATATTATTTGGGCTATAATTATATTCGAGTTCTGATTGCTGTGCTATCGTTGTTAACGAAGCTTTCCCTCAAGTCTAAATATGTTAAGGCAGTTTGTTGTGTGCGTATCATGGCCACGCACGCTTACATCGCCTTCCGTTTCTCTACCACGGGTGCGCTTTAAAACCACGGCGCTGCAATTTTGCTTTCCTTTCCTTCCTACTCCGCCTTTAAACTGGCTCTCTTTACTACTAGACGCAGAGACAAAGCAACACCGAGCGCATTAGATCCCATAGATGAGATGAATATTTACAGTTAATATTAGGGTTATAATTATATTCGAGTGCTGATTGCTGTGCTATCGTTTGTTAACGAAGCTTTCCCTCATGTCTATATATTTTAAGGCAGTTTGTCGTGTGCGTACCATGGCCACGCACGCTTATATCGCCTTCCGTTTCTCTACCCCGGGTGCGCTTCAAAACCAAAGCGCTGCAATTTTGCTTCAGAGACTTTCCTTTCCTTCCTTCTTCTCCGCCCTTAAACTGGCTTTCTTAACTACTACACGCAGAGACAAAGCAACAGCGCGCGCATGCGATCCCATAGATGAGATGAATATATATATATATATATATATATATATATATATATATATATATATATATATATATATATATATATATATATATATATATATATATATATATATATACATATATATATGTAAATTATCAGTCATAGCTCTCGTAGTATAGCCCTGTGGGCCGTTTCCCTTTTTTTCTTCCAAAATAGTCCTATTAGGGTTAATATAATTACACGAAGGTATTTCGCCCTCGTCAGCAGCAGTGCCTGAGATAGTTATTCTGGTGGCTAGCTTGCCACGCTATGCGTGCCGCCCTCGCACCTGTTTAAGCATTTCCTAGACGCTAGAGTTATACTAGGTCCGCGCAACCTTGACCGATCGGAAAGCGCGTTTTCCCCATTTGGCCGGCGGAGAAGGGAGGCTTTGTTCCGGCCGCAGAGTCCTCCCAGTCTCAGTAAGGGGCCTGGTGGTGGTCTCGCCTGTACGATGCCCTCTCGGTGAGCACTTATTCCCCCTCAACTTTTAAGAGGTTCAATACTTACAAGCATTTGTCTCGCAAAGCATATTTATTTCAAGGGAGTTTTCCACGTCTCAATAATTTCTCTCGTCGTGGACAACTCAGTCCACGACGAGAGAAAATTATCGCGGACTATTGCGGACAACATCAGTCCCTTTCCACGTAAGTATGAGGCTCGGAGCAGGAGCTATGGCGCTTGAAAGTAACCTGGGGCCTGACGAACCAACCGACTGAGCTATCTTTCCGGGCAACATCCAAGGCTCACGAGTTCAAATCCCCTCTTATGTTCCTTTTTTTCCCCCCAATGTTTTTTTTTTTCTTTTTTTTCTTTTTAATGTCTTTTCCTTTATTTTATCACTGTACGGGAGCCCTCCTTCAAATAAAAGACATATATGGTCAATTATATATGGCCACGCATGTGCAGGTCATAAATACCAGGTTCTCTAGCCGAGTGCCTACCGTTCGGTATAACTGAGCTCATATTGGTCCACCTTGACTGATCAAATAGGGCACCACTGTAGGTGAAATGAGACGCACAACTCCTGCGGGACCCGCCGTGGTTGCTCAGTGGCTATGGTGTTAGACTGCTGAGCACGAGGAAGCGGGATCAAATCCCGGCCACGGCGGCCGTATTTCGATGGGGGCGAAATGCGAGAACACCCGTGTACTTAGAATTAGGTGCACGTTAAAGAACCCCAGGTGGTCGAAATTTCCGGAGTCCTCCACTACGGCGTGCCTCATAATCAGAAAGTTGGTTTCTCATGTAAAACCGCATAATTTAATTTTTTAATTTAACTCCTGCGGTGACGGTAGAGTATCCGCCTCCGGTGCAAGATGACCGTGGTTAAAATTCTGGTGCCGCACAATTCTCCACCGGAAAATACAAAAAAAGAACCGTGTGTTGAGAAAATTGCGCCAACAGGCCTGGAGTGCGGCCTGATCCCTGTGACCAGAAACGGTAACGCACTCTCTCACCAGAGCAGGATTGGCCACCCTGGGGCAGTACTTGGCCACAACCTCCTATATGAATACAACAATCAAACCCCGGCCCTCAGTCCCGAGCAGCCGCGAAGCAACTGACCACGGCGGCCGTCAGATCTCTGACGCTGCAGAGGGTGCTAAGAATAGCTCGCTCCTGACAGGCCGCCATTGGAATCTGAACCTGGCAACGTTTAACGTTAGAACGTTATCTAGTGAGGCGAGTCTAGCAGTGTTATTGGAGGAATTAGAGGGTAGTAAATGGGATATAATAGGGCTCAGTGAGGTTAGGAAGCGAAAGAAGCATATACAGTGCTAAAAAGCGGGCACGTACTGTGCTACCGGGGCTTAGCGGAGAGACGAGAACTAGGAGTCGGATCCTGATAAATAAGGAAATAGCTGGTAACATACAGGAATTCTATAGCATTAACGAGAGGGTGGCAGGTCTTGTTGTGAAACTTAATAAGATGTACAAATTGAAGGTGGTACAAGTCTATGCCCCTACATGCAGTCATGATGACCAGGAAGTCGAAAGCTTTTATGAAGACGTCGAATCGGCGATGGGTAAAGTCAAAACGAAATACACTATACTGATGGGCGACTTCAATGCCAGGGTAGGCAAGAAGCAGGGTGGAGACAAGTCAGTGGGGGAATATGGCATAGGCTCTAGGAATAGCAGGGGAGAGTTATTAGTAGAGTTTGCAGAACAAAATAATATGCGGGTAATGAATACCCTTTTCCTCAAGCGGGTTAGCCGAAAGTGGACGTGGAGGAGCCCGAATGGTGAGACTAGAAATGAAATCGACTTCATACTCTGCGCGCACCCTGGCATCATACAAGATATAGACGTGCTCGGCAACGTACGCTGCAGTGACCATAGGATGGTAAGAACTCCAATTAGCCTAGACTTGAGGAGGGAACGGAAGAAACTGGTACACAAGAAGCCAATCAATGAGTTAGCGGTAAGAGGGAAACTAGAGGAATTCCGGATCAAGCTACAGAACAGGTATTCGGCTTTAACTCAGGAAGAGGACCTTAGTGTTGAAGCAATGAACGACAATCTCATGGTCATCATTAAGGAGTGCGCCATAGAAGTCGGTGGTAACGCCGTTAGACAGGAAAGCAGTAAGCTATCGCAGGAGACGAAAGATCTGATCAAGAAACGCCAATGTATGAAAGCCTCTAACCCTACAGCTGGAATAGAACTGGCAGAACTTTCTAAGCTAATCAACAAGCGTAAGACTGCGGACATCAGGAACTATAATATGGATAGAATTGAACAGGCTCTCAGGAACGGAGGAAGCCTAAAAACAGGGAAGAAGAAACTGGGAATAGGCAAGAATCAGATGTGTGCGTTAAGAGACAAAGCCGGCAATATCGTTACTAATATGGATGAGATAGTTCAAGTGGCTGATATGTTCTACAGAGATTTATACAGTACCAGTGGCACCCACGACGATAGTGGAAGAGAGAATAGCTTAGAGGAATTCGAAATCCCAGAGGTAACGCCGGAAGAAGTAAAGAAAGCCTTAGGAGCTATGCAAAGGGGGAAGGCAGCCGGGGAGGATCAGGTAACAGCAGATTTGTTGAAGGATAGTGGGCAGATTGCTCTAGAGAAACTGGCCACCGTGTATACGCAATGCCTCATAACCTCGAGCGTACCGTAATCTTGGAAGAACGCTAACATAATCCTAATCCATAAGAAAGGGGACGCCAAGGACTTGAAAAATTATAGACCGATCAGCTTACTGTCCGTTGCCTACAAAGTATTTACTAAGGTAGTCGAAAATAGAATCAGGAACACCTTAGACTTCTGTCAACCAAAGGACCAGGCAGGATTCCGTAAAGGCTACTCAACAATAGACCATATTCACACTATCAATCAAGTGATAAAGAAATGTGCATAATATAACCAACGCTTATATATAGCTTTCATTGATTACGAGAAAGCGTTTGATTCAGTCGAAACCTCAGCACTCATGGAGGCATTACGGAATCAGGGTGTAGATGAGCCATATGTAAAAATACTGGAAAATATCTATAGCGGCTCCACAGCCGCCGTAGTCCTCCACAAAGAAAGCAACAAAATCCCAATAAATAAAGGCGTCAGACAGGGAGATACGATCTCTCCAATGCTATTGACAGCATGTTTACAGGAGGTATTCAGAGACCTAGTGGGAAGAATTGGGAAGTGGGAAGAATTCAGTGGGAAGAATTGGGGATAAAAGTTTATGGAGAATACCTTAGCAACTTGCGATTCGCTGATGATATTGCCTTGCTTAGTAACTCAGGAGACCAATTGCAATGCATGCTCACTGACCTGGAGAGGCAAAGCAGAAGCGTGGGTCTGAAAATTAATCTGCAGAAAACTAAACTAATGTTTAACAGTCTCGGAAGAGAACAGCAGTTTACGATAGGTAGCGAGCCACTGGAAGTGGTAAGGGAATACATCTACTTAGGGCAGGTAGTGACCACGGATCCGGATCATGAGACTGAAATAACCAGAAGAATAAGAGTGGGCTGGGGCGCGTTTTGCAAGCATTCTCAAATCATGAACAGCAGGTTGCCACTATCCCTCAAAAGGAAAGTGTATAACAGCTGTGTGTTACCAGTACTCACATATGGGGCAGAAACCTGGAGGCTTACGAAAAGGGTTCTGCTGAAATTGAGGACGACGCAACGAGCTATGGAAAGAAGAATGATGGGTGTAACGCTAAGGGATAAGAAAAGAGCAGATTGGGTGGGGCAACAAACACGGGTAAATGACATCTTAGTTGAAATCAAGAAAAAGAAATGGGCATGGGCCGGACATGTAATGAGGAGGGAAGATAACCGATGGTCATTAAGGGTTACGGACTGGATTCCAAGGGAAGGGAAGCCTAGCAGGGGGCGGCAGAAAGTTAGGTGGGCGGATGACATAAGACGTTTGCAGGGACAACATGGCCACAATTAGTACATGACCGGGGTAGTTGGTGAAGTATGGGAGAGGCCTTTGCCCTGCAGTGGGCGTAACTAGGCTGATGATGTTGATGATGTTTAGCTGGCTTTTTAAGTTGTTAGGTATAAATTGATCAATGCAGAATAAACACATTGCTTTAAACTTTTCCCAAAGCTGCAGAACGTCATTCTGGCAAAATTCAGAAAGACAAGAATCCAGATAATCTGTTATCCGCACATCATCAGCCTGCGCAAAATTTTTCACAATTGTAGGCGCATGCGTGCCATGCGCGCGTGTAACATTCAAGGGGAATGATACAACAATAAGTTCATGGTCAGACAGCCCAGGTTCGATAGATACAGAATAATCGGAAAAGGACCGTTCAAGAAAGACAAGGTCAAGGAGCGAACCAGGACCATTACGAAATCTGGTAGGTTCACGAACTACTTGTACCAGGTTGTGGTGGAGCATCATATCAAAAAGCACATTTGTGTCGATAACAGATCCAGTACTTGACATAATACGATCCCAGTCAATACCCGGCAAGTTAAAATCACCAACCACTAAAAGCTTATTTTTATTGAACTGTGCCATCTGTTCACTTATCGTAAATAAATAATCGGCGGAAGAGTCAGGTGGTTTGTACACCGCACATAATATAAAACATGACCATAAATATTCAGTTCTACGCCCAGACTTTCGGTGTTGCTTGACTCTGATAACAGAATGGCCTCCACGGACGACATTACAATAACAGCTACCCTACCGTCCCTAGAAGTCCTGTCTCTACGAATTATTTTGTAGGCAGGCGGGATTAGGACCTTGTCGCTGATTTCGCTATGAAGGCAGGTTTCCGTTATAACTGCAACGTGTGGCGAGTGCGACAAAAGAATTGATTCCAGTTGAATTGTCTTATTCACGATGCTACGTGCGGTAATAGTCAGTAATCTGATAAGTCTCTCTTTGACTAGTCGATCAGAATGTTGACCAGTACGGGAATTAGAGGCTATCTCGCGTTGGTTTGTTTTGTCATACCAGATGAACATATGATTGTTAATGCGTAGCTTATAATGCTGAAGTGAAACCTTCTTTCCGAGCGATTTGTCATGCTTGGCGCTTTCCCATAATAGCTTGGGCTTCTTCAAAGTGACCTGCGAAAAGTCGTTCTGAACAAAAATGTTGGTTCCCTTCAGTTTAGAAAGATTTTTAAATATTGTTACTTTCTCATTATAATCCTGAAGAAACAATATGACCGGTCTTTTAGGGATAGCCTTACGAAGTCTGTGAATACGGCCAATGGAAACACACTTAACACCTGGCTTATGCTCGAGCGTTTCTGCAATTACTTTGCGCTTTAGATCAGATTCTTTCTCATTTGGCTATTCAGGGATACCATGAATAACTGTGTTCGAACGCCTGCTTCTATCTTCAATATCAATGAGCTTGCAAGCGTGAGTATTCACAGACTCTTGAAACGTTTGTACTGTGTTTTCAAGGCAGCCCAAGCTTGCCGTATCAGATTTAAGTTCCGATATTTGAATTTGAAGCCGCTGAAACAGTTCTCTTGTTTCAACTATCATGCTTTCTGTCTTTGTTTTCAAGTTTGTTTTCGAGACACCTGTCTCGCAATATATATATATATATATATATATATATATATTATAAAGAACGTTGGTTCAAGGTACAACATTGATGTTCGTTTTTCTGCGAAACAATAGATAGGTCGTGTATGCTATCCCATTACATTGTGGTCGAGAGTACGTGGGACAAACGAAGCGATGTGTGAATCTTCGACTTCGGCAGCATGAGCTATCTCTTCAAGGTGGTTGCGCCACTACATCTCCCGGGGCATTGCAAGTCGTGCGGTTGTCGCCCTGAATTAAAAAAAATTTTTTAAACACGCAAGCCAATTGACAAGGGAAATCGCCGAAGCCCACAATATAAAGATTAGGGACAAAGCGTGTATCAGTGAACCTTCTATCGCTCTTTGTGACAAACAACTGCATTACCTATGTCAATTTTTATTATGTGTCAGTTTCTCACAGTTGCCCCGACGCATATCTGTATCTTGTGCATGTCATGGTTATTATCAATTGGCTCCTGTGTGTATATATATATATATATATATATATATATATATATATATATATATATATATATATATATATATATATATATATATATATATATATATATCAATTGGCTCCTGTATATATATACACAGGAGCCAATTGATAATAACCATGACATGCACAAGATACAGGTATGCGTCGAGGCAACTGGCGGGGTCGTGACGTCAAAGAACACAGTAGCAATACTGTGAAAAGCAAAACTAGGTTTTATTGGGCGAACCTGTGCCCACAAAGCAGGCAACACTTAAAGCACAACGAGAGCGGCGGACACAGTCGGCGATCGTCGAAAATCTGATCAGCGGGTCAAGCGCGTCGGCTTTTATACAGCAGTTGTCGAATGTTCCAGACTAATGGTTCGGACCCGCGTGCCTTCCACAAAGTTCTACGCCATTCGCGTCACGCGATGAAATCAGATAACACAATGTTCGGCGACAAAAGACAGCCGGGTAGAAGCTTCGATAACTTTCCAGAAACTTCGGATACATTCAGGCGCGTCCCGCGCTGTGCGATAACATTTGTTAGGCGGCGAAACATGGTCGCCCGATAAATATGAGTACACGTGTCAATACCCCCCTCTTAAGAAGCATCGACCCGATGCTGCAAACAAACGAAAGAAATAAAGAAGCACTCGTAGCAAAGAAAACAACAAAATAAGGAAAGTTCGTCAGCGTCCATAAGAGGGTTTAAGACGAACCACGTGAACCACTTCAGATCGTGCGCGGCGCCGCTGTGAATGCGAAATGTCGTCTGGCACGACCTCATAGTCCAGTGCGCCAATACGTCGGATGACTTTGTAAGGTCCGAAATAGCGTCGCAATAGTTTCTCACTCAGTCCTCTTCGGCGTATCGGGGTCCAAACCCAAACACGGCCGCCGGGCCGGTACTCGACGAAGCGTCGTCGGAGGTTGTAGTGTCGGCTGTCAGTCCTCTGTTGGTTCTTGATACGTAGGCGGGCGAGCTGTCGGGCTTCTTCGGCGCGCTGGAGATAGGTAGCGACGTCAAGATTCTCCTCGTCAGTGACGTGCGGCAGCATGGCGTCGAGCGTCGTCGTCGGGTTCCTGCCGTAAACCAAGTTGAACGGCGTGATCTATGTTGTTTCTTACACCGCCGTGTTGTAGGCGAATGTTACATACGACAGAACCGCGTCCCACGTCTTGTGTTCAACGTCGACGTACATCGCTAGCATGTCGGCGAGGGTCCTGTTCAGGCGCTCCGTGAGACCATTCGTTTGCGGATGGTAGGCAGTTGCCCTCCTGTGGCTTGTCTGGCTATATTGCAAAACGGCTTAGGAGAGCTCTGCTGTAAAAGCCGTTCCTCTGTCGGTGATGAGGACTTGTGGGGCACCATGTCGCAGCAGGATGTTCTCGACGAAACATTTCGCCACTTCAGCTGCGCTGCCTTTTGGTACAGCTTTAGTTTCAGCAAAACGGGTGAGATAGTCCGTCGCCACGACGATCCACTTATTCCCGGATGTTGATATCGGAAACGGCCCCAACAAATCCATCCCAATCTGCTGGAATGGTCGGCGAGGGGTTTCGATCGGCTGTAGCAATCCTGCTGGCCTTGTCGGTGGTGTCTTGCGTCGTTGACAATCTCGGCATGTCTTGACGTAACGGGCGACATCGGCGTTCAGACGCGGCCAGTAATACCTTTCCTGTATCCTCGACAGCGTCCGGGAGAATCCGAGGTGCCGAGCGGTGTAAGGCGTGCAGTATTTCTGGACGCAGCGCTGACGGTACAACAAGAAGGTAGCTGGCGCGGACTGGTGAGGAGTTCTTCTACACAAGCAGGTTGTTTTGTAGCGTGAACGAAGATAACCCGCGCTTAAATGCCCTAGGGGCAACGTCGGTGTTCCCTTCCAAATACTCGACGAGGCCTTTTAGCTCCGGGTCTGCTCGCTGCTGTTTAGTGAAGTCTTCCGTGCTTATTATTCCAAGGAAGGCGTCGTCGTCCTCTTCGTCTTGCGGCGGAGGATCGATGGGGGCGCGTGATAAGCAGTCGGCGTCAGAGTGTTTTCTTCCGGACTTGTATATTACGGTGACGTCACATTCTTGCAGTCTGAGGCTCCACCGCGCCAGCCGTCCTGAAGGGTCCTTTAAGTTAGCTGAAGCGTCCTTTGAGTCAGCGACCATCACACAACGCGTGATGGTCGCTGACGACTTTGAATGGCCTGCCATAGAGGTAAGGGCGGAATTTTGCTGTAGCCCAAATGATGGCGAGGCATTCCTTTTCAGTCGTAGAGTAATTGCCTTCCGCTTTTGACAGCCACCGGCTAGCATAAGATGTAACCCGTTCAAGTCCCTCTTTCCTCTGGACTAGGACGGCACCGAGGCCTAGGCTACTGGCGTCAGTGTGGATTTCAGTATCGGCGTCCTCGTCGAAGTGTGCGAGTACCGGCGGCGACTGCATGCGTCGTTTGAGTTCTTGAAATGCGTCGGCCAGCGGCGTTTCCCACTTGAACTCGACATCACATTTCGTTAGATGTGTTAGCGGCTCCGCGATGCGTGAAAAGTCCTTGACAAAGCGCCTATAGTAGGCACACATGCCAAGGAACCTGCGCACTGCCTTCTTGTCGATTGGCTGCGGGAACTTTGCGATGGAAGCTGTCTTCTGCGGGTTTGGGCATACCCCTGATTTGCTGATGACGTGGCCTAGGAATAGAAGCTCATCTTAAGCGAAGCGACACTTTTCCGGCTTCAGAGTGAGCCTAGATGACTTGATGGCCTCTAAACTGTCGCAAGCCGCCTAAGGTGATCGTCGAAATTTCCGGCGAAGACGACGACGTCATCCAAGTAAACAAGACAGGTCTGCCACTTCAATCCTGCTAACACCGTGTCCATCACGCGCTGGAACATTGCAGGCGCCGAGCACAGTCCAAATGGCATAACATTGAACTCGTAGAGGCCGTCTGGCGTGATGAAGGCGGTCTTTTCGCGATCCCTTTCGTCGACTTGTATTTGCCAGTAGGCAGACTTGAGGTCCATCGATGAGAAGTATTTAGCATTGCAGAGCCGATCCAATGCGTCGTCAATCCGTGGGAGGGGGTACACGTCTTTCTTCGTGATTTTGTTCAGTCGACGATAATCTACGCAGAAACGTAGGGTTCCGTCCTTTTTCTTCACTAAAACAACGGGAGACGCCCACGGGCTTTTCGACGGCTGGATTATGTCGTCGCGCAGCATTTCGTCGACTTGTTGTCTTATAGCTTCGCGTTCTCGCGCCGAAACGCGGTAAGGGCTCTGGCGGAGTGGTCGAGCGCACTCTTCGATTATTATGCGATGCTTTGCGACTGGTGTTTGTCGAATCTTCGATGACGTCGAAAAGCAGTCTTTGTATCGTCGAAGCAGACTTCTGAGCTGTTGCCGTTTAATCACGGGGAGACTTGGATTTATGTCGAAGTCTGGCTCGGGAACTACGGTCTTCGGGGTAGATGCGACAGAATCCGAGAGGAAAACGCATTGCTCGTTTTCAGAATTTCCTCGATGTATGCGATCGTCGTGCCCTTGTTGATGTGCTTGAACTCCTGGTTGAAGTTTGTCAGCAACACTTCCGTGTTTCCTCCGTGCAGTCGAGCGATCCCTCTTGCGACGCACACTTCACGGTCGCGCAGTAGACGTTGGTCGCCTTCGATGACGCCTTCTACGTCAGCGGGCGTTTCGGTGCCAACCGAGATAACAATGCTGGAGCGAGGCGGGATGCCCACTTGATCTTCGAGCACACTCAAGGCGTGGTGACTACGAGGGCTCTCCGGCGGTATCGCTTGATCTTCCGACAGCGTTATCGATTTTGACTTCAGGTCTATGATTGCGCCGTGTTGGTTCAGGAAGTCCATGCCGAGAATGACGTCTCGTGAACACTGTTGGAGGATAACGAAGGTGGCAGGGTAAGTCCGGTCATGAATGGTTATTCTTGCCGTGCAGATTCCAGTCGGCGTTATGAGGTGTCCTCCAGCGGCCCGAATTTGAGGGCCTTCCCATGCGGTCTTAACTTTATTCTACTGGGCGGGGATGTGTCCACTCATGACGGAGTAATTAGCCCCTGTGTCCACTAAGGCGGTAACTGCGTGGCCGTCGAGAAGCACGTCGAGGTCGGTGGTTCTTTGTCTGGCGTTGCAGTTAGGTCTTGGCGTCGGATCACGGCTGCGTCGTGCTGGAACGTCGAGTGGTCAAGTCGTCTTTCGTCGGTGCAGTCTTGGCTTCCTGACTTCGTCGAGACGGCGCCGTGTGATTATATCGTCGAGATGGTCTCTTCGTCGCCTTCGTAGGCGGCGGAGGATCTTCGTCAGTTCGACGAACAGCAACCGCACCTCCATCGGTTGCTGCTTTTAGTTTTCCGGATATGCGCTCGCAGAGCGCCCCAGGCTTGGCCGGTGTATGTTCGGCGCTGCGGCGACAGGTAGCATCCTGGTGACGGCGAACGGGACGGTCGTCGAGGGCTCCACTGAGTGGTGGCCAGGTAGTCGGCGATATCGCGAGGGCGTTCACCTTGCTGCGGGTGCGGAGCGTTGACGGCGAAACCTCGCAGTCCCATCTCCCGGTATGGGCATCGTCGGTAGACGTGGCCGGCTTCGCCGCAGTGGTAGCAGAGCGGGCGGTGGTCGGGGGCGCGCCAAATGTCCGTCTTCCTCGCGTAGGTGCGCTGGGCGACGGGTGGTCGTGCTAGCGGCGGCGGCGGCGGACGACGGAACTGCGGCGTGACAGGGCCCTGGCGCGGTCGCGGAGGGGGACCTTGACGGTGTGCGACGGCGGCGTAGGTCATCGCTTCTGGCTGGGGCTGCGGTAATTGAGGTTGCACCTCAGGAGCTCCCAGCAATCGCTGAACCTCATCTTTCACGATGTCAGCGATCGAGGCTACTTGAGGTTGCGACGAAGGCAAAACCTTGCGGAGTTCTTCGCGCACAATGGCCCTTATGGTCTCTTGGAGATCAACGGAGCCCAGCGCTTGGATGGCGCACTGAGGCGTGAGCGCTTGGCGGTTGTATTGCCTAGTGCGCATTTCTAACGTTTTCTCAATCGTCGTAGCCTCTGTCAGGATCTGAGCTACGGTCTTCGGTGGGTTTCGGATTAGTCCGGCAAAAAGTTCTTGCTTGACGCCCCGCATCAAGAAACGCACTTTTTTCTCTTCGGACATTTCCGGGTCGGCGTGCCGGAAAAGACAAGTCATTTCTTCTGTGAAGATGGCGATGTTCTCATTGGGTAGTTGGCCTCGGGTTTCCAGCAGAACTTCGGCCTTTTCTTTCCGAACAACGCTCGTGAACGTCCTCAGGAAGTTACTGCGGAACAAGTCCCATGTTGCTAGGGTGGACTCCCGGTTCTCAAACGAAGTCCTCGCTGCATCTTCTAAGGAGAAGTACACGTGGCGTAGCTTATCCTAAGAGGTCCAGTTATTGAATGTCGAGATCCTTTCTAAGGTTTCGAGCCAGGTTTCAGGATCCTCCGACGTAGCTCCACGGAAGGTAGGGGGCTCTCTGGGTTGTTGAAGTACGATGGATGAGACTGGGGCAGCCATTGTGGTTGTCTTGGCCAGAATCTTCTTGGCCTTCTCAGGTAGAAGTCCGTGCTCCGGAGGCTGGTGTTGTAGACGACGGCTTGCTCGATGGTCCGTGACTACGTTGGTGCTCTCTTTACGGTCCGGGCTTGGATCACGGCTTGTCGGGGGCGTCCGGTACATGGACGAAAAGCACCTCCACCAGATGTCACGGGGTCGTGACGTCAAAGAACACAGTAGCAATACCAAGGTCGATTCATATAGGTCGCGAAGCTTCGGGTGGAAAGCGGTTCAGTACAGATTGTCACCGACATCAGCATGGGGGGTTATGGGAGCAGCGATTGGAGCGCGACTATGTTTGGAGGGAACAAACATTGGGAAAGGAAAACGCGTTTTTTAATTCAAGCGAGACACAGTTAGATTCATTCAACGAAAATAAAATTCCTAGTCAATTTTATATATTCGTGAAGAGTTAAGAAAATCCAAGTTTATTTAATTTCATTATTATTAATGAATGCATTTCTTTTCAGCGCCTATCGCTACAGGGGGCGTTGACGCCACTATCACTCGCATTGCAATGCACGTCTTGAAATGGGCAGAAAGGCGCACTCGTAAAGTTCACCTATTGAAATACGCCCCCCTCACAGTTTGTGCTTTCTCGCTTGTCGAAGTTTGTCTGAATTTGGTGACGCGCGTAGCTTCATCGCTTCTTAATCTGTTCAGTCAAAAGTAGTGAGTTACGACCGCCAGATAATTGTGTAGTTGTTTTCGCGCGACTGCGCTGGCCGACGGGCTTGGAATCTGACAATAGGATCAGCACTCTACACCTAAAGCTTTCGTCAGCCTCCAAAGAAAGTATGTTCTGGGCAGGGATGCGATTTCGACAACCGTACGGCTGGCCTTTTCCTGCATTGCTTTCCACGCTGAAAGCTCGAAACGCCCATCAACTCGAATGGCGGGGCATTTGAATATATAGCTCCAAAGGCAGTACAACAAAACAAATTTCGGGCCTTCGAAAACAACATGTCGTCACTTCTGCTTTTAACGGACATGGCGTCAGATTATTTTTTCTTCCGCCGGAAGTGTTCCCACCACATACAGATGGCGCTAAGCCCCATGAACCGCCGGTGGACCGCCATGTTTTGAACGTATGGGCTCCTATGGAAGCTTCGCTACCAGGTATATTTACCTTGGCAATACTGTAAAAGGCAAAACTAGGTTTTATTGGGCGAACCTATGCCCACAAAGCAGGCTACACTTAAAGCACAACGAGAGCGGCGAACACAGTCGGCGATCGTCGAAAATCTGATCAGCGGGTCAAGCGCGTCGGCTTTTATACAGCAGTCGTCGAATGTTCCAGACTAATCGTTCGGACCCGCGTGCCTTCCACAAAGTTCTACACCATTCGCGTCACATGATGAAATAAGATAACACAATGTTCGGCGACAACAGACAGCCGGGTAGAAGCATCGATAACATTCCAGAAACTTCGGGTACATGCAGGCGCGTCCCGCGCTGTGCGATAACATTTGTTAGGCGGCGAAACATGGTCGCCCGATAAATATAAGTACATGTGTCAATATATATATATATATATATATATATATATATATATTATACTTAATGTTAGACATATCTTCAATAAAGATCAGTCGAGAGTCAGCGCTGTGTCGTCGTTTTATTCCTTCTGTTGTCCCTGTGTTGTGTGCGCTGTTGCAACCTACAGCATGAATCCCAACCAACTGACGCAACTTGCCCTTCTGATACATATTTTATCACTTCTGCAGAAAATCGTTTCGTAGATAGTCGCCTAACGGATCCATCCTAGCTTGTTCTACAATTCAATTGTTGACGGAAGGAAAGAAAATTTAAAGCAGTTCAGGACAAACGGGACAATGTTCATCGAATCAGTGGACCTTGTTCTGCGCTAGAGCTGGTGTCGAAAGATATCGGCACACAGACTTGAACAGAAGAGCTGACCATTTTGTGAAGTATGATAAGACGATCACAAGTGCGTGACTGAGCCAGCGACGGTAGGGATAATAGTAGGTAGCGATGCCGGTCAGAAATGGCGATTGTATTTACCTGCCGTATATAAATCGTATAGCTATTTTTAGTGCAGCTTCAAGTTTATCTATGTCGCATTGATGGTGAGGGAAGCGAATTATAAAGCGTATTCAAGGATCGGTCGAAATAGCATATTGTAGGTCGCGAGTTTGCAATCTTCAGTGGAATTTTTCGGCCTGCGTTTGACGTAACCAAGCTTTTGAAGCGCATTTTAACAGGTGAGATCGACGTGCTTGTGCCATTTTAAGGTAGTCGTGAAAGTTACTCAAAGATACTTAAATTCCTTGACGCACTCAAGGTATTTTCTTTCGTTACTGTAAGGAAAATACAAAGGTTCTTTTTTATGAGACAAAGTAATCCCCACTGTTTTAATCTATTTATTCGATTTAATTAATCGACATTAGCCAGTAAACGCTTTAGCGGCAATATGGAGCAAAAACGCTATTTAATGCGAGTTGGCCTTGAATGCTACTAACGTTTGTATAAAGCACACAATCGTCATCATACATGCGAAGCTTCACCCCGGTTTTACTAACGACTTCGGCCGCATCGTTAATATATATAATGAATGGTAGTCAACCTAGGACCGAACCCTGGGGAACACCTGAAGTAACGCTAGCTCACGACGAGTGAGCGTTGTTAAAAGAAACAATCTGAAGCCTCGAATCCAAATAGCTAGTGAGCCATTCAAGTAGTCTGTCGTTTTCAATAACCGAGCGTAGTTTAACGAGAAGTTTTATGTGACAGACTGTATGAAATGCTTTCGCATCATCTGTAAAGATGTTATCTATCTGTCCACGAGAGTTTAGTGCCAGTGCAGCGTCATAAGTGAATTCCATGAGCTGCGTGACCGTTGAGTTGGCATCGCGGAACCCATGTTGCCAGTGAGAGATAATGCTATTATAAGCTAAAAACCTGATGACATGTTTATAAACGATATGCGCTAATAACTTACAGTATGTGTTAACTAGAGGAATTGGCCTGTAGTTAGAAAGCATCTGTTTGTTGCCACATTTATATAAGTGGATGACTGGCAATTTTCCAGAGACAAGGAACAGTACATGAGTGCATGAACAGTGCATGAAGCGCATGCACAGCTGAATATTTTTGTCCTCGTCGACTCAAGCACATGTGCAAGCGTACGACCTTCTTCGCGGGATCTTTCACTTACAACACTTCAAGATTCGCGCACATGGAGTGTAGTCAATTCAACTGAAGTTATCACCAAAAAAACAAAAATCGGTGTCGCTCGCGACTTTTCAAAATTTAATAACACAAAATATTTCATTGATATTTATGGGCTGAACACATAACTCATTTCAATGAGGTTGAAGCACTGGTAGTAATTTTCGCAGAGCACTTAAGCTGGGACAGCGTCTATGCGCGTGGGGTCTATCGCGAGCCTTTGGCGTGATTACTATAGGCTCCGTTAAGTTCTGCCAGCAAATGATAAACTATTGCTTTATAACGCTCTATTTGCACTCAACCAAAACTAGCTTATCTTTCAAGGGGAATTACTTTATGTAAAAACTTGCGGAATATGTGTATTATAATGCAGGTAGCGTAGCACACAATGCTCAGTTGAGCTATGTTTAAAATATAACATGCATAATTTACCGCTGTTATCTGGCTTTAATCTATGGCAAACATTGCAGGCAGAGCCTAAGCAAGTCGAAAAACATCTTCCTTGCATTATGTACCTCAACACAGCCATCCGACAAACTTTACAAGCTCAGAAATAGAAGCCCGATTGGCTGGCTCATTTTTCAAGAACATGGCATACAAGCCACAACTCAGTTAAAATCGCGCATAGCTGCCCTTTTAAATAACTAAATAAATGAGTTAGTGTGATAATATCGACAAAAGAACTTGTAGCGGCAGCAGCATCGGCGTCGCCCGAGAGATGACGTAAACGCTCGCGTCTACACGAGGCACGAGCGACTGGCACGCTCCGGCACGGACTAGCGTTCCGAAGGAGATTAATTAAGAGAATGCTAGGCTGAGAGATTGAGTGTCGGTTCTTCCTCTCGTGCGAGAGCCCGAGACTTTACCGGTTTACGTGGTCGTTCGTCGCCACAGTTTGGTGAACCCGGACGTGATACTGCCATACGCTCCTGTGGTAGAGACGACCATGGACCAGACCAACGCTACGAGAGCACAAGGCCAGAACGCTTCCGAGGAACGCGGTGAGCCCTCATGTTCCGCCATCGCTGTCCGCCTCCCACAGTACTGGGACCAGCATCCTTCGGCGTGGTTTCTTCAGGCCGAAGCGCAATTTTAAGTCGCTGGTATCCGCTCTCAAGCCTCGAAGTTCCATTACGCCGTCGCAGCGCTCTCGCCCGCCGCCATTGACGATGTAGCAGATTTGTTGAACTCCCCATTGTCTGCCGCCGCCTATGACGACCTCAAGGCAGCACTGCTACAGCGCACAGCAGCTTCACAACGTTCTCGCATCCAGCAGCTTCTGTCCGCTGAAGAACTCGACGACCGACGCCCTAGTCAACTTCTTCGCCAAATGAGCCAGCTGCTCGGAAACAACGCGAGATCCATCGACGACACGCTGTTGCGCGAATTGTTTTTGCAACGACTCCCGGCTAACGTGCAGATGGTCCTGGCGACAGCCTCTACCATGGACCTTACCGGACTTGCCGCTTTGGCCGACAAAGTCATGGAAGTAGCCACCCCATCCAACGCAGCCATGTCACCGTCTCCGGGTGACAATAAAACCACTCTGCAAACTCTTCCCTGCTCTTCCGCAGTGAAATCTCCGCTCGACTCCTTATGCGAGGGCCTGGAACGCATCATCTGTGGAGCGGAACATCGCCGCACATCTCGTCGCCCACGCAGCCGTAGTTAAAGCAGATCAAGACGCACGGGCACCCGCAAGGAAACCTCAACTACAACGCCTGGCGTTTGCTACTTCCACCGCCATTTTGGAAACGACGCTTGTCACTGTCGGAGTCCCTGCGCTTGGCAGGGAAACTGGCCGGCCGACCTCTAAAGGCGACGAGTGATCCGGCCCTACACACAAGTCGCCTTTTCTACGTGACGGACAGAGTTACGGGACAACGATTCTTAGTCGACACAGGTGCTGACGTCAGCATTCTTCCCGCAAAGCACTCCGACCGAAAAGCGACACCTGTCTCGTTTTTGCAAGCCGTCAACGGTACCAGGATTCCAGTTTTCTCGTCACGCTCCGTCATGCTAAACCTTGGCCTTCGACGAGCGTTCCGCTGGATTTTCCTGGTTGCAGACGTCCGCCGTGCAGTCATTGGAGCAGACTTCTTGCATAACTACGGACTCCTTGTGGACATCCAACGACGCCGTCTCATCGACTCCGTAACCCAGCTATCCGTTCCCGGCGTCCCATCATCAGGCACATCGCCCATAGCGCCTATTTCTGCCATGTTGGACGAACCTTTCGCCGCGCTCCTACGCGAGTTTCCCACTTTGACGCGCCTGCCGGACTGGACGCAACCGGTACAACATGATGTGTGCCATCACATCGTCACCTCCGGCCAACCGGTCTATTTCCGACCCCGGCGTTTGTCCCCGGAGAAACTCAAGATCGCTCGCGCGGAGTTCGAACACATGCTGCAACTTGGCATCATCCGCCCTTCCTCGAGTAACTGGGCATCACCACTTCACATGGTGCCTAAGAAGACGGGAGACTGGCGCCCATGCGGCGATGACCGCGCACTAAATAACGTCACAATTCCTGATCGCTACCCTCTACCGAACATTCAGGACTTGACAGTAGCATTGCACGGTGCGACGATCTTTTCTAAGATCGATCTTGTTCGCGCCTACCATCAACTACCGGTCGCTGAAGAAGACCTTTCCAAGACCGCCATCACCACACCCTTCGGTATTTTCGAATTTCTCCGCATGCCTTTCAGTTTACGGAACGCGGGCCAATCCTTTCAGCGTTTCATCGATTCCGTCACCCGAGGTTCGCCTTTCGTTTTTGCATACATTGACGACCTTCTCATCGCAAGCTCTTGGGCAGAACAACATCTTCACCACTTTCGGTTGTTGTTTTCACGCCTTGCCAGTAAAGGAATTGTCATCAACGCCGCCAAGAGTGAATTCGGTCAACCCAAACTAGAGTTCCTCGGTCATATCGTCGACGCTAACGGCATTCGACCTCTGCTGTCCAAGATTCGCGTGATCGAAAACCTTCCCCGACCGACCACACTCATCAAGCTTCGCCAGTTTCTCGGATTCGTCAATTTCTACCGCCGATTCATTCCCGAGTGCACACGACTTATGGCTCCGCTAGACGCTCTCCTGGTAAACAAACGCAAACAAGTGCTTCAGTGGACTGGAGAGGCCATCGACGCTTTCACAAAAGAGTCAAGTCTGCCCTCGCCGACGCCACGCTGCTTAGACACCCAAAGCCAGACGCACCCACTGCCATCAAGACTGACGCTTCAAACACCACCGTTGGTGCCGTTCTGCAGCAATTCATCGACAATGCATGGCATCCACTCGCTTTTTTCTCCAAGAAACTGAAGCCTGCGCCGGCCCGCTACAGCGTGTTCGGCCGTGAATTACTCGCTGTTTACCTGGATATCAAGCATTTTCGCCATTTTCTCGAAGGCCGTGCGTTCACTTTCTTCACTGACCACAAGCCCCTTGTACACGCAACGAATCGTTCGGCGTCCTGTTACTCGCCCCGCGAGATTCGACACCTTTCCTACATCTCCGAGTCTACAACAACGTTCCGCCACATCAAGGGCAACGACAACGTTCCAGCCGACGTTCTGAGTCGTGTCAATGTCGTTTCCACGTTGACATCGGAACCTTTCATCATCGAGGCCGACTTACTCGCCAGTCAACAGCGTGACGACACTGAACCTCATACACTCCGGAATTCGTCAACGTCCCTGAAATTGGAAGACGTCGTTGTGACCCCAGATGGTACGTCCGTCGTCTGCGACACTTCTAACGACACACCTAGACCATACATTCCGGCATCTCTTCGCAGACGTCTATTCGAAACAGTGCACAACCTGTCGCACCCTGCCATACGCGCGACACAGAAGCTTCTTTCCAGTCGTTTCGTTTGGCCTCGGCTAAACGCGCAAGTTCGCGATTGGGTTCGCTGCTGTTTGTCGTGTCAACGTTCGAAGATCCAGCGTCACCCCATTCCGCTTGCCAAGTCTTTTCTTCCACCGGATGTTCGTTTTGACACCGTACAGCTGGACCTCGTCGGCCCTCTCCCACATTCGAAAGGTTACTGCTACATACTAACATGCATCGGCCGTTATACACGGTGGCCAGAAGCTACACCTACATGTGACATCTCAGCGCTCACTGTTGCAGTAGCTTTCGTGTCTACCTGAATCGCAAGGTTCGGCTGCCCATCCACAATAATCACAGATCGCGGTCGACAGTTTGACTCAGCACTCTTCAACGAGCCACTCAAACTACTCGGAACGACACGTTTTCGCACAACTGCTTACCACCCGCAGTCCAATGGACTAGTTGAACGTTTTCACCGGCATCTCAAGGCCACGCTCATGGCACATGAATCACCGGAGAAGTGGGTCCTACATTTTCCCCTCGTCTTACTTGGCGTCAGAGCCGCACTCGAGAGCGACCTAGGTTGCTCCTGTGCTGAGCTAGTTTGCGGCACTCACCTACGCCTTCCGTGCGATTTCTTTGTCGCCACCCCCAAAACGCCTATGCCATCACCTGCCGAATACGTCGCCGAACTGCAAGCTTTCTTCAGCCAGATACGCCCCGTGCCTATACGTTCACAAGAAGCAAGGTCCCCGTACGTTTTTCCCGCACTCACCTCTGCTACCCACGTTTTCGTGCGTAACTGTGCCATGTGGAAGCCTTTGCAACCACACTACTCCGGGCCATATTGTGTTCTAGAGCGTCGTCCGACGACGTTTGTTGGAAATGTCAAAGGCCGATCAGACACAATTGCCCTGGAGCGTCTAAAACCCGCCTACATCGAAGCACCTGCGCCATCAGCTCCACCAGTATGCGACGCGACCCTGCTGCATCCCTCGCCGCCGCCTGCGCACGTGACACCCAAGACCAACGCCAAGACACGCCGCGTCACGTGGACTTTCCATCGTTCGTCGAACCTTCCTCCTCTCTATGGGGGGGGGAGGAGCCCTCTGTAGGGGCAGCAGCATCGGCGTCGCACGAGAGATGACGTAAACGCTCGCGTCTACACGAGGCACGAGCGGCTGGCACGCTCCGGCATGGGCTAGCGTTCCGAAGGAGATTAATTAAAATAATGCTAGGCTAACAGGTCGAGTGTCGGTTCTTCCTCTCCTGCGAGAGCCCGAGACTTAACAGGTCTACGTGGTCGCTCGTCGCCACAAACTTATTCGTTCAGAAAGAGAACAGCTTTTTCATAAATTGCTTCTGCGCTTAACCACTCCCTTAATGTGCGGTTTTATTTGTAATTACGAGTATATTGACACGTCCGATTTAAATATTGATCCCCATCTCATCGCGCAGGGCTTCATGAAAAGGTGTGATTACACCGGCTTATGCCGCGTCCTTCGACGAGTTACTGACGTCATGTACAAAATCGAATCCGCAATCTCGCAATGCCTTCTGACCCATTGTTTCGTGACATCATCCACGTTTTGCTGCTCAAGGTTTGCTAGGCTTCCGTGGCTGTAGGTCCTTAAACCCGCCGAGACGGTGCTTCTGCTGTCGCCGGGTTTTGCTGCGTCAGAGTCAAATGCCTCTGGATGAAGACAAGGATGGGTCTTGTGTTTTAATGTGATAGCAATTATATGGACAGTGCAGGCGCATTTTTCCTGTTGCCATCACCGCGTTGTTCCGTATACCGTCCTAGCGCGATAACGCTGTAGCCGCGCGTCCTATCCTGTATGTGCGAGTCAAAGTACGCGAGGGAAGCGGACGATCGCGGCTTAATCTGGGCGGGGCAGCAAACGAGCCGCCTTCCGTCGCGATAAAGGCCGTGGTGCGATGGGAGGGAGGGAAGGGGCGGTCATAGAGAAAGGAACGAGTGGGGACACTCGGCGAAAAGTACGTCGCGCTATAGTATTACCGCCGACCGTTTGCTGCCGCCAGCATCGAAAAAAGAAAAAAAAATCAATGTGAAATGAGATTAACAGAAATTGATTTATTAATTTTTTTGTTCCTTCGCGATAAAAGTAAATATGCCTGCGTATGAATTGAATTAAGCTTTGCGGCTTACTCCCGTTGCCTAGCGACAGGCGAATCGGCGAATGACGAGCCAGATGCTTGCGTCATTCGTCAGACACCGCCGAAGCGAGAGAGACCGGCCGCGCATCTGAGCATTGGCTTGTTGGGGCACCCGTCTGCCTGTTTTTGTGTTTTAGGATTTAGCCTCGTTTGGGTGGCCTCCTGGCGAATTCTTGCGTTCCGTCTGAACTTCGACATGGCACCACTGCACTATTGGACTGCGGCAAGGTGAGAAACTTTGTTTGACAGTTTGCAACGCACTTCAAATAATTAGGGTTACTGCCCGGCACCTAGGCTAGACTTGTCACACGGTTAAGGAAAAACAGCGTGACTGTCGTGGCGCAGTTAATTTGAATTAATTAATTGTACTGGGAGATGTTTGCGACGCTTTCTATGCGCCCCAATATTAACTAATTTCAGTAGTTTTTGTGCACGCTTGACGCACAGGTTGCTGTGACGCAGTTTTGCGTGTACTGAATTTTACTGCGACAAGTTTTGGCGCTTTCTCTGATTGCCAACAGTATTGTAACCAATTACTTTACTTTTCGGGGTACATTTCGAGCGCGGTGGGCGCGCCTGGCGCTGTGACGCGGTTAGCGAAAAGCAACTCGGCCGGGGCGCGCAGTTTCGCGTTTTAATGCACTGACAAGTTCATGGCGCTTCCTCTGACGCCCAACATTGATGAAAATTTTTTTCGTACTATTTTTTGTTACTTATGAGGCACGCTCGCCGCTCCTGTCGTGACGCACAGAAAAGCAGCTCGGCCGTGGTGACAGAGTTCGGCGCGTACTGAATCTTACTGCGACAAGTTTGTGGCAATTTTTATGTCCCGGCAACAATTTCAGCCCTCTTTCGGTACTCGCGCTTCTCGAAAACGTGACGAGCAATTGCCAAGAGTGAAAAAACGCGATTGCGTTGCTTGCGTCAGCAGAACGCGCTAAAGATAACGCCAAGGAGCTCAAACGCCAGGAACTTGTAACTAGAAAAGTCTGCCTTCTGGACGGCACCCACATTTCTCTTGAGTGAAGTAGAAGGAATTCTGTGAGCGTCCAGCGTGGTCTGGTTCAGAGCCTGTGTTGTGGCCACCTCTGTGCATTCGTAGCGTACTATCGCGTCGGTTGAAGCCAAAATCGCCAAAGGCGCCGTAACCCGTGCATTCTTGCTATTAAAGTGCAGGAAATAAGGCCAGGGAAGAGGGCAATGCTGGGAGTTAGAATGTTTTGTGGTATGCACGGTACTGTTTCGGATGGGCCGGGTATTTTCTACGCCATGTGTGTAAATACGAACTGCTTGTGTTTGTAATGCCGCCCATTCACCACTTTCGCACGCTTCGCCTCTACACGCATTATTGTTGCATGTTAATACCAAAATAACACTTGCTTGTAATTTAATTTTTTCAGGTGACGTCGCCTGGTGGAACTTGCTACGGAAACTACTGCTGCTTACCTGGTGCAACAACGTTGGATGAATGCACAAAAAGCCCGCAAGGAGCCTTTATAAAGAATGAAGTAAAGATCTCCTCATTTCAAAGGCGTCTTGCGTCTTTATCAAATTGCACGTGGCACACATTCGATGGAGGCTCGTGAAGATCGTTGGCAATCAATTTTACTTATTAATAAAACGATTTCACACGAAGACCACGCGCAGTTGAAAAAAAAACATACAACGGACCCGGCCTGACGCGTGCCACCTAGTATTCAAAAGGCGCGCACAAAAAATGGAAACAGGAAGTGTGGTTCAGGTATTAACGCTGACTGCTTGGTGCGCTGCAGTCAACTGGGCCGCTGGGCTCTCTGGGAGTGTCCGCTCTTGTGTTCCTCTCTCTCTGGGGCGGTGTTGTGTTCGGCAGTAACAACGCGTTTCGGGACCGGGCGCAAGAGGAACTGACCATCGTGGCTCAATGTGAAGGAAAGCGGAGAGTGCGCCACAAGCGAGCACTTCGCGCCACCGCTGTGTCTTGAGAGGAAATGTCAAGACGGCTTACACTTTGGTGCGCGCTGTGTTCTTGCGCTGAAGGGATAGACCGCACGAAGGTGACTTTACGCGCTGCTGCTGCCGCACTTGCTCACACCAGCGTTTTTATGAGTGTCCGTGCTCACAAGGGACGTAGCGAGAGAGAGGGGGGGCGCTTAGGGGCTTCCGTCCCCCCTCAAAAAGTTGTTTGTGCTGTCATGCACCGCCGACAAAACAACACCCGGTGCAGGTAATCATTCTGGATTTTGTCTTGAATGTCTTTTTTACGATGGAAAAGACATTTCGGCGCGAACATTGCGAACTCAAGCACGATTTCGTGGCAACACCCATGCACCTGGAGTCACGTAACGCCTGGAGCCCGATCCAAGCGCAAAGTTTCAAAGGCGTTTTCATGGCGAGTGGGCTCGTCGGGGCATGTCGGGGAGGCCGTGGAATCTACGGAGCGCATGGATTTCAATTCGTAAGCTTTATGGAAATATAGCTCTCATAAACTTTACATGCGAAAGGTGCATTGCCATTTCCAAAGTCGTGCTTTAGATTTTCAATTCGAGAACATTGTGGGTTTAATGTTGTTGCAAACATTTGACGCCAAAGCTGCATTGACTTTTCTAAAGTCCTACGTCGGACCATACAACGAGACAAGGCAAATCTACACGCTATCAGGCATATTTACAAAGCACACAGCGAGGTCCGATGAGACGAAGCGTTGTGGTGGATCATTTGTGCCATCATGTCAAAGAAAAGAATATCAATTCTTTTTCATCTGCGCCAATGCATCCATGTCAAGGCACTAAGTCAGCAAAGGTAACTACATACTTATTTTTTGTACCTCGACTTTTATTCGTGAACACACATAAAGCCTCTTCAATTTTCTCGTTCTCGCTACCCGCGGGCTGCCAGAGCCAGTCAAAACCCATACGTTTTTGTCGTGTAGCCGCGACCACCACGCGCTGCACTTTGGTGCGGCTTCGTTTTACTCTGGCCGAGGGGATTTTCACCTGGCGGAGTTTTAGACGCTTTACGGCTAGCAGACGACAAAAAGAAACAATGGTCGCTCGCCTATACCATTGCTGGGACTCGACAGATTGCAACGCGTTAACTGCACAACCTTTCTGGAAAGCCTTGTCTTGCCGGTGTAGGACACCGAGCAATATGTGGCTCTGTGGACCAAGTCTCTCACGCTATCTTCGACATTCCTTCGGCAACCACATTAGATGCCCAAAGTACGCATTCGATTGTGGCCAACATGCTTTCCTTCAAGTTTTTTTCAACTCCATGAAAAAAACAACAGAAAGAAAGACATTGTTTCGGCGCAGCGAATTGCCGAATGGTGAAAGTTTGATTTTGCTACTTCTTTTACGGAAAATAAGAGGCCGCAGGACTCTACAGTTGCCGGGTAGCCTTATTATAGTATTGCGATCACAATTATATTGTCGCGAGAGGAAACGTCAAGCAGTCAGTTCCAAGGGAACGGCCATTTACTGTTCGTTTCTGCAGCAGCTACCATGCACACTTCTGCATCCTCGGCTTCTAGCGTAACTAGCGCGTGCCATTACCCCTCCTTCCAAGAAAAAAAAAACCAAAAAGAACAGAGACTAATTCTCCATGCGACTAACGAAAGTTAGGCCTCCCCCCCCCCCCCCCCCCACCACCACCACCAAAAAGAAAAGTTGGGGAGATGTTAGATGCCACAAGGAGAAAATAAAACAAATGAGGAGGACAGCGAACGTGACGACAGGGGCCGAACCACAAAGTTTGTGGATGAGAGTCATTATGAAACATCGTTGCAGCGCACAATTGAACACGGACGAGAAGGGAAAGACAACACGAACGCCGGACTTCAACTGAATTTTATTCATGAAAAACAGGACTTTATGTACATGGGGGGGGGGGGGGGGGAAGGGGGCTGCTCGTGCGCAGGACCACCCAAAAATATTTCCGTGGTCTAGGCAACAGTCATCAGAGGTGTCAAATCAAAATAAGAAATGAACAAAAGCAAGAAGTGAAAAAAAGGTGAAAAAAAACCTTTCCCTCTCTTTTTTACATCACTCAGTACAATCTTGCTCGTTTCCCGCCCTACCTAGCTGATTCGACACACCCGTTTGCCCTGAGATAATCAAGTTCTTTTTCCCGAGTACAGCAGAAGGAGCACTGACACAGTAATCGTTTTCATTGGAGATACAAAATGCTTCAAAAATTTCCCGGTTTTTCTTATTGCTATATTTGCGCAACACACGTGTTCGTACGAAAAACGCCTTGCATGCTGGCTTGTGCGAGCAACGGCGAATGTGGTCGGCTAAATGACCAGCGCCACTTAGTGACGTAGCATTCCTGCGATGCTCTAGCAAGCGTTCATTCAGAGAGCGCCCGGTTTGGCCAATATAGCATTTCCCACAGGCGAGGGGAATACTATACACAACACCGACGTCACATTCAAAGAGGGCTTTGGTGTGCTTTATTTTGCAGGCTGGCTTCTTCTGGGATTCGTTTATTAGGCTACACATTCGTCCCAGCTTTTCCGGTGCTGAGAACACAACACGCACCCCGCACCTGTCGCCAACCTTCTTGAGGCGGTGAGAAACCTGGTGTCAATAGGGCACTACTAAAGGGCGCTTCATCGGGCGTGCGGCTTTTTTCAGCCTGCGCATCCCACCAACGTCTAGCTCGCGAATCTGGCTCTCTACCACCGAGGCCACGATTGCTTCGTGGAACCCAGCCTACTCCAGACGTCTTAGCTGGGCGTCGACGCTGTCACGAACTTGATGTTCGCATGACTTCTCTAGAGCAGAGCGGATGCAGTTTTTTGCTATAGCTCTTTTCTCGAGCTTGGAGTGGGCCGATTGATAATTAAAAAAATTTTTTTTCGACCGTGGCTTGTACTGCCAGCACACGCGCGCTCTATGAAAAATAAGACACAAGTTAAGGTACTGGATGCGACAAACTTGCAGCAGTTCGTGCGTGAACTTCATTCCAAGGGCGTTACTGGCAAAAATATCGAGAATGTTGCTTATATTATTTCCTTTATCCTGAGTATCAGTCGTATTCATTACCACCAGGTAGTCGTCGACATATCTAAAAACTTTCTGCACGCCTGCGTTGTGAAGGGACGCTTGAATGCGCTTGTCAATACTTGCTAAGAAAATATCGCTTAAAAGTGGTGCTAGGCAAGAGCCGATGCACACTCCTTCTTTTTGGATAAAACAGCTGTCATTAAAAGTGATACCGGTGGATGAGAGATAAAAGGATATTAGCTCTAAAAATTGTCGGTTGATAACCCAGTCATGTTTTGGAAGGCCACTGGTGCCATGTCTTCAATGTGGCTTCTGACCGCGCGGAAAAGCTCAGGATGAGGCAGAGAGTAGAGCAAATCTTCTACATCGACAGAAAATGCAAACCTCTTTTAACATGAGGTTTCACAGCCAGAAAAATATTCGATAACATCTGTAGAATTTTTTACCAGAAAAGGGTCTTCTAACGGAATGGTACTAAGGTACTTCTGCAGATACCTTGACAAGATGCCCTGCCAGGAGCCCTTCTCAGTGACAATAGCTCTGAACGGAAGAGATTCCTTGTGTGTCTTTACAGTAAAGAAAACACTCAAAGACACAATGTCAGCAGCGTTGATGCTCTTTTTAAATTTTTCTAGGTCGAGCTCTTCACATAAAGCAATAGATTTTTTCTTCACTTTAGCTAACGACACATTCACTGGGACAAAGTTTTTTGCGATAGCCTCATTTGCCTTCTGTGGGAACAGAACTTTTGGCATCACAACAAAGCCGACCTCTTTGTCCCCAACTAATAGGTTAAGATCCTTGCTCTTCAAGTCGTTAACAGTGAATCTGGCAGGTAATTTTGGAGAGAAAGGCGCACCTCTATGTTGCAGTCACTCTATGCCTTCAGCTATACATCGCTCGTGTTCATCTGAACTGGCTGCCGCGGCCACATTTCTGACTATAGACAGCATTCGTACCAGTTCTTCTTTAGGCTCGATACAAAACTTAGGATCGCGGCTTATCACTGCTACAACCCTTTCAGGCAAGTCACACTCACCGATGCGGGTAACTTGCTTTGGTGCAACCCGCTGTCGCACTTGCGCTTTCTTCAACGCACACATTATTGGGTGGTGCTGCGCACAAGCAGCCCCCCTTACCTCCCCCTGTGTACATAAAGCCCTGTTTTTCATGAATAAAATTCAGTTGAAGTCTGACGTTCGCGTTGTCTTTCTCTTCTCGTCCGTGTTCAATTGTGCGCTGGAACGATGTTTCATAATGCTAATCACAACCAAGTAGCCCAGCTGTCCATACTTTGTGGATGACAGTCGGCGCGAGGGGTAAGACTTCATCCTGGTAACGTGAACAATGTCATAGGAACGTGGTCTAGGGGAATAGTGCTAAGTTTCGGCTGAAATAACTTCGTAGTTGTCAGGACTTAGACGATGCAAAACTATGTAGGGTACAAAGTATCGGCGCAATAATTTTACTGAACGGCCTCGTTGACGTATAGGAGTCCAAACCCATACGAGATCTCCCAGGTTGTATGTGACGTCTCGATAGCTTGTTTTACCGACGAGCATCTTGACTTTGTCGGGATAGAATTCGTTGCCGTGCAAGGTGCCGCACTGCTTCGGTACGCTGAACAAAGGCGTCTGTATCTGGTGTGGTAGGTTGATACGAAGTTGGTAGGAGCATCATGTCGAGCGAGCATAGTGGTGACGTCGCGTCCGTAGACCAGATGAAAAGGAGGAAACCCGGTGGTTTCTTGAAGCGAAGTGTTATAGGCGAATGTTACCTACGGGAGCAGTTCGTCCCTATTTTTATGATGCGTGGCGACATAGAAAGAATATCGGCAATCATTTTGTTGAGACGCTCAGTTAACCAGTAAGTCTGCGGGTGATACGCAGTTGCCGTACGGTGCGTTGTTACTCAGCTGCAGAATATCTCATACACTGGACAGTGATGGCCTTACCATGGTCTGGGATGACGACAGCGGGAGCACCATAACGAAGGACGATATTTTTGACAAAGAAGTTGGCTACATCTGAAGCAGTAGCCCGCTGAACGGCTTGTGTTTCGCAGTATCGACTGAGGTAATCGGCGGCGACAACGATCCAGTGGTTATCAGACGAAGACATGGAAATGGGCCAAGTAAATCCATCCCGACTTTCACAAAAGGTGAGCAAGGAGGTCGCACTGGCTGAAGCAGACAGGCTGGTTTCAGTGGTGGAACTTTGCGACGCTGGCAAGCTCGACAACTTCTGACGTACTGCTTCCAGGTTTTTGTGAGTTTTCGCCAGCAGTACTTCTGCTTGATCCTCGCCAGAGTACGCCTGAAACCAAGGTGCCCAGACATTGGTTCGTCGTGGCATGCACGTAGAACGTCGTCGCTGAGAGAAGTGGGAACAACGAGCAGGACAACGGTTGCCGTAGGGTGAAATTGCACTTGTATAGTTTGCCGCCGCGTAGGCAGAAAGAGGACAAGTGACGCGCGAACTGCCGCGGGGGCAGTGGGCGGCTTGATTCAAGGTATTCAATCAAGGGCTGGAGATCGGAATCTTGGCGTTGCTGTTGAGCTACGTTCAAGGACTGAAGAGAACAAAGAAAACCAGAGTCGTCGTCAGTATCTAGTGGCACGGGATAGACGGGGGCGCGGAAGAGACAGTCGGCATCTGCGTGTTTCTGGCTAGAGTTATAGACGATTGTCACATCAAATTCCTGCTACCAAAGGCTCCATCTTTCGAAACAGCCTGAAGGAACCTTGAGATTCGCCAGCCAGCAGAGAGAGTGGTGGTCGCTGACGACGTGGAAGCCACGTCCGTAAAAGTATGGCTGGAACTTCTGAATAGCCCATACGATGGCCAGACATTCCTTTTCAATCGCTGAGTAGTTTTTTTTCAGCAGCACACGGGAAGTTGGGCTGGCATACGCAATAACGCGTTCTACGCCAGCTTGAAACTGTATACGAGTGTCACTCCGAGACCTACGTTACTAGCATCAGTATGCACTTCTGGGTCGGCCTCGGCGTCAAAGTGAGCAAGGATCGGCGGTGTCTGTAGACGTAGCTAAAGGTCGTGGATTGTGCCGGGCCCCAAACAAATGTGACGTCGTTTTTGATGAGTCATTGCAAAGATGCGGCAATCTCACAAAAATTGGGCACAAAATGGGGGTAATACGCACAAAGCCTTAAAATTGGCGGGCATCGTACTTCCTCTTCTCTATCGGGATCAGAGCAACTGCCATGGCTTTGTCAGGGTCAGGGCGCACACCGGTGCTGCTGACAATATGACCTAAAAATTTGAGCTCCTCGTAGGCAAAGTAACATTTGTCGAGCTTCAGAGACAGGCCGGTGGAGCGGATTGCTTGAAGAACCGCCTGAAGCCGCAGGATGCGTTGTTCAAACGTAGTGGAAAAAACAACTACATCGTCTAAGTAGACTAAACACGAGTCCCACTAGAGGTCAGATAAAACTGTGTCCATCTTGCGTTGAAATGTGGCCGGAGCGAACACAATCCAAAAAAGAAGTGAGGCGTGCAGACAGGACACAAGAGTAGAGAAGTGTACAACACGAACGCCGACTATCGTCTGAAGGGAGCACTGAGGCGAAAAAAGAAAGAAGACACAAAACTCACCTGCGCAAGCTGAGGAATCGTAACACCACGTGTCAGTCGGGTACACGTGCCGGTCTACGTGAGAGATAACTGTTAAGGCACCTAATCTCTTCCTTATGTAAATAATTTGAAGGCTGACTCAAGCACGCACTTCCACCATTATAGATATGCCATGCCTCTACCATAAGACACGTATCTTCATTCTTATGCCTGTACAATAAACATAAAAGGTCGTTAACCGGTGGATCACCTTCTAATATTTCGCTACATTGCCAAGAGTGTAACTGCACGCAAGAGTTAGTTGAATGCGTGATATTGTACAGGCATAAGAATGAAGATACGCGTCTTATGGTAGAGGCGTGGCATATCTATAATGGTGGAAGTGCTTGCGTGAGTCAGCCTTAAATTACTTTACGCAAGGAAGTGATGACAATAATAATAATAATAATAATAATAATAATAATAATAATAATAATAATAATAATAATAATAATAATAATAATAATAATAATAATAATAATAATAATAATAATAATAATAATAATAACTTTATTTGCTTCCGAAATACACGATGCCGGAGGCCTACAGAAAAAGCTGTCGCATTGCAGCTTGACAAAGCCGCAGGCCCCCGTACTGGCAACTTCACGTAGCAGTCAGCAAATTATAACATATATGTGAGTTATAATCAGCACTCACTGAAATCCATACATACAAAAAGATAAAACTCATTCCATATTCAGACATCGTTATGCAAATTATATTATACAATTTGAAGTTATACAATTAATACAATTACAATTGCAATGCAATTATTACAAGTAATACAATACGATTTGAAGATATACTATTATGAAGTGCCAACACTCAGCTTTCAAGACAATGTTTATCCATACAAGAACGCCACCAGAGACCAGCGCACACAAAATGAACCGCAGAAAGCACAGATAACTCCGCAGTAAAAGTGCAGCAAAATTATACACTAACTATACCATTCTTTTTCCCTTTTTCTTTTTTTCTTCTACGCACTAAAGTATTTTCGAAGGTCCGCAAAAGTAATTTTGTCAGGCTCTATATTTTGTTTCTGTAGTGTATTCAATAACCTTGGCAGCTGGTTTTTTTAACATTTGTATGCCATATGTTGTCCTACAGGTATCTATTGCCCATGTTTCAAAATTTCGCGTACTATATGTAGTAGAGTGATATTTCAACTTCGCTAACTGACGCAAGAAACAAGTATTATTTTTTATCTCTTGTTTATATCGCTTGTACAGGCAATAATTGTAAATACTTGTTACTGGCATTATGTTGTAGCTGCGAAATAAGGGCTTAAGTGCCTTAACAGTTATCTCTCACGTAGACCGGCACATGTACCCGACTGACACGTGGTGTTACCATTCCTGAGCTTGCGCAGATGAGTTTTGTGTCTTCTTTCATTTTTCGCACCTCAGTGCTTCCTTCAGTTGATAGTCGGCGTTCGTGTTGTCCACTTCTCTACTCTTGTGTCCTGTCTGCACGCCTCACTTCTTTTTTGCATAATGAATCCTTACCAACTAGCTTAGCTTTCTGTCATTCTAAACAATCCAAAAGAGAGGACCTTAAATTGATAGAGACCTTCGTTACAAACGCCGTTCTTTCCTGGTCCCGTTCGTCAACTTCAGTCTGCTAGTACCCACTACGTAGATCCATTGAAGAAAATTAACGGGCATGTGGCAAGCGATCCATAGAGTCGTCAATGCGAGCAAGTGGGTAAACGTCCTTTTTTGTAATCTTGTTCTGTTTGCGATAATCGACGCAGAATCGTAGTGAACCATCTTTCTTCTTAACTAATACAACAGTTGAAGCCCAAGGACTTGTCGATGGTTGAATGACATCATCGTCTAGCATTTGTTTACCTTGATGACAAATAGCATCCTGTTCTCTCTGCGACACGCGATAAGCATGTTGGCGAAACGATTGGACGGTCGGTTCAGTGATGACTCTGTCTTTAGTTAAAGGAGTGTTTGGCCTTCGACTTGGTGTGAAAACAGTCGCTAAATGACGATAGCAGAGTGAGGAGCCTCTCCTTTTCCGGTTGGTCTAACTGCGGGTTGACGTTGATGTGACTGGTCAAGTCCAAATCGCTTGGTTCCGGAATCGAGATTGTCGTTGCCGAAGCAGAGGCGTTGGACTCGGCCACCGTTTCAAAGTAGGCCATGGTGGTATGCCTCGCAAAGTGATTGTATTCACCACTGAAGTTGGCAACTAGGATCGTGGCTTGCCTATTTTGGAGCTCCACGAGACCTCGTGCGACGCCGGCTTCTCGATCCAGCAAAATGGTGAGGTTACCTTCTGTGATGCCTGTCCTTAGTTGGTCTTGGGGTTATTCAACGACGACGAAGGTGTTACATCGAGGCGGTGACGTCACGCAGTCATCGACGACACGTAAAACTGCGCGGTGATGTTCATCCTGCACACTCAAATCCGAAGAAACATAGTTTAAAGAAGTCACGAACAAGTCACGCAGATTAATCATCGCCCTCATATTCCTAGAGGAAATCCATGCCCAAATAACAAGCCGAGAACACTCGGGCAGCGCACGGAAATCGCTACGAAATTCGAAGTAGAAATTGCAAGTCTGGCACTGCATGGGTGACACGAGGTGTCCTCCAGTCGTAATCAGATGTGGGCCGTCCCACGCTGTCAGCACCTTGAGTAGCCGAGAGGCCAACGAGGCACTCATAACCGAGTAATCACCTCTCTTATCGACAAGTGCAGTTACCGGATAACCGTCGATGCAAGCAGAAATAGCAGCAGAAGTTATTTTGGCAGTATAGAATGAAGGCGTCAGCGGTACGTCGCGAGGGGTGGCGTCGGCGGAGGATATTTCACGGTTCGCACGACAGCGGCCTCACCCGATCTCTGTTTTCAGTTTCCCCGGCGCGGGCTTCCACCGTTGACTCCAGCGGAATCAAAGGCGGGTCGAGCTCGGTTTGGTGACGCGTACCGACGAGGTGATGGGGACCGCGACTGTCTTCGCGGTGGGGCAGGAGGAATCCGATTATTTGCTAAGTATGCCGGTTCCGGATGGTATTCCCGCAGACCATTCTGTCGGTAGTGGCAGTCGCAATACATGGGACCAGCCTCCCCACAGTGGTAGCACAACAGACTGTTGGCGGGAGCGCACCATACTGTAGACTTGCGCGGACCAAGATGAAAGGCTGCTTGCAGATTCGTGTGGTGGATTGGACTTGGGAAGCATCAAGGAATCCTAGCAGGCGGCTGCGAGAAACGGCCCGTCGACGGCGCGCAAACCCGAAGAGCATCCGCGTACGAGAAAGGGGTAGGGGGTTGGCACGTGTTGTTGGCGAGGGATGAACCACATTTACTCCCGAATGACGTCCGTAATAGCCGCGGCACTCGGAGGTGCCGCAGCCAATGCATAAGACTTCTGCAGTTCTTCTCGAACAATTTGCCGTATTAGTTCGGGAAGGAACTCACTGTCATCATTTGCCACGCACACTTCTTTATCCTCGGCTTCTAGCGTAACTCACGCGTGCGAATATGGACACTCCAGGCGCATTCCTGCTGTCGCCTTCTCCCTCTTGTCCCCTTATAATGTCCAAGGACGATAAAATCGTGACCGCGTGCTGCATGCTGTATGTGCTACTGAAAGCGTAGGGTGGCATGGGTGAGCCGACAATTGTGGCTCAGTCTTGTGTGCGCAAGTGAGTGAAGCGGAGAAAAAGCGCGCCGCCTTCCGTCGCACGCGACGCGTCGGAGAGAGTGGAGGGAGGGGGGGTGGCCTTAGGATTCTGTGATCTGTGAATATGTGATTGCGCATCGAGATGTTTATTTGCCTTGTTTGACGCATTATAAGCAGTTACTTTTTCTGAGACTATTTTTTTCGTAGACTCATTGGAGGCTAATATGTATGATTGAATATCTTACTGCAAGATTTTGTTATACGTGCAGCGAACTTTGTTTCCACTGATACTTCTTTTTATTTATCCAGCTGTATTTTTGCATTTGTATATTTCATAGTATTTTCGCATTTCTAATGTACGAGGGTGAGTCAAATGAAAGTGAGCCAACCGTTCCCACACAATAATGGTTCAGCTTATTATCTGCGAGGCATGCGCGTAGCCCACAAGCATCTCTCATTTAAAAAGGTGACACACAGGTGTAAGGATAAATGTTCTTTAATGGTCTGATACATTGGGTTGAACATGGTTGCGTGACAAAATGGACGCTCCAGAAGCTTGAACAGCATGGTGTCTTGAGGTTTTTGACAGCTGGACTCATTTCCCAAAAAGAAATTAGTAGCCGTATGGCTGCCTTTTACGTTGAACATTGGCCACTGTGAAGCATTGGAGCAAACAGTTCAAAGAGGGACGTGAAAATGGCAAAGACAATTCAAGGCCACACCAAAGCCACCGTGCAAATAGTCGCAACACCATTGCAAAAGTTTGAGCTGATTAGACAAGAACGGAGGATAAGCATCGATGAACTCGCAAAAAAACGCGAACAGCCACGGTTTGGTGCACACCAAAATTCATAAGCATCTAGGTTATTGGCTCTTCTCTGCGCAATGGATGCCCAAGATTTGCAACCACTGCCCGAAGACGGTGAAGGTCGGCGCTGCCTTGACTCATCTGATCCAGTATCACAATGAGGATGACGACTTCTTGTCTGCAGTTGTGACCGCGCATGAATCATGGTACCACAACAACGAACCTGAAACACGACAGCAAAGCGTAGAATGTAAACATTCGAATTCGCCACTCCAAAGGAAGCAAAGGCTCATTTGCGTCGGAAAGGTTTTGAATTTTTTTTTCGATCGTCAGGGGCATTACTGATCAAATTTGCTAAACCTGGAAAGACTACCAATGGTTTCTGATATTGTGAAACGCCGAATCGGCAACATGCCGCTATCAAGAACAAACGACGTTGAAAATTGACGAATTGGGTTATCTTGCTCCACGACAATGCCCGTCCCCACGCCCCTGTGTGGTTAACACAAAACTGGCAAAGTTCAAGTGGGAAACGCTGCAACATCCGCCATAACGGCCAGACTTTTCGCCTTGCGACTTCCACAATTTGGTGCAATTGAAGATCATATCTCAAGGGAACCAGAGTTATGTCGGATGATGTCATGAAGAGGCAGCTACAGACTTTTTGAAGCAGCATCCCAAACAGTTTCCCGATTCGGGAAGCACGCGACTCGTTAGTCAGTGTCTAATGTCACTGTCGACTTGTTAGTCAGCTGCCTAATTGGTCATCGAGACCACTCTTAAATAAAGTACGCCGTTTGACATATATTCGCATTGGCTGAATTTCATTTGAGTCGTTCTCGTATATTTTGCAGAACTCCTGCTTTTTATTGTGCTCTCTGTTGCGGCTATAATTTCAGCGCAATTACTCACAATACGCGACCGGTGACAGCTGCTCTTGCACAATACATTGGAACAAAAAACTGCGTCATTGAGATTTTTCTCTGGCCGTTGCAGTTGTACAAAAATGTAAACAAGTTCCTTGAATGACAAAATTTTATTAAAATATTTGTCTTCAACCTTTTCAATTCATGACGTTTGTCTTTTTTATATCAAAGGCATACACTCTCTTGCTGGCTTCAAACTTTATAGTTCGAAAGGTTGTGTGATATGTTCTTTACTTGTTAAATAGACAAAATCATGGAAGCATTGATACCGGTTATTTCGGGCACAATTTTGGGGACATACGAGTATATGCTTTTATGAAAAATACACATTTTACATGTCTTCGCAGTGCGTAGCGTTCAAGAATTTGTTTCAGCATCTATGCCAATGGCAATGCAGTTATTACTCATGTAGTTGATCCCTAGACAAAGCCTATAACGAAGAGGCCCTGCTTCAATGCGAGACCACCCGTCTCCGTCCCCCCCCCCTCCCGCCCCGGACTAAGGTTCTGGCTGCGCCACTGGTGGTCACAAAGTGCAGTACGTTCATGTTTGCTTGTGCGAGCTGACGCGATGCTTTCCAATTCAGTTAGCCAGCGACTGTTTCCAAGTTTACACGGCCGATAAACTACTATCGTTATTTCATATACATGTCTACTAAGTTGCTATCGCAATCGATGCTTTGCATTTCAGGTGAAACGTCGATTTTGTGTTTAGTGGTGTGGCTCCCATCTTGGCCAATGCTTATGAATCTTGTAATTATAGCGTGTAAATAGTTTCTGCCTAGTTTGTTTCCACTTAACAATATTCATGTGGAGATATTTTTCCTTCATGAATTTCAGGTTAGCCACAATATGTTATTGCTTCTGTAACGCGGTAACAATAATACCTGATGTGCTTGTCGTTTTTCTGTAGCATTCGTTTTTACATTTTCTTGTTAAATTTAATTGTGAAATGTCAAAAAGATCAATTTTTTCTCTGAAATAAATTTTTATATGTATCTTTCTTGCCATAAATGACGGGCCAAGTACCCAGTTACGCTGAAGTTTAGCAGCTTTTCGTGCTTGTCCTAGAATTCTGTGTTTTGCTCAACGGAAATGCTACAATTAACTTGAATGGTCGGCTACGCTGTTTGTAGATGTGCCCATCTGTGAGTTAGCCAACACAGCTAGTTGGGCGAGATAGTTCAGCATTGGTGTGAGAATGCGCCAAAGTGATTAAGGACGAAAGGAAGGAAACGACACAGGTAACGCAGTTTGTTTCCGTTCTGTTTTCTTCATAATGTTTCTAAGGTTCTGCGCTGCCTTACAATACATTAGTCCTTACCAACCAGCATGGTGGTCCGCTGTATTGTCTAGAACAACTATCAAAAGCATTTCATGACTCCATATTTCACGCCCAAAGTGAAAACAAAAGGAGTGGGAGACTAAAAACTCGTAGAAGCAGTTATTGAGCTGTAATGGGGTGCCCTCAGAACTCTCACGTTTACCGCGCTTTTTCTTCAGCGAGCGAGAGGACGAGAACAGAAAGCGCATGATGTTCCTGGTGTTCGTCTGCCTGCTGCTTCTCTTGCTTCTCCTGCTGGGAATATACTTGGTCTTCAGCAGCCGTGAGCGCCACTTACTGCGTATTCGCTGCACACCCGTGCGAATAAGAAGCTTCTCGAACACGTGTGACGCGCTATTCGGGGAAAGCAAGTGCGTGATTTCGGTCCTTCCTAGTCAGGCAGGGGCAGCGTTAAAGACAAGGACAGACTCATGGCACACAGAAAAAGGACGTTTGTCGTAGTTGTTGTGCTTGCCTCCTATGCACGGCAAGTGTCGTTTTTCCTATGTGCCATTATTTTCTCCTTAGTGCTGTTGCCGCCTGAGTGAGCGTAATTGTACTCCAGTGGCGGTTAGAAGCTGAAGTGCCGCCCTCTGTCGGGGGGCTCCACGGCCCCGGAGGCCGCTCCCTGTGGCTGGCGCGGGAATTCGCTCACTTCGTGCGTTCTCGCAAGAGTGGCAGCCCCGCACTTTCTCATAGATGCTTCGGCTGCTTTCTGCTGTCACGCCGAAACTGCAGCTCCTTTTTGAAAGTGATAAATTTCTGGCTCGGATATCGCAAGTTGTGTAGAGGGGAAGGAATTTACTACTTTTGCAATGCAGAGGTGTGGCATGTCTGTCAATAAATTTTAGCATAAAATGACGTCTAAAAAGTGAGCTTCCAAAAGTTTTAAACGTGCTTCGCTTAAAACGTAGCATTCCCTTAGTGCTTCGCTATGGCAGATATTGAATATTACACGGAATAGGAAACTTGGTATTTGGCGAGAACATTGCATATCCGTATGTTAGAAGGATACTGACTGCGAAGCTTCCGTCAAGTGTTATTACTCTGGTGAGCTGTTATAAAAAACATGGGCACTGTAATAATGCGTGAAATAAAGAGCCTGGCACGCATTTTGGATGCAATAAAAAATGCCACTTCTTTCAGCGTTCTCCGAAATAGGCACACAAATAGCATTGTTCATGACTGCCATCACGACTGATGTGTACTGTAGCAATCACCGGATGGACAAATGGGCACTCATGCTCCGTGGGCGAATCACTGACGGCGGTGCAAAGACACTTCTCGGACATTGTTTCAGCTGTGCTCGACGGACACAGACGCGATATACGCGGGTGTCCCGAAATTTCTGGGACCCTGAAATGCTTCAACACGCCGTGTAGGGCTTGCGGTGACATCACACAGGCGTCAATACGCTGCCCTAAAGAGCCGTGCCAGAGAAATTAGGCTTGTGCTCTGATAGCTTTCGGCACTTTAAGTACTTATAGATTGAGAAGGTGTAAGATAGAAGGCATCAGCAGTGAGTGTTTTTGTTTCATGAAATTTGTTCGTGGGCGCTAATTCTCCATATATTGAGTAATAATTTATTCAAGAATGTTAAACCTGGTACGGACAACGTTAGCAATAGAACAGTGTAGCAATATGGCCCGCATTTATAGATCGTTTCACTGTTTACAAACATAGGCCATGGATCACTTCCGCTTTTGCTCACCGACGTAGCCCGCTAAGTCTAGCGAGCAAAAAAAGCATTGGCCGCGATATCGAGTAGGAGCAGCGAGTTAAAATCTAAGCCTGTAGATTTTCAACGCTTTTCCTCTGCACATAACGACAATTTTACAAGTCAACGTTACCGCAAGTTATACGAGAAATGTTATGCGTTAATATTAAGGCGTAACGCTAATGTCTTTTATTTCAAAACTTTAAAAATAGACTTTCCGCACAGTGGAAGAATTTAAAAATACGCTTTATGTTCCGGCGCAGCAGACTGATGAGGCCCTTGACCGGAAGTTCCTTAGGGCCGCTCTGTCGCTGCTGTTATCGGGGAGTGAAACCACATGGCGTATAGCATGGCCTGGCATGCAGCATACATGGACCTAAATATATGCCGGGTCTTACGTCAATTCCGTCAAAAATAATACGTCAAAAATGATAATGAATAGAATATCGAAAGCAATAGTATTAAAAATACATCATATAATAGAAATATACTCATAAATGCTTTGGGGCTTACTGGGAAATACCTGAGCTCCAAGGGTGTCCTTCAAACTCGCACGGGCGCACCAATGAGATTCCGCAGGCTATGCTTTGTGCCACTAAAGGTGGAGTGCGGGCGCCAAACCATGGCCTCGTGCAGATAGTTATGGGAGCGACACAAATCTCAGTAGCGTCTGCACAATCGGACCAAGCCCTCAAAGTCAGGAGGTGTGACCCCGTTCAAGCACTCCTTTCTGAGAAATTGCGTCCCTCACCTTGCAGAGCGCGGTGCCGATGAAGAAAGCGATGCGGGCGAGACAGAAGTGGCTCATTACGCATCTGGTAATCCATCCTCACCATCGACCGTTTTCAGAAAGCCTACGCCCACAGAAAAAGGTATGCGCTAGCGAAACAACTTACTAGGGTAAGACAACACGGTCTAGGTAACCGATAACCAGTAATATTAAATGAGCACAGATAATTCTGATAATAAGGATATGAGGAAATTCCGTATCATCGGATCATGTCCCCCCTTTCCTAATATACCCGTATAAATCCGTATTTTTATAAAAGAATATTGAGTGGTGTGTTATGCAATTTATGGTCTGCTTAAGAAGCCTCCAGCACGGTTTCTTGGTTGCTTCACTGGGTTTCCATAACTGCGGTGATAAATACAACACATGCTGCAAAAACTAGTCAGGGCCGGGCCTCCCAATTTAGTCTTGCTTAACCGCCATTGCCCTGTAATTAGATCGCACAAGAAGATGCATTGCTCTTGGCTTCTATGTCTTACAGCAGAAGTAGAAACTGAGCGAATCTGTTTGGATTTTGAGTGAAGAAAGACGTGAAGGCACAACGACCAAAGGAGAGCGCAGGATCAACTTTCCAGTTGCCTTCTTCCTTTCGTGGTTTTCCTCACATACAATCTGCTTCTTTTTCGCGCTATTTCTAGTATGTGGCTATGTTGGTTTGTGTGCTATTTCGATTGTCAGCTAAATTTTAGATTTTTGTTTGAGTGAGAACGATAGCGTTCTGTACATCACGTGCAGAAATAAATCGCGGCTTGTTGGGCTCCATTGCAGGTGAGGCCACATGCTATAGGCAAGCGTGTTCTGCATTTAATGTCGCATCGCCCAACGCACAAATGAGCTGCACAGGTGACAGATAATACTATTAGCGACCAGCACGAGCGACACCCTGCTTCAAGAATCCGTAAACGCATTCTTTACATTTTGAGCACTCGCAAAATTGTACATTCAATTCTGATGAAAATACAACGTTTCTTAGGGCACGTTTACCAGGTCTCACAGCCACACATGCCTGTCTTTAGCTTCAGTTTCTGTAAATTGACTGGAGCCTGGTACCAAAGAATGGGAGCACACCTTTGTGGTGACATCTTAAATTAGTCACTAAACACCTACATATAGGCGCCTTAGAAATATGAGTTTTTTGGCTGTTCCACTTGCTCGCGCTAGCGAAGATGAATGTAAAATGACTAACAAAGCATGTCTCGCAGAAGAAAGTGGAATGGCAATGCCGGCAAGCTTGAAGCAAACAAGAATGTCGTTAATGCGATGCAAACTCAATTCGCACGTACTGATGTGCAACAGAGAATTCATTAGCTATTGACGGCTCTAAATAAAATGCATTTGGTTGTGAATCAAGGCGTTGTTTGCTAAAGCCGAGCAATCCGCATCAGCGACAGTGGACGTGACAACGCTGGAACACAAGGAGCAAAAATTGGCTCGAAATAAAATGCACTTTGTTCGATATTTAATGGTGCGAATCAAGGCCTCATCTTGCCGAAACCTGTCTCCGGTTTCAATATCTCTTGAGCAGCAGCAGCAGCAGCAGCGGAGGCGGCAGCGGCAGCAGCGGCGGCGGCAGCGGCAGCAGCGGCGGCGGCAGCGGCAGCAGCAGCAGCATGGTTACGCCCACTGCAGGGCAAAGGCCTCTCCCATTCTTCTCCAACTACCCCGGTCATTTACTAATTGTGGCCATGTTGTCGCGTTTTCTCCCTCACGCAATCTGCTCTTGTCTTATCCCTTAACGATACACCCATCATTCTTCTTTGCATAGCCCGTTGCGTCGTCCTCAATTTAAGTAGAACCTTTTTCGTAAGCCTCCATGTTTCTTCTCCATATGTGAGTACTGGTAACACACAGCTGTTATACACTTTCCTTTTGAGGGATAGTGGCAACCTGCTGTTCATGATTTGAGAATGCCTGCCAAATGCACCCCAGCCCATTCTTATTCTTCTGGTTATTTCAGTCTCATGATCCGGATCCGTGGTCACTACCTGCCCTAAGTAGATGTATTCTCTTACCAATTCCAGTTCCTCGCTACCTATCGTAAACTGCTGTTCTCTTCCGAGACTGTTAAACATTACTTTAGTTTCCTGCAGATTAATTTTCAGACCCACCCTTCTGCTTTGGCTCTCCAGGTCAGTGAGCATGCATTGCAATTGGTCCCCTGAGTTATTAAGCAAGGCAATATCATCAGCGAATCGCAAGTCACTGAGGAATTCTCCATTAAATCTTATCCCCAATTCTTCCCAATCCAAGTCTCTGAATACCTCCTGTAGATACACTGTGAATAGCATTGGAGAGATCGTATCTCCCTGCCTGACACCTTTCTTTATTGGTGTTTCGTTGCTTTTCTTATGGAGGACTATGGTGGCTGTAGAGCCGCAATAGATATCTTTCAGTATCTTTACATACGGCTCATCTACACCCTGATTCCGTAATGCCTCCATGACTGCTGAGGTTTCGACTGAATCAAGTGCTTTCTCGTAATCAATGAAAGCTATATATAAGGCTTGGTTATATTCCGCACATTTCTCGATCATCTGACTGATGGTGTGATATGCTCTACTGTTGAGTAGCCTTTACGGAATCCTGCCTGGTCATTTGGTTGACAGAAGTCTAAGGTGGCCCTGATTCCATTTGCGATTACCTTAGTAAATACGTTGTAGGCAGGGGACAGTAAGCTGATCGGTCTATAATTTTTCAAGTCTTTGGCGTCCGCTTTCTTATGGATTAGGATTATGTTAGCGTTCTTCCAAGATGCCGGTAGGCCTGAGGTCATGAGGCATTGCGCATACAGGGTGACCAGTTTTTCTAGAACAAGCTTCCCACCATCCTTCAACAAATCTGCTGTTACCTGATCGTCCCCAGCTGCCACCCCCCTTTGCATGGCTCCCAAGGCTTTCTTTACTTCTTCCGGCGTTACTTGTGGGATTTCAAATTCCTCTAGACTATTCTATCTTGCATTATCGTCGTGGGTGCCACTGTTACTGTATAAATCTCTGTGGAACTCCTCAGCCACATGAACTACCTCATCCATATTAGTAATGATAATGCCTGCTTTGTCTCTTAATGCAAACATCTGATTCTTGCCAATTCCTAGTTTCTTCACTGCTTTTAGGCTTCCTCCGTTCCTGAGAGCCTGTTCAATTCTATCCATATTATAGTTCCTGATGTCCGCAGTCTTACGCTTGTTGATTAGCTTAGAAAGTTCTGCCAGTTCTAGCTGTAGGGTTAGAGGCTTTCATACACTGGCGTTTCTTGATCAGATCTTTCATCTCCTGCGATAGCTTACCGGTATCCTGTATAACAGAGTTGCCACCTACTTCAATTGCACACTCCTTAATGATGCCCACAAGAGTGTCGCTCATATCTTCAAAACTAAGGTCATCTTCCTAAGTTAAATCCGAGTACCTGTTCTGTAGCTTGATGTGGAATTCCTCTATTTTCCCTCTTACCGCTAACTCATTGATCGGCTTCTTCTGCACCGGTTTCTTCCGTTCCATCTTCAAGTCTAGGCTAATTCGTGTTCTTGCCATCCTATGGTCACTGCAGAGCACCTTGCCGAGCACGTCCACATCTTGTATGATGCCAGGGTTAGCGCAGAATATAAAGTCTCTTTTATTTCCAGTCTCGCCACTCGGGCTGCTCCACGTCCACTTTCGGCTATCCCGCTTGCGGAAGAAGGTATTCATTATCCGCATATTATTCTGTTCTGCAAACTCTACTAATAACTCTCCCCTGCTATTCCTAGAGCCTATGCCATATTACCCCACTGACTTGTCTCCAGCCTGCTTTCTTGCCTACCCTGGCATTGAAGTCGCTCATCAGTATAGGGTATTTTGTTTTGTCTTCACCCATCGCCGATTCCACGTCTTCATAGAAGCTTTCGACTTCCTGGTCATCATGACTGGATGTAGGGGCATAGGCTTGTACGACCTTCAATTTGTACCTCTTATTAAGTTCCACAACAAGACATGCCACCCTCTCTTTAATGTCATAAAGCTGCTGTATGTTACCAGTTATCTCCTTATTAATCAGGAATCCGGCTCCTTGTTCTCGTCTCTCCGCTCATCCCCGGTAGCACAGGACGTGCCCGCTTTTTAACACTGTATATGCTTATTTTGACCTCCTAACCTCACTGATTCCTATTATATCCCATTTACTGCCCTCTAGTTCCTCCAATAGTAGTGCTAGACTCGCCTCACTAGATAATGCTCTAGCTTTAAACGTTGCCAGGTTCAGATTACAATGGCGGCCTGTCCAGAACCAGGGATTCTTAGCACCCTCTTCTGCGCCGCAGGTCTGACCGCCGCCGTGGTCAGTTGCTTCGCAGCTGCTGGGGACTGAGGGCCGGGGTTTGGTCGTTGTATTCGTATAGGAGGTTGTTGTCGCCAAGTACTGCACCAGGGTGGCCAATCCTGCTCTGGTGAGGGAGTGCCTTACCGGTTGTAGTCACTGGGATCAGGCCGCGCTCCAGGCCTCTTTATGAAATTTTATCAACAAGCTGTTATTTTTTAATCCCGTGGAAAATTGTGCGGCACCGGGATTCGAACCACGGTCCTCTTTGCACGCGAGGCGGATGCTCTACCTCTACGCCACCGCTGCGGCACCTACGCAACCGCTGCGGAACTTATCTCGCACACTTGCATGTAAAGGCTTAGCGAATGCTTTAAACGAATACATATTGACAGGCGTTGCGCGTAAGGTGTAAGTTTGGCTCTCCCGGAGTGCCTGTGTTACGAGGTATTCATCATCAGATTGAATGCTCCGTGCGTCATCCCGAATTCAGAGTGTCGGCAGCAGCATGAACCCGCCATACGGATACGGCGTAGACTACTACGAGGGAAAGGGAGAGAGCCAGTATGCCGTTTGCCACATACCAGGAAAAGCGCAGATGCTAAATGCACCGTTTAGCTACTGTAGGCCTGAAACTTGCATCAACTTGTCGTGCGGAAAGCTCGTCCGTCTTGTGTAATAGCAGCTATACGACGGCTTAAGATGATTAGAACAGGAGATTCCGTCAGAAGATGAGAAATAGCTGTGTAAACTTTGGTAAGTACACTTCTATTACCGATCCTGAATAAAAGTTCACAGGAATGCTTCTCTTACGACAGCCCAGTGAAATACAATATGACTTCGTAATCCAGCATTGATGATGCGAGCCGCGCGACTTTTAAAGAATGCGATTAACGCAGCGTCGCGATTGCCTTCCTAGCCCTTTTTTCACGCTTCTCGCCTCGGGAATGGCACGCCAAGACGTCCAGCAAACAGTTCGCGGTAACTCTGCAAATGACACAAGTTGTCGGCCTTAAGTTACAGACGCCGAGCCGCTTGTCATTAGTGATGCGACTTGCGCCCACGAAGACCGCAATCCTTCCATTTGCGCGCGCAGCCAACGATACAACGCGTGCGCCGCCGACGCCACCCGCTACTCAGTCGACGACTGTTAAGAGCACCGTGAAAATCACCACTCCGAGGAAGACCACCACGACACGGACACGTGAGTAACCTTTGTCACTCTATAGAACGACTTGATAACGTTGAGTGTAACTTCTATTACTTATGGCAATGTTTCTGTCCACGAAAATCTTCATGCTATATTAAATATTAGATTATGAAAGCAAATGGATAGTGTTGTGCAATGTACTACACCAAGTCATCTGTATTAATGGAAGCAAATTTTTTACAAGTAACATTGAGGCCATGCGATTGTGCTTTTTGCACTGTTCGTTTTTCAGCAGGGAGGACACTAGATGGCCGAGTAGTCATCGCAGTCCACCCAGTAGTGAACGAAGATAGAATAATTACCGGTTTAATTATTTTTGAACGCCAACGCGGCAATGCCAGTATTGAAAGAGGGCGCCGCTGGAGACTAAATCATATTATGGGGTTAAGAAAAAAAAAAACGCCATGTGTCGTTGATACACAGGGACAGAAATTTCCCTTTTGTCGCCTGTGAAAAACACAACTTACGGACGAAAATCTCCACATATTTGGTCCCAGTTCCTTAATTATGAGAGCACACAAAATTTCGTAACGCGAATGAAGAGAGTTATTATACCGAAAGCTGTATTCCTCGATTATTAACCGTTCTTCTATTTTGATAGGGTGATAAATATCAGCAAGATGGTGCGCATTATGCAAGTTTTTTTCAAAAAAAGTTTGCTTCCAGCAAGAGCTTAACACATGAAAGAGGCAAGTTTTCGGGAACAGTGCAATGCGCTAAAATATTTTAAGGCAGATTTATTGCGCAGCAGTCAACGGGGATGAAGAACTTGCAAAAAAAAAACTGTTACTTCGGGTGTTTAGCCGCCAACTGAAGACTAGGGTGCTTCTATTAAAAATATGTCACGCACTGCATAGATAATGAAACACATTGCCAAATTTTAGAAGGGGCAGAGACTTGGAGACTGCCAGAGGAGCTTGAGAACAAGGACCGCGCAAAGAGCCATGAAACGAAGAATGCTAGGCATAACGTTAAGAGACAGAATGAGAGCGGTTTGGATCAGAGAGCAAACGCATGTAGCCGATATTCCAATTGACATTAAGAGAAAAAAAATGGAGCTGGGCAGGTCATGTAAAGCTCAGGTTCGATAACCGTTGGACGATTAGAGTTACAGAATGGGTACCAAGAGAATGGAAGTGCGGTAGAGGGCTGCCGACGAGCAGGGGGGGGCGACGAAATTGGCGTGTGCTGTTTGGAATCGGTCGGCGCAGGACAGGCGCAATTGAAGATCGCAGGGAGATGCCTTAGTCCTGCAGTGGACATAAAATCGGCTGATGATGATGGTGTTGAAGAGTGAGAAAACGCTATTTAAGTAAATATTGCATAAAGTTAGAAAAAAATGAAAGTGCCTTTTAGAGATCTCTGAATTTGAACTGAACATCTTCCCTGCAATGTCTCTTGGCGCCTAAGAAACAAAAAAGCATAAACGCTAGCGTACCTGCATCAATGGAAGGCTGAACATTGCATCGGTGGCCACGAGACGCTTCAATGAAACTGTAACACTGAATGTATGTAGCCGCACGTTGCTTTCTACTGTCGGCCCACTTGCCGTTCACGCGGTACTCGTAAGTGCGTCGATACCAATTAGTTCAGGATATTTGACTACCTGCACTGAAGGAGTCTGAATTTCCAAGGGCATTAGAACTAACAAAAATATGTATGGCATCATGATGGACAATATGCTATTTTATAAATTTTATGAGTAATGTTATAACTCACAAGCTGAGTTAACGCCCTGCCAGTGTATGAATAGTTTCATAGTTTCGAATTTTTTTCAGTATGTCTAACGAAGGGACGAAGAACGACAATACCTGGGCGCAGACTAACAAGTTTTCATTTGAACGAACATATATACTGAGCATTTATTTAGATCCGGGAAGGTCTTCACTTAACGCTGAACTGGCAACGTTTAACACTTGAATCACTCGATTAAAGCTCACTTCGCAAGGGTCTTTGAGGAATTATCAGGCATTTTTTGTGATATTATTGTCCTTAGTGAGGCAAGAGCCGGTGAGGCTTATGTAGCACTATTGACTAACGGCAGCGTACTCTGCTAAAGAAGTGCTCCAGATAATGGAGAATATAAGGAGCACGATTTCTTATCCATAAAGACACAGAGGACAGCATCGATGAATTCTGCAGCGTTCAAGAGAGGGTATCCTCCATCACAACAAAGCTAAATAGGAGATACAACTTAAAAGTAGTACAAGCCTATTCTCCATCTTCCATGCGTGATGATGAAGAAATAGAACACGTTTATCAAGATAATGAATTAGCAATCCGAAAGGAGCAAGCTTAGTATAGTGCAGTCACGGGCGACTTCAATGGAAAAGTGTGGAAAAAGCAGACTCTATAAAAAGCGATAGTCGATTACGGGAATAAATCTTCTTCTTCTTTATTGATACTGTCAGCCCTTTCTTTAGGGCCATTACAGGAGTGGAGAAAAAATATTAAAACAAACAATGTCAACACATCTGATTCAGTCAGGGCGTAAAATACATCTGAATACAACGTACAAAAAAGAAATTGCATTGCACATACATTGTAATAGAGCAAGCAGAAAAGCCAATCAATATCCCTTGAGGCATTTAAAAGAAGAACATACACAAATAATAACAAAATCATGAAATCAGATGATTCACAAAGTCAGATAATTAACGCGCCGCGCTGTCGGAATAAATAATGGCATGCAAATTACTCAAAAAATTATTAAAAGAGGCTGACTGAACTACGAAATCGGGAAGCATGTTCCACTCTTTTATCGTTCTGGGAAAGAAGCTATATTTAAATGTGCAATTACGGGTTACAGGAGGAAGAATACACATGGTGCGGTGATGTCTACAAGATTCATTGGTAGAAATTTCAAAATGGTTGGTCCTATTAATTTTTATTTCATTATGGGTAATAAGAAACAGGAACTTCAGCCTATCATATTTAGTCCATAATTCTAAATTGGAAAGATTTGCAAGCTGACATAGTTTTGAAGGGGAGTGAAGTCGACCATATTTGTTGAAGATGAATCGAGAAGCTAACCTCTGAATCCTTTCCAGTTTCTTACGGTTTTTCTCTAAGGACTCCAGACAATTTTGGCGAACTCAATGATTGGTCTGACCAGTGTTGTATAAGCCAAGTTTCTAACTTCAGAGGTTGCTCTGTGTAAATTTCGCCTTAGGCTCCAAAGCGCATTATTCGCCTTCTTACTTACTTCCTCTACATGTCTATTCCAGCTTAAGTTGCTTCGAAATAATAATCCCAAATATTTGTGCTCAGGAACCTTGTTAAGCTTCTTGCCATGCATACTATAATGAAATTGCAGGATCTTGTTTTTTTCTTGTAATTGACATGCTTACTGATATAGTTGGATTTATAACCGTTTGCCAGTCAGAACACCATTTCATAAGGTTTTCAAGGTTGCATTGCAATTTAATTTGGTCACTGGAAGATTCTATATTATTATAAACAGCACAGTCGTTAGCGAGTAGTCTTACTGGAACAGAAATGTGGTTTTTTCAGGTCCATTAATGGAAATAAGAAATAGAAGAGGTCCTAGGACACTTCCCTGAAGTAATCCAGACAACACTGGTTGAAGACTGGACTTTTGCGCGTTTATTTGAACGTACTGCTGACGGCACTGTAATTACGAGGTAAACCATTTTGTGAGGTGGACTTCCACGAATACTAGAGAGATGTTGGCGGAAATTGCAGGTAGGCATCAACTCTAAATTAATGTTTTTTTCAGCCAGCGCAAACACGCATAGTGGACCTGGTAAAGTGCTAATGAAGAAACAAGAAATGGAATAGATTTCATAATATGTTCCGATCCCATTATAGTGCAGAATGTAGAAGTGCTAGGTAGAGTAAAGGGCAGTTACCGTATGTTGTTGAGGTTTAGATTGCTGTCAACCTAAATAGAGAAAGAACCGAGATTAGTGAAGAAGAAACAGGCCAACTTAGACGCAAGAAGATTAAATGCAGATGAACTGAGGCTGGAGCTTACAAATAAATACGGAGCTTTGTTGTAATTCGTTGTAACTCGTCTACAGTATTGCTGAATGGAATAATGTCAACAGCATACCGTCGACCCTTACTCCTAAGCCTTCCCAGAATGTGCACTACGAATGTTTATCAAGAGGATCGCATCGTGAGGGCATTGTTTGAGCACACTAAACAAAACGGACGTGTGGCGGCTAGTGAAACTGACACGCGCAACACACATTCAAAGCACAGCCGCATTTCCACCGTTGGCCACCAGTAGCACATGAGTTAGGGCTGGAGTAAGCATTCTGCTAGGCACGTTCGAAGGTCTGCACTCGTAATGGAAATTTGCGCTTTAGTGTCTGTAACGGGCAAACCGTGCCGTCCTAGTCCAGAAGGTTGCACTAAGTAAGCAGGGTCGAAACAATAATTTCACGTCAGGGTGCTAGAGCAGCGCCACCTTCAGCAGCTTCCCGATTTAGTTTCCCGTCGGAGAGCGGCGGCGGTAAACTGGGGATGGGGAGCGATGCAGCAGCGGAGACGCAGAGGGGCGACAGTGTGCTGATGGTGAACGGTTAGCTGCAGTGGCTCGAGCGGTGTCGAGTGCATCCTGAAGCTCGGTGGATGATGCAGGCGTACGAGAATGCAGTGGGGAGCGTTGGTAGGTGGCAAAGCTTGGTCGAGAGTGGGCTGGCCAGGAACTTCTTCATTGGCCAGAGATGTAGCGCAGACGTCCACAAAAGAAACAGATGTGTCCATAATGTGTGCGCCATTTGGCAGGGCTGCGATAGCGCGTGTAGAAGCCGTACTGGCTCCGGTCATGCAGGTCAATGATATCAACAGCTTTCGGTTCCCAGGTAACCTTGTCCTGCTCAGTAACACAGGGGTTGAATTGCAACATATGATTTAAGACCTTAACGGAGAAGATGTAAGAATAAGACTGAAAGCTAATATGTTGAAGGCAAAGGTAATATTCCATAGCCTGGTAAGGGAAAAAGAGGAATAAACTTTACTTTAGGACAGCATATTTGAGACCTAGATCTCTCTACCTAGATGACGACCTCGAGCCCTTGGGGCCTATTTGTATCTTCGGCCTGCTGAATTGCCTTAAGGTAGTCTTCCCGCACAGAGCTTAGCGACGCGGTCTCCCAATGCTCCCTGGTTTCGTGTATTTCAATCTGTGTGGGTGTCCGAGGACAGGCCCAAACCTTCGTTATAGGCAAGCCCTTTCACGACAGAATCTACATCTATCCCTATAAAGGTTCGGGTAGTAGCGGTGGTAGGCCACTGCTTGTAAGAGGCGCCGTGCCGTCGCTTGCCGTCTTCTCAGGGAGGAGTGTGCCGGGGGGAAATGGGCCCTTCGCAATTTATAGTGGTTGGTGATCTCGTTAAAGCTGGTCATCCGGTCTCTCTCCGTACCCACCATTTGCGTGTCACCTGATTGGCCCGCCAGTACCCGAGCGAGGTTGTGCGTTATTCCAGATCCCGGGAAGGGAGGGGTGTGCGGGTGCCAATATAATGTGAACTTCTCGATTTTCACGAAAGTTGGTTAAAATTCGCAGTACCATTGCTAGTAAGGGAGCTACATTTTATCATCATTGGCCAACCTATAAGTCTACGCAGGAGTATGGTTATATAGCTAAATTGCTCACCGAGGACCCCGATCATCAAAAGGAGGTTTACAGAAGAATAAAATCGTGTTGAAGTGCATACGGCTGGCATTCACAAATCCCAACAGGGAATATAGCACAATTGTTGCAAAGAAATATGTACTGTCATAGCATTTTGTCGTTGCTGACAGATGGGGCTGAAATATGGCTGTTAACAAAGAAGCTCGAGAACAGATTAAAGACCGCGTAAACAGTGATGGAACCAACAATGTTAGGCGTAAGGTTAAGAGGGCGACGATCAGAGATGGAACGGCAATAACCAATAATCAAGCAGATATTAGGGGAAAGAAATGGAGCTGGGCATGCCATGTAATGCGTTGGGCAGATAACCGGTTGACCATTAGAGTTACAGAATGTGTGCCATGGAAAGAAAAGCGGACTCGAGGACGGCAGTAAACTATGTGGCTTGATGAAATTTAGAAATGGCAATGCGCAAGTTCAGATCACCTAGCGCAACACCGCGGTAAATTGAGATCGATGGCAAAGGCCTTCACGATGCAGTGCACATAAACGTAGGGTTATGTTGATAATGATAATGTTGATATCCTCAAAGAACCTGCGCAAATAGTTTAATCTCATTTCCCTGGAATACAATATAGCCAACGTAAGTGTCTCGTACGCGCATGGTGTTCCTACTGACTCTGATAATTCCAGCTTATCAAATTAGGCGAAGCATAAGTGTAGGATTGTTTTTGTGAATACGGGTCCAGGCTGATGTTTGTTGTGTGCTGCTACACAAGTAGGCCCTACTCCCGATAAACGCACCAAGAGTGTCTCCAGCACGTAAATCGAACGAAGGGGCGTCAGAGATTGGTAGCCGGAGTAAAGAAATTAGGTTTTCGCCAGAAATTGTCTATCTTTTAGCATAAACAAGCCTATTCTGCGGCCGTATGACGAAAAACTATTCCATTTTGATTTTAGAGCCATTTCTTTACGTGAAACGTACGTAACCACTGACGGATATGTCGGACAGTGGTCTGCAGCGTTGTTGGAACAGCCCAATCAAACGCTGTAATCATTATTAGGTCAGTCTTGTTTGCTTTGAAACTACTAGCATTTCCTACGTTGACAATTTTTGCTTATCTCAATCACTCACAAGAAGTAAGTAGCTTCAGAAGTGGACAGGGTTTCAGTGGGGCCGAGCTAAAGCAGTGGAAGCAGATAACCGATTGAAGCTAAAGATTCCACCGCCTGCGATTGGTCTGCTTCCCCTTGCCTAGCTTGCGGAGACTGGTCTGAAAGCATGGCGCCATGCAACGGAGAATATGAAATTTCAAGGACGCTGAAGCTTCGCCTTTAAGAGGGAACGCGGTAGCATTCAAAGATCCCCTACTGCCTCTCACCCTTCCCCGCAACTGGAGCGTATGTCACCGTAATGTTTACCTCGAAACGCTTGCCGCGAACGCTATGCACGACGGCCAGCTTTGTGGTAGAGCCACGGCTGCTTGCGTGGTCTGTGATGCGGTGGAGGCGAGCGCCAGCTGGAGTTATTGTAAGCAACCGGGCGCGACTCCGCGACAGCCAACCCACCCATCACGCCGGCGCACGCAAAATAGAGGGCGCCACTGCCGTTCTGTGAACGCCGCGGCCGGTTTGTGTATGTGAAGGGGTTTTTTTGAGGTTTCGCGTAACAAAATTATGTTTTCTCGTATAGTCAAATTACAATCCCAGAGCTATGATGCCTATAAGTTGTGTGCAAGTCGTAGTTTACAATTTTCCACGTATTTTACCTTGGGAAATTCAATTAATTGAGTGAATTCTTTGCGTCATAGGGACGACCTCGTTATGCGTGGATTCAAAATCTTTTACCGAGGCTGCGCCCGACGCCTGGTGCTGACGCCGGATTTTCTGCGACACGGGCTCTCTAAGGCAATCGCTTTGAGATGCTGCTAAAACGGCTCCTCAGCTAAGAAGAGTTGGCAGAGCGGCGTGCGTCTAATTGTCGTACAAAAATCCCTCACGTGACCTGATCCTAGGTGCCTAGGGACAGGATCGTTTAGGGACTTTTGAGAAGGCATGATGGTTGCGCCGAGCGACGCCGCGGCGTGTTCGTTCTCGGCGTGATCGTTCACCGGCTCGCGCGGACCGCGCGTTGTTCAACGTTGCTTATGTGATTGTGCTTGCGTTGCTTGTGTGTTGGTTGTAGCGTTGTAGGTACTTAGCGGGAAAGCCGCGAGTAGTGGTGATGCGACAGTGCGGCTTTCGCCTCGGTGAGCTCTGGCAGTACAGAATCTGCGTTGTGTGACCCGTGCTTCCTTGACAATTGAAATGTCGAAGTGGCCTAGCGCCTCGGCAGCGAAGTTCTGCGAACCGCGATGCCGTGGCGTGCGTTGAATCTCCGGCCCACGCCGACCGCTGGTCGTGTGTCTCCGCAGTGGGTTCAGTATTTGTTGGCTAAAAGTCGCGCAGTAGTAGTGGTGTGGCATGTCGTCTTTAAGTCTCGGTGAACTCTGGTTGTGTGAGATCCGTATTTCTGAAGAATTCATTGGTGCTGACGATTGAAATATTCAAGTGGCGTAGCGCCTCGGCAATGCAATTTGCGAACCGGCGCTGTGCAGCAGCGTCGTCGTGTGCGCCCCTTTTCGGCAGCGTCATCACATCGCACATGCACTTTTACTTGACGGGACTCGTAGGCGGAGGTATTGCACGTGTGTTTCACCACGACTTACGTAAGTAATATAATGCTTAAGGTGGTGTTTGCTCACAACTGTCCACGCGTCCTTGAAATAGGGCAGGGCATGTTTTCAATCGTGTTCAGCGCTAGTGCACTATCCGTCACTTCATGTGATTTACTTTTATCGTGCGCTTTACGACAATTATCGCGTAGTGCTGTGAACATAACGGAGCTTTAGTAATGTCACATGATCTGCCAGAATTCCACGAAATGCAGAGCAGATGTTTAATATTATTCCTACTAAGGGCGCGATAAGCACAGTGAGGTGGAGCCGAATACTGTGCCCTGTAATCTTCAGCTGCATTTGTGCCCGTTTTTCGCGCTCTTAGGACGGGACGCAGGGTTCGGTGCAAAGTTGGGACGAATGAATGTGTATATACTTCTGCAATAACTTCACCGCAACACATTTGTTACCCTGAACATACTGCCCCGCCCGCTTTACTATAATCTCAGGTGCTCTCGAACTCTCTATTTGCCGGTATTTTTTATTTTCACGTGCGGAATGGTCCTACCGCAATACATATATATAGTGAGGTGAAGCTGATTAATGTTGCCAAGTGCTTTGACAGTGTCAGATCTAACAGTTATAGAATGACATGGCCAATACAACAGCTCACACCTTCACTTTAACAATTCTATTAGGACTGTCAAACTAATCTTACGGCACAGAAAAGCAACGTAAACACCTCAAGAGTTGATTAGCAAGTAATACTGGAAAGTTCAAGTCTAGTGACCAAGGGTGTGGTAAGTGCTTTAAACATTCAACCAACACACCTTAAGTGCTTAAAAATTTCTAGCATATTGATGCAGGCTGATCAGACTTACTTTGATATTGGTTGTTTTACAATGAAAATAATAGTACTGCATAAGAGGACGCAAGCGACTCGTGTGCTGCTTGGTTATGCAAACCACATGGGTGCCAGAAATACCCAAACATGGTGCTTGTTTACACACGCTGCTTGCGTCCACTAATCTAAAGCTCTCTAATGTCAGCAGTATAAAGAGAGGCTGTAAAAATATGGCTTTAAATTTCAGAACTCCAATTTTGTTTCTTCTGTACTTGTACAACCTATGGTTTCGTGACAGCATCTGCCTAGCTCATTGCCACATTTTGCGACAAAAGCAGTGATGATTCAGTCAGAGTTGCCTGTCCTAATATTACTCCAATAATTCTTTAAACAGTTCATTTTTTAAGCACGAAGCATGTCATGCCCAACTAGAAAATTAACCATGCAATAATCTACTAGAAGTGGCTAAAAAATCAGCAGTCTTCTGAAGTCAGCTTGATTTGCAGCTGCTAAAATTGGCTATTATTGAATTAGGGCAAGGAAGAAACTGCTTGAATAAACATATGTCTCATCAGAAAGTTGCGGTGGTGTGCTGCAGGCTAAAAGCCGTTTTGGCATTGGTCTACCTCTGTCCCAAAACCAGGCACCACAGCCAAGGCGACTTCACTTGGCTTTGACAGCTTCAAATTCGCTTTCATAAGCACGTAATACTCAGTCGAGGTGAGCTCAATGCACATCACCCACACTGGGGATGCAAAGACATACGGCCAAGAGGATGCCACCTTGACGAAGCAGACACCACAGACTTCGAATTAACAAATGACACCAACTATCCCAACTGGTATACCCTCCATTCAAACCAGAAGGGCAGTACACTTACCTAGCATGGGCAACTAGGGCCTTCATCCAGAGTGTCAATGCGACTCTGCCCCAAGAGGAAGCGACCATTATGTGATATAATACTGTAGGGGTGAAAATGTGCCACATATAAAAATCGAGGTTTCAGGCTGGGACCATTTCCGTGATGCACTTGAGTGTGCAGAATGTGAAGGTGTTGAAGAATCGCTAGCAACACGCATCCTTTACACACTGCAAAGAGCGACATGCTAACTAGAGCTTACTGGGCGCGTCATTTAAACATATAGGCCTCAGTAAGCTGTAACACATTCTTGGCTATAACAGGATGCACCAAATACTGTAATACTATTGAAAACATGCTGCTCGATTTTCAGTGCACATCTGAGAAATTTGAGGAACAAGCAGCAGATGTTTTCCCCGACCACCTCACAGTGACTGACCGTCGCCCGAGTTGTACGCACCTTAATGACCACTTGCCAAGGAAGGAATGGAAAGCCTCTGTATACGATGGCAGAACCTGTTGCTCTCGAGCATGTCAACACTTAAAGTGCACATGGCAAAGATGGAGTCATTTTTCAGATGTTGAGGAATCTTGCCGAAACAAGGAAGCAAGCACTATTGCTTGTAATCAATGAAATCTGGAATATTGGAATTCCCCACAGAGTGGAAACACTTGGTCATGATGCCACTACCGAAACCAGGCAAGAAACCTGACACCATAGACAACCTTTGATCAGTCTCACTCACATTGACAGTGTGCATATTGACTGAAGGAATGTGCCTTGCGAGGCTGAACCAGCATCTGGGAAAGACAATAGCCTCTTTCTGCATCAAACCATCGTCAATGCCAGCCGCTTTGGAGGAAAGATGTATTGGTTCTTAGTCACAGTCCAACCAAGAAGGATGTTGAGCACAGTCTGCAATGAGGAGGTACTGGTGGCCTTTCGTGAAGCCTGCCCAGTCATTAGTGGTGTGAAAGCCTCTAATGCAACCATATGTTTGAATATGAAGTTATAGTAAACAGCCAAAGACTTTTACCAACTGCACAGGTGGAAATGCAGGTAAAACCCGGACCAGCACACTTGGTTGCAGGAGTGATTCGCTGATGAGGTAAGAAGGTGACTTAACAGTTGGTGATAAGGCACACCGAATGCAGGTATGCGCAGTATGTATACATACTGTTAGGCTGAAACAGATTAATTTTCTCCAAAGCAATATCAAAAGCTCAATTTTGTTTAGGATGCCACTCATGTGCTTTAGGTAAGTGTGGACATCATCATCATCAGTCTGGTTACACCCACTGCAGCGCAAAGGCCTCTCCCATACTTCTCCAACTACCCCGGTCATGTACTAATTGTGGCCATGTTGTCCCTGCAAATTTCTTAACCTCATCCGCCCACCCAACTTTCTGCCGCCCTCTGCTACGCTTCCCTTCCTAGCAGTGTGGACAGGGTTATATACAGCGGCATAGGCAAATGATACAACTAGGTACAGCTGTTGTGCGCAATATTTTTTTCTGGACTAAATTCTTGCTCCTTGAACTCATTCGAGATCATTAACTGTAGCACCAAAGTAGTGGAACACTACCGAACAAAGGCATGTAGCGTGCACATCTCAATTCTTCCTATGCCAGTCTTCTTTTTTACACCAATAGCTGCTATGGGCCAACTCCCCTGGTTCTGATGTGTACTGGTGTTGTCACTCTAATTCCCAAATTTATTGCTAGAATATTGCAGATAAAGTTCTCATTGTGATGTGTGGATTCAAACATGATCAAAAGATTGGCAGTCCACAATTCTACATTTCAGCCACTCTGCTGAAGGTACAGTCGTGGCGAATACCGATCCTGGAGAGTGCGATATAGCCAACAGGTGCCATGATTGGCTAACACCTGTTCAGTGTCTGCGTGCTGTATATAGAGCTGACGTCCACGCCTTCAAATTCTTACTCATCACTTTCCCCACTTGTGAAGGCAGTACTATGTTAATTTTTCTTCTCACATGTAATGACAGTGATTGGGCGCATCTGCTTTATTAATCTTCTAGTGCTTGGCTTCTCAGATTTACTGGATGGGGCTGGTTGATGGGGCAGAGCGAGAGACCTAGCAATGGGTAGCTCAAATATAGATTTGAGAAAACCAAATTAATTCAGCAGTAAGAAGCTAAAGGGTTGTTTTTCTGGAGACCAGAGACCAAGTCTGGATGTGAAAGAGGAGGAAGAAAACTAGTCTTTCCACTTCAACACTGGGAGGCACAACTCCCACTTATTTTACTTTAAAGGAGATTACTGACTTGCACTGGCAAGTGTTCACTTCAACAAACACCGAATGAAGCAAGCTTCCTGCGCATATTTCACCGTTTATTGCATCACTTTCACAGTATGAGTGAAACTCCAATTTTCGTTATGCCACAACTTGCCCAATCTTGTGTTTTGCAGTAGGATTTTAGCAGTGCTATTAAGGCACTTGCATATTCGTGAATAGTAGTAGAGAAAAAAAGTAAGAAAACAGTGGCTCTTTGTGCATCGACTATGCATGCACCTGGTGCTCTCATGTCCATTTTTTCCGCTATCTGCTAAACCATTCTAAACAAGAAAAGCTCATACACAATTATTGTGCAGAGTCAGACAACTAAACCAGTATCCTTGATAAGCAAGGTTTATTTATTTGGTAACATTTTCTGTGGCCCTGCTATTGGGCTTTCTTTTCATCCTTTTCCGCTGTGCAGATTCATTAAGAAGTGACAAGACAGTTTGACAATTTTAATCATTGAAAGACTTAGCGAAACCTTTTTTGGGTTGTTTTTCCTTGCTTTCAGACTCTGCACATTGCCTTTTAAGGCATGTTTCAAGTGTTTCTTTTGTTTATGGAGAGGGCATGTTAACATCTTTTACACCATGTCAATTATGTGGTGCCATAGTGTGTTCTTGGATGGAGTCTTGCCCTTTCATTCAGTACAATACAATGTCGTTTTTTGTGTCGTAGGCCGTTTTATATCTGAGTATGAGTGTAGCATTTCGCTAAGTTTTGCCTCTGTCACCCAAGCTTGCTACCCACTGCTGTTGACATGTGACACACATGTGACTTTTGTTCAATAAAAGGAAGTCTGTCACTTATCCTGTGCACTGGTTGTCTTTTTGAATTACAATTTGTTGCCTATATTAGTTTTTTTGTTGTATCTCAGATTAGGAATGGCTATCACAGTTGACATCATTTAATCATATTGCACACAATGTGGATGATATGTACTTGCAATATATGGCCTCCATAAATAGAAGTTAATTCAAGAATAGTGCCTTTGCATGGTGGGGCAGCCATGAATTGTGGCTATAAGTTACCAGCACTGCAAGTAGCACTGTTTGTGCAGAATATAGTTCAACTCTACTACTTTCAAACATCATTGTTTTTATCTGCATTTGTATAGCTCCAGTTCCTGTGAACAACACGCATCTGGCGGAAGAGTGGCTTGCACCTGCACTGGGGCCCAATGAATAGCCAAATTTCTGCCCGTTTTCATGTTATTAGCATACTAGTTGAGGCAGTCGTTCTTATAGTAAACTGTTTGCGCAGTGTAGAAGCCACTGCGGGTGTCAGGATCTTGTACACATCTTCAGCTTTGCAGGGGACACAGCATCTGGCACATAGTTTGTCACAGGCCATGTTTTTGGGGCAAGTTGGGTTTACTCACTTGCAAAGAGAGAACCAAGCTTTTTGGATATGAATTAAACCGCCTGTACACTCGGTGGCCTTCTTCATTTTGTGTGACATATGGTTATAGCTACTCTTGCTTTATGCACTTCTTGTCTGGCAGCAGTTTTGCTTTTGAAACACTCAGGATAGCTTTCAGCAAGCTGGACAGGAATAGCACTGAAAAACCAGCAGATGTTAATTGTTGCACTTGTCATGCGAAGCTTCCTACAGTATGATGAGGACGGAAATTAATGAAGGTGTTCCTCAAGGCCTTCTAGCTTGTCATGAGTTTGGAGCAACGTGATGTACAGCACTTTTCTGATCGCATACTATAGGTTCAGCAGGTGTGGCCATGGTTGAAGTGCAGTGCAAGGTCAAGAAAACAGATATCTATGAGCAGCACACTGGTAAAGGAGACGCTGGGAAAACTAGTGGGAACCCTGTTGAACATCTAATTGACCAAGTTGCTGGCTTCATCAGGCAAACTGTGATAAAGAGAAGGAAGTCATCAACACATCAGAAGGTTTTTGCGTATAGGCACTGCTAAGGTTCTCAGGCACGTCTCTTGTAACACGCCAACAAATCTTAGTGCGCAGGCTATGCATGACCAACTACATATGCCTTCTGTTTGGACAAAGAACTGCTCATTGTAACTGATGAAGATGGAGTGGACAAAAAAAAACGGCAGCTCCACTAATCTGGTTTCACTGGTATCAGCAGTGCTTTGTAAGTATGCATCGCCATACTCCCCACTGCCTTCTTGGTTGACATCAGCAAGGACCGGCTTTAGGCAAGGGGTAATATACATCTTTACAAGCTAAAAATGCATGCATGCATGGAGCGCACATTGTGTCCAAAAAGTAGGCACTTCACAGGGGCACTGGAGAAGAAACAGATTATTGACAGTGGCCAAAGGCAAGCTTATCTGCTACTAAACACCCAACACTGTTGCCACGTGACACCTCTGAAACAATCCTTCTGAAAGAAGAAATCATCCTTGTGCATCCATAAAGAGGGCGGATAGGCAAAGCCCCTTCGGCAATGCTGCCAGCTTCAAAAGGCCCACTTGGCACATCCTGAATGCTTCCTTCTTAGACTTTGCTGGGTGCAAGCATTCTACTGTCCAAAAGTTGTCATTGAGAGCACTGTTGGTTTGGTGGCAATACAGTTCAGAAGCGATTGCAAGAAACCTTTCTTCCGAGTTGGTCTGGAGGCTCATGGTGCTCACAAAGTGACACCATGAGACAAGCAAGGTGACCGGATGTCTCCAAGCCATTGTTCGTGTATCACACTGTTCTGTTAGTAACAACCATCAGATCTGAAACCAACAAGCTCAAGTTCAGCACTCGTGTGGTTACTGTGGAGGATCCATAATAAAAAGCACAAAACAGAAAACTGAAGGGAAAGGATAAGGCACCATTTAACACCTAGTATTGCTGCAGCCCACCCCTTTTATTTTGTCTGGTCATGCTACATTTCTTTCTATACATAGGCATGAACTTATCCTGTGCACAGCTTACTGCAGAGAGCATAGGTGATGTTCCCAATCGGCGTCCGATTTTTATATACACTATATGCTGGCTCAAAGATGCTCGAAACACTGCAATGGAAGCTTCTAATAGAAAAGGTGCCTGGAAGAAAAAAAAGCTGTGCTGCAACCATCTTGGCAACATCTTGTCCCCTTAATAAAAATTGTGCTTCCGTATAAACTTCAGCCCTCCAGTTTAGAGTAAAGTACCAGTGCACTTATGAAAAACGAATCAATTCTCAAAGAGCATGTGCAGTCCAGCCAGAAGTATAGGTATGAATCCGCATTGTGCTCCTGCATTGAAGGTGAATAATGCGTTACAAAATAACGAATGTGCCTTAGTAAGCTTCCCTGCAATATGAATTTGTAATGTACAAAGAATTGTCAATTAAGCTTACCAAGAGCACAGATGCACTTGCAAATTATATCACAATTGAAAATAATGAGCAAACCTATGTGCCCTTTCCACTATTAGTATGCTTTACTGCACGATGCTTATTTCCACCTCTGTATTGCGGTGTAGCAAGCTACGAAAGAAACTTTGCATAATTGAGCTTTTCAAGATTACCTTTTTTGCAATACACCTATGTTCTATGGTGAAGCCTGAGCAATGTACTGCGTTGAAGCATACTAAAAGTGGAAAGGGGCCACTGTCACTGGACATAAAAAGAGTTCTTTAATTATACCCTATGATTATACACTCGCGCAACCGCCGCCTCTCAGGTCGCCTGAGTGGACATACTATGCTGGGTGATAGCGGCCCCCTCCCACTTTTAGTATCCTTTACCGCGTAACTAAAATGCACTGCGTCGAAGAAGCAGTACATTTGTATTGAGTGAATAAACAAATGGTTTTTACAACAGTACAGAAATAAACGCGCACCATGCATCAGTCTACCACATGGAAGAGCGTCGCAACAAAAGGTAGCTGATTCACACAGGCTGTGTAGCCCACTTATCAGTCGTAAAGGCTATTCTGGGTAATTCATAATTTCACACACACAGAAATATGTTTATATGTTTACGTTCGTACTCCTTGCGTAATAAGACTTCCAGAACTTCCACAACAGGAAGTAATTTACAACACACAAACGAAAACAACAGATACATATGCCTTGTTTTCAACTCGGTCGTCATGCAAATGACATATAGCACGGAAAAACGTGAACATGCTGTGTGTTAGCATCGTAAACTTCATACTAGGCAAGGAGCACACCACAATTCCGCGACAGCCGCTAATGAGACCAAAACGGGAGCACATATCTGTGAACGTGCAAATGGAGACCCTAAGCCACTCTGCTCCTCCACCACCCCCCGCTGCACGGCTGAACCACTCGTTTCAAGCACAGCACACCTAACACACATTCAGCACTGAACAGTGGGCGGTCGACGCAGTCGCATTTACATGACTTGTAGCGAGCAGCACATCCCTCGATGTCCGTTAAGCAAAGTCGGACACGGCGACGCCACATCGCGGTTCGCAGAACTTCGCTGCCGATGCGCTAGGCCACTTCGACATTTCAATTGTCAAGCAAGCACGGGTCACACAACGCAGATTCTCTACTGCCAGAGCTCACCGAGGCGAAAGCCGCACTGCCGCACCACCACTACTCGCGGCTTTCCGCCAAGTAACGCAGAACCTACAACCAACACACAAGCAAGGCACGTACAATGACATGAGCAATGTTGAACAACGCGGGGTCCAGAGAACGATCACGCCGAGGACGAACACACCACGGCGTCGCTCGGCGCCAGCATCGCGCTTCTCAAAAATCCCTAAACGATGCTGTCCCTAGGCACCTAGGATCAGGTCACGTGAGGGATTTTTGTACGACAAATAGACGCACGCGGCAGAGCGATGTCGTGGACATGCCGTAAAGGCTTGCGTGCGTTATACGGCCACGTAAAAATCCGTTCTCGCCTGCAGCTCCGAGTGCCCAGCGCCCGAGCAGGCAATATTCATTTCGGAAATGGGCAGTCTCCGACTTTTGAATATATCTGTTTTGATGAGCATAGGAATGTATATTTATTAGGATACGTTACTGTAACGTCGTTGGTTCTCGCAATTGTTTCGACGCCGCATGACGCAGAGGTGAAGAGAGCTTAGCTCGAATAATTTTGACTATTAACGGAGACCTAATTGAGAAAAAGGCGTACAATCTTACAGAGCATATTTTACTTTGGTGCGCATGCATGATCAATGTGTACACATCATATCAGAACGGATGCTCCAGCGGTTTTCGTGACGTCGCCAGACAGGCAGGCGAAGTGGACGTGGCGGGAAAATTTTTGACCAGTAGTGGAGGGCTGGTGGCAGAAATTGAATACCAAGCGATGTATATATAGCTATAAAATAGATATGTACATGACATTATATATATATATATATATATATATGTATATATATATATATATATGTGTATATATATATATATGGCACCCATGTTCGCCAGCATGAGAGCCAACGCGATCGGCCATTGCACTCTTGCGGCATATGCTGGTCCAGTTTCGTTTTATTCTGCTGGCTGAAATTTTTTCGTAGGACGCTTTTGTCCGGGCTTTATGCGGCGAAGCCGAAGTGGAGGGGCAAAAGATTCGTCCGTCTTTTAACTAACGCTGAAGGGCTCGTCGATCTTGTTAAAAAACTCGTAGACTCGAAGGTGCTTGTGTGATGAAAATTCGGCCCTGACGTTGAAGGGCAGATCATACCGGCAGATTCTGCAAGAAGCAGCGGATCGAATGACTTAATGGAGTGACATCACAGCAGTAAGCCCAGCTGCGAGCCTCATTTAATATAAAGTTCCGACGTATGGTCAAATGTCTTATTTAATGTTTAAAAACATTAACATTAGGTTTTAGCTTAACTCATGAAAGCCAGTCAGTAATTCCCCAGAATTATTTAGCGTTATAACGTCATCACGCAACCAAACGGGGAACGTAATCAGCTTATTCTGTGCCGGCGTACATATGTATATCGCTATGTGACGTCACATGGATCATGGCAGCTAGCCCGCACAGTACAGATGCGGCACGACGTGCAACGCTATCACAACTCCTTCCCGCTCAATTAAATACATGGGTTAGCTAACTAGAGTAACACCTAGGAAAACTCGGGGAATGCGGGAGATGGAAATTCAGGACGATGAGCAAAACGTGAACAAGGTGAATGCAGGAGCCAACGTTTCGACAAGTGGACTTGTCTTCTTCAAGGTTGTTGTTGTTGAAAAACTTTTATTGCTCTCAGACGAGAAGCACATGGAGGCACGCACATGGGCCGGTCCTTAGGGGCCCGGCCCTTAAAATACTGAGTGGAATCCCTAGTACGGGACCCCAGTGGCGTCGGCCGCTGCCCAGGCGCGCTCGACCAAGGCCCTTTGGGCCTGCAGGTCATAGCAGCCGAGCAGGGTCGCCTCCCAGTCCTCCCGAGTGGGGTTTGGGTGAGGGGCAATAGCTGGGTTAGATGGGCAGGCCCACACCATGTGGTAGATGTCCGAAGACGTCTCCGCACAGTGCGGACAACTGCCCGTGAAAGAACGATCAAAATGTTTGAGTGCTGCCGGGCACAGCAGAGTGTTCGTATAGAGACGGAGTAGAAGCCGCTCCTCCGTCTTAGATAGACCTTTACTCGGGCGAGGGTAAAGGCTATGGCCAGATTGATAATGCAGGACAATGTCTTTAAAAGAATACGCGGGATTGAATTCAAGATCCTGATCTAGGGGGTCGAGAAAGGAAGCCTGGAGAGAGAGCGCGCGGGCGGCGGCATCGGCTGCCTCATTCCCCTCGAGACCCATATGAGCAGGAGCCCATACTATGTTCCGGTGAGCGGGGTCCCCGGTGTAGGTGCAACTTTGAAGTAGTCGGTAGGCTAAGTATGGAGCCCAGCCTTGCTCGACGTTCCGACAGGCCCCTCGCGAGTCGGAGATAATTGTTTTGGAATCAGAGTGGGTAGCAGCCAGTGAAATGGCGACCTCCTCCGCATGAGTTATGTCGCGGGCGCGAAATGTAAGCCCGTTAACTGTTTTGGACTGGTGGACGACTGCGGCCGTGTACCATCCCCCATGGTGGGGGCCGGAGGCGTCCACGTAATAAGTGCCGGGTTTCGACCCATAGTGGCGGCCCAGGGCTTCCGCCCGCGCCAGGCGCCGACCATTATGGTCCTCACGTGTCATGTTGTTAGGAAGAGGGCGTACGTGGAGGGCGCATCTCCACTCGAAGGGGAGTCGTACTCGCTCTTCCATGAGGGTGGTGTGTTGGATGTGTAATCGGGCAAGGAGGCGGCGACCCGACAGTGTCTGAGAGAGGCGTGTGTATTGGTTAGTTAAGTGAGCCTCTCGGAGCTCCCGGAACGTGTTCACCATGCCTAGACCCAGGAGTCGCTGGTTGGAGGTGTTCACGGGAGATCGAGGGCTCTCTTAATAATTTTGCGGAGGATGACTTCGAGTGCATCCTCGCCTTGTTTCCGAAGGTGGAGGTAAGGAGTCGAATATAAGATTCGACTGGTCACGAATGCATGCGCCAGCCGCAAGGCGTCTTTGCACCGCAACCCCCCGCGTTTGTTGGAAACCCGGCGGACCATGCGGCCCACCTGGTCCCCCACCTTACGGAGCTGGGCCAGGGTAGTGTTCGACCGTCTATGTTGATCAATGAAAAGCCCCAGTACCCGGACTTCTGTGTGTTCAGGAATTGGTCCTGTCTCCAGAAAGAGCTCAATTTTGGCTGTACACTTTGGTGAGGGGCGTATGTGTACAAATTCAGACTTTTGAGGGGAGCATTGCAGGCCACAGTGGCGAGCATAACGGTCCACTATGGTCGCTGCTTGTTGCAGGTTGGCCTCAATGTCTCCGAGTGAGCCCTGCGTGGCCCACAGGGTGATGTCATCGGCATACAGCGCATGCTGCACACCAGCGACAGCACCCAATTGGGCCGGCAGGTGCATCATAGCCAGATTGAATAGGAGAGGAGACAGCACTGCACCCTGTGGTGTTCCTCTGGTTCCAAGTCGGAAGGGACCGTGTTCAGTGTCCTGGATTTTAATGTAGGAGTTACGGTCTGTCAAAAATTGCCGAATGTATCTGAACGCGTTGCGTCCGCAGCCGGTTTGTGAAAGATGGGTGAGTATTACCTCGTGAGTAACGTTGTCGAAGGCCCCCTTCAAGTCTAAGGCGAGTACGACCTTATCGTTGTGGGGGCATTCGACCGGGTCAAGGATGTGCCGATTGAGTTGTAGCAGAACATCCTGTGCGGACCTGTGCGCGCGAAATCCGAACATGGTGTCTGCGAAGATGTGTTGATTTGCCATGAACTCGGACAACCTGTCACGCACCATCGTCTCCATTAGTTTGCCGACACACGAGGTGAGAGAGATGGGGCGAAGGTTGTCCGTGTTGATGGCCTTGCCAGGTTTGGGAATGAAAGTGACCAGAGCGGTTTTCCAATCGTTGGGGAGTGGCGCGTCCCCGAGCCAGATTGAATTGATGTAATCCAATAAGGACTGGTAGGCCGGGTCGGCTAAGTTAGCGAGTAATTTGACTGTAATTTTGTCCCGACCCGGGGCTGTGCCACGTTTCATTTTCGCCAGGGCTGCCCGCAAATCGTGGAGCTGGAACGGCTGATCCAGCTCAGCGTTCTCCGAACCTGCATAAGAGTACGCCGATCCGCAGGGGTCCTGGCTAGTGCACAAGTATTGGTCCCGTAACTTGTGCGCTAGCTGAGTTGTGTTGCCGTGAAAACTGTGTATGGTACGTTGTAGATGTTTATGAGTTTCTGTGCGTGTCTGCGTTGGGTCTATAAGGGCGCGGAAGAGCCGCCAGGTATTCCTGCTGGACATCTGCCGTGCCGCCGTGTTGCAACGATTCACCCAGTTGGCGTCTCCGAGCTGGGCCGCATACTCGGCCGCCCGCTGGGTGAGCTCGGCAATTTGAGCCTTAAGTTTGCGGTTACGCTTCTGTCGGCGCCACCGGCGGACGAGGCAATGCCGCGCTTCCCAGAGGTGGAGGAGGTGGTTATCACGTCCGATACCGCCTCGGAAAGCTGAATTTTGGTTTCGGTGGAGCGAAGGCTAGAAACCAATTGTTGAGACCATGACTGGTAGCCTTGCTCGAGTATAGATGTCGCTGTGTTGTAATTTTGCCTAAACTTGGACCAATCTGGGAGTCGGGCCTGTGTTGTGGGTTTTGCTAATGGCTTGGTCCGAATTGTAGCGTTTAGGATGCAGTGGTCGCTACCGAGGGTTTCCTCTGTGTTGACCCAGTCTGCATACTGAATGTTGCGGGTAAAGGTCAAATCAGGACATGTATCCCGTGTCACGGAATTGCCTATACGGGTTGGGTGGACGGGGTCCGTGTGAAGAGTGAGGCCCAACGTTGACGCAATCTCCGCCTACTTGCGTCCCCGTTTCTCTTCACGCTGGTACCCCCAGACTCGACTGGGGGCGTTGAAATCGCCAACAATCAAGAGGGGGTCCCGACCCGCAACTCTTAGCGCACGGCTAAATAGGTCGGAGAATGATACATTCGGCAATTTGGGTGTGCAGTAGACATTTAGAATGTGCAATGGTGAGTCCTGTTTGCGGAGGGGGAGGAGAGTCATCATTACATGGGAAAACTCAAGGTGGAGGTCTAAGTCGACCATATTTGCAGTATAATTTTTATGAACGCATATACAAGACGAGGGGTCCTGCTGAAACGTCGTATAGTTTGTTAAGGTGGCGCCCCTTCCTGGGTCTTGAAGGGCCACCACGGCGGGCATATGCTCAAAAGTGGAAAGGAAAAGCCGAAGGTTGGCCCGCTTAGTACGAGACCGTAGTCCTCGGCAGTTCCGTTGAGTTACAGTGACAGGATATGCCAATTTAGATAAGGGGGAACGCCTACACCGAGGTCTTCCCGCCATGTTCGGATTTAGGGGTTAGAGGAGAGAAGGTAGGTGTCCCGGAGCCAGCAACCAGGGGCTGAAATTCAGCTCCTGATAGGGGGCAGCTGTCCTCATCATCTTCCAGATCAATTGCTCGACGCGACGATTTGGAGGGCCGGCCGGATACATCTTTAAGAGGACCGGCCCTGCGAGACGTGCGGGGGAGATTCGCGACATGTTGGGCAATCATGGTAGGAGAGCCTCCATGACCTTGGCAATGATGCGTTCCATTGCCGTCCCGATAAGGGTCTCGAATTTGGCGTTAAGACGGGCTTCAAGATTGGCCACAAAGGCGTCCGACGTCACCGGCGCCGCCGCGTCGCTCTCCATGGCTTCTGCTAGGGGTGCAGATTGGGGGGGAGCAACGGTTTTAGCTTCTAAGGCTTCAATTTTGGCAAGTAGCATCTCGTTTTGGACCCGGAGAGATGCTACCAAGTTGTGAAGCTCGGCGTCGGTCGCCGAGCTAGGGGAAGGAGAGCGTAGTTGGGAGGAGGAGGCAACCCTGCCCGAGCCGCTCACCTGTTTTCTCTTTTTGACCGCAGTTGCCCAGGCACCGGTCTCGCCTTGGTAGTGGGCTTGCTTCCCCAATCCGCCGTGTGGGGGCGGTGGTGGCGCTTGGTCGCCCTTAGCGTCACGCCCGTTTGGGGGCGCTTGCTTCTTGGAGTTGGTGACGTCACCGCGGGGAGCTGAGCCACCGCCGGTGGCGCGTTGCTGCTGACCTGGCTTCTTCCTCGTCGCGCCAGGTTTTCCGCCCTTTTGGGCGGCCGACTTGGTGTCGAGGCGGTACTTGGCAGTACAGTCTCTGGAGTTTGTGGCATGGCCGCCACCACAAACAGCACATTTCGGATTGCACTCATGAGGGGCCCGCAACCCTTCCACGAAAGGAGCCTGCAGTCCACACAGGCCGCACTTGTCTTGCATTGGATTTGGACATGAGTCTGCTCTATGGCCCACGGTGCCACACACACCACAGGCAGGGATAGTGCGTAGGTAGGGCTGCACTTGGACAATCTCCGAGTTGTAGTTCACTGTCCGGGGCCTCACTTTTCCGGCAAAGGTCAGGCGAGCCTTATTGGAGGTTCCAAATTTACGAATTTCTAAGCTTGTGCCATGCCTCCACTGGATACCGTCTTTCAGTGTTTCCCCTGTTTCTTGATTTGCTACAGGGATGACGCCGTAGCAAATTTCTTCGCCATTTTGCTTGAGATGGCCCCGCAGTGGCAAGTCTCCCTGAGCCGCTTTGATCACGAAATCACCAAGCAGGCGGTCCGCCACGTAGGCGTTCTTGGTGCTCGCAATGAGTAGATTTTGCTCGCGGGAAAAGACGAAGCTGAGTTCCGCCGCCATTTGCGGTCCGAGGTAGGCACGCAAGGCCAGGCCCAGCTCACCATATTGGAAGGCACTCCCGATGGCCACAGCGGCTCGGGGCTTGATGATCACGACGAAATCGTCGTGTTGGAACTTGGGGAGAGGTTTGGGCCTCCATGTTGATTTAAGTTGGCGGTCCTTGGCCACACGCGAGACGGGACCTTGCTGAGGTGAGGTCGACTTGCCGGTTGTCGTTGTGGCGTCTGCTGTCATTTTGGCGTTCCGGCGCTGAGAGCGGCTCTCAACGAGACGCAGGAGATTTTCGTTCCGGAGCTGGTCCGATGTTGCCGAATTGGGTTCCTTGGCTTGAGGAATCGTCGACCAGGCCATGGCCTCCGGGTCGTAGCCGTGTTGAGGTGGGGAGTTCGCCATGTTGGGGCGGAGAGCGGTTTCTTCGACGCCGGGTGCCGGTGCAGCCGTTAGGCTTAGCGGCGGCGCCGCCAAGCACGAGTGAAAGTCCGCTATAAATTGGCGAAAAATTGCCCACCTGGATGAAAGTGATGTCCCTGTGTGCCGGGCAACTTGCTGCGTCCGATGGATGCAAAATTGGCAGGGTTCGACGAATTGGTCCGCGGCTCCTGTCGAAAAATGACGGAGCTGAGGTGACATGCGTCCGATCGCTTCACTCGCCGGACGCGGCCCCCTTCTTCAAGGCGACGTACGCTTTCCTCGCCACAGTATATATAGGTGGGGTTCTTCTAAAGGGGAGAGGGTGTGAGGCGGGAGGGTGCGGAAACGAGGGAAGGTGTGTTAGCGTGTCGAATTGAGAGTAAAGGAACACTGTGCACAAGGCCAAAGCCAGGGCCACCCCCCCCCCCCACCCACCCACCCCGGTCTGTCAACGCACGCGCGTTAGCGGGCATGTCAAGGGCCTCGACACGCCGGCTGAAAAAAAAAACGGTGGGCGAGGGATACTCCAAGAAATCAAACTAAGTGTTGTTGCCTATAGCTTGAAGTTTAGCATAGCGAATGGATCCTAAAGCTTCCTTTGAAACGTTTATGCATATTGGTTGCAATGTCTTGAACTTACGGATAAGGTATGACTCTCTGTATTTTCTTTCTCGTTCAGAACGGAAATTTGACTGTAAGATGTAGAGTTTAAGTTCATCAAAGTTATGACCTCGTTGGTTTAAATGCTCCGCGGCGGCTTTGCGAAGCTCTTTAGATGTGTCCGCGTGATGTCCCTTTAATCTGACGTTCATTGATTGTCCTGTTTCATCGATATATTGTTTCTTGCAGAAGGTACATTCAAGCATATAAATCAAAAATCGCCAGTGCCGTATCAACCAGCAACGACAGTCCACTTCAGCCCGATTCATCATGGCTTCAAGCATGCGATGGTGACGTTCTCGGGATGAGCCAATGGAACCTTCCAGGCGGGAGAACGTCATCGACCGGCACGGAGCATATAAGGCACAACCCGTACCTGACCGCCTTCAGTGGGAGCGGCGGCACCACAACGACAATGTCGTGTATACACGTTTGAATTGCCTTACAGATGCTGCCGCTAATCGCCAGTGCCGTATCAACCAGCAACGACGCTCCACTTCAGCCCGATTCATCATGGCTTCAAGCAGGCGATGGTGATGTTCACGGGATGAGCCAATGGAACCTTCCAGGCGGGAGCACGTCATCAACCGGGACCGAGCATATAAGGCACAACCCGTACCTGACCGCCTTCAGTGGGAGCGGCGGCACCACAACGACAATGTCGTTTAGACACGTTTGGATTGCCTTGCAGATGCAGCCGCTAATCGCCAGTGCCGTATCAACCAGCAACGACAGTCCACTTCAGCCCGATTCATCATGGCTTCAAGCAGGCGATGGTGACGTTCTCGGGATGAGCCAATGGAACCTTCCAGGCGGGAGCACGTAATCGACCGGCACTGAGCATATAAGGCACAACCCGTACCCGACCGCCTTCAGCGGGAGCGGCGGCACCAAAACGACAATGTCGTTTAGACACGTTTGGATTGCCTTACCGGTTCGTTACTACGCCTATGTTTCGCAGTTACGATCAAACTGTTTGTGCCTTGTTGTGCTGCCGCTCCCAGTGAAGTGCCGTGATGTTTTGCATGCGCTATGGTCGCACCTGGAACTTCTTTTGGCCGGCGACATAGAAAGCAACCCGGGTCGTCCTATTGAAGAAATTCTTGAAAAAGTCTTGGAAAAACAAACGCTACTAGAAGCACGGCTGACGCATATTGAAAGGAAGCTTGATTTATTTGCCAAGCAAGGTGTGAAGTTGGCAATTATCGAGGCTACTGTTAAAACTCTCGAAAGCACTGTTCAGCGTCAACAACAAAAAATACGAGATATTGAAGACAGAGCCCGGCGTAACAATCTGATTGTGTTTGGTGTAAAGGAAAGTGTTAACGAGACGCGAGAAGACTTAGAAGATAAGGTCATCAGAGACATATTTTTCACACGGCTTGGTGTCAAACCGATGTCTGTCGAAAGAATTCATAGACTTGGTAAAAGAAAAGATGACCGTGATCGACCCGTTATTTTAGGCTTGTACTACTACAATGAAAAAACAGCTATCTTCAAAAACTGTAAGAAACTGAAAGGCACGAGGATAAGTATCGCTAACGACTACTCGTACGAAACGCTTCAAAAAAGAAAGTTGCTCTGGAAGTCGGCTAAAACTGAAGGATCTAAGGTAAGGCTTGTTCATTAACGACATCCCCTACACATGGGACGCCCGGTCTAACTGTAGGGTGAGGATGCACAGTAACGCCGAAGCCGGCCCCCGTGGCCAAGACTGACAAAGAAAAGAGCATGAACTCAGGCTGATAAACGTAAATGCTCGCAGCATTGTGAAACAGGGTGACGAACTTGAATGCGTGTCGCTATTACATGATCCAGACATATTCAGCAATAACTGAAACCTAGCTGCATGAGGGTATCGCGGACGATGAAATTTTTCCCGGCGTATATAACGTCCTGCGTACAGATAGGGCGTCGAGAGGCGGAGGCGTTGCACTGCGGAGGCGTTGCACTGCGGAGGCGTTGCACTGTTAGTTAAAAAAAATCACTTAGATATGAAGTTCTGCCGTCAATTTAAGCGCATGAAAGCGTATGGTGTAAGTTGTTTTTTCACCATTTTGCGTTGGTGATCACTGTAATTTATAGACCCCCGGGAAGACTTATTGAGTTCTTTGAGAAGATTGATCAGCATTTAACAACAATAACTACAGATAGAAGTAAAGTTATTTTGATGGGTGATTTCAACTTACCGGGAGTAAATTGGGATGCAAGAATCCCTGGGACACTTGAGAGGCCACGTGCGGAATTTATGCTGGAAATCATGGTGAAACATGGCTTGGTTCAAGTGGTCGAGAAACCTACGCGAATTCAAGGAAATTACAGGGCCCTTTTAGACCTCTTATTCGTATCGGAGAGTATATTTGAATATAATACTGAAGTGGTGGAATGAATCTCGGACCATAAGATGGTTGTAGCCACTCTAAAAAATATAAAATTTTTAAATAAAAACCGGATAGCTCATGTCTATAATTTTAACCGAGCCGATGATACGGCCGTCTTAGATTATTTAGAATTGGCCTTAGAGCGTATGCCGGAAGAAAATGATGTACATAAATTATGGGGGTAGTTTACAGAAGTGGTGACCTGTTCATTATCTCTCTTTGTCCCAAAAAGAGCTAAGCGTTTACATAAGAGCAATCCATGGGTTTCTCGTGAGTTAATACATTTAAAACGTCAGCTACGTTGTGCGCGGCAACGAAAGCCAAAAAATCCCGAGAGAATATCGGCCCTTAGCACTCAAGTTCGTCAGAGCGTCTAAAACGTCTTCTTTGCTACAACACTGACTAATTACCCTTAAAATATCACGTCAAAAATTTTGGCGATACGTTGCCCGATCAAAGCCTTCAATCAATGGAATAGTTGTAAATGATACCGTGTGCAATAATCCGCAAATTATTGCCCAAGAATTCAACACTTTTTTCGGTTCTGCATTCAGCCGAAGAGATGAGAGTGCTGCTATAGATTTAGAATGCGAGTACCATACTAATGATAGCATTTTTATCTCTAAGGAAGGTATAGTCGACATGTTGCTAAAATTGGACTTAAAAAAGTCTACTGGTCCTGACAAAATACCGAATGAGTATTTAAAGCGATACTGTGAATGGATTGCATGGTTCATGGTTAAAATCTTTTCTGTCATTAATAAATGGTGCATTACCAAGTCAATGGTTATTCGCGAGGATTGTGCCTGTTTATAAGGCTGGAGACAGGCTAGACATTAGGAACTACTGTCCGATTTCCATAACCTGTACGGCTTGCAAAATCTTAGAACATATAATTAGTAAACAGTTAGTAGAATATATTGAAAACAATACCATTTTTTACAACAAACAACATGGTTTTCGAAGGGGTCTGTCAACTGTCACGCAATTATTTGAAACAATACACAGTTTTGCAGAAGCCCTTAATTGTCGCGAACAAGTTGATGTCATCGCTCTAGATTTATCAAAGGCATTTGATAGGGTTAGCCATAGCAAGCTAATTGAAAAGCTTAATGGGTATAATGTAAATTCAAAAATTAAGTGGATTCAGGCCTACTTACACAACAGACAAGTTTGTTGAAATAGATGGCGAGTGCTCCTCTTTCCTTCCTGTATCATCAGGTGTACCTAAGGGCCCGGTCTTGGGTCCAATTTTGTTCCTACTGTGTATTAATGATATAGCAACTGATGTACATCCTATGATTGAAGTGCGGTTGTTTGCCGATGACTGCCTCTTGTTTTGTTGCGTTAAAAGTGTTTCTGATCAAGAGCGACTAAATGATGCTTTATGTCGAATTTATAACTGGGGTGAAAAATGCGATATGCAAATCAATTTTCATAAATCTGTTTGCATGACAGTTACGAATAAGAAAACTCCGTTGATGTTTTCGTACGCTGTCAATAATGTCATTAAGCGTTGCACAAAGCTAAAATATCTTGGCGCAACTGTCACTAGTAACCTCAACTCGAATGAACACGTCAAAAACATATGTGGATCAGCTCAGCGCAAGCTTGGCTTGTACGGCATAAATTGAGAGTTGCTGCACCAGATATTAAACTTAAGGCACCCACTACCATTGTTAGACCAAATTTAGAGTATGCTTGCATAATTTGGGACCCTCATCAACAATACATAACAGATAAATTAGAGCGCATTCAGCGAATGGCGGTTAGGTTTACTTTTTCTGATTACCACAAAATGCACTCAGTAACCTCCATGCTCGCCAGGGCTGGTCTCACTACGTTGGCTGCGGGCAGGAAAATCGCGCGCCTTAAGTTTTTATATCAACTCTATCACAATAAGCTGAACCTGAATTTCAGATTGTATTTGAAGCCTCCTGGAAGGGTTTCACCACGATCTAACCCCAATCACGCTATAATGCCTTATGTGCCAAGAGTTGATGTCTTTAAGCACTCTCATTGTCAAGACAATGGTTGAGTGGAATAACTTGAATTCTTGTGTGTTTCCGAGCAATAACAGGGTTGACTGTTTTGAAGAAAACTTGACTGCGTTCTTTGCGCGAACTGTGTGCTCTGTATTCCCACCCTGTAACAGCCTGGCAGGGCTCACAGTATTAGAAATAAATAAATATAAATCACACCCTAACTTGCACAAGTGAAGCTAGATTTGACGTCATGTGTATAACTATTTGCGGTGCTTTTAATTTTAATTTCACTTTGAAGGTTCTGCAGGTTTTGCACCTAGGGCGACAACATGCTTTTATTACGGGGTAATGCTGTTGGCTTACTTTTGCGTGCACAAACATGTCTTGAAAGTTCCTGTTTCGGCGATAGGTAACCCTAGGTACACCCGGGAACGCTTTTCGCAGACGCTCGTTACTTGATAATATTCGGTGGTATTTTCTTAGGATTTTGTTTATTTCATTTCATTTCATTTATTATACCCTCAAGACCACAAGGTATTACAGAGGGGAGTGGGGTAAAAAAAATTTACATAACAAAGAAAACAAAGAAGGCAGCAAGTGATGTAGTCATAGACCTGTGAAGCCGGAAGCGATGGTGTTGATAATGGCCGTACGAAGTTGTGCCTGGTCTTCAATGGCAACGACGCGGCGGGAAGGTGGTTCCATTCTTGACACTTCCTAGGAAGAAAAGACTCGTGACAAGCTTTAGTGCGAAACTGCAAAACTCCAACTTTGTGATGATGGTCAATGCGAGGAGGAATGTTGGTTGGGGATGAAATAAGATTATCGCGTAGATATGAATCATGGAAGTATATTTTATGAAACAGAGCCAGGCGAGAGTATTTTTGACGAGCAGAAAGTGGTGGAAGTTGGTGGATGTTTTTCATAAAAGTTACGCTAGCCGTGCGGTTATAATTGCTTAGGATGAAACGCGAGGCATTATTTTGAACACGTTCGAGAGGCTGGATTAGTGTCTCAGTATATGGGTCCCAAATGAATGAAGCATTTTACTCCTAATTAGCGTCTTGTACAAAATGTACTTCAATGATGACGGGGCGGAAGAGAAGTTTCGACGGATATAACCTAACATGCGATTACTTTTATTGATTAGGCTGCCGATGTGTAAAGACCAGGAAATAGTAGAGGTTAAATGGACACCTAGGTAATTGTAGGATGTAGCTGCTTCCACGGCAGTATTGTCAAGGTTATAGGTCGGACGAGGAAGCTCACGGCGGGTTACACGCATGGTTTTGCACTTAGACGGGTTTAGTTTCATTAACCACAAGTCGCACCAGTTACAGACAGCGCTAATGTCGTTTTGCAGAATGTTAGTATCAGCGGCGTCAGAAGTTTCACAAAGAATAGCGCAATCGTCGGCAAAGAGATAAATGTTAGACAAATTTCATTGGGTAAGTCGTTAATATCAATTAAAAAAAGGAGAGGGCCTAACACTGATCCTTGAGGAACGCCAGATTCAACAGGGTTAAATGTAGAGAAGTGGTTATTAAATGCAACAAACTGGGATCGATTAAGTAGAAAATGCTCTAGCCATGCGAACCAATTAGGGTCAAGATTTAGTTTATTAAGCCTAAATATGAGTGGTTTGTGACGTACCTTATCGAAAGCCTTTTCAAAGTCGAAGAAGACACAGTCTGTGCACGAACCCTTATCAAGAATAAGATAAAGATCGTGAGTGAACGAAAGCAGTTGTGTTTCACAGGACAAATGTTTGCGGAAACCGTGCTGTGCGCATGTGAAGAATGAGTTATCATCTAAGTGGCTTAACTAAATGAGAAAACAAGATATGTTCGAGTACTTTACAAGGAGTGCTAGTGAGGGAAATGGGGCGGTAGTTATGAGGTGAGCATTTGTTGCCGGACTTGTGAAGTGGAACCACCTTCCCAATTTTACAGTCTGCAGGGAGCTGATGGGTGTCCAAAGATTGCTGAAATATTTTTGAAAGTAATAAAGATGAGTCAACAAAAGTGTTTTTCAAGAACTTTGCGGTAACCAGGTCTGGGCCTGGGCTTGATGACATCCATAGATTTGTTATTACATTTTCTACCCCAAGTGGCTCGATCCTAATAAAATCCATAGCCGGGTAATTGCAGCTATTTAGGGTGGGAAGCACAGGATCAGGACATAGAACGAAATTACTGCAGAATACGGAGTTTAGGATTCGGGGACATTCAGCGTCGGGTATTTTTGATCCACTAGAATCAGCTAAGGTTATTGTATCATGTTTGGAAGGGTTTATGACACGTCAAAACTTTTTCGGGTCTTCTGTAAGTATTGTAGGCAAAGTGTGTTCTTGAAACATACTTTTAGCGAGTTTTTTAGCTGCTATGTAAGCTTCGTTGGCGTCCTTGTAAGTGTCCCACTTAGATGCAAAGCGACTTTTTGCGATGCGGTACAGGGGCTTTTTACGGTTACAAAGCCTCTTTAGTTGGGAATTAAACCAAGACGCCTTAGAAATCAACGATATTTTACGCGACGGAATAAACTTATCAGTTAGTTCATGTACTTTGTTTCTGAATATGATCCAGTTATTGTCTACCGTGCGATCATCGAAGTTACTTAAAAAGAGGTAAAGGAAGTTAGATAATTCCAAGTTTATATCGTTAAAGTTTGCCTTGTCGTAGTCATATATTAACTTTTTTTTAACAGCCGGGTTTGACAGAGGAGACGTAACGTTAAATGAAAGAACTAGATGGTCGCTTACACAAGGTATACATGAAACATTCGTAATAAGGTCAGGATGAGAGCATAACATCAAGTCTAAGATATTAGCAGTACCCTTTGAAATTCTTGTTGGTTCAGATACTAGTTGAGTTAAAGAAAATAACGAAGATCGAGAAATTCATTACACTTTGAACAATATGGATAACAAGCAGGTGGATCAGCGTTCCAAATTATATTGGGGAAGTTAAAGTCCCCCATTAATATAACAGGTGCTTTTGGATGTAGCGAAAAAAGTGTGTTTAGTGCGTCATGAAGTTCGGCAGGGAAAGAAGACGGGTAAGAGGGAGGGCGGTAACAAACAGCGAAAATGAATTTTCGATGGCCTAGGGCAACGCAGGCGCACACTATTTCTAGGTTGCTGTGAAATATAACGTGATGACAAGGCAAAGATTTCGAAATGGCAAGCAGTGCACCTCTGCCGTGGCCAGCCATGCGATCACAACGGAAGATGTGAAAGCGGGATATGTCAAAAATTTCACAGTCGTACACCTGAGGATGCAACCACGTTTCAGCTAGAGCGATAATACTGGCATCGCAGTTGTCGACAAGATAGTTAATTGCTTCGAACTTGTTTATCACACTTCTTACGTTAGCGAGAAGCACTGGGACATGTGCTGATGAAACACAATGCCACTACCCCTCGCGTTTTCCTACGTAGCAAAGGGACTGCCTGAACTGACAGCTGTGGCCGCGCCATCAGGGAGTGCGTGCTTGATTTGCTTGGCACAGTCACTCTTTGGGTCGTACAGGAAGGATTGCCTACCAATAAAAAGCTTATTAAATCTTATCTGAAACGGGGGAGAATTGGGCTGGCGCCTAACGGTCTTACAGGCGAGCATCCAGAGCACTGCAGCAATGTAGTAGACATATCTCGGAGTCTAAGCCCCGAAGAAGTTGATCTCCTGAAACGTGGTCTAACGTTTTGTCCGACGAACAACGCAGTAAACGAACACGAACTCCACAAAGATATAACAGAGTTCTCACGACGCATGCGCATCAAGGAGTTCTTTTTCGATAGACCAGATGTAGGAAAAGAAGATAGAGACACTCTTTGACCACCTAGCACGTGGACACCGGAACCCGAACAGAGCCTAGACATCGATTTATACATAAAACTGATATCAAAGAAATTCCAGAGTCAACGCGGCATTGCCGGCAACGCAAAAATTTGATCCCCGCACAACACCAAATCCTTAAAGAACTTGCGAAAAGGAATGATATTGTAATAAAACCAGCAGACAAAGGCGGTAGTATCGTAATCTGGCCTATAGAAAAGCACAAGAATGAGGCCTCTAAACAACTCAGCAACCACACCCATCACAGAAAACTCGACTCGAACCCAACTTCAGATTACAGCATTATTGCGATAAACACATTAGCGGAGCTCCTGTCCAGGGAACTAATCACGCAATCTGAATATCACTTCATGACGCCCAAGAACAAAAAAAGCAGGCCGCTTTTATGTTCTTCTTAAAATACATAAAGTTCCGGTCGAAGAAATATTTACAGCAAAAATCCCAGGCCAGCCTATTGTGTCTAATAACAACACACCTACTGAGTCACTATCTAAATTCTCAAATCACCACCTGTCAAACATACCCACCACCTTCCAATCTTTCGTTCAAGACACGCCGCACTTCCTTCGAATTATCGACGGCATCAACGCCAACCAAATCCTTTTCGACCGCGCTATTCTAGTCACTTTGGATGTTTCTGCCCTTTACACCAACATTCCCATGAGTGAAGGAATTGAAGCAGTTTCTAGAACCCTCGCAATCAATCCCCAAGCGGACGCTCCTGAAGTTTACTTATCGCTCCTTAGGTTAGTTCTCACGCTCAACTATTTCGAATTCGATCGTATTCACTACCTGCAAATTTTCGGCACTTGCATGGGTACGCCATTCACTCCCACGTATGCGAATATTTTCATGGGACAGCTTGAAGCAGACCTGCTGAAATCCTACCCTTTAAAACCCCACACCTATCATCGTTACATTGGTGACATACTTAAAATATGGGAACACGGCACAAGCGCCTTAACCGACTTAATTAGCCATTTCAATCGCTTTCACCCGAGTATTAAATTTACTGCTTACCACCCCCCTAGTCAGATCAACTTCCTGGACGCGACGGTCTACATAGAAAACGGAAAACTAAGAACGACACTTTGCCGGAAGCCTACAGATAGCCAGCAATATTTAGACTAGAACAGCCATCACCCGCGACACTGCAAGCAAGGAATTTTTGTCGGACAAGCGAAACGTATAAGAATAATCTTCAGCGAAGACCACGATTATATCCACCACCTAAATGACCTTAAAGCAACGCTAGCAGAAAGGAACTATCCGCAAGTTGCCCTCGATAGAGCTTATGATGCCGCGCCAAGATTGGAGAGATAGTCGGAATTGGCGAAGAGACAGCCCACACTAGAATCTGACAGACCGCCGGCCTTTATAACAAAATATTCTAATGCACTCCCAAACATAAACAACATCCTAAGAAAATACCGCCCAATATTATCAAGTAACGAGCGTCTGCGAAAAGCGATCCCGGATGTACCTAGGGTTACCTATCGCCGAAACAGGAACTTTGAAGGCATGTTAGTGCACGCAAGTCAGCCAACAGCATTCCCCCGTAATAAAAGCATGTTGTCGCCCTAGGTGCAAAACCTGCAGGCACGTTCAAAGTGACATTAAAATTAAAGGCACCGCAAATATTTATACACATGAAGTCAAATCTAGCTTCACTTGTACAAGTTCGGATGTGATTTGTATGCTTGAATGTTGCTTCTGTAAGAAACAATATATCGGTGAAACAGGACAATCAATGAACGTCAGATTAAGCTGACATCGCGCGGACACAGCTAAAAAGCTTCCCAAAGCCGTCGCCAAGCATTTCAACCAACCAGGTCATAACATTGATGAACTTAATCTCTATATCTTACAGTCAAATTTCCACACTGAACGAGCAAGAAAATACAGAGGATCATACCTTATCCATAAGTTGAAGACATTGCAACCAATAGGCAGAAACATTTAAAAGGGAGCTCTAGAATCTATTCTCTATGCTAAACTCCAAGCTATAGGCAACAACACTTAGCTTGGTTTCTTGGGGTATCCCCCCCCCTTTTTTTTTTCAGGCGGCGTGTCAGACGCCCTTGACATGCCCGCTAACCCGCTTGCGTTGACAGACCGAGGTGGGGTGGCCCTGGCTTTGGCCTTGTGCACAGTGTTCCTTTACTCTCAATTCGACGCGCTAACACACCCTCCTTCTTTTCCGCACCCTCCGGCCTCATACCCTCTCCCCTTTAGAAGAACCCCACCTATATTACTGTGGCGAGGAAAGCGTACGTCGCCTTGAAGAAGACAAGTTCACTTGTCGAAACGTTGGCTCCTGCATTCACCTTGTTCACGTTTTGCTCATCGTCTAGAGCAACACCTAATATGATTAGGTACTGTGTGATTAACAATTTCACATTACCACATGGCTAATTAAGAGGAAATTACTTAAAGTCCTCAGATCTAAACCAGTCCCGTCACCGGCGCACACGAGCACCCCGACGTAGTGGCGGCTGTTCCTCCAAGTTGGGTGCAGCTGGCGCCGCTGGCACGGGCGACTCCGCCAAGTCTTGCAGTACAGGCTGCTGTGTGGGTGGGTGTACTGATTCATCGTGCTCTAGTGTTCTGCGATTGGGGTTTGCCGGCGCCCCAGGGGAACTGGTACCATCCTGGTCTGCCTACAGTTCTCTTGGTGTCGGAGTGCGGTCGTCTGCCGGTAGCTCTTCTGGTGGCGTTTGTTTCACACCCACCTGCGCGTGCGAGGGCGTCTCGCCGGGGTGAGCCTGTCCAGGACGCAGGTGATCGGTGTGTGTGAACCGGAGTTGATCGCGCACTTTCACCACATATGCCACAGCACTGACAACTTGGATCACAACACCTTCTTCCCACGAAACATGTTCACCACGCACAGTTTTCACGAACACCCGGTCCCCCACCACGAAGCTGCGCTCTTGCCCAGGAAACAAATCGCGCTGCTCTTTCAGTTTTCCCTGTTTGTCTTGCATGGGTTTTGAAAATCAGGTTTGAGCAGTGAAATATTTATGCGTGGATGGCGCCTCATAAATAGTTCATCTGGTGATTTGCTTGTCACACTGTTTCGTGTATTCCGGTACGCCATGGGAAAACAATCAATACTTTCCTGTACTGTCGGCTGCTTACCCGAGGCCTCACGCTCGAGCACCTGTTTCAGGAAAACCTTTTTCACGGTTTGTACTGTTCGTTCTGCAGAACCATTGGACGCTGTGTGATAAGGAGGCATACGAACGTGTTTTACACCGTTGGTGCACATAAATTCTGCAAACTCCTCTGAGGTGAACCATGGCCCGTTGTCACTCCCCAATACTTCGGGCAAGCCACAAGCGGCAAAAGCACCCCGAAGCTTTTCCAATTTTTTTGTGTGCAGAGATTGACGACATCGGCCATATATAGTTCGATCCATTTCGAGAATGAGTCGACCAATACCAGGAACACGCTCGTACCCTTCTATGCAAAATCTACTTGGACGCGTACATTTTGAGAGAAGACCAACACTGCACGGGCCATTGTCAAGGGTGAAGAGGAGCCGGCCAAGAAGCTGGCTGAACTGCTCGGCAAATTTGGCACCTCTGAACGTACTGCTTAATGGCCAAATTGATTCCTGGCCACCATACAAAACTCCTCGCTAGCATTTTCGTGCGGCTGGTGCCAAGGTACTCCTCGTGCAGCATGTTTAGCACGCGGTACCTCACCAGCTCCGGAATTACGACTCTTACGCCCCACGTCACGCAGCCCTGCTCTAATGACAGCTCATCGCAGCGAACATAGTAAGATTTGGATTCATCTGCCTGCTGTCTAGGCTACCCGTTTCGCGTATATTGTGCCACGCGGCATAGAGTTACGCTTCGCTTCGAGACCCTTGCATTCTCCTCTGCTGTCAGCGGGAGACACTGAAAGATTGATATGCAATCTGATGGCTCGTCGTTCACCGGTCCTGGTTGGGGTCATTTCCGGTCCTTTCCTAAATTTCAGCCGGTACCTGTGCCCTGCGAGGGTAAAGCCCAGCATTGCATACGCGTGGCAGCGATAGTCGGGATACGGTCATCGTGCCCTAGTATCCCGAGTAGTGGCTGGTGGTCTGTACATATAGTGAATTCTCGGCCATACAGGTACCGGTGAAATTTAGTTAGGTCAAAGATTAACGCCAGGGCCTCACGTTCGCACTGCGCGTATTTTTTTTTCTGCTTCCGAAAGTGTACGCGAAGCAAAAGCAATTGGCTTTTCTTCACCCTGAACCGTCTTGTGAAAGGTAACGACTCCTAAGCCACATGACGATGCATCGCAAAACATTGCGAGCGGTTTCTTGACGTCATAGAATGTGAGCACCTTGCTGCTTGTTAGCAAGTGCTTCGTATCTTTAAATGCTGTGCTGCACTCCTTTGTCCACGACCATTTCTTTTTCTTTTCTAAGTAGCCGATAAAGCGGCTGTGCTACTGTCGAAGCGTTCTTGAGAAACTTTCAGTAAAAATTCCACATTTCCAAGTACGCCTTAAGCTCTGTAACTGTAGTCGGCTCGGGGGCTTGTAAGATTGCGCTCTTCTTTGTGTCGGTAGGGTAAATGCCTTGCTCAGTCACTGTGTGACCCAAGTATGTAACCGATTTTTGGAAAAAGCGGCATTAATTTATCCATGTTAAGCGTGATGTTGTATTCACTGAGGCGTTGCAAGATACGTTCTAGTGTCTCCTGACAGTCGCCGATATCTGTCCCCGTGACGATAACGTCGTCAGTATATTTATTTATTTATTTCAAGTACCCTCATGGCCCTGCGGGCATTATTGAGGGGAGTGAAACAAGACATACAATAACACAGATAACAAGAAATGTAAGCACATCCATGGGTCACAGCATTACATATTGCATTATAGCATAACATTGCATACATAGCATTACATAGCTCACTGCACTGAGTTTTACAAATTTCAGCAATTGTGCACATCCATGGAAAGCCAAAAAAAACGAGAATAGAAATAATAATAATATTTGGGGTTTTACGTGCCAAAACCACTTTCTCATTATGAGGCACGCCGTAGTGGAGGACTCCGGAAATTTCGACCACCTGGAGTTCTTTAACGTGCACCTAAATCTAAGTACACGGGTGTTTTCGCATTTCGCCCCCATCGAAATGCGGCCGCCGTGGAGAATAGAAAACAAGAACTAACAACGCAAACTAGAAATCAGCAACACAGTGTTCGCGAGGGACCACGAAACGAAAGGCACGAATGTCATGAAGAAGAAATGCAGACACTTAACGTATTCTTAAAATGCTCGAGATCGTCCGCGAGTGCCACATCTGCTGGCAAGTGGTTCCACTCCGATGACGTAGTTGGAATGAAAGAAGTTAAGCGAGCGGTAGTGTGACAAAGTGGAACGCCCACTTTGCGTGGATGGTGAATGCGCGATGAAACATAGGCGGGTGAAAGGAGCAAAGCGTTTTTCAAATCAGGATTCGGATTGTAGATCTTGAAGAAAGACAGAGCCGTGAAATTTTCCTGCGCTATGAAAGTAATGGTAGTGTAGTAAGATTACTTATTATAAGGCACTAGGCACAGTGTAGTTGCACTGGCAGTAGACGAACGCTGAACGCCCGCACAACCGACACAAGAGCGCTTTCTTCGTCTTCCTCGTCACCACAATGGCCCCCGGGAGAGAAGAGGAGCCATCCTGGCGACTTACGGAGTAGGTAGGATGAGGGGGTCATAGTACGGCTTAAGTCGGTTGACATGAACCGTGTCACGCCCGCGATGCCTATGGTCGGGTGAAGGTGTCACAGGTTCTACAACGTAGGTGACAGCGGAGGTACGGTCTATGACGCGGTAGGGGCCATCATAGCGTGCAAGGAGTTTGGTCGAAAGGCCAGGGCTGTGAGGCGGGACCCACAACCAAACAAGGGAACCAGTCGGGAAAACTGGTGTAAGCGCGCCACTGTCACGCCGCAGCTTTTGACGACCTTGAGCAGCCGTCGTAAGGGTTCGCGCAAGCTGCCTACAGTCCTCGGCGTATTTGGCGGCTTCAGACACAGGCGTGCATTCGGAAGCGTCGGGTCGGTATGGGAGCATTGTGTCCATAGTACACGTGGGCTCTCGTCCATACAGCAGAAAAAAAGGCGAAAAGCCAGTGGTAGCTTGTGTGGCCGTATTATAGGCATACGTGGCGAACGGCAAAACAGTGTCCCAGTTACTGTGATCCGAGGCGACGTACATAGTCAACATGTCACCGAGTGTGTGGTTGAACCTCTCTGTCAAGCCGTTCGTTTGCGGGTGGTAGGCTGTAGACTTGCGGTGAACGATGCTGCATGCAGCGAGAAGGGCTTGGATGACATCGGACAAGAAGACACGTCCCCTGTCGCTGAGCAGTTCGCGTGGTGCGCCATGTCGAAGAACGAAGTTCCGCAAGATGAAGAACGCAACTTCGCGCGCAGAGGCCGCCGGGAGTGCGGCAGTCTCGGCGTAGCGTGTCAAGTGGTCGACACCTACAATTATCCATCGGTTACCCGAGGAGCTGCAGGGAAGTGGCCCATATAGGTCTATGCCGACGCATTCGAAGGGCCGAGCCGGGCAGGGCGGCGGCTGTAGCTCACCAGGAGGGCGCTGTGGAATTTTACGCTGTTGGCACGCCGTGCAAGCGCGTACGTACTGGCGCACGAAGTGATACATGCCGTGCCAGTAGAAACCCTGCCTTAGCCGAGTATACGTTTTCAGAACACCGGCGTGACCATTATGAGGAGCAGCATAAAAATAAGCGCATATGTCAGAACGCATGTGTCGTGGTATCACCAGGAGCCATTTGCGACCATCAGGCAAATAATTTCTGCGGTAAAGAACGTTGTCACGGACAATAAAGTTAGCGGCTTGGCGACGAAGTGTTCGAGAAGAGGGTGTGGCGGATGGGTCGTGGTCGTCCGGCATATCAGCGACGTTGAAGGCTGACGTGGATGCGAAGAGCGGAGACACTGAAGCCACATCACAAGGTAGCGGCGAGCGGGAAAGCGCATCGGCGTCAGAGTGCTTTCTGCCCGATCGGCAGACAACACGGATATCATATTCTTGTAAGCGGAGTGCCCATCGGCCTAGGCGACCTGACGGATCCTTCAACGAGGACAGCCAGCAAAGTGAATGGTGGTCGGTAACAATGTCAAAAGGGCGACCATATAGGTATGGACGAAATATGACGAGCGCCCAAATAATGGCCAATCACTCCTTTTCTGTTACTGAGTAGTTGTCTTCTGCCTTCTTTAAAGTGCGGCTCGCATATGCGACGACGTACTCGTCATAGCCGTCTTTCCGTTGTGCGAGGACTGTACCAAGTCCGATACCGCTGGCGCCCGTATGTACCTCTGTAGGCGCTGTGGGATCGCAGTGTCGAAGAATCGGTGGCGAAGTAAGTAGGCGACGTAGTTGCTGAAAGGCTTCGTCACAGGAAGTTGGCCACGCGGTGATGCCCTTGGTAGCGGTAAGCAAATTGGTCAGTGGTGCGATGATAGTCGCAAAATTGCGCACAAAACGCCGAAAGTAAGAGCAGAGCCCTATAAAGCTGCGGAGCGCCTTGAGAGTAGTGGGCGTCGGAAACTCTGCGACCGCGCGAAGCTTGGCTGAGTCAGGAAGCACACCGTCCTTCGATACAACGTAACCCAATATTGTTAACTTGCGAGCAGCAAAACGGCACTTTTTGATGTTAAGTTGGGGGCCAGCAGAGGTAAGGCAGGTTAGTATCTCACGCAACCGAACGAGGTGCGTCGGGAAATCTGGCGAAAACACCACGATATCATCAAGGTAGCACAGACATGTTTTCCACTTGTAGTTGCGAAGGATGGTGTCCATCATACGTTCGAAAGTTGCGGACGCGTTGCAGAGCCCGAATGGCATTACGGTAAATTCGCACAAGCCATCGGGCGTGATGAAAGCTGTCTTCTCACGGTCATCATCTGCCATCGGCACTTGCCAATAGCCAGAGCGAAGATCCAAAGATGAGAAGTCCTCCGCGCTTTGCAAGGAGTCGAGGGCGTCATCTTTACGAGTGATCTTATTGAGTCGACGGTAATCCACGCGTATTGACCCGTCCTTCTTGCGTACTAATACTACAGGAGACGCCCAAGGACTGTGGGAAGGGCGAATGACGCCACGGTGCAGCATGTCGTCGACCTGCTCGTTAATGATCTGTCGCTCGGCTGCCGACACGCGGTATGGTCGCTGGCGTAAAGGAGGATGGGAAGCAGTGTGTACGCAGTGAGTGACGGTTGCCGTACGCCCCAGAGATAGTTGGTCACAGTGAAACGACGAGCGAAAATTCTGAAGAAGCGCGAGGATTTGCTGGCGATATGGAGGCGGCAGATCGGCGTCTACGACAGATTCAAGAACGTCTGACGACGACGACGACGACGACGACGACAATGATGATGATGTGCACGGCACGGAAGAAATGAGGGCGTCGAGTTCATAACAGGCCGTGTCGTCGGAAACGTCGAGAATGTGAAGCGGGTCAAGGGGCTGAACACGACCGAGTGATTCACCGCGCAGTAACGTCACATGGTAGTGAGACGGGTTACACACAAGCATTGAGGATAATCCAGACACAGTGGTGAGGACGGCAAATGGGAGAGGTAGGGCCTTGCGACGTAGAAAAATCGGCAACGGTGTAAAAAGTACTGTAGCGTCTGGCGCGGTAGAGCAAGAGACGGGCACAAGCACACACACGTCGGGTGGTATGTCCGTATCGGACACAATAGTGAGCTTGGAGGGTTTTTGTTCAGAGGGGTCAGGCAGCGGGGCATCGGCAAGCGGGAAGAGCGCCACTTCGGCCCGGGCACAGTCGATGATGGCACGATGGTGAGACAAGAAGTCCCAGCCGAGAATAATGTCATGTGAACATGATGACAACACGAGAAATTCAACAACATAGACAATGCCGTCGATGACCACCCTTGCAGTACATTGAGCAAGCGGGGCTACATGCTGCGCAGTCGCCGTGCTTAGAAGCATACCAGCTAACGGCGTTGTGACCTCATGGAGGCTGCGACAAAACTTTTCGTCGATAACATAAACTGCAGCCCCAGTATCAATAAGCGCAATTGCGGTGGTTCCTTCGACCAAAACATCCAATAAATTGCGTGGCGACTGTGCAGGCCTTGTAGAAGTCGCGAAGCTTGCAGTTCGTGCCTGCGGAACTGCAGCAACTAGTTTCCCACGCTAGGTGACTGGCGGCGACGTAAGGGGGAAAGTGAGCGACGACGTGGTGATGGCGAACGATGGGTGCCGACAGGGCGTCGAGGAGGCGGCGAAAACTCGTGGTCGGGAAGCATCGCATGCCCGGTAGTATCGTGGGAATAGGCATATCCAGGCGGTGCGACAGTAGCGTTAGCAGGTGGCATGCGACGATGGCAGAAGCGCGCAACGTGGCCGGCGACACCGCAAGCGAAGCATATGGGTCGGTTGTCGCGTGTGCGCCAAGGGGTTTGAACTGGGCGTCGAGATGAAATGGGAGGCGACGCGGGAGGAGGTGCAGCTTGAAGTTGCATTGGCGCAGGAAATGAGAACGTCGGCGGCGCAGGTCGCGCGGCGACTTCTGCATAGGTCAGAGGTGCAGCCACGGGAGGGCAGGGTTGGGCGAAAGGTAAAGACCTACCAAGTTCCTCGCGAATGGCCCGCCTAATGGGAGCAGCCAGAGATTGTCAGGCTGGGGAGGTCCATCGTTGAGAGGCAGCATAGACAATTGGCGCGCCACCTCCTCACGAATGAAATCCTCAATCTCAACAGAGAGCGATGCTGCTGGCATGGTGTTTGAGCGAAGCGTTAGGCCGCGAGAGATTCGCCAGGTGCGAGTGCGCGGCGCGCAAGGATCCTTTGTCGATGCAGCTCATCGAAGCTCTGGCAAAGAGTGACGACAGCTGCGACAGAAGTAGGGTTCCGCGCCAGGAGCATTTGAAATGCGTCGTCCTCGATGCCCTTGAAGATGTGCTTCACCTTGTCCTCTTCAGTCATGGTGGAATCGACACGGACGCAAATATCAATGACATCCTCTATGTAACTAGTATAAGTCTCGCCGGGCTGTTGAGCGCGCTGGCGGAGGCGTTGTTCAGCACGGAATTTTCGCAAGGCTGGGCGACCGAAGACATCCGCGAATGCAGTTTTGAAAGCGGACCAGGTTTGCAGTTCCCGTTCGTGATTGTGGAACCAGAGGTTCGCAACGTCAGCAAGATAGAAGATGACGCTACGGAGCTTCGTCGGGTCATCCCACTTGTTGTGTTCACTGACGCGCTCGTAGGTAGAGAGCCAATCTTCTACGTCAGTCTCACCTGATCCGCTAAAAACAAGAGGTTCCCGCTGCCGTCGCACGGCGCCGCACATAACAGGAGTGGCAGATGCGCGAAGCGGATTGTTGGGAGCGTCGTTCAGAGTAGCGGCTGGAGCGATGTTAAAGTTCGGCTGCGAAGCTCCAGGGTGAGGTTGGGGAGTGCAGCACCTTCCACCAAATGTAAAAAGATTACTTATTATAAGGCACTAGGCAAAGTCTAGTCGCACTGGCAGTAGGCGAACGCTGATCGCGCGCACAGCCGACACAAGAGCGCCTTCCTCGTCTTCCTCTTCACCACAGTAGTGACAAAGTCTTTTTCATTAGTGTGACACTTGATGTGCGGTCATAGTTGTGGAGGATAAAACGAGCGGCACGGTTCTCAACAGCTTCCAACACAGATATAAGTGACTTAGCTTGAGGGTCCCATATCGACGCGGCGTATTCAAGCTTTGAACGAACCAGGGTTTTATAAAGAAGGAGTTTGACTGAAGTGGGCGCATTAGAAAAGTTTCTTTTGATGTAACCGAGCATGCGGTTCGCGTTTCCAGTAATGCAGGTGATATGCTGATTCCAGGATAAATTTGATGTCAGATGTACACCGAGGTATTTATACGAGGTAACCGGGGCTAACGGAGCATTGTTGATGCTGTAAGAGGCTGGTGACGAGACGCCTTGACGTGAAAAGCGCATGGATTTGCATTTTGATGTGTTTAAAACCATTTTCCATTCAGTACACCAGTCAGTAACGCAGTTAAGATCTGCTTGCAATAAGTGGACATCATTAGTGTTTTTAATTTCACGGTATAGTATGCAATCATCTGCAAATAGTTTGATAGAAGATTTTATGTTGTTAGGCAGACCATTAATGTACACAAGGAATAACAAGGGTCCGAGTACCGATCTTTGTGGTACCCCTGACCTAACCGGCATTGAAGATGATTGAAGACCATCAACGTGGAGAAACTTCGAGCGATTAGATAAAAAACAACGAAACCATGCTAGAACATTCGGGTCGATATGAAGATTAGCAAGCTTATACAACAGCAGACTATGGGATACTTTATCGAAAGCCCTGCAAAAATCTAAGAAGATGACGTCGACCTCTGAACCTCCGTCAAGAATGGAATAAATCTCGTTGCTAAAAGATAACTGTGTTTCACAGGAAAACTGCTTCCTGAAACCATGTTGTGTAGGCGTGAAAAACGAAAATGATTCAAGAAAACCAGATAACTGAGAAAAGATTATATGCTCCGTGACTTTACATGAAATGGAAGTTAATGATATGGGACGATAATTGAAGGGTGAATGCCTTTAGCCAGATTTATCGAGTGGAATCACTTTAGCCACTTTCCATTCGTGCGGTATATCTCCTGTTTCAAGCGATTGCTCACATATCTTCAGTAAAAAAAATTGCGGAGTACACTTTAGTATTTTTCGCGATTTTGGTAATAATGTTATCAGGCCCGCAAGAAGAGGATATTTTCAAATTGTTAATTATCTTGATAATTCCGTCAAACCAGAACCTGACAGGGTCCATTGGAAAGCTTATGTTACATGCATAGTCTCTAACGTTAGTAATGTCAGTTACGGTACTTGAAAAAGCTGCACTAAATGTCTCGTTAAGGATCTCAGCGACATCAGTGCTTGAAATAGGGTTTGACTGAGGGTCAACGAGAGATATAAGTGAATGCTCTCGTTTATTGGCACTACTCCAAAATTTTTTTGGATTGCTTGTTAAAAACGTTGGCAACGTCACATTGAAGTAGTAGTGCTTCGATTCCTTCAAAGACTTCTTGTAGCTGGTAACAGTTTTTTTCAGTGCTGACCAGTGCTCATGCTTTTCAGAAGACTTAGCTTTGCGGAAAAGCCTCCTTTTTTGTTTGCCAGACGTTTTAATGAGCGGTTGTACTATGGATAGTGGCAGTTAGTTAAAAGCTTTTTTCGAGGAATATACAAGTCGATCAATTCACAAAGCTTGTTTCTGAAAAGTTGCCAGTTGGTATTTACGGATCTTTCGTTGAAGTTAGCCAGAAATTCGTCAAGGAATTTTCAAGGGTTTTATTGATTGCAGTGTAATTTCCTTTAGCATAATCATATATTACTTTTATATTGTTATGCGACGTTAGAGCAGGGAAGTTCAACACGACATGTAATAAAAGATGATCGCATTATACCTGATAAATAGGTAATATTGGAAACAGCATTAGGGGCCGTTGTTAGCAACAAGTCTAATACATTGGATGTTGAAGATGTGACCCTCGTAGGCTGCGTTATTACTTGAGTTAAACAAAAGTCGGAACAAAGATTTACAAAATTAGACGATTCTGTCGAAGAGTTGATAGTGGTATACGAAGTGCTAGACCATTTATTATTAGGGAAATTAAAATCATCAAATTAAAAAACAGGAATATTCGGAAATCTGGCACACACAGCGCTCAGTGCGTCATTACGGTCGCTGCAAAAACCAATCCCAGAAGAGAGCGAACGGTGGCATGCACATGATATAATAGTCTACATGTGGGATGCCATGAAGTACCTGGCCCATCATTGCGTGAAAGATAGCGGGTGCACTTGCCACTCTGTAAGGAAGCCGCTGAAATTCGAACAAACCAAGACTAGTGTTTACTGTAAAAAATGGTTGTGACTTCGGAGTGAGTGGCGGCTGCTGGTACGCCGAAGAAATGTCTAATACACTGAACACCTTTCCTCCTACTAAGGCAGTGTACAAGTACTCGGGTATGGGTAGGGGGTAATGATCTGTTTTGAGAGAGGGGTTTCCTGTATTTTTGTAATCCACACATGACCGGACACTACCGTTTTCCTTCACAACTGTGACCAGTGGCGTAGCCCAGTCACTTCGCATTAGAGGACGCAGCATGCCCGTTTCCACATGCTCTCGCAGCTGCCGCTCAACTCTTTCCTGCGATGCAAACGGAACTGGTCTAGCACGGCAAAATACAGGAACTGTACCCGGTTTCATAACAATCTTTGCTTCAAAGTTTTGTATTGTGCCCAGCTTTTTAGAAAATACGGAAGGGTACTTCTGTTTTAGCGCCGCAACTCTGTCTTCAACTGAAGTCTGGCTGATTTCTAGCCAGTCAAGCTTCAAATGTTCTAGCTAATTTCGCCCCATTAGTAGAGCCGAGTTCCTCCCGTTGTGTTTTATAACAATCACTGGTAGATTCAAGCATTGATTGTCGTACTTAACAACCACATCACACTGCCCTTTTAGCTGTATTTGCTCCCCAGTATACGTGCGAAGCGACATTTTGCATGGTTCACATTTTACGTGTGGAAATTCAGACAGGTACACTTGCTCCGGCACACTTGTGACAGCTGCTCCCGTGTCAGTTTTCTTATATAGTGTACGCCCTTCACTTTCCACACTCACTTCATATGATGATTGGTTGGTGTTAATGACACGGTACAGTTCCTGCTCCGAGTTCTCATCAGAACACTCGAGCGCATGGCATCTTTTTGGCTTCACTCTAGCAATTAGGCACATGCTTTTCAACTGACCTACAGCCGAAAAGTTGCGAGAAATAAAGTTTTTGTACCAACATCCTTGCGACGAGTGTCCCCTGCCGTATCTTGAGCATTTTTCGTTCTTGCGGGCTTCAACATGCTTGGCATCAGCTGGCCTCCGATACTGGCGTGGTCGGCTTTTCACGACCAGTACGGGTGCCTCTGGTTCTCTTGACCGCAGTTGTTCAGTTGTTCGCGCCACTAGTTCTTTATCCAGGGTGATTTTGCAAGCGCCATCAAAGGTCAGCTCTGAGTCTCTTCGTTCCATATGCCAGCAACCAGCCTATCTCGGAGGGCGTCTTGCAAAAAGTCACCGTAGCCACACTTTCTGACTATATGTTTAAGGTCCACGATGAACCCTTCAACGCTTTCGCCCTCCTGTTGTACGCGCCGGTTGAACTTGCATCGTTCTGCTATTACGGAACTCCTGGGGCTGTAGTGTTCCTTCAGGAGGCCTTTGATTTCTGCGTACGACTTTTCTCCCGGGGCTGCCGGCACAACAAGACTTCTCAGTACTTCGTAAGCCTCTGGTCCTATGACTGTCAAAAAGACGGGAAGGCGCTTTGCGTCGACGATATCATTAGCCGTTAAGAAATATTCAAAACGCTGTCACTACGCCTCGAAGTTTTGCGTTTTCGGTTCGAACTCGCACATCTTTCCCAGTGGCGGCATTTCGACAGCAGTACATATATTCGTTACTCGTCGGTTTGGCTATTCCTGGCTTGGATATATATATATATATATATATATATATATATATATATATATATATATATATATATATTGCTATGTGACGTCACATGAATCATGGCAGCCCGCCCAGTACACATGCGGCATGACGTACTGCGCTACAACAGTAAGCAATGATCTAAAAGATTAAACAATACAGCAAGCTAACAGGACTACTGTCATTAGCGATCGCTAGTTACTAACGAGCTATGCTGAGTTCTCTCGGTTTTGCGCACAATTAATGTCATGAATATCGAATGAATGCCATAAAACCAGTGATTCAATAATGAAGCCTGGTAGGCACTAGTATGAGGAAGTCAGTTGCGATAACAAATCCTTTATTTAACCGGTACAATGGCAGAACTGATTCCTGCACGTCGTCATTGGTGTCGCATACACCATAATAAGTTAGCAGTTTATTGCTATTATATGGACACTCCAGACGCATTTCTACCGTCGTTGTCACAATCGGCGTGACGTTGCGCTAAAGTTCAAGCGCGAAAATACCGTTGCCGCGCACCGTATGCTGTAGGCGCGAGAGACAGCGCGCGAGGGTCAGCCGAGGATGGCGACTTCATCTCGAGCGCGCAAGGGGTGGGCTGGGGGAGGGGGCTCATACTCTAGCAACGGCTGCGTATAGGACGCGGTTTAGCGCGACCGCGCGAACCCTATCTTGAAAACGATCTCCGATGAATATTGGTGCGTAGGGCGTTCATAATAGCTTCGTGTGCGCGGTGCTCTCGCCGCTGAGTCCGTGTTTAAGAGAGAGGCAGACGAGAGTCTGTTCGCTTGCTTCTGACGCTCTTCCTCAAGCCAAGGTTTTGAGAGCGAGTGTCGAGCTCATCCGGTGAGATGTACTTCTGTTCGTCTGTGCGCTCGTGACACCATGCTTGTTAATTGAGTTATCGAGCGAATGTTTACGAGTTTATGCGCCCGATAACACTGCTATATATCGTTACCCCGTGTAGTTCTGTACCAATTTACGATTGTAATCGATGCTTCGCCTTTACGGCGAGAGTGTGACATTTTGGTTAGGAATGCTAATAACGGCGAGATCGACTATCGTACAGCATTACGTCATGCAAATCAAATGCAGTCTGAGATAGTGACTAAATCGTGATATCTAGTCTCATCCATGGCTGGGCGTTTTGAAGCGCTCTAGACCGAGCGGCGTCGCCTTTAGCTGGTTGAAAGAGGGTGCGCGCCTTGCGGTTCGGCCGATCCTTTCGATCCCACATCTTCGAGCCCTCTGAGGGGCTCCCAGCCCAGCTGTCGGGGAAGTCGTCAAGACTGAAGCCTTTGCCGCAACGTGATCAAAGCACAGCGTCCACCGTAAGCTAGGCAACCTAAACAAAAGCTCGCGGAAAACTTTCTGTGGCAATGAAGGGAAAGCTATGGAGGCAAAGCGCGCACAAGTGAGAACCCTTCCGAAAAGAATCTCGCTTTCAACCACGTTAGTCTAAGGCGGGGAGGAGAAAACAATAACACCTTATTAGCGCCATTTAAATAAGAGGAAACACACCAGTGAATCCAAATGTTTACTTATTTTGCGGCTTTACCTTTCCGCCTCTGGGCAAATGCGAAACCGTCGTACGAGGAAGTTACAACAATTCAGGGCCTGTTCCGGGCAACCAAAAGCCTTGTCAAACGCTTGCCGACTACTTGGCGCAGTAAAACATGTGCTCAGCCCCCGTAGTTTTCCCTTCATTGCCAGAGAAAGTTGTCCGTGAGCACTGCATGCTGGCGGTCCACCGGTTTTCCCGGCAGGGCCGGGTGCTTTGGATAGAAACAAACATCGGCAGTAGTCGCGTGGTTTATGCATCTGCCATTTCCTCCTCCGAGAGCGAGTCACACGTTCCAGATGGGCGCTTGTCTTCAGTTCGTGCAATGCCGTTTCTGCCCGACGCTGCTTCGGGGGATGGAGACGACCAGTCGAAGATACCATAAAAGTGGTAGGACTGAGGTACTAGTGGTTACGGATCACATTGTTTAGCATAACAATGGTAGCCATATTGGTATGAATCCAAAAGTCATTAAATAATTATTTCGTTACCGCTGCTGACCTATTACATCCTGTTATTAGTGATCACTAATGATACGCTCTAATTAGATGTTCTCCAGTTTTATACACTATAGGTAACGGATAACAAAAGTAATAGAAACGATGATTCAAGTATAATAATAAGGAGATGGCATATAGGACGGAGGCACTATTGATCACAAATCACTTTCCTTATTCTGACAATGGTAGCCTTGATTTGTGCACGTCGTGATTGGTATCAATTAAAAAGTGATTAATTGAGTATTTTGGTTGCAAATGTTATTAGATGATACAAGTCATTAGTGATCACTGGTGATAACTGTAGTTTGATATGCTGGTACTTTTGATAAGCATAGCGTCATAGACATCAAATGAAAAGTCATGATAACTTTAATTCAAATATTATACTAGGAGGTGGCAGGATTGAGACGCTATTGATCACGAATCACTTTGTTTAATATGACAGTGGTAGGCTTAACTTATTCATTGCCATTCCTAAAAATAATTTCATTCACGTTTTTTTTTCTATATATATGACACACAGGGCTGAAAAACTGGTGATTACTGGTGATTATGTTCGCGTCAGTGTCCTCGACTATTTGCAAATCTTAACTCTACAGATTTCAAATGAAAGGTATTTTAAAGGGTGATTCAACTGTGATAATAAGGAAGGGGTGAATCTCAGTCACAAGTGGTTACAGGTAACTTTTTGCTGTGATTTCCTTTTTTTGCCACGTCGCCACTACGTAGGATAAACGTGTCTATAAAACGCAGTTAGGTAAGCAATATGACAGACACCGAGAGTGACTCGTGATAGTGATTTTGCAAGTTTGGCGCTGTCAGGTTCATACAACCCATAACTTTCAAGAAGAATTACTGACCACGAAAATAACCATTGCTACTGTGGCAGCTATAAACGAACACTTTCACAAACTTTCGCTAGCCTCTGCATTCGAAGGTTCTTGCAGGACGTTCAGCTTGGATTAAATTTATTGGCGGTGTGAATAAATCGGCTGGCGTTTGGATCTAGTTGAGCGACAAAACCTGTAGTTGCATAATTGAAACCGTGTACCTCTGCAAAGTCCCCTTCTACAGTGCATCTGAATGTGCTTCGAAAAGTTGAGCAAAGGTTTGCCATTTTGTTTCAAGCCGCTGCTATTAAGGAGCTACTACTGCTAGATCTAATAGTACTACTGCTGCTGCCGCCTCCGCTGCTGCTGCTACTACTGCTACTAAGAGTGATTTTGACCTAGATGTGGCTAATGATAGTGATGATGATGACGTAGGAACCGCGCTCGTTTTTAGGGAGGCGGAAAACCTCGCGCCCTGACGCGGCAGACGCTTCAAGCAATGACGGAGCGGGGGCTACTTGGACGTTTCGATCGCCTACATCTTTATTTATCCCACACGCTTTATTTATGCCGTGTGAATTCTCAATGCAAGAGTCGTTAAAGTGAAAAGCTGCGTTATCCCCTTAGCCGCAGTTCTCTGGTGGTTGGTGGTGTATCTTACGCTTTTGTCACATTTTGTGAAGAGGAAGTGCTAGATAATGGGGTGATTTGGCATGACATGAGTTGCAAATATTGCTTAAACTTAAACTGTACTACTTCTCTAACTGTATCCTGAAAATCTTAAAGAATTTCAATGTGGTAGCTCTCGCCTTGGTTATCCTATGAGTATGTATGTTTCTGCTGTTGCTTCTTCGAAGGCAAGCGAAATCCAGTGGCGGTTCGTTGCAATGCGAGCGGTGTTGAATACGAAAGAGGTTGCCACGGAATGCTTAAAGGACAGTTGATTTTAAAGTGATAGCTGTGCACTATGACGTCGCCAAACTCGCCGTATTTTAATGTTTCGTTGTGAACGCTACTACAGCGATGGTTTACTTCAAATATAATATGGCGCGCAGACGCGCGATCGGCTTTAAAGCGAGTCGCGGCCCATAGACACGACAGGTCCATCAGCACGGGAGCCAGCAACACGGCTTTCAGGGCAACTCGCACAGCACTGGTGCGGGGCGCCACGCTCAGCAAATCTGCAGTTGTTGGGCGGCGATGAGTCTGAGCGTATATATTGCTGCAGTGCTCAGGCAGGACCGCAGGTGCTCGGGCTCTCCAAGCAGGCGTCGCTGCTGTCATGGTGGGACCGCACATTTGCCGAGCAAGCGGTACGCCGGCGTTGTATCCGCCAGGTTGACTTCTCTGTATCGAGTAGAACAATTGCATCACGGCGTGATGGCGCTGGCACAACGGGGTGTGGCTGGCACGTGGAAAAGAAAACACCCTGCCACAGCATATCGTGAGGCGCTATTCCTCAGTATACGTAAAGCCAAGCCCAGAGCCCGCTCTATTTCGCCGACAAAATCTGAGATTTAGTTTAAGTTAAATTTAAACATAGAGTAAATGTTAATCATGATAAGTAAGCCACATAGTGTCGGTTTGACCGTCGACCTGAATCAAATTGAGAGCCAAGCCACTTATTGAACGTTTAAAGAATTTTCTATAAACACGAATTGGATAAAGACACTAGAACACCTCAATCAATAAAAAGCGATGTTAGTTCTTTATTGATTTAGAGGCTCCTATGGGGCCGCGGCTTTTGTTACAGATGATTGGTAGAAGAGCAATGCAGTTACGGGAGTGCAACGTTTTTTCATTACAAATGTTTTGCCTCCTCCATTTTCACCAGATGAAGCATGAAACGACAGGGCGGCCGCGCAGGTTGCGGAAGCCACCAGTGTTGCGGAATGCGCACCCCCATTCCATGCCGGGGAATTGGAACTTGCCGCGATGCCATTCCATTCAATACCTCAGAGTGAAAAAGAAAACTTAGCCCATTCCCACTCCCGGAATGGCCGCGCAGTTCAATTCCGCCCCTGTAGTTCCTGAACGTAGGAAATAACTCTTGGCAGTTTTATCGAGTTACCGATGAGTGCGCCATAAAGATGATGTCATCTACGCGTCAAGAACTGCAAAATACGGAAAACACGTTCCCCAGTCGAAGGAATAGTAGCTTGGTGACGTGTCTCGTGCAGTACAACCACCCTACTAATACCCATCGGGGCAGTTCTACCGCTGCCTTTTGCATGGAAAGCATCTTCTAACGGCTTGCGATGTTTCAATGTTGTGAGTGAGGGCCAGTGTGTGTTAGTGGAGGTGAGTGCGAGTGTGAGTGCCAGTGAGCGTGAGAGAAAGTGAGAGCGAGTGTGAGTGAGGGCCAGTGAGTGTAAGTGGAGGTGAGTGCGAGTGTGAGTGCCAGTGAGCGTGAGCGGAAGTGAGAGCGAGTGTGAGTGAGGGCCAGTGAGTGTGAGTGGAGTTGAGTGTGAATGACTGCTAGTAGGCGTGAGCGGAAGTGAGAGCGAGTGAGAATGAGGGCCAGTGTGTATTAGTGGAGATGACTGCAAGTGTGAGTGCCAGTGAGCGTGAGTGGAAGTAAGTGTGAGCGAGGGTCAGTGAGTGTGAGTGGAGGTGAGTGCGAGTGTGAGTGCCAGTGAGCGTGAGCGGAAGTGAGAGCGAGTGTGAGTTAGGGCCAGAGAGTGTGAGTGGAGGTGAGTGCGAGTGTGAGTGCCTGCGAGCATGAGCAGAAGTGAGAGCGAGTGTGAGTGAGGGCCAGTGTGTGTGAGTGGAGGTGAGTGCGAGTGTGAGTGCAAGTGAGCGTGAGCGGAAGTGAGAGCGAGTGTGAGTGAAGGCCAGTGTGTGTTAGTGGAGGTGAGTTCAAGTGCTACCGAGTTTCAGTGAGAGTGGGTGGAGGTGAGTGCGATTGTGAGTGCCAGTGAGCGCGAGCGGAACTGATAGCGAGTGTCAGTGAGGGCCAGTGAGTGTGAGTGGAGTTGAGTGTGAATGAGTGCCAGTAAGCGTGAGCGGAAGTGAGAGCGAATGGGAATGAGGGCCAGTGTGTGTTAGTGGAGGTGAGTGGGAGTGTGAGTGCCAGTGAGCGTGAGTGGAAGTGAGTGTGAGTGGAGGTGAGTGGGAGTGTGAGTGCCAGTGAGCGTGAGCGGAAGTGAGAGCGAGTGTGAGTGAGGCACAGTGATTGTTACAGGAGGTGAGTGCGAGCGTGAGTGCCAGTGAGCGTGAGTGGAAGTGAGTGTGAGTGAGGGTCAGTGAGTTTGAGTGGAGGTGAGTGCGAGTGTGAGTGAGGACCAGTGTGTGTTAATGGAGGTGAGTGCGAGTGCGACTGAGTGACAGTGAGTGTGAGTGGAGGTGAGTTTAGAGTGTGAGTGCCAGTGAGCGTGAGCGGAAGTGAGAGCGAGTGAGGGTCAGTGAGTGTGAGCGGAGGTGAGTGCGAGTGTGAGTGCCAGTGAGCGTGAGCAGAAGTGAGAGCGAATGCGATTGAGTGTCAGTGAGTGTGTGTGGAAGTGAGTACGAGTGTGAGCGCCAGTGAGCGTGAGCGGAAGTGAGAGCGAGTGTGAGTTAGGGCCAGTGAGTGTGAGTCGAGGTGAGTGCGATAGTTAGTGCCAGTGAGCGCGAGCGGAAGGGAGAGCGAGTGTGAGTGAGGCCCAGTGAGTGTGAGTGGAGGTGAGTGCGATTGTGAGTGCCAGTGAGCGTGAGCGGAAGTGAGAGCGAGTGTGAGAGAGGGCCAGTGTGTGTGAGATGAGGTGAATGGGAGTGTGAGTGCCAGTGAGCGTGAGCGGAAGTCAGAGCGTGTGCGACTCAGTGCCAGTGAGTGTGAGTGGAGGTGAGGGCGAGTATGTGTGCCAGTAAGCGTGAGCGGAAGTGAGAACCAGCGTGAGTGAGGGCCAGTGTGACCAAGTGGAGGTGAGTGCGAGTGCCAGTGAGCGTGAGCGGAAGTCAGAACGTGTGCGACTCAGTGCCAGTGAGTTTGAGGGCAGCTGAGCGCGAGTGTGAGTGCCAGTGAGCGTGAGCGGAAGTGAGAACGAGTGTGAGCGAGGGCCAGCGTGTGTAAGTGGAGGTGAGTGCGAGTGTGAGTGCCAGTGAGCGTGAGCGGAAGTGAGAGCGAGTGTGAATGAGGGCCAGTGTGTGTTAGTGTGAGTGCCAGCGAGCGTGACTAGAAGTGAGTGTGACTGAGGGCCAGTGTGTGTTAGTGGAGGTGAGTGCGAGTGCGACTGAGTGCCAGCGAGTGTGAGTGGAGGTGAGTGCGAGTGTGAGTGCCAGTGAGCGTGAGCGGAAGTGAGAGCGAGTGTGTGTTAGGGCCAGTGAGTGTGAGTGGAGGTGTGTGCGAGTGTGAGCGCCAGTAAGCGTGAGCGGAAGTGAGAGCGAGTGTGAGTGAGGGCCAGTGTGTGTCAGTGGAGGTGAGTGCGAGTGCGAATGAGTGCCAGTGACCGTGAGCGGAGGTGAGAGCGAGTGTGAGTGAGGGCCAGTGGGTGTTAGTGGAGGTGAGTGCGAGTGCGACTGAGTGCCAGTTTGTGTGAGTGGAGGTGACTGCGAGTGTGAGTGCCAGTGAGCGTGAGCAGAAGTGAGAGCCAGTGTGAGTTAGGGCCATTGAGTGTGAGTGGGGTTGAGTGCGATTGTGAGTGCCAGTAAGCGTGAGAGGAAGTGAAAGGGAGTGTGAGTGTGGGCCAGTGAGCGTGAGTGGAGGTGAGTGCGAGTGTGAGTGCAAGTGAGCGTGAGCGGAAGTGAGAGCGAGTGGGAGTGAGGGCCAGTGTGTGTTAGTGGAGGTGAGTGCGAGTGCGACTGAGTGCGAGTGCGACTGAATGCCAGTGAGAATGGGCGGAGGTGAGTGCGATTGTGAGTGCCAGTGAGCGCGAGTGGAAGTGAGAGCGAGTGTGAGTGAGGGCCAGTGAGTGTGAGTGCCAGTGAGCGTGAGCGGAAGTGAGAGCGAGTGTGAGTGAGGGCCAGTGTGTGTTATTGGAGGTGAGTGCAGGTGCGACCGAGTGCCAGCGAGTGTGAGTGGAGGTGAGTGCGAGTGTGAGTGCCAGTGAGCGTGACCGCAAGTGAGAGCGAGTGTGAGTGAGGGCCAATGTGTGTTAGTGGAGGTGAGTGCGAGTGTGAGTGCCAGTGAGCGTGAGCGGAAGGGAGAGCGAGTGTGAGTCAGGGCCAGTGAGTGTGAGTGGAGGTGAGTGCGATTGTGAGTGCCAGTGAGCACGAGCAGAAATGAGAGCGAGTGTGAGTGAGGGCCAGTGAGTGTGAGTGGAGGTGAGTGCGAGTGCGACTGAGTGCCAGTGAGAGTGGGTGGAGGTGAGCGCGATTGTGAGTGCCAGTGAGCGCGAGCGGAAGCGAGAGTGAGTGAGGGCCAGTGAGTGTGAGTGGAGGTGAGTGTGAGTGCCAGTGAGCGTGAGAGGAAGTGAGTGCGAGTATGAGTGAGGACCAGTGTGTGTTAATGGAGGTGAGTGCGAGTGCGACTGAGTGACAGTGAGTGTGAGTGGAGGTGAGTTTAGAGTGCGAGTGCCAGTGAGCGTGAGCGGAAGTGAGAGCGAGTGAGGGTCAGTGAGTGTGAGCGCAGGTGAGTGCGAGTGTGAGTGCAAGTGAGCGTGAGCAGAAGTGAGAGCGAATGCGATTGAGTACCAGTGAGTGTGTGGAAGGGAGTACGAGTCTGAGCGCCAGTGAGCGCGAGCGGAAGTGAGAGCAAGTGTGAGTTAGGGCCAGTGAGTTTGAGTGGAGGTGTGTGCGAGTGTGAGCGCCAGTGAGCGTGAGCAGAAGTGAGAGCGAGTGTGGGTGAGGGATAGTGAGTGTGAGTGAAGTTGAGTGTGAATGAGTGCCAGTGAGCGTGAGCGGAATTGAGGGCGAGTGTGAACGAAGGCCAGTATTTGTTAGTGGAGGTGAGTGCGAGTGTGAGTGCCAGTGAGCGTGAGTGGAAGTGAGAGCGAGTGAGGGTCAGTGAGTGTGAGCGGAGGTGAGTGCCAGTGAGTGTGAGTGCCAGTGTGTGTTAGTGGATGTGAGTGCGAGCGAGACTGAGTGCCAGGGATTGTGAGTGCAGGTGAGTGCGAGTGTAAGTGCCAATGAGCGTGAGCGGAAGTGAGAGCGAGTGTGATTTAGGGCCACTGAGTGTGAGTGGAGGTGAGTTCGATTGTGAGTGCGAGTGAGCGCGAGCGGAAGTCAGAGCGAGTGTGAGTGAGGCCCAGTGAGTGTGAGTGGAGGTGAGTGCGAGTGTGAGTGCCAGTGAGCGTGAGCGGAAGCGAGAGCGAGTGTGAGTGAGGGCCAGTGTTTGTTAGTGGAGGTGAGTGCGAGTGCGAATGAGTGCCAGTGACCGTGAGCGGAGGTGAGAGCGAGTGTGAGTGAGGGCCAGTGGGTGTTAGTGGAGGTGAGTGCCTGTGCGACTGAGTGCCAGTGAGTGTGAGTGGAGGTGAGTGCGAGTGTGAGTGCCAGTGAGCGTGAGCAGAAGTGAGAGCCAGTGTGAGTTAGGGCCAGTGAGTGTGAGTGGGGGTGAGTGCGTTTGTGAGTGCCAGTGAGCGTGAGAGGAAGTGAAAGCGAATGTGAGTGTGGGCCAGTGAGCGTGAGTGGAGGTGAGTGCGAGTGTGAGTGCAAGTGAGCGTGAGCGGAAGTGAGAGCGAGTGGGAGGTAGGGCCAGTGTTTTAGTGGAGGTGAGTGTGAGTGGGACTGAGTGCGAGTGCGACTGAGTGCCAGTGAGAATGGGCGGAGGTGAGTGCGATTGTGAGTGCCAGTGAGCGCGAGTGGAAGTGAGAGCGAGTGTGAGTGAGGGCCAGTGAGTGTGAGTGGAGGCGAGTGTGAGTGCCAGTGAGCGTGAGCGGAAGTGAGAGCGAGTCCGAGTGACAGATAGTGAGTGTGAGTGGAGTTGAGTGTGAATGAGTGCCAGTGAGCCTGAGCGGAATTGAGAGCGAGTATGAATGAAGGCCAGTATATGTTAGTGGAGGAGATTGCGAGTGTGAGTGCCAGTGAGCGTGAGTGGAAGTGAGAGCGAGTGAGGGTCAGTGAATGTGAGCGGAGGTGAGTGCCAGTGAGTGTGAGTGCCCGTGTGTGTTAGTGGATGTGAGTGCGAGCGAGACTGAGTGCCAGGGATTGTGAGTGGAGGTGAGTGCGAGTGTAAGTGCCAATGAGCGTGAGCGGAAGTGAGAGCGAGTGTGATTTAGGGCCACTGAGTGTGAGTGGAGGTGAGTGTGATTGTGAGTGCGAGTGAGCGCGAGCGGAAGTCAGAGCGAGTGTGAGTGAGGCCCAGTGAGTGTGAGTGGAGGTGAGTGCGAGTGTGAGTGAGGGCCAGTGTGTGTTAGTGGAGGTGAGTGCGAGTGCAAATGAGTGCTAGTGACCGTGAGCGGAGGTGAGAGCGAGTGTGAGTGAGGGCCAGTGGGTGTTAGTGGAGGAGAGTGCGAGTGGGACTGAGTGCCAGTGAGTGTGAGTGGAGGTGAGTGCGAGTGTGAGTGCCAGTGAGCTTGAGCAGAAGTGAGAGCCAGTGTGAGTTAGGGCCAGTGAGTGTGAGTGGGGGTGAGTGCGAGTGTGAGTGCCAGTGAGCGTGAGTGCAAGTGAGAGCGAGTGTGAGTGAGGGCCAGTGAGTGTGAGTGGAGTCGAGTGTTGAGTGTGAATTAGTGCCAGTAAGCGGGAGCGGAAGTGAGAGCGAGTGTGATTGAGGGCCAGTGTGTGTTAGTGTGAGTGCCAGCGAGCGTGACTAGAAGTGAGCGTGACTGAGGGCCAGTGTGTGTTAGTGGAGGTGAGTGCGAGTGCGACTGAGTGCCAGCGAGTGTGAGTGGAGGTGAGTGCGAGTGTGAGTGCCAGTGAGCGTGAGCGGAAGTGAGAACGAGTGTGTGTTGGGGCCAGTGAGTGTGAGTGGAGGTGTGTGCGAGTGTGAGCGCCAGTGAGCGTGAGCGGAAGTGAGAGCGAGTGTGAGTGAGGGATAGTGAGTGTGAGTGGAGTTGAGTGTGAATGAGTGCCAGTGAGCCTGAGCGGAATTGAGAGCTAGTGTGAATGAAGGCCAGTATGTGTTAGTGGAGGTGAGTGCGAGTGTGAGTACCAGTGAGCGTGAGTGGAAGTGAGAGCGAGTGAGGGTCAGTGAGTGTGAGCGGAGGTGAGTGCCAGTGAGTGTGAGTGCCAGTTTGTGTTAGTGGATGTGAGTGCGAGCGAGACTGAGTGCCAGGGACTGTGAGTGGGGGTGAGTGCGAGTGTAAGTGCCAATGAGCGTGAGCGGAAGTGAGAGCGAGTGTGATTTAGGGCCACTGAGTGTGAGTGGAGGTGAGTGCGAGTGAGCGCGAGCGGAAGTCAGAGCGAGCGTGAGTGAGGCCCAGTGAGTGTGAGTGGAGGTGAGTGCGATTGTGAGTGCCAGTGAGCGTGAGCGGAAGTGAGAGCGAGTGTGAGTGAGGGCCAGTGTGTGTTAGTGGAGGTGAGTGCGAGTGCGAATGAGTGCCAGTGACCGTGAGCGGAGGTGAGAGCGAGTGTGAGTGAGGGCCAGTGGGTGTTAGTGGAGGTGAGTGCGAGTGGGACTGAGTGCCAGTGAGTGTGAGTGGAGGTGAGTGCGAGTGTGAGTGCCAGTGAGCGTGAGCAGAAGTGAGAGCCAGTGTGAGTTAGGGCAAGTGAGTGCGAGTGGGGGTGAGTGCGATTGTGAGTGCCAGTGAGCGTGAGAGGAAGTGAAAGCGAGTGTGAGTGTGGGCCAGTGAGCGTGAGTGGAGGTGAGTGCGAGTGTGAGTGCAAGTGAGCGTGAGCGCAAGTGAGAGCGAGTGGGAGTGAGGGCCAGTGTGTGTTAGTGGAGGTGAGTGCTAGTGCGACTGAGTGCGAGTGCGACTGAGCGCCAGTGAGAATGGGCGGAGGTGAGTGCGATTGTGAGTGCCAGTGGGCGCGAGTGGAAGATAGAGCGAGTGTGAGTGAGGGCCAGTGAGTGTGAGTGGAGGGGAGTGTGAGTGCCTGTGAGCGTGAGGGGAACTGAGAGCGAGCGTGAGTGAGGGCCAGTGTGTGTTAGTGGAGGTGAGTGCAGGTGCGACCGAGTGCCAGTGAGTGTGAGTGGAGGTGAGTTCGAGTGTGAGTGCCAGTGAGCGTGACCGCAAGTGAGAGCGAGTGTGAGTGAGGGCCAATGTGTGTTAGTAGAGGTGAGTGCGAGTGTGAGTGCCAGTGAGCGTGAGTGCAAGTGAGAGCGAGTGTGAGTGAGGGCCGGTGAGTGTGACTGGAGTTGAGTGTTGAGTGTGAATTAGTGCCAGTAAGCGTGAGCGGAAGTGAGAGCGAGTGTGAATGAGGGCCAGTGTGTGTTAGTGTGAGTGCCAGCGAGCGTGACTAGAAGTGAGTGTGACTGAGGGCCAGTGTGTGTTAGTGGAGGTGAGTGCGAGTGTGAGTGCCAGTGAGCGTGAGTGCAAGTGAGTGTGAGTGAGGACCAGTGTGTGTTAATGGAGGTGAGTGCGAGTGCGACTGAGTGCCAGTGAGTGTGAGTCGAGGTGAGTGCGATTGTTAGTGCCAGTGAGCGCTAGCGGAAGTGAGAGCGAGTGTGAGTGAGGGCCAGTGTGTGTTAGTGGAGGTGAGTGCAGGTGCGACCGAGTGCCAGTGAGTGTGAGTGTAGGTGAGTGCGAGTGTGAGTGCCAGTGAGCGTGACCGCAAGTGAGAGCGAGTGAGGGCCAATGTGTGTTAGTGGAGGTGAGTGCGAGTGCGACTGAGTGCCATGGAGGGTGAGTGGAGGTGAGTGCGAGAGGGAATGCCAGTGAGCGTGGGAGGAAGTGAGAGCGAGTGTGAGTGAGGGTTAGTGAGTGGTAGTGGAGGTGTGTTCGAGTGTGAGTGCCAGTGAGCGTGAGTGGAAGTGAGTGTGAGTGAGGGTCAGTGAGTGTGAGTGGAGGTGAGTGCGAGTGTGAGTGCCACTGAGCGGAAGTGAGAGCAAGTATGAGTGAGGACCAGTGTGTGTTAATGGAGGTGAGTGCGAGTGCGACTGAGTGCCAGTGAGTGTGAGTCGAGGTGAGTGCGATTGTTAGGGCCAGTGAGCGCGAGCGGAAGTGAGAGCGAGTTTGAGTGAGGCCCAGTGAGTGTGAGTGGAGGTGAGTGCGATTGTGAGTGCCAGTGAGTGTGAGCGGAAGTGAGAGCGAGTGTGAGAGAGGGCCAGTGTGTGTGAGATGAGGTGAATGCGAGTGTGAGTGCCAGTGAGCGTGAGCGGAAGTCAGAGCGTGTGCGACTCAGTGCCAGTGAGTGTGAGTGGAGGTGAGGGCGAGTGTGTGTGCCAGTAAGCGTGAGCGGAAGGGAGAACGAGTGTGAGTGAGGGCCAGTGTGTCTAAGCTGAGGTGATTGCGAATGCCAGTGAGCGTGAGCGGAAGTCAGAGCGTGTGCGACTCAGTGCCAGTGAGTTTGAGAGCAGCTGAGCGCGAGTGTGAGTGCCAGTGAGCGTGAGCGGAAGTGAGAACGAGTGTGAGCGAGGGCCAGCGTGTGTAAGTGGAGGTGAGTGCGAGTGTGATTGCCAGTGAGCGTGAGTGGAAGTGAGAGCGAGTGTGAATGAGGGCCAGTGAGTGTGAGTGGAGTTGAGTGTTGAGTGTGAATTAGTGCCAGTAAGCGTGAGCGGAAGTGAGAGCGATTGTGAATGAGGACCAGTGTGTGTTAGTGTGAGTGCCAGCGAGCGTGACTAGAAGTGAGTGTGACTGAGGGCCAGTGTGTGTTAGTGGAGGTGAGTGCGAGTGCGACTGAGTGCCAGCGAGTGTGGGTGGAGGTGAGTGCGAGTGTGAGTGCCAGTGAGCGTGAGCGGAAGTGAGAGCGAGTCTGAGTGAGGGATAGTGAGTGCGAGTGGAGTTGAGTCGTAATGAGTGCCAGTGAGCCTGAGCGGAATTGAGAGCGAGTGTGAATGAAGGCCAGTATATGTTAGTGGAGGTGATTGCGAGTGTGAGTGCCAGTGAGCGTGAGTGGAAGTGAGAGCGAGTGAGGGTCAGTGAGTGTGAGCGGAGGTGAGTGCCAGTGAGTGTGAGTGCCAGTGTATGTTAGTGGATGTGAGTGCGAGCGAGACTGAGTGCCAGGGATTGTGAGTGGAGGTGAGTGCGAGTGTAAGTGCCAATGAGCGTGAGCGGAAGTGAGAGCGAGTGTGATTTAGGGCCACTGAGTGTGAGTGGAGGTGAGTGCGATTGTGAGTGCGAGTGAGCGCGAGCGGAAGTCAGAGCGAGTGTGAGTGAGGCCCAGTGAGTGTGAGCGGAGGTGAGTGCGAGTGTGAGTGCCAGTGAGCGTGAGCGGAAGTGAGAGCGTGTGTGAGTGAGGGCCAGTGTGTGTTAGTGGAGGTGAGTGCGAGTGCGAATGAGTGCCAGTGACCGTGAGCGGAGGTGAGAGCGAGTGTGAGTGAGGGCCAGTGGGTGTTAGTGGAGGTGAGTGCGAGTGGGACTGAGTGCCAGTGAGTGTGAGTGGAGGTGAGTGCGAGTGTGAGTGCCAGTGAGCGTGAGCGGAAGTGAGAGCGTGTGTGAGTGAGGGCCAGTGTGTGTTAGTGGAGGTGAGTGCGAGTGCGAATGAGTGCCAGTGACCGTGAGCGGAGGTGAGAGCGAGTGTGAGTGAGGGCCAGTGGGTGTTAGTGGAGGTGAATCCATTTTTATGAATCTGTATTTAATTTTACTCCCCGTAATTTTAAATCATTCTCTATGTAGGGAATTTTCTTGTAAGTTAGGGTGGCAATTCCTCTGCCCGGTTCCTTGCCTTTGCAGACCGAGTTAAAGCCGGACAGCCCGATCTCCTCCGCTAGACTTTCCTGCAGCATTAATAATTTCGGCCTATTTTCAGCCATTTGGATTATCTCTGCTAGTGGCACTCAATTGGTAGTGCATGCTTGGTAGCTCAATTGGTAGAGCATCGCACGTTAATAGCGAAGGTTGTGGGATCGTTCCCCACCTGCGGCAAATTGTTCCTTCATCTCCTTTTATTTCCATGAATTTACCGTTTCTTTATTTCATTTATTCAGCACAAGTAATTTCCCCTGTGTTGTCCTTGATGTCAGTGTTTCTTGACTTGTTATGATATGACTAATAAAAATCGGGCCCATTGGTTAGCCCCCCTTTCTTGTCGTTCATTACATAACGAGGGTCTCGAATCCGGCAACATTGATGCCTTCAGGTAGCATGTGTGGGTTCATTGACCACTTGCCTTCTCCCAAAATGATCACATTCTTGTAACACCTGCGGCAGAAACGATGTTCCGCGTCCGCCGCCAAGGTCTGTGAGTGGTGGCGCAAGTTTCTTTTCATCCACTTTCATTTCCAATAATTTACCGTTTCTTTATTTCATTTATTGAACACAAGTAACTTCCTCTGTGTTGTCCATGGTGTCTGTCTTTTTTGACTTGTTATGATATGACTAATGAAAATCGCGCCTCGCAGTTAACCCTCCTTTCTTCTCGTTCAGTGTTGTCTGGCGTAACATTAACAAACACTAAAAAATAAAAAAACTCTAGATATGTTAACAACTTTTGTCTCAATGACGCGTGAATACAGGTCTCTGTCTTGCTTAGCTAAGTATAGGTTGCTTAAAACAGGTGCTAAGCACGATCTTATACAGAGCCCTTGTTTTGGAAGGTACGGAATGTTACTTCCTTGCACAAATGTTGACTTTATATACAAGTTTAAAAGTGATGAAAAATCTTCAACGGTTGTGTCCGCGTTAGTACTAAATCTTACGGTCCCAAATTCATCTATACATGACTGTACACAGCAATTCATTTTGCGGCAAATAATAATACAGGTCCTTCACATCTACTGGAAAGGCCTTTAGTCCCGCGTTACAGTTGTCCTCTAGAAAGACTAATACTGCCTCGGAATTTTTCGTGATGAACGGATCTTTTATGTCGAGTAGGCTGAGCTTGTGTAATAGATAGACTGCAATAGACTTCTGCCATGTGCGTTTATACGATGCTATTACCCTGAACGGGATACCTTCATTGTGCGTTTCCGCGCTAAAATACATTGATATTATTATTCTTGCTTTTTTCTATTTCTTTCAATAATTTATTTAGGTTCATATCCGGGCACATCGCGACGTCTCTACTCTTAAATTCTGCCAGTTAAATTTCATTGTTTTCATTCAACACAGCTGTTATTGCTTCATTAGCTTTTTTGTTGTAGCCACCATGTGAAAATATAAATAATAACCACTTTTGGAAGTTAGCGCTGTGTGTGTCTTCTTTTGTCCTGTCTTTTAATCGCGCTACCGTACATCTATCAATATGCGTTACCAAGAAGCCCACATTCCACCTTTCAAAACGCAAGATCAGCGTGTTTCCAAGGCCAACGACAGGGAGACCAATCATCATGCAGAAAAACGGGCGTGAAACAGGTTCCCGCTGAATAGGCGCGCAAGGGGGGGTGGGGAGGAGGAGGCGAGGAGATCGCGCGACCGCGGTAGAGTAGCAACAGTAGCGGTACTTTAACATTATCAAGGGCCTTTAGGGTAAATGATCGGATAGTTTTATTGGGCTGTTCAAACAACGTCTGTTGGTCACCGCTTAATGGTCTTGTCGCTGGCTACGTAATATTGACGTCAGGAATTCGGGATAAAATCGCACTGTATTAGTGGTCGGGTATACGGGCCCGGTAAATTTTTCTTCATTTGATTTTTTTTTTGCGTGACACAGAGGTACAACTTTACCCATTGATTCTTCTTTTTCAAGTGTTCTTTTCATGGCAAAATACTTTCAACTGCACGGAAATGACAGATGTACCTTTCATATCTTTCGCAAATGCTTCTGCGTTGCTTTTAATACGTATGTTACAAAGGATAAGTTCCGACATCGTAGTATTACTAAGAAACCTCTTGGTACGCGCACATTGCACTCCATGGCTATATCCCACTAGCCTATGATCAATGAACAATGAACTCTAGCTCAAGCTCGAGCATGCGTTCAGAAAATCACTGTATAATCATTCCTTGAAAGTGCTGCATACGCACCCATAAAAGCTTTCTTGTCTGCAGCTAAAGCTCATTTGTCTTCTAGCCGGAGGTTACCAAGAGGTTTAGCTGCTAACAAAGATAGTAGTCATTGGTTATTTCAACATGTGCTCTATGCAGCCTCTACGGGCTACGGATACACGGTATGCACCATTGGTCGTGCGGGATATGACGCCACCATGATACCAATCAACGAGGAACTTTGCGAGATTGTCATCTATACCCACATATATGTCGACCTCAACGATTCAACATCAATATCCACTACAGGAAGGGTGTCCTACCTCACGTTTCAGAAGGTAGGGCTTCATGACTTGGTTCATCAACGCCTTCTAAATGCCTAAGCTTTATTTGGAAAGTATCCCAGCAAAAGTGTGTCTGCCGCGCGAAGTTTTGTTTGTCACTTGTATCTGCTCCAAAATGAGTAATTTATGATGTTAGGACATTTAATCATTAGAATAGTGAAACTGTATTGATTGCGTAGCATTATAAGCGGTAACAGCCAATTGAATGCCCCCAAAAATAAAATTTGGAGAGGTTACAAATATGATTAGATTTACGCATTTACGTAGGGATACATGTCGCTCCATGAAAAATACATGGGGAAGCCTATAGCAGCAGTGAGGCAACTAATATTTTGGGGTGGGCCAAAAATTTCGAGGTTGGCCAACTTGAAGTTTCGGTGTGGGCCAACTGAAATTTTCGAGCGGGACAACTGTTATTTGGCAGTGTGCTTACGCATACTTGGACAACTCCAGTGGGGTTTTTGGCAGCCTTTGTTTGTTGTTGCTGAATGAGAACATCTCCGATAGAAGTTTGCCGGCTGTGTTAGGGTGGAGGAAGAAACCTGAAAAGCCGACTACAAACTGAAATGTCGGCCCTGTAGGAAATAAATAAGACTAAAAGTTATGTGAAAATGCTAAAGGGAAGGCTGAGCCAGTATTAGGGATGCGTGCCAATTCTCGGTATATATTTACTGAGACGTGATAATTCTCGAGGTAGAATACGTGAAAGTTCGTTTACGCACGTTGGTACCGCAATCACGTATGCGGCATGACTCAACCACTTGACCTACTTGGTTGTTCAAAAAGTCTCGGTTTTATGTGTCATAAGCATGATATGACTATGAGATGACATTCTGGCGAAGTACACCGAAAGTAGCGTCGCACACATTGCGCTGCCTAGCAACATTATTAATTTATTGCTTCTCTCTTTGAGCTTTATTAAAGAGAAAATGTGACATCCACCCAAACGTAGCTAAGAGCTACAAGTGCTCTCCTTGAGTTTTATTACATTCGTAGAAAATAACAAAGGGAAAAGCAGGGAACAACACGCCGCCGGCCTTTTATCATAGATACGTATTGTGCAGCAGCTGCGATGAGTGCTGACGCACAGGTCTCCTTTCTTGTGAATAAAAAAGGATCATTTTTTCTGGGAACTCTGCTCTGTGTGTTTTCCGACAATCTTCCATGTTTGCGAATCTGGCCGACACTTCCAGTAGCAGCAATGCAGGACGCGATTGATGCCGTTTATGCAGCGACCTGTTTGGTCCACCGCCCACAGGACAGCGAAATCCAAGTCTTACTGTGAAATATTTCCTTGCGTCTAGCATGTCTTGGGGGTTTCTCTCTTTCTTTTATTACCCGTTCTGCATTAACCTCCCAAACCGGGCGCTGCTTGAATGAACGCGCAGGAGAGCATGCATTGTCGATTAGGAAAAGAGAAGGAGCACACTTGCCCACTCATTGCATTGCATCTGAATGATGTAAAGCACTGTTCAATAAAATTAAGATCCTAGGCAGAAGCAAGAATAAAATAGCCCGTGAGCTTCTAGAAGCTTTTCACATCAAAGAAAAGGACGAAGGAGTTTCAGCTTCGCATTTACTTCAGTTAATTGTTGTCTATTTATTATGCAATCTTCGTTATCTTTGGTCCTTTCTACGTCACTAGTGTTGACCTTGTTGTATTCGCATTTTACAGGTACTATCGCACTTTTTCATTCCCTCTCTTATTGCCTAAACTTCGGTTACTGCTATGACATGTGCCGTCTTCATTTTTTGATCCCTCAATGTTTGTGCGCACAAGAAATTAGTTCGGTCGTTTTCCCGCATGTTTATTCAGTAGAAACTGTGTTACGGTTAGTCTGCAGAATTCTGTTATGTTATCTGCACAAGTGTGAGCGACCATGGGGACATGTGCCAGGGATCCTGCTTGAAATAGCCTATACTCCGAATTCATTAAAAAAACAGTTGGCAGTCTGCTCTCGTGGTGCGTTGTGTGTTTCTCTCGTGGACCTCGTTTTTCGCGCAGTTTTATCCTACCTTCAAGTATGAACCAACTAGCCCTCAAGAGCGTCCGGCTGAAATATAGAAACCGACGCGCCTGACCCGCAGATCACATGATCGCAGACTGTTCGCAAAATAAATGTTAGTTTCGACATTCACAGATTCGCTAATATGTTCTTTACCGTCACTGAAAATCAACATCCGGTGGAGGTGCTTTGCCTTCATGTACCGGACGCCCCCACAAAGCCGTGACCCAAGCCCGAACAGGTAGCCGGTAGGTAGCCGCAGGCTGCAAGGGCTGCTCCCGTCGCACGGGCTTTTAGCAGAAACGACCACGAAGATTGTCACCAAGTCAACCCCAATGGCAGCAGCAGCGTCCCCCATCGTGCTACAACAGCCCAGGGAACCACCGACCTTCCATGGATCATCAACTGAAGACTCACAAACCTGGTGGAGACTTACGAAAGAATCACCACATTCAGCAGCTGGAACTCGATGACAAGCTGCGTCGTGTATACTTCGCCTGAGAAGACACTGCCAGAATGTGGTTTGACAACCGAGGATCGACCATGACAACATGGGACCTAATCCGCAATGGCTTCTTGCAGACTTTTACGAGTGTCGTGCGCAAGGATAAAGCCGAAGCTCTGCTGGAAGCACAAGTGTAACTTCTCTCCAAAAAATTAAATTATGGGGTTTTATGGGCCAAAACCACTTTCTCATTATGAGGCACGCCGTAGTGGAGGATTCCGGAAATTTTGATCACCTGGGGTTCTTTAACGTGCACCTAAATCTAAGCACACCGGTGTTTTCGCAATTCGCCCCCATCGAAATGCGGCCGCCGTGGCCGGGATTCGATCCCGCGACCTCGCGCTCAGCAGCCCAACACCATAGCCACTGAGCAACCGCGGCGGGTCAACTTCCCAACGAGAGCATCGCAATCTTCACAGAGTAGGTGACTCGCTTGTTCAGACACGCCGACCTCGACATGCCAGAAGAGAAAAGAATTCGGTTCCTAATGAAGGGTACGTGTCAAGAAAGAGCTGTTGCCCGGCTTGATGCGCAACGTGCTCAAGACAGTTGCTGAATTTGCTTCCGAGGCTACAACCACCGAGCAAACACTCGAACTTAGGAACAGGTAGTTCAACCCGCTTTTTAGCACTGTATATGCTTATTTTGTCCTCCTAACCTCACTGAGCTACATTATATCCCTTTTACTGCCCCCTAATTCCTCCAATAGCACTGCTAAGCTCGCCTCAATAAGTAACGTTCTAGCGTTAAACTTTGCCAGGTTCAGATTCCAATGGCGGCCTGCGCGGGCACAGAGATTCTTAGCACCCTGTGCTGCGTCACAGGTCTGACCACCACGGTGACTATTTGCTACGCAGCTGCTGGGGACTGAAGGCGGGTTTTCATTGTTGTAATCATATAGGAGGTTGTGGCCAAGTACTGCACCAGGGTGGACAATCCTACTCTGGTGAGGGAGTGCATTACCGGTTCTGGTGACCAGGGTAAGGCTGCACTCCAGGCCTGTTTATATAATTTTATCAACACGCGGAATTTTCTGAATCCGGTGAGAAATTCCGCGGCACCGGGATTAGAACCACGGACCTCTTGCACGCGAGGCGGGTGTTCTACCTCTACGCCACCGTTGCGGTATTGTGTTTGTATATATATATATATATATATATATATATATATATATATATATATATATATATATATATATATATATATATAGATATATTATATATGTATATATATAGTTACGTGTGGAAAGACACAGGCGAAAGATGCTATTTACACGCTATTTACAGTGGAGCCAGGCAGCCAGGCTGACACTTATTCGTGCCAAGGGCACCGACCAACTTCTTCGTCGTTCTCGCGGCGGATCGTCTCTTGAGCATCGCTCGATGATATCGTAATATTACCCCCCGGCGGCAAAAGCACCGTCACGGTGCTGTTAAATATCCAATGTACACGTGGAGTTGTAGGGCTTGAGTCGGGCGACGTGGACAATGTCACTGGTTATCACAGCGGAGGACGTAGTGGGCGTGGCTAGAATGATTTCATAGGTGACATCGGTCACATTGCGGAGCACGCGATATGGGCCTGTGTAACAGGAAAGCAGTTTTTCACATATCCGACTTTACGCGATGGTGACCAAAGCAACCCGAGGGCGCCGGGAACAAAATGGACATCACGGTGACGGAGGTCGTAGCGTTGTTTCTGCTTCTCTTGAGACACTTGTAGACGAGCGCGCGCAAGTTGGCGAGCATGGTCAGCATGGGCGATTGCATCAAGGGCATAATCGCTAGTTGAAGCTGTGGCGGACGGAAGCACAGTGTCCAGTGGTAGCGTCGGTTCGCGGCTATACAAGAGGTAAAACGGGGAAAAGCCAGCAGTTTCGAGACGAGAAGAGTTGTATACAAAGGTAATGTAGGGTAGAGCCAGGTCCCAGTCACGGTGGTCGTCTGAAACGTATTTGGATAGCATGTCTGTAAGGGTGTCTGTAAACGCTCTGTGTCTGTAAACCTCAGTGAGGCCGTTCGTTTGGCGGTGGTAGGAGGTGGTAAATTTATGCTGTATTGAGCAGGCACGCATGATGTCGTCAATGACTTTGGCCAAGAAGGTGCGGCCGCGGTCTGTAAGCAGTTCACGTGGAACACCATGCATCAAAATGATATCATGTAGGAGGAAGTCCGCAACATCAGTTGCGCAACTGGTCGGAAGAGCACGGGTTACGGTGTAGCGGTCGCGTAGTCCGCCGCGACTGCAAGCCACTTGTTTCCTGATGTGGATTGCGGAAATAGGCCGAGAAGGTGCAAGCCGACACGATGGAAAGGCTCGGCAGGGATGTCGAGCGGCTGCAGGTAACTAGCGGGGAGCTGGGAAGGCTTCTTGCGTCGTTGGCAAAGTTCACAAGCGGCGACGTAACGTCGTATGGAACGGGCAAGGCCCGGCCAGAAAAAACGGAGACGTACACGGTCATAGGTTCGAGATACGCCGAGGTGTCCTGCCGTTGGTGCGCCGTGAAGCTCTTCTAGAACGGTGGAGCCGAGGTGCTTAGGTATTACAAGCAGGAACTCAGAGCCGTCCGGATGAATGTTACGACGACAAGGTACCGTCGCGGAGGATGAAGAGGCGTAGAGCAGCATCAGCCGGAGAGTGTTCAAAACGGTCGATGTGTGCTCTGATGTAGGCGTCACGGCGTTGCTCGTCGGCGAAATGAACCAGCTGGGATAAAGAGAATACGCAAGAAGCACTGACAATATTGGAGGAGTCAGAGTCGTCAACAGGGTAACGCGACAAACTGCCAGCGTCTTGGTGCAGGCGGCCAGACTTGTACACCACGGAATGTGAAAATTCCTGTAGCCTCAAAGTCTATCGACCAATCCGGCCTGTAGGATCTTTTAGCGATGAGAGCCAGCAGAGAGCATGATGGTCAGTGACGACTGAAAAAGGGCGACCGTAAAGGTGAGGACGGAACTTCGCAACCCCCAAGACAACAGCAAGGCATTCGCGTTCCGTAATGGAATGGTTGCGCTCCGATGGTGCTAGGAGGCGGCTCGCATAAGCAATAACGCGATCCTTACCACGCTGACGCTGGACTAAAACGGCACCTACGCCATGACCGCTGGCGCCTGTACGTAATTCTGTAGGGGCATCAGGGTTGAAGTGGGCGAGAATAGGTGGTGAGGTTAGAAGAGTGACAAGACGAGAGAAGGCGGCGGCTTCTGCAGTACCCCACGAGAATCTTTCTTCAAAAGGTTATTTAGGGGCCTAGCAATTGTCGCAAAATCTGGAACAAAACGACGAAAGTACGAGCACAACCCTACAAAACTACGAACGTCTGCGGCTGTCTTCGGAACCGGAAACTCTCGGACAGCGCGAGTTTTGTCGGGATCAGGCTCTACTCCGGAAGCGTCAACGAGATGGCCCAGAAAAGTAATTTGCCAGTGGCCAAAACGACATTTGGACGTGTTAAGTTGCAGCTTCGCCTTTCGAAATATATCAAGTATAGTTGTGAGACGCTCAAGGTGAGTGTCGAACGATGGCGAGAAGAAGATGACGTCGTCGAGGTAGCAGAGGCATGTGGACCATTTGAAACCTTGGAGCAAGGAGTCCATCATACGCTCAAAGTTGGCAGGGGCGTTGCATAATCCAGACGGCATTACTTGAAATTGGTATAGGTCATCAGGTTTGATGAACGCGGTTTTTTCTCTGTCCATATCGTCAACAGCAATCTGCCAATATCCCGAACGAAGATCAATAGACGAGAAATAGCTGGAACCATGCAGGCAGTCAAGGGCATCGTCTATACGTGGGAGCGGGTAGACGTCGTTCTTTGTAATGCTGTTCAGATGACGGTAGTCTACACAGAAGCGCCACGTGCCGTCCTTCTTCTTAACCAACAACACAGGTGACGCCCAGGGATTCGATGAAGGCTCAATGATGCTTTTATCGAGCATTTTGTTCACATCATCTTGAATTACTTGGCGTTCCGACACAGAAGCACGATACGGTCGTCGGTGAATAGGCGCAGCATTGCCAGTAAGAATCCGATGCTTGACCCCGATCGTCGAAGTCGAAAACATCGCGGTAGGACGATAATACTTCGCAAAGGTCTTCAGCCTGCCTAGAGGACAGGTCCGTCGCAACCATTTTCTTTATGGTGGGATCGATGCCCCAGGCTGGCACGAGGGGCATGCTAAGCTCGCGAGAACCATCGGTCGATAGCGCTGCCACGTATTGGTAGCCGAGACAATCGATGGTCGCAAGGCAAATGCCTCGCTGTAGAATTTGCTTTGCCAATCCAAAGTTACAGACAGGCATGCGAGTGTGGTTCGCAGTAATAGTAAGCATACTGTGAGGCACGGTGGGAATCATATATATACATTATATATATATATATATATATATATATATATATATATATATATATATATATTTAGCTAACGGCAGTATAGGGACAGTACAATAGCAGAGACAGGAAGGCCAAGAAGGAAGATGTGCGCCTGCTACCCCCGGCCCGTTCGATAGCCTGATCTCGTCGCCATTTTTTCTCAGAAGCCAGCTGTCGCCATTAAATGTCGCCAGTTGTGTTTGGAGACACGTGACAAACTGGTGGAGGTGCAGGGTATTTCTCACTCAGGCTACAGACCCCTCCTGGGTGCGGACCACCAGCCCAGTTCCAATAGAAACTCCCGATCATCGGGCAAGTCGCACGAACAGGGGACTGCCTCCAGAAGCCACAGACACAGCCATTCCAACCACTTCGACTGGTATGGATAGCGCGATGACGACCCGGCAAACACTTCAGCATCTACGGGTCCCAAAGTCGTTCCATGGCGACGTGTTCGAAGATGTCAAAAATTGGATGACCGACTTTGAGCGCGTGGACAAGTACAATGAATGGGACGACCCCACTGAACTTAAAAATGTCTATTGTTGCCTGGATGACGGCACGTGTACGCGGTTCCAAAACCGCGAAGAGCAACTGACATCGTGGCCTGAGTTCTGCCGTCAGCTGCGAGACACCTACGCCAGCGCTGATCGCCGCGAATAGGCAGAACGAGCGATCCAGGCCCGCGTCCAGCTTCTCAATGAAAGTGTCAGCACCTTCGTCGAAGACATGACGCTCCTCCTCAGAAGAGCAGACCATGCAATGACCGCAGGCAAGAAGTTGCGTCCCCTGATGCGGGGACTGAAGGAGCAGCTTTTCCCTGGTTTTGGGCCGAGCCCTCCGAAGACTGTCGCCGAATTTTTCTCGGAGGCTGTAAGTATGGAGATGTTTCAGCAGGGGTCGAACATCTACGAACGGCAACTGAACGCAATAGCCTCTTCCGTTATTTTCACAGCGACGGGAAGCGATAGAGACAACCTGCGAGAACTCATTCGCACCATTGTTCTGAAAGAAATGCAGAAGATTTACAGCGTGTCACAAGCTACGGTGAGCTCCATTGCCAATGAGGTAAAAGATGAAGTACACAAAGCACTCCGGTCCAGCTTTCTTCCGATTGAGCACCGCCACCGGTCCATCGAATCAACACCGCCGTGCGTCTACGCAGAAGCACTGAGACTCCCTGTTCGTCAAACCCTCTGTTGGGTCACGCCGCTCATTCGGTTGCGCTTTCATCAGCCCAACAGGTACAATACATCGCACAACGACGCACGCCGCCAGCGTTTCCACCTACCGCTCCTGATGTGGTTCTACAGCCGGAGCAGCCAGCGCATTACGCCGATGTCGACGCAACCTTCCGGAAGTGGCTCTCGGATTGGTGGCGCACTCTGGACCTCCGTCCTCTGTGCTTGCATTGCGGTAAATCAGATCATTTGTACCGCCAGTGCCCATACCGACGCCTCGGGTTGCGGGACTTTTCCGCCTACCCGCCGCCACCCCGACCTGGGCAACGACCCCAGGATATTGAGCAATATCTGGCTGCGCACGCCACCCCCTACCAGTCGAAAGTCAAGCTTGCCATCGCCAAGGCGATTTTCGCCACCGCCCCAGTGATATTCGAGCGCGCGATCGCAATGTCCCCGACGGGAAAACTACGGCGACCTCCGGAGGTGAGGCTGCTGGCAGCCGATGCGCTGAAGTGCTCCGATCGACGCGAACAAGGACGGGCGCCGATTCGATGCCAGCTGCAGCTCAATGGAACGACCGGCATTTGCCCGACATACAAGTGGTAATCGACGGTTACGCGGTTAGCGCTTTAGTGCGCAACGGTGCGGACTTTTAGTTATAAGCGGGAAGGTGGCGATATGTCTGAAGAAAGTAATTACTCCTTGGCATGACTCGCAGATTCAGACGGCTGGAGATCACGTTGTTACTCCGCCGGGAACCTGCATGACTAGAGTTCGGATTCGAGGATCTACATTCGTGGCCAGCTGCCTTGTCTTACGCGAATGTTCCCGTAACGTCATTCTCGGGGTTGACTTTCCGCCAAACATACGGCGCTCTTATTGACCTACGGGGAGGTGTAGTCACTTACTCAGCCGATCGAGCAATCGACGGGTACGACGACAACCGACGTGGCGATGCACTTCGTATTTCCGCCGAAAGTGTTACGCTTCCTCCACGAGCCAGTGCCCTCGTCGAACTTATGTGCGGTTGAATGCGCGAAGGTGAAGCGATAGCAGAAAATAACTTATTATACATTCTGTCGCTAGATGTTTGTGCGGCTAGGAGTGTGCTACAGAATTGTGATGGCCGTTCTCAGTTGCTTGTCATCAACTTAAGTAACGAGCATCGACACCTTTCCGGCGGTACTTCGATTGCGTTTGCCGACGAAATAGAGAACATGGCTGAATGTTTTGCCTCTGAAGCAGTGGGGATGGTTTACAAATCACTGGGTAACATGGATATTATTTCAGAGCTATCGCACGATGACCAGGCAGCACTGCACGAGCTCTTCCTTGAATTGAGGGCATGTTTTGCAATTTCGTCTAAGGTTCGCCAGACTTAATAACAAGGCACAGGATCATCACATGCGGCAACGCACGCCCGATACGGCAGCAGCCCTACCGCATGTGGCCGAAAAAACGCGAAGCGATTCGTACTCAAGTAAAAGCACCACCTTCAAGGTGATGCGGGTTTGCCCCAACATTATTTTTCTTTTTTTACCCAAGGGCTATACAAAGCAAGGAAAACAGATGCTTGAAGCGGCGTTATCGAGCCTTCCGACAGCTCATGGTCGTCTCCTGTCGTTCTTGTCAAAAAGAAAGACGGAACATTACGCTTCTGCGTCGACTACCGGAAGCTCAACAGCGCAACTAAAAAAGGACGTGTACCCTCTGCCACATATTGACGATTCGTTAGACAGACTGCGGCACGCCCAGTATTTTTCGTCACTCGATTTGAAAAGCGGATAATGGCAGATTTAGGTAGACGAAAGAGACCGCGAGAAAACGGCCTTTATGACTCCCGACGGCCTCTATGAATTTCGAGGGCTCCGTTTCGGCTTGTATTCAGCTCCAGCTACGTTTCAAAGAATGGTGGATGCTGTTCTCGCTGGACTGAAGTGGCAGACTTGTCTCGTGTATCTCAATGACGCAGTAGTCTTTTATGAAACATTTCAGCAACATCTTCATTACCTGCAAATGTTCGAGACGCGATCCGATCGGCTATCCCACGCTTAAACTAGAAAAGTGCCACTTTGGGTATGAAAAGCTCAAGTTTCGCGGACACGTCTTCAGCGCTAGAGGAGTCTGACCCGATCCCGACAAGCTTGCCGCGGTAACCACTTTTCCTACCCCGGCCGACAATAGCGGTGTTTACATGAATACGACAGAAGCGTATCGTATCAACTTTCAGGCGTATCGCATCTCATGTAAGCGAGGTAATTCCCTAGGAAGGCGTATCGCATCTAATACGCCAAACAAGGGTAGTTTGAGATGGAGAATGCGCATTTCATCGATGCATGTAAACAGAAGCGTATCGCATCAGGAATTATGGGAAAGCATTCGCTGCGGGAATACAACCGGCCAACCAACCAGCGGCGCGGCCGTATGTCAGCGGAAGCATGATTTCCGGAACTAGGGGGCTCATATTGAAATGTGACATCAGATGGCGCTAGCTTGCCAGCCAGTGAGATGCGCATACATGTAAACGGAGGTGCATCAGCGGAATGCGATACGTCAAGATAATACGGTACGCTTCTACCGTATTCATGTAAACGTGGCTAATGCCGTGTGGCGTTTCCTAGGTTTGTGTGCGTATTATCGCCATTTCATTTACAATTTCTCGCAGATAGCGGAACCCCTGACTCTCCTTACGAGGGATGACACGCCATTTTCCTGGAAAAATGAACAGGCTTCACTGAACTAAGCAATCAGCACCCTTCCTGGCACATTTTGACGACGACGTTGATGGGGCTCCTGCATTGCCCAGGGGGCGCTGCGAAAAAGGTGCTAAAAGGCGCCCTCTGTCCTGAACTGGGTAGTACCACGCGAAGTCCTCTGCTTCGGAAAGCACGTTTGCAATATGGACCCGCCACTTTTACTTGTATTGTACCACGGCTTGCAGCGAATATCGGGCGCCGAAGATTTTTTCAGGGGTGGCACACTGCGTAACGGCAAGAAATTATGCAACGTATGAAATACGCGTACGTCGTTCAAGAAATAAGCGGCGAAGTTTTAACGTGGTGTCATTCACAAATGAAGCGAGTTGCGTACGAAGTTCGACTGAGGGTAAGGCTTGCACGCTGCTAGATTCAGGCGCACAAACGCGAGGAAATGGTTGCTATAAATGAATTCACAGCAGCGATAAGCAGACATCATGTGTAAGAAACTGCTCGAGCTCACGACAGTACGCGCTTGGACGGCAGCGGTCTTTCAGCATGCCGCGATTTCGAACTGCTCGAGCGTATGATCTTACGCGTCGCGACGGCAGCGGTCTTTCGACATGCCGCGAAACGGCGGGCCTCCTGCAATCTTTGTTGACTGCATGCCGCTAGACAAGTAGCTATGACTGCGCTGTAGTAGTGGCCATAAGCTATTGCTCTTTCATTGCCGTCTTGATGTTGGACGAGTACTGCGCCTTTAGCAACTGATAATAACTGATGCAATGCTCGCAGTAACGCACGTGCGAATCGCGCTGCAGCGCGACCTCGTGCGCTGCTCGCTTGATGTAGCTTTTAATGACAGCGCTCAAACATCGATGTGCTGCAATCCATACTACCTTGCTGCGCTGCCTCAACGTGCTGGCCTGAGGTCAAGGATGAGCACATTTAACTCTCTAACCTGTGCTGCTCGTAGTGGGGTAGTGAATTGTCACCGAATCAGCCCGGCCATTTGTGTGACACGCCTGGTCACTTCACCACTTCCCACAGGTCGAATCGTTAATAGTTGCTGCGGCCGGGTCTCGAATCGTGAATCACCAGCCTTGCCTGTTACTATGTCGGTCTGCCGTCGGGACTGTAGGTGCAAAAGACGAAATTTTAGAAAGCAGCTAAATAAACAAACTTCAACACAGGGAAAGCAGTCAGCATGGCGCGAAGTTTCGCTTACCAAGCGCGACGAACTGCAGTTATCCAGCGCGCCTGATGCTTCGCTTCGTGAGAACTTGAAGGAAAACAGTATAATCTGTTGTTGGGATTCAGGTCTGCTTGTTCATGGCAGCCCACGACGCAGCAGTAACGACAGTGACGCTTTTTCGAGGCTGAGCTAGGTCTCTCCGGATAGGCGTCGCCGATTCCTTCTGTTTCCAGCAATATGTCCCACGGCACTCGGAGAGTCCATTTCCGTTAAACTATAGGATGCGGCCTGCTCGCAGCGTGGTCGGCGTGGCCTGTGAGAAGTGACGAGCCTTTTTCGAACTCGCAACAGGGCAGAAGAAAGTGCGAATCGACGGAAAACTCGGGCTAGAAACGTGCTTCACCACAGCAAGGGCTCAATACTACCCAAGGTGGTGCTACCCAGATAACGTTTCTCGCCGCCACCAGGCGCCGCTGCTATACCTCAAACTCCAGCGCAAGACTCCCATACCGAGGTACATAATGACGCCAGTAACATCGGTCTTGGCGCAGTACTCGTCCAACATCAAGACGGCAATGAAAGAGTAATAGCTTATGCTAGCCACTCGCTGTCCTGTGCTGAGGCGCACTACTCTACAACAGAAAAAGAGTGTCTCGCGCTTGTGTGGGCGATCACGAAGTTTCACCCTTATCTTCACGGCTGTCATTTCAAAGTGGTAAGTTACCACCATGCCCTATGCTGGTTGTCAAGCATACGCGATCTTTCAGGACGACTGGCAAGGTGAAGCTTGCGGCTACAGGAATTTGACGTCACTGTCGTTTACAAGTCCGGCCACAAGCACGAAGACGCTGACACACTGTAGCGCGCACCAACTGAATCTGTCAGTCGAGAGTCAGATGACGATGACAGCTTCCTGGGTGCCATTACTACTTCCGACTTGGTAGTCATCAAGTCATCCAAGTTGTCATCCGACTGACGTCACTGTAGCGTGACAATGCTGAATTTCAACATATGAGGAACCACTTAGAGGGCCGGCCAACAGCCATTCTACGCCATCTAAGTTGCGTACTGACTTCCTTCTGTCTGCGAGACAACGTGCTTTAGAAGGAAAACGCACCTTCAAATAACCTAGGCTACCTCCCGGTGAAAAAGCCACCAGGGGGGCGAGTGGAGCGGACACGCTTCGCATGGGCTGCTGCTTTTATCGCGAGTTATTGCGGTTAACCTTAACCAAACTTCACGATTTTGTGTCATTGAACTCGACAAGGCAATCGGCATCGAAAGTCGCCGGAATTACCGTGGTGAGTGGATTTGTTTACCTTGACACCGAGCAGCGAGCTCCTCGACATATTCGAACACCGTTCTCCGAACGCCGCACGCGCCCCAGGAGCGGGCCCGCGTGGCCTCGCGATCACCGAGAATGGCAGGGGAAACGAACGGCAGTGCTCACGAAATGGACATAGAGAACAATAGCCAAGACTCCACAGCGGTTCAGAGCAACATCGAATTCGATGAGAACAGCGGCAAGACGCTGAGTCAAGCTGGCCCATGGTTCCAAGCAATCAAGGCAAGAAAAAACAAGAAGGCGCCGAACGAGGACCGCATACAAGAGGGAGGAAAGCAAGGTAACCCCCAGAACCAGCAAGGAGGACTGAACGCGAGGAGCAACCCGAGAGTGGAAGCAAGCATGCAAGCCAACAGCAACCACCAACGGCAGCAAGATCAGGGAAGCCGAACCGACGGCAAGCCACCGCCGCGACGCGTGACGCCGCCGCTGCCAGAGAATGATTACAAGGTGGTATACCGACCAAGAACCGGCATGAAACTGTCCAGCTGGCCGGACGAGAAGATCACCGAAGGACTTGCAAGGGCTAGTGGTTCCCCTTTCAAAGAATTTTGCGCGAACGTAACCATCCAAACGCAGTGGAAGCAGAACCTGATAATTGCCAGCACCGCAGACGAGGACTACGCACTGAAGCTCGGTTCCATTAGCAGCATCAACTTGGGGCGGCCACATACGAGATGACGCCGTACATCAAACCGATCCCAGGAACAGTACGTGGAGTCGTGCACGGTATCACTGCGTGTACGGAGAAACGGCTTGCGGAACTACTGGCAGCCAACAACTGTGGCATCCTGCATGCGAGGATGCTCGGCAAATCCACCTCTGCAGTTATCACCTTCGAAGGTCCGCACATCCCTTTCTATGTGAAGGTGGCCGGCTCGCACACACGTTGCCGCCCATACCGCAGATCGGTACAGTATTGCAAGGCCTGCGGAGAAATCGGCCACCGGCAGGACGTATGCCCCAACCCAGACAAACATATCTGCAACCGGTGCGGGGTGCAGAACCCACAAGCAGATCATGATTGCCAGTTGCAGTGCAAACTATGTGGACTACCTCACGAGACGGCAAGCAAGGAGTGCGAGAAAAGGCTCAAGCCAAGACCCCCACCCCTGTACGTGAGGGAGAGAAGTAAATCAAGAGGCCGACAACCACCTCTAACAAGGGAGGCAAGTTCAAGCTCCTCACAATATGGAACAAGCCACAGCAAGAACAGCAGAAGATCAGCTGGGCGGAAGTGATAGCCAGTTCCAAGTCGACAACCGACCCATTTCCCTCACTGCCGACACAAGAGTGAAATTCTAGATACGAGGAAGCCATCTCCTCCCTCAGAAGGCAAAACGCCGACCTGATGAAGCGGAATGAAGTGCTCATGAAGCGTCTAGAAGAGCAACAAGGACGTCAGGGGGAACGGGACAGAAGAGCTCAGGCCACGGAAGAAGCCCTGGAAAGGAAGCTCCAACATCTCATTGCCCAATTACAAAAACAGCAGAAACCGACCACAACACCAACGCCGCCGAGGGAACACACTCCCCCGATAGAGGACCTAGAATCGGGAATAGAGTACAAGATGAACAAGACTCGAACCGAAGACAAGGCCGAGCTCAGAAATGAGTTCCGAGCCGAACTGGCTCAGGCCGTCGACACCATAAGCAAATCTGTGACAGCCACCGTCCAAGCAGCCATCACCCAGATGGGCAACGAGCTCAGCCAACGCATCTCCATCCTAGAAAGGGAAAAAGAGCAGGCAAGGAAAAAGCCAAAATACCCCATCAGAGAAGCCCAGATGAACGAGACTCTGGGAAGCCAAGATAGCGAATAAGATAGCAAAGAAGAAAGATGCGACCGAAACCCTCAAATTTTGGCAGTGGAATTGCAGAGGAATAAATCGGAAACGGCAAAATTTACTTCACCTATGCACCCTACACCAACCTGACGTCATCGCGTTACAGGAAACAGAAACAAATAATATTACGATGCGCGGCTACAAAACGCACATTGCCCAAGGAAGGACCCGGACCGCCGTCCTCATCAAGAAGCACTACACGACGCAGCAGCACCAAATCAACCACAGAATCGAACACACTCTGATTGAGCTGGTTCCTCCCAAGAAAACCCTGTAGAGGACACTAAAGGACTTGGACAAGTTCCTGAGAGAAGAAGAAAGTCACCAACGGTCAAAAACTTCTAGTGGTGGGTGACTTTAACGCTCCGCACGTGGCTTGGGGCTTCCGATCAACCAACAAGAAGGGTATGGACGTGCACAACGCGGCACAACACCACCAGCTGACGTTGTGGACCGATCCTCTAATACCAACTAGAATCGGCAACAGTGTCTCCAGAGACACCACCCCAGACCTGACCTTCTCCACTGGCTTAAGGCAAGTCGAGTGGTCGAGACTGGACGAGACTCTGGGCAGCGACCATCATATCATCCAGACCGAAATCATGCACCACAAAACTCCCCTGAGATTAGGTCAGGCCAAAATTACGGACTGGCCTGCTTTCAGGAAAGATGAACACCCCAGAAGCCTATAGGACATCGAGGAGTGGACCAAGAACGTGATGGACTTGGTTACCAAGTATACATAAAACCATCCAACTCACTGCGGACAATCCCGAAGTCGACCCACACCTACTTCACCTCTGGGAGGCCAGACGAGGACTTTTGAAGAGATAGAAGAAGCAGAAGAGAAACAGCAAATTCAAGATCCGCATTGCCGCAGTCTCGCGGCAGGCGGAGGAGTATGCTGAAAAACTCGGACGTCAGAACTGGAATCAAGTGTGCGACCAGTTACAGGGAACCCTCAGCAACCGAAAGACCTGGGCCATTCTAAGGACCCTTCTGGCGAAGACTGAATCAAAAACTGCCACGGGGCAACACATACAAAGACTTATACACACCTTCCAGGGAACCGAGGAAGAAGCGCTCGAAGCCATCACCGGGAAATACATCGTAGACGAGCAACAACGGAAGACGCAGCCAGTTATTCACCCAGAGTACGAGGGGGAACCCAATCCGGATTTAGACCAACCTTTCACCAAGTCGGAGATCGTGGCAGCCTTAAGAAATCTCACAAGAAAAACGATGCCCGGCAGGGATAAAATTAACAAGACCCTCCGTAACCTGGACGACGGGGCGACGGAGAGCTTACTAAAGTATATCAATGAAAGCTGGGAGACCGGCAGTATACCAGCTTCCTGGAAGCACGCGGACGTAACGATGATCCCGAAACCCGGCGAGCCCATCAATCTACAGAACCTGCGTCCGATCTCTCTCACGTCATGCGCGGGAAAACTCTTCGAGCACATGGTCCACAATCGTCTCTCACCCTACCTGGAAGAAGGTGGGCACCTGCCGAACACTATGTTCGGTTTCCGGCCTAACCTCTCCACCCAGGACATTCTACTTCAGCCTACAGAAGAAGTCATCGACGGCCTCAGCACATTCCACAAGAGTGCCATCCTGGCACTCGACGTGAAGGGAGTCTTCGACAACGTCTCACACGAAGCAGTGCTAAACAGCCTACAAAATACGAACTGCGGACGGCGGACATACAACTACGTCCGGGACTTCCTGACGGGTAGAACGGCGACCATAGGCCTGGGGAATCTCAGGACCGAGAAGTTCCAAATACCGCAGAAAGGAACCCCCCAGGGGTTGGTGATCTCCCCGTTGCTGTTCAATATAGCGAAGAGGGGATTGCCGAACCTCTTGGAGAACATCAGGGGTATCCGTCACGCAATGTATGCATACGACCTCACCATGTGGACGTGCACGGGATCGGCGGGCGAACAACAAGACGCCCTGCAGGAAGCTATCGACAGGACCGAGCAGTATCTACACCGCTGCAGTCTTTCATGCGCGCCGGAAAAGTCGGAGCTCCTGATCCTTAAAAAGAGGACCAGAGGGCGGCCTCCGCAGGAGACGCCTGACCCAACGTTGACACTAAATGGAGTCAACATACCCAAGGTGGACACACTCCGTATTCTGGGCCTCACTCTCCAGAAGGACGGTGCCGGTCTCGCCGCCATTAAAAAACTGCAAGCGACAGTTACCCAAGTCGCGCACTTGGTGCAAAGAGTGACAAACAAGAAGCACGGCCTGAAAGAGCAGGACACAATCAGATTAATACAAGCCCTGATAATCAGCAGAGTCACTTACGGCACCCCGTACCTGGGTCTCAAGAACAGCGCGAGAGACAAATTGAACACTCTAATACGAAAAACCTACAAGCTGGCACTGGGGCTTCCACCGACGACGTAGACGGAGAAACTACTCAACCTGGGCAACCACAATACTTGGGAGGAACTAGTAGAGGCCCACAAGACGAGCCAGATAGAGCGACTCAAGCTCACCAGCACGGGTAGGGACACGTTAATAAAACTAGGCTACCCAGTCGAATATAAGTCCACAAAACAGCGGGTTCCTCTACCCCTGAGGGAGAAGATCACGGTGGCCAACATCCCGAGAAACATGCACCGTGAATACCACAGAGAAAGGAGTCAAGCGAGAGTGAAAGCTCTACGTAAGGCCTACGAAGGACCAAAACAAGGAGAAGTCCGATACACCGATAGGCACAGTACAAGAACAGAGCGGCTCACGCTATCAGCGTGATCAACGGCCAAGGACAAGAGGTAGCAGCGGCCTCGGTAAGCACTCCAGACATCGACTGCGCGGAAGAAACGGCGATAGCCCTGGTGGCCACTACGGGACAGCGAGAGGAAGATCTAATCACAATTATCACAGACTCACAAACAGCATGTAGAAATTACCAAAAGGGCCGCATTTCCAAACAAGCCCTGAGCATCCTCGAAAAACGAGACAACTTTCCAGAAGTGTACATTTTCTGGGCCCCGGGACACGAGTCCCTGGCGGGTAATGTAGCGGCTAATGCCGCTGCCCGAGATCACATTCTCCGGGCTATCCCACCAGGTTCACGAGCACCGGTAGACCAACAAGATAGCGTCCCGAAAAGATACGCCGATATCCTGAGCCACTACAGACTGGGTAGAAGGATCTATCCACCCCCGCATCCCCAGCTGACAAGAGAAGAGGCGATGATCTTCCGAAGACTACAGACTGGCACATTCCCGCACGGCACCCTGCTACACGCCATGCATCCTACGAGCTATACTCACAAATGCGCCTTCTGCTCTACGCCCAATACCCTCTACCACATGGTATGGGAATGTCAACGAAACCCATCGACACCGCCCATCACCGGACTAACCGTCGAGCAGTGGGAGGCACAGCTGACAAGCTCCACCCCTGAAGACAAGCATCACCTGGTGAGCAGGGCCAAGCTATCAGCTCAGGCCCACGGCATCCTGGACTAGGGACGCCGCCAACCTCGGACGATTTTACCGTCGGCTCATTTTAACTAATAAGGTTTATTCCTCCTTCCTCCTACCTCCCGGTCGTTCCAAAAGACTTGTGGGACGACATTTTTTTCGCTTGTCATGACGAGCCCACATCTGGCCACTTAGGCTCCTCACGAACCCTTGCCAGAGTAGGCGAGAAGTATTACTGGCCCGGGCTTCCGGGAAGCGTCAAACACTACGTTAAAGGCTGCCACTAATGTCAGCGTCGAAAGTCAACGCCCATAAAGTCCACCGTGTTATTGCAACCCATCGAACCACATGATTCGACCAAGTAGGATTGGAAATTCATGGACCTTTTTCCTTTGTCAACCGACGGCAACAAGTGGGTGATTATCGCAGCTGGGTGATTATCGCAATTATCGCAGCCCGCTATGCTGAGACAGGCGCTACCACGAGCCGCGGCTTCTGAGGTAGCGCAGTTCTTTAGATACCACAATTTCTTGCGTCACTGTAGTCACAGACCGAGGGACGGCTTTCACAGCTCAGCTAATGGACTAAATTTTTCAGCTGAGCAACACTCGGCATCGAAATACTACTTCTTACCATTCGCAGTCCAACGGACTTACGGAGCGCTTAATTAAGACCATCACGGACATTATCTACATCGACGTCCAACACAAAACGTGGGATCATATCTTGCCTTACATGACCTTCGCGTATAATTCCGCCCTAGAAGGAATGACGCGCTCTACCCAACTTGGCCTCCTTTACGGCCACGAAGTCCAGACGACGAGCGCCTAACTACTGACGCCGAATTTTGTCCAGCGCGCTGACGAAGCTCGCCAGCTTGCGCGGCTTGACATCGGTGAGCAGCAGCACGCAGATGCACGCCGTCATAACATCCGCTACAGACAAGTATGCTACAACCCCCGCGACCAATTGTGTATGGGGACTCCCGTTCGATGCTGTGGCCTTAGTGAAAAGTTGCTCAGCCGGTATTTTGTCCCTTACCAATTGCCTCGCCGCATTGTGACATGAACTGCGAAGTCGCTCCAGACAGTGCAGCTCACACACGGCGTAGACACCAACCTAGTCCTGACATCATTCACGCATGAAGGCATATGAAGTCCGCATGAAGCCATATGTGGCGCGTTCCTGATTATTCTTCCTTCATTTACTCATTTTTTATACTTGCGCTTATATGTGCAGCTAATGCGCTTACATCTGTTTTGTTAGAATCTGCACGTCACGTTTAACCTCTGCTGTACTTGTGTCTTTCTTCTGGCGGTCACTGTGCTCATTGCGCCAGCATCTGCCTTGACAACATTTTGAAGCGAAAAGCTTCACTAGGCTAGTGAACACCACGCTTCGCCCGAGCCCGCGCATGTCGGAATTGGCTCCGTAGCGTGTTCGGAGTCGGAATTGTCTCCGTAAGCGTGTTCGGAGTCGGCGCAGGTGGCCACTGCCGCGCGCTATGCGTCATCCTTGGACGTTCGCCCCCAAGCGCGTGTTTATCGCGGAGGCCGACTATGTAACCGCTTGCTAGAGAATGGGCGTGCGCATTCAACATGGTAGGAGAAGAGAGTGATACTACTGATACAGATGGCTGTACAGAAATCGCAAGACAATGTGTCCAACAATGATGAATAAAGATGTTTAATAATCCTGCATAACTTATGGTATATATCATTGAGAAGCAATTTGTATAACTACACAAGGCACACGTATAGCATAACCATAAGCTAGCCAAAGCATATCCTTAAGTGAAACCGTAAGCATAACCATAGGCTAGATCATAAAGCATAACCGTAAGCTAAACCGTAAGCATATCCATAACTTAAACCATAAGTATATCCATAAGTTAAACCGTAAGCATATCCCTAGGCTAAATCATAAAGCATAACCATAAGCTAAACCTTAAGCATAACTATAGGCTAAATCACAAAGCATAACCATAAGCATCATCGAACCATTTCCTTCAAGATATCCAGGCTTAACCTTAGTTAAGCCACGTCCAATTTTGTTGTCTTTACAGTTTCTTAACCATCGTGCCAATTCTCTTTTCGAGAAAGGGGGGAAATCCTACCTGAAGTATTGGGGACCATGGAAAAGGAGAGGCAGGAAGGACAAGAAGGAAGAAGTGGGCGTGCTACCCCCGGCCCGCTCTATAGCCTGTTAGGATCGGCCTGCAGAGGTACTGCTCTGCAAAACTATTTCAGCCCGCTGCAGGTGCTTCGATCGATCCGCGGTGGTGGCGCCCTTCAGAGAAACAGCGAGAACGACAGCGCTAACCAACCACGAACTACCTTTGGAGAACTTGACTACGGCGGCGTTAATCCACCATGCGCCTCGTTCGGGGAATCGGCGACTACAGGAGAAAGGCAGCTCTGGAATTTAGAGGCGCCGGACAAGGGACAACCGGCGGCCACGCTGCGGGGGTCAGCTCGGGGAACCAACGCGCCTTTCAAGACTCAAGATAATGGGCAAGCGGAGGGTCGACTGCGTTGACGCCTGGCTCTGCGAATCGGCCATGAAAGCTGTGCGTACGTGTGTGTGTAAACCCCCTCCCCCCCTTCCCTCAAAAGGGGGGCGCCTGCGATGACGTCGAACGTTTTTGCCTCACCTAGGGATCTAGGAAACACGAAGTGCTTATAAGCGGCTGTTGTGGGCTGCTAGGTGTGCTCGTCGTCGTGCTCTGTGCTCGTCAATGTACTCGTTAGCTGTGCGCTCGTAAGATGTACGCTGTATGCTTCGTTTTGCGGGCTCCATTGGGGAGTCACGCTAGACTGTGTAAATGTATCCCATGTTTAAAATGTAAATACTGTAAACACTGTTCACCTAGTTCCTCCCAAGTTCCTCTCTACAACCTTCAACGCTTACTAATGGTGGCAGCGGCGAGATCGTCCGACAAGTCCTGCAACTGTATGGCTGCGATGGGATGGTCCATCTCTTACAAGCCTGTTCCCGTTGTGTTTCAGAAGCCAGCTTGTCCCTATTGAAAGGTCGCCAGGCCTTTTTGGCGACACATGGCATAACACACACACACACACACACACTATATATATATATATATATATATATATATATATATATATATATATATATTATTTATTGTTACGGGGTGAAAAACAGACGTAGCTTTGCAAGATATTTACAACAATTATAGCAGCTGACAACATGGTAGACAGCACGCGAAGTCCAGAGCGTCGTCTTCTTCCGACCAGGATTACATCTTCGTAAGCGTGTCACATGACCCCGGGCGGCTGAAGCACCGGCTCGGTGCTGGTTACGACACGGGCGAATGATACAACTTAGGACGCGCGACGTGGACCACGTCGGAGCGTTGCTCAGCCACGGTTGGCTCAAGAAGGGCGATTTCGTACGTGACGTCAGTTACTTGACGCAAGACACGGTAAATGCAAAAGTAGCGGGAAAGTAACTTCTCCGAGAGTTCAACGCGTTGCGACGGCGACCAAGGGAAAACCAGAGCGCCCGGTGTATGTATGTAGGCACGTATGTATGCATGTATGCATGTATGTATGCTTTATTTCCACCAAAACTAAATACAGCTTTGCGGGGGTAAAGTGGGGAAAAAAGCTGCTCGTAGCAGCTTGACCAGCCCCAAATACCCTTAATACACAAAAAAGAAGGGAGCAACAGAGCGGAAATACAGTTTTTCCGAAGACTTACATATTCAAGCACTACAACATATCCTGCATACTCATCACAAAATCAGGCGATGAAGAAAGAAAAATACAACAAAAGCAAGATTTGAGCAAGCAAGAAAAAACAAAGTCTCTCTGCACTTCAAAAGCATATAGGCATTATACAACTCACATATGAGAGAAAAAATCAAAAACGTCAGGAGGAGAACAAGTTGCAATATCAATTTGATTAATAATAAGATCGTTTAATAACCGAGGTGGCCTGGAGCACAGAATTTGTGATCCATAGTTTGTGCGCGATTTTGGTACGTGCCAGTACTCTGGCTTTACTGTGCTGTATGGAGTTTCGTGTAGCTTTAAGTTAGCCATAAAAGTAATGTAGTTTATGTTGTTTTTCTGTTCTTTTTTATACGCAAGCACTAAACGATACTTTAAAAAGGTCTGTACTTTCGGTGTGTTAAGTTTATGAAATAAATAGGCTGAAGGGAAATCGCATAGTTTATTACAAATAGCGCGAAGAGGCTTCTTTTGCAGTATGTACAGCCTGTTGATATTTTTGTCAGAAGTGGTAGCCCAGACAAAACAACAATAACTTATATGGCTGAGAAAAAGTGAACTATATAACAAGCACTTAATAGTGCGAGGAAGATAGTTCAACGAATAAAAAATTCCAGTTATTTGTGAAAGCTTAGTAGCAACAAAATCTATATGGCTCTGCCACGTCATAGTATGATCAAAAAATACACCTAGCGATTTCACCGAGTGTACAAGTTCAATTTTAGAATTGTTCATTAGCAAATCTTCTTCTAGAGTAATTTGCATGTTCTTAGAGCGAAATAACACCGCCCTAGTTTTTTGCGAATTAATAGTCAAACCGTTGTCAAATGACCATGTGTATAGTTTATTCAAAACTGCATTAGCTCTTATCATCAATTCGGCAGGGTGGTTAGATGAAAAGAATAACGTAGCGTCATCAGCTTAAATTACGTAACGCGTATCAACATCAATGTTTACTAAATCATTAATAAAGATATTAAAGAGGAGCGGCCCTAAAATACTGCCCTGGGGTACACCTACATTGACCGACCGAACTTCATATTTAAAGCTATTTACTTGTACACACTGCTTTCTATGACCAAGATACGACGTAATCACGTCTAGTGCATTGCCGCGTATACTGTAGTGGTTTAACTTACTAAGCAAGAGATCATTATTTATAGAATCGAAGGCTTTTGAAAATCGACAAATACTCCCAGTGTTAGCAAAAGTCCCTCAAAATTATTTAGAATTAGTTCTTTCTGTTGAAGCAAAGCTAGCTGTGTTGACATATTTTTCCGGAAAGCGCACTGATGCTTAGTTATCAAGTTGTGCTTGTCCAGAAAGTCTGATATTCTGCAAAAAAATATTTTTTTCCAAGCACTGCGAAAATATTGGGAGAACAGACACAGGTCCATATTTAGGTAAGGCAGTTTTGTCACCTTTCTTGAACAATGCAACTACTTTTGCCATCTGCATTTTATACGGCACCACACCGGTAGAAAGGCAAATATTATAAATATGGGCTGGTGCTGGAGCGATTATATCTATTACAAATTTCACAGGCTTGATTTTAATGCTATCAGCATCGCAGTAGTTGCTATTGTTTAATGCGGAGAACAGTAAAATTACTTCTGAAGTGTTTTTGCGGCGCAAAAGAATTGAATGCACACAGTTCGTTGTAATAAAACGGCAGGCGTTTTCATTCACATTGCGTTTAGGCAGATTAGTCAAATAATTATTAAAACAGTCGGCCAACTTCTCGTCAGGTATGTCCGCTCCATCGGAAATTATACGCAACCCTGCCGCTGAATTGCGCACTCTATTCAGTAAAGAATTAAGCCAATGGCATATCTTATTGCTGTCATGGCTGCAAGATGCGAAGGATTGCTTATAAAATGTAGTTTTCGCAGCACGTAATTCCTTAGTTAAGCCATTTCGAAATGATTTAAACACTCTTGAATCATCAGGATCCCGAGATGTGATGAATATATTGAATAACCTAGCCTTCTATTTTATCTTTTTAAATAATTGAATAGTTACCCAGGGTTTACGTACTTGATGGAGCGGATACTATAGGAACGGAAGGAAAATGTTTAACATAATAAGAGATGAACGTGTCCAGAAAAGCACCGTAAGCGCGATCAGCACTTGTGCAGCAACAACACTGTCCCACACTACGTGACGCAAGTCATCGCGAAAACACAATAGCCGTTCTTCAGTTATAATTTGCGAGAAGCAAACTCATTCTGGTGATCTTTTATCTTTCCGTTTGTCAGTGAGGAATACCGGCATGTGATCGCTCATGCTGTATGAAATAGTGCCACAGTGAACACTGTTTGATCCGTAGTTAGTAATAAACAAGTCAATGCATGTGGACGTAACGCAGGTAATTCTGGTAGGAGTATTGATAACATTGGAACACCCGTACGTTCTTAAAAGCAATTCAAAATCACGTGTGATATCAACCAGCACGTTTTTATTGAAATCGCCACCACAAAACCATTTATACTTTAATTCAACAATGTATTTTAATAATTTCTCTAAAAAGAGAAAAAAGCCTTGGAGATTGCCTCGCGGTGGTCTGTAGACAACAGAATAAACAGCACGCCCATGTAACACAGACAATACCTCGTAGTCATCGTTAACACAAGAAAATTCTTGAACACAGTCGACATTAAATGAATCGCACACAATTAGGCTAACCCCGCCACCGCGCGAGTTCATTCTTTATCTTGCAAAGCAGTCGTACTTTGACGGACACCAGGGGACCGTACAATCGCTGTACCATGTTTCAGAAAGCATTATGAAATGAAAACGAAAGTTTAAGCTGCTGAAAAAAATGTCAAGTTCATCCTTTTTATTTTTCACTGACTGGCAGTTGATATGTATGCATCTAATCAATCCACCGTTCTGTGAGCTTGCATTATCATGAAGATGCGACGAATACATTTTGTTCGAGTGTCCCAACATCGTCGTTTTAACTACAACTTACTTTCGCTCCTATGCTCAAACAGCGATCTTACCCAGATCTGCAGGCGACTTTATCAAGTGTGCGCGGTCACCCTCACTCTTTCTTAGAAACACTTTTCCAGCGCGGTGCCATGCAAAGCGGAAATTATTTACACGCGCCCTTTCTTTCGCAGCTCTTAGGAGCATTCGATTCTGCGCAGTCAGGTTTTCCGTAATAAACACTTCATGCTGAGCACCTGACAAAACCCTCTTTTTGTTCAGCCATTGTTCCCTTGTTGAATGGTTGGAAAAGCGTATGATAATGTCGGGAGGCCTGTCGCCTCTGGTCTGAAGCCGGTGAATCGAGGTAACAGTTTGTTCAGTCAAAGAGGCAAGTTGCAGTTTTGATGAAATGACATTCATTTTATCTATAAGACACTCGTTGTTGTCTTGATTAACACCGTGAACCTCAATATTTAGTTTTCTACTGTGGCACTCAAGTTCATTTATCGAGGAGCGCACTGAAAGCAATTCTGCACTCACGTTTTGCTCCTCTAGTTTGCAAATTTTTTCTTGAGCGCCTTCAGTTCACTGTCATGCTTCGCAACGGCCTCAATAATATTGTCATACTTACTTGATAACAGACTCACCGATTCTTCAATATTGTTTACCATTTGCTTGAGGGGCAGTAATTCATCAAGTTTCCTGTTTATCTCGACCAGCATCGTGGCTATTTTGCCATCAGTTTCCTTTGGCACAGATGAGCTCTGTCCTACTTTACCCCTATGACATGACGAGCAACGCCAAGATTTCTTATAATCTTCCACTTTACATCGGTACGTGCTCTCAGAAACTCCAGAGCATGCAGTTCCAATATTATAATAGGTTGAACACTCGGAGCATTTCATAAATTGGTCATCGTCCTTAAAGGCACTGCGACACTTGCCATACTGCGATTCACTTGAAGGACCCATGACGACAAATAGCAATCAGTGATTATATAAATGCAGGAAAATAAGGCACAAGTTTCAATCACAGAGACTGTTCAATGGCAGCAGCAGCACTAACAAGAAAAAGTACGACCGAAACGCGTACACAATTAACAGAAAATGACCATGTATATGAAGCACAAACCTGTAAAATGTTGCAGAGCCACGTTAGTTTGCCGTCTGTATTCCGCTGCCCTTGCTGCCAAATGACCAGGGGAACACAGCGCAACCCATATAAGTAGCAGCAGAAGGGGGCCCTTGTAACCTATCCGCAGGATGCGCGTGATTCACGGTAAAGGATAAGCCAGGCGCCAGTTCAATGAACCAGTCTTTAGGCACGAGGAGTAGCAGATTATCTTGCGCGTGCTCTTTCCATCCACGTGATCCGGCAATCCTGTCTTCAGATCAGAAAGATGATCCCTAGCCGGTAGGCGCGCAGCAGAGAAAAATCTGTAAAAGGTTGCAGAGCCACGTTAGATTGCCGTCTGTATGCCGCTGCCGCTGCTGCCAAAAAGGAAGTCACGTGTAAAGGACGTCACGATGGTGGGCGTCATATAAGCCCTGCTGATTGTCCTGCGACTCCCCATGTCAACGCCGGGCAACATAGCGTGCTTCTTGTGCTTTGAGCATGGCTTCACGGGGGTACTCGGTTGTGGGATTCAGACTAGCAGGCAGAACGGTGTCGAAAGTTAGCGTGGGGTCGCGGCCAAACAAGAGGAAGAATGGAGAGAAGCCTGCGGTATCATGGCGAGACGAATTATAGGCGAAAGTAACAAACGGAAGCGCAACGTCCCAGTCGCGATGGTCAGTGGAGACATACATGGACAGTGTGTCAGTAAGGGTGCCGTTAAGACGCTCGGTTAGTCCATTAGTTTGTGGATGGAAAGCAATAGCAAGTTTGTGTTTAGTGGCGCACGAGTGCAGAATGTCATTGGCGACTTTAGAAAGAAAGTAACGGCCTCGGTCGGCGAGGAGCTGTCGAGGGGCACCTTGGTGAAGAATGGCGTTCTCTAGGAGGAGGGCGGCGACATCGGCTACACAGTTTGCCGGAAGAGCCCATGTGATTGGATATCGGGTGGCGTAGTCTGTTGCTACAGCAATCCACTTGTTTCCCGAAGAAGACGTAGGAAAAGGGCATAAAAGATCAACACCTACAAGGAAGAATGGTTCTGATGGTACCTCAAGTGGTTGAAGGCGACCAGCAGGGAGTGTGGTCGGCTTTTCGCGTAGTTGACAAAGGTCGCACGCAGCGACATAACGGCAGACGTCATGGTATAGACCAGCCCACAGGAAGCACCGACGAACGCGGTCATAAGTCCGTGACACGCCAAGGTGACCTGCAGTCGGTACATCAGGAAGCTGGGCGAGAACAGTCTGACGCAGATGCTCAGGCACAACGAAGAGTCGGGCAGGGCCATCCGGGCGTATGTTAGAGCGGCACAATATACCATCAAGGAGTTCAAACATGCGAAGGGAAGGATCGGGCGTCGTTGAAGAGAGCCGTTGAACAAGGTCTTGTGAGGAGGCGTCCTGGCGTTGTTTGGCTTCAATATCACGAAAAGCAGCCAGAGAGAGAACGGTGACAGGCACGCTGGTTGCAAAAACGTCAGGAGGGTCGACAGGATGGCGCGACAAGCAGTCCTCATCTTGATGTAACCGGCCGGTCTTGTATACAAATGAAAATTGTTCTTGAAGGCGCAGAGCCCAGCGGCCAAGGCGCCCTGAAGGATCTTTGAGAGACGAAATCCAACACAGAGCGTGGTGACCAGTGATGACTGATTTGGCGGCCGTAGAAATAAGGGCCGAATTTACCCACTGCCCAAACGAGAGCCAGACACTAGCGCACATCATTATCATCATCATAATCGTAATTGTCATCATCAGCCTGGTTACGCCCACTGCAGGGCAAAGGCCTCTCCCATACCTCTACAACTACCCCGGACATGTACTAATTGTGGCCATGTTGTCCCTGCATGGCCACAATTAGTACATGACCGGGGTAGTTGGAGAGGTATGGGAGAGGCCTTTGCCCTGCAGTGGGCGTAACCAGGCTGATGATGATGATGGAATAGTGATGGAATAATTGCGTTCAGCAGAGGAAGGAAGGCGGCTGGCGTAGGCAATAACACGTTCTCGCCCTTGTTTCTGTGACAAGATAGCGCCACTGCCGTGGCCACTGGCATTAGTACGGATTTCTGTTGGAGCTGACGCATCAAAGTGAGCGAGAATGGCGGAGACGTAAGCAGCCCAATCAGCTCGGTGAAAGGAACATCTGGCTCAGGGCCCAAAATGAACGCAGCATCTTTCTTGAGGAGCTGATTGAGAGGGCGCGCAACGTTCCCAAAATTTTGGACAAACCAACGGAAGTAGGAGCAAAGGCTAAGAAGCTGCCAACATCCTTGGCACATGTTGGCACGGGAAAGTCTTTCACTGCCCATACTTTATCGTGATCAGGGCATACACCAGAAGAATCGGCGAGATGCCCGAGCACAGAATTTTCCGACGACCGAAGTGGGACTTGGACGAATTTTGTTGTAGCGCCACCTGACGGAAAACAGATAGGATCGTCGACAGGCGTTGGAGGTGTGTCGCAAAAGGCGGCGAAAAAACGATCACGTCGTCCAGGTAACAGAGGCAGATGGACCATATGAAACCGTGTAGGAGGACGTCCATGATTCGTTCAAATGTGACCGGGGCATTATATAAACTGAAAGGTATCACTTAGAACTGATACAGGCCATCGGGAGTAATAAAAGCTGTCTTCTCGCGGTCCATGTCATCGACGGCAATTTGCCAGTAGCCGGAGCGAAGGTCGATGGACAAAATATATTGTGCTTCATGCAGGCAATCTAGGGCATGGACAATGCGTGGTAGCGGATAGACGTCTTTCTTTGTTAGCTTGTTGAGGTGTCGATAATGGACGCGAAATCACCAAATGTTGTCCTTTTTAAATGCTACAACAGGCGATGCCCATGGGCTGCAAGAAGGTTCGATGATGTCTCGAGCAAGCATCTTGTCAACTTCATGTTGGATGATATGTCGCTCAGTAGGCGAGACGCGGTAGGGTCGCCGATGGATCGGGCTCGCATCACCGGTGTTTATTCGATGTTTTACGGGAGGTGTTTGTCCTAGAGGGCGTTCTCCAAGGTCGAATATGCACCTGTATGAGACAAGGAGGCAACGTAGTTCTTGAGCACGCTGGGGCGGAAGATTGGGAGCAATAATTTTTGTTAGGGCATTCAAGTCTGAAGAGACAGGGGGTGAAGCAAGAGCTGAACACGAGGAGCTGCCACAAGGTAAAGCCGAAATGTGGTAGACTCTGGCTGGCGTTATTTGCGCCAGGGTTATTCCGCGCGGGAGTACTGGTGTACAGAGTCCAAAGCTCACAAGCGGAAGGCAGGACGTGTTGTCCGAAATGATAATGACGGTGTGAAGAAAAGCGACGTTATGCGAGAGCAGGACATCTGTCTTAGTGGATACGATGTAGTCACTGTCTGCAACAGGAGGAACGGGGGAAACACCTATGTAGGTAACAGCACGGTGCTTTATATTTATTGTTCACGTCAATGATCTCGGGCTCAATTTACAGCGTATAATCTCGCACTGCATGCATCATTACATCGCGAAAGTTTTTTTAAAAATCTAGAAAAATCCTTATATAATACGCGATATAATTCACGTCAAGCACAGAATAAGAGGCTTGCGGCGTAACATGAAAAAAGAAGGGTGAAAGTACACAAAAAATCGCAGCTCTTCCACGCCACCGACGAAATCAAGTTAACTCAACTTATCGAACACATAATGACTCACAAACTACACGAATTCATTATCATAATCATCATTTCTTGTTCCTTAACGACCCCTGTCGGGGTTATACATAAGGGGGTTACAGAAGATAAGGATAGAAACAACGATATGGTTACAATTTCTTACAGAACTCAGCCTGTGGATTGCTATTGAAAAAAGCCAAGAGGCACACTTAATAGAATGCAAAAGCAAATCAACAGAAGAGTCGCAATGTGAGACGGGAATCGCAAAACAATGAAGGCACAGTACGGTCATTATAAGGTTAGAGTTTAAGGTGATCAGTAAGCAGCTGCTTGAAGATACTGGGGTTGATAACTCTGTCTGGTAAGTTGTTCCACTCTATAATGGCGCTAGGCAAAAACGATTGATTAAAGGAAAATGTTGCAAGAGTTAAAGGAAATGCTGCAAGAGTTAAAAAGGCGACGAAATTTACGGGTTGGTGGGATTAGAAGCTTGCCATGCAGTTCGGGGACGTTATAATAAAGTCGCTGGAAAAGGCACAGTATTGCAATTTTCCGACGAAACACCAATGGTTCGAGTCCTAGAGATGATTTAATCGCACTGGCATTTTTTTTCACGGCTGTACCTGAAAGATGATGAATCTAGCGGCCCGATTTTGCATTGATTCTAATATATTAATTAAGCAAGCTTGGTACGGGCGCCAAATAGCTGAGGGGTATTCAAGTTTACTTCGATAAAAGTTTCATAAGCTAGTTTTCGCGTGGATGAGGGGCGCAGCACAAGGGTACGTCTAATGTAACCAAGTGATTTATTGGTGTTGGTAGCCAATTTTGTTATATGGTCAGACCAGGTAACTTTCTATTAATCGTGACAACGAGATAACGATACGATTCAACGGTGGATAGGGCAGCCGAGTTTAAAATGTATGGGTGATCCTTGTTAGTGTGTTTACGGCATACCTGTATAACTTTACATTTGGAGATGTTAAGTTTCATTAAAGAGTTGGAACAACAAGTTTCTATAGAATGTAAGACTTTTTGGAGCATTGCATGGTCGGTTGTGTCTGTAATGCGATGGTAGGTTACGCAGTCATCTGCAAAAAGTCGGATATTGGATGATATGCCGTTGGGAAGGTCGTTTATGAAGATGAGAAAGAGAAAGGGACCGAGGACGGACCCTTGTGGCACCCCGGAAAAGACGTTAGCAGTGGTTGAGCAATTATTTCCGATAGCTGTGTACTGGTATCCATTAGTAAGAAAGCAAAGAATCCATGACAGTGCGAGAGGGTTGAGACCGAGGCATGAAAATTTGGTCAAAACAGCTGATGGGGAACACAGTCGAATGCTTTGGCGAAGTCTAGATATATGACGTCAATTTGAAGTGATGAGTCTAAGTTCAGGTGACGTTCAGTAATAAATTGAAAAAGCTGTGTATCGCATGACAAACCAGGCCGGAAACCGTGCTGATAGTGAAAAAAAAGGAATGAACACCGAGAGGACACGCTATTTGGGAATATATTATATGTTCTAGGAGTTTACAAGGAATACTCCTTAGGGAGATGGGGCGATAGTTGGAAAGATCAGAGTGGCTGCCTGACTTATATACCGGCACCACTTTACTAATCTTCCAGTCATTTGGAAGTGAACTGTAAGTAATGGACTGGGTAAAAATTATTTTTCATATTAGGCTGGAAATTGCTTTCGTACCTTTTAGCATCTTAGCAGTGACGTTATTTGGCCCGGGGGCACTAGAAATCTTTAGGTTTCCAATAAGTTTCATAATGCCTTGAGAATTAATCGTAATAGGAAACATGAAGGGAAAATTGTGGCTGGGCGAATCAAAGTCCTTAGTGCAGGCTCACAAGTGAAAACAGAAGAAAAAATATGAGTTCATTACCTGTGACCGCTGATCAAGCGGCACGTTTGAACCGTCAGGATAAGTCAAGGAAATGTTATTGCAGCTGTTGGGGGCGGGGGGTTTGGTTTCAGAATATTCCAAAATTTTTTGGAGTTTACACGTGTGATGTTAGGCAAATGGTGGTGGAACTTCTTTTTCGATAGTGTCAAAGTGCTAGTATATTTGCGCAGGCATTTGAAGTACTTGTCCCACTTTGAACAAGATTTAGAGCGTTTCGCATCACGAAACAGACGTTTTTTTCCCTTCTCGACAGCCTCCGAAGTGTTTGAAAACCAGGGTTTTCCTAAATCACCACGAATGCGAACACGAGGCACATGTCTCTCAACAAGTTAAAACAATTTATTCTTAAACAGCAACCAGTTTTTATCTACTGTACGAGAAGGAGCAGTCTCACTAGAAAAATTTGAAAAAGTGTTCAGTTCAGTGTTAATTTTGCTAAAATCTGCTTTGTTGTAGGCCCTAATGTGTTTGATCGAAGGCTGTCTGAAAGGAACTGCGATGCAGAGATTAAATAGCAGTAATTTGTGGTCGCTTAGACCGGCAACGAATGATAGCGATGCTATTATTTTGGGGTTAGAAACAAGGACAATGTCTAGAAAGTTCTCCCCACGGGTTGCCACATTAAACATCTGAGTAAAGTTGAATGTAAGGATTGTGTTAAAAATATATGGATTGCTGGTTATGTGCCTCTAGATTTGCCCAGTTAGTGTTCGGTAAAGTAAAATTGCCACAGAGCATAAAATTCGCAGACGGGAAGCGTAAGGAAAGATTCGCTAGTACAGAATTTAGTTCATGATTGAAAGGAACATCACAGTCAGGAGCACGATAAGAAGCAATAATCACAGTCATACTTGACCGAAGTGATATATTTACACACAAAATTTCGTGTTGAAAGTTCAATGTGGTGACATATGAAAGAACTTTCTTTCACAAAAATCAAAATGCCGCCTCCCCTGCGCCCGACCTGCCAAGCCTGTGAACAGCGTATGTTTGGCAATGATTTAGTAGCTCGTAGTCAGAAATATTTGGATGCAGCAAAGATTCCTTAAGTATAGCGAGGTCAGTATTGCTGTCTTTCAAAATAGATTCTATCACGTCTTTCTTAGGCAGATAACTACGCATGCTTGCGAGAAAGACCGACATATTTTGATAAACAGGCACAGTAATTGAGGCGATGCCGGTGTGCGAGGGAGAAGAGGGACGCCCATGCCAGGAGAGACGCAGTGACCGCTATGCCATCAGTTCAACTATACAATCAGATTCAGCATTGTACCTGCATTGCTTGCCATGAAGCAGCAGCCTGTTAAAGCGAAGTTTAAATCACCTGCCACTCTGTTGTCCATGAAGATAAAGTTTCCTTCGTGCCTGTCGAACTCTGGCTGAGTAGCCCTCGCGAATCGAAAAAGTCGTGCCCTTGAGCTTAAAAGCCACTGGAAGAATTCTTGATTTATCTTTAAATCTTCCATATTTACCAATAATAGGCCTAGATTTGTCTTGCTGATAACGACCAAGTCGGTGTGCACTCTCCAAGTCGGCTGTACTAACGGATAAACAGAGTTTCTCGGACCATAATGATACTATTTTTGTCTGGGAGTCAAGCCAAGTGTCACCCTTTGTGTCTTGAATTCCACAAAAAAGTAAGTTTGAACGATGCAGGCTATTTTCTGCATCATCACATTTTTCGGTAAGAACTTTGATTTCAGTGGAAAGTTTTGCAAGGCTACCATTCACGTCCGTCTTTAAACCCATTTCGTTTGACTGAGTCGATTGGACAATCTTCTCCAGGGCATCAACGGGAGCCGAAAGGCTGGTCACGAGGGTCTCAATGCTATTCTGTGATGCTCGGATCAAAGAAAGTTCGGACAGAACAGAGCTTTGTGATGTTTCTATGCGAGATATGGCCTTTGCAATAGTTTCAATAGACGGCGGTGAAACGTCATTTGGTCCTGGGTTTAATTCTACATCTCCCGACAGCAACAGGAGCAGAATAATTGTTTTAGCATTGATGAATAGAGATAACATTTCACACAACAGCCCACAACAAGTTCCAATAACACAAGGGGGGGGGCACGACACCGCAAGAAAACAGCGATTTCCAGAGCGGACTCAAGCCGCGTTTGGAAGGTAACTGACCTGCGTCAAGAAGGGGATTTTTCTCACAACTGTCGTTGCAATAGCGTGTCCCAACTGGCCCCAGTCCGGTGGTGCAATATGTAGTCGATGCGGCAGTCCCTCGTGCATAGTTGCTCGATGTTGCCATAGGAAAACCGGACTTTGGCAAGGAACGGCTTGTGTGAGGTGATTTTCGAAGAATCCTTCACGGCCATGGGTAGCATCTGGGCGGGTGTGCTTTCGTGATAAGCCAGAAACGTATTGCTGCCGTGGAAGCTCAGCCGAAGCGACAATACGAACCACAGAACGAGAACCTGCGTCAAGAAGGGGATTTTTGTGGCCACTGTCGTTGCGGTGGCTTGCACCCTTAGAAGCAAACTCAGTTTTATCAAATCATCAACATGGATTTCGAAAAATATTTTCTACTACAACAAAATTCGTTACTATAGTCACACCTTTGCTGCTTGTCTAGGTACGAACAGTCAAATTGATGTAATATTCCTAGATTGCACAAAGCATTCGATACAGTTACACACGATAAACTAATTACTAAGCTTCGGATAATTGGCATACAAAAACTATTCATTTCCTGGATTTCAGCCTATCTGAACAACTGCAACCAATATGTTCAGGTGGGAGAACAACAGTCTGGCAGCCTTTCGGTAACTTCTTGCGCTCCGCAGGGGAGCGTACTTGGCCCTCTACTTTCTTTACTATATATTAATGACAGTGCCAATGTGGTTAACACACCAGTTCAAATTCATCTATGTGCTGATGATTGTGTTTTGTTTAGAGAAGTTACTTGCATTACTGAGCAATGTAACCTTAACTCTAACTTAGACAATGTGTTGAAAGGGTATGAGCAAGGGGCAATGCTTCTTAATGCAACTAAGCGTCTCTATCTCCCCATAACGCGCAAGAAAGTCCCCTTAGGCTACACTTGCAATTTGGCTGCAGCACCTTTACTCTATGTAGCCTGCTATAAATATTTAGGCGTAACATTAACGAATGACTTATCATGGAACTTGCAGATAAATACCATCTGCTCTGCAGCTTTCTGGAAACTATGCCTTCTGTGCCAAAAACTCAAGACACCTCCTCCTAGTGTTAAACTACTCTCTTGCTTTTCCTTAATTAGGCCAAAACTTGAGTATGTATCAATAGTTTGGGACGGTACACAAAAATTAACATTAAGAACCTAGAATGAATTCAAATAAAATCAGTGCGATTTATTTACAGTTAATTTAAGGCTTCTGACTCGCCCACTGCATTACTAACCGATAACGGCATTGAACTATTACAAATTCGAAGAAAGAAAAGTCGGCTACAGTTTCTTTTAAACTTCATTAATCATAGGCTAGCCTTAGACAGCGCAAAATACGTGTCTCCCTTGATAAGCAGACCCACTCGACACCACTACCCCCATTCTCCAACACCCATTTTCGTGAGGAGTGACACTTTTCGGTACTCTTTTTTTCCCCAAACAATAGATGACTGGAACGAACCAACTGAAGGTGTCCCGGCGCCCGCGAGCCATATACCATTTGTGTAAATAATCTCATTTCATGTGTTAATTATAGTTATTGTAATCAAGTTTAAAATTTTGCTAATCGTCCACCTTATGACCAAAAAATTTGTGTGAGAAACGTGCTACACACTTGTTTCATGTTGTTCTTCAATGTATATATTCTTTTGTATCTTGCTGACCCTGCTTAGACTTCTTGTCAGCAGTATTGCATAAATAAATGAATAAATAAATAAATACTAAGTTTGTGAAGCATATATACTTCAATGAAACACTGCCTAACCTTATTAATCACAACGCTAATCGCTTTTGAAACGTTTTTCGTGCACGCCCCGCAGCGACACCAGATCGTCCACGAGAGGTAAAATTGGCACTCGCTGATAAGTTTAAGCAACACTTTCACTCAGCCTTTGCTAAAAATAACGACATAATTCCATATTTGCCACCGTCATCATTCCCCACTATTAACACATTAACAATAAACGACTCCAGAATATTTAGGCAGTTACTTAAGCTGGACGTGAAGAAAGCAAGCGGTCTCGATAACATTCCCAACGAGTTGTTGAAAAGATATACGAAATATAACAGTAAATATCTTGACCTTATTGACTGCAAGTCACTTTCGACGTCAGACGTACCTGAAGATTGCAAAATTGCTAAAATTGTACCGATTCATAAGTTAGGCGATACTAACCTACCATCTAACTACAGACCAATTTAACTTACCAGCACATCATGTAAAATTTTGGAACACATTATTCTCACACACTTAACCGCATATTTCGAAGAACATACTTTAGTAGATGTTCAACACTGTTTTAGAAGAGGTTTATGGACAGTCACTCAGCTAACAGCAGTATTACACGATCTTGCTTTACGTAATAATAATTGTAATCAAACTGACCTGCTTTTACTTGATTTCAGTAAAGCGTTTGATATGACGAGTACCATCGTTGTTCTAGGACATGTTGCTCCTCTTCCGCGCGCACAATACGCGTTTGCCTCATGGAACCGCTCAAGAACAACTACCCAGAAGGTTGCTAGGCGACACTGACGTCATTCTATAGAACAACACACATTTGGCGATACATACGTACATACTTATAGAGAAATGAATGGTGTATGCATGCTATGAGCATCCCCTTTGGAACGGGGATGTGAGTGGCGCCACCAAGCTCTTGCTATTATACTGTCTAATATCCAACATAGGATAAAAAAGAAAAGAAAAAGAAAAGAAAAACGACCACTACGAACTCCCACAACCAAATTTTCTGACCCCTTATTGCGAACATTGTTTTTGTACGTCTCCGTTTTCTGTCGGTTCCCTACTTTTCTTCCACAATCTTCCCATCGCCTCTGACTAATCTCTATTGCGGATACGTTTACTTTTCCACTGCGCTCGCTGAAACAAAGGGCTTTCAGGAGGCCAGTAGCTTCGAAATTGACGGCTGGGCAGACGTCTTCACATTCTAATAAAACATGCTCCATCGTTTACCTACTTTACCGCTGCAAGCACATGCTTATTCTTCCCTCTGAACACACATTTCTCGCTCTGTAGGTGCGTGTTCTAAGGCATCCCGATCTTGCTTCTAAAAGTAATGAGCTTCCCTTTGACTTATCATAAATTGTTTCTTTCCTGATTCGTTTTTTCCTCTTAAATAGTAGCGGATGGCAGCTTTCTTTTCCATTGTCACCACCCGAGAGATTATTTCACCATCTCTGACTTTCCGCTTCACGTTATTTGTTGCTGTGTTGCCCACCCTACAGTCCGCATACTTGTTGGTAAGCTTCCTAGTTCTTTTCCTCCACTGTGAATCAATGTTCTTCTCAATAGATATCTCAACACTGTCCAGGCTCATTAACTTTCTTCCATATACATCAGTCGTTCTTCATTATCAATTTTACTGCGAGCTTCCCTCACTTCAAAATTAGTCCAGCCCATATCACCCTGCACAGCTTCATTTGTAGTCTTCTTGTGTGCGCCTAATGCGAGGCGTCCCACTGACCTTTGGTTCCCATCGAGCTTTGATTGTACCCCTGATTTCAAGCAAACAACCGCATTTCCAAAAGTAAGTCCGGGAACCATTACACCTTTCCACACCCACATACATACTTCGTACCTATTGTATCCCCATAGCGCTCTATTATTTATTATGGCCGCATTAATTTCGCCTTAACTGTTTTTTCTTGTGTTTCCATACATCTATTGCCTTAGTTTATCCATATACCGAGGTATTTGTATTTTGTTACCCGAGGTATTTCGTGGCCCTGTATAGCCACTGTCTATTCACTGTTTTGATTGAACACCATAACACCTCATTTTCTAACACTAAATTGCAAACCTAAACAATTGTCTTCGTATCCACAGATATTAGCCAGACGTTGCGAATCACTTTGCTCGTTAGCTACACGATGTCGTCAGCATAAAACAAACTTGAAAGCTGCTGCTCTACTACTGTACCCGACTCTCCGTATGAGAGATTAAACTCGATATTACTTCTTTCTAGCGCTCTCTGCTTCCTCACCATGTACATCATCAACAGCAGTAGGGATAAAGGGCACCCATGCCTCAGTACCTCGTTTATATGAACTTTCTCCTCGCTGCTCAGCCCTTCCCGTTAAACACAAACGGTATTTTCTAAGTAAATCTCTTTCAAAAGCTGTAGACAATCGTCACCTATGCCTTCCCCTTCAAACATATCCCGCAAAATGTTGCGGTCTACATTTTTTTTAGCTCATGTAGTGTCTAAAAAGGCCCCAAATAACGGCCTGCTTTCCACTCTTGATATTTCAATACTCTGAGTAAGAACAAATAAGTTATCATCCAAACGCCTGCCTATTTTGAAGCCATTCTGATGTTCTCCAAAATGCAATTATTCTCTGCCCAAACTTGCAGCTTTAATTTGATTGCCTGCGTTGCTAGCCTGCATAATACCGATGCAAGGGTCAACGATCTATACGAGTGAATCCTGTCTTTCTCCCCCTTACCTTTAGAAATTAAATTCAATCTACTTTGTCGCCAGCGTCTGGTATTCGTCTATCTTTTAAAGTTTTGTAAACTGTTTTCACCAGAGCTTCCTTACTTTTTGGTCCTAGTTGATTATTCAGCCTAACGGGAACCTCATCTACCCCTGTGGCTGTGCACTTAGGGATTTTCTCTTCGGCTTTCTTACAGTTGAAATTCGTCAGCACCAGCTCCTTTTGTACTTGGTTCTCATTCATGATCTTTTTTTCTTGAAAAACAACTTCGTAATTGCCTTGAAAAGATTCGGCTGTTATTTTTCGCATCTAACTTATTGCCGCTTCCCCTTCCGGTTTATTTCCATCTTCGTCTAGGATATGTTATTAATTTATTACCGCTTCCCCTTCCAGTTTGTTTCCATCTTCATCTAGGATATGTTGTTGTATTCTTCTTGAGTTCTGCCTAATAATTTCATGTTGTTCTAAAATATTCTAGTTGCGGCCTTCTTTTTCTGCCGTATTTCTGACAACCAACGTTCACTTTCACCTTTTATCTTTGTTTGCACCAATATTTGAACCATATACTTTTTTCTCCCGGTATGTTACCCATTTCCTGGTTACTTCATCCTGCGGCAACTGCGCCTTCTTTCCCTGCCTGAGCTCTCGAGATGCTTTCTGTCTTTCGGTGATCACTTTTCGTATCTACCTGTTCCACCAGCTTTCTGTTCAATTTCTTTTTTCCTTTCCAACGAACACGTTGTTTCTCTTTCCGCATTTCTGTCGTTATTATACTTAGGAGCTCACTATATTGCCACTCTTTATTTGGCCATTGGCAAAGTTTTTCCTCGACTCTAGTGACTATATTTATTTGCTCAGCGTTCAAATTTCGACTGGCCATTTTGCGCTCATTGCTCTCTTTCCCAACTACATATCCCATTGTCAAAACGATACGATTATGGTCATTCCTTATGCTGCCTATATCTTTCCTCATCATCACCATTTCTCTCAACATTTCATCAATTCCTTCTGTCATGAGACAGTAATTAATGGTTGATTGCTGGTTTGCCACTTCCCACGTGATCAGCCTTTCACATTTAGGACCTGTATTCACGATAAAGAGGTTAGGTTGCTCACAAAGGTCTACCACTCACTTCTCGTGGTTGTCGGTATAGCCATCTAAATCCTTTATACTCTACAAACAAAGAGGGTTCCGGGCACTCTCTTTGAGGGAGTATCTGCTTGTCCCATATTTCACTCTTTTCGAGAGTAGATCGACCTTCTTTGAGGGAGAGTAGATCAACTCCTCCTGACAAAGTTTTGTTACTCTACCGCAAGTGAGTGCTAGTAGTCTCCCCACACGGGTAATAGCACTCCTCCAGACCGAGTGCTTATACTCCTCCAAACCGAGTGTTTCTACTTCCCCAAACAGAGTGCTTGTAATCCTTCAGAACAGAGTTCTAGTACCCTTCCAAATAGTGTGAAATCATGATGTAGATCATTGGTCATGTTTAAAGTGATTCGCTATATTTACATGTGGGGAATATTTGATTTTTTCATAAGCAGCTCCTGCACTTATGCTTGGTCAGTGGGATGCAATCTGTAGTCGTCGAGTTACTCAAATGAAACATTCGCTCTCTTAAAAGGTCAAAATCTTTATTGATCAGTCACCAGACAAACTGAATGATTCGAGAAACGTACTGACAAACACATAAAATCAGATTACGATGATGCCCGTGAACTTTAGAACACATGTTATAAAACATAAGTATATTCCCTAAAGTTTCATCAGTGTAGAAATATCCTTTAATTTCAATTGGCTCCTTCTTTTCAAAAATAAAGTATAGAATGGAATCTTCAACACAGAAAAACGTGTTCAAACTCACGAAGTATTGACTACTACCACTGAAGAGAAATATGTCCCATATTACTGGCCAGTAAAGGCATTTCTGGCACCAAACGTGTGCACTTATATGGCAGAGGTTACCAGATGAGCTACTAAGTATGGGGCTGGTAATGTAGCAAAATTTTTGAAGAACCTTTTTTGTGTGCCATATTCTAAGACAGCAGCTCATTTGATAACGTCCTGTGCAGCATATGGATGTTCCTGACTGAGAGTACAGTGCATTTAGAAATGTGTTGTACATTCTCATGTGAGCCCGCAGGCCTAGCAAGTTTTGTATATATTTCACATTAAGGTATTCATGTACGGGCTGCACCCCATTGTTTTTAAGCGTGTCTTGCCGTGGTTCTGCAGCAATATCCTGCCCAGTCTCAAAGCGGTACAGAGGCGTATAATATTTCCTATTTGGTTGGCCTTCTTACGAAAGTAGTTTCCTGGTGCTGGTAGGATAGATCCATTACACTTTCTCACAAATAAATAACATTAACTTTACAATATTATCCAATGCGTAGCAAATGAGTATGAAACTGTGAGGAATACGGCATTAAAATCTTGCGCATCAAATTTCTTGTCCTATATGATAGCTTTTCATTCCCATTACGGTAAGAATGCTATACTTCTGAGGAACACTTTGCATAAGTGCATGATCAATTATTGTGACTCGCTGAATATGCAATATAACTATTGTTATTAGAATTAGATGTGATAAATACTATGCATCAAAGGCGACGCAAGCATAATTAAAGGCAGGGAAGTATACAAAAAGACAAAGAAGCAAAACATACATTGAGAATGGCACCACCCTGTTTCACATATCTTTTCCATGCACGTGGATTTTGCATGTGACTAGGCTTTCACAATGAACCAACTACCTGAAACCGAATCTTTTTTTGCCTACCGAAATGGTTAAGAAGCGCTAAAGTAAGAAAAATTAGCACTTCACGGAATCTACGTCTCAAAACAAGCATATATGTGTCTGTGAAGATTAATACATCGCTTCACTGTGCACTCCATCTTAAGTCCAGAAATGTACCATGTGCAAAAATGCTTTATTATTATTTGTGTACAGAAGTATTAAATTTGTGTACAGAAGCCATGAAACTAAAGGGCTTTCGCTTTACGCTATATGTTCACATCCGCCAATTGATGAACAAGTGTTCTACTCACACGCTCTCAGTTCTTCGCATTGAACGCATCTCTACCTCCACTAGCATACTTGGTTGGCAAGTAGATTGAGTCACCCTAATAAAAATATCAAATACCTGCCAGAAGCTATCGTATGAATATTTCGCAGGAGAAACCACACTTTTACATTTAATAATAATTTTCAATTCCGAGTGACTCTCCGGCTTCTAAGACGTGAGGTGGGCACCACCGTGTACACAGCAGTTAAAGGCCCCAATAGCTCCTTGCTTTCGCTTCGGGAGGCACGTGCAGTTCTAATGAACTGGTTTGATGAGCATGCACGTAAACGATAGTGACTTATTAAACACGGGATTCTCTTCCCCCAATGCTTCCCCTTTCTGGAACCTAAAAGGAAGTCATACTTCTAAAATTAGGAGTAAAACATATATAAAAGGGAAGACATGAAAATCTGTCTGCTTCCATGTCAGCATTTCAAATACAGAATCACAGTGGTTAGTATTTGCATCCTTGCATTCACATGCTGTTGAATGCAAGCTATTAAAGCTGTTAAATGTGTGTAAGCACCTAACCAAGCATGAGCTGTTGCTTTTTATAGTGAACATAAGCAGCGTGCTCATTGCAAGTATATATCATGTCACTAAGCAAATATGCAATTTCCTTGTACCACTATTTTTTTATCACATGGATGTATATATTGAGAGGCAAAACAAAAAGCAGTCACTTCTCAGAAAAATAATGGCTTTTTTAACACATTTCTAGCTTTGCAATGACACTTGCTCCTATGTGTTTGTCTCCAGAGAGCATACTTCATTTTGACTTTCCAATCAGAGACATTGCATAAATATACCATGTTAAGATGACTGCCTAGAGCACGTCAGAATTTTTTCATCTTGGTGTGGCATATTGTATGTTGATTTTGTTGACATTTAGTCAAATGGTACACCCAATACACCCACATTCTAGTTTTCTTGTCTAAATTGTATGGCAATGTATTTTTATTCTTTCGCGTGCGCTCCTCTGCATTACGTGAAGTCGTGCTGGGCTGGCTCTTTGACATCGTTCTGTCCTTGCAGCTGCCTTCTTGCGTTATATAAGGCGGGTGCCTGAAAGATATTGTTTGCAAAAGTCAACACGAGGACATGGTGTAAAACAACATCATGACAGTCAAGGTCATGGCACTAAAAGAAAGTCTTAGCTCTTGGTCTTCCTACTGAAATGCATGCGAAACATATAAATGACTGCAACTGTCAGCTGCTAAACTAACTTCAACATTTAAATTTAAACAAAAAAGAAATAACTGACAGGTCATGCTGATTCACCTCCAATGTTGATGTGCTCCTGCTAATAAATAGAATATTGGTCATTGTGAGATGTCATGAGACTGTCATTATTCTGCTGTCGTAAACACCACTTGTGACACATCCTAAGCACGTGCCCAGTGTGCCCCCCGCACCATCTCTGGTTTTGCCACTGCTCAAGCCATAATTTGAGGATCATATCTGCAAACATGATGCTCAGTAGGCATGAAAATATGGTCCTGCGGTTCAGAGGATATGACTGGATGTGCCCATAAGAAAGGGGAACAAGGCTTGTTATGGCAATTTAACCTACATTTCAATAATAACAAGAAAGTTACCTGCGGCCTGCATCTAAGCTTACTAAAAGGCATGAATTTATTTTCATTTATGAGGTGCGCAATGGAGTTCATTTTTGACAGACTCTATTACTGCTGCAGTTTGAGATCTGGCGTTTTACATTCTTGAAGGCATGTAAAAGTTGCAGTTAGACCGCAGTTATTAGTTTTATTAGACCAACTCTTTGTTTTGTGTGCGACAGACGACTTGTAACACAGAATTAAAGCTACGCTTTGTTTTGATACTTTATTCCTCCACTAAAAATATTAAAGCGATAAACACATTTTGATCTGCCACGCAGTAGCATGATGCACACATTACGCTTGTAAGCCCCAGAGGATGGGTGATTTAGCTGTTCATATGACATAACTATGATACGCGAACTCATATTAGCAAATGCACATGCACGTACAAAACAATAAGCGAATGCAAAGCGCCCCTGCAATTGTAATTCCACACAGCAGCCGTTATATTCAATGCCGATGCATAACCCCCTGCTTGGCAATTCACAAAGTTCGTAGACATAAGCACCCTTTCAGATTCGCACCGTGCTCGAAAACCGCAACAAGAGACCAAATCATTATGCAGAAAAGAGGTCAGGCGTGCAGACAGGACACAAGAGTAGAGAAGTGGACATAAAATCAGACATATAATCACACCATTTCAATACATGAGCAAAAACAGTTCAGTCTTAGGGCTAAACCCCATGACAGCGATTTAGTGCGCGACGGCGACGAGCGACGGCTTCGAGCGACAAAACGGGCTGTCACTTGAACAGATCCCTCGGTTCTAGAAATTGAGAATTCGTCGATAGCCTCCCGGAAGTCTTATGAGCAACTAGCCAATAGCGCGAAGCCGGAACTCGATGAACTGTACATCGCTCAAATACAACCGATTGTCGCGCGGAACGGGCAAACGATTGAATTTTCATACGTGCAAGTAAAAGAACCTACTGCAAGCCCTTCAGAAATATATTATGCTACCTTTCCGAGTGAAATACATCAACTTAAATTACTAAAGCACGCGCCACGCCAGTTCCCACGTCTATTTGCAGCCCTCACACCGGCAACGCCGGGCAGACGTCGCTCGAGATCGTCGCTCGCACGGCGTACGACTCGTAGGCGACGAACGAACGTGACAGCCATCTCCATCGCGACGCTTGTAGCTGTCGCGCGCAAGATCGCTAATATGGGGTTTATACTTTATTCAGCGTAAAACATGGATTCCTCATGCGTTTTCGGTAAGTTCAAGATAACGCGCCCACTTGACCTGTTGCAGCATGTAGATGGATGCCTGCGGCAAAGTTTCTAACTAGCTCTGGCGCTGCACGTAACTTCAGTGGTCGCAGATTACCCATAAGCGAGACACCGTCAAGCGCACGCGCGGTTTGTTTGTAACAAAAGCATGCCGCCAGCAAAATGACGCCTTCGGTTATGTGACCCCTTATTTCAATAGCGTTCCGTACACAGACTGCCAAACTGAATAAATTCAAACGCACAAAACGCACGCTAAGAACGCTCTGTATAGGCTCGGAATCATGGGCTGGTGAACAAACCATTTTAAGCGCGCTTTCTTATCATGTCTTATTGAACATACCATGGTTCTGGCAGTGTTTGCGATTTTCAAACCTCTAAGGGATAGCGGCAAGTGATAAAATCATATGGAGTTATCGCGACGACTGGCTTTTTCGACTGACATCGAGAAACACAGCGCGCTTACCCAGTCCGTTGTGAATTGCGAAGGCTAAGCACCGCGACGACATCCTCGCAATAGCATGTCATATACGTAAAATGTGCACCTAAGTTATCATTCACTTACCGTGGAGGATTTGTTGTTATATCCAATGACTAACAAACGACTGTCGGGTTTCCGCGGACGCGCGAGATGGCTGACACACGACCTCCTATGGATAGCCTTCGTTTTTGCTCGCTGGACGGATCACCTTTCTCTGGTGCTGTGCTGTTCCGCGATGTTCAGCGCGCGCGCGGTGGATAAACTCCGAGTGAAAAAGTACAGCGCTCGCTCCGAGTTCCTTTGAACTGTGGCTGCCTGTTCTCATAGAAGCAAAAAGTTGCGTTCTTTGCTCTGCGTGCGTGAGTGATACATCGCCATGTTCGGGGCTAGCCTCCTACAGTTGAACCAAAAGATTACGCTACGTTTTGTTCTCTATTACCGTAAGAGTAGAACGGGCATTCTGCTCTCTCTCAGAAGGGCAGAGTGAAAAGCACATTTCAATCTCTCCTTGGTGACGGAGTGAACAATGTGTTACACTCCACTCGACATTTTCCAAAAGTAAAATAACGCTTTGAAGAGTAAATCGGCCGCTTCACTCGTGCAAAACCCTAACTAGTTTTAGAGTGTATGTGGGCATTCATGTTATCTAATACGATAATTTAAGCATCATTCCCGAAACCTTCTCTTCTCTGGACAATTATTTCCAGTGCACAAATAGGTAATGTCCAGCCAAGCTTTTTTTTTTGCACTCATTGTACCTGATAACTAACGATGCTCTTGGTATATTGAATTTACTCTTTTCCATTTGGTGCCCTGATAGACGAGTATTCCGGCTACCCCTCCCTTTTTTTGCCACTTATTTCTGTTGCACCCTTCTCAAGCATAATTGTCAATCACTGTCGGGTCTTCCGAGTCTCTAAAGTGCGTTTCTGTGACCGCATACACCCCTATTTGTTCTCTAAGTAACTGCTCCTCAATGTCTGCCTACTTTTCCTTCTTCGTACTACATGTTTATGTAGGCTATTGCATTGCGAGCTCCCCGTCTATTTCTGTTATTGACGGCGATGCTATACTGAGATTCCCTTAGGGGACCTTCATTACTACCTACTCTGGCCTCCTTAACGCCCGTGGGCCCCCTAAAAAGCAACAGCGTGACGAGCAAGTCTCCATCCCAACTCTCGTGCAAGCCTGTAATTGAAGTCGATTCCGTCTCGTTGACAACTACCACACCTTCTCACTTCCTTGTTTACTTCGACAACCTCGAAGCCTTTCTATCGGCTCACTTTCTGTATCGCCTCATTAGAAGCCACTACGGCTTTGTACGTGACTGTCACGTACAGGCGCCTCCAGCACCGTGCACACCATAATCTGCACCTGAGGGGACAGCTCGCGCAAGTCGCCCACCCCTTTGCCAAGCGCTAGGCTAGTCCTGTCCCTTTCGTGTTTAGGACGTCATTTAGCGTACCTGCTACTATCACAAGGTTGCGCACGAGGGCATTTTATGCGAGCTTTGCGTTTGCTCGCCTCATGACAGAACCCAGTGTCCACCTTGGTAATGTCCCTATCGCCCCTCTTTTATTGCCTTTCACCCTCTGTACAGTTGTTTCTGAGCACCTAGCCAGGTTTGAGTCACCGGCGATAATCGCCATTTCACTCTCTCTTACCTCTCCCTACTTCGCTTTGTCCTTTTCCGCATGATGCGGACTCGACAAAGGGCATGGACCCCTGCGTTCCTGCTTTTTTTTTCCTGTGGTGACCTCAAGGTAGGTGCCGCTCTTTCAAGCTAACCTCTGACCACGTTGCAAGCATTCCACGTACTTTGCTGGCACACCCTCACCTGTCACGTCAGAGGGCTGAGTTCCATTGTCATGACCATTCTCGTTCACAATGGCGGCTCTGTTCAGCTATTCCTTGGCTGCTTTAAGTCCTTTTCCACTACCTTCTGTCCACGCGCTCCTTATTTAGCTCATTTTTCAGCTCCTCAATCTGCTTGACAGGTTCTTCTTGGAATGCCTCCATTTTCTTCAGCCTAGCATCGACATCACAGTGTGTGCCGATTGACTCGATTCCCTCTCTATTCTCATCCGTCCCCTCATCTCCCTTGAGGGACCTCCCGCAAGGCAGATGGACCTCCCGGCAGCTTCATACGCTCTACAAAGTACCTTATAGCTGAAGGTGCTTCCCGGAATAACTGAACAGCTACCCCTACCTTCATCTTTGTGAAGTGGCCATTGGAAATGTGCACGGTACTCAGATTAGGTGCCACCTTCAGTTGTTCTGAGTCCATCTTTAGGACTGCTTCTATGTACTCAATCGACACGTCACTGCTGCGTAAATTGTACTTTGCCACTATTTCTTCACCAAGTTTCATGGGATCTTTTGCACGAGGTGCCCTCTAATATTTTTTTAGTACATGTGAAGGACCCGGCATAAAAAACAATGACATCGAATTGTCACAAGGGTGGGGAACAGTGCATCTAGTGACAGAGTAGCGGGAGCTTGACAGGTTTAAGCTCCGCCACATAGCACGGTTGGAGCTCCCCATGTCGCATGTCACGCACAGCACACGCAAAGAAATGTCTGCACAAAGGTTGAATAAATGGACGACAAAGTCTCTCAGCTTCTCTCCATTGACAAAAGCACCTGTGTAGTGATAAGCAATCACCTGCTTCCAGCGGGTGTTTAGGCCCCCAACCATAAAGACGAGTACATGGTTTGCTGCTCGGCCGGTTTCAGGGAGTGTCACCTTGCCAAGGAAGCCGTCACCACGGCGGTCTAGCTCGACACCCTTGCGAATCTCCATTTCATCGAGAAATATGACGCAAACTTTTTCAATGTTTGACATTGCGGCCACTTTCACTTTCATCATATTTACTATATCAATCAAAACGCCGGGCTTAAATGACAGGTGCTGCAGTCGTCTGCAAAGTGTTCTTCATGAGGGAAGAGGATTGCCCTGTTCTAAACGTAAGGCATAGCCTGCAGAGCCACAAGCAAATTTGAGTTGCAGCGCTTTCTTTACGGTTTCTGCACTCCATGCACTGCCTTTCCGGCTCTTTCTCTTCAAGGCAGCCTTCTAGTCCTCGTTCAAGAAATCCAGATTTTTGGTCAGCGTTGAAGGTCTTTTTCTAACCGCTTTGTTTTCCTGGCAGCAGTGTTTAACTTCTTTTTTGATGTTGACAAGTTTTCTTGCAAATCAGTGTTTTTCTTTTTCGCATCTTGCAGAGCTTTTCGTAGGTCACATACAGAGAGCGAGGAAATATCTTCATTGCTTTCATGCTCGACTGTATTTTCTTCGAAAGAAGAGGTACTATCTCGACTCAGTTCTGCGGAGTCTTCTTGGTCAGCGTCTGTAGCAAGTGTTGAGGAGGACTTCGGGCCTTCCTCGCCAGCAGGTCCACATTCGGCAGTCCGTCTAAACGAAGGGAGTTTCCTTCGTTTAGGTTGAGCTGAATAATAAAAATAAAAAGACATGTCTCAATGCTTATTGAAATAATTGCAAATTGCGGAAATAATACGCTCCAGTACAATTATTACTCACGTCTAAAGTCGAACAGCGTGGGCAGAGCTGTAGACATTAACAGGCGGCGTCCATCCTGCCAATTTTTCTCAAACTGGTCCTCTTCAAAGTGGAGCTAAAAATAAATAAAACACCAAATGTGATTGTTCACGTTTGTTTGGGCTGATACAAAAATACTTGTAAAAATCACCAGTTATTTAAGGTGCTTAACAGAAAATGTTCATAAAAAATGTTGATGTATTACCGAACCTTGCACGTTTCCAAATAACGCGCAGGCTACGACGGACGCCGAGCCAGAAAGCTCAGGAAAAATTTGACCCATAATGTGCGTTAGCTGCACGTTTACATGAGTACATCCTGCTTAAGTATTTAGCTCCGTCACAGAATAGAAACCACGATCGGGAACGAACATGCAGCGATAAGGTCTGCTTACGAACAGCGTAGTGAAAATATGTCCGCGATCATAACATCGGCTACGTCGCTTTCGAATAGCACCGATGCAATTATATACCAATAAAAAAAATTCTGTATGGACTTTGACATGAGAGCCGCAATTATCTATTGAGATCTCAAATAAAACCGCAGGGCTTCGAGTGGCACCAGCACAACAGCCGCACTCTCCAGATGAAGCAGTGTGTGCCTTCAGTAGCAAATAACGAGCACTTAACTTTTGGTTCGTCTATTTTCGCTTAACGTAAAAGTAACTCTGCTGTCTAAGCAATAGCGACGCGAACTTTGCAAAGGAGACGCCAGTGCTTTCTGTGAAAATATAAAACAGGTGTGCGACGTTACGATTTTTTGCTAGTGTTAAATATTTCGCGAATCAAAATCACCCTCGTCCAACTCTATAATCAGGGCACTACTGGCATAGAAAAGCTAAGTTCAAAACGAAAAACACGCTCGCGCCCGTACGTATGCGCGTACCTATACGCTGCGTATGCAACAGCGGCGCACACGAGTTTGCTTTATTTGCAAAATACGGGTCAATAGGACTTAACTGTTTTGCAACTCACCTCGCAGATATATGAGCTGTCAGTTGCGTTCCACCGATCCCGCTTTACTTGAGCTTCCCATTTCTTTCTTCGCTCCGAGTCCCGGGGGAAGCGAAAACAACGCAGGCGTTTATGTGTTGATCCGGAGCACATTGGCACACAACAGCCCGTCATGATGACTCAGTGGACTTAACAAGCTTGTCAGTCATACAGTCGAACACTGTTAAACAAGTTGAACCACCAGCGAGTGCCTCGAACAACGCAAGCTCAGCTCTTAGCACCAATCAACTGCGACAACTCTGAACGCCCGCCGTGATTCAATATGGTGTCGCAGCGAGAAAGAGGCGGCGTGGGGGTGGTCAAAGAATGGCACCACCCTGAACGGCGGCGCTGGCATCGAGGCACCCTAGCTTTAGTTATAGCGGCGCTCCCCCTGGCGGCGGCGAACGAACGCCGCGCCGAGAACAATGGGTCATCAATCACTGGATACTTGCGACGGGTACACCAAGATTATCAATGGATCACTCACCATACGTTTTGGAACTTACGCTCAAAGGCCTACAAGGCTACACTGTGTTTTGCAGTAGGTCTAGAGAGGAAACTGTTTGTTTGACGATGCACGGACGAAGAAAATTTGTCGGGGTAGCCATACAAAATATTGCCTAGTGATACGAAAAATATCACCATCAGCAATGGCTCATACCCGAAAAAAGAAATCTGCAATGGTTCATACGCTCGTCAGCAAGCGGAGAGAGAGAGATAAAACTTTGTTATGTCCTTGATGGGGTTCAGGGGTGGCGGGGGTCGGGAGACTAAAAGCGGAGATGCAATGGCTGAAAGTGATTGAAGTCACTAAAGAAAATAGATAACTAGATAACGTTCTAGCGTTAAACGTTTGCCAGGTTCATATTGCAATGGCTCCGGACAGGCCGCCATTGGAATATGAACCTGGCAACGTTTAACGCTAGGACGTTATCTAGTGAGGCGAGTCTAGCAGTGCTATTGGAGGGATTAGAGGGCAGTAAATGGGATATGATAGGGCTCAGTGAAGTTAGGAGGCCAAAAGAAGCATATACAGTGCTAAAATGCGAGCACGTCCTGTGCTACTAGGGCTTAGCGGAGAGACGAGAACTAGGAGTCGGATTCTAGATTAATAAGAATATAGCTGGTAACATACAGGAATTCTATAGCATTAACAAGAGGGTGGCAGGTCTTGTTGTGAACCTCATAAGAGGTACAAAATGAACGTTGTACAGGTCTACGCCCCTACATCCAGTCATAATGACCACGAAGTCGAAAGCTTCTATGAAGACGTGGAATCGGCGATGGGTAGAGTGAAAAGAAAATACACTATACTGATGGCCGACTTCAATGCCAAGGTAGGCAAGAAGAAGGCTGGAGACAAGGCAGTGGGGGAATAAGGCATAGGCACTAGGAATAGCAGGGGAGAGTTATTAGTAGTGTTTGCGGAACAGAATAATATGCGGATAATGAATACCTTCTTCAACAAGCGGGATAGCCGAATGTGGACGTGGAGGAGCCCGAACGGCGAGGCAAGAAGTGAAATAGACTTCACACTCTGCGCTAGCCCTGGCATCGTACAAGATGTGGACATACTCAGCAAGATACGCTGCAGTGACTATAGGATGGTAAGAACTCGAATTAGCCTAGACCTGAGGAGGGAACGGAAGAAACTGGTACATAAGAAGCCGATTAATGAGTTAGCGGTAAGAGGGAAAATAGAGGAATTCCAGATCAAGCTACTGTACAGGTATTCGGCTTTAACTCAGGAAGAGGACCTTAGTGTTAAAGCAATGAACGACAATCTTGGGGGCATCATTAAGGAGTGTGCAATAGAAGTCGGTGGTAAATCCGTTAGACAGGATACCAGTAAGCTATCGCAGCAAACGAAAGATCTGATCAACAAACGCCAATGTATGGACGCCTCTAACCCTACAGCTAGAACACACCTAGCAGAACTTTCGAAGTTATTCAACAAGCGTAAGACTGCAGACATAAGGAAGTATAGTATAGATAGAATTGAACATGCTCTCAGGAACGGAGGAAGCCTAAAAGCAGTGAAGAAACTAGGAATTGGCAAGAATCAGATGTAGGCGTTAAGAGACAAAGCCGGCAATATCATTACTAATATGGATGAGATAGTTCAAGTGGCTGAGGAGTTCTATAGAGATGTATACAGTACCAGTAGCACCCACGACGATAATGGAAGAGAGAATAGTCTGGAGGAATTCGAAATTACACCGGTAACGCCGGAAGAAGTAAAGAAAGCCTTGGGAGCTATGCAAAGGGAGAAGGCAGCTGGGAAGGATCAGGTAACAGCACATTTGTTGAAGGATGGTGGGAACATTGCTCTAGAGAAACTGGCCCCCTGTATACGCAATGCCTCATGACCTCGAGTGTACCGGAGTCTTAGAAGAACGCTAACATAATCCTAATCCATAAGAAAGGGGACGCCAAAGACTTGAAAAATTACAGACCGATCAGCTTACTGTCAGTTGCCTACAAACTATTTACAAAAGTAATCGCAAATGGAATGAGGAACACCTTACACTTCTGTCAAGGAAATGACCAGGCAGGATTCCGTAAAGGCTACTCAACAAAACACCATATTCACACTATCAATCAGGTGATAGAGAAGTCTGCGGAATATAACCAACCCTAATATATAGCTTTCATTGATTACGAAAAAGCGTTTGATTCAGTCGAAGCCTCAGCAGTCATGGAGGCATTACGAAATCAGGGTGTAGATGAGCCATATGTAAAAATACTGGAAGACATCTATAGCGGCTCCACAGCCACCGTAGGCCTCCATAAAGAAAGCAACGAAATCCCAATAAATAAAGGTGTCAGACACGGAGATACCATCTCTCCAATGCTATTCACAGCGTGTTTACAGGAGGTATTCAGAGACCTGGATTGGGAGGAATTGGGAATAAAAGTTAATGGAGAATACCTTAGCAACTTGCGATTCGCAAATGATATTGGCTTGCTTAGTAACTCAGGGGACCAATTGCAATGCATTCTCACTGACCTGGAGAGGCAAAGCAGAAGAGTGGGTCTAAAAATTAATCTGCAGAAAACTAAAGTAATGTTTAACAGTCTCGCGAGAGAACAGCAATTTACAATAGGTATCGAGGCACTGGAAGTGGTAAGGGAATACACATACTGAGGACAGGTAGTGACGGCGGATCCGGATCCGTGCAGTGGGCGTAACCCTGCCCTGCAGTGGGCGTAACCAGGCTGATGATGATGATGAACTAAAGAAAAAAAAGAAGGAAGGAAAGAGAGACAGTAAACACATCAGGAATGGCTCCTACCCCCGCCAGCAAGCGGAGATGCAATGGTCGAATATGAAAGAAGCAACGGAAGAAAGAAAGAATGAAAGAAAGAACAAACAAACAAAGAAGGAAAAAGAACGGAAGGAAATTGAACAAAAGAACGAACGAAAGAAACCTTTAGATAGTGCACTTGGTGCTCGCATGTGTTGTATAGGAGATAGACCTACAGCATAATGCGTTTACTTCACACTGCAGCTCGTTATGTCTTGGGAGAAGCTGACCCCTTCGATTGGACAACTTAATGCATTACCAGCTGTGCAGTAGGCATACGCCTTCACGTTTTAGATGAGTTTAACATGCTGCCAATGTTCCTTTTTATTTATTACTTCAAGGCATTTGAGACAGTTAACGAGCGCTACAATTATTAAGAAATTAGAACAACATGAATTTCGTGGTAACCTCCTGGCCATCATAAAGACCGACTTGTAATGCCGGCAGAAAAGAATAGAAATTATTGACCGCAGATCTCGTCAGAAAAAGTCAGCAGATGGCTTGCCATACATCAGCATCCTTTCTCTACTTCTTTTAATGTATATGGTAATGATTTAGTTACCATGATCTTTTATCATTCTTGCAAATGACGAGAGCCTATTCTTATGGACCGCGATCTCAGTACACTTGTAGACACAGCAAATGGTGCCCTCGAATTACCACATGGAGGATAAACCATTCTCTTACTGTAGGCGCCTCGAAAACAAAAGCCGTATTGCTTCGTGCCCAATATAAGTTAATCAATTGTAATGCGGCCTTCAACGCTGACTCCGTAGCAATTAGAATTGGGCCTGTAGGTAAAAGTCTAGATGTGTTTTTCATTTATTTATTTAGGTACCTCATAGGCTCCCAAAGGAGTATTGCATGAAGGGATGATACAGGGAATTAGCAAAAAGAATGGCGTACTAAGGAATTATGTATTGTTAGCGAGTAAATATGAAAGAACAAACAGCTAACCTAATAAATAACGCTATAAATTAAACAAAACAACTGTGTGAAGTAGCAAGAAAGGTGTACCAAGAAATTATACAAATGGTAGCTGGTGAAGATAAAAGAATTCTATAACAATGTTAACGCATTGCAAAACAAACATTCAAACAAAAGAAAACTATGCAACTTCGCTAAAAGTATTTACTTCGGTGCGCAGTATGGTTTAGTTGTGATGAATTATGGAAAAGAATATGCATAAGCGTACATTGAAGGATTCAGAGTCAAGAATGTCAAGTATGTCGTTTGGTAGGTTATTCCAATGCTGAATGGCGCATGATAACGCGGGAGAATTGAAAGAATTGGTTCGGCCAAAGATACGCTGGAAAGTCAGATGATTATGCAGACGCCGAGATGGACGAGTGAGCGGCAGGGTGGGCGGGCGCGTGCTATGGACTATTTTGTGAAAAAGACAAAGCAATGCTATGGTTCTTCGTGATTAAAAAGATGACTGGGAAAAAGACAGGGATAGAGTCGCGGTGATAATCCCTGACAATGAAGTGGGCGCCGGTTTGAACTGACTCCAGAGTCGCGATTAGGTAATCTTGATGAGGGGACCAGGTAGGGGCTGCGAATTCCAGTTGTGGCTTACGAATGTCTGACAGGTCTTATGTCTGGTGAGGGCAGAAGCACCGCGCAGGTTACGTTTAAGATAACCGACCGTACCTGAGGCCTTAGCAGTTATTTTTTCGATGTGCGCAGACCATGACAGGTTAGGTGTAAAGAGAATGCCGAGGTATTTGTATGAGTCGGTGCGTGTGACGGTGTTGTTATCCAGTTAGTAATCCAAAGCGGTAAACGTATTTTTGCGGGTGAATGTTATTAGTTTGCATTTATCAGTGTTTATGGTCATTTTCCGAGGAGAGCACCAGTTAGTAATACGGTGAAGATCTCGTCGGAGAGGGAGGTGATCGGAAGGTGAGCAGAATTTACTGTAAATCACACAATCGTCAGCGAACAAGCGAGTGGATGACGTTGTTTCGTATGGCAGATCATTAATATAGATCAGAAAAAGTAATAGTCCGAGCACGCTTCCTTGTGGTACACCATGACAATATGCTATGGAATAGACAGACTGAGATTGTGGATGCTAAACTTGCCCGCGCCTTAGGCGCTTTTTCAAGACTGTGATTTCTCTTCCCAAAAAGCATTAAACACTTCATACAATTATCTATTTTCATCCCCATTAACTTATTGCTCCCTTGTATTGTGTACCATAATTGACGCGAACATATGCAGGTATATATAGGCTGCATAAAAAAGCTGTGCGGATAATTGTAGGCAGTCCACGCGATTCACATAAAAGCACATTTTTCATGCGTTTAAATTACAAGCAGACCCTGAGATCTAGAATAGACTTAAGCGACGTTGCACTGGTCAGAAAAATAACAGTTCCTTCGTGAGAGAGTCGGAATATTTAACGCGGCATTGCCGCCCGTGCAGTGAACGCGGGGCATTGCACATTTCGACTTGCCCACGCGCTAATTACGACAGCCTGCAGATCCACCACTCAGTGTGTCGCTAAACTCTGTGCCACAATAAAATAATTGCCTCTACCTTTTCTGTAGTCTCCCCTCATTCTCAGTACACGCGCGTGTAATGCGTAACCGCCGCAAGATTTACTACAGCGTTTCAGATTTGGTAACGTTAGTTTTTTTGCTAACACTGCTGCTCCTTTCTGAAGAGGGATGAAAGCCTTAGCGAAGGCCTTAATGACTTTTTGTTGTCGCCCTGTAGCATCCCTGTTGTGGCTGATTGTGTGTCACCGATCATGTTAGAATAAAGTGATCGATTGACTGAGATATGATTTTGCCCGTTACTTTCTGAGTGCGACGTTCTCTAAGGAGTCGTTACGTCTTGTGCAGGTCGCCCGTCTTCAGAGAGGCAGCAAGTTTATGCGCTTCGGCGTGAGCTACTCACCTTTAGCTCTACCGGTGCAGTTGACGGCAAATCCGTCGGTGAATGACAGGTTCCTGCAAAATGCGCTAGAAGCGTTTAACGCCAGCGGTTTTACTGTGTTCGGCACCATGGGGCTTGAGAAGAAAATTATGGACCTGAAACATGAGCCCGCACTGATCAAGTGGTACCAGGTACGTTGATGCAGTGGTTGCTGCCGTACGTCTGCAGTCAGTGTAACGAGGGCAAAGGGCACGGCGATAATCTATCGGTGCGCCGTGACGGCCTCTCTACTGAATGCGTTCCTTCACACTCTGCGCGTGCGTCATTTTAAAGACGGTAGAACAAAGGGAAAGCACGTTTTCGAGAAAAACGTTCTACACAGAATAAGGCGCCGTAGAAACATGAGCTAGAGACAGCAAAGCTCCTTGAACAGACGCGCTTACAAGAAAGTTTCTTGCGATTAAGGACAATAAATGTGGACGTAATCATCATCATAATCAGCCTGGCTACGCCCACATTCAGGGCAAAGGCCTCTACTATAGTTCTCCAACTACCCCGGTCTTGGGCTAATGGTGGCCACGTTGTCCCTGCAAACTTCTTAATCTCATCCGCCCACCTAACTTTCTGCCGCGCCCTGCTACGCTTCCCTTCTCTTGGTATCCAGTCGGTAACCCTTGATGACCATCCGTTATCTTCCCTCCTCATTACATGCCTTGCCCATGCCTATTTCTTTTTCTTGATTTCAACTAAGATCTCACTAACTCGCGTTTGTTCCCTCACCCAATCTGCTCTCTTCTTATCCCCCCCGCTTTAACGTTACAACCATCGCTCTTCTTTCCATACCTCGCTGCGCCGTCCTCAATTTGAGTAGAACCCTTTTCGTAAGGCTCCAGGTTTCTGCCCCGTAGGTGAGTACTTGTAAGAAACAACTGTTACACTTTTCTCTTGAGGAATAATGGCAACCTGCTGTTCAAGATCTGAGAATGCCTGCGAAACGCACCCCAGCCCATGCTAATTCTGCTAATTATTTCTGTCTCATGATCCGGTTCTGCGGTCACCAGCCGCTTTAAGTAGATGTATTCCCTTACCACTTCCAGTGCCTCACTACCTATAATAAACTGCTGTTCTCTTCCGAGACTGTTAAATATTACTTTGAGTTTCTGCAGATTAATTTTTAGACCCACCCTTCTGCTTTGCATTGCAATTGGCCCCCTGAGTTACTAAGCAAGGCAATATCATACGCGAATCGCAAGTTACTTAGGTATTTTCCATTAACTATTATCCTCAATTCTTCCCAATGCAGGTCTGTGAATTCCTCCTGCAAACACGCTGTGAATAACACTGGAGTGATCGTATCTCCCTGCCTGACGCCGTTCTTTATTTTTATTGTTGTTGCTTTTATTATGGAGGACTACTGTGACTGCGGAGCCACTATAGATATCTTTCAGTATTTTTACATACGACTCGTCTACACCCTGATTCCGTAATGACTGCATGACTGCTGATGTTTCGACTGAATCAAGCGCTTTCTCGTAATCAATAAAGTCAATGAAAGCTATATATATGGGTTGGTTATATTCAGCACATTTTTCTATCACCTGATTGATAATTTGAGTATGGCCTATTGTTGACTTGCCTTTACGAAATCCTGCCTGGTCCTTTGGTTGACAGCAGTCTAAGGTGTTCCTAATTCTATTTGCGATTACCTTAGTAAAAACTTTGCAGGCAACGGACAATAAGCTGATGAGTCTGTAATTTTTGAAGTCTTTAGCGTCCCCTTTCTAATGGATTAAGATCATTTTGGCGTTCTTCCAAGATTCCGGTACGCTCGAGGTGATGAGGCATTGCGTATACAGGGTGGCCAGTTTTTCTAGAACAATCTGGCCACCATTCTTCAACAAGTCTTCTGTTACCTGGTCCTCCCCAGGTGCCTTCCCCCTTTTCATAGCTCTGACGGCTTTCTTTACTTCTTCCGGCGTTACTACTGGTATGTCAATTTCCTCAAGCCTATTCCATTTTCGTCGCGGGCGCCAGTGGTACTGTACAAATCTCTATAGAACTCTTTAGCCACTTGAACTATCTCTATCTTATCCATGTTAGTAATGATATTGCCGGCTTTGTCTCTTAAAACATATAACTGATTCTTGCCTGTTCCTAGTTTCTTCTTCACTGCTTTTAGGTTTCCTTCGTTCCTCAAAGCATTCTGAATTCTATCCTTATTATACTTCCTTATGTCAGCTGTCTTACGCATGTTGATTAACTTGGAAATTTCTGCCAGTTATGTTCTAGTCGTAGGGTCAGCGGCTTTCATACATTGGCGTTTCCTGATCAGATCTTTCGCCTCCTGCGATAGCTTACTGGTGTCCTGTCTAACAGAGTTACCACCAAACTTCTATTGAACACTCCTTAATGATGCCCATAAGATTGTCGTTCATCGCTTGGACACTTCCTCAGTTAAAGCCTCTTTCTCAGTTAAAGCCCAATTACTTTTCTGTTGCTTGATCCGCAATTCCTTTATTTTCCCTCTTACTACTAACTGATTCGTCGGCTTCTAATGTCTCAGTTTCTTCCGTTTGCTTCTCAAGGCTAGGCTAATTCAAGATCGTACCATCCTGTACTCACTGCAGCGCACCTTGCCAAGCACGTCCAGATCTTGTATGATGCCAGGGTTAACGCCAGAGTATGAAGTGTATTTCATTTCTTGTCTCGCCGTTCGGGCTCCTCCACGTCCACTTTTGGTTATTCTGCTTGCTGAAGAACGAGTTATTATCCGCAAATTATTTCGTTCTGCAAACTCTACTACCTAAACTGCTACGTGGACGTAAAATACGCAATAAAGATGCAGTAGCATCTTAAAATCAGATACAGTGTAAGATTACTTGGTTTTTGCCGATGTATTGTTGCCATCTAATTGAATTTTTGTCGCCCACAATGAGTTGGAGGAAAGAATAGAAAAAAAATGAGTGTTTAATGTCAACTTTTGCAAAGATCATAAGGTTCAGTGCACCAACACAACATGCATGCTGTAAGAGACGCGACAATTGCAAGATAACGTGTAATTTCGGCCACCTTGGGTTGTTTTCCGTGCAACGAATTTAAAGGAGCATTTTGGATTCGGCGCTGATTTAGAATGTAGCCGTCGCGCATGGAAATCGAAACCGCGACATCATAATTCGCATGAGTACCTCACAGCTATTCAGTCACTGGGGTGGTCAAGGAAAAAAGGGAGCGTATTCGTAGAAATTGTGCTTACAGCGTTCTCAAAGTGATTTCTCGGACAGAAAAAGAAACAATAATCTACCAGCCAGCTATAACGGAAGCAATAAGATGAAAAATTGGGCGAATCGGTGAAGCTTCATGGTAGCTACAGCGCGACAGCCACAGACAGAAGGGATAGAAGGGGACACAATACGACAGCGACATTTTTGTCCGTGTTGCTTTTGCACTGTTACCTAAAGTACTATGAATTCCAAGAAGACAAACTCGCTACCCTGCAGCGGCACGCAAAGCTGGCTAACACATACCGAGTGTTTCTAATGTGATAAGCCTCCATTAATTCTCGTAGGGGCTTTTCATGGTGTCTAAACAGCACAACAATGCTTTCACTCACTAGTGCCTGCCGTATTGTGTCCCCTCTTTTGCTTTTTGTCCGCGTGTGTCGCGCTGTAGCGACTATAACTGAAGCATTCAACAAAATTGCGGTAAGAACACGTCTCCCTATGAAGTTTAACAAGAAAAATAATGAGATTAAGACGAACACAAGGGATCAACACCTGTCAAACGAGTAATGACGCTGGAGCCACTTTTTTTTACAAGAAACTTGTCAAGTGCCTTGCTTTGCGTACAAGAACTGTTGAGGCAGCGACCTTTTACTCGGTGGCGGTGGGCGCCACTTCAGCAGTAGAGGAAGTTTCAATTTTCTTGGTGGATGAAAACGGGATATTCATTTCTGGCTATTTCGAGGTCTCTGGACGCTAAACGAGCCGCTTGTTTACATTAGGTCAAGCTGAGAGAAAATTTATGGAGGATTGGTAGGCGAAGTTTAAAGCTTGGGAAATAATTATGGATTTTGTTTTAAATAATCTCTGCATAAGCGCATTGCTCATGCAAGAGCGTAATGTGTGTGTCCGTTTGAAGGACGGCGAAGAGTTTAGCTGACTATATCTCAAAGCTTCAAAAGCTACGAAGCTGAAATTTACTCAAGATTGAAGAGAGATTATGGCTGATGTGCAACGCAAGTAAAAAGTTTGTTAGTAAAGTACGGCCATCAATAAAATGTTTTCAAAATTGTACCCGAAAGGGTTATACGAGCACAACATTTCAAATCGGCGAGTAATATGGTATCAACGTTTTAAGATGTGTGGTTTGATTTCAGCCAATTGATGTAGTTAATGAAATTGCTTCTAAGGAAATGGGCTGTGATGTTACAAAGTCACATGTCTGCTGGTTTTTTTTTATGGTAAGCAAGCGGCCCCAGAAAGTTGCCTCAGGTCTCTGCGGCACACGGCATGCCACACATTCAAATTAATGGGCTTATCATTTTGGTTGCAGTGTCCCAAGTTTATTAGTCAAATTGCCTCATTGTGAAGAGCGGGCTCTTGGCGCAGGCCCTCACGGGCATTCAGCAGCGCGTCCCCAACGCCACCCTCTTCCTTGGAGTGCGAGTTCTGGATGATGGAAAGCTGCTGTCCACTAAGAAGAACCTGGCCAAGGACCTCTTCCAGACAGTGAGGGACATGAAGTGAGCGTTTTGACAACATCGCATGCTGACCGGTTGAGTTGATTTGCATTTCCTTCAATAATGTTACTTACTTCGCGCGACGATACTATCGTAAGATAGCAATAAAAAACTTTCAGAGAGCTATAATGCGCCCTCAGGTGTTGGTTGAGTTTCCAAGACCTTTTGTGCTTGCGCTTCACCGCCCGTACTGGTAACTGATGTTGCTGAATAGTGTTCATCTAAATATTAGCAATTTAGTAATACTAATATTATTTATTGTCAGCTCGCACTGCGGTACATAAAATATAGGTCCTGTTAAATCCCACACAGAGGCTTGTGTGACGATTCCCGACAGCATCAGCGAGCTAAAAGACAATGGCAACAAAACAGTCACAGCTTCGCCCGAAACGCGAAGCATGAAGTTGAAGTTTTATTTATATCGCCAAAAAATCAGCGATGCGGGTAGGCTCAGGCAAAAAGTGAACACAATCACTTGAGGGACGTCCGAGCCCCCCTGTACAAGGCATACAGCGAAAACGTAAAGTGTAGAAGTCATAGTAACACTCTGGCTATTTAACAAGGGCAATAATATCGCGTATATGCATGAGTTTGTGGACAACGCATAAACAGAAAAAACACAGCGTAATAGTAAGAAAAAAACACAGGCATGCATAGCAGCAAGATAAAATTACACAGGATACATCGCAGCAAGATACAAAAAAAAATAATACATGAACGCGGCTTTCAAAAAGAAGATATTAGTGAATTAGTGCACTTCTCATGTCAACAAGTGAACATGTCTCAGGAATTATACCCCTTGACAATAATTTATTCAAAACAGTGGGCAGGCTATGTCGGAGCATCTGTTGCCCGTACATTGTACGGGAGAAGGGAATGTGCTAAATTTCTTTTCTGCGAAAGGAGAATTCTGAAAGATTTTGACTGAGACAGGGTAATTCAAGAAAACTAAGCTGGTTATTTTGGATACAACGCTTGTATTTTAATGCTAAGTAATATTCGTACACGGTATTAATCGGCAAAATTTGATAACGAGCAAACAGTTCCTGAGTGTGAGCAAGGTAGTCTACGTTCGCAATGTAGCGTACAGCTTTCTTTTGAAGCATGTATATTTTATTAATATTTGTTTCAGTTGTAGTACCCCAAACCAAGAAACAATCATTTAGGTGGGATACAAACAGCGCATTGTAAATAATTAATTTTATGCGTTCGGGCAGAAAATGCCGAAATTTTGCGAGAATTCCGGTGCACGTTGCCAGTTTACTCATAACGAACTGAACTTCAGTGTCCCAGCTCATTGGCTTGCTAAAAATTACCCCCAAAATCTTGACAGTGTCTACAAACTGGACACGCGAATCGCCTATGTATATATGTATATCGGGTTGAGTGGGAAACTGTCTTGTGCTGAATAGAACCGCTTTAGTTTTTTTCGGGTTTATGAGTAAAGAGTTTGCTTCAGACCATTCCTTAAGTTTATCAAGAGCATTGTTAGTAACAGAAACCAGAGATTGTATGGAACTACCTGTGAAAAATAAACTTGCATCGTCAGCATAAATTACAAATTTCGGCTGGCTAACAGTCAAAACAAGGTCATTTATATATAAAATAAAAAGTAGAGGTCCTAAAATACTACCCTGTGGGACACCAGCAGTAATAGTTTGAAATGAAGATATATGTGGCCCTATTTTAACGCATTGTACACGATGACGCAAGTACGATTTCAGTAGTTCAAGTGGAGTGCCACGTATGCCATAAAGGTCTAATTTTTAAAGTAAGGTATTATGATTAAGGCGATCGAAAGCCTTTGAGAAATCTATGAAGACGCCGACGCACAATTCTTTATTTTCAAAAGCGTGAAGAACAATTTCTTTTTGAGACAATAAAGCTGATTCGGTAGATTTACCTCGCAAAAAGCCGTGTTGTGCTGTTGATAACAATTTAAACCTATTGCAATATTTTATTAACCGTTTTTCAATAATTGTCTCCAACCCTTTCGAAAAAAGCGGTAAAATGGAAATCGGTCGGTAACTTGACATGCTATTTTTATCACCGCTTTTATATAATACTATTACCTTAGATTTCTGCATCTGCTTTGGAAAGGACCCGCTTGATAAGGCAATGTTATACATATAAGTTAATACTGGTGCTATTAGAGTGAGGACAAATTTTACAGGTGAGATTTGAATGCCATCTATATCACAAGACCTGTTGTTCTTAAAGGAAGTAAAAGTACTGCACACTTCAGTGTCATCCGTAGGCTCCAAAAATATGCTATTGCTATTCCGTCGTATAGTGTTGCAAGCTAAATCTGAACTCAGACCGGTATTTACAATATCTTTGAAAAACGTATTAAATTTATCTGCAAGTGCAACACCCTCAATACGTTCACCTTCAAACCAAAGCTCTGTATCTCCCGACGTAGACTGTGCTCGGTTTAATAATTTCTTAACTTTTTTCCAAACTTGTGCGCTGCCATCACAGAACTCGCTGTCAAACTCATTGTACAGAAAGTTTCTTTTTTCGTTTCTGAGAAAGGACGTTACCTTATTGCGGTATTGTTTAAACTTGCCTAGATCAGCAAGGGACTTGGTCCTCATAAGTTTCTTGTATAACTGGTCTTTCTTTTTAATCATTCTAAGGCAATCTCGATTTATCCATGGCTTGCGACTTCTAGTGGACTTTTTTACAGTTTTCTCAGGGAAATGATCATGGTACAGGCGTTTAAAACAGGTGATGAATGCCTCATACGCCGCATCTACAGTCTCAGAAGAAAAGACGTCATCCCAGTTTTGATTTGAAAGAATAGGAAAAAAAAAGGACGCGAGGGTGTCCGGAGTAATATTTTGCACAGTATTCTGCGCTGATAGGTTGTGCTGTTTATTTGCGGCACATTTCAGGAGCACATAAATGGGATAATTGTCGCTGATAGAACTGTGTAATACACCTGAAAGTAAACACTAGTATTTAGGTTAGAGATAAATACATCAATAAGTGTGGCTGTCTGCATCGTAACGCGTGTAGCCGTCTGAGTCAGTATGCAATTACCACTCGATTCTACAGTTAGTAAAAGGGCTTCCTGCGCAGGAGATCGTTTCAGGAGATCAATGTTAAAATCGCCCCCAAGAATTAAATTGGACTTGTTGTCGCTTACGTAGCCGAAGAGGCGGTCTAGAAATTCAATAAAGGTACTTATGTCAGCATTAGGGGGTCGGTACGCTACGGAATAAATATAATTTTGTGATAACAAAGTTGAACATTCAAGTTCGTTGCATATAAATGAAAATTCCGAAAGAACTTCACAGTGGAACTTATTCTTAACCAAGATAGCAAGCCCACCCCCCATCCTACGGGATCGATTTACAAAGAAGCTCTGATATCCGTCCGGCTTGTAAATTTCTTCGCCACATGTATACCATGTTTCAGTCAACATGATAGCGTCGAACTGGAAACTAAATTCGTCTATAAATACTGATAACTCATCTTCCTTGTGTCTAGCTGAACGAATGTTAAGGTGTAGGCAAGAAAAGCATACATCGGAGTTGATTTGAATTATGTTGCTGACGTCTCGCGGTGACTCGTTCATCATTCAAGATAGACTGCTCAGGCTCGCGAAAACCGGAGGAGTTTACACAATCTTTTCTACGTCATGCGCGCTACGGATGTGCAAGACAGGAGATTTTTCCTCTTTTCGCGCATAGACCTTGCCCCCACGTGTCCAAGCAAAGCGCCAGTTTTCCGCCTTTTTTTTTTTGCGCGATTGCCATTCCGAGCAACAGTTTGATAGTAGGGCAAAGGTGCTCGTTTATGAACACAGGTTCGCTAGACTTATGGCCAAAGTCACGCGTCGAAAGTTTCAACTTTCTTGCCTTCTCGAGCACAGTGTCACTCTTTGATCGACATTTAAACTGGACAACAATGTTAGGAGCAACATTCGAGTTTTTCGCTTGAACACGGTGGCAGACGTCAATATCTGACTCCGAAATGGGCACACCAACAAGTCTACCAATCTGACTCAGGGTTCCAGGAATGCTTTCACCCTGAGTGAAAGGCAAACCCTTCACCTCGAGGTTACATTTTCTGGAGTACTGCTCGGAGGCGGTCATGCGTTGCTCAAGCTGAAACGACCGCCCCTCAAGGGCCTCGCAGTCCAAAACAAGCTTTTCATTTGTTTTTTTTGAGAGATCTGTTTTCTTGCACAAGCTCGTCACGCTCCTTCTTTACTTTCTCAAATTCCAAGTTGAAGAATTCTAAACTTGACTTAAGTTCGCGGATTTCTTTGCGTAATTCACGCTCCAACCTTGCCTTAAAGTCATTCATTTCCTTTCTTAGCTCCTCCTGGAACCGAGCAGCATCAGCCATGGGACAACACTGGTAAATGGTTAAGCGAAAAAAAAAATGCTAGCAAGTTGGCAGCAGTCAAGGCAGCGTAACAGAAATATTTTTCGTTGAAAGAAATACTGTACGAAAATGCCAACCTGCAAAGATAGCAGGTGCAGCGATTACGTCGATTGTCCGTGCTGCCTCCGCTGTGCCAAGTGACCGTAGTCCTGGAGCACCACCGGCTTTTAAGCTTGCTTCCTCTGGCGGATGTGATGCCGGTAACTTGCTTGCGCTGTCACCGACGTTCCTTTCCTGCAGCAACAACAGCAGCCGCCGCTTGACGATACAGTCGCTTCGCCAGGGAAGATTCCAAGGTAGCTGCAAAGATAACAGGTGCAGCGATTACGCCGATTGTCCGTGCTGCCTCCGCTGTGCCAAGTGACCGTAGTCCTGGAGCACCACCGGCTTTTAAGCTTGCTTCCCCTGGTGGATGTGATGCCGGTAACTTGCTTGCGCTGTCACCGACGTTCCTTTCCTGTAGCAACAGCAGCAGCCGCCGCTTGACGATACAGTCGCTTCGCCAGGGAAGATTGCAAGGTAGCTGCAAAGATAGCAGGTGCAGCGATTACGTCGATTGTCCGTGCTGCCTCCGCTGTGCCAAGTCGATTGTGATCGATTGTGATCCAAAATTAGGAGAGAGCTATACGAAGCAAGGATAGTAGTTTATCCTCCGTGTAAACTTGTGGACGTTCGCTTACGAATTAAATTGGCAAGCATGGTGTAAAGCCAGCACAAGAAAACATGCACACATCTCACTCGATCACCGTGCATGCTCGCTGTCGAAACGCAGGTATGAAGAAGTCCGGCACAGCAGGAAGCGAATTCACCTTCGTACGGCCTCTCGTTTCAACGTGAATTCAGCAGCAAAAGCATCGCAGATTGCTTTTAGCATAACGTCTGCGCTGCCAAGAGCGCTGGCCAATATAGAACCCTCTCCCCTTTCCCCGATGCCTTGCGCGCGACGAAATACGGCGCGCTTAATATCCGGTTTCCTCCCTTGGGCTCGCGGGTATAAGCCGACGACCGCACGCGTCCATTCCCACATACAGCATACGGCGAGAGGGGACGATGTTATCGTCTTTGCACTTTAAACAGAACACCGCGGTGACGGTGGCCGTAGAAGTGTACCCAGGTTCTCCATATCATTCTAACGCTATAAAATGATTGGATTCACCCACAAGCCTGTCATTTTAGCGAGTTTTTCGTGTCTATCAAAAAATTTGCCTCTGCAACACCTCAGCTCCCGAATTTGATGCAAAATTCCTTCATCCCTTGCAAAAGCATATAGGTCTCATCACTTCCATATTCATTTTCTGTACATTAGTTATCAATAGGCCCCAAGATTAGTAGACTCTCAGGTAGATAATTATTTAGCTAGCTTACGGGCGTATGGGACAGTTATTGCTTTACGTGACGGGCACGGTCGGCATAGGATTACTTAGGCATTTATTAAAAAAGGTGATACGAGAATGTGTGTGCGTACCTATCGTAACGGTGACCACCAATCACAACAATAAATTTGTTCCCTTTCGTCAAAATTTTGAGTCACCTCCGTGCCACTGCTAAACAGCTTCGCTGGGCATCCACCTTCACTGAGTGGAATAGCTTGATTATTTTAGAACTGACAGACATCAAAGTGAAAGCATGGTCATGTTGTGAGGGATTAAATAGGGAATAATGGGAATACAATCATCATCATCATCATCACCGTCATCATCATCATCGTCATCATCATCATCAGCCTGGTTACGCCCACTGCACGACAAAGGCCTCTCCCGTACTTCTCCAACTAACCTGGTTATGTACTAATTGTGGCCATGTCGTCCCTGCAAACTTCTTAATCTTATCCGCCCACCTAACTTTCTGCCGCACCCAGCTACGCTTCCCTTCTCTTGGTATCCAGTCCATAACCCTTAATGACCATCCGTTATCTTCCCTCCTCATTACATGCCTTGCCCATGCCCATTTCTTTTTGTTGATTTCAACTAAGATGTCACTAACTCGCGTTTGTTCCCTCACCCAATCTGCTCTCTTCTTATCCCCCCCCTTAACGTTACAACCATCGTTCTTCTTTCCATACCTCGTTGCGCCGTCCTCAGTTTAAGTCGAACCCTTTTCGTAAGCCTCCAAATTTCTGCCCCGTAGGTGAGTACTTGTAAGAAACAACTGTTACACTTTTTTCTTGAGGGATAATGGCAACCTGCTGTTCAAGATCTGGGAATGCCTTTTGAACGCACCCCAGCCCATTGTCATTCTTCTGATTATTTCCGTCTCATGATCCGGATCCGCGGTCACCAGCTGCCCTAAGTAGATCTATTCCCTTACCACATCCAGTGTCTCACTACCTACAGTAAACTGCTGTTCTCTTCCGAGACTGTTAAAGATTACTTTAGCTTTCTGCAGATTTATTTTTGGACTCACCCTTCTGCTTTGGCTCTCCAGGTCAGTGAGCATGCATTGCAATTGGTCCCCTGAGTTATTAAGCAAGGCAATATCATCAGCGAATCGCAAGTCACTGAGGAATTCTCCATTAAATCTTATCCCCAATTCTTCCCAATCCAAGTCTCTGAATACCTCCTGTAGATACACTGTGAATAGCATTGGAGAGATCGTATCTCCCTGCCTGACACCTTTCTTTATTGGTGTTTCGTTGCTTTTCTTATGGAGGACTATGGTGGCTGTAGAGCCGCAATAGATATCTTTCAGTATCTTTACATACGGCTCATCTACACCCTGATTCCGTAATGCCTCCATGACTGCTGAGGTTTCGACTGAATCAAGTGCTTTCTCGTAATCAATGAAAGCTATATATAAGGCTTGGTTATATTCCGCACATTTCTCGATCATCTGACTGATGGTGTGATATGCTCTACTGTTGAGTAGCCTTTACGGAATCCTGCCTGGTCATTTGGTTGACAGAAGTCTAAGGTGGCCCTGATTCCATTTGCGATTACCTTAGTAAATACGTTGTAGGCAGGGGACAGTAAGCTGATCGGTCTATAATTTTTCAAGTCTTTGGCGTCCGCTTTCTTATGGATTAGGATTATGTTAGCGTTCTTCCAAGATGCCGGTAGGCCTGAGGTCATGAGGCATTGCGCATACAGGGTGACCAGTTTTTCTAGAACAAGCTTCCCACCATCCTTCAACAAATCTGCTGTTACCTGATCGTCCCCAGCTGCCACCCCCCTTTGCATGGCTCCCAAGGCTTTCTTTACTTCTTCCGGCGTTACTTGTGGGATTTCAAATTCCTCTAGACTATTCTATCTTGCATTATCGTCGTGGGTGCCACTGTTACTGTATAAATCTCTGTGGAACTCCTCAGCCACATGAACTACCTCATCCATATTAGTAATGATAATGCCTGCTTTGTCTCTTAATGCAAACATCTGATTCTTGCCAATTCCTAGTTTCTTCACTGCTTTTAGGCTTCCTCCGTTCCTGAGAGCCTGTTCAACTATATCGATATTATTCTTCCTTATGTCAGCTCTCTTACGCTTGTTGATTAACTTCGAAAGTTCTGCCAGTTCTATTCTAGCTGTAGGGTTAGAGGCTTTCATACATTGGCGTTTTTTGATCAGATCTTTTGTCTCCTGCGATAGCTTACTGGCATCCTGTTTAACCGAGCTACCAACGACTTCTATTGCACATTCCTTAATGATACCCATAAGATTGTCGTTCACTGTTTCAACACTAAGGTCCTCTTCCTGAGTTGAAGCCGAATACTTTTCTGTAGGCTGAATATACTTTAGTATAATACTTGATTACAATACTTGAGTATAAAATATGCTCTAACATTTGCATGGAACAGGTGAATGAAATCAGACGATAATTAACTACGTCCCTATGGGGATCTAGTTTATTAACTGGTACTGCACTTCCAATTATTGTACAGTTATGCTACTGCCAGTGATCGCTGAAAAAAACATTCTTTTCAAGAAAGGAGCTTTGGAATGAGAACAAACGTTAAGAAAGTGACTTCTGAAACAAACAAGTCATCCACCTTTAGCAGTATTCAGTTTTAAAAGCCTCATTCTATGTCACGTGTGCTGACAACGACATTATCGGAATCACCCACTGCGGGTATCAATTCTCGCGGGGTACTTCTATGGTCATCACTGCTCGGTATCACATTAGAAAGCAAGGAAGCAAAATACTGATTAGCATTTCGCTTTCGTTTTATCATCAAAAACGGCACCGCCTCCAGTGACAAGTGGCCCAAATAATGTTGCCTCTTTGTCATTTGTTTTCAGGTGCGTCCAAAGTGGATGGAATCATGTTTCATTCTCAACTGGATAGATTTACTAACGGCAATTTTGGCCACGTAAATGACCTTATTCATTTCTGCCATGATTTTTTTAGCTTCTTCCTGATATCCCTTGACCGATCTTGGAGAAAATCATGAAAAACATTTTCCTTTTAAGTAAGAGAAAATGTGAGATGCACCCAATCGTTGCAATTGCTACGAAGGAAATACATACGGGTGCCTCGAAAGAAAAGTTGAAGAATTCTCACATTTTTTGAAAAGGGTCAGTTTACAGAAAAAAGTCTCACATTATCCGACATCAACAGGTAGCTAGACAGATGAAATGCTTTTAATGCGATAGGAAACATACGCACACTACGAGCGAATTTTTGCCGTCGTCGCCACCATGATGTTCTGCATAAATTACAAACTCGATAAACATCTTCGCTGCACGCTGTACGCTGTTTGTGCGAGGGAAAGCTTCTGAGGGTCAGCCGCGCAGGGGCGTCTGCGTCAGCAGGCGTTTGGTGTGTTGCGACACCACGTATCCGAGCACATGAGGGTTGGACCCTCCCGCGTCTAACCGTGCGCGGATTAGCCGTGCCTGGGGAAAGGGGGATCTGGGGGTTGAGCTGATGCCGGGTGTTTGGACCCTTAAGGCCCCCCGGCGGAGGCAACGCACCTCTTCGGTCTCTGCTTCACATAGACGGCACCCCCGGACTGACTCAGCCGGGGCAAATCGGTAGTTGCCTTTTCCTGTCTTTCTCTCTCTAATACCTTCGTCCTTCCCTTACTTTCCTCCTTTTCTGTCTTCTTCTGGCTTCCCCTTTACTTCCAATTTTTCCAGGCAGCAGGGGCTAACCTTGTGTGAATCGCCAACCTAGGTTATTTCATACGTGGTTATAGTGGTAATGTACAGCTGGCGTTTGCAGGCCGTGTTTCACAGGTCCTGCAGCGTCACCTTGTGCCACCCACCTCTACGGTGGGTGGCTGGCGTTACCGCCGAAATATCACGTATCTTTATGGCTAGCTCCTTTCCGCAACTCCCTGATCGCCCTCAGAAAAGAGGGCGCAGCGATGAAGTTTTTCAGTTTTTCGGACACCAAGTCCAAAACGTCCCACGTTTCGATGTAGTTCGCTCAGAAGAACCCGGCAACCAGTGCGCATCATTTCACCTTTCCTTGTATCGAAGACTTTGACTGATGTTTTGGAGCTGGTTATAAGGCGACCAGGATGACAAGCGGTGATCTTCAGGTGGAACTCCGCGATAAGAAGCAATACGAGAAACTGCCGAAACTAGTGCCATTTGGCGAGACCCAACTAACAGTAACCCCGCACCGTACTGTGAACACCACCCGCGGCGTTGTGTCGGACGATGACTTGCTGGAGCTCACTGAGGCTGAACTCTTGGAGTGCTTCAGTGAACAGAATCTAATCAGTGTCAAAAGAATTAAGATGAGGCGAGATGGCACAAAATCCAAACCAAGCACTTGATAATCACTTTCGGATCAAGTGTCCTGCCCGAGTCAATCGAGGCAGGGTAGATCAAGCTCCGTGTTAGGCCATAAGTGCCCAATCCCCTCAGATGTTTCAAATCCCATTGTTTCGGTCACAGTTCGCACAGCTGCCGGGGCCGTGAAACCTGTGCGAAGTGCAGTGCCTATGAACATACTTTTGAAGCTTGTGAGAACACTCTCCATTGTGTAAACTGTGAAGGGGAGCACGCCGCATACTCGCGGTCGTGCCCATTCTGGACAAAAGAAAAAGAAATTGTGACGATAAAAAGTAAAGGAAAATATAAGTTTCAAGGAGGCACGCAGTCAGGTATCCTACATGGCCAAGAACACATTTGCCGAAGTGGCCCGTCAGGGGGCAGCGCTACAACGGTCTCCGGCGGCAGTGACGCCATCCGCCCCCCCCCCCCCCCCCCCCGCGGCGGCAGCTAGCGCTGCTATGCCGTCCCAGCAGAAGGGGCCATGTACGTTCGGGCAGGGGACCTCAAAGGCCTCGTCCAACATGCCGAGGCCTTCACGCCAAACTAAGCGCTCGGACAAGCGCGTGTCCAGCGCCTCGCAAGAGGCGATGGACATAACGACCAGCCAGACGGCACCACCCGCGCCTATGGAGCGGCGAGGCACTCTCGATCGCTCGAAAAGAGACAAAACTCCCGTCACGGAGCCATCAAAAGGCCCGTGAGCTACTCCTCGTCTCTTAAACACAAAGCACCCAACACATATAGCATAATGGGCACACAAATACTACACTGGAATGTTAGAGGACTTCTGTATAACCTCGACGATATTAGAGAAATCCTACACAAACATAATCCGAAGTTCCAGTGTGCTCAAGAGACACATCTGAAACCTACAAACACTACTTTCCTCCGTAATTATTCTATCTTTCGGAATGACCGCGACGAGGCTACTGCATCTGGCGGTGTAGCAATAGTAGCCCCCAAATCTGTCGCTTGCCTAACCGTCGCCCTTAACACGTCCCTTGAGGCAGTGTCAGTTCGGGCCATTCTTTTTAATAAATTAGCAACTGTCTGTTCCATATATATACCTCCGAACCAGCATCTAGAAAAAAAACTGACTTTCATAACCTCATTGATCAGCTTACCGTGCCTTACATACTGGTGGGAAATTTTAACGCTCATAACCCGATGTGCATGATGTGACGCCAGAGGTCGACTCATTGAAAATTTCCTTTTAAACTCCAGTGCGTGCCTCTTTAATAAGAAAGAACCGACCTACTATAATCCACAGCATAATTCTTACTCCTCAATAGACCTGTCTATCGGTTCTGGTTGTATCTTCTCTGATTTAGAGTGGTCTGTAATTAAAAATCCATTTGGACCTAATCACTTCCCATTAACTCTAAACCTGGTAACAGAACATGAGTCCCCTCCACCTGTTCCTCACTGGAAACGAGCCGAGGCTAATTGGGAATCTTTTAAAAAATCCACCTGCATAATACTAGATTTTATGTGATTTTAGCATAGATAATGTGGTAGTATATTTTACCGCTCTTATCATTGATGCAGCAGAGAAATTCATCCGTCAGACAAATGGCACTTCATTGAAAAGACTGGTGGAATGACTATTGTAGAGAGGCACGGAGGAGAGAAAATAAAGCTTGGGGCAAACTACGTGAATGCCCTACGGCCGAAACTTTAGTAGAATTTAAACAGATTAAATCCCAGGTAAGACGAACGCGAAGACAGGCAAAGAGGGCAAGCTGGCAGAGGTTCCTTTCAGCTACAAATTCATGTACTCGAGAGGTTAAAGTGTGGAATGCGCTAAAAAGACTAAAGGGACAAGAAATTCATCCGTTGCCCCTAGTAAACGATGAAGGAAATAGCTTAGAAGATCAAGCTAACGCACTCGGTGAAGATTTTGAGCGGATTTCCAGCTCAAATCATTATTCAAGGGCATTCATAAAGCACAAACAAATAGCAGAACGCGAGGCCATCAACCGCGAATGCAGACAGAACGTATTATATAACCTACCCTTTAACAATGCCAAGTTGACAGTTGCTTTGGCTGCATGTCAGAGCTCTACACCTGCACCGGACAGGATCATGTGCGACATGCTTAAACGTCCTCACAACGATACTCAAATAACGCTACTCGCACTTCTCAACGCATTATGGGCTGCCGGGTACCTTCCATCTAAATGGATAGAAGCTATTGTGATCCCTGTTTTGAAGCACGGTAAAGATACATCGTTGCTGACCAGCTACCGTCCCATAGCGCTTACGAGCTGCTTTTGTAAGCTTTTTGAAAAAGAATGATAAATCGCCGTCGCGTACATTTCCTAGAGTCCAGAAAAATGCTTGACCCGCTTCAATGTGGCTTTAGGGAAGAGCGATGTACAACCGACCATCTTGTGCGCATCGAAGCAAACATTCGCGATGCTTTCGTACATAAACAATTCTTCCTATCCATGTTTCTTGACATGGAAAAGGCGTCCGATACAACTTGGTGGTACTGAATATTGCGCGACCTGTCGGCGTTGGGCATCCGCGGCAATATGCTCAACATTATCGAACGCTACCTACACAACCGCGCATTTCGGGTGAAAATAGGTAATGCACTGTCACGTACATTCACACAGGAAACTGGTGTACCCCAGGGAGGCGTACTCAGTTGCACTCCCTTTCTCGTGAAGGGGAACACACTTTGTGCTTCCTTACGACCGGGCAATTTGTATTCCATCTACGTAGACGACATTAATATAGGCTTCAAATCTTGTAACCTCGCAGCGTGTGAGAGACAAGTACAGCATTGCTTGAACAAAGTGTCAAAGTGGGCAGAGAAAAATGAATTTAAAATCAACCCCACAAAAGTTCTTGTGTTCTCTTCACAAGAAGGAGAGGCCTGCTCCCAGGTCCTTGTGTAGAACTCTGTGGACAAGAAATATCTGTCAAGAAAGAACACAAATTTCTAGATATAATACTTGACTCTAAGCTTACTTTTATTTAACATATAAAATATCTCAAAGCTAAATGACTAAAAACAATGAACTTACTCAAAATACTATCACACACAACATGGCGTAGCTACAGGAAGTGTATAATCATTATTTACAATAGCCTCATTCAATCAAGGTTAGATTATGGCGCCATTGTATACAACTCTGCCGCCCCCAGTGCACTAAAAATGCTGGATTCCATCCACCACCTGGGTATCCGTCTGGCCACAGGCGCATTCAGAACTAGCGCCATTCAACGCTTATATGTAGAATCGAATGAGTGGCCACTCAATCTGCAGGGATCTTACACCAACTCTACATATTTCCTTAAAGTGCACTTTAATCCTGAACATCCGTGTTGTGAAACTATTAACGATTCGACATCTACTGCACTTTTCCGTAATCGACTACCTGTGAGACAGCTTTTTTCACTCCGTGTGAGGGAGCGTAGTGTGAAAATGGATGTTCAACTCTTCGAACACCGCTTGATGGCTCCAGCGAAGCTGCTACCGCCTTCGGATTGGCAGGTAAAAAAATGCGAAAATCTTTTGTAAGAGTTACAAAATACGCACCAGAGCTAGAAGTACGAATGCATTTCCATGAACTCCAATTGAAGTACTGCTGTCCAGAATTCTACACCGACGCGTCAAAATAGCACGTTGGTGTGTCTTACGCGGCTGTTGGACCTTCTTTCTCTGAAGCATGAGTACTCAACCCCCATACAAGCATGTTTACTGCAGAAGCCTGCGCAGTACTGTCTGCGGTAAAACACATAAATAAGAATAGAGAAAGCGATAATATTCACGGACTCATTATGTGTTGTAAAAGCACTAATGTCCTTAAGAAAACACAAAAATAATGTTTTCATTGAGCTTTACTCTGTCTTGTGCAATATTCATTCGTCTCGTAGACATGTTACAATATGCTGGGTCCCTGGTCATAGATGCATCGAAGGTAATCTGCTGGCCGACCAAATGGCCACATCAATTACACCTCCCCCCCCCCCCCAAGCTTTTAATACCACCACTACTATTCCTGCCACAGACCTCAAACCTTTTTTACGCACGAAACTTCGAAGCTACTGGCAGTGCATGTGGGACAATGAAACAAATAATAAGCTGCATTTGATTAAGGCAAGGATAGGTTTCTGGCCCCCCGTTACAAAAACAAGACGGACTGATGTCCTATTCTATAGACTCAGAATATGACACACATATGGTACTCACAATTTTCTGCTTACTGGCAACGGACCTCCTACATGTGGTAGATGTGGTGAAAGGCTCACCGTCCTGCAGGTCCTTGTGGAGTGTCGGGAAGCCGAAAGAGAAAGAAGGAAACATTTTCCTCTAGCATACCGGTATTCTATCCCTCTGCATCCCGGCATGTTTCTTGGTAAGGAAGCCCTTTTTACCACCAAAGGTGTCCTGGGTTTTTTGAATGATGTGGTTCTGCATGTTAATAGCCCAATAGTATCGTAGCACATCCTCTCTCTAGATATGCTGCTGTAATAGCAGTTCTGGACAGCACAGACCTTTAGGTCCTTGCGCTTCAAGGACTCTGTTAGGGCAGTAGTGCTTTTTCAAATTATTTAGCGAAATGACCAATTTTAGCAGATTGGCATTCTTGCACAATGCTTCTTTCGCGTCCATGGCACGCTTCATAGTCATAGTTTTATTACATGTAGCTCTTACACATTTTACAGTGACTGTCTTTTACGCCCCTTTACAGCCCTATTACAACAATTGCTCGTAATTTATCGCTTCACTTTCATTTCATTACCGTTGGCTTGGCGCTCTTTGCCCATACCTGGCCCTTGCGCCATAAATCACCACACATCATCATCATTCTGAGGGTCAGGAACCCGTAACTGCGAGGCTTTTCTTTCGAGGAACCCGTATGGGTTTCCTTTGTAGCAATTTCTGCGATTGGGTGGATGTCTCATTTTCCTTGTTTAGTTACTTCTCTCCACGTTGCGGATTTCTCAAAACTATTAAGTCATATTTGCCTTTTCTGTGTAAGACTGCGCAACGCTTTTGAAAATCAAGGCTTAGTTCTACTTCGTCCTTCATTTAGCACCCTACACGTTATGAAATGCTGCCGAAGCTCTAGCATTTCCTTTTTGCGGAAAGTCAGCAATTCATATGGGTTTTTCTATTCAGCTTCTGTTCTAAACAACATAATGCCCACACAAACCCTCATTTATTTTATGAAACTGCACTTCCGAATAGGTATGCACGTCTCGGCACTCTGTGCGTAGGTTTTACATGGGTAATTTCGCATAAAACAGCACCTTGGCTGCTAATTCCAGGAAGGACAACCGTAGAAATTCCTTATTGAGGTTGGGTGGCGAACATCAGGTACAGAACGTGATTTCCACTAGGTGCTTCAGACACCATGTCAGACAGCGCAAACAAGCTAACAATGTTCATCATTTCTGGATATAAGCGACCCGCACTTGAAATTAGAGAGCCCTGATCGCCCCTTACAGCATTTGCGAGAATTAAATCTATTAACCAAAGGTTTCCGCCGGTACAGTTTCACTTCTCGATCTCCACTGACACCATATATTAACAGAGGAATGAGATTGTCTGTAAAAACGAAATACAGTAAAACCACATTTGTTGAAAAGGGCCAGTTTACAAAAATAGCCTCACACATTCTCCGACAAGAACAGGTAGCCGGACAGATGAAATACTTTTCGTTCGATAGGAAATATACGGACACTACGAGCGAGTTTCTGCCGTCGTGGTCACCGTGATGTTCGGTATAAATTGCAAAAAAAACGTGGGTGGCGTGCCTTGAAAGCAATCTGTGCTGTAGACAAAGTACACGCCCACGCGGGCCTCATCTTCAAAGCGATCTGGGATGTGGACGAAGTGCCTGCGCCGAGTTCCGGTAGCTTCGTACGCACTGTGCTTTCGGCGTTCAGTTCTCGTTGAAGCGAGAGACAACTAGAAGGTCAATTCGCTAGCTAATTTGCTATCCCAATTAATGCTTCTCCTTTCGGGCAAAACTACAAGTTTTTTTTCTACTAATTTGCACGCTCCCCCACATTGCCAGTTTTTATCATTTCCGTAACATGTTTAATCATGTGGAAATACCTCCTTTTCAGCTTTATCATCAGTAAGCCAGTTTTTCGGTCCTAATGTAGGGCTTCACCAAGACAACAAGCGCGCTAAGGTCACCATTATTCCTTATACTACGACAGTTCATCACGACGAAAAAAACATTGCAATTGCTAAATCGACATGGTCACTTCTTGGAAAAAGCTTGGTTTAGCTCAGCATTGTAGACATTGCATGTTCGTTGTTTCTCCTTCAGGTTCGTCAAGTCTCTACTAGGTGATAATTACCTTTGATGAAGCAGGAGGCAGGTTGGGAGAAACAAAACATGGAGATATATTGTAGCAAAATATTTACGAGTCAAAAACACAGTTTGCAGAAGAACGCGGATGAATGCATACTAGTAAACAGTATTTTACACTTCTACCTTTTGCGAAGTTAGACTAGTGCAACTGTCTCTACACAGGCTCCAACCGAGTCTCACTGTTCCATCCATCACCTATTGGTTGCGGCCTAGACTACATTTCCATCGTATGAAGTCTTACCGACCTACCAGTTGGCTGGTTACAGCCTAGACTGCAAAGAATAGGTTTCAGAGAGGCCTTACATCCCCTTCAGTACACAATAAAAAGGGGACGTGGCAACTGCTGGCCGCCTGAACGTTCCCCTAACTAATACGGTTACAACTGAATTTACACCACCTACTGGGTTGTACCTAATCTCATTTGCAGTTGCCAGGCTTTAGGTAAGCATTTGTCACTATTTCCCATAACGGCTATCTCTCTCCCATTCCAATGCTATTGGCGATTCCTTGCTGCACAGGTGCCTGTAGTTTCTGTCATCACTATTTTGCGTAATTTATCAGCAGGTTCGCTCTCATAGAATGCTAGAAGTCGCAGGCGCACCGGCGATGAACAAGCACTCCATCAACAGAGCGTTTTTGTCTGAATCCCACGCTGTCACTATGCTGGCCTGTATGAGCTTTCGACCACTTGGCTGTTCATAAATTCGAGAATTATTGGCGTCGTCTCCGCGCAGGTTATAGGCCAGGTAAAAGGTCCCATACTGGGTTCATTGTCGCAGGCATTCAGACTGAGAATGGTGCGTGCGACATCACCGCCCTCCGCCTGTGGTGACGGTGTGAGCGGTCCTCCATTCGTGGCTTGCGTTCCAACGCTTCCTCCTCATCTTCTTCATCATCAGCAGCCTATTTTTATTTCCACTGCCCCCCAGTGCGAAGGCATATCCGTGCGATCTACTATGACCCCTGTCCAGCGCCAGCAGATTCCAGCACTGCAAATTTCCTAATTTCTTCATCCCGCCTAGTTTACTGCCAACCTCGTCTGCGCTTCCCTCCTCCTAGCACCAATTCTGTAACTCTAGCGGTTCACCGGTAATCCAGCCTGCGCAGAACACGGCCTTCCAAGCTCCATTTTTTTAAAATGTCAATTATAATATTGGCTAGCCCCGTTTGCTCACTGCTGTGTGTTAAGGTTACGCCTAGCATTTTCGTTCCATCGTTCTTTGCGCAGTCCTGAACTTGTTCTCGAGCGTCTTTGTCAACCTCCAAGTTATGCCCCGTTTATTAGCACCGGTAGAATACATTCATTGTACGCCTTTCTTTTTGGTCATAATAGTAAGCTTCCAATCTGGATCTGGCAATGCTTGCCAGACGCATTGGAACCCATTTTTATTCTTCTGTAAATTTCCTTCTCATAATCGGGGTCTCCTGTGAGTATTCGAGCTATGTAAAGGTACTCCTTTACAGACTCTAGAGGCTGAATGGCGATGCTGAACTCTTGTTTCCCTTACAAGCTATTGAACATTCTTTGTCTTCCACATATTGGCCCGAAAATAAAGGCGAGAGTAGTCCACCAGCAGCAAACATCTCTTTACTGAAACGGCCACAACAACCAACGTCGTTTACGTCGTCTTCTGGACACAACCACTTCAAAAATGCGCGCCGGGTTTGGTGACGATTATGAAATGAACGTGTAAGACACGCGTGGTAATATTATTCTTCAGCACAACTCTTGGACTTTCTCTGGTACGGTCCTCAATCATCTGTTGTAATTCGTCCCCAGTGTTGCTGAACAGGACAATGTCACTTGCAAACCGCAGGTTGCTAAGATATTCGCCGTTGATCCTCACTCGTAAGCTTTCCCAGCTTGCTAGCTTGAACGTCGCGGCTGGTCAACCGTTCGCCGTCAGCGCGACGTCGTCGACGGGGTTTACAAGCCGGTTGGTCGTGCCCTAGCTATTCTAGCAAACACAATGAAGGGGTCAGTGTCGGGAAGAAATAAAATATAATTATCGACTGACAACGACACATAAATTCAAGAAAATGACACAAGAACAGTAACACACGTGCGCTTATTATATATCGATGATGACAAAAGAAATACAACAAGCAATTAACAGTGGATATAAGAACTAACACTACAGAAGAATACATTTACCAGTTGTCCACAAAACACAGTTCAAAAGAAAACAAATGATGCATACGCATAGCCTGGCAGCAAGCAGTAGGACGTCCATAAACCGTGCAGTCGACAGCCGAGCGTTCCCGAAAAACGCTGGTGAGCCGATCTTGTTGTGATAGATGCCAGTGTCCGGCTGTGTTTCGCAGCAGTCTAGATCTGACGGTTTCCCTCAAGCAGGTTGAACTGGAGAAAACTAACGTGAGGTTCGTTGCAGACGTTGATTTGTCGTCTCTTACGTCAACTAGTCACTCAAAGTTCAGACGTGGGCAGGTGGCCCAGGTGGTACTGGACGGCACTAACTCCTCGACACTTCTGAGCAGATTATAGGCTCAGCTTCTAGGCTGACTAGCAGGGACTAAAAGCTTCGTTTAAATAACTTCTTTCACTAGTTACCTGAGTAGGGGAATGGCAGATACTGGTGACGATCCAATCAAGTTCACCCAATTGTATTACGACTCCTCCCAATGTCCTCGCCCCACCCCTTTTAATTAAGGGCGAGAGAAAGAGTAATTCTTTCCTGCTGTTAGAGGTCGCGCCCTTGCATTGCACCACAGAGACGAGCGCGCACACCACTGAGTGCATGGTGTACCTCTATTGTCTGTTCCCAAACAGAAGAAACGGCAGCCGGCCAATAAGGCCGCATACCCTCTGACAACAGGTACCCTGTTAGCAATCCTCGGACATGACATTGTAAAGGCAGATCGCATATTTCGGGATATTCGCAACCCCTCCTGCCTTAGCAACCTTCTGAATGCACGCACGGGGCGGAAAATCAACAGGGTTCATTACAAAACACTGTCAGTGCGTCAAGGTTGCGCCAAGAAAAAGAATCGCTAAACTTTTCTTCGACATTTCCGGCCCCTTGTCCGAGTGGCTGGCAATATCCGTCTTGCTTGCCGGTACCTACCCTCACGACTTTTTGGCGCCCATTGATCCGCGCTTCGCCGACTCAAACAATGGCGAACTGTGACAGTCTCCTTGCCTGACCCCTTTCTAAATAGGTAACTTTCTACTTTTCTTGTGGCGGGCAAAGGTAGTTGTGGAATTATTGTCGATATTTCCCCAAGATATTCACTTATGCCTCTTGTATTCCTTCATTACGTAATGCCTCTACGACTGCTGGTATCTCTACTGAATCAAACGCCTATTCATAATCTATGACAGCCATACAGATAGGTTTATCTACTTATTTTTTATTGCTTTACAGCATTGTTGAGGGGAGGGTAACAGAAAGAACACTTACAAATTTGGAAAGGAGCACTTTATATAAAACAAAATGAGAAAAAACACGCAAAAAGTAAATGAATGAGACATAATAAATGCACGCATACACGCGCCAAAAAAAGAATGATGTAGAAAAAAACATCCGAAGTGCCTGTTAAGTTACTCGCGGTATCTTTGTGGGATAGTATTAGGGACGGCCGAAGCTGGCAGGTGGTTCCAGTCACGGCTAGTTTTGAGTAGAAATGAATGTGAATATGTTACCTTCTAACCTCGACGAATATTAACTTTGCAATGGTGATTAATGCGTGAAGATAGGAAAGGAGCAGGCTGTATTGAGCGCGTTATATGTACCTTATTGTGATAGTTGATCTTTCGAAAAAGGCAACAGACGAAATTATTTTCTGAGCATTACAAGGTTATGGAGATTAAGGCTATTTTTCATTGTAGTTACGCTGGATGCTCGACGCTTGTTCGAAAGTGTGAAGCGTACTGAGTGATTTCGAACTGCTTCAAGCTTGTTAAGCGTCACCTGGCCGAAGTTTCATACGGGTGAAGCTGTTTCTTTAATGATGGTGCAAGGTAAAAATCATGTTTTATGTAACCAAACACACGACTGGATTTGGATGTTACATAATCAGTGATATCAGCCAATGGCAAAGAGGTAGTGATGTCTACACCAAGATACCTGTAAGTAATAAATTCAAGCGGGATTGCGTTCAAAGAATACGAGTAGTTAGGAATAGGTATGTGGTCATGAAAAACTCTCATTGTTTTCTATTTAGAAGTATTACGTTTCATTTTGCAGAGGTCGCACAAATGCGTAATATTCCTAAGGTTTGTTTGAAGGGATTTGATGCCGGCATCATTAGTTACATTCTGGTATACGACATAGTCGTCAGTAAACGTACAAAGGGATAATTTGATCTTGAACGGTATGATCTTGAAATGTAGCGTGGAGTGACACAGAGAGAGACTAGAAGCAGTTAGGACGAGCGCTCCTATGGTCTGCTTCTAGGCTCTGTCTGTGTCACTTCGTGCTACAATTCAAGATCATGTTACCGTACCAACTCACCCAGCTTTTTATCCGTTTGGGTGATTTTATGTTATGATGTAAATCGTGTTTTTAAATTAAGGAAGTAGTGGGCCTAGAACACTATGAATGAATGAATGTGTGATGTTTAATGGCGCAAGGGCCAGGTATGACCAAGAAGTGCCACGCCATTGTTGATGAGTTCGCAGTAGACTGATGAGTTCTGTGAAGTTGATGTGACGTGGCTGTAAAAAGAGCCTCAAATATTTGCTGTCAATTGCGTAAAATCTACGTGTAAAAAGATTATGGCAAGGAATAATGATGTGTATTGTGAACATTAAAATGCATTCGGAAAGAATGATGCGATATACGAAATATATCAGATGCTAAAATTGGCTGGATCACTACTGCCTTACCAGAGGCCTTGAAACACAATGGCCTAGAGACATGGGCTATACAAAACAACTATCATAGCGGCATACTCTTGAAGGAGGATGCTCTACGAATTTAATGGTTTTAAAATATGTACGACAACATTATTCAAAAATTCGAGGATTGCTTTGGTGTTTAAAAGCGGTTCTTCACAAGAAACATAGCCGCATGACGAGGGACACAATAGCGGTATGCAAGAGGAAAATGTTTCTGCCTGTCTCGTTCGGCTTCCCGACACTCCAGGAAAATGTGCAGGACGGTCGCCCTGTCACCACATCTACCACAGGTTGGAGGCTCGTTACGAGTCAAGAGGAAGTGCCAAATATGTGTCCTATTCTGAGTCTAGTGAAGAGGACATCTGTAATTCGTGTTTTCGTAACTGAGGGCAAGAAACCTAACTTCGGCTTAATCAGGTGAAGCTTATTGCTCATTTCAGCATCCCATAAGCGTTGACAGTGGCTTCGCAGTTTGTTTCGTAGGAAATGATTCATGTCTGTGGCGGAGACAACAGCAGAAGGAATGTCTTGCGATGCTATTGACTTGGCGATTTCGTCGGCAAGCACATTGCCTCCGATTCCTCTACGGCCAGAAAACAGCATATTACTACATGTCTACGAGATAAATAAATGTTGCAGAATATTGAGTAAAGCTCAATGAAATAGCATTTCTTTGCTTTTGTAAAGCCAATAACGCTTTTTACAAGATGCTGTCTAGTTTTAATTTTTTATGCTTCACCGCAGACAGTACTGCGTAGATTTCTGCAAAAAAACATACTTGCTAGGAGGTTCAATACGTCAGATTTAGGGAAAGAGGGACCAACAGCGTAAGATACGCCAGCATGTCACTTTAACGCGTCTGTGTAAAATTCGGAGTAGGAATGCTTCAATTGAAGTTCACGGAAATGCATAGCGATTTCAAGCTCAGGAGCATGCTTTGTTACCTCTACCAGGGGTACATCGCATTCTATCACCTGCCACGCCGAGGGTGGTAGTAGCTTAGCTGCAAGCATTAGGTGATGTTCGAGAATTTGGACATCCATTTCTTTGCTAAGTTCTTTCACACCCAGTGACAAAGGTAGTCTCATAGAGGATCTATTACAAAAAGTGGTAAACACATCAAGTCGTTAACGAATGTGGAACACGGATGTTCCTGATTAGAGTGCACTTTGAAAAAATAAGTGAAGCTGATGTATGTTCTTTGAAAAGGAATGACTACTGATCTGACTCCATGTATAGACTTTCGACAAGGCTTGTTCTAAATGCGCCAGATGGACAGACGGATACTCAGATGGTGGACGGGATCTAGTATCTTTAGCGCACTCGGGACGGCACAGTAACACACCAGAGCACCATAGTCAAATCATGATCGAACTAAGCTGCTGTAAAGATTAAATAAACATTTCCTGTCGCTATCGCAGGTTGTGTGGGAGGGAACTTTAAGTAAGTTCAATGTTTTTAGACATTTTGCTTTCAGATAGTTTATGTGTGAAATGAAAGTAAGCCTAGAGTCAAGTATAACAACTAAAAATGTGTGCTCTTTGTTGACAGGTATTTGTTGCCCATACATTTCGACAATGGGATCTGCAGCAAGCCCTTACTTCCAGGTGAAAGAACAGAAGAAATTTTGTTGGCGTTCACTTTGAACCCGGTTCTGTCTGCCCACTTGGAAACTTTGTTCAAGCACTGTTGTACTTGTCTCTCACAGACTGTCAGGTTGCAGGATTTGAAACCTATTTGAATGTCGTCTATGTTGACGGAATAAAAATGAGCTAGTGGCAATAGTGTACGAACCGGGTTAATCTTCACGACAAAAATGAGGCAACTGAATGCGTGTCTCTGATGTACACCAGTTTCCTTTATGAATGTACGCGACAGTGCATTACGTATTTCAACACGGAATCTACAGTGGTGTAGGTAGCTTTCTATAAAGTGTAACATATCAAATCAAATCCAACTTTATTTCACATCTATACATGATTTAGGCGGCACAGAAAAAAACCCAAATTCAATTTAGCTTGACAAGGATCTGCACCCATTTCAAAATTTGTTTACAAAGTAAAGGAAAACGAGAATTAGCAACAGCAATCGGACATTGTTAGGTAGCATTATACAAAGGGAAGAGAATAATCTAAATGTACGCAATTAGAACAAAAAATTGTTATTCTAGCAGTTTAATACAAGGACAATCATCGTTATTGTACAGAAAGGAAAATCTAAACACTAATCGGACATTGCTAGATAGCATTTCAACTATGACAAGATAGAAATCTAAATATACACAGTGAAGAATTGCAATGAAAGCAATGTAATATAATTTGTAATCATCATCGTTGCAGAAGCATCAGGAATGAAGTGCGTAATCAAAATCCACGTGAGTTTAACAAGCACGGTAATGAGTAAGAAAGTAGTTGTGTTCCATAATTGGTGCGTGTCGGGTGTATGAACCAGCTCGCATTATGAAGAGTATTGTATTTTTAATGCTTTGGGATAAGTTGGACAAGTGTTGATTAAAGTGACTTCCTCGCCTTTTTCCCGCAAGGTACCGGCCTCGTATGCCCGACGCCGACAGGTCGCGCAGGATTCCGTAACGCAAAGTTCTGTCACACGCCTCTTCTATATCAAGACACACGGATAAGAAGGATTCTTTATTTATGAAAGCATCCCGAATGCTTGCTTCGATGTGCAAGAGATTGTCGGTTGTGGTTCGTCCTTTTCTGAAGCCACATTGATATGAATCAAGAATTTCGTTTGACTCAAGGAAGCATAGAAGGCGACGGTTTCTCATCGTTTGAAAAAAGTTTACAAATACAACTTCTGAGGGCGATTGGGCGGTAACGTTTTACTAATGTGGATTATTGGCATTGTTTCAGAATCGGGACGACAAGGGCTTCTTGCCGTGCAGTAGGAAGGTACCCGGCAGTCCATATAGCATTGAAAAGTGCGAGGAGCGTCATTTCAGTATGCAAGGGGAGTTGTTTAATCATCTTGTACGTGATCCAGTCAGCTTCAGGTGCAGAGCTCTGACATGCAGTCAGGGAGGCTCTCAACTCGGCAATGTTAAAAGCACGTTAGAGAGTTCGTTCTGTCTGCATTTACTGTCAAAAGCTTTGCATTCTGCTATTTGCTTGTTTTTGATAATTGTCTCGGAATAATGATTACATTTGGAAACACGCTGAATGTGTTCGCCAAGAGCGTCACCGTGGTCTTCCAAGCTTTTCGCTTCATTGTTCAACAGGGGCAACGGGTGAATTTCTTGTCCCTTTAAGCTTCTAAGCCCGTCCCGTACATCAGTTTCAGGAGTATAAAAACGTATACCTGAAAGAAACCTCTACCAGCTTGCCCTTTTTGCCTGTCGTCACGTCCTTCTTCCCTGAGATTAACCTGTTTAAATTCTACTAGATTTTCGGCCGTAGGACATTCATGTAGTTCGCCCCAAGCTTTATTTAGTCTCCTCCGTGCCTCTATACAATCATCATTCTACCAGGGGACTCGTCTTTTGAATGACGTTCCACTTGTTTGAGGAATGAAATTTCAGCGGCGTTAAAGATAAAAGCGATAAATTATGAAACAGATGATCTATACTAATATAATTTATAAAATCTGGTGATAAGTATGTAGATACCTTGAAACATTCGCCGTCAGCGGAGGCCAGTTTCCAGCGAGGGACTTGCGGAGGGAAGTCACTTTGGTTTACGAATTTGAGCGTTACTGGGAAGTCATCACTTCCCAATGGGTTTTTAATTACCGCCCGTGCTAAATCCGGGATGATAAAAGCGAAGCCGATCGACAGGCCTATTGATGAGTATTTAGTATGATGTCTATTATAATGCGTTGGTTCTATCTCACTGAAGAGGCACGCATTGGAGGTTAAAAGCAAATTTTCAATGAGCTCGCGCCGCATTGCGAGTTTCCCCGCATCGTCTTATGAGCGTTAAAATCTCTCACGAGTATGTAAGGCTCGGGAAGCTGATGAGTGAGGTTATAAAACTCTATTTTTTCGAGATAGTGGTTCAGGGGTGTATAAATAGAAAATAGGGTGACCAATCTATTAAAACAATGACCCGAACTGACACTGTCACAAGGGGCGTCTGAAGGGTGACCTGTCGGCAAGCTACAGACTTGTCGGCTTCTCTGGCTACACCACCGGAGGCGTTAGCCCCGTCTCAGTTTTTTCTGAAGATGCTGCAATTACGAAGAAAATTGGTGTACGTAGGTTTCAGATCTGTCTGTGGAACACAAAGCAACTTTAGTTTGTGTTTGTGCAGTAGTTCTATGATGTCGTCGAGGTTACCAAAAAGTCATGCGATATTCCATCGTAGGATTTGTGTTTCCATTATAATAAGTGTTTGGTGCTGTGTGTTTAACAGACGGAGATTTGCTCACAGGCTCTCTCCAGGCGCCGTGACGCGAGGTTTGTCTTCTTTTGGAGCGATCGCGAGAATCTCGACGCTCCTTAGCCGCTGGTGACGCCGTCAGGCTGGTTGTCGTCTCCATCGCCTCCTGCGAAGCGCTGGACACCCGCCCTTCTGAGTGATTTGTTTGTCGAGAACGCCTCTTAAGGAATGAATCCCTTGAGGCCACCAGCCCTGAGGTCGATGGCCCCTTCTCGGTTGGCGGAGAAGCGCCAGCCTCAGCCGCCGAGGGAGCAAGTGATGTAACTGCCGGCTACTGTGTGTGGGCCGGACAGCCGCCGCAGTCCGTTGTAGCACTGCTCCCTGACGCGCAACTTTGGCAAAACTACCTTTGGCAGGAAGGATAGGCGCCTGCGTGCCTCCTTAAACAAAATTATCTCCACTATCATTTTATCTCCACTATTTGTATCTCTGTTTTGCATGATGGGCAGAACCGCAAGTACGTGGCGTGCTCCCCTTTACATCGTTCTGCTTGCTGCGCTATAGTGTTTATACGAAGGACAAAAAAAACGAGACAGACACACATGTGCGCATGTGTGTGCGCACATGTCCGCACATATGTGTCTGTCTCGTTTTCTGTCCTTCGTAGAACAGTATAGCGCAGCAAATAGAACGACGCGATACCAACTAGCCCCAGTTGAAGCTTTATTGATGCCCTTTACAATTCACACAGTGTGGAGTGTTCTCGAATGACTCGAACGGATGTTCACTGTCGCTACATTTGGCACAGGTTAGTGGGCCCCGGCATTTCCGAGTACTGTGGCCAAACCTCTGACATTTAAAGCATCGGATGGGAGTTTTGGGTATACGGCATGACTCCGATCTTCACATAGCCTGCCTCGATTGTTTGGGCAGAAAGCTTGAATCGAATGTGAGAATAAAAGATGCTCATTCTGTATTTTTTTACCAGCGCTCCTCACTTTGATTTCTTTTACATTGACCACAGTCGGGCACTCCAGCCTTCAAGTAGTTCAGCCTCTGTCAGATCAATGAGGTGAGTATCAGATACGACACCACGGTGGTACGATGCGGGGTCACATTCACTGTAGCGTCCTCAAAAGACACAAGATTCGGCAGGCTTTTATACTGAATCTTATCTCTGATTGCCAGACGGAGATCTACACTTGCAATTTGGAAACTCTATATAGCCTTGGCCTAGAACTTCTGTTATTGATTTCGAAACCAGAAAATATCATTCCTGTTTTCTCGGAGTGTACATGAAATTCGGGAATATTTTCACCCTGGCGACCAAAGAACCTCAATACTTCTTCAGTGCACCCTCGTTTGTGAGGGCGATCAGGAAATAGGGGGAAAAACTTTCCATAGATCTATGCGGAATTTCTGGAAAATCGACAGCCACCCACCATGGTGCCCAAGAAAAGGACGCTGCAGGACCGTGAAAAGACATGTCCTGCATGCACGAGCTATAGGACACTAGTATAACGAAATATGTTATTACCAAGGTTGGCTATCCCACACAAGGTTAACACTTGATGCTTGAAAAAAGTGTAAGTGAAAGGAAGCCAAGAGAAGACAGGAAAGATCGAAAGTATGAGAATCACGAAGTTAGAGAAGAAAATAGGAAAAGGGAACTAACCGATTCTCCCCGGGTGGGTCAGTCCGGGGGTGCCATCTACGTGAAACCGCGGCCAAAGAGGTGAAAGAGGCCAAAGAACCAACATCCGGCATTGGCTCGACCCACGGATCCGCTTTTCGCCGGACACGGCGAAGCCGCGCACGTGTTGACGCAGGATAGTCCAATGCTCGTGTGCTCACATACATGGTGTCACAACACACCAAACGCCTGCTGACGCAGACGCCCCTGCGCGGGTCTAGAACACCACCCTAGGGAATGCCTGAATGCAGAGGTACCTTAGGAGAATCGCTATCATTACTGGAAATAAACTTTGTAGAGTTAGAAAGAAATTCTTCTAGCCACTGAAGCAATATCGGGTCAATACGTAAGCGGTGTTGTTTTATTATAAGCAGCTGATGAATAACCTTATCGAATGCTTTCGTAAAGTTTAGGAAGATGCAGTCATTTGGCACGCCTGTGTCAAGGGCAACATGCAAATTATTAGTGAATATGAGTAGTTGCGTTTCGCATGAAAGAACTTACGAAAGCCATGTTCGGAGCTGTGGAAGAAGTTATTTGAGTCCAAGAAAGTACCGAGATAGGTACTAGATGTGCTCCATTAGTTAACGAGGAACGAACGTAAAAGAAATAGGGCGAAAGTTAAGGGGGTTTTGCGAATCGCTGGACTTATGAATAGGAATTACCTTTGTTGTTTTCCACTCTTTTGGCAGATAGCTATCCTCAATCGATTTAGTAAAAATGCAACTTAATATGATATAAATATATTAGTTGGTATTCTGAAGGAATGTAGAGTTAATTGTGTCAATGCCACAAGAGGACGACCGTTACAATTTATTCATGATAGCCACTAAGCTGGCAATTTCAAACGTGATGGAATCCATATGAAAATAGTTAAAATCGTGTGTGCACGGATAAAGAATAATGTTAGAGTGCGAGAAAGAGTGAGCAGGAGTTTCTTTCAGTAATGAAGCAAAGAGATGCTTTGGAATTGGATCAACAGATGCATCAGCGAGGCATATGGCTGTTCCACTCTTTGGCTTTACTGCTCTTCGAAACTGCTTTGCATTAGTTGTCAACAAAGATGGAATGTTTATTGTATTCTACAGACCTCTCAATAAACTGTTTGATGAAATGAATGTGATCTATTGTAGAATATCCTTTTCTGAAGCCAGACTGTTCTCTGGGTTGACTGAAGTGTTGCTCTTATTTTGTAGGGAATTAGTGTGGTGAATTCGTTATACAATAGTGAAAGCAAGCTAATGGCGCTATACGTTCTCTTCTTTAACGTCTCCCTCCTTGTGAATTAATATAATGTGGGCATTATTCCAGTTCTCTGGTACAATTGAAATCGTCAGGCATTGCGCATAAAGAGCCGCAAGCTTCACAACCATGACATCTCCTCAATATTTGAATAAATCGACTGTTATTCCATCTCCTCTTGCTGCATTTGACATGCAAAGCCATGAGACAAAGACATCACATGCAGAGCCCTTCTATCTTAATTGCTTGTTATAAGAGGAGCCTCTATATCCTGTTCATTGCTACTTTGAATGGAGCTAGCATGGCAGCTCTTGGTACTGCACAAGTCAGCATAAAATTCTTCCGCTACATTTACTATATCTTTGAAATTGCTAGCGATATTAGCCTGATTATCTTTCAGTACATGCATCTTGGCGTGTGCTGTGCCAGCTTTTCTTCTGACTGATTTTATGCTGCGTCTATTCTTTACTGCTTCCTCAGTCTTTCTGATGTTATAATTTTGAATATCCATTACTTTCTCCATGTTGATCAGTTTCACAGCTCCGAGAATTCGATTTAATCTCTTGACTGGAACACTGTGATGCTTTGTCGTTTCTTTATTAGGTCGTCGGGAGAACTTGCCTACTGGTTGCCTTGGCGCTATACCTCCCACTTCAATTGCTACTTCTGAAACCAGCCTAGTTAGGGTTTCATTTATTACCTCTATGTCATCCTCTATCTATTCGAAGGCTGCATACTTGTTTGCAAGTGCCAGCCTGAATTGCTCCGCTTTCACCCTTACTGCGTCCAGGTTGACCTGCTTTTTCTTGACCAATTTTACTCTTTTTCTCTTCAAGTTGAGGTGAATTCTAGACCTGACTAACCTGTGATTATCGCACCCCCTTGACTCTACCTGACACTTCTACATCCGGCACTATGCTGGGATCGGCAGAGACTATGACATCTATTTCAATTCTTGTGTCTGCATTAAGGCTTTTCTAAGTCCACTTCTTGTTACTATGTTTCCTGAAAAAGTATTCATCATTCAGTGCTTATTCTTTTCACAAATTCTACCACCACCACCCTTCTAGTGTTCCTAGAATTGATGGCGTAGTTTCCACTTTGTTCGCCTGCCTGTTTTTCCGCACTTTTGCATTGTAGTCGCCCATGACGGCAGTATGCTGAGTGCGCACTTTTCTGATCACTAATTTCATGTTTTCATGAACCTGTTCTATTTTTCTATCATCGTGACTGGAGGTTCGAGCGCAGGCTTGTACTAACTTTATTCTATACTTCCTGTTGAGCTTTATTACGACTTCTGTTATCTTCTGTTTAATGCTGAAGAAAATAACGGTCACTGACCAAGTCTGATGAAATAACCGACGTTGCGGAATCGCTTACGGCTTTCTTGTTGACTAAGTTGGAAAGATAATTGTCGTCAACAATGTAGTCCGCACGAGACGTCACCAGCGTGCTTAAATGGCAGATAAAGTTCCGGCTGTTTGGTTCATCGAAGCTGCAGTCGACTGAATGATTAGCGTTTCTAACAGTCACCGGGAAGCCTTGTTCTTTTCCTTGGCGACAGCAGTGGAGTTGTCCCACTCAATCTTGTGATTACGTTTTTGCGCATGCTCGCCAATGGCCTTCGTCGTGTGACTGTTATCGTTTACGTTACATTTCTGGCCCTTGAGCCGTCTGGAGAACTTCACTGCTCCGCCAGTACATACTTGATGGTGAAAGGTATGAGCTAATCCGTCATTAATGTTGTAGAATTCATCACTGTTTCCAGCTATGTCCTTATGGATTAGATACCATGCCCTGCATTGTCTCTTCTTAAAGTCCTCTGTAGCAGCGGCCGTGGCCGTTACTGAGCACTGTAGAAGCCTCACCAGTTCTTCTAATCGTACTAAGGCCAATTATATCGCACGCAATGCATGGTAATTCCTCAAAGAGTCCTGCTGAGCTAGCTTCACTCGAGGGTGCTGGTGTGTTGAGTGTTGCCAGGTTGAGGTTCCAGTGGCGGCCTCGCCCGTTCCAGATGTTCTAACCACACTCTGACGTGTCACAGGTCTTACCGCCACCTTGGTCAGGTGCTCCCCACCCGCTCGGAACTGAGGGCCATGGGTTAATTGTAGGTGTTAGGAGGGACGTAATGACCGGATAGTGCACCAGGAATCCCATTTGTCATTCTGTTGAGGGAGAGCCTTTGCTCGTGTTTAGTGGGCCTTCCTAATTTGGTTGCCTCTAGAGTAGTACAGCGGCAGTCGCTCTCAGAATTTGTTTTTGCCTTTGCCAGGCTCCACTCCAAGCCTGAGTGGTTCACGCATGGTCAGTTTGCGTGCAGAGAGAGATCCGAGAAATTCCTTGCATATTTAGTGCGTCACGCCGCCTATTCTGCATGTGTGAGAGATAACCGGCTCAACAGACATATTTTGTGCTATTGAGCAGCAAAGAGTTGACCGCAGGATAACTTTACCGCCATCCTTCCTACGTGATTTCCTAAAATCCCAGAGCTGTTTCTTTGGCACATACTACATTGGAAAATGTTTAGATATAGCAAACTGGCTAATTTTCAACTTTCTGGTCCCCTCTGTTGTTAACTGTTTTTCTTCATATGAGGCACACTTGCTACCAGCAGATGATTCTTACCACTCTAAAATCTTCCAAGGCGGTGCGCATATTCAGCTCACGGATTACGTAAGCCCAACTTAGATTCACACAGTTCAAGGATTTCTGGCTCGGAATCCGCACTCTTTTCGGGTTGAACACTTTCATTGACGCCATGGAAAACCAAATTTCAACGTGGACGTTGAACGTTTCGAGATTGTCGATCTTGACTGACCATGACATATTTAATCGACGCTGGCCGTCGCATTCGTTCTTGACTCACTGACGGTAGCGCACTGACTCACTGACGTTCTTGACTCACTGACGGAAGCTGATAGAAGTTTTATGACATTGCTCCCCATGATGTAGTGCGTCATGTAAGGTCACCTACAGCATACTTATTCTGTATGTTACCGCGATAGCAGTAAGTATCGTCTTAATGTAGCCCTGCCCGTCAAGCAGCCGCTACAATTTTTTCCTGAGTTGTGGGTTCCGGGTTATTTTCAACGTTTCCGTGCCAAACCAGCAAAAGAAAATAGAAGTCGCAACGTCGTAATGGACAGAAACGACATCTAGACTTTCGCCTATGTTTAGATAATTTTTCTACAGCGTGAGCGGCATCGCTAGTCCTGCACCGGTTCCACGTCCCAACGACACACTGCAGACGTGTCACTTATGTAGCTCGAGGATGAGCTCGTAGTTTTGCCACGTTTCATAAACTGGTATTGAACATTCAGAGAACTGAGTTGAATTACATACACCCATGAAGTCCGAGGCCACGTCTGTCCCTTCCCGTTGAACATCGGTTCAAATTGCTGTCGAAGGTGAACTGTCCACTGATGAACTGCAAAATCCTGCCTTCCGCCAAGTAGAAGCCTCAGGCAATGGGAACCGCTAACCAGGAAGAACATAAAAACAGTGTGTGTAGCACCGCCGTTGCCGTGCCGGTTCCACGCCGGCAGGGTAACTAGTAGCTCGGACCCAAGTCACCAGCTGTTGCTGGTCAAGAGGTTTAAAGTTAGACAGTGCTCGGGAGGCCTTGGGTTGGGTATTAGTGCGAAAACGTATCGCTGCCCACTGCGAAGTGAGCCGAGCAGGTGGGGGTTTTGTACTGCAGTACCGGGTAAATGTTGCCAGAAGAGCGGGATACAGACGTGGAAACCAGCTAGGAGAGTCGGCAGGCATCGATGATTTCGCATCTTGCCAATCAAGCGGGAAAAGCCTTCGGTAGCAGGAGAAATCTGTCAAACTTCAACTGATGAACAACAGGCAAGCGCATCAGAGATGATCGACGAAATAATAATAATAATAATAACTTTACAACAAATCTTTCAGGCACAATTACAGAACTCCCGTGCGCCTAAGCCATCAAAGTGGCTTGTCAAGTGAAACTTAACAATTAGCAAGAAGACAGCAACAAAAACTGACTATTTCAGACAAAGAAAAATAAGAGGGACATTGAAAGTTATTAGCAGACGATAAAATACAAGGCACAAGAACAGGTACAAACTGAAGAGACGTTTCATAATCACGCAGAAAATAATATATGACGCCCATAATGATTCCACGTATATATATATATATATATATATATATATATATATATATATATATATATATATATATATATATATATATATATATATATATATATGTGTGTGTGTGTGTGTGTGTGTGTGTACATAAACAAAGAACACTGATAATGTTAAGTATCAATACATGTATAACGTCAGTTTTGCACCTTAAAACATAAACAATTTTCACTACAAAATGTATACACCAAACACAAGTACACGTGAACTTTCAAAAAATAAGAAATGGCAATTGAGGTATTCTACGCTGCATACCCGACTACATACACAGGGCACAAGTACATGGTGATTTGCACGATCAATTATAGCACTAGCAATTTTATCCTGCTAAACAATTGTTTTCAATTTTTAATTGAAACTGAGACAGTGACTCTGTGTTAGTGGTGAGAGGTGATAACAAATTCCATTCACAGATGGCAACCGGAAAAATGGAATATTTAAACACATTATTATTACATTTATATTCTACTAAGGTGTTTGTGTGTTTGTGCCTGGTAGGTCGTGTTTGTGAATAAGAAATGTAATTGGAAATGTCAATTTTGAAATAATAATGGAGAAGTTGATAAAGAAATTTCAAACGTGCCTGTTTCGCTCGTGCTGAGCGTTAGGAGCCCATAAATTGCTAAAAGGTTAGAGGGAGAGTCTTCACGTCTAAATTTGTTATGGATAAATCGAATGGCCTTCCTTTCTATTGTTTCTATTTTCTTTATGTTAGTTTGGGTATAAGGAAACCATACAGTATTTCCGTATTCGAGGATCGGCCTAACGAATGTTTTGTATGCTAGGAGTTTTGTCGACAAGGGTGCGAGTTGAAGTGATCTGCGAAGGAAAATAATTTTTGCATAGCAGATGAGGTAATGTGGTGAATATGCTCGGCCCACCTTAGGTCTGACGTTATTGTTAAGCCTAGATATTTATATTTTTGTACTTTAGTCAAAACTGTACCATTTATGATGTAGCAAAAGTCTGAAGATTCTTTTTTCCTCGTTATAGTCGCTGATTTTTTTACATTGATTATCATCTGCCAGTATCAGCACCATTCTGTAATACTACTGATTTGTTAAGGGAGTAGTGATCTTGATCATTTTTAATTTCTCTATAAATGATACAGTCATCCGCAAATAACTTTATTTTACAGTCTGTGTTAGTGGTTATGTCATTATACACGAGAAATAACAATGGCCCAAGCACGGAGCCCTGGGGTACTCCTGACGTAACTGATACTATATCTGATGTATGTTCGAAAATAACAAACTGACACCTATTAAACAAAAACCCACGAACCCAAGCAACAATTTCTGTCTCCGATAACGCTTTTTAGTTTATTTATTAGTTTGGTGTGACAAACACAATCAAACGCTTTAGAAAAATCAAGTAGGATTAGGTCCGTTTGGCCGTGATTGTCAATACCCAGCGCGAGATCGTGTATGACTTCTGTTAATTGAGTTATGGTCGATAAACCCCTGCGAAAACCATGCTGGTTAGGGGACAGGATGCCTTCGTTTTCAAAAAAAATAGTTAAATGTTTTAGAATTATATGTTAGAGTAGTTTGCATGCCGTGCTCGTTAACAATATTGGTCTGAAATTTGATTCAACGGATTTATCTCCCGACTTGTAGATCGGAATAATTTTAGCTATTTTCCAATCTTTGGGTAGTTTTGATGTCGATAGGGATTTACGGAAAATAAGGCCGAGGTATCTGCTGCACCACTGCGCGTACCTTTTAAGAAATTGGTTGGGTATATTGTCCGGACGACATGGTTTTTTAGTGTCTAGGGCAAGAAGAAGGTTAAGAACACCAGCGTCTGTGATAACGAGTGGGTCGATAGTGGAAACAGTCGGTGGAACTAAGTCCGGCATGACGCCATTATCGTTTGTGAAGACCGAACGAAAGAATTGGTTATATCTGTTGGCTTTATCCGCTTTTTCACTTGACGAGAGCTCAGTTATGAGTGTGTTTTTTTGGCGAAAGTGGTTCCAGAATCTATGTGGATTGTTCTTTATAAAGCTGCGGAGTACGGTGTTGAAGTAATGGTGTTTCGCTTCTTTGGATTTCTCTTTGAATTTTTTTGCTACAAGCGCTAGCCTAGGGGTCTTAGATGGAGTATTGCCTGTTGCCTTGCTAGCTTTGCGTAACCTTTTGAGTTGGCGTTTTGCATGTATTACTTCCCGAGTATTCCACGGGTTATTTTTCAAGGGTTTCTTCGATTTAACACGAATAAAATGTGTTACACAGTGGGATACTATGCCTTTAAAACGCACCCAGACAAATTTTATATAAGACAAAGGATCTGAGGCCACTGCCGAAAACTCCTGGAATTCGTGAGATAAATAGGTTTGTATGTGGGCGTCATCTGTTTTGTCGAAATTGATTATATTTTGGGCTGCGCTTTGCACTTATATTTTGTAATCTAGTGGTAAGATACACATCGGAATATTGTGATCGGATATTCCTTCTATTACTTCTAACTTCACTTGTTCTAAGAGAAAGTTACTACTTAGTAAGATCAGGTCAAGTATGCTCCGTGACTCGTTTTGCACCCTTGTGGGGCATTCCACAATTTGGCGCAAGCTGAAATTTAACATCATATCGAGAAGGGCTTCTGAAGCCTTTGTTGTGTACTGCATGCTAGACCAGTTTAGGTCGGCAAGGTTAAAATCACCCATATGAATAACACGACAATTTCGAGCATGTTGCTGCAAGTATTCTTGTATGGCAATTATGCATTCGTGTCCACATACCGGGCTTCGATATAGGCAACCAACAACTACACTTGTGCCTTTAGTGTTAATCTTACAAAAGATTGCCGTGGCATCATATACCTCTGGAAGAATGACCAGTGGGATTGATTTCGTTATTGCTAGCGCCACGCCTCCACCACGTGATTGCCTATCTTTGCGAACCAGTACGTAGTTTGGGGGAGTGACTTCATGACTTGAGACAGACAATGATAACCATGTTTCGGTGACTGCCAGTATATCTGGCTCACGATCGAGCAATAAGTTTTCAAATGGCTGCACCTTATTTAAGATACTTCGAGCGTTGACGTTTAACAACGTTATTTTTTCTTGCGCTGGTATTGGCGTGTTGCCGGGCGGTTTACTTCGTTTTTTTCTTTTTTCCACGTTCGCGTTCTTTTTTTTTGCTCCATTTTGTCGTGCTTCTTTATTTCTACCCTGTCATTCTTTTCGTCATCCCAAATGAAAATACGGTTGTTAATGAATAGTTTGTTGTACGCTAACGACACCTTGTCTTTATTTTCGCGGTTTGCCTGGGCACTGTTCCAGAGTTTCTTTCGGGTCTCTCTAACTTTTCGCGAAAAATCTTCCCCTATTGAGAGGTCTGATTTCTTTAGTTTAAAGCAGTTTTTTAGTATGACACTTTTATCTCTTGCATCTAGTAATTTAAATATCACTGGCCTCGTCTTGTTCGGTCCTCGTCTTCCTAAACGATGTATGCGCTCAATGGCCACAGGTTCGAGTTCAAGGATTTTTGTGATTATATCCTCATTTACGGCCTCTTCTAGCGCTTCGCTTGTTTCTTCTTCCATTTCGGTAGGCCAGAAACAATTAAGTTTGACCTTCTGCTACGGTTTTCGATGTCGTCTATTTTTTCTTCAAGACTCTTAATTACCTTATTCATAGAAGCCATTTCTCTACGACACGCGGTCACTTCAGCTTCGAGTTTCGTGATGACGTCAAGCTTGCTCTCTATATCCGCTAGTCGCTTTTCTTTGATATCTTTAATGTCGGAAGCGATTTCGGTAAGTTGTTTGGCGATTTGCTCGAGGTCAGGGCCGGGGTTGCTTTCAATATCTCCGCCCATCAACAATAGCTTCTTAAAGTATGTCATGCACGATTCACACACAGCCATCTACTGCCATGGGCACGGCAACACCAGCAAGAAACGGTCACTTGAACGGAGGCATTTTCCAAACCGTTTTCTCACCTGCAAAATTTAGACGAACGGGCAATTTGTGAACCGCATGACGACGGTGCCGCCGTGCCCAGTGACAGGGGGTCCCTTGTGGAACGCATATATAGCCGCAGATTGTGCAGACTCTGGGTGGCGCTATACAGCAGATGGGTAGGCGCATGTGCCGGTAAGCTGATGCAGCTGATAGTCGAAGATCCGTGTCGGCAGCGTCGGTGCGTAGTCATTCCTTGCATGCCGGTCCAGCGCAGTCGCAGCGGTCCCGGTAGTTCCGAGCCGCACATCGCCTGCGTCGAGCAGCAGGCCGAAGGCGAACTGCAAAATGTAGACGAACGGGCATTTGTGAACCGCATTTCGACGGTGCCACCGTGTCCAGTGACAGGGGGTCCCTTGTGGAACGCATATATAGCTGCAGATTGTGCAGACTCTGGGTGGCGCTCTACAGCAGATGGGTAGGCGCATGTGCCGGTAAGCTCATGCAGCTGACAGTCGAAGATCCGTGTCGGCAGCGTCGGTGCGTAGTCATTCCTTGCATGCCGGTCAAGCGCTGTCGCAGCGGTCCCGGTAGTTCCGAGCCGCACATCGCCTGCGTCGAGCAGCAGACCGAAGACGAACGGGCAATTTGTGAACCGCATGTCGACGGTGCCACCGTGCCCAGGATATGGATATGGATTTCAGAGGGCATTGTATATGTCGCGAACATAATTGGCTCGTGTGCAAAGAACTGAACAATCACCGTCCAAGCACTCCGTAGAGATAGTTAACCAGCCAAGGCGAAACTTGCGGCCCCAGTGTTGATCACTGGGCTAATCCCGACGGTTCATTAAACGACGACTTCGTGGGATGCTGGATTCTCGGTACGCAGATGCTGCTTGCGCTCGGCTGCACGAATCTGTTCTTCTGCCCTGGTTGCAGCATTGGCACGGCGTGGATCAGCTCAGCGTTGCCGGTTCTACCCGCGGCGTTGTTAATCGAAAGCTGCCTGCTCCTCAGGAGTACGTATGGCGTGTGGCTTACCCATTTCGGAGCCGGATATAAAGTGCTGCGCATACGCTCGGCTGCGACGGAGAGCAACAACGTCACTGTTGTCGCTATGTCATATACCTGTCGCGACCGCCATAGAATCTAAAGGGGATTCCTCCGAGTAGGCAGCAGTGATTTTAACCTCACCGCTTTCATCATGCTACCCTTGTGAGTAAAAATTTCGGGCCAGGTAGCGTGACGTCATGAATCGGGGCAAACTAGGCTTGTGCTACTAGGCGGCGTTTGCTAATCGCGCGCCTCTATTTCTATTTTTTCGCGCATGCGCATAGGGTTGCGCCGGAGAAGTTCTTGGCGCGCAGGCGACCGTCAGACGCACGACCGCACGGACGAATTGGCGAGCCATGCGCAGCTTCGCTGCAGAAAGTGGGTCTATGACATAAAGGACGGCAAAACACAGTGCGAACTTTAGATGTATCTGTCCAGAAATGTTCGGGTACCACTGTTTGAACAGAAAGTGGTCGTAAATTCGGAAATCTTAGCAACTGAAATAGGTTCACCTCTTTTGTGGGCTGCACACATCATAAATAACACTTTTTAACACACTTCAACCCCCTATTTACACGTTGCTGCCATATGCATAAACAGTGAACAAATGTTGCAGTGCTGTACCTAAGTACACTGTAGGCTACCGAGTGAACCCAAAGTTTCGTGGCACACCGATCTAGAAACACTGATGCAATACAATAAACAGACTATTTTACGGAGCTTGGCGAATATATGCGATAAATGAATAAAAAAAACAATACCGGGATCAGACTATATGTCCATATACTGTACTGAAAAAGAAAAAAAATATTGGAGGATTTTCACCGTCATCATCAGCCTATTTTATGTCCACTACAGGAAGAAGGCCTCTCTCTCTCTCTGCGATCGCCAATAACCGTGGTCCTGCTCCAACCGATTCCAACTAGCACTTGCCAATTTACTAATTTCATAGCCGCACCTAGTTTTCTGTGGTCCCCGGCTGTGCTTCTCTTCTCTTGGCCCCCATTCTCTAACCCTAATGGTTTACCGGTTATCTAACCTACCCGTTACGTGGCCTGCCCAGCTCTATCTTTTTCTTTGAATCAATTGGAATATCGGCTATCCCCGTTTGCTGTCTTATCCACACCACTCTCTTCTTGTGTCTTATTGTTACGCCTATAATTCTTCGTTACATCGCTCTTTGCGCGGTCCTTAACTTGTTGTCAAGTTCTTTGTCAATATCCAAGTTTCTGACGCACATGTTAGCACCGGTGGAATATGTTAGCACCGGCGTTTCTGGTAGTCAATGCGCAGACACAGCCGGCACATGACGTGACCACTTCACAACAGCTTTTAAGGCACGATTAATGGAAGTACTCTTTCAGTGGCCACGGTAGACCGTCGACGAGCATGTGGCCCTACAGGTCGTTCTTCTGTCTGGTGCAGGTTAGTGTCCACCGCAGCACAACTAAAAGTGATCGTCGCGGTTTTTTCGTTTTGCCGTGCCCACAATGGTTGGGTAGCATTCCTCGTGATGTGTTCTGCATTGCCTGCTTCTCATATGCGGTGACATAGAATCAAAACCCGGTCCTACCGCTGAAGCTTTGCAAAAAGAACTGTGTTCCGGACAAAATAAGTTAGCTGCAGATGCGGCAGCACTTGAGCACAGCATAATAATGTGAGAAGGCTCATGGCTGATTTGGTCTCTAGTTTTTCTGAACTAGAAAAACGAGTTCCACGCGTTGACGCGCTAGAACGTTCACATAAATGTATAGAAGCAAAGATATAGATTTGGAGGACAAAAGTAGGCGTTATAACGTAGTTTCGGTATTCAGGAGGAGGCAGATGAGACAGATCCTGTACTAAGATATAAAGTAATAGAAGATGCGTTCTTCAGGAAGCTCGACATTACATACAATTCAATCGGCAGAATTCACCACCTGGGTAAACCAGGTAAAAAGAGAGCAGGAAATATTTACTTTCGGAACTTGAAAAAAAACAGCTAATTCTCTAGAATGCCTAAAGACTAAAAGAAGCTGCAATGTTTGTGCGAAATGTTTATTTACGTATCACATCCAAGAACCCTAAGCCTCTTTGGGATAGTGCCAAATCGGTAAAACAGCAGGGAAGAAAGTCAGTTTAATGAAGATAAACTGCGTGCCGACGATAAGCTATCTCAGATGACATCCAAAACACAAGAATAAATATTAGGAGCCGTCAAACCACTTTTAATGAAGACTGACTTAGCTCAACAAGTTGCAAAGAGCTGAGAATTCTCAATATAAATGTGCGCAGTATTGTTAATAATAGTAACCGACTAGAGGCGATTTTAGGATGCAGCCCTCATGTAGTTGGGATAACTGAAGCGTGGTTTCATGAAGATATTGACGTTACCAGGCGTACTTTCTATGCTGCTTAATATGAACACTAAATCCTCACCTGGACCGGATTGTATACCGAATGCTTTCTTGCACAGATGCTCAGAAAAATTATCCCTCTTTTTAGTTAATATTTTTCATGTTTCATTGTCCTCTGCAGTCATTCCTAGCGACTGGTTAAAGGCAAGTGTCGTGCCTGTACCAAAGAAATTGATACTTCACTTATAACAAATTATCGTCCGATATCACTGACGTCTTCTTGCTGCAAACTACAAGAGGATACTACAGCTACAGATATTAACAACTTCGTTACTGATCAAATCTAACTGCCAGCATGACCTTCGTAACGGTTACTGTTACCCAATACACAACCATCATTCTCAACTTCGCAAATGCTCTTGACAAGGCTGGGCTAATTGATGCAATTTTCTTCGATTTCAGGAAAGCATCTTTATCTGGTTTCACACTCACAGCTCATCGAAAAACTCGAACTGATTAACCTGCCAATGGTCCTAATTAATTAGATAACTGTGTTCATAACCAACCGTAAGAAGTTCGTTGAATTTGACAATAGTTTTTCCGATGAACTGCCTGTAACTTCACGTGTGCCACAGGGGAGCGTGTTAGGGCCCTTATTATTTCTAATATATAATAATGACATTGTAAACATACTGACAGCACCCGTGCAAATGAGATTGTTTGCGGATGACTATGGGCTGTTTAATGAAATAACTTTCAATGAGGACCACATAACGCTTGTTTCTAACCTTCCAACATAGTATGCTGGTGCCGTAAGTGGAATGTGGAACTAAATGCTAACAAAGCAGTTTTCGTGAAAATTAGCAGGAAAATTAGCAGTTTTTTTCTTTCCTTACATCATTGCTTCAGAGCCTCTATGACAAGTTCATCAATACAAATATCTAGGTGTCACAATAACTAACAACTTACGCTGGAACACGGATGTTTCCAACATTCGTAAGACGGCCTGTCATAATTTTTGCTTTCTGAGACAAATTTAAACAGGATCCCCCTAAAGCTCGATAAACAGTTTATTATATCGTTATATGCTCATCCGCCATAAAGTAGAATATGCATGCATTGTGTGAGGTCCATTCACTCAAAATAACACTAATGCATTGGAAATACTACAGCGGAAAGTGGTAAGATAACTTTTTTCCCAATACCGCTCACCTGACTCTCTAGACACAATAATGCTAATACCCAACCTTCAAACATTGCAATCACGAAGGAGAATTCACAGACTCAAATTCCTTTCCTTTCTGAAAAGCAACCATTCCTCTATTAGCCCAAACTCTTCAAAACGACTTGTAGCACGCCGTACAAGGCATAGACATGCTGAATCTTTAAGCTCTTATCTCACGACGATTAACCTATTCAAACATTCCTTCTTTCCCCGAAGCATATCAGACTGTAACAATTTGCCGGTAGCAAATCTATTCAGCATTTGCTCAATTGAACAATGAAGATGTTAAGTTTGTTTTGTTCTTTTTGTGCGTTCTTTTTATATAATAAAGTATGTAGATATACCAATAAATTACATACTCCTTCCAAACAGCAGAGGATTTGCTTTGTTGCTTTTTTTTCGTAACATTTATTTGCTTATTTCCCGCTGCGTTTTACATCTTGTTGAATTGTGTTATTGCTCTGTCCTATTGAACATTTGCCTGTGTGATTGTCAATCCGAGATTTTTTATATGCTCTCAATGACCCTCCTGCGTGGGCCCTTTCTGTGGCATGCAGTCTGACATATATATATATATATATATATATATATATATATATATATATATATATATATATATATATATATATATATTAAGATGGGGTGCGTATATTTAAAGATGAATTGATGAAACGGAGCCGCGTAGAGACACCGAGACGCTGCAAAGACAAACTCAAACATGGCGTCCTCCGTCGCTCTTTCTTGAAAATGGCGTTATGTGTCATGTTTTCATCATTTCTGATTATATTCTATGCGTTTCGTCTAGCGCCACACTTGTATGACTGATGTATATTTGCCGCCTTCCTCTTGTTTCCATTTGCAGCTCCAAAGGCAATGATCATTTTTACATTCTGCTCAAAACAGAAAGACATGGCGACTTGGACGAAACAAAGCGCACTTTAAACATTTTCACTTGTCAATTTGTTGTCGATTAGCTCTTATAGTTATAGGCTTTGAGGCAGAAAGAAAGAAAGGACCATCCGTGCCCTTTGTATGCGCTAAGGCTATCACAGCTCATTTCGAACCAACACCAAGCGCGACGTGTTACTTCCGCTGAGGCGCGGCACGTAAGGCACCTTGCCCGATCAGGATCTTTTTCTTTATAAATTTATTTTGTTCTGGCTAACTCAGAGGGAGTTTATTCTAGGGCGCTACTTTGTGATGCAGGTGCAAACGCAGTGAAGTGGTATTCTCCATATTTCGCGGGGTTCATATATCAGTCGAAAGAAAAATAGTTCGCATTTGGTACGTCGCTGAAAATACCGCAATTAGATGTGCCTTGTATTTGCCTGCAAACGCCCCATTGACAGTTTGATAACAAGGATAGTACGTCACGAGTTAAATAATTAATTACAATTACCTAATTAAATATCAGTAACGAAATAATTACTTGCAGCTACTCCACTTCACTGGAAACAATGTGTACTAGGTATTGTTGGAGTAAAGAATTGCTGTTCTTTAAAATCTTGGTGCCTGTTAGGTAATTGGGGCACCCTGTTTATAATTTACGACCTCTGCACGCATGTGACGTGCTTGCATCCCTACTAAATGTTGGAAATTACTGGAAGCGTCTTTTCTTTCATGAGTTGTTATCGCTGGTTACTGTATAGAGAATCAATATTGAGACGAATATCATGCACGTGTATTTCACACGCCGCTGAAAATAAACTCTGCCGAATGGGTCACTGAAGCGTACCGGATTATGTAGCTTCAAGAAAAACACCCAAAGCAAATCGAAGAGAGGTGAACGTACATAGTCATTAGGCTATCCCAACCTATAGAAATACTTGTTCATGTGTATATATATATATATATATATATATATATATATATATATATATATATATCGTGTATGCCCATGGTGTTTACAGTGCAATTTTTTTAAAACAATGTTGAAGTGAGAAAATACGGATGAGGCAGCCGCCGCTGGTACTTCTTATGCGGTTGTCATTCTATTGTCAGGATTCGCAGAAATCAAGCGAAAGTATCAATTGAAATTCATGCACGTACGCGCCAGCAATGATGCAGTAAGCCATCAGCCACAAGAAAATCTTAAGTGAAATGATCGAGCCAAGTCAAAAGAAACTTCACATTATGTGGGTGACGAAATTACGGTAACGACACTTTAGGGGATGGTCGGTAGGCTTGGGCATCACCTGGGGGGGGGGGGGGAGGAGTGCAGAGCCCCTCCCTGGAAACACCGGAGGAGGCTCGGGCCCCGGAGTCTCACCGTAGTCGGCGCCTATGCATAGAGAACCTCAAACATGCCAAGCTATTTCTGGAAGGTTGCTAAAACGTTTTGCGTGTTGAACTGAAATTAATTCTCGTACCTGATAATTATTAATTACAGAAGCGACGTGAATGATACCTTGTAGGCTTTTCCATCACTGATATTTTAAACGTGTCTTTCTCATCTAGAGTGCTGACCGCTTAATGCTTTAATCCGTTTTAATTAACAGCGCTTCTAGAAGATGAACGATACCTACGGGTCTCGCTATTGCATATTCAGTTAAAATATGGTAAGTTGTCTCCATTTATTCCCCGCAGCAGACTCATGCCTCATGCTGTTGGGAATATTTACTCCCGTGTGTTTTTATCCTCATGCAGCAAACTGCGGCCTCAGCTAGCAAAGCACTGCCTTTTGTATTGTCGCACTATTTTTTCATCCTGATTTCTGTCTTGTATTTCAAAATCTGCATGGTCTTCTCCTTTTTTTTACATGAATTGAGTTTAATTTACCATCTCTGCTTCTCTGACCTTTTTTTTTTCTTTTTTGATGACTTCATGTTGCCTATTTACACTATCGGTTACCTTGTATATGGTCGCCAATTTCACAACTTCTGCCCGAATTGGAGGTCCAGGTCTGGGACCGTATACAGTTTTGCACTTTAGCTGCCCATTTATTTTCGCGCAAACTCCCGAGCTCTTCTTTTTCTTTAAAACTATGAGTGGTCTGCATTTTTCTTATTTCAAAATAAGCTCAATTTCTCCCTGCGCGGCCTGATTGGGGATTTTACAACGGGCCCCAAACGCCAATCAGCCCGTCGACCTTACAATAACTTTCTACCCAGCCAGAATCTCAAACTTTTGGCACAGAATCGCATTTGCGAACGTTAGCACTGGTACAACTACTGTTTTCCCAATTCCTTGCGCCACCTCATATTTTATGCTCCCAAATTGCTTTATATGCTTCATAATTTCTGCATTTTGCTTCCCGTCATCCACAGGTTATCTCAGACGACGTTTAAGAAGTCCTTCTTTAGTTATCTGTTTGTGTATACAGTCAAGTGCTTATACTGCCTACCCGCCGTGGTTGCTCAGTGGCTATGGTGTTGGGCTGCTGAGCACGAGGTCGCGGGATCGAATCCCGGCCACGGCGGCCGCATTTCGATGGGGGCGAAATGCGAAAACACCCGTGTGCTTAGATTTAGGTGCACGTTAAAGAACCCCAGGTGGTCAAAATTTCCGGAGTCCTCCACTACGGCGTGCCTCATAATCAGAAAGTGGTTTTGGCACGTAAAACCCCAAATATTATTATTATTATACTGCCTGAATAGGATATCAGCTGCCGTAGAAATGACACCACGTAATTACTCGCCTCTTAATTAGAGATCATATTTTCTGATTTTCCTGCGTTAACTCTCAGCTCTAGATGTGCCGCTGCGCTGTCACTTATATTCGAACGTCTCTGTAAGTCTCTTGCACTGACCGCTAGTAGCCCTAGGTTACCCTAATTCATCAACCGAGGAGCCATCTGTTACAACCAGAACTTTGATTGGGACGACTTGCTTCATAGTCGAACGGCTGGGAAAGCAGCGCTAAAAGAATTCACCGACGATTACGATAACCCCTAGTGCGCCTTTTGAGCGCAGCTCCATGCTTGGTTTCATTTTCTGTGTCAATATATGGTGCTAAGATCGTATAGGTGCACGGTTTATATTAGGAAGAGAAAGCTGTGAGTAGCGGAGCGCAGTGTGGCGCAACTGCCTCCTTAATTGGGACATCGCGATGGGCAGCGCGTGAGTGACGCATGGCTGACGCGTGGGCGCGACTCACAGCAGCTACCGGAGACAGCTATCGAGCAGCGCTTTGTTTCCGTACAGGCGACGCGCGCTACTATGGCGCCATGTCGTAGCCATCGTCGCCGCACGGCCCGCTTAGCGTCGCACGACATCGAGCCGCTCGCCATCGCCCCTTGCGGCAGCAGTAATGGCCACTGCAGACGCTGGTGCCGCGAAGTAACCTCGGTAGCCATGGAGGGAGGAAAATGCTAGGAGGGAGCGTCACGTGACAATTTTGAAGCCTAGTCATAAAAAAAGTTAGAGTAACGGGATGATGGGAAATAGGCCCTCACCTGATAGCCAAGCAGTAGCTTCAGTCGTCTCGATTTGGTTGCGTCGGATGCGCAGTTTTCGGAATATGCGCACATAGTCGGCGTTGCAAACGCGCGCCGAGGTTGAGTGAAGGAATTCAAGTGGTGGTCGAAGCAGTCGAGTCTGTGTTGCGCCAGTCAGGTAAAGCACCGAACCACCACGCGGCTCGCCGCTTAAGCAAGCAGCAGACAGGCGGCAATGCAGCAGTGAACGAAGGCGTCGGCACTACGCCCAACAACCCGCCACGAAAGGAGGACAGTTCCGATTTCGGGGCGCCTTCAGGGACACAAGAGGACCTTCGCCATGGCGCATGGCGCATGGCGCGTCTGGCATGCGGCTTGCTTGTTGCTAGGTGACGAGAGAAAAATAAGTCGCACAGTATAAGTTCATTTTTATGCAAAACTTTTTAGTCTTAGCGGGCAAGAATAAAAAAATAAAACATTCTCCAAGTTCGTTTCGCCGTCTTTATTTTTCCGATGCTCGCGCCAGCTAACGAACGGGATTAACACTAGGCGTGACGTTTTGCACGAGTGTCCCTTCTTGTTCAATTTCTTTTTCTATTGCCGCATATTGCAAGTTATCTGCGACGTGGCCAAAGTGCGCCCGCGTGGGCCTCATCTTAAAACAATCTGCGACGTGTGCAGAATGCACCTAGTGCCGGTAACTTCGTTTTCCCTCTGCTTTCGACGTTTCGTTTGCGTTGAAGCAAGATATATACGAATGTCGGATCGCTGCTGCTGCCACGCGTCCCCACTTCAGCATCTTCACAGCGAATTTCCGCGCTCATAAAGTGAGATGTATTTGTTTGCCTGTGCGCGCGTGATACAGTGCTTGTTAATTTAGTTAAAATATGTTGGTGGGCTAGTTGGTTTGAATGCATGATGAATATGTAAGCGCGAATGAACGAGTACGTAGAAAGAAACAGGCACACAGAGACAGCGCTGTCTCTGTGAGCCTTTTGTTATTTCGACGCACTCGTTTAGTCGCGCTTAACATTATATCAATGTTCATTTAGTTAGTAAGCGAATGTCTACAAGTTTACGCGGCCGATAAAACTGCTGTCCTTACTTCGCCTAGCTATCGACTAATTCGCTATCGAAAGTGGTGCTTCGCCTTTCAGGTGAAACCGCAACTCATTTTTTTCCTCCACTGCACCTCGTCTTTGCAGGGTGAGCCTGGTCATTTTCGTGACGCACAACGCCTTCTCGATGGGGAATACCTCGTGCACAACAGTGCCCGTGAGCTCTTGGTCGGCCAATGCCCAACCGGCTGGACCAGCTCTTGTATGTAATGCTTCTTGCTATGTTCCGTTATTGGAAATTCTAGTCTATTCTATTTCCAAGATGTTTTGCACATTGCCACACAATAGGTTACTTATTTTGCCCAACCCTATTTGTCATTATTGCTGGGACAAAGTAGCGCGGTTGTTAATTTCATTCTGCCTTTCCATTTACACGGAAAGGGTGTTGCGTAAAATGTGATGCTCACGTTGCTTTTGCAAAGTAGCCCGTCTTCTTGCCATGGCAAGAACGTGGCATTAGAATATAAACCACCGGAATAGGACATTTCGCTCCAATTTGGCATGGTAAAGCTATGTTTTCCCTGCAACAATATATATATATATATATATATATATTGATAAATATTTCATTCTATCATAATCAGCATGTCGAATAGGTATTGCTGATTGATCTCTTGGCACCCTATTTCAGTTAGATATATTGTTCTTCAGAGCCTCGCATATCAGTTTTGCGGATATGTGCGAGTTTCGAAAAGTTCATGGAAACAGTAATTTGACACTTATTCGAGAGTAGGTGGCAAGTTTAACAAAGCAGGACAAATAAGTTCCACAGAAGGGCCCATGTGGATATGGACTTCAGTCTCACTTATGAATAATGGGAACCTCGAAAGGAACAAAACGTCATTTTCTGAGAACCATGCCAGTGAGCAACAGATTTCCAAGTCTGAAAGTGTTCGTAATGCATGATCGAAAATGTGGAGCGCATGGGTGAATAAAAAAGAGAAACAAGGCAGGACAAGCGCAGACTTCCAACAAAGTTTATTGCTAGAAGAAGCAAATTTATACAAATGCCAAGAGGCATATGCTCCGCAGAAATATCAAGGCTACCGAAAAAAAAAATTAAAATTAAATTATGGTGTTTTACGCGCCAAAACCACTTTCTGATATGAGGCACGCCGTAGTGGAGGACTCCGGAAATATTGACCACCTGGGGTTCCTTAACGTGCACCTAAATCTAAGTACACGGGTGTTTTCGCATTTCGCCCCCATCGAAATGCGGCCGCCGTCGCCGGAATTCAATCCCGCTAAAGGCTACCGAAAGAGACAAGGGCTACACTATCCTGTGATAAGCCCTTGTAAACGAAGCAAGACATGAAACCACATTGAAAAATGTGAGTTTAGAAGTTGCTGCCCTGAAAGTCAGGCCGCCGTGCACAAATAAATAATCAAAGCGCATTATCATGGAATTCTTTCGAGGCTGAACTAACCCAAGACTCCACTAACGTGATTACAGCAGCATTTGTACATTTCAATCAAAACTACAACGAATTATCTATGCTTCATTTGGCTTTATTATTTGTTGGTGTAATCTAGTTGTGATTAAAAAAATGGACTCCTCGGTTTCCCATCGAGTCGTTCACTCGACTCCGGCATGCTTGATACCTACAGTAGAATACGAGGTGATATTTATTCGTGAGGTGCTTGCTCATAAAGCTCAATTTTTATGTTAGTCCATCGCTAACAAGGGTTCTTATATCCGCCGCCATGGATTTAGGTGGCGCTGGCTGACACTCAGAGGGTTGAATACTGTACACATGCATAAATGCGCAAGGGTGTGCCTGTGGGAACAGTCACCATGACAGCAGAATTAGGCAGCGTGTGCGTTATGCAGTGGTTGTGATTGCACCTCCGGCAAGTTGTTTCTGAAGTACTTTTATTTTGCCTATCTTTTCCACACTTCCCTTAGGGACTCAGCTCTACAACTGAAGTTTGCCTCGCTGTGTTGGCAGTGGTTGTGGAACCATGGCGCAAAATGACCACTGCGGTAGATTGGCTGAAGATCAAAACGGTCTAGGACATCCAGTTTGAGGTGCCACGTCAAACTACAACCACCTTGACCTTGATGGCTAGTTGGTTAGAATAAATTAGCGCCGTCCAGTGAACTTACAGGAGCCCAGTCAACTCCGTGAATGTGTCAGCAGATAACGTGCAGCTGATGGAACAACTTATAAAAGCTAGAGAAACACTCTGTTAATAACCTGTAATGACAGAAGAAAGGTAACACGGCACGGCAACCAGTCATAAGTGAAGATGAAGCCTGGCAGAAAAAGACGAATGGTTACATATTGAACACATATATCCATAAGGAGGTGTAGTGTACGTGATCCCCGCAGGGACGTCTGCGTCAGGAGGCGTTTGGTGTGTTGCGAAACCACGTAACTGAGCACACGAGGGTTGGACCCTCCCACGTCTAACCGTGCGCGGCTTAGCCGTGTCCGGGGAAAAGGGTATCCTGGGGGTTGAGCCAATGCCGGGTGTTTGGACCTTTATGGCCCCTTGGCGGCGGCAACACACCCCTTTGGCCTCGGCCTCACGTAGACAGCACCCCCGGACTGACCCACCCGGGGGAAATCGGTAGTTGCCTTTTCCTGTCTCTCTCTCCCTCCAACCTTCATCTTTTTCTCACTTTCCATCTTTCCTGTCTCATTCTCATTTCTTTATTACTTCCGATCTTCCTGGGAGCAAGGGTTTACCTTGTGGGAGTAGCCAACCTGGGTTATGTCAAATTTGGTTATAGTGGTAACGTACAGCTGGCGTTTGTAGGCCCTGTTTTACAGGCCCTGCAGCGTCCCCCTGCTGGGCTCCTTGGTGGGTGGCTGGCGCTACTGCCGAAAAATACACTCCAACTTATGGCTAGTTCTTTCCCTCCACTATCTGATCGCTCCCTGAAAAGGGGGCGCACCGAAGAAATCTTTGAATTTTTTGGACGCCAAGAAAGAAACTTTCCCGCGATTTCATCTCATCTATTCTGAAAAACAAGAAAAACAAGCGAGAACAATCTGACCTTTTGTTGTTTCGAAAACCCTAACTCAGGCATTTGGACCAGGCTATAAAGCATCAAAGATGGCTAGCGGTGATCTCCTTTTGGAGCTCCGCGACAAAAAGCAACTCGAGAAACTGCCTAACCTTGTATCATTTGGAGATGTCCCAGTGACAGTGTCCCCGCACCGCACGATGAACACCACCCGTGGTGTAGTTTGGGATGATGGCCTGATGGAGATTATGGACGTTGAACTATTAGAAGGCTGGAGCTATCAAAATGTAATCAATATTCAGAGAATTCTGCTAAGGCGCGATGGAAAAGAGATTAAAACAAAACATCTAATTCTTACATTTGGTTCAAGTGTGCTCCTTTAGAGTATTGAGACAGGATATGTGAAGCTCCGGGTCAGACCATATGTCCCAAACCCTCTGAGATGTTTTAAATGCCAGCAATTTGGCCACAGCTCATCGAACTGCGGCGGCCGCCGAACTTCTGCAAAATGCAGTGCTCATGAGCACTCCGCTGAATCGTGTGAAAACACTCTCCACTGTGTGAACTGTGATGGGGAGCACGCCGCGTGCTGGCGGTCGTGCCCATCTTGGAAAAAGGAGAAAGAGATTGTAACGATCAAAGTAAAGGAAACTATAAATTTCAAGGAGGCATGCAGGCGCGTATCCTTCCTGCCAAAGAACACGTTTGCCGATGTGGCGCGCCAGGGCGCAGCACGACGATGGTCTAAGGCAGTCGTGCCACCCACGCCCAGTGAGACGGCAGTGACGCCATCCGCCCCTCCCCCCCGGCGGCTGCAGCTAGCGCTGCTACGCCAACCCAGTAGACGGGGCCATCGACCCCGAAGGTGGGCGCAGCCGAGGCTGCCCCAACCTCCCTGGCCCCTTCCAGCGCGGACAACAGCCGGCGCAGTCAAATCCCTCAGGGAGCCCCATAGTCCTCCGGGCTGGTGGGCGCAGGGGTCTTGCCCTCCAGGGCGGGACTTTCTCTCGTAACTTCTCGCTCTCAAGAGCACGTGTCCGGCGCCTCACAAGAGGCAATGGACACTACACCTATCCCCACAGCGCGCCAAGCGCCTAAGCTGCGGCGAGGTTCCCTCGAACGCTTCAGAAAGGGCAAAACCCCGATTACAGGGCCTCGAAAGAGCTCTGTAGTCTAAGGCATCACTTCCGTTTCCGTACACACAGCACCTATTTACTTCCAATATGGACACACAAATTATTAAATAGAACGGCAGAGCTCTCCTTAGAAACCTTGATGCTGTGCAAGAACTGATCCACGAACATAATCCAAAAGCGCTGTGTTTAGAGGAAACACACTTGAAACCAAAATACACAAACTTTCTTCGACCGTATGTTACTTTTCGCAAAGATCGCGATGATGCAATCGCATCATCGGGCGGTGTTGCAATTGTAATTCAAAAAGCATAGCGTGTCAACGTTTACAGCTACGAACGGCCCTTGTAGCAGCGGCGTTTAGAGTTGTTCTGCTAAACAAACTTATCACTATTTGCTCGCTTTATATACCTCCACATTACAAACTAAGCAAACATGAATTTCAATTATTTATAGATGAATTGCCAGAACCCTATGTTCTTGGCGATTTCAATGCACACAACTACCTGTGGGGCAGTTCTCGTATAGACGCGCAAGGACGTCTTGTTGAACAGTTCCTTTTTTCTTTTGGTGCGGGCCTGTTGAATAAGGAGGAACCCACATATTACTCTCTTACAAACAGAACCTGTTCTTAAGTAGATCTTAGCATAGTTTCCCCGACTATACTACCTGAACTCGAATGGGAAGTTACCAACAACCCTTACGGAAGTGACCACTTTCCCATACTGCTAGGAACATCTAAAGAAAACGAATATCCATCACAGGCTCCTAGGTGGCAGATTGATACTGCAGATTGGGAGAAATTCGGAACTCTCACTAGTATTTCCTGGAATGACATGTCCTCGTTAGAAATTGATGCTGCTGTGGAGTATTTGACAGCCTTCATAATAGATGCCGCACCTAAATGCATATTAGAAGTAAATGGCTTGGCATGTAAACGGCATGTCCCGTGGTGGAACGACGATTGTAGGATCGCTCGTAAGAAACAAAACAAAGCGTGGGGGCTGCTACAAGCTTCCCTCACTGCGGAGAGTCTTATCAACATTAAAATAGTAAAATCCCAAGGCAGGCGAGCTCGCCAACAGGCCAGAAGAGAGAGTTGGCAGAAGTTTTTATTGGGTATCAACTCGTATACAGATGAGGCCAAAGTATGGAACAGGGTTAATAGGATAAGAGGGCGACAAACATACTCCCTCCCTTTCGTAAATACACAAGGCGATACCCCGCAAGACCAGGCAGATTCACTTGGGGAGCACTTTGAGCGTGTGTCGAGCTCAATCCATTATTCCGAATCCTTTCTCAAACAAACAAACAGAAGAATGCAAACCAGTCATACGAGAATACAGACAGAATGAACCCTATAACCGGCCTTTCAGTATTGCCGAGTTGAGCGCTGCTTTGAACACATGCAAAAGCACTGCACTGAAACCTGACAGAGTCATGTATGACATGATCAGATCAGAAACTTACATACTGACACACAAGTTACACTACTCTCACTTTTCAGCACTATATGGCTGTGGGATACCTGCCATCTACATGGAAAGAAGCGATTGTGGTTCCTGTTTTGAAGCAGGGAAAAGACCCTTCTTTGGCAGCAAGTTATCGTCCGACAGCTCTTACAAATTGTCTGTGTAAGCTTTTTGTAAAAATGATTAATCACAGACTCGTACATTTCCTTGAACTCAACAATATGCTAGATCCCTATCAGTGTGGCTTGAGACAAGGGCGGTCGACAACCGATCATCTTGTGCCAATTGAAGGATATATCCGCGATGCATTTGTAAACAAACAGTATTTTCTCTCGAGACATATTGTGTCATATGGAGAAGGCATATGGCGCAATATGGCGTTACGGGATCTCGCGAGACTTGTCGGGAATGGGCATCCGTGGAAATATGTTGAAAATAATTGAAAGCTATTTGTCCAGTCGTACCTTCCGTGTAAAAGTCGGTAATGCACTGTCACGTCCTTTTACGCAGGAAACTGGTGTACCCCAGGGAGGCGTGCTCAGCTGCACTCTCTTTATCGTTAAGATGAACACACTACGTGCTTTACTGTCACCGGCCATATTTTATTCCGTACACGTAGACGATGTACAAATAGGCTTCAAATCCTGAAACCTCAAAGTATGCGAAAGACAGCAGGGCTTAAACAAGGTGTCGAAATGGGCAGACCAAAATGGATTTAAAATTAACGCGCACAAAAGTTCTTGTGTTCTCTTCACAAAAAGAGAGTCCTGGTACCTGATCCCTGTGTAGAACTGGGTGGACAACAAATTCCTTTCAACAAAAAGCACAAACTTCTAGGTGTTATTCTTGACTCGAGGCTCACTTTCATTTCACTCATAAAATGTCTGAAAGAACATTGTCTAAAAACCATGAACTTACTTAAAGTTCTATCCCACACTACATGGGGTAGCGACAGGAGGTGCCTGTTGAATCTTTACAGCAGCCTAGTTCGATCACGGCTTGACTATGGGGCCGTGGTTTATCACTCTGCCACACCGAGCGCGCTAAAGATGTTAGACCCCGTTCATCATCTGGGTATCTGCCTGGCCACTGGCGCATTTAGAACAAGCCCCGTCGAAATTCTATATGCAGAGTCAGATGAGTGGTCACTACATTATTACAGAACGTACATCAGCTCTACCTAGTTTCTCAATGTGCGCTCCCATAAAGAACATCCGTGTTTCAAAACTGTTAACGACTTGACGTGTGAAACACTTCTTCATAATAAACCCTCTATGAGACTTCCTTTCTCACTGCGTGCAAGAGAACTTAGCACGGAAATGGATGTCCCTGTTCTCGAACATCGGCTAATGCCTCCAGCTAAGCTATTACCGCCCTGGGAGTGGCAGGTGATAGACTGTGACGTATCCTTTGTAGAGGTCACAAAGCACGCACCTGACCTCGAAATCGCTATGCATTTCCGTGAACTTCAATCGAAGTACAGCTGCTCCGAATTCTACACAGACGCGTCAAAATCACATGCTGGTGTATCTTATGCTGCTCTAAATTTGACTTATTGAACCCGCAAACAAGTAACTTCACTGCACAAGCCTATGCAGTATATGCAGTACTGTCTGCAGTAAAACATATACAGAAATAGAGACTCGACAGAGCAATTGTATACACAGACTCGCTAAGTCTCGTAAAAGCGCTAATTTCATCACAAAAGCTTGAAAATCATGTTTTCATTTAACTTTACTCCCTCCTATGCAATATTTATCTATCACATATACATGTAATATGCTCGGTACTTGGCCATAGAGGTATCGAGGGTAATGTACTGAAGCCATTCTGCGTAAGAAACTGCGACACCACTGTTAATGCATGTGGAACGCAGAAATAAACAATAAACTGCACGTTATAAAGCCACAGTTAGGTATTTGTCCTTCCCCAACAAAATCACGGCGAACAGATGTCCTATTCTGCCGCCTCAGAATAGGGCAGACGTTTCGTACTCACAATTTTCTGCTTACTGGAAATGACCGCCAACCTGTGGTTGATGTGGTGTGAGGCTGACCATCCTCCACGTCCTCTTGGAGTGTCGCAAAGCCGAATCTGAAAGAAAGGAACATTTTCCTCTTGCATATCGTTATTGAGTACCTGTTCACCCAGCTATGTTTCTTGGTAAGGAACCATTTTTCAACACCAAAGTAGTCCGCAATTTTTTATATGAGGTTATCCTAGATGTTATGAGCCCAATAAATTCTTGGCGCATCCTCTTTCCAGAGGATGCCGCTGTGATAGTTGTTTTATGTAGCACATGCCTCCAGGCCCTTGTGTCTCAAGGGCTCTAACGAGGCCACGGTGCTCTAGTTAATTTTAGAATGTTATGCATTTTTTCATGTCGTCTCATTATTTTGCAATGCACCTTAATGCTCATAGTACACGTCATTTGTCATCGCCATAATTTTATTACACGTACATTTGACGCACTTTACAGTGACTATATTTTAGGCCCCTTTACAGCAACTTCACATCAGCTTCATAGAACCCATCACTCCACTGCGAAATCACTAGCACTTGCATGGCGCTCTTTGGCCATACCTGGCCCTTACGCAAATAAAAACCACACATTCATTCATAGTGTAGGTGATGTTAAAATAATTCATATGAGAGATATGTGGGCTTCATCTGAAGGGCTCGGAGCAGGGCAGAAGCAGAGAAGCATGTGTAGTTGGGCTCACATTGTGACACGGAATAAAGGTCGCTTGTGATATCATTAGTGAAAGGCTGGGAAATCGGTGGGAAACAGATTGTTTATTTATGTGCTCTGCTTATGGACTACAATAACTGCAGTGAAAAATGACTCGTCACAGTATTTGCGTCAAAGAGCGTTTATATTGCACAATAATTATACGGACACGTGTACATTAGTATACTTTTTCTCGAGACTGTATTTCACCCGCTAACAACCAATTGTTATCGACAGGGCAACACGCGTCTACGTGATTTCTAACTTAGTAGAATCGTATCGTTGATTCTATCTGCAACGCTAATAGTGTTGTACTTTCTGGAAGATGGGAGAGCATCGGCAATCGCACCGGAACCTTCAGCGAGCCACGTATGAAATTTGATGCGCTTGAGCAGCAGGTCACACTTCGGCGATTGAGCGGTGATCGGTGCTCGTCGCTCTCGTTGTTCTGAGTGTTTCCTGTTGGACTCGGTACACTAAAGCTTCGCAAAATAAGTACTTATTTCCGTGACTTCCGTTGTACTACTGTAGTTCACCGTCACTACAGCTCGAGCTGATGTTGCGTTCATATACATGATGCCTCAGCGAAGCCCAAACCTTGAAGGCAACAGAAATGGCATCCGAGACCACCGAAGTAGCTGCAGGCTACAAAACTTGCCCCCGTAGCACGAAATTCTACGTGAGACAACCAGGAAGATCATGGAGGAGTCATCTATGAAGACGACAAAATAAGCTTCGCCTGCAGCCAACGTTCTCAAAACCCCCGCGGAGCTACGTACCTTCTGAACATCGTTTGAAAACCCTGAAACCTGGCTGGAGAGATGCGAGGGGACCTCGACGTTCAACAACTGGAAAAGCGAGGATAAGTTACGCTATGTCTACTTTGCATTACGCTTCTGGGGCCTGGTTCTAGAACAGAGGCCACCCAAGAAACTTGGGAACTATTTCATAAGAACATGTTGAAGACCTTCACGGCTGTCGTAAGCTAGGAAAGGGCAGAAATTCTTTTGGAAACCCGTCTACAGCTCCTAAACGAGAACATCGTGATATTTAGTGAGTAGTTGATTTACCTGTTCCGCCACGCCAACTCCAACATCTCTGCATAAAAGGAAGCTCGGTTTCTGCTGCAGGGGTGTAAAAGAACAACTCTTGTGAGGATTCGCATGAAACTCGCTCATCACCATCGCTGATTCGTTTCGATGGCCACAATAATTGAGACTACGCTTGAAATGCACGCCAGGCATTAGAACCACTGTGCGCTGGCAACAAAGTACACTGATGCTTGAGTGCGAGGGACATACTACCAGTGCGAAACAATTATAGTGGTCGTACGGAAAGAGCGACAGAAGTTTTGCCCAAGGTCGCAACCTGAGGAGGCTTTGATCGATGACGTGGCATAGTGAAGGAACAACTTAAGCGGTCACTGAAGTTACTGGAATTTCCCCATTGCCGCAACTCCCACCTGAAGTGATGTTCTACGCCACCATTGGCCGCCGTCAAGTTCGAGTTCTACTTCCGAGCCCGCGCGAGGGGCCAGTAACACCGCAATTCCGCCGCCAGCTTCTGGCACTGCCGCCAAACCGTCTGTCTGCGAGCCCACGCAACGCCCAAAGAAAGACGGATGTTTGGCGTGCACTAAACCACCGCCCGCTCTGCTGCCACTGCGGAAAATCGGGACATGTCTAGGGCTGCTGGCTATACCGCGAAACAGGACAATGAAAGTTCGCTTTCAACGCACCGCGTCCACAGATTGGCGAATGACCTCCTGAGATCGCTGATTACGTCACTGCCACTCTGTGGAGACCTCGACCATCTGATAGTTCACTGCTGCCAGGCCGCTACCACTCGTCGCAGCAGTGACCGTACACTGCCCCAAACCATGGTCGGTCCTTTAGTCCTGATCCGGAAAACTAAAAACAGCAATCAATAGAGGCGTGGTTGCTGTTCGTCGAAAATCTGAGTATCTTCCACCTAAGGCGACAACGCTGCAATTATTATCCGGACAGTGCAGCAACCGCACACTACCATCCAGACGAAACGTGCAAGCATACAAAACATCGCCGAGACAAGACCTGACGACGAGAGGTAACAGCCATGATACAACGCCGCGACTTAAATGCAATGCATCACAAAGGACCTCCGAACGCGATGTGTTTCTGGACGGTTGCGTAGTGAGCGCTATAGCTGTCACAGAAGCCGTATATTCTGTCGTCAGTGGATCCACCACCGCCCAGTTCACGAAAATTAAAACTTCATGGGAAGGCACAAAATCAGAGCGGTTGGAGGACAGGTTATTACGCCAACAGGAATGTGCGCAGGAAGAATTTACTGTTCATTGCCAGACTTACTCTGCGACCTTCGTAATCCTACGACAACGCTCACGAGACGTCATTCTGGGTATGGGATTCCTGAGCCAATGCGGTGCGATCATCGACCTGAAGTCCAAATCCGTAACGCTGCTCACAGGCCAAGCGATACCGCTGGAGAGCGCTCCATGCCACCGCGCCTCGAGTCTGCTTGAAGATGAGGTTAGTAATCTGCCTCGAGAATCATTTTGTATTCCGTCGGTGCGGAAGTAGCCGGTTACATGGAAGCCATCGTCGAGGCTGACGAACACTTACTACTAAACCGTGAAATCGGTACCGCAAGAGGTATTCTTCAGCTAAATGGAGGAACAGTGAACGTAATGGTGTCGAACTTCACAAAAGAGTTTAGCCACCTGAACAAGGGCATGAAGATTGCATGCACGGATGAAGTTATTACAATCAGCAATACATTCATTCTCTCATATTCCAGCCCCAATATGAACCAACAAGCCCAAATGCGTACTCTTCTACAATTTAATGTTTCGGAGACGCGTTGAAGGAAGAGGCAGCAGTGACATGCGGTCCCCTCTGTTCGCGCCCTTCACGCCAACGCTGTGACTGCGAGGGTTCGTTGTACTTGAGTAAGATCTGTTCACATTTACAAGTGCGCGCGTGAGCCCGTGCTTGGTTATTTAATTAGCGAATGTTTACCACAAATTATGCATCCGATGAAACTACGAACCTCGCTTTTTGTAGTTGTCTAATACATTGCTATGGCTATCAAAGCATTGCCTTTCGGGTTAAACTACTACATTTTTGTTTTTATATTTCTAAAGAGGCTCAAAAGCAGTGTTGCGTGCGCTAATGTTTCACTCTCGTCGTGGAACGCCTAGTGGCTTTGATGTTGTGTCGCTGAGTTCGAGGTCACAGGTTCAATCACAACCGCGGCAGCCGGATTCTACTGGGGGCAGAATACAAAAACGTTCGTATACCGTGCATTCCGTGCATTTTAAATAATCCAAACTGCTAAAAATGAATCTGCATTTCCCTATTGCCGCGTCCTTCATAATAATATCTTGGTTTTGGAATTTAAATCTTCAAAATGAAATTTTACGTCGTGGAACTACATATACAATCGACACTGTTGAGCGCGTCTACGGAGCTTATCTCATTGCTGGGCTCAGCTTCGTAGCCAATACTTTTTTTTAGGTTTACTTATGGTCAGAATCCAGTGTGACAAGTCCAGGTCTTCCTTACCACAAAAACCAGCTAGCCGATTTCAACAGACACGGTCAAATAAAATCAACATTTAGAGTTAGAAGTCATTGCAGAACATGACAAGAAGGAGAGAGTGAGACACTGCATTAAAACCAGGACACAAACCCTGTGGGTCCGCCTAAGCCAGAAGCAAGTATAAATCAAAAGAAATTATCTGGTAATTCTTCTGCGTTATAATCTTTCTCGCACCAAGACAGATTTAAAATTACTAAGTCGCGATTTTGTACCACGACTCTTCACAAGCCATTGGTGTCAACTGACTCATTATTTTCTGACTCTACTCACACAAAAAATGTGTCTTAGGAAAGAAAAAAAGACTCAAGTTGCTGTGACTCACCTTCGGTTCGTTTTTTTCTTAGAGTGTATAACAGACGACAGGGGTGTTCGCTGCCGTCATCTGAAACTGCGAACTCCTGATGGTTTTCATTAAAAAGTGCTAAAGAAGAAGACGAAGCCAAATGAACACATACGACAGGACTGGCGCTACTTCCAACTGGCGTTTATTACAAAAGGTCATCTATTGATGCTCTGCGCATCACGTGCATCATGCACTCATTATCATACACACAAATATTGAAATGAATGATATCATACATACGATGTATGGTCAATCAGTTCAAGTATCTAGATATCTCGACTTAAACGTCGCTTCTTTTTCTTGCAAAACCAAAGATGTACAGCTGACGCACTTGTCGCCTGCTTTCCTTACTTGTACATGATATGATTCATTTCAATCTTTCTGTGTAGATAATGAGTGCATGATGTACACGATGTGCAGAGCATAAATAGATGACCGTTTGTAATAAACGCCAGTTGTAAGCCGCGCCAGTCCTGCCGTATGTGTTCCTTCGACTTTCTCTTCGTCTTTAGCGCTTTTTATGAATACCGTCAAGATGAACCAACTGGCCCAAATCGAGGCATCGCTGCGAACTTCTCTTGAGGCAGTTGCAATCGAAGCAGTGCTATTCAACAAACTAGTCACCATAACCTCAGTATACATATCCCCAAGAAATCAACTCTTTGGAAAGTCATTTCAAAGCGTTATTGATGAGCTCTCTCACTGTTACATAGTCGTTGGTGATCTAAACGCGTATAGAACAATGTGGGGTGACACTCGCTGTGATACGAGAGGACGGCTTTTAGAAAACGTCCTATTCTCTGCAAATGCCTGCTTTCTTAAAAAAAAATCTAACATTATGCAGCCCTACGTACAAAACCTTTTCTTCCATAGACCTAACCATAGTGTCCAGTACAGTTGTGCCATATGTGGAGTGGGATGTGATTATTAACACTTATGGAAGCCATGACTTCCTTGTAGTTTTAAGCCTTACAAAACAAGATGAGCGCACTACACACGCTTTTTGATGGAAAGTCGATTCAGCCGACTAAATGACGTTGAGCGAACTGACACACCTGCCCTGGAATAATATTTGTGTATTTATTCTAGACTATGCGGTAGATTGCATAACAGCATTTGTAATTGATGCTGCGTCACCATGCATTCCTAAATTAAACAGGCCGCCTTCGAAACGACATATTTCATTGTTGAATGAAAAGTGTAAGCAAACGCGGAAAAAGCGACACAGGGCTTGGAATCTCGTACTTAACTACCCAACCAGACAGAACCTAATTAACTGCAAAGCGATTAAGTTACGAGGCAGAAGAACACGCCGCCGCGCTAAACGGGAAAGTTGGGAAAATACGTGACTAGCATCACTTCTTACGCAGGCGAAAGAAAAGCCCGGAAGAGGGTGAACAAAATAAATAGCCGCGAAACTCATCCTATACGTTAGTCAAATACACAGGGAGACACTCTTGAGCACCAGGAAGATTCTCTAGGAGGATATTTTGAGCACATTTCGAGTACTTCAGTATACACAGATACATTTCTGAAATACCAGCGACAAGCAGAACGACTGCCTCTGGGTGGGAAAGCCACATGCAATGATGTATACAATCGTCCATTTACTATAGCGGAGTTCCAGGCCTCATCGAATTGCTGTAACAAGTCAGCTCCAGGTTGTGACAGAATACTATATGAAATGATCAAACATTTACACATTGAAACGAACAGAACAATGCTGTCGCTCTTTTACCCCATGTTCTCTGCCGGTTACATTCCGTCCGCCTGGAAAGAAGCGATTGCAATTTCTATTCTTAAGAAGGGGCAAGGACCCTTCCTTACCCAGTAGTTATAGGCCTATCGCTCTGACAAGTTCTCTGTGCAAACTCTTTGAGAAAATGATTAACCGGCACCTCATTCATCCTCTTGAAAGCAACAAAATACTCGATCTTTTATAGTGCGGTTTTAGGGAAGGTAGATCCCCAATTGATCATCTTGTCTGCTTCGATACAAATATCCGTGATGCGTTTCTGCAGAAACAGCTTTTCTTGTCAGTATGTTTAGATATGAAGCAGGCGTATGACGCAACTTGGCGCTTTGAATCCTCCGTGATCTCCCCGAAACGGAAGTCCGAAGCAACTTAGTGAAGGTGATTCAGAGTTACCTCTCTCACGGCACGTTCCATCTTAGAGTCGGTAACGTTCTGTCTCGTCCTTTTACGCAAGATCCTGGTGTTCCACAGGGTGGTGTGCTGAGCTGCGCTCCTTTTATTGTCTAAATGAAGTCGCTTCACACTGCCATACCACGTACTATGATTTATTCTGTATATGTGGATGGCATCCAGCAAGGTTACAAATCATGTATTCTAATTATCTGCGAGAGGCAAGTACAGCTTGACTTGAATGTCTAAGTGGGCAGACGAGAACGGTTTTAGACTATACCCTCAGAAAAGTACGTGTGTCATGTGCTCCAACAAGAGAGGTATACTGCAAGACCCCGTAATAGATCTCAATAGATCACGACTATCTGTAAGCCGTGAACATAAATTTTAGGTATCATTTTACGCTCCACGTTAACGTTTTTTCCTGTACCTGAAGTACCTTAAATCAGAATGCCTTGATAATGGGAACCTTCTCAAGCTCCTGTCAGGCACAACATAGGGAAGCGACAGGAGATGCCTTATAAACTTGTACGAAAGTCTGATATTAACACTCATTGACTGCGGAGCAATAGTTTATACTTATGCTGGACCTAGTTCTCTGAAAATGCTAGAGCCTATCCACCACTTATGCATCCGCCTTGCTACAGGCGCCTTTAGGACTAGCCCTATGCAAAGCCTATGGGTTTAATCTAACGAATGGTATCTATACTACCAAAGGATATATCTAAGCTTTTCCAATGCCTTGAAGGTAAAATCACATATAGATCATCCTTGTCATTCAACCATTCACCACTTTTCCACGGCCACGTTTTTCCGCAGCCACCCGGCCACTAGGCCTCATCTGAAACTCCTGTTGGAAGCACTGTCAGAATAAACAGGCGTCCCTCTTTAGAGAATGTCGTAATGGCTCCTACTCGGCCTCTACTCGCCTGGGAGAGGCAGACTATCCAGTGCCATTTCTTTCTTAGAAATGTCAAAACGATCACTTGAGACACATATACATTCCCATTTTCTTGAACTTTAGGATAAGTATTGATGTGCTGAATATTACACAGATGCTTCGAAGCCTCCCGCTGGTGCTGCTTACGCAGCTCTCGGACCCTCATTTTCTACCTCCGGGGCACGAAGTCCACAAACTAGTATCTTTACAGCACAAGCACACGCTATACTCTCGGCTATACAACAGATAAGGCTCACACATATCGCTAAGGCTATTATTGTCTTCACAGACTTATTAAGTGTTGTGAGAGCCATAATTAGCCTACGAAAACACAAGAACTCTGTTTTGAATTAACTGTATAGCTTGTTGTGCTCCGCATATATGTACAACCAAGTGATTGTCTTATACTGGGTACTTGGCCACAAATTTGTAAAAGGCAACATAGCTGCTTACGAAAACGCTACGTCTGTAAATTTTAGCGACACTGATGGTTATATCCCCATTCTTGCCAATGACCTTTTCCTTTGCTGTAAACTTAGGGATGATTATTGGCAAGGAGAGTGGGATACCCAACTATAGAATAAGGTACACATGATTAAACCAAAACTAGGCAACTGGATAAGGTAGAAAACAGCATGGTAAAAGGATGGACTTGTTTGCCGATGAAGAATAGGAGTTATTTGGGGCACTCACCCTTACATCTTCAATGGGGGGGATCCTCCGACTAGTAGTAAATGCGGCAAAAATCTCACAGTCCTCCTTGTTATTATTCAGTGCCCTGTAATAGAAGCAGAGTGGAAATTCCCTTCTGCATACCACAAAAATATACCTCTTCACCCGGAACGTTTTCTTAGCAGTGAACCGCTTTTTAATCTGCAAACAGTCTTAAATTTCTTAGCCGAAACCGACACTCTGAAAATAATTTGGCCACGTAATTTTAATACATGATTGGCAGCCCTTGCATTCAAGAAGCCCTCGAATGTTCTAGCATCACTGTTGTCTCGTTGTCATATATTTTTAACAAAACACAATTGCCAGAGCCCACGTTCCTAACCAATCACTATCACTGTTTTAGTACCTGCTAATCACTGTCACTGTTTTAGTACCGTCGATCTGCTATGCTGATCGACGACCTAAATAAGAAACTAGTGGTTGTCTTGTGTACGCTTGAAAACCTTGAAAAAAAGGTAAACAAGCAGTGCGCCACAACTGAGACTATTGAAAAGTCAACAGATTTTTAGCAGCCAAGTTTGAAGAGCTCCTGACAAAGGTCGATGATAGGCAAAGGCAAATTGCTCAATTGCAGAAAATCACGAAAAACTGGAACAAACTATAAAAAAGAAAGACAATGAAATCTCAAAGCTAAGAAAATGTGTTGAAGTGCTGAGCAGTACTCAACAAGGAAAAAATGTAGACATACACGGTATTCCACAAACAGAAGGTCAGAATCTGTACCAGGTCTTGGTGGATCTTGGCAGAAAGCGTGATGTCCCCTTGCCTGAAAGGCACTCTTTGGAAGGGGTACACAGATTAAGGGCACAGAATGACAAAATCGTTCCTATAATCGTCAGTTTACAGAACAAGCAACCCGAAACTGCTGGCTGTGAAAGGAAAACGCCTTTCGAAAAAACAAAATTTTCATCAATGAAAACTTAACGAAAACGCAGAAAGAACTTTTTTGGAAACGCAGAAAGCTTGCCAAAGAGCTCGACTATAACTTTGTCTGGACACGAAACGGCAAGATTCTAGTTCGAGAGGCGGAAGGCGCGAATGTGATAAGAATTACCACTGAGAATGATCTTACAAAAATGTCCTAGATGCCCTCGTTCACTTCATTTCACAATTGGGACTTTCACGTTACAAATACCTTAGCTGATTACAAAATAAAACGAGAACTTGGCTTAGTACACATAAATGTGCGCAGCATAAAGAAAAAAATGGGATCAGTTCTGCGCATATTTACACACGAGACTCCTTAACATCGAAGTAATTGTGATCACCGAGATTAATCTGGATACAAATGAACAAGGTAGATACGCGCTCAGGGTTCACTCACAGATTACCTTATGACGAGAAAATCGGAGAGGAGGAGGAGTTCTTGTATTTGTGAAAGATACCTGGATTTTCAATAGGCTCGAAGTAGCTTTTGATTATGCAGAAGTTGTTATTGTCACCCTAAGTAAAGTAGATGTGACCTACCCCGTACGGGCCATATACAGGCCTCCCAACATGAACACAGATTTGTTCCTAGAGGAGCTAAACTCTCGGTTGAAGATACATATGAATGAGAAGCAGCTTATACTGGTAGAGGATTTGAATATTGACATACTGCAAGTGCCTAGGAAAGCGGTGACAGATTATCTTAATTTACTAGCAGAATATGGACTGGTCAATGTAATTACTGAGTACACTAGAGAGGAATACTTGGGTTCTAGAGCAACGCAAACCTGCATTGATCATATTGTCGTTCGGCTCGGACAACAGCGCTATGCAAGCGGCGTAATTAAAGTCAAACTAGCAAATCATTACTTTATATCACTTGTAGTCAAGTCTGACAATTACGCAGAGCACTGCGAAGTAAGAAAAAAAAACAAATTATAGACAAAGCAACATTTGACATGTACATAAAGCACAGAGATTGGATTTCACTTTTACATTTAGACCAAGCCAGTTTATATGCCAAATTTGTTGAGATATACCTAAAGTGAAGATGCAGCGGTGGCGTAGAGGTAGAACACCCGCCTCGCGTGCAAGAGGTCCGTGGTTCGAATCCCTGTGCCGGCAATTTTCCACCGGATTAAAAAAAAATCCGCGTGTTGATAAAATTGCACAAACAGGCCTGGAGTGTGGCCTGATTCCGGTGACCAGAACCGGTAACGCACTCCCTCACCAGAGCAGGATTGGCCACCCTGGTGCAGTACTTGACCAGAACCTCCTATATGAACACAACAATCAAACCACGGTCCTCAGTCCCCAGCAGCTGCGAAGCAACTGACCACGGCGGCGGTCAGACCTGCGACGCAGCAGAGGGTGCTAAGAATCACTGGCTCCGGACAGGCCGCCATTGGAATATGAACCTGGCAACGTTTAAGGCTAGAACGTTATCTAGCGAGGCGAGTCTAGCAGTGCTATTGGAGGAATTAGACGGCAGTAAATGGGATATAATAGGGCTCAGTGAAGTTAGGAGGCCGAAAGAAGCCTATACAGTGCTAAGAAGCCGGCACGTCCTGTGCTACCGGGGCTTAGCGGATAGAAGAGAAGTAGCAGTCGGATTCCTGATTAATAAGTATATAGCTGGTAACATACAGGAATCATATAGCATTAACGAGAGGGCGGCAGGTCTTGTTGTGAACCTCATAAGAGGTACAAAATGAAGATTGTACAGGTCTACGCCCCTACATCCAGTCATGATGACCAGGAAGTCGAAAGCTTCTATGAAGACGCGGAATCGGCGATGGGTAGAATGAAAACTAAATACACTATACTAATGGGGGACTTTAATGCCAAGGTAGGCAAGAAGCAGGCTGGAGACAAGGCAGTGGGGGAATATGGCATAGGCACTAGGAATAGCAGGGGAGAGTTATTAGTAGTTTCGGAACAGAACAATATGAGGATAATGAATACCTTCTTCCGCAAGCGTGACAGCCGAAAGTGGACTTGGAGGAGCCCGAACGGCGAGACTAGAAATGAAATAGACCTCATACTCTGCGCTAACCCTGGCAGCATACAACATGTGGACGTGCTCGGCAAGGTGCGCTGCAGTGACCACAGGATGGTAAGAACTCGAATTAGCCTAGACCTGAGGAGGGAACGGAAGAAACTGGTACATAAGAAGCCGATTAATGAGTTAGCGGTAAGAGGGAAAATAGAGGAATTCCAGATCAAGCTACAGAACAGGTATTCGGCTTTAACTCCGCAAGAGGACCTTAGTGTTGAAGCAATGAACGACAATCTTGTGGGCATCATTAAGGAGTGTGCAATGGAAGTCAGTGGTAACTCCGTTAGGCAGGATACCAGCAAACTATCGCAGGAGACGAAAGATCTGATCAATAAACGCCAATGTATGAAAGCATCTAACCCTACAGCTAGAATAGAACTGGCCGAACTTTCGAACTTAATCAACAAGCGTAAGACAGCTGACATAAGGAAGTATAATATGGATAGAATTGAACATGCTCTCATGAACGGCGGAAGCCTAAAAGCAGTGAAGAAGAAACTAGGAATTGGCAAGAATCAGATGTATGCGTTAAGAGACAAAGCCAGCAATATCATTACTAATATGGATGAGATAGTTCACGTGGGTGAGGAGTTCTATAGAGATTTATACAGTACCAGTGGCACCTCGGCGTTAATGGAAGAGAAATTAGTCCAGAGGAATTCGAAATCCCAAAGGTAACGCCGGAAGAAGTAAAGAAAGCCTTGGGAAATATGCAAAGGCGGAAGGCAGCTGGGGAGGATCAGGTAACAACAGATTTGTTGAAGGATGGTGGACAGATTGTTCTAGAGAAACTGGCTACCCTGTATACGCAATGCCTCATGACCTCGAGCGTACCGGAATCTTGGAAGAACGTTAACATTATCCTAATCCATAAGAAAGGGGACGCCAAAGGCTTGAAAAATTATAGACCGATTAGCTTACTATCCGTTGCCTACAAACTATTTACAAAGGTAATCGCAAATAGAATCAGGAACACCTTCGCCGTCTGTCAAGCAAAGGACCAGGCAGGATTCCGTAAAGGCTACTCAACAATAGATCATATTCACACTATCAATCAGGTGATAGAGAAATGTGCAGAATATAACCAACCCTTATATATAGCTTTCATTGATTACGAGAAAGCGTTTGATTCTGTCGAAACCTCAGCAGTCATAGAGGCATTACGGAATCAGGGTGTAGACGAGCCGTATGTAAAAATAGTGAAAGATATCTATAGCGGCTCCACAGCCACCGTAGTCCTCCATAAAGCAAGCAACAAAATCCCAATAAAGAAAGGCGTCAGGCAGGGAGATACGATATCTTCAATGCTATTCACAGCGTGTTTACAAGAAGTATTCAGAGACCTGGATTGGGAAGAATTGGGGGGAAAGGTAATGGAGAATACCTTAGTAACTTGCGATTCGCTGATGATATTGCCTTGCTGAGTAACTCAGGGGACGAATTGCAATGCCTGCTCACTGACCTGGAGAGGCAAAGCAGAAGAGTGGGTCTAAAAATTAATCTGCAGAAAACTAAAGTAATGCTTAACAGTCTCGGAAGAGAGCAGCAATTTACAATAGGCAGCGAGGCACTGGAAGTCGTAAGGGAATACATCTACTTAGGGCAGGTACTGACGGCGGATCCGGATCATGAGACGGAAATAATCAGAAGAATAAGAATGGGCTGGGGTGCGTTTGGTAGGCATTCTCAGATAATGTACAGCAGGTTGCCATTATCCCTCAAGAGAAAAGTATATAATAGCTGTGTCTTACCAGTACACACCTACGGGGCAGAAACCTGGAGGCTTACGAAAAGGGTTCTACTCAAATTGAAGACGGCGCAACGAGCTATGGAAAGAAGAATGATAGGTGTAACGTTAAGGGATAAGAAAAGAGCAGATTGGGTGAGGGAACAAACGCGAGTTAATGACATCTTAGTTGAAATCAAGAAAAAGAAATGGGCATGGGCAGGACATGTAATGAGGAGGGAAGATAACCGATGGTCATTAAGGGTTACGGACTGGATCCCAAGGGAAGGGAAGCGTAGCAGGGGGCGGCAGAAAGTTAGGGGGGCGGATGAAATTAAGTAGTTTGCAGGCATGGCGTGGCCACAATTAGTACATGACCGGGGTTGTTGGAGAAGTATGGGAGAGGTCTTTGCCCTGCAGTGGGCGTAACCAGGCTGACGATGATGATGACCTAAAGTCGTCTAAACTCATAACAATTAAGCAAAGAAATCCTAATACGAAATGGATTGCGAGTGATATTATTGAGTTATGCTTTCAAAAAGACGAAGCATGGAAAAGGTGCAGAAAAGAACAAGGCAAGAAAAAACACAGAGCGGAATTTCGAACTTTACGAAACGCGGTGACAGCTAAGTTACGCGTGGTGAAAATGAAAATATTTGATGCGCCGATCATCGGAATGCAAAAAGGACGCGAGAAAAACTTGGACTACGGCAAACGAATTAATGGGCAGATCCAAACGAGCTAGCGTCGATGATACCGTAAAAACAAATTTCCCAAATGAGAACATACACATGCTGTGCAATAAATTTATTGAAACTTTTATTGCTGCCGCAGAAAAGCTGAAAAAAAACAGAGAGTGACCAACATTTAGAATACGAGCCGAAACAAACATGCGCGCATTCAGCTTCTCTTCCGACGATGACCTAAGTTGATCTTTGGACGATAATTCAAGCCATGGCAAAGTTCAAACCCCCAGGGTTTGATGAAATCCGCCCTCGGGATTTGTACTTTCACTTTCACAGACTCAAACAAGTACTTTTAAAGATTCTGAACGGAATTTTCAAAACGCTCATAATACCCAAAGAACTAAAAATTTCAATCGTAAGACCTGTCTACAGAAACGGAAAGAGAAGTTATTGGGCAAAGTACAGACCGATAGCGATATTGTCCACTATAGCGCATATAATGGAAAAACATGGGGTATGTGTAATGCAGTCATTCTGCGAAAAGTATTCTCTGAATAACATGGCGCAGTTTAGTTTCACAAAGAATAAAAACACAATTGCTCCGTTAGAAGAATTCTCTGAATATATCAGTACATCAATAGAAAATAATGATGTAGTCTTAGCCCTATATTGAGACTCATCAAAGGCTTTTGACACAGTTGTACATAAGATATTGCTCAACAAGCTAAAGAATCTAGGATTCAGAGGTCACTTCTATCATTTTTTCTAAATTATTTTACTGATCGACTAAAATGCGTTAAACTAGATGATAGCTACAGCAATTTCAAATTAATAAAGTGTGGTGTGACCCAAGGAAGCACGCTAGGGCCAATACTCTTTAATATATGTCTCAGATCTCGGCCTCCTACCACTGAAATCAAACTTTTTCAGTACGCTGATGACACTGCGATAGCGCTACAAATGAGCGACTATTACTCGGAATGTCAAATCTTCCAAAGAGACGTATCAGCAATCGTAGACTGGTTCGCACATAATTCAATTTTCATAAATCATCAAAAAAACTAAACTAATTTGCTTCAGGAATCCGCATAAGGTGCTTTCATTCAACATGAATGTTTTTCTGCACGCTCCACATTGCAACACATGTATTTGTCAACCATTACAGTTTGAGCGCGTGGTTAAGTATTCAGAAATTTTTCGATCAGTATCTAACTTGGTATAACGATGTCATACACGTTTGTGGAAAGCTAAGAGCTGTCGCGACCATGATGTATAGGTAACTGAGTAATACTTGTTGGGGGGCTAGTTGCTGCATGTTTCCAGAAGAGGGTTATAGCGCCGAAAAAACACAACACACAGCAAGCGAGACGGGACAGGCGCAATTGCGCCTGTCCCGTCTCGCTTGCTGTGTGTTATAACCCTCGGCGCTATAACCCTCTTCAGGAGGAATGATGTATAGGGTGCGCGGGAAACGCCTATCAACCGCAATGTTACTATTTATAAGGCATTAGCAGAATCGGTAATTACATAAGGTATAACGTTATATGGTACATGTTCTGACTATAAAAAGCAAGCGATTGATCGCGTAGTCAAACGAATTGTCCATAGCTTAACTTATGGAACCGGACTAAAACAAGCAGACAGAAAAGAAAGGTATAATATTGTAGGAATACTTCCAGTACAGGAGCTATTTAAATATGTGGTTGTAACACGCTAATATTATTCATATTCTTTTAAAATATTGGTAAAAAAGATGTTGCGTTACGAAAAACAGAAAGGTATTTTAAGCCAAGGGTGTTAACAAACTATGGAATGAAAACAAGAAAGTATTATGTATACTTTTAATGAACTTGATGCAACACTGTATGATATCAGTTCAAAAGGTATAATGATGAAAAATGTGAGGAAGTGGTGTTCAACTGTTTATTGTAATATGTGATTTTTTATTGGGATTCTTACGTGACTGGAAAACGTAGCATTTAATCTTTGGTGTTAGAATACTTTACTTTGAAGTTGTATAATTTTGAACGGTAATTGTATGTTTCATATCTCTATTGAAAGCTGCACCACCTGCTGCTTAGTCTTCTAACAAGCACGATGTGCTTAGATTGACCAGCAAACAAGATCTGTCAAAAATGTATTTGAAATAAACCCTGATTTCATTTGATTTGATATGCTTTACGCCATTTAGAGCAACAATTTTTTGGCGCTCTTACAGTCATGTCACACCTACAAGAAGGAATTCTTTGTCCACACCATCCACAAAACATCGTTACGATTACTATTAGTCGTGGCGCTCTTTCGCCATACATGCCTGGCCATTGCACCATAATACACTGTATATCATAATCATAATCATCATCATCATATGGAGGAAGACCGACGCTACTATATCACACCACTCTGCTTTCAATATTTGCGGGCGTGCGGCCGCCTCGCTCGGCGACTCTGTGGCGGCAAAGTTTGGCGGAGCACAACGTTCCCGCGGTCATTCGTGCAGCACGACTCCAGCACTCTTTTAACATGATGAAATAGTCATTTTTTCAAGTTTTTCATATCTCCTTGCTACATATGTGCTAAGTGAATCTACTAGATTTAAAATATTAAAACGAATTCAGAGGACGATTCAGCATCACCTACAACAGCGAAACGCGATAGCTTTCGAAGATCCCTGACTGCTTCTCAGTTTTCCCGGCAACTGCAACTTGTGTAACTGCAATGTTTTCCTTAGTTCTTTTTTTTTAAACAGCGGAGCTCCTTTTTCCAAGTGGAGCCTTCGCCGTCATTCTTCAGGTGTCATGCACGGGGCAGGTTGTGGAGCTCGTGGCTGATATATATATATATATATATATATATATATATATATATATATATATATGCATACATATGTGTGTCACAATAAGATCTTACCTGCATTGAGCCCTAGGGACACGGCGAAGGACTTTCGGCACAGTACACGCTGATGATGCAGCCACACGTGCGGCATAGGTGAAGGGCACACACATTCTTATGATAAATATACGGAGGACGCTTAAGCTTCGCCTTTAAGAGTAGAGCGTGATAGCATTCAAATATCCCTGACTGCTTCTCACGCCTCCCGCCAACTGGAGCGTATACGTAACGTTCACCGGGAAACGCTGGCCCCGAATGCTATGCACAAAGGCGAGCTTTATGGAAGAGACACGGCCTCACCCGTGGGCCGCAATGCTGTAAAGCCCCTTTTCAACGGACTTTACGATGCGGCGGAGGCGAGCGCGAGCTGGAGGTATTACAAGGAACCGGGCTTGCCGTACCGGCGGCCCCCAAACACTTATTGACATAAGTTTTGCACAAACACTAGATAGGCTCCCCCATGGGAGCCCATTGGCGTCGGCCGCCGCCCGGGGCCGCTCGACCAAAGCCTGTTGGGCCGTCAGGTCAGAGCAGCCGAGCAGGGCTGCCTCCGAGTCCTCCCGGGTAGGGTTGCGTAGGGGGGTTAGATTTGGGCTTTTATGACATGCCCACACCATGTTCAAAATGTCTGAGACTTTTCTCCACAGTGCGGGCACTCCCCGTGCAAGCGGGGTTAAAGTATTTTAAGACTGCCGGGCACAGTAGAGTTTTGGTGTGAAGGCGAAGGAGAATGCGCTCCTCCGCCTTTGTGAGGCCCTTACAGGGCTCAGGATAGATGGAATGGCCAGATTGGTAGAGCTGAACGATCTCTTCGAAAGGCGGGATTGGGTTCGGGGTCCGGATCGGTTGGGGACGAGGGTGATGCCCGGAAAGTGAGCGCGCGGTCTACGGCATCGGCCGTCTCGTTTCCCTCGAGGCCCGTGTGAGCCAGAGTCCAGATAACTGCTGGCTCAAAGCACGCGAGAACGCCTGGTCAGGTACAATGACATCACCAAGCACTACCAGCTAGGCAGGCGGTTGCTGCCCCCACCTCACCCCATGCTGAAACGTCGCCAGGCAGTCATCTGGCGACAATTGCAAACACAAACATTCCCCAGTCCGGTGCGATTGCAGCACATTTTCCCCGCGCAATACCCGAATGCTCTTTGCAAATTATGTCAGGACACTAGAGCGACGCTGTCACACATGTTGTGGGAGTGTCGGGTTACATCAGCTACAATGGCAGTAGCTCCGGAGGCTCTTGCGTCGAAGTGGGCCGCCGCTCTGCGCAGCTCCAACCTCAAGACACAAGAGTGGGCTGTCCAGCAAGCCCGAGAGGTGGCGACGAGGCAAGGCCTCGAAGTCCCCTCATGGGAGACCTGAGCCCGGGTCATCAAATTTGCCGGATTCAGAATAAAGTTGTTTCCATCCATCCACTGAGAGGGGGCACCGAGATAGGCGCTGCTTTGCAAGATTTTGTAGGCAAGGCACGCTATGTACTCCTGCTCAATATTGCGGCAGGCACCCCTCGAGTCGGTGATGATGACCCGCGAGTGCTGATGTACGGCGGCTAGCGCGGCGCAACCACCTTCGCGTGTGTAATGGTGTGTGCACGGAAAGTCAGCCCGTTTACTGCAGTGTTTTGGTGCATGACTGCGGCGGTGTACCAAACCCCATAGTACGGGCCGGAGGCGTCCACGTAGAAGACTCCGTGTTTGTGTCCGTGGTGGCGAGCCCAGGCTCCGCCCGCGCGAGGCGTATGCCACTATGGTCCTCTCGTGTCATGTTGTCCGGAAGAGGGCGCACGTGCAGGGCATACCTCCTTCACTCGTATAGACCGTTGACCATTACTTCGGCAATGTACAGGCTAGAAATGCAAGCAATCAAATTATAGCTTCAAACTTGGGCATAGAATAATGGCATTTTGGGAGAACTTCAGAATGGCTTCAGAATAGGTAGCCGTTTAGATGATAACTTATTTGTTCTTACTCAGTGTATCGAAATATCAAAAGTAGAAAGCAGACCGTTATATGCGGCATTTTTAGACATTACAGGAGCCTATGGCAACGTAGACCGCAACATCTTGTGGGATATTCTGAAAGAGGAAGGCTTAGGGGACGATTGTCTACAGCTTTTAAGAGATTTATTTATGATATACCGTTTGCGTTGAATGGGAAGGGATGAGAAGCGAGGAGAAAGTTCATGTCCACAAGGGACTGAGACAGGGGTGTCCTTTATGCCCGCAGCTGTTTATGATGTACATGGTGGGGATGGAGAGGGCGCTAGAAGGAAGTAAAATCGGCTTTAAACTCTCGTACAAACAGGCGGATACAGTAGTTGAGCAGCAGCTCCGAGGTTAATTTTATGCGGATGACATTCTGTTCCTAGCTAACAAGCGAAGTGATTTGCAACGTCTGGCTAATGTCTGTGGACAGGAAGGCAACAATTTAGGTTTCAAATTTAGTGTTAGAAAATCAGGTGTTATAGTATTCAATGAAAACAGTGAACAGACAGTGGAGATAAAGGGCCAGGAAATACGTCGTGTAACAGAATATAAATACCTTGGTATATGGATAAACGAGGGCAATAGGTATATGGAAACACAGGAAAAAACAATAACAGTGAAGGGGAAGAGGAATTAGTCCAGAGGAATTCGAAATCCCAAAGGTAACGCCGGAAGAAGTAAAGAAAGCCTTGGGAGATATGCAAAGGGGGAAGGCAGCTGGGGAGGATCAGGTAACAACAGATTTGTTGAAGGATGGTGGACAGATTGGTCTAGAGAAACTGGCCACCCTGTATGCGCAATGCCTCATGACCTCGAGCGTACCGGAATCTTGGAAGAACGCTAACATAATCCTAATCCATAAGAAAGGGGACGCCGAAGACTTGAAAAATTATAGACCGATCAACTTACTATCCGTTGCCTACAAACTATTTACTAAGGTAATAGCAAATAGAATCAGGAACACCTTAGACTTCTGTCAAGCAAAGGACCAGGCAGGATTCCGTAAAGGCTACTCAACAATAGATCATATTCACAATATCAATCAGGTGATAGAGAAATGTGCGAAATATAACCAACCCTTATATATAGCTTTCATTGATTACGAGAAAGCGTTTGATTCTGTCGAAACCTCAGCAGTCATAGAGGCATTACGGAATCAGGGTGTAGACGAGCCGTATGTAAAAATACTGAAAGATATCTATAGCGGCTCCACAGCCACCGTAATCCTCCATAAAGCAAGCAACAAAATCCCAATAATGAAAGGCGTCAGGCAGGGAGATACGATATCTCCAATGCTATTCACAGCGTGTTTACAGGAGGTATTCAGAGACCTGGATTGGGAAGAATTGGGGATAAAAGTTAATGGAAAATACCGTAGTAACTTGCGATTCGCTGATGATATTGCCTTGCTTAGTTACTCAGGGCACCAATTGCAATGCAGGCTCACTGACCTGGAAAGGCAAAGCAGAAGAGTGGGTCTAAAAATTAATCTGCAGAAAACTAAAGTAATGCTTAACAGTCTCGGAAGAGAACAGCAATTTACAATAGGCAGCGAGGCACTGGAAGTAGTAAGCGAGTAGATCTACTTAGGGCAGGTAGTGACGGCGGATCCGGATCATGAGACGGAAATAATCAGAACAATAAGAATGGGCTGGGGTGCGTTTGGCAGGCATTCTCAGATCATCAACAGCAGGTTGCCAGTATCCCTCAAGAAAAAAGTATATAATGGCTGTGTCTTACCAGTGCTCACCTACGGGGCAGAAACCTGGAGGCTTACGAAAAGGGTTCTACTCAAATTGAAGACGGCGCAACGAGCTATGGAAAGAAGAATGATAGGTGTAACGTTAAGGGATAAGAAAAGAGCAGCTTGGGTGAGGGAACAAACGCGAGGTAATGACATCTTAGTTGAAATCAAGAAAAAGAAATGGGCATGGGCAGGACATGTAATGAGGAGGGAAGATAACCGATGGTCATTAAGGGTTACGGACAGGATCCCAAGGAAAGGGAAGCGTAGCAGGGGGCGGCAGAAAGTTAGGTGGGCGGATGAGATTAAGAAGTTTGCAGGCATGGCATGGCCACAATTAGTACATGACCGGGATTGTTGGAGAAGCATGGGAGAGGCCTTTACCCTGCAGTGGGCGTAACCAGGCTGATGATGATGATGATGAAGCACAGAGCACTATGGGGATACAATAGGTACGAGGTCCTCCGAGGTATGTGGAAAGGTGTAATGGTTCGAGGAATTACATTTGGAAATGCGGTTGTCTCCTTTAAATCAGGGGTACAATCAGGATTCGATGGGAACCAAAGGTCAGTGGGTCGCCTCGCATTGGGCGCTCACGCGAAGACTACAAATGAGGCTGTGCAGGGTGATAGGGGCTGGACTAGATTTGAAGTGACGGAAGCTCGCAGTAAAATTTAGTATGAAGAACGCCTGAGGAATATGGAAGAAATAATTGGGCTGGGAGAGTGTTCAGGTATCTGTACAGGAAAAACATTGATTCTCAGTGGAGGAAAAGAACTAGAAAGCTTACCAGCAAGTATGTGGCCTGTAGGGTGGGCAACACAGCAACAAAGACGGTCAAGCGGAAAGTCAGAGAGACTGAAATGATCTCATGGGTGGGGGCAATGGAAAGGAAACCTGCCATGAGTAACTACTTTAGAGGAAAAAAACGAAATCAGGAAAGAAACAATTTATGATAACTCAAAGTGAAGCTAATCACTTTTCGAAGCGAGATCGGTATTCCTTAGAACCTATAAGCGAGATATAAGAAGGAACAAGAAGCATGTGCTTGCTGCTGTCAAGCTAGGGAAACTATGGAGCATGCTTTATTAGAATGTGAAGACGTCTGCCCAGCAGGCGATTTAGGCACCACTGGCCTCCTTAAGCCATAGGATTCAGCGGGAGCAGTGGAAAAGTAAACATGTCCACATAGGCATTAGTAAGAGGCGATTGGAGGATTGGTGGACGAAAAGTAGAGAAACGACAACATACGGAGACGTACAAAAGCACAGTTAGCAATAGGGGATCAGAAAATTCGGCTGTGGGAGTTTATAGTGTTCATTTTTTATTTTTTGTTGCTTAACTTAGGTAGGACGTTATGCAGTATAATAGCAAGAGCTTGGTAGCGCAACCCACCGCCCCATTCCAAAGGGGACGCTCATAACATCCATCCATCCATCCATGCTTCCATCCATCCATCCATCCTCCACTGTAATGGGATATGTACGCGCGTTTCCATATGTATTGAATGATGGATGTGTAGTCGGGCAAGGAGGTGGCGACCCGATGGCATTTTAGAGAGTTTCGTGCATTGGTTCATCAAGTGTGCCTCTCGCAGCTCCTTAAAGGTGTTCACCATCCCCAGACCCGGGAGGCGCTGGTTGGAGATACTGACCGGGAGGTCAAGGGCGCGCTTGTAGATCTTACAGATAATTATCTTGAGTGCATTCTCGTTAAATTTGCGTAGGTGGAGGTATGGAGCCGACTATAGGACTCGACTGGTTACAAATGCGTGCGCCAGCCGCAAGGCGTCTTTGCATCGTAGCCTCCCGCGCTTTTTCGAAACCCGGCGGACCATGCGGCCCACCTAGACCCCAACCTTACACAATTTGACCAATGCACTGTCAGCTCTGCGATTTTTGTGAATACAGAGCCCCAGTACCCGTATCTCGTCGTGTTCGGCTTTGGTTCCAGTGTTAAGGTAGAGGTCGGTTTTGGTGGTGCCTTTTGGTAAGGCGCGTATGTGCACAAATTCAGATTTGGACGGGGATCACTGAAGGCCGCATCGACGGGCATAGTTGTCTACGATGTCCACCGCTTGCTGCAGGTTAGTCTCGATTTCTCCTGCCTTGCCGTGTTTAGCCCAGATGGTGATGTCGTCGGCATACAGCGCGTACTGGATGCCGTCGACCCTCGCCAGCTGAGCGGGAAGACTGATCATTGCCAAATTGCATTGTAGGGGCGAGAGGACCACTCCCTGCGGGGTACCTCGCGTGCCTAATTGGTATGGGCCGTGTTCGCTGTCCTGAATCCGAATGTACGATTTTCGGTCAGTGAGAAATTGCCTAAGGTGGTTAAAGGTGTTTTGGCCGCAATCTGTTTGGGAAAGGTGTGTTAGAATAATTTCGTGGGTCACATTGTCGAAGGCCCCCTTCAAATCCAAAGTGAGTACTACTTTGTCATTCAGAGGATATTCGATCGGGCCGAGAACTTCACGGTGAACTTGAAGCAAGACATCCTGTGCGGACCGGTGTGGGCGGAACATGGTGTCTGCGAAAACATTTTTGTTCTCCAGAAACTCAGACAGCCTGTCGCGCGCCATCGTCGCCATTAATTTTCCCACTCAAGAAGTAAGGGAGATGGGGCGGAGGTTGTCTATGTTGATGGCTTTACCAGCTTTGGGAATGGAGGTGACCAGAGCGGTCTCCCAATCAATTGGGAGGGGTGTTTCCCCGATCCAAAGGGAGTTGATGTAAGTGAGGAGTGTAGAGTAGGCAGAGTCTGGAAGGTTGGCAAGTAATTTAACTGTGATTTTGTTCCGTCCCGGTGCCGTTCCTCGCTTCATATTTGCTAGGCCCGCCTTCAGGTCGTGTAGCTGGAACGGTTGGTCCATTTCCGCGTTCTCGGAACCTGCATACGAGTACGCGGGCCCTCGGGGGTCCTGCTGAGTACAGAGGTATTGATCTCGGAGTTGCCATGTCAATTTTGAAGTGTTTCCATTGAAGCTGTGAATGGCTCGTTGCAAATATTTTTGTGTTTCTGCTCGAGTTTGGGTGTGGTCAATTAGGATTAGAGGAGGCGCCACGCAGTCCGGCTGGACATTTGTCGCGCGGCCGTGTTGCGTCGGTCCACCCAGTTAGAGTCAGCGAGTTGGGCCACGTACTCTGCCGCTCGTTGGGTGAACTCGGCGATGCGAGTTTTGAGTTTCCGACTGTGTTTTTGCCGGCGACATCGGCAGACGAGGCTGTGCCGGGCCTTCCAGAGGTAAAGGAGGTGGTTCTCGACCTCCGGAGTCGCCTCTGAGAGTTGAATTTGGGTTTCCGTAGATCGAAGGGCGGAGACCAATTGCTGGAACCAGACATGGTTCTCTTGCTCCTGAATAGGGGTCGAGTTCATTCATTCATTCATTCATTCATTCTTTATTTACATCATATTTTACAAAATACATAAGCCTTACTGTTCGTGCTGTTCGTGCTAAGCCTTACTGACGGTTCGTGTATGTTTCGCGGAATTTGGTGCGATCGGGCAATTTTGCTATGCGAAAGGTCTTGCCAGTGGATGGGTGCGAATAGTTGTATTGAGTATGCAGTGGTCGTTACGGACGGTTTCCTCGGTGTTGATCCAGCCTACATATTGAATGTTTTTGGTGAGGGTAAGGTCAGGACATGTGTCCCGGGTCACGGAGTTACCCACGCGAGCTGGGTGGGCAGGGTCGTTGTGGAGAGTAAGGCCCAGCGTGAACATAAGTTCTGCCAGCTTACGTCCACGTTTCTCTTCAGGCGCATATCCCCAAACTGTGCTGGGAGCGGTGAAATTGCCCACGATCACTAGGAGATCCCTGCCTGCAGCCTTTAAGGCGCTGTTAAAAAGGTCTACGAAAGTGATGTTGGCTTGTCTAGGGGAACAATAAATGTTGAAAACGTGTAGTGGTGGGTGCTGTTTTCGTAGCGGAAGGAGGGTCACCATCACGTCCGAGAATTCTGTTTCGAGGTGAAGGTCAACGAAGTTGGCCGTGTAATTTTTATGCACGCAGACACAGGAGAGGGGGTCCTGCTGAAACGTAGTGTAATTTGTAAGTGTGGCGTTGCTCCCTGGCTCTTGGAGGGCTACCACAGCAGGAAGGTGCTCCAATGTTGTGAGGAAAAATCGTAGGATAGCCCGCTTAGCGTGAGCCTTGAAACCTCGGCAGTTCCACTGGGGAATTAGTATGGGGATGGCCAATTTGGATCGGGGAATTTCCTGAGTTTTGGGGTGCCCGCCATGATCGTTAAGATTGTTAGGGGGTTGCAAAGACGATGCTTCAGCGCCAGCACTCACGGGGATGGGAGCATGCTCCATTCCTGATAGCGAGCAACTGTCCTCATCATCGAAATCGAGTTGTCGTCAAAACATTTTTTGGTACTGGCCGGACACGTCTTTAATTGGACCGGCTCACCGGGTGGTGCGAGAGGTTTGCGCGATTTGTTGAGTTATGAGAAAGGGAATGGTCTCTGTAAATTTGGCGATCGCGACATTCATGGCCGCGGAGATCTGTGTTTCAAGAGCACTAACCCGGCTGCCCATACGGGCCTCGAGGGCGTTGATCCGGGCATTCATACGGGCCTCTAGAGCAGCTACCGCGCTTGGTGCCTCTGCCGGTGCTTCTGCCTGACTTTCCGTTACTTCTACTGCGGGGGTAGAGAGGGGTTGCGTCAATTTTGCTTCGAGTGGTGTAATTTTATTGAGCAGGATCTAATTTTGCGCCTGGAGAGCCGCGATCAGGAGGAGTAGAGGGAGGGGAGGAGGAAGCAGCCCTACCCGCGCCGCTCACCTGTTATCCGTTTTTCACGGCGTTGGCCCAGGCCCCGGCCTCGTCGTGTGGTGGCGGTGGAGTTGTCGGCTGCTTTCCGGCTCCTCCGGCAGGGCGAGCTTGCTTGTCGGTCTTGGTAAGGTCCCGGCGCGGTGATTCACCGGGAAGCTGAAGATGGCAGCGTTTTTTCTTTGCCGCCATTTTAATCTTGACGCCCTTTTGGGTGGCCATCTTGGTGTTCCGGAACCTTGCAGTACACTCGCGGGAGTTTGGGACGTGCCCACCACTGCACACTGAACACTTGGGCACGCATTCGTGAGGGGTGAAATCAGTTGCCCGAACAGGCCGTAGGTGTCCTGTCTCAGGTTTGAGGATGTCTCCATCCTATGGCCGAGGACACCGCACTTGCCGCTGGCCAGGATTGTACGGTAGTAGGTTTGGACGGGCACCACCATGTTGTCGTAGAGAACAAAACGCGGTTTGTCCTTTCCGGCAAAGGTAACACGCGCTTTGTTCGATGTGCCAAATTTGCTCACCTCAACAATGGCGCCTGCTCTCCAACGCACCTTTTCCTGAAGTGTCTCCGTCGTGTCTGAGTTGCAAACCACGATGACACCGTGGCAAACGTCTCCGCCATCTTTCTGTAGGTATCTGTGGGGCGGGACCGCTACGCGTTCGGTGTCGACAGAAAAATCCCCGATCACACGGTCTGCCGTCGCGAGGTCCGAGGTGTGGATCACAGATTTTGTTCTCCCTAAAGGAGAAATGATGTGGGCTCCGCTCGCTCAGACACGAGGTAAGCCGTGAAAGAGGTCCCGTAGTGATTGTCGGAGAAGGCTTCGTGCAATCAGATATGCTCACATGGCTTTACAACAATGACGCAGTCATCCGGGTGGGGTTTTACTAGCGGACGAGGCTTCCACTTCGTGAACACCTTGCCCTTGTTTCCCGCAGATTGCGAGGCAGGAGGCTGCGTCTTGCCGGCCGGGATGCCGGAGGCCGGGGCGGCGGCGGGTGCCTCCATCATGGCTTTCTCTTGAATGCGGCGAGCAGCCGCGTCGAGGAGAGCCTGACTTCGAATATTCGAAGGAATCGCAGAATTTGGCTCCTCGGCCATCGGAACCGTCGTCCAGGACATCGCGTCCGGGTCGTAGTCACGCTGGGTTAGCGTAGAGGCGGCGACGTTGCTTCGGGGAGCAGTCTCCACACCACAGGGCATCGGTGACGCCCACGGGGGGGGGGGGTGAAAAACCGCTTTAATATTTCCAAAAATCGGCCCACCTATGTGAAATTGATGTTCACGTGCGCCGGATGAATTGCTTGATCAGATGGTAAAAAATTTGGTGGGGTACCGTGAAGTTATCCGTGGCACCGGCCGAGAATTGGCGGAGCCGATGCGCAGCACGTCTGAAGCGAACGCTCCCCGGGCGCGTCTCCTAGCCATCGCGCCGGCACGCGCAATATGGCGGGCGCTGCGGCCGGTCTGTGAAGGCCGCGGCCAGCTTTTGTTTGTGAAGGTTTTTTAGTTTTCGCGTAACATAACTACGTTTTCTCATAGACTAAAATTACAATTCTAGAGCTATCACGTATGTAGCCTATGTGCAATCGTAGTTTACGATTTTTCTACGTACTTTAGCTTGAGAAATCCAATTAGTTCAGTCAATTTCTTGCGTCACGTTGAACGCCTGCGTATATGGGGTTCGAAAATTTCGTCATCGAAGGGACGGCCTACGCCAAACGCTGGGCGCTAGCGTGGCACCGGATTTCCTGCGACACGAGCTCCTGAACGCTTTTGCGTTAACACATAGGCCGAAGAAGTGCACAGTAAATGTCGGCGCTACGCCAAACGCTCGACGCTGGCATCGTGCCGGATTTGCAGCGACACGGGCTCCGTAACGCTTTTGCGTTAACACAGAGGCCGAACAAGTGCACAGTAAATGTCGGAGCTCGCGCGAGACCGGCAGCACCGACGTCGTGCAAATCCCGAGTTTCGAGAGCGAGAAGCGCAAGCAAAGCGCCAGCGGAGGGCAGGCGCTAGCGCGGAGGATTGTAGACGGAAAGCGCAAGCCAAGCAATCGGTGCAGGCAAGCCTACCTCTCTTTCAAGAGAAGGCAACCGAAGCCGAACGCCAGCCGAGGCAAGGTTATCCCCAACTTCGAGAGTAGGAGGCCGAGCAGAGACGTCGACGCAGAGAGATTCCTCCCACGGAGGGTGCCGATGGACGGTTCAAGAGAGAATTCGTCAGCCACGAGTTCGACCACAGTTGGAACGTGTATCTGCATTGCGTGACTGTGCTTTGATCACGACGTCATGCAATGGAAGAGTGTGCGCAAACGGGAACCAAAGCTCGAATCTAGCAAAACAACGACAACGAGACAAGACTCATAAAAATCGTTCTATGAACGATTTCTAATTGGACGAACGACCACCAGCTTTTCTATATTGACAGATTTCACTGCGTGGAACTGGCTTTAGATTTTTTTCATGGGGATGGAAGGAACCGAGCGAGTCGCGCTGTGCCACCAAGACAGATCTCAAACGGGAACTGGAAAAGGGGTTTGTTCGCGCTTGCGCGGAAGTGAAATATGTTTTCTCGTATATTCAAATTGCGATGCAACGCTACCATATCTTTAGGTTGCGTGTAAGTCATACTTTACAAATTTTCTGTCGCATCTTACATTGAGAAATTCAACACTTCAGTACCACATATGTGCCGCGCGGAGGGTCTGCGTGGTTCGGGACGCTTCTCTTGGCAGCGGAGGCCGACGCAAACACCGACGCCAACGCAGTATTTTCTGCGACACGGGGCACTTAACGCTATCGCGGTAATCTTTTCAGCGTGTTGAATTAACACGCACCCATCACCAACAGCAAGTCTTTCCTTGCTGTTCGGTGTATACAAATGCGCAAAAATTCATTTGTGCATTCGTTTTTAAGTATAGCCTAGCTTGATGAAAAATAAATTACCGTAGTAGAAATTATTTCTTATTCTTCGAAAATATACCTTTTTTGTAAAGCTTTACAAGCAATGAAACAGTTATAAGCGAAAAACAGTTTTCAGAAATTAGCCTAGATCTCTACAGCCACAGTCACAGCGGCAACGAAACTTTTCCCACCCAGGAGCAGATGTTCAAGTTCCTTGAGTTCGGCCTCAAGGGCGAGAAGACGATCGAGGTGGCACTGTCTTCCACGCTGTCTTTCGTGATGTTTGAAATGAAAAATGCCGTAAAGGGACCCGTCAAATTCGGCGAGAAGTGCGTGAGGAGTGAGCTGCTATTCTTCCACGAGTACTGCTTCGAAAAGCTCGCCAATGAGCAGGAGGACGTCGACACCATGACCGCGCTCGGCTTCGTTGGAACCGCCCTGTTCAGCTTCGAGACGCCGAAGACAATCGAAATGAAGGCGAGTGTGCAATCAGTTTTGCTGCGATTCGGAATAACATTCGTTGTCACAAAGCACAAGTGTATAGCTGTAGAGATTTGACGACTTGGTCGTCTTTGCTCAAATAAGAACAGTGCACTAAACGGTTGGAATGATAACTTAGGACGTGGACTGCAAGCTCAAGGAAATGAAAATCGCTCGTCACCAATGCATTGGTGCGTATTTAGGCCCGCACTGATTCTGCTATGATTTCGCACTTCAGACAGGGGCGATACGAACTAGAGCGTCTCTCCTAAATGTCGCTTACGCTGCCATGCGCTCTGCACACTGGCAGAACGTCAAATACGACCGAGGTGATCAATAATAAACGAGTCATAAAAATACAAAAATATCTAGGCGCAGGTGGTGCTCATCCTGCATTTTGCAGCAGTATCATTGATTACGTTTAGGTATTCTCAATAAGAACCTTAATCCCAAATGGTTATTTCTAAAAGGCAAGAGTTTGGGTGAATGAATTGAACCTCATTATTCACCTTAAGGCATGAGGACCGAGTCGAAAAAGTAAAGCACATGCGCTGAACATGAGCTCCTGTCGCGCGTGTCAAACTGACTTCAAAGTAAACAAGAAAATAAAAATTGTTGGTGTGCCTTAAAGCTGTTTCAGCATGAAATGCTTTTAGCTCCCGTTGTCGGTGACATTCAAGTAACCTTGAGGCAAAAGCCAGAGTCGTTATCCGGGCAGCGAAACGAGAACAGCTGAGCAAGTTGCGAGAATAAAACAAGGTCCCCGCCCTTTGTACAGGACCGCATTACATACGCTAGTTATTTCCCAAACAGGTTACAAAAAAAATATTGCTTTCGAGTCATTCCTAATGTTAGTTCACAGTGTCGTTCAAGCGGTAACTTCTAGTGCACTGGAGTTTTGTTTGTCATTCCCAATAGCGAAGTTCAAAAGTCAGGTACAGGGCAACATAGAATTCAATTCTGGAAAACGCAATTTGCGGCGGTATACTGCGCTCGCCGAGCTGTGGCGTGGCGTGGCGCCGGAAGCGTTGGATGCGCTGTGTTGCCCAAGGATGTTTGAAAGCTTCCTTGGCTTTGCCTTCATGAAGGAAAGAAAAAGTTAGGAGTGATTAATACGTCACGCGGCCAGCCTTGGCAAGCAAACGCTCCGTGGATGCGCGCCCTTTGCTCAGTGGCGGCCCAACACGTGACTTCTTAGCCTCGAGATCAAGGAGCAAGAATCGAGATATGCTGAGACGTTTGGCCGCGCATCCTTCAAGCGCTTCTCTTCTAGCTGAGCACCACCCATCTGGACCAGTGCACATTACGTCGTGGTGTTGTGGCGTGTGCCGTTGCGACCATGCACTACAGCCATTGTGTGACTAGTATCACCTTCAACCAATCTCTTGTTCCGGTTGCCATTTCAAGCTCACATCTGATGGAGGCAAAAGGCGTAGGGCACTAGAAGCACGAGAAAAGAAGTACGCAGACGACACCTTCATGATATATCAATAGGCCCAGCGTGCAACTTTATTCTCGATTATGGGAGAGCCAGCAAAATTTTAACGTGGTGTTCAATTTTTCCAATTACAGTGGTTTATTTATATACGCCCACGCACCTGGAAATTCTTCAGTACACTCCCATGTTGCCTGTTCCATGAATTTTATCCTTTGCTATTTGCTATCAAAATCGTGAGCGCGCACGCGGCGTTGCTTTCGACCGTAAAAAATGAGTGTGTATTTTGTTCCTTCTTTGCGTAACCATACCTCGACAGAGTCTTCCAAACGTGTTAGGATCTTTAAACTACTAAAACAAATACACTGCCTTTATGATGCAAAGCGTGCTTAATGTTTCATTCGCTTTACTTTTGAATGCACTCCCATATTTTCATGAAAATACTGAAAATGTTGGAGGAATCATCAGTTGCTTATCATTCAGCCACAAAAAGGATCCTGCGATACGCTCTTAAAATATCAATTTCATTTATATACTAAGTATGCCTTTTGTTCAGTATGTTCTCCCTGTGTGTCCAGTAGCAAAAACAAACCTGCAGGTGGCGTGTCTACTTCCCTAGTAGAGATGAGTGCGTGTTGTCACTGCTTCTTGTTTGGCACATAATTACCAGATACGGGTTCATTGTACGTACACATTCGCGTAGTAGCTCTCGCGAGCACATAAGCGCAACGGAAAACGAGCGCTGTGTGTGGTTGCTATTTGTGCGTACTGTGTGCATTGTCTTTTTGTTGCGCTAATTTTCCTCATTAGCAGTGCAAGACCAACTAGCCCAACAATTTATGTCTTCTATGCAGTGCCTAGCTCTACATTTTTGTGAACTCGGTGCACTGAACACATGTATAATAGACGAAGGTGTGCTGTTAAAAAACTTGGCTGTAATAGTAACGACGATAGCTAACGACGTGCCACACATTATACTTCTTGGGCGTTGTCACGCCTTATTGAAGTAAATATTGGACTTTCTCTTCTTTCGCCAGTCATTCCCGCACTGATGTCTAAGATAAAATAGATACCAGCTTATCTTGACTGCTCGTTTCAGTTATGTGCCATGCATGTGCCATGCATGTGCCATGCAGAGCCGCCCATGTGTCAAGCTGCTCCCACTTAGACGGCGACTGCAGCACCGCCGCATAGGAGTAAGCGGTAGCCTCGGGAAAACCGCTGAGGTGACATTAAAACAGGCGGCGCAGGTTATCCAATGTTCCCAATATGCAGTGGGAAGATCAAAAGATGGAGCTAGGGCAGTTCGCAGGTTCGAGGACCGCCAAGAGCGTCCATGTTGTGTGTGTTTCCGTAAAAAAAAGTTTGTCGAGTGTCCAGGAGGTGCCACCAAACTGCACTAATTACACGTTGTTTACACCTCGTACTCGTGCCAATGTGAATCAGTGCACTTTCTAGTCTCCTGAAGCCAGGAGCGCGTTTTGTGTCACAGATTTTTTCCATATTTATAGTTCATGCTTGTTGGTCGACAAGAAAACCACAAAGTGAACTTTTATACTGTTTAAAGGTTTGTTAGCTAGCGCAGCAATGTCCAACATACTAGCTGTTGCTGTTGTTGCAAGAATACTAGTACACTAAATGCCCACACATTACTTTCTACATATTTTTCAATCATTGCAAATGCTGAGCAATGCATAAAAACACAGGGTTGGTTATGTAAGTGCCAATGGAATCACTTTTGCCACGAGCACTCTAATAGGAGCCTACGCTTTGGCTGAGCTCTGAACTTTGAAACTGAGTCTTTGGCGCAATATAATCTCACATGGATCATACACTACACAAGGCCGCACAGGTCCGAAAGCACAACAAATAATGGTTTCCCGTCAGGTCAGTGGTATTTCTCTGTCCACTGCGTCCAGCTTTTTAATGTGCCATATAATAGACGAATTCACCATTGATGGGCCTCAGGTGGCGAGGACATACCTTTAGGCGAAGCTTGATCCCGGATTCGCAGACACGCGTTGGCTTCACGTCTGTTCTGTGTGGCAGGTGCTGCACTCGCCGGCTGTGCAGGGTGGCGAGTGTAGTAAAGATGGTGAGTGAGCCCGTGCAAACGAAAAGTAAATGTGCAAGTGAAAGTTTGGTGCACAACGTTCGCAAAAGAGACAAAGGCGCCCCATAAAGATTCTGGAATCACGTAGGCGCACTCAGAGCTCTAACTAAACATTCGCGAACGGCTATAAGAGTGGAAGACGGTAACATCTACGAAGAAGACGATGCGCTGCGGTACATCGCAGACGTTCTTAGGGATAACCTCGGCACAAAAGAAAGCGTAGTTCCGACTCAAACAGATCCAGCAACAGAGAAGCCTGAGAGATCAAAGTTTAGCATAGGAAGGTTTTATTGGAAAAAAATCAGGAGAGAAGGTCCCTAATAAAACGGCAGCAGGATCCGATGCAACCGCAATACAACTAATTAAGAACCTCGGTTCAAGGAGGGAGGCACTGCTTACTAATGGCACAGAGCAAGTAATTAGAACGAACAAAATTCCGGTTGGATGGCATGAAAGCAAGATGAACCATCTACAGAGGCAGAGGTGATAAGAATTAGACGAGTTTATACAGGCCAGTTACAGTAACGTCGGTAATATATAAACGAACAGTGCAAGTCATAAAATTGAAACTGTCCATGTTGGTGGAAAAAATTATTTACCGGGGGAGTTGCAGAATGTGTTCAGGCCAGGCAAACGCTTTAAGCGTATGTTTGTACTAACCCAGTGAGCAGAGATTTCAGTAGCTCAGAAATAGGCATTTATCAATAGCATTTCTAGATATTAAAGGAGCTTATGACAACGTAGACAGGAAATTGTTATGGGATATTCTAAAGCACAAAAGCATAGAGGTTGATTTCATGGACCTTCTGAGGGAGATATATAGACAACCGAGTAAAACTTGCACGGTAACGTCGAAAAGATAATAAAGTGGTGGATTTCACGAAGAACCAAAGCAAGGATTTCCTGTCTCGATTGTTGTTCACGCTTTAATTAAGGGCGTACAGAGACGACTGGAAAGCAGTGAATTAGGGTTTGATTTATCCAACATGTTCACTGGACAAATGGTGCAACATGATCTCCTAGGACGGATGTATACAGAAGACATAGTTCCACTAGCGTACTGCAAGAGATATACATACACTTGCGAATATTTGTGGCAAAGCAGCGACAAAACTCGACCTCAAGTTTAGCACGGAAAAATCGGGAGTTATGATCTTTAATAATAATTCCCGATTAACTGCGTGGTGTCAATCCAACAGTAGGTCATACCCATTGTCAAGCCATATACGAGGGCCAATCAGAGTGACTTTGTCCGTGTTTTTTAGCCACATTACGGCTATAAATGCCGAAGCACCACATCCATTCCCAGCGGTGGGCCTTTCTTGGACCGGCCCGGCCTTATCTGTTAGTCAGCTCCGCAGTGCGTCGCTGCATGGTGTCAGTTAAAAATAGCTTCACATGTCCACGGTATTCAGAACCGCCGACAAGCCCCGGTCCTTTGAATGGGAGAATCTGGACCACCCACCATACTGTCCGGGCCTCGTCCCTAGTGATTTCCCCGTTTTCTGTCCGCTGAAGGATTTTATGACAGTATAGCCAGGTACATGCTCCAATGAAGACAAGACAGCACTCCGACGGTGCTTCCAAAGTAAGGCGCACGAGTTCTGTGACAGTGACCTCTCAAATTTAGTGCTGCGATGGGAGAAATGGTATCAGCCACTGTGGGGACTATACGGATAAATAGGGTAAGGTACGTAGAGTTGTACGTATATTTGTAATTACGTGTATGTACCTTATTTTGGCTCATAAATATAGACGCAAAGACTTTCTGATTCGCTCTGGCAGATATTTCTGTATATACATAAACGAAAGAAAGGCGTAGTCAAGCACCAACCCAGAGAATCTGAACATAAAGAGCAAGCGGAATGCCGCAATAATAAAGCACAGAACACTGTGGGGCTACAATAAGAATGAGGTACTGCGTGGAATTCGGAAATGACTAATGGCGCCAACGCTAACGTTCGCAGATGCCATTCTATGCACATCCTAGAGGAATGCGAAGGTATTCACCGAGTGACACCCATTAGGTAACGTACACTTTGAGAAGCGCTTGGATTTAAAATGAACGGAAAGATCAGCCAGTGAGCAGTCGATAAAAGCAAGAGACGCCTAGATTATCGGTGAAAAAAAAGCAGGGAAGAGACTGATATGACTGGATCCGTTACAAACATAGGTAAGCGTGAAAGTTAGATATTGAAATATTAAGGAAAAAAGGGAGATGTATACAAAAATAACAGAATGAAGAACAAGTATAGCATACCTGAATATATCAAGCAAGCTAGTTGACTATTTTTCACGGCCACGGTTCAAAAGGGATGCCAATAAGCCATCAACATCATCATACTGGGCCATAGTTAGAAACAAAAACGCGAGCATAGACTACCTTCAGTCCTTAACACCCTAAAAGCAACCATACGGTTGATCATCATCTGTTGATAGGTTCGAATACCTATTCATTGCAGAGAAGCAGTCCATAGCTTGCTAGTTTTTCATAACTGCTTGCCGAAGTTTGTCTGGCGGTTTAACAATAATTATTGAGACTTAAAACTTGCGTGCAGCTCGTACTGTGATTTGCTAAATCATTAGTATTTTCAACTTGGAGATGTCGAATACTCGTTAGGCCATGTGAAGCTGTTTACTGATGCTTGTGTGCAGAGTTCAGGTTAAGTTCTCAGGCGAATACGGGATAAATATGAATGCTGCGCGTTGCTGTAACGGAAAACCTCTTCATTTACACACATCTCATTATTATTTGGAATGCAGGTTCGCAAATTCGTGATTGACTTGGACGACAAGGTGTTCAGGCGCGTTGGCTGGGCCTTGTTCGACCTCGCCCAAGAAATCTACAACAACAGCATCTGCACTGCGAAGAACATAATTTCCCGGAATTTTCCGCGACTCGCTGTCGTTAAACCCATCCTACTAGAGAACAGAAATCGGAAATTTAATGGCTGAATAAACTGCATGCCTTGTAATTGCGAAAATAGCAAAACAGTACTGCTTTGGAGAACTGTCTCCGGTGCATTAGGGTCACTTGGAGCAAGTTCTTGATTGGTGGTATTATTGCGTCAGCTTCTTCACCACTGTCATCTACTCCTCCGATTACCTTCGTGTCGCCTGCTTCCAATGCGCTCCATCTGGAGGAGGTCCCCGTCGTCTTGCTTGAGAGCTGTAGTCTGCTTCAAGCACCAATGTATCTTCCTGGCGAAAATAATGAAGACGACGTATCGCAGTGCATATATAAGTATGTGCGTATATATGTGTATATATAGTGTATTGCTTCTCCTTCTCGACGGCCGTCCATTGACATCAACATGAGCTGTATGAAGAAATAAATTTTATTTTATTTGTGTCAATTGAGACAAGGCAGGCTGCTCGCTTAGCTGTGCCCATCTGAAACACGTCGTGCCAAACAAGAAAACAGCTTCTCTGTCCTTCCCTCGGAAGTGCACCACGAGAACGCTCGGGATGCCGTTTTCATTATTATTGGCGAGAGGAGCAGCAACAGGGAAAGTTGAAAAGGGAAGCTATCAATAAATTGGAGCCGCTCGGATTAGAAAAAGTGCCATATTCTGTCAAGAGTAAACCTCATCTGTCTCTCCGATGTCCCTTTTATCTAAAACCGAAATAAAGGGCGCCCGTGCGGGACCATCATTTATGGAAAGGGTACTTTACTTCCTAATGTTTGCATAAGCTTACTGGTTGCACATAGTGTGAATTGCTTACAGCAGAAGGCACTCACACGGAGCAATAGGGTAGACGGTACACACTGGACTAGCAACTAAATAGTATTTGTCATTCATTTAGCCCTCACCTTTGAAAAGCAACACACCTGCTGAAAGTACGAGACCCGCTCATGCAACGGGCTACTGCCATACGACTCCGACCATTCTAAGAATGCCAAACGAGCCATCATGACCACGGTGCTACGAGCCGCCCAAAACGAGAAGAAAGGGGCCCGAGGGGCCCGAATGTTTATTAATCGTATCGATAGAAGCCAACAAACAAATACAGGAAGGACAAAATAGGGCAAGTTACTTGTACATACTCATTGAATAGAAGAAATAAAAAATTATAGGAATGAAAGGTGATGAACAAACAACTTGCCGCAAGTGGAGAACAAGCCCAAGTCTTCGCTTAAGCGTGCGAGAGCATCGTACGCGTGATGCGAAGATGTGCGATCGTTCCCCAACTGCGGCAAGTTGTTTGTTCATCCACTTTCATTGCCATAAATTTATCATTTCTTCATTCAATTAGTAAGTACAAGTAATTTCCCCTATGTTGTCTTTGGTGTCTTTGTTGGCTTCTCATGAAGCCGCGCAAAAAAAGAGTCATCATGTAATTAAAGAAAGCTTCATGCACCAGGTAACGAAGTTCAACAACAATGGCTATCCACAACGTCTGCTTACAGCGATCGCCCAAAGGCTGCTAAAGAAGACGCGACACTTCAAAGGCGAGGTTCATGAAGAAGACATTTAACAGAAAAGAAAAAAAAGGTTGCTGTTGTGCTTTATGTACAGTCGGCGTCACCCTTGTGTAGAGCGCGCGAACGGCGACCTCCGGGGCGCCCAGGAGGCAGCCAGCGATGTTGGACTAGCTGCTGGGCCCAACGTCCAACGGTAGCTGCCGTACAAGTTTGGACCCAGCAACTACGGTCAGACACTGCTGCCTGGCTCCTGAGCGCTCTGGAGGCCACCGTTTCCGCGCTCTACACAAAAGTAATGCCAACTGTGCACGGCTTAAGCTATAAACTAAATAGATAGCCGGAAAAGAAGTCGTCACGGTTGTATCTTCAGCACTGATTGAGCCATATTCAATGTCTGCGCGAGTGCAGAAAATTGGCAGGAAACTACGTTGTCTACAATAACGACAAGAATAATTGCACTGCCTGCCCGACAAGGGTGATATATGATATGCCTTTATCATATGACGGACGATACATAGGACAAACAAGCAGGTGTCTGTATGACAGGAGAAGGAAACACACATCTTTGGAAGGACTCTTTGCTGGATATCTCGACTTTCATCATCGACATTTCCATTGCACAGCACAGTTTCACATCGAGGTTTCAGAAAAAAAAGTAAAGACACGCTGACGCGTGAAATTTTAGAAGCGATAGCCGCTGATGGAAGCGCGAAATCGTGCATCAGTGCACCATCAATATCACTAACAGAAAAACAAAAGGGCTACTTGTACAAAAGCGTTCTATCGCCCTACAAAGCGAATATTCTGTGTGACAAAATAAAATAGAAACATTGAGTGCCTCGTTTTATAATTCTTCAAAACGAATGATAACACTTAGTAGATAATCCAGCGTGTGCCGTCATCCCTTTCTGCCCGTGTCAATGCCTTCTGCTGGATACCATTTGTGCTGAATATCTGATGTATGGCGGTCACCAAACTGTTCCAGAGAAATCTTTCAGTTTACGGCATTTACGACGCTTTCTTCGTCTGCAGGCCATTAGCTCTCTGCTAATGCATTTCTTGGATTTCCTGGAACAGCAATGTTTAAAGGAAGCCGGACTCTTCCATGTACACCGAGGACTTACACAATATTTCTGTACCTCAAGGCATCCTCTGCGATGTGGTGTAGGCCCATCGCACTGCAGACGCCACTGACAAGTATGGGCAATAAGTTTTCAGAATCGCGAAAAGCCGACAGTGTTTTTGAGCTGCTGTCCTCCTATCTTCGCTGCACTGTTGTCTCGTTTGATAATGAGCTCCTTTTGCAGGAGTACGACTCCTTTGGCGCCAGCTTTGTGCCTTTCGTCAGCGACATCCTGCCGCCCTCTTTGTGCACGAGATTACAAGAGGCTGCGCGCGGCTCGGGCATTGTCGACTGTTTCCACTGAGTGAACGTGTTCTCAATCATCTTCAAGACAAATTTGCAGCTCAGTCGTAACAATGGGAAAAGGATTTCGCCACCCTCTAAGCATGTTTGGAGCCGCTCCAGTTTTCACGTAATCTCCCACGCGAATTTCCCTTCGTGGATAGATTACCACAGCTTTCTTCCTGCATCCACTGAATGCGTGTGCTGCCTAAGTGCGCTGACTGCACGGACCAAGCCTGTGGGCTACAGAATTCTTGGCGCAGCCCGTGTATCATTTGACAGCAGAAACTTCAGCGTTTCGTTTGTGAGGCTCTAAAGCTTTTGTCCACGTTGGACTGATACGGCCTAAGCCATCTTTCAACGCAATCTCCCACGTGAATTTGCCTTCATGTATAGACAACACCGAAAAAATTAGCATTAATTCACAGAAAATCCGCTGGTAATTTGTGACCGAACACTTTTCCGTAAATAAAGAACGGTCATTTCCGTAGAACGGACAACTGTAAAAGAGAGGCCGTAATACAAGATACGAGGGCTTCTGTATATAGAAAACGGAACACTCTTTATTCTGCATCTCTACTATAACCTTCAAAGTCTTCAAAGTACAGGTGCTTCTCGTATTCAGAAAACAAAACACAATGTATGCTGAATCTGTACTATAACCGTTAAAGTTCAGATGCTTCCCGTATTTCGTCTTGCAGAGAATATCCATTGTTCGGAGGATGTGCCATCTGGGACAAAATTGCTCAGGAAGCACGAATCGACCAAATTTTATTGTTGCACTATTTGCTGGGATCAGCCGTGCTACCATCTGCGTTCGGAATGTGCATACGTGACCCACTGTTTTCAGCGGTCTCGAACAGAAATGCAACTTGGCCGATGCTCGCACTTCCAGGGTACGTTTGTCCACGATAGTACAGCTCCTCTAATGCAAATTTTATGAAGGCAGCTCATAGCTGAAGCAGCAGGTCATTATTGAGAAAACTGCCTTGCCAACACGCTGACATGGCTGCAGAGCTAAAACAGTTTGCACTTTGTGATACGAATGCATTGCATGGCATATATACAAAAAGGTGCAAAATTTCAGTCCTCAAGTTCTTAGATCACAGAAGCAGGTTTATATTCTTCTATCACTCGTCTTGCACTTTTTGCTGGTGAAAGTTGTTCTGGACCCCAAACGCCTTGCATAGATAAACTTGCTGCTGTTAGCTGAAACAAATAGTATTCTTCAATTTCCATTCTAAAGAAAACAGCAAAAACTATAATCACAGAACACAACAAAGCAGTAACTTCTGTGTTAGATAAACATGTAAGTAGACCAACATTGTTGGAACAAGGGATGTTGCTGTAGCCAACATTTCGACATAGGCGCTTGCCATCAGGGTAGTAAATGTTTTACTTGGCAGAATTGTTTTGGATTGTGCATAGCTCACGGGCCCCTAGCCGCATTGAGGGAGAAGCTAATGCATATGATAGGTCAAGAGAAGTCAAAGTGTTAAAGGCAGGAAAGGCGTGTTAGCAGTGGTGATTTGCGATGGAGCGGGTATAAGCATTGCTGTCAGTTCTTGCAAATAGTAGGGGTGACCAAAACAGAAAACGATGTACACATGTAAGCAGTGATTAATATAGTAAACCTAATCTTCCCAGAAGTCAAAATAGATATTAAGATAACAGTTTGCACATTTGGAAAAAGGAAACGAAGAATTAAGGAAAATAAATTTTGTATCAAGATGCATCTCGTTAAGGTCAGTGTAAATGGTAAATGAAGGCGCATTGTGAATACATATTTTGTTGAAAGCCAATGAAGAAAAGATATATTGACCAAATATTAAAAATAGGGACATTAAAATTAGACTGTGTATGAGCATCAAACAGTAAAGAACAGCCTGTGGAAGAAATGGGATGAACAATATGATAACCAGGTGCAAGATTGCGAAACGTCGAGCGCAGTTTATATTCATGCTGCTGTTGACGGCTTCAAGTTTCTGTCTTCCTGTGGAACCTTTGTCTTACTTTAACAAAGAAATGGGTCATTTTTTAAACAAATCAGTTCAAATGCTGTTCAAAGCTTCAGCATTATTATAATGAAAGAAAATAGTATGGGCAGTTCTCCTGGGTCGGCTTTCATTCACCAGTTATTTCCGCAGGTGTAAGCTCAAAATTTAATTGTGTAAACGTTCCTTAGCTCCTGGAAAACCACTAGCTGATCTTTTTTTTAACACAGATGCCTGCACATTATATATGTTGACAGGAGAGCTAGCGAACTACATTATGCTTGTTGCCACAACCAAAGTGAAATTTGGTAACATTGAGTGAAAAAAAAACTGCATTCCACAATACTTATTCAACTCATCTGGAAAAGTTGCTGAAGTTTTTCTACACCCCCACCCCAGCATACACACAATTACGCACCACACTGACTATCATGGTGTCAGCCATGCTATTATAACACTAGGCATCAAGTGAGGAGAATTAGGGGATAAGAGGGCACAATTCTTTTTGTCAGAACATTAATTGTGCTTTACATTAATGCCACATTCCAACAAACAAAGGAGCAGCCGGTTTGTGAGATAGTGACCAATGCATACGAAAGCTCATGACAATCTATGCAGAAGAATGTTGCCGATGAGGTCTTATGCGCACAAGTGCACTCTTTCGTACAAAATGACATCCTGCGGTCAAACCTTGTGCCAACATTAAAGTTGGAAAAACACCACATTGGAAGGCAAATGGGCTAAATTTGTTGGAAATTACTAAAAATTATTCGATTATTCATAATCCTTACTGTTCGTTAAAGAATCATAGACTGTTCTCTACGGGCGCTGTAAACAGGCACCTGCTTTTAGTCGTAGCGCCAATGATCTGTGGCACAGACAAGAAGAAATGCCCATGAAGTTTATGCAAGAGTATACCCCACAAATTACACCCCATTTCACATTCCAATGTGGTAGACGAGGAAGACGAAAGAAACTATATTCTGGTGGAGGATGCATACCCCAGAGTAGAAGAAACAAGTGTACCCTATCCATTGCTGTCGCCGATGCCTGTGCACTAGCAGTTACATATAATATGGCAGTTACAATTGTTTTTACACAAGCACTGCAGGCTGCTGCCAGTTTACCAGTACACAGCTGTAATACATTTAGGGCAAGTTTAAGCTCTCTAATGGATTTATCTCATATGACACAATTGAACTGCAATATTCTGAAATTATTGAAGCGCGATATGCCATCCCATACATTGAAATACCTTTGAAGAATCTGAATTACCACCTGGGTCGTCACGAGGTAAAGAGTGTGTTCTGTGTAAAATAGTGCGCCTGTATAGCCTAAAGCTGTGGAGAATGCATTTATTATCAGCTGTGAATGTTTCTAATTTTAACTGCACACAGTAAAAACCTCCATGCAGTTTTGCAAAACGCAAGCCCCCTACCTTTTTCTTGCTTAAAGGTAATGACACCTAGGGCCATAACATGTACATTATGGGTTTCGTTCCCAAACAATCATAGTGAATAGCACCACCCTAAGTGTTATGTGCCTTCTGTCTCACATTTTCTGTCAAAAATTGTTAGTGTCAAATGCTGCGATCGGCAGAGAAACGGATTTCTGGAGCAATATAAAGTATTAAGTACTGTGATCTCAGTTCTTTCACTGCTATTTAAGCAATATCGGGTCTTAAAGTAAAAAAAACGAGAAATAAATACATGCATATTTTACGTCACAACCCTCATGAGGTATTTAGTAGTCTGGATTATAAAGGATTCCAGATTTACAACGCAGGACAGATTTTATTCCACTGAAAGAATGGCATCATGCCAATGATTCTGCATTTGGTGCTATATTTATTTGTATTTAGTTCAGTTGGAATGTGTGTGTATTCTCAGCGATATCGCATGACATGTTTTAGATTGACTGTTTTCTAAATTTAGGCAAATTGGTATTCGCAAATAACCTTGCATGACACCAAGCACTTACTTAGCAGGAGTATTTCTAACATTTACAAGATATGAGGCTCTTGAATGCATATCTAAGCCTGGGGTGCACGCCGCTCCCTAATCTCATCAGCAAGTTTCTGGAACTCATCTACGAGGTTTCTTATGATAAATGTAAAGTTGCTTGAACGGGAGAAATAGGGAAATTAAACAGGTTAATTGTGCAGCATAAGAATGATGTCGGGATGAAGCAAGCATCAAGAAGCACTGTCACTCAATGTGCATAGACTATCAAACGCAAGAATTATTTGGGATGATTTAAAATTCTGGCATTGGAACGAAATGTCTTTTAACCTATATATAAACTGTGAATATTCACTCTACTACCACTACCTTCACCAGAAACATTCATAATCATTATCCTATCTATGCCACATAATATTCAAGCCTTCATAAGCTGCTTTTTTTACTGCTAATTCTCTGTGGAAAAGAGGTGTTCGTATGAAGACTATATCATATACTTATTACCCATTTTTTGATAAATGATAAGGGAAAAACTTCACACCAAAAATGCATTGAGCTTGAGCAAGCTCTACGTTTGAAGCTGCTGATTCTGTTTTCCCTTTGCCATCATTGACCCACCTGGTTAGCTAAGTAGACAGAAAAGCTGCAGGAGAAAGGTAGGGGTGCCAAATTAGACTTGTGCCCCAGGGGACCTTTTCACAGTCACTGGAGGAACTGCCTGTGGCCTCCGCATCTTCCTTGAGGGCCATGGCCATGTCTAAGAAACCTTGTATACCCCCTTGTACCTTGTAACCTTGTACGCTCGAACTGAGTTCTCGCCTAATGAACTGTGAGTCCAGACTCCCAACATCTTCATAATGTATATGTTCTTTAGAAAAAGAACATACACATTATGAATATAATGTGATGCGAGGTCACAATGAAACAGAAAGCAACGTATAGGAGTGGACGCCACTTCAATGCCACCAAGGTTATTGGACAGAGAGCACTACAGAAGTGCCCGCAACACAGTCAAGCAAGGCAAAGCCGCGTTTCCTTGTGTTCAGCACAATGCGTTGGTGAGCTAGTTGGTGGGAATTGATAAATACTTTAGCACGAAACAACGGACACAAGAAAGACGACCAGCACAAGGCGCTACTCTCAACTGAAATCACTTTATTGCGGCACTCCTTTATAGACAGCAGAATCTAGAACATGTGCAGTGAGCATCATGTGCAGGAACCACCAACATCCGATCACAAGAGCGCACTCATGCGACGGAATTCAAAAAACACATTCAGCACTGCACAAGGTTATAGAAGGCACACTAATGCACTGTGACCCCAATGACTGTATGAAGATAGCTTCCGATAACTCTCGGGTGGTGGTATCACAGCACTTTTTCAAAATTGTAGTATCCCGACACATGGCTTTGCACTTTCATATTTTAAAATGTTGAGCCAAATGGGAACCTGTGCCTGTTGGTATGGATCGCTCATGTTCGCCATGTTTTTTGATACTACGATTTAGAAAAAAAAGTTGTGATACCACAGCCCGAGAGTTATCGGAAGCTTTCTTCATACAGTCATTTGGGGTCACAGTGCATTAGTGTACCTTTTTGAACCTTGTACAGTGCTCAATATAGTTTTTCGACTCTGTCGCATGAGTGCACTCTTGTGATCGGATGTTGGTGGTTCCTCCACCTGGTGCTCACTGCGCATGTTCTAGATTCTGCTGTCTATAAAGGAGAGACGAAATAAAGTGATGTCAGTTGGTAGTTGCGCCTTGTCCCGTCGTCTTTCTTGTGGCTGTTATTTTGCGCTAAACGAATAATGATGTATTCCTTGTGGTTGTTTGAAGACAGCTCCACACGCAGTAGCGATTCCAGTATTGCTGCCCAGTGGTTTAGCTCACCGCAGTTTGAAGTGCCACAAAATATAAGGAGCGAAAACTGCATTATAGTCTTGTTGCACACAAGAATATAACATGAAGTGCATTCCGAGGCCAGAAACTATCGAAAAAAAATCATGCATTATATTCATGCAAATTGGTAATCTGCATGACATATTTAACATCATAAATTTTCATGAGGCACCACTCTGCATGGTTTTATAGGCAAAGTAAAATACATTTAGTGCAAATATCACACTATGGTGGTATACAATGGTGGTAATCTATAATAATTTAAAATGTGCCCTAATGTTACAGCAAAAGTTGACATTACTTAATAATAGCCCTGTAAATTTTAGCATGCAGCGGCACCACTTAGTTAAACACTAGTGATGCAATGTATATGTGTACAAGTATTACCCATGCATTTCTGCCAATGTCGAAATGGCAGAAATGAGTGGGTGATACTTGTATACATAGATATTACATCACTATTGTTTAACGAAGTGGTGAAGCTATGTCTGCCTCCTACAAGATTAGAACTAAAGCATAAATTATATATAGTCACCCTAACAGTAGCACCTCATTTGAACTTCACACTAAGTAGACGTCTGTTCATGCCAGCCTCCCCCAATGCTAAACCGTGCTACATGCTTTACCGAGAAATTATAGTGGTATCACTAAACTCTGAAGCTATTCAGGACTGCCGCATTGTAAAAGACATCTACAAATGTCCCATTTCATGTATAACCGCCTGAATTGTTTGCACATCTTACCAAGTGCAAATTAAGAATAATTCTCCTTGTTCAGCATTTTCACCTGCTATACCACAATCCAATGACATCAATATATTAACATATTAACTCAAAGAACCTAATTTCCCCTATATATTAACACCTTCGCATACTACCACAGCTGCACTCTGTCATATTGACACGTGTACTTATTTATCTTTATCGGGTGACACGTTTCACGACATCATCCAGCCGTCGAAAAACCCGTGGGCATCCCCTGTTGTCCTGGTGAAGAAAAAGGACGGAACCCTACATAATCTGCGTCGATTATTGTCGTCTGAACAAGATCCCGAAGACGGACGTATACCCCCTCCCACGGATAGACGACGCATTGGATCGGCTCTGCAACGCTAAATACTTCTCGTCGATGGACCTCAAGTCTGGCTATTGGCAAATAGAACTGGACGAAAGAGATCGCGAAAAGACCGCCTTCATCACCCCAGACGGCCTCTACGTGTTCAAGGTTATGCAATTTGGACTGTGCTTGGCGCCTGCAACGTTCCAGTGCGTGATAGACACGGTTTTAGCAGGATTGAAGTGGCAGACCTGTCTCGTTTACTTGGATGACGTCGTTGTCTTCGCCGGGAATTTCGACGATCACCTTAGGCGGCTTGCAACAGTACTAGAGGCCATCAAGTCATCAGGGCTCACTCTGAAGCCTGAAAGGTGCCGCTTCGCTTACGATGAGCTTCTGTTCCTAGGCCACGTCATCAGCAAGTCTGGAGTCCGCCCCGAACCGCAGAAGACAGCTGCCATCGCAAAGTTCCCGCAGCCCATCGACAAGAAGGCAGTGCGTAGATTTCTTGGCATGTGTGCCTACTACAGGCGATTTGTCAAGGACTTTTCACGCATTGCTGAGCCGCTGACACAGCTAACCTAATGTGACGTCGAGAGCAAGTGGGAAACGCCGCAGGCCGACGCATTTCAGGAACTCAAACGACGCATGCAGTCGCCGCCCGTACTTGCGCACTTCGACGAGCACGCACTTCGACGAGCACACTGACGCCAGTAGCCTAGGCCTCGGTGCCATCCTATTCCAGAGAAAAGATGGACATGAACACGTGATAGCTTACGCTAGCCGGTCGTTGTTAAAAGCGGAAGGCAATTATTCTACAACGGAAAAGGAATGCTTCACCATCGTTTGGGCTACAGCGAAATTTCGGCTTTACCAATATGGCGGGCCATTCAAACTGGTCAACGACCATCACGCGTTGTGTTCGCCAGCTAACTTAAAGGACCCTTCAGGACGGCTGGCACGGTGGAACCTCAGACTACAAGAATACGACATCACTGTAACATACAAGTCCGGGCGAAAACACTCAGATGCCGATTGCCTATCGCGCGCCCCCATTGACACGCCGTCGCAAAATGACGAGGATGACGACGCCTTCCTTGGAATAATAAGCGCGGAAGACTTCGCCGAAGAACAACGAAGGGACCCGGAGCTAAAAGCCCGAGTTGAGTATTTGGAAGGGCACACCGACGTTGTGCCTAGGGCACTTAAGCGTGGATTGTCTTCGTTCACGCTTCAAAACAACCTACTCGTGACGAACTTCTCACCAGTCCGCGCCAACTGCCTTCTTGTTGTTCTGTCGGCACTGCGTCCAGAAGTACTGCACGCCCTACATATGACGATCCGACCGCTGTGCACCTCGGTTTCTCCCGGAAGCTATCGAGGATACAAGAAAGGTATTACTGGCCGCACCTAACCACCGATGTCGCCCGTTACGTCAGGACATGCCGAGACTGTCAGCGTCACAAGACACCACCGACAAGGCCAGCGGGTCTACTCCAGCCGATTAAGCCTCCTTACCGAACTTTTCAACAGATCAGGATGGACTTGTTTATTTATTTATTTATTTATTTATTTATTTATTTATTTATTTACAGGATACTGCCGGCCTTAGTCTTAGGCCTTGGGCATGAGTGGACAGTGCGATATACAGATGAACAAAACAAAAAATAACAGCAAAGATCATTACAAGAATTCAATACATTGCAATAGACATATTCCCTGATCCGCACAAGCCGTACAGAGCATTCCAACAAAAAAAAAGCATTACAAAATTTCAATATATTTTAAAATACGGATATTCGCTGAACCACAAAAGCTGTACAGAGCATATTGATAACAACGGGATATTAATAACAAGGAGTCGCATTCATACTGGTATGCTGAAAGACATCGCGCATGCTCGGTAGGTTGAGCAGCAAGAAATCTACAAATAGTAATGACAAGCAAGCGAAAATAGCACTTCCGTATATTGTAAATCAAAAAGGAAAAAGAAAAATTACATTCATACATATACACATAACATCGTCTAAATGCTATTCAGCTGGTTGCAGAATGACTAGACGGTCGGGCATTCCACTGTACTCGCAGAGAGCGCGTTCCACTCACCTATCGTACGAGGAAAAAATGTGTTTTTAATACGTTTGTTCTGCAAGAAAATTCCTTTATTTTCTTCTGATGATTAGATCGTGTTGCACGCCTAGTGACTAAAGTAATATACATATCCTTATCTATCCCCAGCATCAATCCCCAGCATCCTTATCCTTATCTATCCTTATCTATCCCCAGCAGTTGGGACGGTTTCCGAGATCAACTTCTGGAAATAAGTGGATCGTCGTGGAGACGGACTCTCTCACCCGCTCAGCTGATATTAAAGCTCTACCGAAAGGCAGCGCAGCCGAAGTGACGAAATTTTTTCGCCGATAACATCCTGCTGCGACATGGTGCTCCAGAAGTCCTGATCACCGACAGAGGAATGGCTTTACTGCAGAGCTCACGCAAGCCATTCTGCAATACAGCCAGACAAGCCACAGGAGGACAACTGCCTACCATCCGCAGACGAATGGTCTCACGAGCGATTGAACAAGACCCTCGCCGACATGCTAGCAATGTACGTCGACGTCGAGCACAAGACGTGGGATGCGGTCCTGCCTTACGCAACATTCGCTTACAACACGGCGGTGCAAGAAACAACACAGAGCACGGTATTTAAGCTGGTTTATGGCAGGAACCCGATGGCGACGCTCGACGCCATGCTGCCGCACGTCACTGAAGAGGAAAATCTTGACGTCGCTACCTATCTCCAGCGCGCCGAAGAAGCCCGACAGCTCGCCCGCCTACGGATCAAGAACCAGCAGAGGACCGACAGCCGACACTACAACCTCCGACGGCGCTTCGTCGAGTACCAGCCCGGCGACCGTGTTTGGGTATGGACCCCTGTACGCCTACGAGGTCTCAGTGAGAAACTACTAAGACGCTATTTCGGACCCTACAAGGTCATCCGACGTATTGGCGCTCTGGACTATGAGGTCGTGCCAGACGGCATTTCGCATTCACAGCGGCGCCACGCACGATCTGAAGTGGTCCACGTGGTGCGCCTTAAACCCTTTTACGGAAGCTGACGAACTCCCTTATGTTGTTGTTTTCTTTGCTACGAGTGCTTTTCTTTATTACTTTCGTTTGTTTGCAGCATCAGGTCGATGTTTTTTAAGAGGGGGGTATTGACACGTGTACTTATTTGTCTTTATCGGGTGACATGTTTCACCGCCTAACAAATGTTATCGCACAGCGTGGGACGCGCCTGCATATATCCGAAGTTTCTGGAAAATTATCGATGCTTCTATCGGCTGTCTTTTGTCGCCGGACCTTGTGTTATCTGATTTCATCGCCTGACGCGAATGGTGTAGAAATTTGTGGAAGGCACGCGGGTCCCAACGATTAGTCTGGAACATTCGACGACTGCTGTATAAAAGCCGACGCGCTTGACACGCAGATCAGATTTTCGACGATCGCCGACCGTGTTCGCCGCTATTGTTGTGCTATAAGTTAGCCTGCCTTGTGGGCACAGGTTCGCCCAATAAATGTTAGTTTTATCTTTCACAGTATTGCTACTGTGTTATTCAACGTCACCACCACGGGACAATATGCGTTGTAATAATGAAGCAGTGCTTGTTCACCAGCACTCCAATGTCACTAACTGTGATTACCTACACAGCTAAGTAGATGGGCATGATTAAGGTAGCAAATAGCTAAGAGAAAAAAAATCCACTCACTTTTGGAGCTACAATACCTCGATAACTTGAGAGAGATGGACCCATTGCACGCAGCAGGCCTCTTCTCAGCTCCAGCAGAACAACAGCAACTTCCTTTCATTAAAATAAAAGGTTTAATTAGTAATGATAAGTTACCTTGTTCCTGCTGAGTATCAATACAATCTGACTTTCATGCATATCCACTCTCCGCTTTAGTAATACGACTGAATTATTCGTAAAATAGAGCCTATGATGATACCATTCGGTTTTCTTTTATGTCCGAATTTTTTCGCATTGATACACCGTTTACTGCTTGCTTACTGACACGAATGCCTTGACTGGCCAGACATCATTCGAAGCAACACGTCTTGCTGCGCCGCAAGAAGTTGCACCAAGGAAAGACAGCAGAGCAGCCAGAGGGACCTTTTTTTTTTTATAACTATCACACGTAGTGAGGCACTGCTATTGCCTCGAACATTTATTTCCGTGTTATAACAGCAGTTCTTGTATGGGATACAGTATGCTCTGAAGCCAATACAAGCCTCAATACAAGTGCGCAAGTGAACGCAGTTTTATTCTATGCTTTTAACGCGAGTGTGAAAGAGGTTAGAAGTGCCACACGGAAATTGCGATCGAGCCGATAGCGCTACCAGGGGCGTAGCCAGGGGCGAAATTTTTTCGTGCTGTCCATGCACCGCCGACGAAAGCAACCCCCTGCGCCGGAAATCATTCTGGATTTTGTCTAGAGTGTGTTTTTGACGCTCGAAAACACATTTAACCGCGAAGATAGCGAACTCGGGCTGGATTTCGCGGCAACGCCCATGCACCGAGAGCCACATAATGCCAAGCAGCCCCATCCGACCACAAAGTTTCAAGGGCGGTTCCATGGTGAGCGGGCTCGCCACGGCATCTCTCTGGGGCCGCAGAATCTATGCATGGATATCAGTTCCGAAAACTTATGGGTGTAAATCTCATAAGCTCTCCATGTGAAAGGTGCATTGATATTTCCAAAGTTGTGCATCAGATTTTCAATTGCGGAACTTTTTGGGTTTAATGTTGTTATAAACATTTGACGCCAAAGGTCCATGGACTTTTCTAAAGTCTTACATCGGAACACACAACGAGACAAGTCAAATCAACACACTAGCAGACAAGTTAACAAAACACGCAGCGAGCTTCAATGAGACGAAGCGTTGTAGTGGTTCATTTGTGCCGCCATGTCACATAAAAAAATATGAACATTTTGATTAACCTACGCCAAAACATCCATGTCAAAACACTAAAGCCAGGCAAGGTAACTAAGTTCTTATTTCTTTTTTCTACTTTGACTTTTATTCGCGAGGACACATTGAGCCTCTTCAATTTTTTTGTTTTTTCTCGCTACCATACCCGCGGGCTGCCAGAGCCAGCCAGAGCGCCTACGTATTTCTCGCGTGGCCCCGACCACGGCGCGGCGCACTTCGGTGCGCGTTCGGTTTTCTCCGGCCGAGTGGATTTTCGCCTGGCAGAGTTTTGTACACTTTCTGGCTAGCAGACGAGAAAAAGAAACAACGGTCGCTCGCCGCCATCACTGTGGGGAATGGACGGATTGCACCGCGTTCGCTTTTGCAGAACTTCTCCGGAAAGTCTTCTCTCGCTGGTGTGGGATACCGAGCAGTATGCGTGTGGTTGGTTCTCAGTCAACCAAGCGTGTCATGTTTTCTTCGATATTCCTTCCGTAGCCACATTAGGTGCCCAAAGTAGGCATTCGATTGTGGCCAACATACTTTTCTATGCGTTTTTTTTTCATTTCAGTGCCCCCGCTCACAGAAAGAAAAAAATACATTGTTGCGGCGCAGCGAATTGTGGCATGGTAAAAGTTCAATTTTTTTACTTCTTCTTTTGTGGAAAGTAATGAGCCACGGGACGCTTCAGTCGCCAGATGCTCTTATTATATTACTGCGATAGCAAATATATCGGCACTCCAGGCGCATTCCTGCCGTCGCCGTCACCCTCATGTTTCGTATAAAGTCCAAGGGTGATAGCATCGTGGCCGCGTGCCACATGCTGTATGTGCGAGTGAAAGCGTAGGGGGCGGGTTGGAATGGCTGAGCCGACGATGGTGGCTCAGTCGTGTGTGCGCAAAGGAGAAAAGCGGGGAGCAAGCGCGCCGCCTTCCGTCGCGTGCGATACATCGAGGGGAGAGGATCACGCCATAATTCATGAGCACCTCGGTTATTGGTTCTTGTGTGCGCAATTGATGCCCAAGATTTTGATCCTCCGCCAGAAGACGGAGAAGTTTGGCGCTGCTTTGACTAATCTGATCCGGTATCACAATGAGGATGACGATTTCTTGTTTGCTATTGTGATCGGGGACGAACCATGGTGCCACTACTACGAGCGTGAAACACGACGACAAAGCTTACAGTGGAAACATTCGAATTTACCATGGCCATAGAATGCAAAGGCCGTCATTTTCGCCGGAAAAGTGTTGTTGGCTTTTTTTTTCGATCGCAGGGGCCCTTACTGATAGAATTTGTTCAATCCTGAGAGACTACCAATTGCTTCCGATATTGTGAAACGCCGGAACCACTGCGTGTCGCAATCAAGAACAAACTACGTGGAAATTTGACGAATTGGGTTATCTGGTCCCATGATAATGCCCGTCCCCACGTCGCTGATGTGGTTAATACAAAACTGGCAAAGTTCAAGTGGGAAACCCTGCAACATCCGTCATACAGCTCAGACCTGTCCCCTTGCGCCTTCCACATTTTGGGGCAACCGAAAAATAGCTCAACGGAACTAGATTCGTGCCGGACGATGACGTGAAAGAGTCAGTTACAGACTTTTTGAAGCAGCAACCTAAGGAGATTCATGCGACAGGAATCACGCGACTCGTTAGTCAATGGGGCAAATGTCTAAATTCTCATTACGACTACTTTTTAATAAAGTACCCCGTTTGTCATATATTCGCATTCGCTCACATTCATTTGACTAGCCCTCGTATAGCCTGCAGAACTGCTTTTTATACGTGTTCTCTGTTGCGACTATAATTTCGGTGCAATTACTCACGATTCACCACCGGTTACAGCTGCTCCTGCATAATACATGGGAACAAATGACAGCGTCATGGAGATTTTTCACTGGCCATTGCGTATATACAAGAATGTAAACACGGTTCTTGATTGACTAAGATTCATTAAGACGATGAGCAAAACGTGAACAAGGTGAATGCAGGAGCCAACGTTTCGACAAGTGGACTTGTATTCTTCAAGGCGACGAAGAAGACAAGTCCACTTGTCGAAACGTTGGCTCCTGCATTCACCTTGTTCACGTTTTGCTCATCGTCTTGAATTTTTATCTCCCGCATTCCCCGTCTTTTCTCTAGGTTTTATTAACATATTTGTCGTCGACTTATCCATTTCATGGCCTTTTCATTTTTCATATCAGCGGTATGCGCTGCTTTCCTGGTTTCGAACTGATATCTTTCTAAAGTTCGTGTGATATTTTCTTTACTTAATAAATAGAAAAAAACATGGAAGCATTGATATCAGTTACTTTGGGCACAATTTTTGGCACATACGAGAATATTCTTTTATAAAGAAATACACATTTTACTTGTTTGAACAGTGCGTAGTGTTCGAGAATTCGTTTACAGCATTTTTGACAATGGTGATGCAGTTATTATTCATGCATTTGATCCCTCGACAAATTAGGAGGAAGTTTTAGCTGGGGCCCACTCCGACGCGGCCCTTTCAAATACACGTAAAACGCACAAACGCTTTTCTTAGATAATCCTGCGAATCGCTTTTCATGAAATTTGTTGCATTTGAGAAAGAAGGTAAATTATAGTGTCTGTTGGAAACCGAATTTTGATTTACGGCCTGACTATTGTAAATATTTTGAAAATGTTGAAATTTCGAAAAATAGAAGCACGACGTTTACAAAATAATAGCTATGTACCAAGAACAGATATCTCGGTTCTGTAATCGCCAACTATTAGGAAAGTCATTGCGGACAAATTTAGTGCGCCAATTTGTATCTTGCGTGAATTGGTTACGTTGTGTACAAGGGTTCTGCAAAAGCCGTATTTCCATAATACTACTCTTTTTAGATTCATGTTTAACATATCTATTTTGTCCGCTGTAGATGTGCTATTAGATGCAATTGTGCTATCATTTTTCATTCCTGAGTTACTGAGCATTAAACTTGATAGTTCCGCTTTCTGAAAATTTGCTTGCTATTTTGGCCAATTTTTAATAAAGAATTGACCGCATAAATGAAAAATCCGAAACCAACAGTCACTAGAATTCAAGCTTTTCTTTTAAATTCAACAAACATCGTCAAATTTGGTGTAGTTGTTGCGAGGAAAAATGAATTACCCTTCTACACGTATTTAAATATCAGCACCCGAGCTAAAGCTCCTCTTAAGGAGGGGGCCGAGCTGCAACATGAGCCCTCCCCCCCCCCTGAACGAGATTTCTGGCTATGCCACTGAGCGCTCCCACTGAAATCGACCTGAAAAATAGGTGATACAATTGAGTATGGCCCGCGAAACGCAGCCACCGAAGAAACAGGTCAGCACGCCTAGTAGTGACGAAGTCACATCTTTATTGCCAAAACGCGACTACTGCGGCCCCTTATATATTGCCCGCTAGGCATGGCCCAGCAGCAACACAAAAACAGGGCTGCCAGGGGGCGCTGCATTTAAGAAACATTTAACATTGTGTCACTCCTCCTCTCTTAAGATATCTGCTACGGGGAGTACTTGACCACTGGTTTTCGAGTTCTTGTGCTACGGCGCAACTGTGCAGTGCAAGGTGCAGCCATGATAGGGTCGCCCACGGCACAGTTACTGCCAGATACGCTTCCCGGCAACTGTTCCTCATGTAGCACGTCTGGTGCAGCTGGGAGATGTATGGCTGGTTCTCTCTCATGAAGCACATCCGGGACAGCTGGAGAATGGATGGGCGGTTGCCCCAGTTCAGGAGAAACTTCTGCTCCAGCAGGACGAAGTGGCGCTGTCTGCGCCAGGCGCAAGTGGTCATTGTGTCGGCACCATGTCATACCGTCTTGACAAAGAACCTGGGCCGACGGTGGATTGACGTCTGAAACACTGGCAGGTGCCCATAGTGCACCTGTGCGGAAGTTTCTCGCATACACTTTATCTCTTGGTTGGAGTAATGGAGCCTGCCGTGACCCTCTGTCAGCATTGAACTTCTGTTTCAGTTGTTTAAATAGCACCGATGCTTGTAGGCTAGGCCGCAGGACATCCAAAGGAGTCTTGAACATTCTCCCCATTTTGAGCTCACATGGTGGCAGACCAGTCACTTCATGTGGGGTTTCCGATAGTGAAATAAAAACCTAGAAATCTGCATCTTGAAGTCACCAGATCCAGACTCCTTGAGTTTGTTCTTTACAGTCTGTACCACTCGTTCTGCTGCACCGTTGGAAGCGGGGTGATACGGTGGTACAAGCATGCGGCGTATTCCGTTACGAGTTAAGAACTCAAGGTACTGTGCACTGGTAAACGCATGGCCATTGTCAGAAACTATTACGTCAGGGAGGCCACGCTGAGCGAATGCAATTCTCAGGGCAGAAATTGTAGCTTCTGCAGATGTGGATGACACAGGGAAAACGTCTATCCACTTCTAGAAAGCATCCACGATGACTAAGAACGTGTGTCCTAGAAATGGTCCCCCGAAATCAATGTGGAGCCGTGACCAGGGTCGGTGCGGAAACGGCCATGGCGTCTGTGGGACCGGCTGCGCAGCCCGTTGTTGAGCCTGGCACGTTGCCCAGCTTTTCACACTGATGGCAATGTCATTGTCTATGCCTGACTACCAGACATGGCTCCTGGCAATCATTTTGCTTTTTTCAATGCAAGGGTGACTGGCGCGAAGTACTCCAAGAACTTGGGCCTGCAGTGATTTGGGAATTACTACACGTGACCCCATAGTAGGCAGCCTTCATGGAGACTGAGTTCTGAGCTTCTTGTGCTGAAAGGGTTCCACTCTGGCCCAGCTAGAAGGCTCTCTCCTTTCAATACAGAATGCACAACGTGGCTCGTGTCAGCACAGCAGGTGAAAGAAGTCGTGGATAGGCCTCCTCCAAGATAAAAATCTTGGCAGGGGCAGGCAGTGCGGTGCTGTCGTTAGGTAGTGGCAGTCTGCTAGGAGCATCAGCAGGGTCAAGCTCTCTTCCAGGCTTGTGTACAAGTGCGTACTTGTACGCAGATAGCTTGAGAGCCCACCGGACTAATCTTGATGATGCTTGCACAGGGACAGGCTTGTTGGCACCCAGCAGTCCGAGAAGTGGCTTGTGGTCAGTGTATGCTTCAAACGGTATGCCCCACAAGTAGTGGTGCAACTGCTCTACACCAAACACGAGTGCCAGGGCCTCCCTGTCAAGTTGACAGTAATTTCGTTCTGCATTTGACAAGCTCTGCGAAGCAAAAGCAATGGGATGTTCTCGGCCACCAGCATCTTTGTGGGCCAGAACTGCACCTATGCCATAAGGTGATGCGTCACAGCTGAGAAACAAAGGCGTGTCAGGGCAGAAATGTCGGAGAACTGGAGCTGAGGCCACCAGGTGTTTGCAGGCTGTGAATGCATCTTGCTGGATTGCGGCAAATCCCATCGGCCAACCTCACCTTATACCTCAGCAGCGTCACTTCGGTTTGGAGGAACTGAAGTTCCTTGGGCATGTCGTGAGCGCGGAAGAGGTCCGTCCCGATCCTGAGAAACCTTCCGATGTAGCTGCTTTCCGCCTCCTACCGACCAGAAAAGCGTTCGACATTTCCTGGGACTGCGCGCATACTACCGGCCCTTTATACGCAATTTTTCTAAAATTGCTGAACCCCTTACTCGTCTCAGTACAGGCGACACGCCGTTCATGTCGAGCTCCCGAAAAGGAAGCGGCTTTCACTGATCTTCGACACCGCCTGGCATGGCTGTGCTCCTGTTCTTGGGCATCTCGGCCAGGAAGCCGAAACAGAAATTCATATTAACGCCAGTAACGTCGGTCTACGGGCGGTGCTCGCACAGCGACCGGAGAATGGCGAAAGGGTCAGAGCTTACGCCAGTCGCAACCTATCGCGACCTGAGTCCAATTGCACTACCACAGAGAAAGAGCGTCTTGCCGTCGTATGGGCACTTTCAAAGTTCCGGCCTGATCTCTATGGCCGCCAATTCCGGGGCGTGACGGATTATCACTCCTTATGCTGGCTGGCAAACCTAAGAAACCCTTCTGGATGACTGGCACGGTGGAGATTGCGCCTGCAGGAATACTACATGACCATCGTGTACAAAGTCAGGCCGCAGACACGAAGATAGCGACACATTGTCGCGCGCGCCTTTTGAACCTGCCCATCAACACATCAAAGAAGACAGCGCTTTTCTCGGCGCCATAAGCGAGGCAGACTTATCTACACGGCAGCGAGCAGGTTGCGAATTGCGACCTATCATTGAACACCTAGGAGGCCGCCACGTAAGTCTGCCGCGACAAATTGCTCGTGGATTGTCATCGTTTTGTTTCCGACAGGGAGTCTTATACTAGAATAATTCTGCTGCCAGCAATAAAACCAATCTCTTCGGCGTATCAGCAAAGCTTCGTGACGAAATCCTGTTCGCATGCCACGATGAGCCTGTGTCCAGCCACTTGGGTTTCACTGGAGCCCTTGCTAGGGTGCCGAAATTGTACTGCTTGCCGAAACTCGCAAATTGAGTTAAAAGATACGTCGAAGCCTGCCGTGAATGCCAACGCCGGAAGTCACTCAATCGGAAACCTGCGGGATTGCAGAATCCTATCGAGCCACCTCGAGGGCCGTTCGATCAAGTCGACATGAGCCTCCTGGGCCCGTTTCCGTTGCCTACTTCCGCAAACAACTGGATCATCATCGCCACAGACTATTTAGTCCGCTATGGTGAAATAAAAGCTCTTCCTAAAGGCACAGCTTCTGAGGTTGCACAGTTTTTTGTACAGAACATCCTAGCTCCCCAACGTGTGTCATCACAGATCGAGGTGCGGCGTTTACGGCAAGATTGCTTGAATAAGTTTTTCAACTGAGTTACACTGAAGGACGCCTGGCGATCATCCGCAAGCAAATGGCTTGAAGGAAATACTTAACAAAACGGCGACCGACATGTTGTCGATGTACATAGACGTGCAGCATAAGACGTGGGACTAGGTACTACCGTACGTCACGTTTGCGTACAATACCGCTACGCAAGAGACCACACGCTTCATGCCGTTTTCTCTTGTTTACGGTCGGAAAGTTCAGATGATGTTAGAAGCCATGTTACCATGTGACAATTCTGACAGTCTTGATGAAGACACCGAGAGTTAGAGGAGCGTGTCGAAGAAGCCCGCCAAATGGCTCGCGTGAACATCAGGAAACAGCAGTGTATTGACGCGCGGCACTACAACCTCCGCCACGCACAAGTGGACTACTAACTGTTTCGTTCGCGTGTGCAACAAACAGACTGGACAGCTGGGTTGTCAAGAAACAAATTACGAACTCGTTTATTCTGCGTTGCTATTTATAGTCGAAGGTGGAAAGGGTTAGTAACAGTGAGGGGCAGGTATGTGCACGTGGCAATCGCGCATGTAGATAATTCATGTAATTTCATCAGATATGATACATCCTCCTTCCAAATAGTAATTACATGACGTAATCAATGCCGCTGGCTCGTCTGCTGGAACTGCTGGTCATAACCCAGACGCTCTGGCTGCCGCGTCTGTCGTTGGCTGTGTCGCAATGGTTGAGACGACGGCTGTTGAGCTACCATGGGCGAGGCTGAAGTAGTAGATGACGCCACTATTTGAAATGGGGTCTGGTTGTCGGTCCTATCTTCGTTGTCTGATGAGCTAGCCTCATATGATTCCTTCATCGCCAGAAGATGTGAACCGAGAGCGGTTTCCTGTGCAAGTTTTCTAACTGTCGTTTCATTTACGAGTGCTGATACGAGAGTGACGGCACGGATCTCGATGTCACTCGTGTGTGCAGCTGCCTTGAGCCCAGGAACAGGTGATCGCGACAGCATATCAGCAAGGGCTTTTTGTTCTACAGGAATAAATATTAGCGATTAATCATATTTCATCAATCTGAAGAAAAATCTTTGTACTCTGGGTGGCATATCACTTATGCCTTTCTTGAATGTGTTTATGACTGGACTGTGGCCACTCTGGAGGATGAGGGGGCGGCCATACAGAAAATGATTGAACTTTTCGCAACCGAAAGCTAAAGCCAACGCCTCTTTTTCAATCTGTGAATATCTTTGCTCCAATTCTGTCAAAGCTCTTGACGCGTAGGCGACCGCCTGCCAGCAGTCCCTACGACGTTGCAGGAGCGCCTCACCAACACCATGCAGAGAGGCATCAGCAGTTACTTCTGTTTCCAGACTCGGATTAAATATAGCAAGCCATGGTGCATTACTTAAATCACGACATATAGCCTGTCATTCATTTTCGTGTGTTGGTGTCCAATCAAAGATGACGCCTTGTTTGATGAGGGAACGTAAAGTAGACGTACGCTGCGAGAGTGACGGTAGATACTGACGCAGTTAACGATTCGCAGTAGTCTTTGAACCCCCAATTTGTCCTGAGGTTTTGAGATTTTTAAAAGACCGAGAACGAGATCAGGATTCGGCCTAATGCCCTTGTCGAGGATGATGTCACCCAAGAACAGAACTTCTTGCAGGCCAAAGCGACACTTGCAAGCATTGAAGGTAAGGGCTGTTTCTTCAGCTGCTTCTAATGTTCTGCGCCGCCTCATCGTGGTCGGCTCGGGTCCCTCACCAGATTAACACGTCGTCTAGATATACGCGTACACCGGGCAGGCAATCAAAAACCTCGTTAAATGCTTTCTATAACACTTCGCTAGCCGAAGCTGTACCGAACGGTAGTCAAAGAAAGCGATAGCGGCCGAAGGGCGTCGTGAATGTACATATCTTTGGTGATTGTTCGTCTAATGCAATTTGACGAAATCCCGCATTTGCGTCGAGACGTGAGAAATACTTCATGCCTGCTGGGTCTGCGTCAATATCCTCTCTGCCCGGCATTTAATAGTGCTCCCTATTGGTGTTTTCGTCGATGCGTCTTGGGTCCATGCAGACTCACAATTTGCCGTCTTTCTTTAGTAGAATGACAAGGGGACTCACCCAACGTGTAGCTGCTGACCTTCTGGATAATAACTTCCTTTTCTATTCTTTCTAGTTTAGTACGGAGAGGCTCTCGCAGGGGCAGGGGCACTCTTCCAGCTGGCTGGACAACTGGCACGGCATCCTTGTGCAACGTAATCTTGTATTCACGCGGGGCGCGCCCTGTTCCATGGAAAAGACGTGGGTACTCCTTCACAATTGCTTCGGACGAGGACGGGCTGGCTCACGAGCTCGCGCCTTTGTCTTTGGGCGCTTCCCTATCGGCCACTCGTATTTTAACGGCCTCCTTTAGAAATGATCTATCAATAAACGCGACCATATTGGCAGTCTATTTGTAATGCGAAACTTGCATTTCTTCAAACCAACCTGCCAAATATCCTAACCAATAACCGAGAAAGCTTTGTTAAGTTCTAAACCCTCATCATGCGTCTATCATCACATTCAGCAATACACTTGGCGCGGAAGCGAGCGACGTTGAATGTACAAATATATTTAACACTGCATTCTGGTTCGGCTTCGCAAAAGAAACTGATATGCCATCATCTGTCCCAACTGTCCAACCAAGATCGCTCATGCCACCAGTCACATTTGCGCGCACGGCCTCATCTGTATCATTGACAATGTTAAGATGTCCTCTTCTGCTGGTACTGACGAAATCCACAGCAAAATTAAAAAAAACACTCGGCATGCTTCTTCAGAGTATTTATCATCACAGTTCACGCAATCACTTACCACAGGTAGCATACCCAGCGATTGGAAGGTTTGAAAGGTCGTTATGGTTTTCAAATCACGTAACAAAGAATCACCCTTTAATTACCACACCAACTCTTAACAAATGTGCCATGCCAAATCATGGAACATGTAATCTATTCTTGCATAAAGAATTTTGTTGACTCTAAATTTATTTCATCCTTCTCAACACGCATTCCGTAAGAACCTAGATAATGAAACACAATTAGCTATTTTTGTCCGTGACTCACAGGACCCGTCATTCTGACCTTCAAATAGACCCAATCTTCCTAGATTTCGCAAAAGCCTTCGGCAAGGTTCCTCGCAAGCGCTTGCTACTAAATCATTTTTGGTGAAACCTACATCACAACAAACTACAATAGATAAAATAATTTCCGGCAAACCATACCCAATTTCTTCACGTTAATATTCAGGCCTCTAGGTCTCTTGCAGTAAAATCAGGGGTCTCGCAAGGGTCAGTCCTTGGTCGCCTTCTATTTTTAATATATAATAATAACCTACCAACACACGTCTCCTCTAACGTCCGTATCTTCGGTGATGACTGTGTTATCTAAAGCACAGTCAGTCCAGGACTGGTGTAACCAATGGCTGGTCGAACTAAACGCTCATAAATGCAAACTCAAGCCATTTCATCGTAAACGTAATCGTATCATGTTCCCTTATACAATCTCGCACGTCACGATAGCATTAACAGTCTTTTAAATACCTAGGCGACAGTTGTGCAACGATCTAAGCTGGAACACGCATGTCAGTAGAGGGATATCATCTACTAACACACACCTTGGATTCTTAAAACGCCATCCACGTCAAGCGCCACAAAACCAAAAATTGCTTGCCTACAAGTCACTCGTACGCTCTAAGGTGGAATATGTCTGCGCTGTCTGGAGCCCTAACCAAAAATATCTAACTGTCTAGAATCAGTACAGAGCAGTGCCACAAGATTCATTCATTCATGCTATTCGTATAATGCCAGTGTATCATCGTTAAAAGCAGTATCCGGCCTAACAACCCTGGCTTGTCGGCGTCGTATCGCTACTATGTTCTTATTCCATAAGTTCTTTCACAGCTCACTTAATCACTCGCCCTACATCAGTCCTCCTGCACGCATTTCACTGCACATTGGTCATCCCCTTCTAGTCGCCCGGCCACGTGCGCAAACTACCACTTCTGCCTTATCGTTGTTTCCACGCTCCGCCTCGGACTCGAATGGCCTTCCCTGGCCGATCACTGGCCCATCCACGTTATTGCACTGTATAACTAAGATATTATATGGTGAGGAATCTTGTATATAAACGTCTTTTTCTTGTGTATTTAATTTCTTTTATTTGCTACTCACCCCTTATGTAATACGCCCAATCCTGGGGGCCTTTAAGGTAATAAACTGACGTGAAGTGAAAGACCACCTGGATCTTTATAGATAGCGAGCTCCGAAATGGCCCAGTGTCACAAAAGTGGCCGGCCAGTCTCTGAGGCCCGACGTTAGATAATTTATTCACAACTCGAGATCCGCGTTAAATGTTGACTCGGTATAGGTGGGCAGGACAGCGATCGTGAGTCGTGGTAGTTGCCTGGCTAGCGGATGTGTTTGCTCATCGCTGTGAACAATTTCAAGGAAACTAATTTCATTTTCATTTAGACACGACAAAATTGTACAGACGCCAGTTTTCCTAATGAATATAGCTTTTAAGCGCCTCCTAACGGTATCAGCAGCTGCAAGATGATCCTATAGGCTGCACTCCATTACCGAAAGTTTACCGCACACTTTGACCTGCCTTTACTAACATCGTTTACGTAAAACGAAGGAGCACTAAGCACGGACGTCTGTTTGCAACTCCTTGGAAGTGAAGTATTCCGGTCGTGCATGCTCGTACGTAAACCGCCCGAATCACCATGGAAACCATTCCGACGCGTTGCACGACGGATCGTGGGCAAAGCAGGTGTCTCCCGAACGCGACGCAGATCGCCGTTGCCCAAGTCGGCTGCTGGCCGGCGAAACTGCAACGACGGATGTTGTCCTCTGTTTCGATTGGTACACGTTGCTGCGATGGTGGACTTGCACTTGGTGCTGTTGTTTCCCGGCGAGTTTGTGAACTGCTGTCGACAGTGGTACCACGACTGAAAATGATCTTGAAAGGATATTTTGTCAGTCGGAAGAGGGCTTGTTTCGGATAATAACGCAGATTAACTAGCACATCATGGATTGTTCTACGAAGTACCATGAATTCGTTCTTCCTAAAGATGTTGAACCCTCTGCAAAATCTTGCGAATCTGTTCTGCATATTAATGCACGGTCTGTGAGTGGAAAAGAAGACGTTCTTACCTCATTTCTTGATGATTTTGGATTAAATTTAGTATCGTAATGCTGTCAGAGACTTGGTATCCCGACGGATGTAATATGTTAAGATTACCAGGTTATAAGAATTTTTTTTAAATCGTACTGGCAGACGAGGCGGTGGTGTTGCATCATGATAAGGTGCACAAGAACTGTGAAATCGTGCCTGACTTGAGCAATGTAACCGCTGACTTCGAAATACTCGACGTACAATACAAAAATGAAACCATCTGTGTTGTATATCGTCCTCCAGCAGGTAACATCAAACTTCTCATATAGTTTTTTTGAGTCATTGCTGGACTATGTATGCAGCAACAACTTCCGCCTTGTCTGCGATGCCGATTTTAACATAAATATACTTGACGATACCAACACTACTCGACAATTTAACACTGTGTTGCATTCCTCTGGTTTTCTGAACCCAATATAAACATCTACACGAGTTACAGTCGCTACTCAATCCGCACTCCACTTTATTTTGAGAAATATTAATACCAAAGTGCATACCTGTGGCACTCTAACTTCTGACGCAAGTGACCATTGCCCTGTATTTATGACCTTTTAGACAAAATGTTCTGAAACAAGGGAGCTCATAGAACCCATTATAATTCAATCCATCAGGCAGGACACTTTGGAAATGTTCAAACAAGATTTATCGGCCTATGATTGGTCAACCGTTCTGAACAAAACAAATCGGAATGATCCATATGCGCAATTTATTCAAATCTTTACGGACAAGCACGCAAAACACTTCCCATTGATCACACTTAAGTCATCAAAGAAAACTAGAAAACCATGGATAAACCGGGAACACCTCAAATTGATTAGAACGAAAAACCGCCTTTATCATGATTTTCTTTGTTCACGCTCCGAAGCCGCACTGAAGTAATTCAAGAAAACAAGGAATCAAGTAAACGCGGAGATTAAACGTGCGAAGACTGCATGTTACCAAACACTGTTTGCAGATATAAATAGGCAATGACCTGGTGCTGCATGAAAAGTTATAAACAATGTCCTTGGGCGGGATGACTCGCGTTCAATTTCGAGAAAGATAACGATTATTAGCCGTGAACTTGGAGATCGTGACATAGCTGAATACTTCAATCATTATTTTGTAAACGCTGCAAGACTGATTAGTACTCCCTTGGATACAGTTACCCTAGCTTATAGCTGTGCTGAAAGCATATATTTTGCTCCTACAGCTGAAAATGAAATATACAGCACATTCATGAGCCTACAAAACAGTAGATCATTGGATACAAGCCATATTCGAATTAAGCCTGTTAAGTATGTATACGAATTGTTAACGTCTTCCTTTGCTGATATTTCTAATCTTGCCTTTGAGACAGGTATATTTGCAACTTCCATGAAATGTGCAAGGGTATTTGCATTGTACAATGGCGGTGATCACAACCTTGCGTCCAATTACCATCCCATTTCCGTCCTCCCAGTTTTTTCGAAGGGATTGGAAAAATTATTTTTTCTCGCATCACAAACGTTTATGATAAGCACAGTATTTTGACAAACTCACAGTATGGTTTTAGGAAGGGGCAGTCGACTGAAGCCGCCTTGTTAGCCCTGAAGGAAATAATTTTTGAAAATATTAATAATAATTTACTGACAGCTGGAATTTTCCTCGATTTTAGTAAAGCGTATGATTCCATTGATCACAGTATTCTCATTAGTAAGCTTTCATCATATGGAATACGCGGTACAGCTTTGGCTTTAGTTAGATCCTACTTAGATAAGAGGTACCAGTGCGTGTGTATTAACAAACAAAGATCATCATTCTTACCAATTGCATGTGGCGTGCCATAAGGAAGTATAATGGGGCCCCTTTTATTTAATACTTTTGTCAATGATATCATAAATATCGAGACCACAGTAAAATTCGTAATCTATGCTGATGATAGCAGCTTACTTATTTCTGGGAGTGATATTAGCACACTAGAGCCAAAATGCCATGATATCCTTACTAAACTATCGGCATGGACGAGAGTAAATAAAATCAATGTAAACCCAACTAAATCCAAAGCAGTTATTTTACGTGCTCAGAATAAAGCAGTTCCTCTGGTGAATTCAATCATTGTTCAAGACCAGCATATAGAAATAGTCACCGAGCATGAGGTTCTCGGTGTGTATTTTTCTGCCCAACTAAAATGGGACGCTCACGCTGTTTACACCTGTTACTGTCTGCAGTTACAGGTGTAATCTCACGCTGCCGCACATTTCTTCCCACAAGCGCTAAACTAAAAATATATTACGTCCTATTTCTTTCTCACATTAACTAGTGTACACTTGTATGGGCAACAACAGCTGAAAGAAATATGAACAAGCTTCTTGTATTGTAGAGGAAAATTATTCGCCTTATCGTTAACATTGAACCAACGTCGAGTGTTAACCCCACAATAGCATCATTATATATATAATATATATGAATTTCGTTTTTTTACAAATAACATACTTTTCTTCCACAGGTATGAGTAATATCGTGACACAACTTGCTTCCCTTGAATATCGTACACCAATAGTAAACACTCGTTTTACTGACACTTGGTCCGTACCACAGTTTAGAACCGATTACAAACTGCAATCCTTGGCTCACAATCTGCCATTTTTTCTGAATAAACATAAAGATACTGCTGGATTTAGTCGAAAACTACTGCCAACATACTTTGTGCACATGTAATCCGTATTTCTTTCATATGTCGTTTAAGAAAACTTCTTTGTTATTGCTGCACTTCTTCCCCTTTTCAGTTCATTATTGATGCATTCTGTTAGCTTATTTCTGTTGTGTAGCTCTCATGCATACGCTGTATCATTTCTTTCCTATTCTTTTCATTTTCTTTTTATTGATGACTACTGCTGTATTGCTATTGTTATTTCGTTCTGTCTGCCGCTGCCATGTAATGGTTTCCTGGGCCTTCGTCAAGCTGTTCGTACAGCTTTTAGCCCAGGTGACCATCCAGATATTTGCTGGAGAATAAAATATGATTTCATTTGATTTGATTTGAATGGTTTTGCGACCAATGCACAAACTGCCCAATTTTGCAGATTGAGTGGCCGTATATCACAGCCAAAACACGCCTTGCACAGGCGCATGGTATCTTGTTGCACTGGCGTTTCCTGGGACACCGGAAACGTTCTGGCGGATTTTAGGCGCACAACCAACGGAAGATGCGCAGTGCGTTCGTGTGGTGGAAAGAACCCTAAAACGACCATACAAAACACTAATTGGTCATTGCAGCTGGGCGGTACACCGATGATTCATTGTCAGAAAACGCTGACATGAGATAACAAGCAAACGCAGTTGGAGCTTCACAAGTTCCACATGGGCACGCGCTCACACGCACGTCGCCCAAAAATGGTATTTAAAACTCCCATGGAGAGTTTTAAACCACCTGACCTGAAACTCCATCGGGAGAATAATGTGGTCCTGTCGTTTATACAGCTAAGCTGTATACCTATAGCGTCCACAGAAACTTTCGTGTCGTTGTTGGCGTAGTAGCTGACGTGGCTTGAACGCGGAGATAGTGCAATGCCGGGCCAAGCCTTGGCGGAGTCGAAGCACGCGTTAAGCACTCACCACACGTGGGCGCATCCCGAAGATGCGCAATACCGGCCCGACCGGCGGCTGAGGTGAAGCAGGCGTTAAGCACTCCCCATATGTGGGCCGATCCCGAAGATAGTGCAATGCGGGGCCGACCAGCGGCGCAGGCGAAGCATTCGCTAAGCGCTCCCAATGCGTGGGCCGATCCCGAAGTTAGTGAAATGTTCTATGTTCTAACTTTCGAAGTACTATTCTCTAGACGCCAATTTTCTTTTATCTGGATGCTTTGTATGTCTACTTGTATCATGACATGCGTAAGGAAAAATCATGGTTTCATTTTCTGTCACTGCTGATGAAACTTTTTGTTAAAGCCATATCCTTCGTTTGTCTGTGCTCAACTTCGCAGTATGCTATCTATAAATACAGGTCTTTACTGCAGTGTCATGTTTGCGTCTTTGCGTGTAAAGCAAACTTTATGTACTCATATGCCAAGCCATACATATCATCAATGAGTGCATCCTGTATCAGTCTGACCACTCTGATGTCCGATATTGTGGAAAAATGTAAATCGTCTTTAACTTTTATGTATTTGAATATACAGTCAGCACGTCGAACATATGACAATTTTGTATGTTTTTACACAAATTTGTGTTTCCTTTTTCAGTTATAATGCTAGCTCAGACATGGTACAATGATCATGACACTATACATTTGGACGGATGCAGGGCTGCTTGTTTGAATAGGAAATCGAAAAGGGGCGGCGGTGTTTGCATGTTTGTAAACTTGTGTATTAGCTGCGACTACCTAGATGATCTTTCATGATCCACAGCTGATATTGAAATTATTTGTTTAAAATGCGACAAATTTCTGTTTGCTGTGGTGTAGACCACCTGATGGTAATTTGGGCGAGTTTTTCAAGTGTATAGATGGTGCTTTTCGTTTGTTGATGCAAATCAATACACTTTAATTTGAGGAGGTAAACATCGACATGTTGGTTAAATCTAATAAGCAAAGTTCTATAGCGAACGGTTCTTTCCACCGCACGAACGCACTGCACATCTTCCGTTGGTTGTGGGCTTGAAATCCTCCTCCTCGATTCTCATTTTTTGTCTCACATTATAACCGCCCCTACACGTATTACAGCAAACAGCGCAACACTTATCGACCTTTTCATTACCAACCAATCACTTGATAACCTATTTTCTGGTACCATTATTCTGACCCTTAGCGACCATTTGCCCATCTATTTAGTCACTGAGACGTGTCACACGGCAAAAGATATCACTGCGAAAATAATATATCATGATATCAACATGTTTGCACTGTCTCAGTTCCGAGATGAACTCGTCATGACTGTTTCGAACGAGGTTCTTGCGTGCTCTTCGGCTGAAACCTCATATGAGCGTTGCATTGAAATTTTTTCCTGTCTCTATAAACGATGTTTCCCTTACAAAGAAATAACGAAGCCAAAATATGCACGTAAACCTTGGATAAGAATAAGTCACTTAAAATGATACGCACAAAAAACAGGCTGTACCAGGTGTTCTTGAAAAACCGCGATTTAGATACACTAAAATGTTTACGACTTACAGAAAGAATCTTGCCAAAATATTAGGACAAGCCAAACGTAATTATTACTTTACTATCTTCGACGGCATCTAGACACCAAACAAATGCGGAAAACCCTAAACACAATTATATTTTCACGTAAACAAGCGCCCCGCATCAACGAAATTAAAATTGACATACATGTATTTAAGGGAAAAGCGTTGACCAGTAATTTAATGGCCACTTTAGTTCTTTATCGGACAGTACTCACGATGGGAATACGTTACGTGATTTACCCACGCCAATAACACCCTCAACATTTAATTGCCCCACAGAACAATCTGAGGTAACTAATGTTTTTATGAAGCTTAAAAAAGTAAAAGCGAAGACATTAACGGCATAAAAATGGAACCGGTTAATTTATCATCGATTTATTAGTACCTTGTTGGGCCCATACGTATCATTTTGTTTTAAACACAGGTCTGTTCCCTCAGCGTATGAAAAAGTCCAAGGTCGCGGCACTTTACAAAAGTGGGGACAAAAACGAAATTAGTAATTACAGACCAATATCGGTATTGCCAATATTTTCAAAGGCTCTGGAAAAAATTATTTTCACTAGACTTTAAAAATTTTTGGTCATGCTTTTCTGCGATTACAGCGGTACAATACGGTTTCAGGTCAGGTGTATCGACAAAGACAGCACTTCTAGATCAGAAAGAGGTCATACTGGGCAATATTAAAGCAAGAAAGCTCACACTAGGCGTATTCGTAGATTTTACAAAAGCGTTTCATAGGATTGATCACCAAACTTTGTAAGAAAAATTGCCCTATTATGGCATCAGAGGCATTACACTTGAGTTAATAAGGAGCTATCTTAACGATGGGTACCAGTGTGTGTCAATAAATGGGCAATTATCTATGCCCAAAAAACCAAACGTGGTGTACCGCAGGGAAGTATATTAGGCCCTCTTTTATTTAACCTTTATATTGATGATATTGTAAACATACATCGATCAATAACATAGATTATCTATGCAGATGACACGACATTATTTTTTACAGCAGCAAACATAGATGAGTTGATTCAAGCAGCTAATGAAACTTTACACATATTATCTGAATGGTCTTGTCGTAATTCGTTACAAATCAACAGCTCTAAAACCAAGGCCGTTCCGTTCCTCGAGAAAGGAACGGCTTGCAAGTACTCGCATAAACTGCTACTAAATAATTTTGAAATTGGACTTTCAGAGATTGTCAAAACATTAGGTATTATCTTTCATCAACATATGCTGTGGAATTCTCACATTGAAGAATTAAGTCTTAAGCTAAGAAAAGTCCTAGGTATGCGAAGGAGGTGTCAGTCGTTTCTGCCGTTTCCCCAGAGACTTCATATTTTCAATGCGCTTTTTAGTTCCCACCTACGCTACTGCCAGTTGGTATGGGCATCTGGAACTCAAACGTCCAAGAAAAAGTTATATGGACTTCAGAAGTGTGCTTTGAGGGCTATTGCAGATTTAGGCTATAGATATCATACATCTCATTTATTTATGAAGTTTAAGGTTTTAAAATTCAGCGTTGACTATTAACACCAATTGTTGTTGTCGTTGAGGTATGAAATTCGCAGAAATAGCCTAAACTTAATAGGTTTAGTGCATTTATAGCCGAACATTTCATTACGTCCCATCAGAAATTCTGAACACTGGTACATTCCCCGAACACGAACGAATTACGGTCTCCAAATGTTAAAATTCACCATTCCACACATACTCACTACGTTCAAGCTTACAGAAGATCACTTGCAGGTCCCTTCAGGAAAGGAGCTATTTAACATGTTCATATATTCCGCTACAAGCCGGGAAAAATTCTGTCGAAATAAAATACTGCTTTCTGTTTACAGTATGTCTTACTGTTATGTTACGTTGCAATAATTTTCTTGTCATTGCTTTTGGTTTATTTTGTGCGTGAATGATTGATGTACTTTTAGGCACCCAAGGGCGCATATAATTATGTCTACTTAACAATCAGCGTGAAACATTTATTTATTTATTTTGTTCATTTTTCTATCATACGTTAAGACTGTATGAAGTTTGCTGTACTGTCGTTCTACTGCCTTGTATGAATGGGAGGTGGGGCTAATCAAGCTGCATCAGCGCAGCTTTTTTCCCACTTTCCACGCCACAACTGTCCTGTATAAAACACACTGCACTGTTGATGGTGAAAAATAAACTTCAACTTCAACTTCAACCTGCGGTGGAAATGAAGCGGGCGTTAAGGTTATATAAGTGGGCCGAGCCCCAAGATAGTTCAATGCCGGGCCGAACCGAGGCGGAGTCGACGCACTAGTTGAGCACTACCAATGTGTGGGCCGATCCCGAAAATAGTGTAATACGGGCCCGACCCGTGGCGGAGGTGAAGCAAGTGTTAAGCATTCCCTACACGTGTGCCGATCCCGAAGATAGTGCAATACGGGCTCGACCCGCGGCGGAGGTGATGCAGGCGTTAAGCACTCCATACACCTGTGCCTATCCCGAAGATAGTGCAATGCCAGGCCGACCCGAGGCGCTGCTGAAGGAGGCGTTAAGCACTCCTAATGCTTGGGCCGATACCGAAGTTATGCAATATGGGCCCGACCCGCAGCGGAGGTAAAGCAGGCGTTAAGCACTCCCAATGTGTAGGCCGATTCCGAACATAGCAATACGGCCCCGACACGCGGCGGAGGTGATGCAGGCTTTAAGCACTCCGTTCACGTGTGCCGATCCCGAAGATAGTGTAATTTCGGGCCGACCCGAGGCGGAGTCGAAGCACGAGTTGAGCACTCCCAATGCGTGGGCCGACCCCGAACATAGTGCAATACGGGCCCCACCCGCGGCGGAGGTGAAGCAGGCGTTAAGTACTCCCTACACGTGTGCCGATCCCGAAGATAGTTTAATACAGGCTCGACCACACGGCGGAGGTGAAGCAGGCGTTAAGCACTCCTCATAAGGGGCCTGATCCCGAAGATATTGCAATGCCAGGCCGAACCGAGGCGCAGCTGAAGGAGGCTTTAAGCACTCCCAATGCTTGGGCCGATCCCGAAGATATGCAATACGGGCACGACCCGCGGCAGAGGTGAAGCAGGCGTTGAGCGCTCCCGACACGTGTGCCGATCCCGAAGGTACTGCAGTGCCAGGCCGCCCCGCGCTGGAGGTGAAGCAGGCGTTAAAGGGAAGCTGAACCACTATTCGGAAAAAAATTATTTCCCTGTGACGTTGTGCAGTTTTGAGTCCACTGAACACGAATATCTTGTTGAAAAAGGGCGGAGACAAACGCATGCGGCTGTTTTTTAAACGCGCACCAGAGCCTCATGGCATCGCGCGAACGCCGCTGTTGCCCGTGGTTGGTCGGGACCGCGGTGACGTCCGTCGCGGGGATCTCCGGTCGGCGGCGCCGTTTCAGAGCGTAGCACACTGTTCTGTTCTGGTTTCACAGCTGAGTTGTAAGCATTATGTGGCGTTCTCGCTATCTCGGACAGCTTGTATTTTCGCCGTACATGTTGGAACTGACAACCGATACAGAACATGATGGCGGTAACGGCGGCAATGACGATGTTGAGTGTGCCAACAGCGAGAGGGATGTGTGCACCATCTCGCGTGTTAGAAATCTTAGCTGGTACGTATGTTTTTTTCATGTAGTAGCACGTTCCAATGACGGGAGAAAGAACGCGCTACAGTGTCACTGGGAACTTGCTGCTGGAAGAAAGCCGACGCACTTATTTCTCTTTAGATTGTAAACGCGGGTGCAATTACGCGATGCCAAACACCTTGCCTCTGCTTGTCTAAAGTTCCGTGGTTTTTTGCGCGTTGATACACGATCGCGAACATAAGTGCCGTGTTTCAAAGCGCGCACACACAGTGCTACGAGGTACAGTCATTGAAGTTGCTTATCATAAACATCCAGAGAAGGCCAGGGGGATTATATGTGCAATATTTATACTATGGTTCGACGACATTACGATTGCGGCTCGATCAAGAATCAGTATGCGTGCTGCATACTAGTGTTGACATAGAGATACTGTGCAGTTTTAGCGGCGTCGTATGGTAAACATGGTAACTTTACGGTAACTGCAGCCGTACGTCGAATGTCGCTATTCAAGCCTATACTCTATTTCATAACTCAGATGCAAGGCTGTGGAAGCTACGCAAGAAATCCGGTCACCAAAATTTATCACTCCCCGCGATTACGTGTATGCTTCGCAGCGTGCCAGCGGCGTTTGCTCGCGCGACTATGCACGTGAAGCTGCCGCGACGGGCTGCAATTAAAAAATAACGAAAATCAAATTGATTTAAAACAACGTTTTAGCATCCGTATAATTACATGGATTGTTTCTATGCGTGCATTCCCTCTATTTTTTTCAGAACTGAGCACCTCTTGGCGAAGGCCGCTCTTCGAGGTGGCGAGGTGTTTCTCTTGTGAGAGAATATAGACAGAACAACGCCGGGCTTCAGTGGCGCCGATTTAATTGGAATACCGATTGCCCGCATCGTTGCCAAGCTCCGATGATAATTACTATCGGGGAAGTGATCCGAGTACAGCACAGGTGATTTCGTCGGCACGAAATTATCTCTCCTCATCCCACGGACCCACTGCGCTGCAAGCTTCTTGTCGTTCGGGAACATGTGAAACACCGCATCGCCTCGCCCGCCTGTGTTCGCGCAGCCGAATGCTGCACAGAACGAGGGCATGTTTGGCGCCTTTGGCTGTGGGCACTCACGCAGCACAGAAAGGAAGCACAGTTCACGCTAATCGCAAGAGGAAACAAATGTCAGCGGCGGCAGATCTCTCGTAGCGTCGTTTAGTAAAGCGCAGGACGAAAAGAAGCATGCCAGCACATGCCAACACGCCGATCCGGCAGCACGGTCCCCGTGAATGACGTCACTCTCGGCGGTTCTCTCCTGCGGCTACCTCCTCTCCCGGTGCTCCGGGAAGCGACAGGGGCGTGTCCGCGGAGGGTATTTAGAAAGCGATTTCCGCCCCTTATTTTAACAAAACGAAGAAAAAATTTTCAGAACCGTCAATTAATAGGTCTGTTCTTCCTAACCCCAGCAATTCATGGAAATCGAAAACCGTTTCAGCTTCCCTTTAAGCTCTCCCCGTACGTGAGCGGATCCCGGAGACAGTGCAATGCCGCGCCGACCCGAGGCGGAGTTAAAGCAGGCGTTAAACACTCCCCATACGCGGGCAAATACCGAAGATAATGCAATGCCGGGCCGACCCGGGGCAGAGGTGCAGTTCACCATTAAGAGGCCTACATACACAGCTTCGCTGGCCATCCTTCTTCACAGAGTGGAAGGGCACGGAGTTTTTTAAGCTCCGTTGCCAAGTAACGGGAGTATAATGATGACATGTACCGTCTTCACTCCGCTATAAGGGAGTAAACTATTGGGGCATGGAAGGTCTTTCCGCAGACAAGCCGCTGGAACTCCCCCCTTGGCCAATTTTTGCTTACAGTGCGGGTAAGTTTAATGTCACGGAAGCAAATTTCTGTGGTAGCAGCCGCGCAGTGCCGAATGGTACGTGCGAACGCGTGCGGTTGGCGCGTTGACCAGGCCCGCTCCATGCGACGATCAGGACATGTCGATGGCAGATGTACGCGCAGGTCATTTTGCCGATCCTTGTGGATTCTTGCACCGCATCTGCCAACTTTGGCATTGCCGCGCCCCTCGCCCGGCAGCCTTCGGGCGCACATAAGTCTACGGTATAAGCATGGTTCGTCGATAGCGGGCGAAAACTGTCAACAGGAAATACGTCACGCTAGTATTAGTTTCGTCCGTTAGCTGCCGCTAGCATCGGAAAAAGATTGTGAAATGAAGTTAACAGATATTCTTTTATCTTTGTTTATTCCTGCCCGTTAAAACAAAAGAGTTTTCCATGCAAATGAACTTATAGCTTACTACCCCAGCAACAAGCTAATGGCATGCCAGATGAGCCACATGCACGCGCCAGACACACCACAGAAGCGAGCGAGGCTGGCTGCGCTTGTCAGGTTCGCGTGTTCGGCTACCCGCCTCTCTTTCTACTGCGAAGCTGTACACCTCTACTGAGTAATAGTTTCTTTCATGTCGTAGACAGAAAACCCAATGCCGCGATGATAAGCGAGAACCGTACGTCAGCTTTGAAATCACGTATATTCTCCACAGTGCTCTGCATGATAAGAATAAGCATAAAACTTTAGCATCGACACCGTGTGATGGATGCTAAGGCAGCTGCGGACAATGCGAAGCACACCATCTGCGTTTCGTGGTAAAAGTAAGGGTTGTGTAAGCCGCTTCGAAAGAAAACGTACAAGCAGCTCAAGTGACGTCACTACACTCGCAGGAACGCGCAGTTGTTGGCAGAGAAAACGAGTGCCATGCCCGCCGAGATGACGAGGAGTTCAGTCAAGCAGAAGATGCTGCCGAACGTCGCAAGAACCACCAAAACAGAGTTCGAAACTTTAACGGAACGAATTCGAAACGTTTAGGCGCATTTCGCTTGCCTCTAGTGCACGTTGTGGAGATGTACGAAGTATCTCCGCAAGGCAAGTCGCTGGCTGTGAAACGCCTTTGCCTGGTAATTAGAGAGGTACATGTGATGTTGCCATGCGAAAAATTTTAGCCATGTTGTAATGAGGGGGGTTTACAGCTTGGCTGTCCAACCGTTTCAGCTTTTCTGTAAAACCTTCACTAAAGCGTTGATTTCTAAAACGATTTGCAGCAGCCGCCACACACGTTCATTTATTTCAATGCAATTTCGTTGTTTTATCTGTTATATTCCTGAATAAATAAATATTGAACAGGTTCAAGTAGCCCATCCTCTTATCCAATGCGAATGAAACAGTACTTCTCATTTATTTTATTTTTCCCGCAACCCGATTATTTAGTTGAAATATTTTTGAACGGTTGCCCAATTCCTGCGTCATCCCGTAATCTAGGTCAGGAAGAATTGCGATATCTTGCGATAATTTCGTTGCCATAGAGTAGGGCAGGTTATTGTGAAGAAAGCTCGGTGGTATATTTCGCTTTAGATTGATGTAGGATTTCGACGTAGTGCAGCATGAGCTGTGGCGGGGAGTGTGTCGTTTGTTAAGCATTTCGGCATTTCTGACGATTTACGCAAGAAAAGCGGTTTTCTTTTCACCTGTCAAGTATATTGCAGGTGCAAGCGCTATAGCGGCAGCAAGCAGCTGCCGTAGCGACGGAAATCTCCTAGATTCTGCTCCCGCAAACAGAGCCGCACAGAGAGGTGCCTGGTGCGACTTCGTGAGCGGTGGCGGCCTGGAATATCCACCGGAGGCCGAAGGACACCTCAGGCAAATCGTCATTTTTGAAGTCGGTTCTTCTTACCTACTCCTATTTTACTAACGTGAAAAAAGTAACCTGTTATTGTCGCTGTGCGGAAAGCAATACTTCCAAGTAAATAAAGTAGCTCTTTCCTTGTTTGCTACGGTAAAAATCGCTTTTATTTGCGAAAACGCTGCGATCAAATTGTAGCATTGCATGTGCAGACTTATTCTTACATTTTCATGTCAAATCGCGGTATTTATAACGTATTAAACAAGAACTCTTTTATCATAGATGACGATGGAAACGTTTGGATCTAATTATGTTTTGCAAAAGCTGAAAAAGATATCACTAATCCATTTCTACTGAGTTTCCGGTGCACGTGACATTAAACATGGGGAATTTTCTCGTAGTCAAAAAGAGGCTAAACATATTCAAAAGAATTTGCAATATGATGCGAATGGGTTTTTAGAAAGGTTTAGGCCGCTCTTTGGAAGTAAGATGTGAAATCGTAGGCTATAGAAAAGTAGAAGCTTATCCACGGGAATTGTGTTTTCTTATCGGAAATAATTATCTAGTTAGTACTTGCTCACTAACCTAAAGTTCAGGAGTTTAGGTTCAAAATCGTTATCTCGCAGCAACAAACTTCCATTGTGCGATCATAATTTGTTAGCCTGCTGTGTTGGATACGGTGTCCAATGTGTGACGCATTTAGAAGCACAAATAATTTTATTTCGATAGCAATCACAATGACATTCAAGGGACATTTCCGCCGTTGTCTTCGCCGTCGGCGTCGTTTTAATGTTTCATATATAGCCCACGTATGATAAAGTTGCGGCCGCGTGCCTTATGCTGTAGGTTCATGCGAAAGCTTGCTAGGGCGAGCCGAGGCGGTGACTTGGCTCGCCCTAGCTTGCCGTGGAGGCAATCTGCGATGGGTCCGAATGCTAGCTGACCTGAGATAGCTGATGGCTTCGGGTTCGTGGTGGCCATGATAGCCATACAATCATTGCCATCAAATTGTCGCAATGCTGTCGTCATCACAGCGCCTTCATCGTAACACCACCGCATTGCTTCTTTGTCATTATTTATTTATTTATTTACAAACTACTGCAGGCCCAAACTAGGGCTCATGCAGGAGGGGCATCAAAAGGTTTTACAGAAGCACTGGTAAAAACATCAAACAGAAATCATCATAAATAATGAAGAGAGAGAGAAAAAAAGATGGTGGATACATAAAGATGACACATAAATGAGCACCTTATGGCTGTGAAAACAAGTATGAACATTGCAACTTTAGGAAAAACAGACCTTTGCAAGAAAAAAAATAAGAAAAGCGCTTCACATTATTATGTCAATGCGTCGAACGAGTCACTTTTCTGAAGTATACATAGCGGTGACGTGTTCCACTCTATTATCGTTCTTGGAAAACATGAGAACTTGAATGTGTTCTAAATGGTGTTGTCGATTCAGCATGACGATTTCGAGTCAGTCGTGACATCAGAGGTTGGATGTACAGAACAGGGTCTAATGCGGAATGGTTGTTTTTCAAGCGAAAAAGAAACTTTAATCTCAGAATTTTGCGACGCAGCTTAAGTTCCTGGATAATGTTTTGTTTCATCATAAAGGTTGGGGAGTCCGTCATTACACTGTGATTATGTTGTCGTCTTTCAATAGTGGTTGTGTGACTGTTACGTCGTCGATGTCAATGCGCCGTCATCATACAGTTATCAGGCCTAAGTTGTCGTACCGTAGTTCTGATGTCGTCATGATCTTGGTCAACATTTTAGAGCTTTCCAATTTGCAAACTTCTACTGTGCCGCGGAAAAGAAAATTGCCCTTGTTCGTTTAAACTCTTGACCTGGCGCTGGTGTCCCTGTCAGTGCGGAAGGCGCGTGCTCGGCAGGCTTCGCTGCCGGATGGCTGGATTTCATATTTCATCAGATATCGCACAATAAAGGAAAACGCGCTTCTTTAGCAGTCAGGTAAAAAAAACGGCAGACGGAGGATTAAAGAACAGTTTCGCAATAAAAGATAAAGAGCAAGTTGTAGGAAGGTCGCGATAAACTGGTATGTTTTGAGCTTTCTCTTCTTTTTTAGGGAGACCTAAGACAGACAAATATCGAGCCAAATTCGTACATAAGGAAATACCTGTAAATTTAGATAATTAAAATAAAGATTAAATTATCGAGTTTTGCCCGCCAAAACCACGATCTGATGTTGAGGCACGCCATAGTGGGGGACTCCGGAAATTCGCACCACCTGGGGTTCTTTAACGCGCCCCTAAATCTACGCCCACTGTGTAAATAATTACTTGTAGCCAGTTAGATTTCCTGGCAGTATTGTAATTCAAGGAGTTAATATCTTACGTGGAAGCGCTTAATATCATTAAATTAGTTTTTTTCAGTAATAAATTACATGTAATGTGTTACTTTATTGGAGAGAGAAGCTCTAGCAGGCGACGCGATATCGCCAACCTGAAGCTGTTATGAACTACAGGTAAAAGTCCGAAATTGCGCCAGGCCACAGGTAGTTCACACAGGCAAGCGTGCAAGGTCAACATTTCTTTTCCTGGTGTTGGCGCTCCGTCAGATATTTGCCGACAAACTGAACCGCTGCTCGTATTTCTCAATCGCGAGGGCCAGTTGCGACGGTAATATGAGCATGCCATCTACGGACAATTCTTGTAGGTATTCATTGCAGAAAGAGAAATGTTTTCTTCAAATTTCGGCAATCATGAAGCCCATCACTTCACAGAGGACCCAGACGCTGAGTAATTGTCATATTCTGGGCAAGAGTTATTGCTTTACAACACCGATATGCTCCATAGTGCGCACATCAAGCTACTTTTCAATGTCGCTGCTAATATATTCACTATAAAAAGGTGCAGTTTTCACCCAGAGACTAAGCATCGATTGCAATAGCAATTGAGTAGACAGCCATACGAAGTAAGGACATTAGTTTATTGGCCCTATAAGCATGTCAACAATTATTTACTAAATAAATGAGCAAGCATGATAGCGTGCACAGGCAAACATGAGCAGATCACACTCGATGACGGCGGACACTCGCTTTCAAAACGCTGGCGTGAAGGAGGGCGCTAGGAGCAGCAAGTTGAGTGACTTTCGTGAATTATGAAGTGATTTTAGTTTCACGCTTAGGTGTTCATTAATCAGGACCACGCTGCATTTTGCCTATCTTTCGGAAGTGACATACGGCGAAGTTACGCCTAATGGGGAGTCCTGGCGGGGCTGACATGCGAGCAGATGTGCAACGCCCACGGCCTCTGCTTGGACCACCTCATAGAAACAGACTACGCCGACCCTGGCTGTTGTGGTCGGCACTGCCGATTGTTGAAGTGGAAAAGCGGCTCCTCATCGATGAAGGCAAGGAAAATAGGTTATTCGTCATTAGCCTATTTTATGTCCACTGCAGGACGAAGGCCTCACCCTGCGATCTCCAATTACCCCTCTCCTGAACCAACCTATTCCTGCTAGCGCCTGCTACTTTCTTAATTTCATCACACTACCTAAGCTTCTGCTGTCGTCGATTGCGCTTCCCTTGGCCCCCATTCTGTAACCCTAATTGTCCACCGGGTATCCAACCTATGAGTTACATGACCTGCACAGGCCAATTTCTTTCTTTCAGTCTAAATTAGAATATGGGCATTCCCGGCTTCCTCTCTGATCCACACCACTCTCTTCTTGTCTTTTAACTTTATGTCTAACTTTCTTCGTTACATCGCTCTTCGCGCGGTTCTTGTCTTCAAGCTTCTCTGTCAGTCTCCAAGCTTTTGCCCCATACGTCAGCGCCGGTACAACGCATTGATAGTACGCCGTTCTTTTTAAGGATAACGGTAAGACTCCAGCCAGGATGCGACACTGTCTGTCGAATGCGCTTCAACCAATTTTTTCTTCTGTGAATTTCCTTCGCACGATCAGGGTTCCCTGTGATTAGTTGACCTAGGTAAACGTACTCTTTAACAGACTATAGAGACTGGCGATCCTGAAATCTTGTTCCCTTGCCCGGCTATTGTTCATTATCTTTGTCGTCTGCATATTAATCTTCAACCCCACTATAATTACTTTCTCCTTTAAGGTTTTCAGTCATTTGTTGTACCTCGTCACCAGTGTTGCTGAACCTGACAATGTCATCTGCAAATCAAAGGTTGCTGTGATATTCGCCTTTGATCCTTACTCCTAAGCCTTCCCAGTCTAATAGCTTGGATATTTCTTTCAAGGACGCATTGAATAGCATTGTAGAGATCGTGTCTGCTTGTCTGACGCCTTTCTTTATAGGTATCGTCCTACTTTTCTTGTGGAGAGTTAAGGTAGCTGTGGAATCTCCATAGATACATTCCAAGATATTTACGTCAGCGTCCTGCACTCTTTGCTTACGAAATGCCTCTATGACTGCCAATCTGTGCTTTTGTAGTTCATTATTTTCCTACAGACACCTCTTGACAGGGCGCGACACAAGTGCCATGAGCCCTGCGAGCGCTGTCTATTTCATGTCGTCGGCTGGGGCGCTAGATGCCATGTGAACCCATTAGACCGCGAATATTCTATGGACAGCCCGATTAGATTCAAACGTCAAAGTCTCGGTTAGGACGTCCAGTGAATACCACGAGGACATTAATTTCGCGACTTCTTAAAACATTCACGAGGGTTGCAATGTCGGCTTGTTGGTAATGCATCTTCAAGGGGAGTATGGTAGCGCGATTCAAAGACGGGACAAGAGAAGACACAAAGGGACACACACAGCGCTAACTTCCAACACTGTTTATTGTCGAAAACCAGGTCGTACTTATACACTCAGACCACATGAGTCACAGGCACGTGAACAGATTAACAATCAGAGCGATACATTTTGTGATATGCCAAGCCATGCGCAAAAATTTCAGCTGTTTTTCAGAGAGAGCCAATGATGGTTTGCTGATACATGAATCCCCTAGGGCATCAATCTGCTCCGCTTCTATTATAAGTTTAGTGAGTTCGCACTTGGTTCTACCGGTAATGATTGCTGATTCGATGAGAGGGGAGCACTTATGTTGCTTACAATGAAGGGAGAGAAACCCATCTGATTCAAGTTTGTCGACTTTATTTTTGTGTTCGCGCAGTCTATCATTAATGCATGTGCCCGACTGTCCGACGTAATACTTCCCGCACGATAAGGGTATACGATATATAATTGAAGTCTTACGTTCTCTGAACTTCTTCCAGTGCTTAACTTGGCAGATAGGGGCACTTTCTTTCATTTCTGGTCTTGTTTTCCTGCACAGGCTGATTAGTTTGTTGGGTGCTGAAAAAACCACATCAGTGTTACCCCGGCGGGCAATTTAGGTTGTGCGACAACCGGTGGATATAAGGTATCACTGTTGGTCTTTTTCTTCTCTCGGTTACTATCTCTTTCCGCTCGTTCAGCAGTCCCTGATTACTGCACTTGCCGAAGTATTCCGTCTGCAACTGATGTCAGTACATGATTGGGATAGCCTGCTTTATGGATATTAAAATTAACTTCGGTGATGAACTAATTTGCTGGTGTTACAGTACCCGGACAAATAAACCGTTGTTGTGATATCATTCAGCCCATTCTAAACTGGTAAAAAGAGGAATTGCGAAAATGTGTTTCACTAACGCACTAACTAAATCATGCCATCATTGCACTGGCGAAGCCTTCACACAACAAGCCATGCGGCTTCATGAAGCAGGCTATCCCAATCATGTACTGACATCAGTTGCAGAGGGAATACTTCGGCAAGTGCAGCAATCAGGGACTGCTGAACGAGCGGAAAGAGATAGTAACCGAGAGAAAAAAAGACCAGCAGTGATACCTTATATCCACCGGTTTTCGCACAACCTAAAGAAAATTGCCCGCCGATGTAACACTGATGTGGTTTTTTCAGCACCCAACAAACTAATCAGCCTGTGCAGGAAAACAAGACCAGAAAAGATAGAAAGTGCCCCTAGCTGCCAAGTTAAGCACAGGAAGAAGTTCAGAGAATGTAAGACTTCAATTATATATCGTATACCCTTATCATGCGGGAAGTATTACGTCGGACAGTCGGGCAGATGCATTAATGATAGACTGCGCGAACACAAAAATAAAGTCGACGAACTTGTATCGGATGGGTTTCTCTCCCTTCATTGTGCGCAACATAAGTGCTCCCCTCTCTTCGAATCAACAATCATTACCGGTAGAAACAAGTGCGAACTCACTAGACTTATAATAGAAGATGAGCAGATTGATGCCCTAGGGAATTCATGTATCAGCAAACCATCATTGGCTCTCTCTGAAAAAGAACTGAAATTTTTGCGCATGGCTTAGCATATCACAAAATGTATCGCTCTGATTGTTAATCTGTTCACGTGCCTGTGACTCATGTGGTCTGAGTGTATAAGTACGACCTGGTTTTCGGCAATAAACAGTGTTGGAAGTTAGCGCTGTGTGTGTCCCTTTGTGTCTTCTCTTGTCCCGTCTTTGAATCGCGCTACCATACTCCCCTTGAAGATGCATTACCAACAAGCCCACATTGCAACCCTCGTGAACTTCATTTCTAGTTCATCGGGCTCTTTTATGCATGTGCTTCGAAAACCAGAAGAAATAGTTGCACTCATAGCCAAAGTGGTTTGCAAAGCCCGGGCTCTGGGGTTTTGTATGCGCGAGAAATTCCTGCCTGAAGACGTCAGAACCCTGTTCGGAGGATGCGCTCCTTCTGCTGGGCTCGGGACGAGGATCCTGAAGATTACGCGTGCAGAATGGCTGCGGCAAGTGCGACTTCTGAGGGCCCACCTCGGCGCACAAGTGCGCTGCACCTACGAACCTAGTGTGGCGAATAACCAAGTTCGCAAGTACTCTGCTATGACACAACAAGTCACGGAATACCTTTGGCAACATCAACTGAGGCAGCTCCGGGTAGAAGCTTCTAAAGAGCGGCACGTACCATCGAACCACGCAAGTAGCAAGCTCCACATTCCCGAAGGCGTTGCCCTGCCAGAAAAGGTGCGTCAAGTCCTAGAACGAGGTCCTAAGTTCGCCATGGAAGCTAAGAGCACGAAACCGGAGCTACTTTCTCTCGTGCAGCAGATCTCCAGACGTGCACCAGAAGACGAAGGCGTGAGGATGAACTCTGAAGGCGTGGACATCCTGAACAAATGTAAGCTTCAAAGTTCCAAGTTACCAGTGAAACACGTTGTTACGTACTTAGTTAAAAATGCACTGTCTGTCCTACCTGCTGACAAAGAAGGAGGCTTTGTATTATTTTCACATGGTAGCTACAACGAAAAAGCTAATGAAGCACTAGCAGCCGTGTTCAATGAACACAAGGAAATTTCACTGGCGAAAGTGAAGAGCAGAGCTGTAGCGATGCGCCGGGACATGAACCTAGATAAAGTATTGAAATCAATAGGAGAAAGCAAGAATGACAGTCTAGATGCGTTTCTTAGCGCGAAAACTCACAAAAAAGGTGTCGCGTTCAGAGTAATAGTATCGGAGAAAGGCACATGGCAGAAATCTATTGCAGTCTATTTATTAGAGAAGCTTAACCTACTCGAGATTAAAGATCCGTTCATCACGAAAAATTCCGAGGAAGTGTTAGCCTTTGTAGAGGCCAACTGTAACGCCGGACTAAAGGCCTTCTCAGCAGATGTTAAGGACCTGTATTATTCTTTGCCACAGAATGAATTGTTAAGTTGTGTTCAATCACGTATAGATGAAATTGGGGCAGTAAGATTTAGTACGAAGGCGGGCACAACCATTGATTATTTTTTAGAACTTTTAGACTTGTACATGAAGTCAACATCTGTGCAAAGAAATGACATTGCGTACCTTCAAAAACAAGGGGTCTGTATAGGATCCTGCTTAGCGCCTGTTTTAAGCAACCTGTACTTAGCCAAGCTAGACAGAGACCTGTGCTCACGCATCAATGATACAAAAGTTGTTAAAATATTTCGATTTGTTGATGATTTTTTGGTGTTTGTGAATGTTCAACCAGACAACTTTGACACAGAGTGTTCAGCTATTAGTAATATCATACGCGAGTGCCTTTGTCCTCTAGAAGTTACGTTCGAAGTGCCTATAGAACAAAACATCAAATTTCTGGATATTAAATTTACCTTCGGTGATGAACTAACTTGCTGGTGTTACAGTCCCCGCACTAATAAACCGTTGTTGTCATATCATTCAGCCCATTCTAAACTGTTAAAAAGAGGAATTGCGAAAATGTGTTTCACTAACGCACTAACTAAATCATGCCATCATTGCACTGACGAAGCCTTCACACAACAAGCCATGCGGCTACATGAAGCAGGCTATCCCAATCATGTACTGACATCAGTTGCAGAGGGAATACTTCGGTAAGTGCAGCAATCAGGGACTGCTGAACGAGCGGAAAGAGATAGTAACCGAGAGAAAAAAAGACCAACAGTGATACCTTATATCCACCGGTTGTCGCACAACCTAAAGAAAATTGCCCGCCGAGGTAACACTGATGCGGTTTTTTCAGCACCCAACAAACTAATCAGCCTGTGCAGGAAAACAAGACCAGAAAAGAAAGAAAGTGCCCCTAGCTGCCAAGTTAAGCACAGGAAGAAGTTCAGAGAATGTAAGACTTCAATTATATATTGTATACCCTTATCGTGCGGGAAGTATTACGTCGGACAGTCGGGCAGATGCATTAATGATAGACTGCGCGAACACAAAAATAAAGTCGACAAACTTGTATCGGATGGGTTTCTCGCCCTTCATTGTAAGCAACATAAGTGCTCCCCTCTCTTCGAATCAACAATCATTACCGGTAGAAGCAAGTGCGAACTCACTAGACTTATAATAGAAGCCGAGCAGATTGATGCCCTAGGGGATTCATGTATCAGCAAACCACCATTGGCTCTCTCTGAAAAAGAACTGAAATTTTTGCGCATGGCTTAGCATATCACAAAATGTATCGCTCTGATTGTTAATCTGTTCACGTGCCTGTGACTCATGTGGTCTGAGTGTATAAGTACGACCTGGTTTTCGACAATAAACAGTGTTGGAAGTTAGCGCTGTGTGTGTCCCTTTGTGTCTTCTCTTGTCCCGTCTTTGAATCGCGCTACCATACTCCCCTTCTTAAAACATTCTTTGGAAATCCAGAAGTGTTAAAGTTCTGCGATATAAACAATAAATCCTAGAACTATTCCTGTGGATGTCCGAAGGATGTGTTGAACAAGATGTCCTATGCGAGACAATTGTATGACGAACATCATCTCGTGCAATTTTAATTCTCTTCCACGGCTGCCCTCAGGGCACGCTTTTCGGTAGAGGCAGCATGTCATATATACAGCCACATGAAGCTGCCGCACTCAGGTCAAACTTCCAATGCAGATGGTAAATGAAAAATTGCAAAGAAGCATCGACAATCAATCAATCGATCAAAGGAACTTTTATTTCTCCACGAGAAGTATGGGAGTGACGGAAGAAAAGCCGCTGACTGGAGGTTGAGAAGGCTCCGGCGCCTGCAAAGTGCAGCAGCAAGTCTGCCGCGGTACACTTCTAAATAAATGTTAATGAATTCCACAATAGCAGGAGGAAGAGAGAGAGAGAGAGAATGAAGAGGAAAGGCAAGGAGGTTAACCAGATATGAGTCTCCGGTTTGCTACCCTACACTGGGGATGGGGGATAGGGATTAGAAAGATGACCGAGAGGAAAACGGTAAAAAAATAAAGGTAAAAAAACGCGCACACGTGGAGGCACAGACACAAAAGGCGTTCCCGTTAAAGTCGTTCACACAGGCCGGTAGATCGCAAAAAGCGCAATAGCGCTTGCACGGCCTTCTTCTGTGACGGTAGGTCCTTTCCATGTTGCAGAATTCTTTTTTCGGATAGCACTTGGTCGTCCAGTTGGTCAAGTTGGTGGCGAAGGCATGCCCTCTGTGTACTGTACTGCGGGCAGGCACACAAAATATGGCCAATTGATTCTTCATGGCCGCAGTGGTCACAGGTTGGGCTATCGGTCATCCCTATGCGGAATGCATAGGCTTTAGTAAAGGCAACGCCCAACCAAAGTCGATATAAAAGCGTGGCGTCTCTACGGCGAAGCTGTGATGGCGCTCGGAGACTTAGTGTTGGATCGAGTGAGTACAGTCGCGTGTTTCTTAAATGTGGCTCATTCCATTGCGATGCGGTGCACTGCCGAGCAAGTAGGCGGAGCTTCCGTGCTGCGTCAGTTCTAGAATGAGGAATTGGGACGTGGCGCTCCTCAGTATGGGCTGAGCGGGCAGCGTGATCCGCCCGTTCATTGCCGATAATACCGCAGTGACTTGGAAGCCACTGAAAGGTTATCTCATGGCCTGCGTCACGTATATGTTGCAACGTCTCTGTAATATGGAATGTTAGTTGTTCGTGTGGTCCGCGTCGTAAAGGTGACAGTAGACACTGCAGTGCCGCCTTCGAATCGCAGAATATTGTCGACTTATGTGGTGGTTCATCACCAATGTGATGAAGGGCAGTAAAGAGCGCTGCGAGCTCTGCTGCCGTCGATGTTGTCGCGTGGGACGTCTTAAATTTTATTGTTGTAGCTTTCGCTGGTATGACGACTGCCGCCGCGGAGCTACTTGGAAGGACAGATCCATCAGTGTAAATATGCGTAGAATCATGGTAGTTCTCGTACAAATGGAGTAGCGTGAGCTGTCTAAGGGCTGGCGATGATAGATCAGCTTTTTTCGAGATACCAGGTATTGTGAGGTTGATTTTTGGCCTAGCGAGGCACCATGGAGGAATCGAAGGTCTCGCAGCCGGGGTGAAACAAGCTGGCAATGATTCATCATATGCGGTTATCGTCCGGCTGAAAGATGTGTGTGGTCTGTCCGCTGTTAGGGAGGCCAAGTGGTGACAAGGAGTCCTGGTCAGATGCCTTATATGGGTCCTGAGTACTTCAGTTTCAATGTGGGTCCTGACAAGGTGATCTCCAGCGATTGCTATCGTAGCCACTGTTGAAGCACTCTGAGGCAGGCCTAGACAGATCCTGAGCACTTGACCCTGCAGACTTTGTATTGTGCGTAGATTTGTTGTACCTGTGTGTTGGTAGGTGCGGTAGGCAATCAAGAGTGCGGTGCAAGTAGCTATGCGCACTCTCACATGCTCTTCGAAACTGAATGAATTTGATGTAGAACTTCCGAAAACAATCCGTAAATCGTCCATTGTTTTCGTACGTCGGTATCTTCGTTCAGCACGTCGTCGGATTGCTCGAAGTCGTTCTAGTTCTAGTTACCATATCGTGAATAGCGATTCACTCAACATGATCCTCCACTGCTACACGTATTGGCGTAACAGGGAGTCTGAATGCATCGCGGAGGATACGACCAAGCTTGTCGCCGAGAGGCTTGGTGTCAGCGAAAGCATAGCGTTCAAGGTGTGGAGGGAGGTCAGAACGTCGCATATTTCGGGTGGCAAACTGTCGACGCCCTCTCGAAAGCGCCTACAAAATGCGGAGAAAAGAAGACGCGGGACGAAGTACGACAGCTTCACGTTGTGCGTCCTGAGGTTATGTATTGTCAGGATTCGGGGCTCAATGCCATCGCTCGTAATCAGTTGTCAAGATTGGTGTTGGGCATGAATTAGATGGTAGCATGCCCTTGCCGTCGTCCAACTTACCCATGCTGAGGACGTTGTTGAAGGGAAGGACTGCTTCTCAACGAGAACGAGGAATATGGGTTTATTTACAGTATCTACATCAGGACGTTGCAGTTTATCAGTCTAGCATGACTGCGAGAGAAAAGTACACTGAGCAGCCGCACAACAGCGGTTTATAAACACTCGGTCCTCCCTCGATCCCAAGGTGAGGGAAGCGTTCGATCAGTCATCGTAAATGAGTCGTCTCTCTGCGGGCGGGAGACACACACACTCACACACACACATCTTTGCGCGAGGTTCACGGTCCCCAACGGAGGCCAGACGTACTTTGTAGAACTCGGGGCTTACGGCAGGAAAGGTGCCTTTTATTCCCCGAGCTGACCCCCGCGGCGCGGCCGGTTGCCCATTGTCTTGCGCCTTGAACGGCGCGTGGGAAGGGGCCCCGAACTACGTTCCCTCGGGGACTCCCCCGCTCGCGGCAGACCGGGTAGGTGGTGTCGTGTTCCGGCACAAAACCTGTTTCGTCGAACTCATATCGGCCCCTGCGACAGAGAGTCGAAAACGCGCGTATTGACCTCCGGACACAGTCGACTTAGTGACGCCGTGGCTAGAGGGCTGCGGCGGCCTTCCAGGAAAAGTTTGACGCCGTTGCCGCAACTGGCTGGCAAAACTTGCACCTCAGCACGCCGTTCTTAACAGTAGCCGCGTTTACATGAATGCGACAGTGTCGCATCGCATCGCATTTCTAGCGCATCACAGTCATGTAAACAGCAGTAATGCGCTAAAAAGGCGCATCGCATTGATGCGCCAGGCGAGGGTAGATTTACGGGCGCGAGTCGACTCTCGCGGAGCATGTAAACGCAGGATCGTCGCATTAGGAATGATGGGCAGGAATTAGCCATCAACATGGCGGTGGTCCCGGCTGCCCGCTTCGAATTGAATTTGGCGTTGCTTTTGTAAAATGCACTTCATTCGCAGCAAATGATTGTGTAAACGGCTTTCGCTTAGTCTCAGGCCGCTTCGACGACAGAGTATTTGGATACCCTTGTGTTGTTTTCGAGATCGCTTCTCGTTTCGAACGAGTCCAAGCCTAACGAAAGAAACATTCGAGATGTCAGCGCTACCTATCGCTAGGATCGGAAAATAGCCGCAACGACGGCATATGGCCTTTGAGATCCGAAGATCTCGCTGGCCAACTAAAGCTGCACAACACGTGCGCGGCTTTACGTCCGCTACACTATAGCGTATAGCGTACGCTATAAGTTGCTTACGCTAAACTAAAACTGTCTATTTCTCGGCACTCAACAACCAACGTGCACTCGGCCTACTACCGGAAACCAGTTACACCGGAAGTTGGTTGTACTTCCCTTATACGACACCATGGGGCGCTACGTTCTCGCGAGAGTTAGAGTTACTGTATATGCTACCACAGGTAGCAGAGTTGCGCGTAGGTCCGCCATCTTGCCTGGAAAGCAACCAAATCTATGCGACGAAGCCGCACTCCGTTTTTGCAGGCGGCATGCCTACCGTATCGTCGATCCACCGGTGGTGGTTTTGCATCGCTTTCGGACTGCTTGTCCGCCTAATCGCAAACAAAGCGCATCGAAACAGCTGACTGCATAAGATCGTCCAGAAAAAGGCGCCGAGATCGGTCGCCACCGAAGCTTCGGCCTAGCGTATCCGCCGAGTTCGTCTGCACTCTCTCGGCGCGCCTAGGCTCAGGAATCAAGAAGTCTAACACGGATAAATCACTCTGTATTTCAGGTTTCGCATCGGTGTTCTTAAGTAAACCATTTTTTCATGTTTACACTGCCAGCACAAGTAGCGATGAGCGCCGATGTGACACGTCATAAACACAGGTATATATGTGCTGTCGCGGAAGGCTCCCGGCACTAGCCTGCGCTTCTCTGAAGAAGATATATGACTAGACAGACGTGTCGACTGAAAGGCATCACTGAACTAAGAAAACGTTACATATCCTTCGCGTGAAGAATAAGAAACAGCTATTCCAAATAAGTAGTAACAGCCCATACAGCGTCTCGGGTCGGCGGTTCATTTAGGACTTTTTCCAAAGGTAAAATGCCAGTCGCAAGTGAAAATAGATGTTGTGGCACTTCCGAGAATACTACTGAATACGGACAGCAAAATTTTCTTTGTGGTACAGGCGTGAGTTTTATATGCAGGGCGATAGCGCATCTACCATGACTGAGCGAGACATCTCTGAAACTAAAACTGCTTCTCGATCCTTGACATGCCATATTATCCACACATGTTCTCCTCCTGGCGTGCGTGGCGCAGTGTTAAAGTACCGGGCTTGGGATCTGTAGGTCCGACGATCGAATCCTGGTCGTAGCTTTTTTTTATTGCACCAAATCGCTCTCTGTTGCTTTTTGTATTCCAACAAAATATATACAGTGTCCAGGCACCGCGTATTTAAAGTGCTAGAGTTATTTTTCGCACGGGTACTCAGTGCCTCCGAGTACGCCGCGCCTGCCCAGCATCCAGCGCGCGGCACTGGGCCCATAATCCGGCGCTGCACTGAACACTGGATAATGGGTTCTCAGTTTTGCATTAGAGATACCTGCTTATGTGCCAAAGCTTTCAACGTGTAGGCAGTCTAAAACATTACTCGTGAATCAATGACCAACCATTAGTATTTCGACACTGGTACCCCATTAGACTTGCTGTAGAAACGTACCCACCTACTAGCAGGCACTGGATATCAGCCACACTGGATATCAGCCACACCTGCAAGTACCACTTCATTATGTGCCTTTTCACTGCAGGGATTCCAAAAGTAACCTTCTGTGGGAGTGTAGTGAAGGTTTTTCTCTCACAGGATTGACATAGCTACATTGACATAGCTATATAGCTAGCTCTCCGCAGCTAGCCCGCACGCGAACAGCGAACGCCAAGGTCGGCCGGATTCGTTTTCAATTTTAATGGCGATAACTTGTGTCAATCCAGTTCGCTGCAGCGGCGGCGTCGGGAAATACAAAAATTGGCCCGAGCATCTGCTTCTCCGCAATGCACGGTTGCTTGACTACCACGTGATGACGCTCTGCCAATAGAAGCGCTAGCGGCGTGATAAAACAGACGCGCAACTCTACTACCTGCGGTAGCATATAGAGTAATTCTAGCGAGAGTTAAGGCGCTACATGTAAACGGCGTCGCATCGCCTTTCCCAAATGCGCCTGGAAATGCGATGCGCCACTGTCGCATTCATGTAAACGGGGCTAGTGTGCACGATTTCTTTAACCGCAACGATACCGATGCTCGAGAAGATGACGAGTTCTCGAAGCGTATGGATCTCCCATCACTGATACGGTGTACTGTGCGTCGCCTGCTTGTCAAGATCGGATTAAAGCACGAGAAGAGCAGCCGCAATCCGCTGCTTATCGACCGGGATGACATCGCTGAATGACGGAATCGCTACCTTCGTGACGTGGAGCGCTACCGAGCGGAAGGCCGAAATATCTTTTTCCTGGACGTGACATGGGTGACGGCGGACACACTCGGTCGGTCGTGTGGACCGACACCGTGGTGCAGAAGGGCGGACGCCTGTACGCTCGAGCAAATGGCCTGTCAATGGGTCTGAAACAACATTCTGGAAAAGGCCAGCGCCTGACTGTGACGCACATCGGCAGCGAGGATGGCTTCGTCGACGGCTGCTTAGGTGTATTCCGAGGCCAAAAAGCAGGCGACTACCATGAAGAAATGGACGGCAGTCGCTACGAGGGATGGTTTAATGACGTTCTGGAGAAGTTGCCATCCGGTAGCGTCCTTGTTTTGGCCAATGCAACTTACCATACTCGGCGAGAAGAGAAATTGCCGACGACAGCTTCGAAGGAGGAAAAGTACAGGAGTGGATCAAAAGCAAAAACATCACCTACGGCGAAATGATGGTGCAAAATCTTCTGTTTGAATTGGTAGCATCTGTAAAGCCACACTTTCTGAGGTACATCGTAGACAGTGCAGCTGAAAGAGGGATTGCATTGTACTCAGGCTCCCACCGTACCACTGTGAATATAATCCTATCGAGCTCGTGTGGGCAAAGGTGAAAATGGCATAGCAGCGGACAACAGAGACTTCAAGCTGTCCACGGTCGAAGACGTGTTGAGGGAAAAATTAAACACTTAGTGGCGGAAGACTGGAGGAAGAACATTCACCACGTGATGGACCTGTAGGCAGAGTTCAGGCTTGACTAGTCTGGGAGTGACCACATCCAACCCATCATCATCCAAGTGGGTGAAGACGACAGTGAAGAAAGCGACGCCGACTACGAGCTGTCCGGCATTGCGCCACTCGACGAAGCATAACAGCTTCTTATTAACGAAATATCATTCGGGTTAACGCAAGCGCAAGGGGATATGGCCTGGCCGTTTGGCCGTGCCGTTTAACGGAATGAGCATAAGCGCGAATGTGAATGGTCTGCACGGTGCAGCTACCAGGCGGCACAGAGCTCCACCACACACAGTAGCAGTAACGAAATGTATATTTTGCTGCTGGTGTAAATTTTCGCAGGAGTGTAATCGTTGACTTGTTGTTTGTATAAATGTTTAAAATGTTTTACAATTTCTAGAGCAATATTAGTGCTTTTTTTCGCTGGTTAAGCTCTGCGCCAACAGGTGGCTGGACCGTGCAGACCAATGAGGCCGTATGTCCACGCCAAAGTCCCTTTATCAACTTCAGTATATGGCTCCAGCCATCCACGAAACACCCAACTTGCCTGTGTATACCGGAATACCACACACGTTCAGCGCTGCGACAGAATGCTCGTAACGCACGCTGCTTCGATAACTCTCGCTTGGGGTCGACTGCCGTGCAGCTGGCGGAGAGTTTGGCGAGACTTCGCGGGCTCGCTCCTAGAGAACCGGAAGTCGACTACGCGACGTGCCATCGTGACGCAGAGCCACTGAAGGTGGAGATTAGGCCCGATCACTCGGCGAACGAGTTGAGGAGATAATGCATGACTATGGAGAAGGGCAAATTATAATCGTCCGTCGCTCTCTTAATATAAGACCTTTCAAAGAAATTGTGGTGCGTATGAATAACTGCAGCTGTACCCAACACGTATACAAAATTTGTCCAACCTGTTTGAGGGGTCATTGAATAGCGAACTGCACTTCTTCCACGGGTCGGCTTGGCATTGCACTCTCTTCTGGATCGGCTAACGTATGGGGAGTGCTTAACACCTGCTTCACCTCCGCCGCGGGTCGGGCCGAATGCACTGTCTTCGGGATCGGCCCACATATAGTGACTGCTCAACGCCTGCTTCATCTCCGCAGCGGGTCGGCCCAGCATTGCACTATCTTCGGGATCGGCCCAGGCGTGGGGAGTGCTTAACGCCTGCTTCACCACCGCAGGGGGTCGGCCCGGCATTGCACTATCTTCGTGATCGGCCCACATATAAAGAGTGCTCAACGCCTGCTTGATCTCCACAGCGGGTCGGCGCGGTATTGTACTATCTTCAGGATTGGCCCACGTATGGGGAGTGCTAACGCCTGCTTCTGGCATTGTAGTACCTCCGGCATCGGCCTACGTATGGGGAGTTTTTTGCTTACCACGCCAACAATGACACGAAAGTTTCCTTGGACGGTACAGGTATACAGCTTCGCTCTAAAATAGATAAAAGGGAAGCTATGAAAATCGGTCTGCTTCACGTCAGCGTTTAAAATACAGAATGGCCGTGGTTTGTATTCGCACCCTTGCATTTACGTGCTATTAAATTATGTCAGCAGCTAACCAAGCATGAGCTGTTGCTTTTTACAGTGAACACAGGCAGCGTGCTGACTGGAAGTATGTATTATGTCACTAAGCAAACGTGCAATGTTATTGTAGCACTGTTTTATTTTGTCACGTAGATATATCTGTTCAGAGGGAAGAAAAAAAAGCGGTCACTTTTCACAAAACTAATCAGCTTTTCTTTAAAACACGTTTCCAACTTTTCAATTACACTTGCTCCTTTGTGTTTGTCTCCAGAGAGCATATTTAATCTTGAATTTCCCATCAGAGACATTACAAAAATACCATGTTAAGATGACTGCCTAGTGCAAGTGAGAATATTCAACTTGGTGTGGCATAGTGTATTTTGAAAGTTTTGGTGACATTTAGTGTAATGGTACACTCATATATCCACATTGTAGTTTTATCGTCTAAACTGCATGAGAATGTATTTTGTTACTTTGGTGTGCGCTGCTCTGCACCACGTGGAGTCACGCTGTGCTGGCTCTTAGATATCCTTGTGTCCTTGCAGCTGCCTTCTTGTCTTATATACAGCGGGTGCGTGAAAAATATCGTGTCCAGAAGTCAACAGGTGGACATGGTGGAAAAACAAAAAGAGAGTAAAGAAATAAGGTCAATGTGCTAAAAGAAAGTCTTAGCTCTTAGTCTTCCTACTGAAATGCATACCAAGCATCTATATCAATGCAACAGTTAATTGCTAAACTAACTCCACATTTTAGATTCCAAGAAAAAAAAATAACCCAGAGATCACCCTCGTTCAGCAGAAATGGTACAATACACCTACTAATAATAGAATATTGGTCATTGTTAGATGTGATAAGTCTGTCATTAGTCTGGTGTGTGACAAACACCACTTGTGGCACATCCTAAGCACGAGCCCAGTTTGCCCACCGCACTATTTCTGGTTGTGGATCCGATCTGCAAACACGATGCTCAGTAGAGATGAAAATATGGTCCTCCAGGTCAATGGATACTACTGGATGTGCCTATAAGATTGGGCGACAAGGCTTGGTATGGCAAGCTTACCCACATTTCAACACTAAGAAGCAACATTTCGCTGCGGTCTGTACCTAAGCTTACTAAAGGCATGAACTGATTTTCATTTAGGAGGTACGCAGTGCAGTTTATTTTTGACAGACTCGACTATTGCTTGACGACATGTAAAAGTTGCAGTTAGACCGGAGTTATTAGTTTATTAGACCGACTCTCTGTTTTGTGCATGACAGACTACTGGTAACACAGCATTGAGACAAGGTTTTATTTTGATACTTTATTTCTCCTCTAAAAATATCAAAGCGATAAGCACATTTTGTTCTGCCATGCAGTAACAAAATGCGCAGATTACGCTTGTAACCCAAAGAGGAAGAGTGATTTAACTGTTCATATGACATAACTCTGAAGTGTCAGGTCATAGTAGCAAATGCACAGCAAATGCTGTTGACAATTTTTGAGTTCGTACACATACGTACCCTTTCACATTCGCACCGTGCTCGAAAACCGCAACACGGGACATAAAACCACATGTTACACATACCCACACCCACACAGTAGCCGATGTATTCGATTCTGATGCATAACTCGTCGCTTGGCAATACACCGAGTTCGTACACATAAGCACCTTTTCACATTCGTTCCATGCTCGAAAACCGCAACACGAAACATAAGATCAGGCATAATCACACCATTTCATTGCATGAGCAACAACAGCTCTGTTTTATTCAGGCTAAAATATGAATTCCTCGTGCGTTTTCAGTAAGTTTAAGATAACGCGCACAACTGTCCTCTTGCAGCGTGTAGCTGAATGCCTGCGGCAAAGTTTCTAACAAGTACTGGCGCTGCACATAACTTCAGTGATCGCAGATTACCCATGGGCGAAAGACACCGTCAAGCACGCGGCTTATTATAACGCAGGCATATTGCCAGCAAAATGATTCTTTCTGTTATGTGACTCCTTATTTCAACAGCGTTCCATACACAGTACAGTGCCAAAGCGAATAAATTCAAACACACAAAACGCACGCTAAGCATGCTCCGCAGCGGCTTGGAATCATGCGCTGGTAAACAAACCATTTTATGCGCCCCCTCGCCTCAGGACTTAATGAATATGGACGTCCGACTCTGGAGTTTTGCAAGACGCGTTGCGCCACCTACCAGTGGGAAGAGGCAGTAATTGAGTAGCGCGAAGCCCGACTCCCCTGCTAAGTTGCCTATGTAGCTAGCGACTGCGAAACAACGATTCAACTAGGTTTTCGTACATAATGCGAGTGTTTTGCGCATTTAACACATATACAGAGAGCTATGAATTTCTACGCTAGTCGGACGCGCCGCCGAACTGCCATAAAGCGCTTGCTGGCTCACTCATCAGACTGATGGCGGAAACGACGGCAACCGCGATAGCTCCGCGCGCTACGCAGAAACGCCGCAATCGACGCTACTGTTGTGTTATAAAGTGCCATAAACGTGCAGGATGGAATACCAACGTTCAGTTTTGCCGATTTCCATCGCGATCGTATCAAGAGGAACGGCGAGAGCGCTGGATACGGGCCGTTCAACCTGTTGGATAATCGGATTACTTGCATTCCCCATAACACAGCGGGTCGCATGAGAAAGTGCGACAATTTTGTTCTTCTGTAATTGTGTTGCGTAGCCCTGATTGAGGACCGTGGTGATCATGCGAAAAGTTACGAATCTGCCGCCGCCACTTCGTTGGTAACAGAAAAAACAACGTTGCAAACCATCCTGCTTATGTGCCATCGATATCTCCACCTAGCTTTTAACAGACGTCCGCCTGCCCTTGACATAACAAGTGGAACGGAGAGATTTGGCAGGTCAGCTTAGCCAAATATTTTGGTTGGTGTATGAATTCAAAATCCTGTTCTAGAGCATCGTTGTATCGCAAGCTTATTTCTACTTTCGGTATTTTGTATGTCCTGCGCCGATACAACAAGCACTGTTCGCAAATGGGCTGAGCCTGCTCGACTGCGTTTTTCAAGTGTGAGCAATAAAGTTGCTGTAGGACCACTGGATGAGTAATTGCGAAGTAACGCACGTGTGTAAAGACAAATTGACGCGTTTATTTACATTTATTTGTGCGCGCTTCTTGCTCTAAGCGTCTGCGATAAGTTCAAATTAAGGTACTGAGCGATGCTGTAGCTCCTGCGAGAAAGAAAGATGCAGCACGTAGGCACTGTAGGGAGCTTACTTTGGTTATGATCGCAGGCTGTTCGCTGCCTTGGAAAACGTTTTATGTTTGCTGCCCTGGAAAAGGCTATGAAAGGATTTACTCTCTGTAAATAATTGCGAGACAAAACATTACGACAAAATACATAAATATATATAGGAGATACGTAAGTCTTGTGTTCAGGACATATTCAGAAGATCCCAGAAGATCCATGCCGATTTGATCAAACGGCACGCTAGGTGGTGCGATGCGTTGGAGCAACCCCTCGGGTTTCAAAGACGGCGATTTCCTGCGTTGACACTCACGGCAGCTTTGCACGTAACGCTTCCCCGCGGTAGAAAGTCTGGGCCAGTAGTACGTCTGGCGTACTCTTGCAAGAGTACGTGAAAATCCCAAGTGTCCAGACGTGGGTTCATCATGGCAGGCTAGGAGAATGTCATCACGGAGGGCAGCAGGTACGACCAATAGACACTCTTTGTCGCTGGCACTGGAGTTTTTCTTGTAGAGGACACCCTCCCGGAGGCAGAAGGTCGATAGATTGCGAGAAATGTGTCGTGGGATTGTAACATTCTTGCCTGCTAGGTGATCTATGAGGGCGTATTACAGTAAGTAATAAGTACAGCCTGTAAACGCTTCAGATGTTCTTCGAAGGTCGGCGCAAACACGACGACGTCATCTAAGTATACTAAACAACTGTGCCACTTCAGACCCGTCAGAACAGTTTCCATCATTGTCTGGAAGGTAGCCGGTGCAGAACACAAGCCGAATGGAAGTACTTTAAATTCATACAGTCCTTCCGGGGTAACAAAGGTAGTTTTTTCGCGATCTCGTTCGTCAACTTCGATTTGCCAATATCCACTCTTCAAATCTATGGATGAAAAATACCTGGTTCGCCGCAGTCGATCTTACGAATCATCGATCCGCGGAAGCGGATAAACGTCTTTTTGTGACGTTATTCAACTTTCCATAGTCAACACAGAACCGAAGCGTGCTGTCTTTCTTTTTGACTAGGACCACCGGCGACGACCAAGGGCTTTGGGATGGTTGTATGACGTCATCGTCAAGCATTTCTTTCACTTGTGCATTAATCACGTTGCGCTCTTTGGCCGATACTCGATAGGGCAGTTGTCGTATGGGACAAGAATCGTCATACGTGATTATTCGGTGTGTCGTGATGGGCGTCTGGTGTACCTTAGAAGAGGATGCGAAGGACTCCTTGAACCAAAGTAGCAACTCGCGCAGCGCTTTTTGCTTTTCCTCCGAAAGGCCTGAATTGATGTCCATGTTGCTTAGTGTCTGAGCTGGGTTGTCCTTTGTCATGGACGCAAGCATTCAGCAACGTCTGCTATGGGCTCAGCAAAAGCGATAGTAGTACGACGAAACAGGTGCCGATGTTCCTGGCTAAAGTTCGTCACGAGGAGCGCAGAATGTCCACCTCGAAGCATAATGAGACTGCGGGCTGCACATACACCATGAGTCAGCCTAAGGGAGGAAATGCCCTCTGCAACAGCTTCGTCGTCGGGGGGATCGTCGCATACGACCGCTACCAGGACACTTGTGCGTGGTGGTAAAGTTACACTGTCGGCGTAAAACCGAAGCGCGTTACGTCGGCAGTTGTCGTGGCTGTTCACTGCTCTATCTGTCGAAAAAGTCACTGTGCGTTCCCGTAGGTTTATAATGGCACCATACTCTCGCAGAAAGTCGACGCCCAAGATGGGGTCCCGAGGACAATCGCGAAGTATAAGGCAGCTGGCTGGAAACGTACATCCACGAATTGGTACTGTGACCGTGCACGTGCCCAATGGTGTTGCGATGTGCCCGCCAGCAGTACGAATTTGCGTTCGGGACCAAGGCGTGATAACTTTTCCAAGTCCCGTCGCTAGTTTTCCGCACAAGATTGAGTAGTCGGCACCTGTGTCCAATAACGCACTAACGTGGCGGCCATCGAGCACAACAGGTATGTCAGCGAGAGTCTGTCGCCGAGTTCGGCTGCTGTCGTCGTTGAATCGTTCTGAATAGACCGTGCTCGCGTCGATCGGAGGTCTTCGGAAGGGCGATTATCAGCAGCCTTGCCCCCGAAGGTCGCTGTTCTTAGTTTTCCTGGCGAGGGCTTGGCGATTGTCCCTGCGCTGCCATTGGAGGGCTTGTAGGAGCTGGGGAAGATCGCCTGGGGGACAGTGGTATACCCTGCTGGTTCAGGTACTCTTCAATCGCCTTAGGCCTTTCGCCATATCTGTGCCTTGGTGAATCCGCGGCAAAACCTTGCAGTCCGAGGCCGCGGTATGGGCCCTCGCGGTATACGTGACCGGCTTCTCCACAGTGATAACACAGAGGCCTTCTGTCCGGGGTACGCCAGACATCAGATTTCCTTTCGAGCGGGCGCCGATCCTCCATACGTTGGATCGGTTGCACTGATGGGAGCGGCGGGACGTATGACGCGGCGTAAGACGTGGCGGGGTGAAAATGGGTCGGAGCGCGGACAGGGACTCGCCCCAATACTTCCGCATGCGACGGCCGCTGCAATTGTGTTGTCACAGGCGGCGCATTGCTGCTTGGAACGGGACCTTGGATCGCTTGCTGCACTTCACTTCTCAGGAGGGCAGAAATGGAACCCAGCGTGGGCTGAGGTGGGCAGCTGAGCCGTTGAAGCTCATCACGCACCACCGAGCAGATAACGTCTCGGAGAACGTCCAGGTTCCCAAAGGCAACCGCATCCGTCAGTGAAGCAGCATTCACGTGCCTGTCATACGTAGCGGAGCGCTGGTCCGAAGGTGAAGAAGCGTTGATCTGCCTTTCATAGAAAGCTGAGCGCTGGTGCAGCATCTTTTCCATCGTGGTGGTTTCGGTTGATAATTCAGCCACAGTCTTCGGCGGGCTTCGAACCAGGCCAGCAAATAGCTGTTCTTTAACTCCCCGCATTAGATGGCGCAGCTTATTTTCCTCTGACATGGTAGGGTCCACCCGACGGAAGAGGCGCGTCGTATCCTCTACGTACGACGTCACGCTTTCATTCGGCAGATGAATGCGGGACTGGAGCGCCCGTTCGGCTCGTTCGCGGCAATCAGCATTGGTGTATGTCTCCAGCAAGGCACGGTGGAACTCGAGCCACGATTTGAGGAGCCCTTCTCGGTTCTCGTACCAAGTGCGCGCAACGTCCTCCAAGCTGAAGTAGACATTTCTCAACTTCGCCTCATCACTCCATTCGTTTATCTAGGCAACGCGCTCGAACTGGGCTAACCAATCTTCTACATCCTCGAAGATATCCCCGTGGAAGACTTTCGGCACTCGGAGATTCTGCAGCAGGTACTGAGTTGCCATTGTGGCCGTACTTTGCATAATGGCCGATAGAGACGTCGATGTTCCTTCCATACTGGTCCGTGGGGCGTCGATGTTGTTGCGGAGAGATGATGAAGCTCCGGAGGCAATCCTCGGGTTCACCTGCTGGCCCGGTGAACAGGGGTGTCCACTAGTATAGGGCTGGTACTCCTGCTACCTGGAGGGGTTTGTGGCATCGGATGAACCATACCCTGCACCTCCACCAATTTTGTCACGAAAAGACAAATGAAGATGCACCCGGGGTCGGCGAGACAGACAGTTGTACAAGATGGCGTACACAAAACTCGAGCCGGCGTCCTCAGCCTCTACTTCTTCTTCAGCGCCCACCTCTTGCCGAGTGCGCGTTCTAGTCACTTCTTTCTCAGCGCTGGCGCGTGACACCTAGCGGCAATATGAACCAATTTGAAATGCTTAGACTTTTATGCTGATTTGCCTATAGACAAACCTGATGCTCTCTGTACTTGCGACTTGCAGCGCGCCGAAATAACACTTAAGACTTTATTTTATATTGTACAGTTACTTCGCCGTGCTGAGCTTCATTTCCGAAGCGTGAATTGGCGGAAGAGGCTTTCCAGGTCCTTGACTTTTAGGAAACCATGCCTCAATACAAACAAAAGATAAGGGTCCATTGTGGCCTACGCACCTTCGCTTGCGGACAGCTCTCCTTGCACTACTCAGTTCGTGCCAAGGCTGCGATGACGGGTTGGTGACGGGTTTTTCCGCAGCGCCGCCTGGGCAGAGTCTGAGGTCTATACTATCGTCTACCATCGAACATGCAAGCGGTTGCGATTTTCAATGCGGGTACAGATAGCGGCAAGAGATAAAATCACGTGCAGTTATCGCGACGACTTGCTTTTTCGATCGACACCGAGAGACACAGCCCGCTTGCCTAGTCCGTTGTGAATCTCGCCGGCTAAACGTCGCGACGACTTCCTGGCGATAGCTTGTCATTACGCAGAATGTGCACGTAAGTTAGAATTCACTTACCGTGGAAGATTTGTTGTTATATGCAACGAATCACGAACGACTGTCCTGTTTACGTGGCGCCGTGAAGTGGCTGGCACACGGCCTCCATTGATAGCCTTCGTTCCTGCTCGTTGTACGGATCACCTTTCTCCGGTGCTGTGTTGTTCCGCCATGTTGTGTGCGCCCGCGCTGGGGCAACTCCGAGGGAAAAAGTAGAGTGATGGCTCCGCTTTCCTTTGCAGTGTAGCTGCCTGTTCCATTACAAGCAAAACGGCCTGCACTTTGCTCAGCATGCGTAAGTGATACATCACACTGTCCGGGATCAGCCCCCAACAGTTGAAGCAGGAGCTAACGCTATGTTTTGTTCTCGATTTCCGCAAGAGTAGAACGGGCATTCTACTCGCTCTCAGAAGGGCAGAGTAAAAAAATAATTTCACTCTCTTCTTGCAGACGGAGTGAACAATGCATCTTACTAAACTCGACATTTTGAGAAAGTGAAACAATGCGTTGAAGAGAAAATCGGCCCTGTAGCTCCTGCGATACTCTCCCTACATTTTACTGTGTATTGCATGCAAGCTTTGAGCTGCTTGGCACGCAGTTCGCTAAACGCCGCTGTTTTATTGGTACTATTTGGTCCTCTCTGTAGGCTTGGAATACCTGCCGATTGGTGCACTCCGGGCTCAGTTCAGGCGTCTTCTTGTACGTGGTGATCGTGGCATGTGCTCATCTTTTCCAGTATGAACGCACGTTTGTCAGTTCCAGCGTGAATGTTTTCTTCGTGCGCTTTGCAGTTTCATCTGTGCGGCGCCTGTACATCCTACGCATATGAAGAAACGAACGGCAGTTCATTGAATCAGTGTTTTTTATTAGCAGCCATGTAACCTTTTCGACTAGCGTGTCGGCGTGTCTGCGCGTAATCGAATACCGGGCAAGGTGCATGCCCATGGCTTGCGGCAACGGTAACAACAATGGGGGACTGACCATTCGTTGTACTCCATCATTCATGCGCTTGGTCGCATCGAATGGCTTTTCTGCAAATGTTGAGCGCTATGCTATATTGTTTATGTACAGCGCTGACATCCACCAAAAAGAAAGTTTTGAGCGCGAAATATAAGAACAGCTAACGCCTCTCGTGGTGCCCACAGGATGGGTGCGCGAGTTATTGTTGTCTTTCTTAAGCAGTGGCGAATAATAATAATAATAATAATAATAATAATAATAATAATAATAATAATAATAATAATAATAATAATAATAATAATAATAATAATAATAATAATAATTTTTGTTGCCCCCAACATATACAAAACAACACCAGCATGCCAGTCTAAGCCTCAGTTGGCTTGCAGGACCGTGCCTATGAATTGATAGACAAGGCAAAAAATATACATAAATTGATGAGACATGTAGGTAAAAAATAAAAAAAACGAATGGCAAGAAAATTTCAAAGAAAAGATAACATTTCGTTATCTACTTATAACAAAAGATGTTGAAGAGGTAAATATTGCGATGCAAGAATGTTCTAGATGTTAATTTTACCATAGCTGCTTTAAGAAGTGTTTGAGCGTGCTTTTTGATCTTGCGTTAAAAATTTCATCTGCTAATTTGTTAAATATGTCAGGCACATAAGCATAGTGTCTCGTCGCTCCATACCTTGTGGCTGAACGAGGAACAACATAACGGACATGTTTTCCAAGTTCTCTCGCGGCGTCACTTTTTTGTCTGAAAGGGGAATTCCAGAAATGTTTAACGACAACTGTTTCTATAAGTAATGAACGAAAATTTCGTAGACCAAGTTCACGGAAGATATTTGCAGATATTACTATTCGGGAATTGTATGCAACATTTTAAAGAATGTTTTTTGTAATCCGGTCTACCCTGCATCTCCAACGATCCGAACAGAAGCCAAAGACTGTAATGCCGCATCTCAACACACTGTAACCTAGTGCGTGTGCTACAATCTTTTTTACAGACAAGGATGCAATACTTTTGATTTTAAACAACAGCCAAGCTACTGACCTCAGTTTAGAACAAATAAGTGATAAATGATGTTGCCGTGATGAATTGCTTTTGAAATAGATTGCGAGATATTTCACACAATACACGTATGGAATAGGCGCAGATGTACAATAAACACAGTCCGACTCATGTAAGTAGAGAGACATGCTAATAACGGTAGTCTTGAGCGGGGAGGGAAAAGAAACAAGTTGTGTGTTTAGGCATTAACAACAATTCCATTATTAGAGAACCAAAGCATTGCCTTGTATACGTCATTTTGCAACATTTCAGTGAACGTTTTATGAGAAAGGTGTTTCGCCAATAATACAATGTCATCAGCATACTGGAATACTGAACATTTGGAAATTGCCAAAGAGAAGTGGTTAACGAAGATATTAAGATAGAATAAACTTTATTGTCCAACGGATAAGGTGATCTACCCACCCCCGACACGCTGGTCAGGGAGCGAGTGCCGCCGCCTGAGATGCAGGCTGGGAGGTCTTGGGTCCCACCAGCCTCTTCAGCCAGTTGGACGAGCCGGAGCTGGAGCTCAGAGTTCGAGCTGCGCAGCAGGGTCTCTCAGGTGTCTCTACTACCTATTTTGTGCGTTCCCCTGGGAGAGTACGGACATTCCCATATTATGTGGTCTAGGGTCCCTCTCGGCCCACAAAGAATACATTTATCGCTCCTGGCCTCGGGGAACATGGGGTTCGCCATAACCGGGTGCGGATACGTATAAGTTTGTAGTCGTCTCCACGCGACTGCTTGTCTGTCGTTTAATTTTGTGTCTGGTGGGAATACCACTCTACGAGCCAATCTATAATGCTGCGGGATCTCCCCATATTATGCCATGCGTTCTCCACTCCCTCCGTCATCGAGGGGCCCCGTAGCGGCTCGGCGGTAGAGATCTCGAGCCAGCTCGTGGGCCGCCTCGTTGCCGAGGATGGCTTCGTGCGCCGGAGTTCAAATTATTTGGATTTTTCTATCTAACTTTCTCTGGATTAGGATTCTGGCCGCTAAGGGCGAGATCCTTCCCTTGCTAAAATTTGGTATGGCAGTTTTCCTGTGACTGATCACAAGTTTCTCGTCCGTTCCAGCGCAAGCTAATGCGATCGCAATTTCCTCGGCAACTTCTCTCTTACGCCCGCGCAGAGTGACAGCGGTTACGGGAATACCCTGGCCGCTGACGGCCGTTGCCACGGTAAAACTGCCGCTACCTCTTGCCGCATCTACATAGGCCACCTCATGTTCCGAAATTTTACCGAATCTAATTTTTAATGCTTCGGCTAGTTTATGCCTCCTGTATTTGCTATGTTCCGGGTGCATGTTTTTTGGCAGGGAGGGGGGATAAACACATTTTTCTCAATCCCTATCTACTTGCACCTTTTGGGTGGTTCCTCTGTCCGGATTTATTCCAACTGTGGCCAATATGGCTCTTCCTGTCCTCGTGGTGCTAAGTCTCTCAATTTGAGAGGTTCTCACCGCTTCCGCCTGTTCGGCCCATGTGTTGTGCACTCCTAGAGCCATCAGCTTCTCTGTGGATGTGCACATGGGCAGTCCCAGAGCTCCTTTTACGCATTTTCTCATTGGAGAATCAATCTTCTCTCTTTCCACCACTTTCAAATCCAGGTATGGCGTTGCATAGCTCACCCGGTTGAATATGTACGCCTGTATTAGTTTAATCAAATTTTTCTCCGTAGCCCTCGGCCTTTGCTGGCCACCCGCCTAATTAGGCTCAGGGCCTGTATTGCGTGATTCTGCAGCCTCTTGACGGTCTCGTCATTGTAGCCTTGTGACTGGAGAATCAGGCCCAAGATTCTAATTTGCTCGACTATTGGTACCTCCTTTTCCGCCACTTTAATTTTGATCTCCGACGGTGCCTTGCACCTTAAGTGTTTCGGATTGTATTTAAACAATTCTGATTTCTGCGGCCAGCATGCTAGGCCTCTCTCAGCCGCGTAATCGACTATGACGTCCGTGGCGGCCTGGAGCAGGCTTTCGACGGCTGAATCACTTCCCCGGTTGAACCAGAGGGTGATATCCATCCCCATATATAATAAATTTTAATGCCTCGAGCTTTGCCAATTGCTCGGGGAGTAATTGGCAATTGCTTCTCATAGCCACGTTGAAGATTAGGGGAGACAGCACTGATCCCTGGGGCGTACCCTTACTCCCTAGCTCAATTGTGTGGAATTCCAGCGTTTGGAACCTCATGCAGGCAGTTCTTCCCATGAGGAAGTCCCTGATGTATCGATATGTCCTGGTACCTACATTTGTCTTGTTCAGCCCTTCGAGGAGCGCCTCATGCTTTATGTTGTCAAAAGCCTTCGTGAGCTCCAGTCCCAGAATTGGTTTTGCATCTTTAGACCTTGAGTCTATTATATCAAGTTTGATTTGGAGCATGACGTTCTGCGTACACAAGTCAGGTCGGAACGCTACCATCTCATGTAGCCACAGATCGCCCTGCTCCATGAATCCCATCAATCTGGTCTGGACGACGTGCTCCATCAATTTGCCCACGCATGAAGTTAAGGAAATAGACCGTCAATTTTCCAATTGCGGAGGCTTCCCGGGTTTCGGTATTAAAATTATGCTTGCCGTCTTCCACTGTTGTGGGAGCTTGCCTTTATCCCAACATTCATCCATGTACTTCGTTAGATAACTAATGGAATCATCGTCTAAGTTCCTGAGCATTTTGTTCGTTACCCCGTCAGGGCCCGGAGCCGACTTCGTTATGAGTCACAATCTCTGCCCTCACTTCCGCTTCTGTGATGGGGGCGTGCAACGACTCATTAGGCGCTCCACCATATTCGGGAGGTGGAGTTCGCGATGTTTCCCCCACGATCATCTCAATTAATTGCTTCATGAAATAATCATCGTTCCCTACAAACGCGTGCCTAGCTTTTGCCAATCTTATGCCTGATTGTGTCTTCAAGCTTGCGGGCTCCAACAAATGCCGGAGGATGTTCCCCGTCTTGGAGAGGTTCCTGCTCGCCTCCATTTCGTCACACTTAATGGCCCAATTTTGTTCGCATAATGTAAAAGTATAATCTTCGATTTCCTTATTATGCCTAGCAATCCTTCTGAGGTTGCGGTTGCTCAAATCGGTCACTAGAGAGACGACAACAACGCTCGAAGGGGATAACGCCCCGGAGATATCGGACAGCCGTCTTCTGCTTATGTGGGAAGCTAAGCAAAGTATGGAGCGTCATCTCAAATACCAGAAATGAAATCGTAAATGTTAAACAACAATGGCGATAAAATGGACCCTTGAGGAACTCCAGCTTTCACCGATAGCTTAGAACTAAAACGCCCTTATCATCGGTAGCGGTCACCTGCAATCTGTTGCTCAAGTAATTTTCGAGAACTTTGTAAAAATGCCCACAGAATCCCAAAAAATGGAGTTTAATGAACAAGATTTGATGATTCATGGTGTCCAACGCTTTCGCTACATCTAAGAATAGCGCACATGGGAAAAGATTCTGATCGAATGTCGACAACAGTTCATCTGAAAATTCCTCAAGCAGTGCCGCAGTACCACGCCCTGAAACAAAACACAACTGTCGAATGGCCAGAATAGAACGTTTGTTAAGAAAAGAAGACGTAGTATGAAAAAGAAATTTTTCTAAGACCTGAGCAATAACCGGCAATATCGAAATTGGCCGATAATTTTCAATACGACATTTCTTCCCTGACATGTGCAGTGGTACAACAACTGCAGTTTTTAAGCAGTCTGGAATTTCGCCACCTTCCAAAAATAATTCAGTATATGCAGGATAATATCTGACAGCCCATTGAAATTCCTTCTGATGGTGTGTAAACAAATTCCATCATATCCAGTGGGCTTGCTAGGACGGAAACTGAAAACAATTTCCTCCTAATCACCTTTCAAAATACTCGGAAGAAAAGCTGACGCAGATACGGAATGCCCTAATGGCCGAGTGTTTGTGAATGGAGAGGCAGCCCTTTGGGATGCCTTTACAAAGTGCCGTTGAAAGCATCAGTCACTTCTTTGGGTGGTTGCTGAAAAGCACCGAAAACAGACCGGTTACTGGAACTCACTCCTCTGAGATTATTTACCAAAGATCATGTTTTGCTTACATTATTTGAAGATTGTTGGAATTTATTAAAAAAGTAACGGCGTTTGGTGCCACGCAGAACAGCACCAACTCTATTTCTTGCCGACTTGTATTCTAATCGCAGTGCTAGGTTTCTGGGATTTCTTTTTCAGCATTTTCACGAGTTTTCTTGATACGAAATGGAAGCAAGGATTTCCGTGTTCATCCAGCAACGACCCTTTCTTATCGGCTTAGCTATCAGGCATGTGCAACGTAATTCAAATTTTTTCAGTTGCGTACAGAACCTTTCATACACTTGGCCCGACAAATATTCTTTGGTTAAAGATGCCCAGTCAAATGAAACGATAAGGTTATCAAGCTTGGATTGATTAACAGTAGGGACAAGGCATTTACGCTGCCCAGATGCAGTTTGCACCGATGGCGTTCCAGACGCGTCTGGTAAAACAAGACGGTATGCTACAAAATAGTGGTCCGCCAACCGTTGTAGAATAGTACATGACCTGAATGAACAGCTGGAGGCTCTGACCGCTATGTGATCTAAACAAGATTGGACTAAGCTATTATTAACTAATTCCGCTCCAGTATGAGCTCCAATTGTACATTCCGGACCATAAGCGGACAACGTAGATAAATAATCACAAACAGTCACTTTTTCAGGGCCTATCATATTGATATTCAAGTCTCCGATCAAGCAAAAGTGATCTACCGAGCTCCACTGCCGCAGAGTTTCCTTAAGCTCAACCAGAAACCATGAAAGGCTGCGTGAGGGTGGTCGATAAATCGATAAGATATGGACAGAAAATGACCTCTTACAAACTTTAACTATCATAGATGCGGCATGTACAAAAGATGCATCAAAATGTGCGGAAAAACCCTGCAAGGTAAACGTATCAAGGCAAGCCTGGGAAACATTGATTTCTGTTATCAGAAATACGTCTACAAAGTTAGCTGCCGACTCGTCCAGAAATTTAAATTCGTCCCAGTATTTACGTAGTTTACGCTCCTTGCTGTCTGCTGCCTTTTGGACGTTCCGGTTATTAGGACCAGTCAAGTTGCTTTTGTAGCAACTTTTTTGCTAATGCCTTGGCACTTTTTACTACTTGTTTTTATGAATAAAGGTATATTATTATTATTAAAAAAACTTGGAATATTAACGTTAACGATGGTAAAATCTTCAGAACTGCACGAAAATAATAATAACTATTCCCGACAAGCACTCTCCGGAATAGCCTTGGGCTTCATTTCCGTTTTGTTCTTGTAACCGCGATTGCGAGGGCAATGATACAACTGCGTAAGATTGGAATAGCTGAACATTTGTAGAAATTTGCATCACGGTCAGAGCACTTGGAGCGCATCATGGCTGGTGGCTCTGGCGAATTTTACCACGGTTGTATTGAGGGCTGGTGTAGTCTTTTTGCCATACTGTGCCGCGCACGTTTCATGAAATAAAACTTTTGCGTGACTTCTTGGACTTCTGCTAACTTACACGTGATTAGATGCTACTATGGTGGTGACATCAAGTAAATTTCACTCCTGAGCTATCTGTGCTATCTGTGACAGTTGAAACGTTTGCGCTGACTTAGTTGCTCGTTTGCACTTGGTCGCATTTTTTCGAACAGAACAATGAAATTTTTCTCCGTTGCCTGCTTCGGCCACGTGGCTGCAGTGATAACCGTGCCGCTTAAACTTTTGTACACGTGCCGCTGCCGTTTTGTTTGCGTAACACCGATTACGAGAGTAATCGTAAAACTGCGTACGTTTGCAACAACAAAACTTTTGTTGGCGTTTGTATCGTGATCGTAGAACTTGCTGCAGGTGGGGGTCGGTCCCGCTGCTGAATTTAACCACGCGTGTCCTTAGGGTTGGTATTAGCTCTTGAGAAACACTGCTGTGAACGTTGTCGGAATAATGAAACATTTATCTGACTCGTTAGACTTCTGCTGCTGTTAGACTTCCGCACACGAAAGGATGGTGCCAACCTCGGCTTCACAAATAAGCTTTGTAACGGTCGAAAAGGTTGCGCTGATTAGTTCGTTCGCGCGCGGTCAAATTCTGTATTATGAAAGTTTGTCTCAGTGGAATCTTTCTGTCACGCACTCGTAGTAATTAACCGTGTCGATTAACCTTCGCCTACCAATGGTGTCTTGTTTGCAGAACAATCCTAATAGCAGTCGTCTAACTGCGTCAGAATGAGTTAACTGAGCCTCCCTTATTTATTTAAGTATTTATTTATTTAAATACTCTGAATGTCACGTTGGGCCTTAAATAGAGCAAAGGGATTCTATTCAATACGCGGAAGTGGCGGTTTCGAAGTATGATGGAACATCTGGTCGCAGTCCTTGGAGTGAAGGAATAAGCGTGCTGATTTGTGCGCCTACATGGCACAAGTAATACAGAAGTAGGCACCTGTTTAATGATCGCAGCACTTGCTGGACGTGAAGGTGAATTGGCTGAGTGCGCTGCTAGAATTGTACTAAACTAGTCTTTACGGCTGATATGTTCCTGACAAACAGTGGCATGCACGTTTCTCGGAATAACGAAACTTCTGGACGACTTGTTAGGCTGCTGTCTATTTGTATGTGGTCGGGTGCATGCTAGTATTATGGTGAGGTCAAGCTAACGCCTCATCTGCCTTAAAAGATCAAATAATTTATGCTACTTGTTAGACTAGATTGCTCGTTCGCACATTCTACTTTTAGTAATGGAGAACATTTGTCTATCGACAGTTAAATTTCTGTCACGCACCTTCGGTAATTTACCGTGCCGCTTAAGCTTAGTGAACCGATTGAGTTTTCTTTGCGTAACCACGACTGCGATAGCAATCACAAAACAAAGTAAGATTAGAATAAGTAAACTTTTGTAGGCGTTTGTACCGCTACTCAAGCACTTGCCGCTCGTGATGGCTGGCCGATCGGGCTGCTGAGATTTCCCACGTGTTTCTTTTACGCCGGTTTATTGTTCGTGCCAACCAATGCCAATCACTTGCGTTTCAGCTAATAACGAAACTTTTGGTCGACTTATTGAAACTGCTGCTTATTTACTTGTTATCGGGTGCATGATAATATGACAGCGAAAAATTAAATTATCGGGTTTTACGTGCCAAAACCACTTTCTGATTATGAGGCACGCCGTAGTGGGAGACTCCGGAAATTTCGACTACCTGGGGTTCTTTAACGTGCACCTAAATCTAAGTACACGGGTGTTTTCGCAGTAATATGATAGTGAGGTCAAGCTTACGTCTCAGCTCTCTGTAACTATCTAAAATTTTACGCTACTTATCCGACTGTTGCTCCTTCACACATTGTCGTATCTTTAGTATTGGAGAACGTTTGGCTCTGTTGACTGTTAATTTTCTGCCACGCACCCTAGATGATTTACCGTGACCCTTAAGTTTCTTCTTCCTTTTAAGTTTTCTTTGCCTAACCGCAATTGCGAGAGCAATGGTAAAACCGCGGAAGGCCCCAGTAGGGGAAGTATTGTAGGCATTCGTATTACAGTGGCAGCACCTCTCGGACAGAGCGGTTCCTCAGCCGTGCTGCTTAAGTTTTCTTTCCTCTCCCATTTGCTACTATTTGGGCCAGCATATGTTCTGACATGCGCGCGTGATTGCTGGACAAGATTACGGGATTTTCGCAACCCGATATTGCCATTGCATTCCTAATGAAGGTATATAGTCGACATTCTTTTATTATTATTGCGATAGAAATTGTAGGACCAATCCTGCGAAATTCCGTTCAAGCGGACGTGCGCCGCGGAGGGTTGCGGCGTCGTGAGCGCTGTTCCCACCCAGCTGCAGTGTCCATGGTAGCGTACACTTGTCTCTGGCAACGCACTGTAGCTGGAAGCAGCAAGAAGGGATCGCTTGTCGCGGCTTCATCGCTTCACCGCGTTGCTGCAGCGCGTTTGTCGTCGTCTCGTGAGATGTGTGCATGTTTCGCTTTGCGCATGGCACGAAGTTTGTTAATACAACAAAGGAGCGAAGGTTTACTATAGTTTACACTGGCGATAACTCATCATAATTGACGTAATCATCATAATAACGACGTAATTAACTCATCATAGCTGTCTAGTAAATTCCTGTCTCAATGAGCGCTTCGCTTTTCGAGCAAACCAGCGACATTTTTTTTTTACTGTTATGAGATCTTTTGGTAAAGCTATGCTGGTGTGGATATACTAGGATAATTTCGTGTATTTTTAAACAGATTTCAAGTTATCACAACTTTTCTGCTAATTGTTAGCTCAGCAAGCTTGTATAAAGCCACAAGGAAGCAAATTTGCTGTCAGAACCAGCAGATGGCTGTTAAATGCACAGGTTCTTAGCGTGCACATGGCGGATAGTACTTCTTGTGCATATATATATATATATATATATATATATATATATATATATATATATATATATATATATATATATATATATATATATATATATACATATATATATATATATACATATATATATATATAGGTTTTCTTTCCCACACTTTACAAACATGCTGCTTGCCTGCAATCAGCCTGTTGCCACTTTTGGTGGGCATCATTATTCCTTGCTGAGCACTACAGAAACAAGCCCACAGAAATCCCCTGATTTTCTTAGTACCTCTGATATCAGCAGTGAATTTCCCTGTCTGCGACCATGCCAACGATCCTGCTCGATGACCACTAAATTGTGTAGCGTCCAAGGTACCCGTGATTTCTTCTGTTCTGCATCTGCAACTATGGATGGAAGGCTGCGCCCAACGAATCCTAACTTCCTTGAGGGCCGCCGTATCTGTGAACTCTCTGTTAATTTTGTCTGTGTTACTCTTGAAGCAAATCCATAGAAATGACCCATTAAAATTCTTAGTACCTGTGAACAGCAAGGTAGTTTGTGTCTGCAGCCACTGAAGGCAGCCTGCAGCCAGCTTCGGCAAATTGCTTAGTCGCCAAGATACCTTAATATCTTCAGAAGTATTTGTATCTGCTGCCATAGAACAGCCGAACTCTGCCTCTGGTAGCTTTGAGGCCATCTGACACCCGAGAATTTTTAGCATGATCTTGTGTTGGTGTGTGACCGCTGGAGCAAGCCCCACAAGTACGTTTACTCTTTAGTATGGGTTAACTCATACAAGGCATTTTTGTGTCTGCGACCCGTGACGTTAACATGCGACAAGCGTTTAGTTAATTGTGCAGTCGCCAAGGTACCTGTGACCACTTCAGTAATATTTGGCTTCGACGGCGAAAGAAAGGTCACATTCAGCTTCTGTTTACTAGCTTAGAGCCTTCTAGCCGGTGAACACTTCAGGTGAACCTGTGTCTGGGACAGCGCAGCAAGTATCTTGCAGCTTCGACTACCTGTGAACTAAGTTTTGTTTTGTGCTGAAGCAAGTGTCTTGTAACTGCTTTCGTTCCTGAGCACTTTCCAGTAGTGTTGGTGTCTGCAGCCGCTTAAGTGATCCTTTAGTAATTTTGTTAATGCCGAATATATCTACTAAATCTTTAGTAGTTTTACTGTGTGTGACCACTGAAACAAGGACGTAGAAAGTCTGGAGTAGCTTCCTTGATGGCGAAGACACATGTGAACTTTTCAGCAAATTTTCTATTTATATGCCTGGGAGCGCTAAAGTGAACCTGCCCACAGTAAGCCTCCTAGGAAGTTACTTGGCACGCGCCACCTTTACAGATGCCTTGTAAAATTCTTTTACTGGCCGAGGTGCACCTGCAAATTATAAACTGTACTAAAATAGCCTCCTAATAGCGAGAAAATCAGAATGTTTGATCTGATGACCTTTACCAGAATTTATCATGGATGCAGAGCAAATTTGCACTATAAATGGGTGATGATACATCAGTTTTTGTGTCTATGGCCATTGAAATAGTCTAAAGTAATGTCGTTAGTGCCTAATGTAGTTGTGACATTTTCAGCATAACTCGTGTTAGTGTAACTACTAAATACGATCTACAGAAAGGCTCTGGTAACTTATAGTGGCTAACATATCTAAAAATTTCAGCAAATTGTGGATTGATTTGCATGCGAGCACGGCAGTGAGCTCGCAGCAAGCCTCATTATAACTTACGTAGAGCCTCACAGTGAGTTCTAGTGTTTTCTTGCTAACTAAAGTGCATTTCTAAACTGTGGAAATTCCTCACTCTTTTATTGGCCATGGTGCGTCCTAACCTCTAATGGCTGATTTTGTTTGATGAAATAATTCTTATTTGTGTGCATTGATGGGCTTTACTAAAAACTGCTAAGTTAATCTGAGAGTTGAACTTGTCATCTTCCTGCACATGTTTTATGAAATAAATGTAGTATTTCTAGATAGATTGTCAAATAACCCAAGAGCCTGCAGAACCTAGTTCGGTAGCTTCGTTCGTGGTAGCACAAACAGTATAGCCTGCAGGTCCTGATTGATCACAGTTTACACTATATTTAGCTATTTATTTACAAGTACTGCTGTGTTCATACAAGACAGGGCAGGGTCTGGGTCATTACAAAATTTAGAAGATACAAGAACACGTTTGCAGGCGATAATAGATTAAATGCTCCCACCAAAGAGGAAAAACACGTTTACAGAATGCAGATCAACGTTAATAAGGCTAAAAAATACTAACACGATATATATTTTATCACTTCTGCAGAAAATTGTTCCGTAGCTTAACGGATTCATCAAGTTTTTTCCACAATTTCATTGGTCATGGAAGGAAAGGAAACTTAAAGCTGTTCTGTTGTGACCTAAGCGGGACAATGTTCATCGAATCAATGCGCTTTGTTCTGCTCAAATAGCTGGTGACGACAGATATAGGCACGCAGACATGAACAGATGAACTGACAGTTTTGTGAAGCATAGTAAGATGATCACATGTACGTCTCTGAGCCAGCGACGGTAGGGATAATAGCTGAGTATGCGAGGCGAGCGAGAAATGACCATCGTACCGGCCCTATATAAGTCGTATAGTTTCTTTTCTACAGCTTCAAGTTTATCTAAGTCGAAGTGACGGTGAGGGCGCCGAATTATAAACGCGTATTAAAGGATCGGTTGAACTAGCGTTTTGTAGGTCGTGAATTTGCACTATATAGTGGAATGTTTCAGCGTGCGTTTGACGTAACCAAGCCTCTGAGCCGCTTTTGAACAGATAAGTTCAACGTGCTTGCGCCATTTTAAGTTAGTCGTGAAATGACTCCTAGCTACTTAAATTTCTTGAGGCACTCAAGCTATTTGTTTCCGTCACTATAAGCGAAATACAAAGGCTCTTTTTTGTGAGAAAATGTCATCGACTGTTTTTTTAAATTAGTTGACATTTGCCAGGAACGGCTTCCGTGGCAAAATAAAAGCCGGAATGCTATTGAAGTCGAGTAGGTCTTCAGTGCTAGCAAGGTTTATATCAAGCTTACAGTCGTTAGCATACATACGAAGTTTGATGCGGGTGTTACTAATGATTTCGGCCTCATCGTTAATGCGTAAAATGAATAGTAGTGGCCTTAAAACCGAGCCCTGGGGTGCACCTGAAGTAAGGGTTCTGATGTTATGTTATGATGTAATGTGCATTTATGAAGTTCTATGTGATCTGCTAGTTTACTGTAGCAGGGAATTATGTCCAGAGTGATTTCCTGCGCTGCAGCCTTCTTTAGTATGCTTTGAGATGCGGTGTTCATTCTGGAGACATCTCTTCTGGTAGCTCAATATTTGCATAATAAAACTTTTTCGGCACCAATTCATGGTCTTGCCGAATGAGCGAACATAAAAACAAGGTTAAGTTCACTTCTTAGTGGAGGGTGGGTAAATGCAGGTGGTCTACTGCATTTCTCGTGCGCATTCTTAGGAGCTTCAGTATTATGCTGCTTTATAATCAATATGGACATCTTGTGGATGTTCTAAATCGACAAAAAAAAACAAAGGATGTCTCACAAACGTCCATTGGACCATTTTGAGCACAAAATCTTCCTGAACCTTCCTATAATCTGACGAAAATGTCGTCAAGACATTTTCGGGATTATGCAATAAGCATATTTCACATGGCCTGACATCGCTGTCGACATGAACTACTGATTCCGTGGCCCGGCGGTGGTTTCTTCGATGTGGCTGGGAACCTGCCGCCGCCTTCAGTTTCTACGTGGAAAACGGACTCGTGCTTCGCCGCACAAACATCGCCTTTCACGGATATCAGCGAACAGCCGCCCACTTTGGATACATTCATTCATCTGGCCTGGCAACTGCCTGTGTCGACTGATACAAGGGGGCGGAGGCACTACTTAAGCTGTGCTTCGACGAACTGCTGGCGGGGCGTGACATCGCTGTCGATATGAGCTTACCTCGTCTTTTTGCGCAGGTTAGTTATCGAACCCTTTCATCTTGTTACCGGTGTTCTGACCGATGTGTGATAGCGGTGTCGTGCCCCGACAGTCTATTCCAGTACGTGAGAAATTGTATCAGTTTACGCGCTTTTGCCTACGTTGCTTTCTCTGAATGACATTTATTTATCTCCGGGGATGTCGACTGAAACCCTGTCCCTGATCCAGATGCTGGCAGTGCTGAAGGAAGCGCTAGTATTGAAGTCATTTATGCTATTGTCCGCAGGCTTGAGCAAGGGCAGACTCGCTTTTTCTCCGAGCTTGTGGATGTCAAGAGGGAACAGTTTGCTCTCGGTCTTTCGCTACGAGAACTACAGAACACAGTTGCTGTTCTTCAAAGTGACCTACTTTCAGCCAAAGAAGAGTCCTCAGAAAATCTGCGAGAAATGGTCTAAATTAAAACGTCCCTTGAGGATACAAACTACAGGTCGCGCAGAAATAACTTGATAGTTTTTGGCCTATCTAATTGCGAAAATGAATGTTGGAGAGACTCTGAGAAAAAAAGCCATCGCATTTTTGAAACTGAGCTCGAACAGACTTTTAAAACAGAAGATATTGAACGTGCTCACAGGCTGGGAACGTTTCGGGAGCGAAAGAACTGGCCAAATATTGTCAATTTCTGTAGATTTAAAGTTAACGAACAACTTTTGTCGTGCAGATCCAACCTGAAAGAGAAGGAATACGCAATTCGAGAGGATTTCCATCCTGCTATCAGATATGCTCGATCAAAACTGGTTGAATATGCTTTAGCCACAAACCTCTTATTTAAGCTACGTTTCCATAAACTGGCATGGGCAACAAAATCGTTGGCTATGATAGCAGAAAAAAGGCGATAACCGAAATAATAAGATAGCGAAAGGTCAAGCACTGTGCAGAACTTTAAATCTTGCATACTGGCGCGAAAAATAATACTTCCTGTTACTTTAAAATTGATCTTTTGTTAGTTAACTGGCGAAACTTGACAATAAGGTCGATGAGTTTGCAGCTTTGCTTTGCGCTGTCTAACCACACATAGTGACCGGATCTGAATCCTGGCTTCATGAATCCATCGCCAATAATGAGGTATTTTTGTGTGGTTATGATGTTTACCGATGTGACAGAAACAGACATGGTGGCGGCGTTTTTCTTCTTATTAATGAGTGCCTTCAGGGTACTGATCTCCCGACTTCTTTAAATCATTCTGAATCCGTATGGGGCAGGGTTAGAATCAGCAATGGCAATTACCTCGCTGTTGGGTCTTTTTGCCGGTCTCCTAGTTCTTGTAATCCGGAATCATTTACCGAGCTATGAAAGTTTTCAACTACCGTAAATGATGAGTATATACTTGGGGGTGACTTTACCATGCCTGCTACTGAGAGGGAAAATGACAAACCTGTGTTCACAGACTCGACTGCCCTATCTCTTGCCTTTTTAGAGTTTATTTAACTAATGACCTAACCCAATTCGTCTCCGAATGCACGCGACGAGATAATTTTTCTGCCAGCACTTTAGATTTTTTTTTTGTTAGCTCTGAGTTGTTGATTCAAAATGTAGCTGTAATCCCTGCTATCAGTGATCACGATTGCGTTGTTGCCCCGTCTAGTGCCGCTTCAGTTAGATCAGCCCATAAATATCCTAGAAAGGTTTTTTCTACGACCGAGGAGATTACATGTCTTTACCACGAGCGCTGTCAAATTTCTTCCCTATTTTTATGAGTTCAGCCAGTCAGTGGACATAGACGAAGCTTGTATTCTTTTTCGAGATAAAGTAAAGGCTTTAATTGAATAATACATACCTTCCAAACTTTTGACAACTAGGCGCCGGAAATATCAACCTTGAGTAGATAATAAAATTCTTTCGCTAATTAACGAAAAACGCCGCCTGTATGCTTCGTATTTAAAGACTCGCTATCAGTCTGTTTTCCGTGAAATGCGTCAAGTGAACCACAAACCTAAGCACGAAATAAAGGTAAATAAACAAACTTATATTTCATCGCTTGACGCAAAGTTGAAGGGGAATGCTAAAGAATTTTGGATATTCGTTAAAATAAATGGTACAGTGGGCACCACTGTCCGTAGTTTATCAGTTGGCGAGAAAACAGTGCTTGATGATTATGAGAAGGCTGGCCGTCTGAATTCCTATTTTAAAAGCGTTTTTATTTCTGAGACGTACACTGGGTGAACTGCCTGAAATACAAGAAATAGTCTACGAGAATATGCGTATGGTTACTGTCGCATATAACGGCGTTTTCAAGCTTATTTCCAATCTGAATAACAAATCGGCTGGCGGTCCTGATGGCATTCCGTCGCAGGTATTAAAATGCTGCTCACAAGAAATTGTGCATTTTTTAGTATCTCTGTTTAATAAATGACTAAATACCATTTCATTACCTGCAGAGTGGGAGGTAGCCCACGTCGTTCCTGTTCCTAAAAATGGTCTGAAAAGGGTACTACAAAACTACAGGCCTATTTCTCTAATATGTGTATGTTGCAAAACAATAGAACGCATTATATGCAGTGCTATGATGAAACACCTTCAAAGCAATAATTTCTTTTCGAATGTTCAACATGGATTCAGGCCTGGTTTGTCATGTACGTCTAAACTGGTAGATTTCTCCCGTGAAGTCTTTTAATCTTTTGGCCTTGGATTTCAGCTAGACTGCACATTTTTGGATTTCCGGAAAGCTTCTGACACCGTTTCTCATGCATTGCTTTTACATAAATTGTCTTGTGTCGTTATAGACCCTGCAATAGTAGGTTGGATGGGAAATTACTTGTCTGCGTGAACAGAGCATGTTTTAATAAACGGCACTAAATGAACACCTGTCACAGTAACCTATGCCGTGCCCCAAGGGTCTGTTCTGGGGCCTTTGTGATTTTTAGTCTCTATAAATGACATTGTCCACAATCTAGAATGCAAAGTGAGGTTACATGCTTATGATCGTGACATATACAGGAATGTAGAAAATGATTGTTATGTTAGTAGTTTGTAGAATAATCTAAACAAAATTCATGCTTGGTGCATTATTGAGGTATGTCCTTGAATAGTGCTAAATGTCAACATGTGTCATTCACCCGTAAACGCTTTGCTGTGAGATTAGTGTGTAAATTGGAAGGACTACTTCTTGAAAAGTTCGAACACTACAAATACCTCGGAGTCTATTTTTCAGAAAATTTAGCATGGAACTGGCACATTTAATACTTAACCTTAAAACAATTTCCTATGCTAGACCTTGTTGAATTTAGCAACAATTTAGCGTTGATACCATCCCGGCTACATGAAGATGATCGTTTTATTCTGTTAATAATCGCACTAATGCCGGCTGGGTCAAGCCTTAGTGTAAGATGTGCTGTAGGATACGGAGGAAGAGTGAATATTGGGTCCCAGAACAAGCTGGTAAAGGTGTCCCTAAAATTGAGGTGAAAAGATGCTTCGGAGCTGGTTCAGCATTCTTATAGAGAGATACGTCGTTGTTGTTGCTGTTTTTCATTGTATTCGGAAAGCATTTAGGGTTAGCTTCGAGTAAGGACCGAAGCGTTGAATGAAAAAAGGTAAATTTTGCCGTTTTCAGTGCCTCTGAATATGCCGTAGAAGCGGCTTTGTATGCAGCCCATCTCTCCGGGTTAGGTGATTTTTTCGCACTACGAAACAGCCTGCTTTTTTTGTTCGATAACCGCTTGGGATATCTGTTATACCAGGGAGCGCTATTGTTGTCGTAAACAGCTCGTAAACGAATAAATTTGTTAGTTAATTAAATTTGAAATCGTCATAATGAGATAATGAAGATTAAAATTATGTCATCACAGTTAGGCCACTCTGATGACAGATAGATATCATCAGAATATAATCTCGTTGTTTGCGCTTATCGTACTAGTATTTTCTTAGCTTCTTCGTTGTGCGAACGCTTTCGCAAAAGTAAAACAAACTTTATAATCTTGAGAGCCTTGGACGACAAATAGTAGGGTAAATATAAACACCACGATGTGATTTAGAGGAGTCATTTATAGAACGATGAATAGAGAAGTCTTTGGACGAATATGTAATTATACTCCGCACTTCAAGGATTAAGATTGCCAGATCAACTAATGTTTTAGGACTATATTTCGGTGAGATGCAAACATGGGATGACCACGTGAATTTTGTAACATTGTGGCGCTTTGACTGATTATTTCATAGGTGAAACTACCCTTTTGCAGAACCCAGTACCCACTGTCCAGTGCCATGTTGCATTATGAGCTCAGTACCGCGCGCGAAATGCTGGATTCCTGGAATCGTGTAAAAAGCAGCTCTAGAGCAAGCAAAATGGGGTGCCTGGCTACCGTACGTATTTGGTTAAATAAAGAAAGCAAGGGATAGTATTTTAATGCAATAAAACAGAGAAAAATTTTTTCATGAACACACACTACCCCAACTAGGATTTGGCCGTGTGGCCTAGAGCCCGCAAGTTGAGTACCATAGGCTCCTTTATAGATTTCTGTGCCTGCCGTATCATCGGTGAATAGAAAGCGGCCGTCGTTTGACCCATGGTGGTGGCGCCACTTATGTATGGTTGTTTCCAGCACACTTGTTACATTTTTTGGTGCCTGTTGCGGACCAAAAAAGCGTGTTTATCATTAAAAGAGTAACAACACACTTCTGCTTCCCGAAATACTAGTGAAGTAATAAAAAGTGGCCGCTGTTCGAAATCCTACTGGGGGTGGCACTTGCGTTGTGCTTTCCGGCGCGCTATTAGAACCGCCCGCAACCGTCACTCTTATTATGTGAACAGTGCTAAAAACTTTTGTCGTCTGCGGTTATACGCTACGGTAAAGCTATATCATGGTCACCTAGCGACTGGTGAGGATTGTCGCTATCATTAATATGGTTAGTTTACCGACACGTAAGTGGCGCTTCCTTATATAGCGGTCGTTCTGCGATCATCCGCCAGGCATAGAAGTGAATACAGGAGGCTGTGCCAATAGTTTACCTGTATGCCAGGCTCGAAAAATTGTGATTCGTGAGTAATTAACCCTGGCAACATCCAGGCGCTGTTTTAATTAATGCCTAAATGGCTCGAATATGCATGGCAGATGTGCTATCGCCCGCAACTAAAACTTACACCTGCATCAGAATGAAAAAATGGTCATCGTATTGAGTAGTAGGCCTTGAAGTACCACAACACTGATTATATTTGGAATGAATATGTTCGTTTCGAAAAAGCTCACATGCTAATCTAAATTAGACAATCTAAAGTTAGACACCTTCCTTTGCTTTCGTTTGTTTTCATTTATTCCAGACGAAACAGTGTTAAATTTATGAACAAGGCAAGATTCGCAAACTTCGCGATCACGGCTGGTGCGGAATCCAGATTCGAGTATGGTTATCTTGAGTTTGTTAAGTGACTGGCCTGGCAGGTTAACATGTTTCGAGAGTGGTAGTTTTGGTTGGTTTTTGCTATGCCATCTGTGATTCTTAAAACGGATCGTGAAAGGTGTTTCAGTCAGGCCTATGTATTGCATGTGGCAAGTACCGCACTCCAGCAAGCACACCATGTTACGTGAATCACAGCTGAAACTGCCTGCCATTGTGAACATGAATTGGCTGGCTGTGCTGGTGGCAGTTAATGTAGGTGTTATATGAGGGCACACGTTGCAACCCGGTTTATTGCAGCGGCTGCAACGGGTCGGGTTAGTAACGACGATTTTCGGAGACGTTAGTATGTTACCTATGTTTTTCGAGCCCCTGTGCACGACGCTAGTTGGCATAGGAAAAACGGCCATTAACCTGTCGCTTTAAATAAGAATGCTGTAGTGTTTACGGAGTACGTCTGAGACCTTAGGGTTGGACATGGAAAGTGTGAGTACCACCATAGCCGATTGGGAGCAACTGGGCTTGTTTCTGCCCTTTAGAACGTCCATTCTGTCATGTCCTGCCTCTCGGTGTATCACTTCATCGATTATTTTTTCGGGATATTTGCGGTTGAGAAGTCCCCTTTTGGAGTTCCTGGCAACAATAATTGAAATCGTCTTCGTCGGAGCATATGCGTCTAAAGCACTGCCTGGCTATATAGAATCGTATTTTTCCAACGACGCAGGTGGCCGCTTTCAAAATAAAGAAATATATCATTATTACTTGGCCTTCTGTATAGTTTTGTCATTTGGCGTCGTTTGGATATAGCAATAGTGACTTCAAGGAAGTCTATTGACTACGGTGAGTAACGATGTGTGATTTTGACAGCGAGGTGTGCCTGGTTGAATGCCGCAAAGAAGTTTCAGAGTTCTATTTCACTATGTGACCAAATACAAAATATATCTTCGATGTAGCGTTTGAAGTATATAGGTGTTAGTGCTACACTCTTAAGGAACGCGTCTTCGAGCACTCCCATGAAGACGTTTGCATAATTAGAGCCTATTTTCATTCCCATCGATGTTACACTACTTCGTACATGATGAGAAATGTTAAATTATAAGTTGTTAAACTTGAAAGCTAACTTCAGCGGAAGCTCGAGGGTGGAGCTGTCTTTCATAGGAGTTCAAGAGAGCCTGAATTGCATCCCTATGGGGAATATTTGTGTAGAGGGAAGTAACTTCCATCATCATCAGAAGCGAGCCTTGAGGAACAGTTAGGTCTATTATGTCGTTAGGAAAATCATTAGTATCATAACAAAAGAAGAAAATGTGACTGGAATAAATTTGATTAAACTGTCCACGTAACTGGAGTTGTTTTCTCTGACTTCTGTTATGCTGCATACAATGAGATGGCCTGGATTACTTGTTTTATGTATCTTAGGCAGCAGGTAAAAGCGTCCGGCTATTGGACTAAGTGGGATCAAGAAGTGTGCTATCTTATGGTCAACCGTCTGCTTCTTCAACACGGCTTTTATGGTGTCATTTATTCTGTAATGGAATTCGTCGGTAGGGTCAGGGTGGTTTAAAAAATGTGTCGTCAGATAAGTGTTTTATGACTTTTTTAATGTAATTTTCTTTCGTACGACCAGGCCATCCTTGTCCGCCGGTTTAATAATAATATCATCGCGTATGCTTAGGCTTCTAAAAGCATCGGATTACGGTAGTGGACAGATTTCTCTGGAACAGGGCGCGTGTCTTCTAGGTTTCGGGAGCACGTCTCGAGAAACAGCTGTGATATATAGGTCTAAGCGTTTATCCCGTTGCGAGGCAGGCAACCAGTGTGTCGTGGACGGTATAGCCGGATGGTCTTCTTTGGTGCTACCGTGTTCATGAAAATATTCTTTCAGTCTTAAATTTCGGGAGAAGTTTCATTTGTCTTCCATCAGTTGGAATTCATCGAAGCCCCCGGTGGCAGGAAAGAAATTAAGGCCTTTTGAAAGATCCCTTTCTTCCGTAGGCAGAAGTACAACGGGGGAAAGGTTACATAGAGGTTTAGCTTGTCCGGTATTCGGGTAAACGCAGGCAGACGGCGTGTAGGGGCGGAAACATAAACGCGAGCGTCCTGTATCGTGCAGCCACGTGGTGGCACAGAGCTCAGACAAAATCAGCTAATGTTGCAGTAACCAAGTGTATTTCACTCTGCTGCGGAGGTAGTTGTTTGGCAGCAATATGATTGCGCCACTGCTGTAAGTTTACACCCGCAGCCATGTAGAACACTCTTGGTTAATAGAATATTATTTGTTTTTGTCTCTTGCAGCTTTCCGCCACCAGGAGGCGGCACAATGCAGGCCGCTCCCGTTTACGCTACCGCTCCGCCGTGAGGAAGCGGAGATTTTGTGACGAATGGGCGTGCCTTTCAGGACTCCGTGGTGGTGACGAAATCATAAGTTTTTGTGCAAGCTTCGAGCTTCCTTCTGTTTTTGAGTTTCTGATTTTTTTAGCCTTTAGATATTATTTGTGTAGTTTTCTTTCTTTTGTCGCTCTCTTTTCGTGTGGGCGGGTGTGTTTCGTGCACATTTCGTTTTGCAGGATAATCAGAGCATCCTCTCGTACCAGGTGCTTCAACACTCACAACCGGGTGGGACGTTAAGACTTTATAGCCTTTAAATACTAGCTTGGAATTGGCAAGACTAATAGCTATTAGTGGTTTTACAGTGTCTGTTTTGGTAGGAAACTGAGAGCGTGGCGGCGTGGGTGAACACTTGCGAAAACGTGTCGTACCTTAAGTCTCTGCGGCATTGATCGCTTTTAATATATTGGTGAGAATTACTTTGCGACATCTTAAGGATTTAGATCCGGTGCGTATCGGTTGTTGCTATAAGGCGCGTGCTCTGCATTTTATAATATTATGGTGTTATAGTGTTTGCATTAGAAAAAGCCGTGCAATACATAGCAAGAAAGCCGGGAAAGCGGGCTGTGTGGGGGAGGGGTTCACTCAAGGCAGATGAGGGGAGGGAGGAGAATGGAGAGGGAGTCGAGTTAATCGGCACACACTCTGATGCCGATGCTAGGTTGAAGAAAATGGAGGCTGTCGAGAAAGACCTTGTCAAACAGGTGGAATAACTCGAAATGAGGTAAATAGGGAGCGTGATGGAGAGAAGGTAATGGAAAAAAGATTTCAAGCAGCCGAGGAGACGCTGAACGGGGCCGCCATTGCGAACGAGAATGCTCGTGACGATGGAATGCGGTCCGCCGACATGACAGGAGAGGGAGTGCCCGCAAAGTACGTGGAATGCGTGCAACGTGGTGACGGGTTAGGCGGCAAGAGGGGCACCTACCTTGAGGCCGCCGTGGGAAAAAAGCAAGAGCGCAGGGTTCAAAGACCCTTGTGGAATCCAAATCATGCGGAAAAGGAAAAAGTGAAGCAGAGAGAGGTAGGAGAGAGTGAAAGGGTGAAGAGTGAAAGCCCAGCTACGAGCTCAGAAACAATTGTGGAGAGGGTGAAAGGCGATAAAAGAGTGGCGGTAGGGACATTTCCAGAGCGGACACTGGGTTCTGTCATGAAGCGAGCAAAAGAAAAGCTCTCCGAAAACGCCCATGTGCGCAACCTTGTCGTAGTAGCAGGTGGGCTAAATGACGTCTTTAAAAGGGAGGGGACAGGACTAGCCCAGCGCTCGGCGAAGGGGGTGGACGAGTTACGCGAGCCATCCCCTCAGGTGCAGATTGTAGTGTGCATGTGCACGGTTCCGGAGGTGCCGGTGCGTGACAGTCACGTACAAAGAGTCGTAGTGGCTGTTAATATATGGAAAATGAGCCGAGAGAAAGGTTCCGAGGTTGTGGAAGTAATCAGGGAAGTGAGAAGGTGTGGTGCTTTTCAACGAGACAGGATCCACTTCAATTACAGGCTTGCACGAGAAGTGGGCTGGCGACTTGCTGGTCGCGCTGTTGCTTTTTCAGGGTGTCCACGGGGGAGGACAGAGTAGGTAGTAATGAAGAGGGGCTCCTAACGGAACCTCACAATACCATCACCGTCAATAATAGAAAAAAAGGAAAGCAGGAAAGAGAGTTCGTCATGCAGTAGGCTACATAAACATGCAAGGCGGCAGAAGAAAGGAACAGTGGGCAGAAATTGAGGAGGAGTTAAATAGAGAACAAATAGGGGTGTATGCCGTTACAGAAACCCACTTTAGAGACTCGGAAGAGCTGCCAGTGATTGAGAATTCTGTTTGGGAAGGGAGCAACAGCACTAAATCGGAAAGAAAGGGAGAGGGAGTCGTAATGCTCATTCATCATGGAGCCAAATGAAAAAAAGAGTAAATGCAAGATGTCAAGAGTATCTTTCGTTATCAGGTACGATGGGAGGGAAAAAATTGGCTGGCCGTTACGTATTTCTGCACCGTAAATAATTGCACAGAGAAGAATAAAGTGTTAGCGGAATGCACAAGGGCTGATATTAAGGGCTTTGGGAATGATGCTGAAATTATCCTATTAGGTGACCTGAATGCCCATATACAGGATTTAGATGGCTATAGCGACCAAAGCGGGAAGTCAGTGCTAGACCTTTGTGAGCAACATAACCTCATTATTGTGAATACAGGGCCTATGTGTGAAGGGCAGATCACGTGGTAAGTGGGAAACCGGCAATCAATCATTGATTACTATCTGATGACAGAAGGAATTCATGATAAATTGAGAGAAATGGTCATTGATGAGGAAGGGTATAGCAGCATAGTAAGTGACCATAAATGCATCATTTTGAAAATGGCATATGTAGTTGGGAAAGAGAGCAAGGAGTGCAGAATGGCCAGTCCAAATTTGAACGTCGAACTAGTAACAAATATAGTCATTAAAGTCGAGGAAGAAATTTGCAAATGGCCAAGAGTGGGAATATAGTGTTTCTATGTGTAATAACGACAGTAATACGAAAAGAGAAACAGCATGTTCGTTGGAAACGAAAGAAGAAACTGAAAAGCTGGTAGAACAGAGAGATAATAAAAGCGATCGCCGAACGACAGAAAGCATCCCGAAGCACAGGCAGGCAAAGAAGGAGCTGTTGCCGCAGGATGAAGTAGCCAGTAAATGGGAAATATACCGAGAGAAAAGTATATGGTTCAACTACTGGTGCTTAATAAAGTTTTTCATCCATCCATCCATCATCCAACTACTGGTGCAAGCAAAGAAAAGTTGGAAGTGAACGTTGGTTGTCAGGAATACGTAAGAAAAAGAAGGTCACACCAAGAGTATTTTGGAACCACATAAAATTATTAGGCAGGAAGTTAACCACCATACAACAACATATCCTAGACGAAGATGGAAACAAATCGAAAGAGGAAGCGGTACTAAAGTACATCCGGGAAATAACAGCCTAAATAATAATCTTTCCAAGGCAATGATGGCGTTGTACTTCAAGAAAAAGAGTGCATGAAAGAGTGCTAGATGGAAAAGGAGCTGGTGCTGATAAATTTCAACTGTAAAAAAGCAAAATTCATATGAGCACAGTCACAGGGCTTGTCGAGGTTTCCGTTAGCCTGATAATGAACTAGGACCAAAAAGTAAGGAAGCTCTAGTGAAAACAGTAGAAAAAAGCTTTAAAAGATAGACGAATACCAGACAGTTGCCGCCAAAGTAGAATGAATTTATATTTTTAAAAGTGAGGGAGAGAAAGGTAGAATTCACTCGTATAGACCGTTGACCATTACATCCGCAATATACAGGCTAGCAATGCAGGCAATCAAATGAAAGCTGCAAGCATGGGCAGAGAATAATGCTATATTGAGATAGCTTCAGACTGGCTTCAAAACAGCTAGGCATTTGGATGATAACATTTTTACTCATTGTATTGAAATATGAAGAGTAGAAAGCAGACCGTTACATGTGGCATTTTTAGATATTACAGGAGCCTATGACAGCGTAGACCGCAACATCTTGTGGGATATTCTAAAAGGGGAAGGCTTAGATGATGATTGTCTACAGCTTTTGAGAGAGATTTACCTAGAAAATGCCGTTTGCGTTGTATGGGCAGGGATGAGAAGCGAGCAGAAAGTTCATTTCAACAAGTTCATGTCGCCACTGCTGTTTATGATGTGCGCGGTGAGGATAGATAGAGCACTAGAAGGAAGTAATATCTAGTTTAATCTCTCTTACAGACAGGCGGGCAGAGTAGTGGAGCAGCAGCTTCCATGTTAATTTTATGCGGACTGCATTGTGTGGCTAGCTAACAAGCAAAGTGATATATAACGTCTGCCTAATATCTGTGGACAGGAAGGCAAGAATTTATGTTTCAAATTTAGTGTCATAAAATCAGGCGTTATGGTAATATATAAAAACAGTGTAGATACAGTGGCAATACAGGGCCAGGAAATACCGGGTAAAGGAATATAAATATATTGGTATGGGGATAAACGAAAGCAATTGATATATGGAAACACAGGAAAAACATTAACACTAAAAGGGAAATGAAATGCAGCCATTATGAAGCACAGAGTGGTATGGGGATACGATAGGTACGAGGTGCTTTGGGCTATGTGGAAAGGTGTAATGGTTTCAGGACTCACTTTTGGAAATGCGTTGTTTCCTTGAAATCAGTTGTACAATCTGGACTCGATGCCAACGGAAGGTCAGTGGGACGCCTTGCATTTGATGCACACGGGAATACTACAAATGAAGCTGTAGAGGGTGATATGGGCTGGGACAGTTTTCAGGTATTTGTAGAGAAAAAACATTGACTCACAGTGGAGGAAATGAACTAGGAAGCTTACCTACAAGTATGCGGCCTATATGGTGAGCAAAATGGCAACAAAGAACATCCTGCGGAAAGTCAAAAAGGCTGAGATAATCTCATGGGTTGCGGCAATGGAAAATAAACCTGCTATGAGTTACTATTATGGAGGAAAAATTGAAATCAGGAATGACAGAATTCATGATAACTCAAGTAGAAGCTCATTACTTTTCAAAGCGAGATCACGATATTTTAGAAGCCGTAATTATAAAGTGAGATATATGACGGAAGTGCAGCGGTGGCGTAGAGGTTGAGCATCCGCCTCGCGTGCAAGAGGACCGTGGTCCGCATCCTGGTGTCGCGCAATTTTCCACCGGATTAAAGAATAATCCGCGTGTTGATAAAATTGCATCAACAGGCCTGGAGCGCGGCCTCATCTCGGTGACCAGAACCAGTAACGCACTCCATCACCAGAGCAGGACTGGCCATCCGGGTGCAGTACTTGGCCACAGCCTCCTATATGAATACAACAATGGAACCCCGGCCATCAGACCCCAGCAGCTGCGAAGCGACTGACCACGGCGGCGGTCATACCTGCGACGCAGCAGAGGGTGCTGAATCTGATCTGAATCAGAGGAATCTGAACCTGGCAACGTTTACCGCTAGAACGTTACCTAGTGAGGCAAGTCTAGCTGTGCTATTGGACGAATTAGAGGGCAGTAAATGTGATTTAATAGGCCTTAGTGAAGTTAAGAGGACGAAAGAAGCATATACAGTGCTAAAAAGCGGGCACGTCCTCTGCTACCGGGGCTTAGCGGAGAGACGAGAACTAGGAGTCGGATTCCTGATCATTAAGAATATAGCTGGTAGCATACAGGAATTCTCTACCATTAACGAAAGAGTGACAGGTCTTGTTGTGAAACATAATAAGAGGTACAAATTGAAGGTCATACATGTCTACACCCCTACATCCACTCATGATGACCAGGAAGTCGAATGCTTCTATGAAGACGTGGAATCGGCGATGGGTAAAGTCAATACGAAATACACTTTAGTGATGGACGACTTCAATGCCAAGGTAGGCAAGACGCAGGCTGGAGACAAGTCAGTGGGGGAATATGGCATATGCTCTTGGAATAGCAGGAGAGAGTTATTAGTAGACTTTGCAGAACAGAATAATATGCGAATAATGAATACCATCTTCCTCACGCGGGATAGCCAAAAGTGGACGTGGAGGAGCCCGAACGGCGAGACTAGAAATGAAATAGACTTTATACTCTGCGCTAACCCTGGCATCATACAAGATGCGGACGTGCTCGGCAAGGTGCGCTGAAATGACCATAGGATGGTAAGAACTCGAATTAGCCTAGACTTTAGGAGGGAACGGAAGAAACTCGTACATAAGAAACCTATCAATGAGTTAGTGGTAAGAGGGAAAATGGAGGAATGCGGGATCAAGCTACAGAACAAGTATACGGCTTTAACTCAGGAGGAGGGGAGGAGGACCTTAGTGTGGAAGATATGAACGACGACCTTATTGGCATCATTAAGGAATGTGCAATAGAACTCGATCGTACCTCCGTTAGAAGGGATGCCAGTAAGCTACCGCAGGAGACGAAAGATCTGATCAAGAAACGAAAATGTATGAAAACCTCTAACCCTAGAGAATAGAACTGGCAGAGCTTTCGAACTTAATCATCAAGCGTAAGACAGCTGACATAAGGAAGTATAATAATTATAGAATTGAACATGCTCTCAGGAACGGAGGAAGATTCAAAGCAGTGAAGAAGAAACTAGGAATAGGCAAGAATCAGATGTATGCGTTAAGAGACCAAAGCGGGCAATATCAGTACTAAAATGGACGAGATAGTTCAAGTGGCTGCGGAGTTCTATAGAGATTTATGAACTACCAGCGGCACCCACGACGATAATGGAAGAGCGAATAAACTACAGGAATTTGGAATCCCAGAAGTAACGCCGGAAGGAGTAAAGAAAGCCTTGGGAGCTATGCAAAGGGGGAAGGCAGCTGGGGAAGGTCAGGTAACAGCAGATTTTTTGAAGGATGGTAGGCAGGTTGTTCTAAAGAAACTGGCCACCCTGTATAGGCAATGGCTCATGAGTTTGCGCGCACCAGGATCTTGGAAGAACGGTAACATAATCCTAATCCATAAGAAAGTTGACGCCAAAGACTTGAAAAATAAGAGACCGGTCAGCTTACTGTCCGTTGCCTACAAAGTATTTACTAAGGTTATCGCAAATACAATCAGGAACACCTTAGACTTCTGTCAACCAAAGGACGAGGCGGGATTCCGTAAAGGCTACACAACAATAGACAATATTGACACTATCAATCAGGTGATAGAGAAATGCGCGGAATATAAACAACCCTTATGTATAGCTTTCACTGATTACGAGAAAGCGTTAGCTTCAGTCGAAACCTCAGCATTCATGGAGGCATTACGGAATCAGGGTGTAGACGTATGTAGAAATATTGAAACATATCATAACGCCTCCACAGTCACCATGGTCCTCCATAAAGACAGCAACAAAATCCCAATACAGAAAGGCGTCAGGCAGGGAGATACGGTCTGTCCAATGCTTTTCACAGCGCGTTTACAGGAGGTATTCAGAGACCTGGATTGGGAAGAATTGCGGATAAGAGTTAATGAAGAATACATTAGTAACTTGCGACTCGCTGATAATATCGGCTTGCTTAGTAACTCAGAAGACCAACTGCAATGCATGCTCACTGACCTGGAGAGGCAAAGCAGAAGGGTCGGTCTGAAAATAAATCTGCAGAAAACTAAAGTAATGTTTAACAGTCTCGGAAGAGTACTGCAGTTTACGATAGGTAGCGAGGCACTGGAAGTGGTAAGGGAATAGATCTACTTAGGGCAGAAAGTGACAGCGGATCCGGATCATGAGACTGAAATAATCAGAAGAATAAGAATGGGCAGGGGTGCGTTTGGCAGGCATTCTCAGATCATGAACAGCAGGTTGCCATTATCCCTCAACAGAAAAGGTATATAATAGCTATGTCTTACCAGTACTCACCTACGGGGCAGAAACCTAGAGGCTTACGAAAAGGGTTCTACTCAAATTGAGGACGACACAACCAGCTATGGAAAGAAGAATGATAGGTTTAACGTTAAGGGATAAGAAAAGAGCAGATTGGGCGAGGGAACAAAGGCGAGTTAATGACTTCTTAGTGGAAATAAAAAAAAGAAATGGGCATGGCCAGGACATGTAATGAGGAGGGAAGATAACCGATGGTCATTAAGTGTTACGTACTGGATTCCAAGGGAAGGGAAGCGTAGCAGGAGACGGCGGCAAGTTAGGTGGACGGATGAGATTAATAAGTTACAAAATGGCCACAATTCGTACATGACCGGAGTAGTTGGAGAAGTATGGGAGAGGCCTTTCCCCTGCAGTAGGCGTAATCAGGCTGATGATGACGATACGACGGAAGAAGAAGCGTGTTCTTGCTCCGATAAAGCTAGGGAAACGATGGAGCATGTTTTATCAGAACGTGAAGATATCTGCAGAGCGGGCGATTTAGACATATCTTGCTTCTTGAAGCCCTTGGGTCTTCGGTTCAGCGAAACCAGGGGGGAACTAAACATGACCACAGTAAAAATTAGTAAGCGGCGATTGGAAGTTTGGTGGAGGAAATGTAGGGAAACGACAAACGGAGGCGTGCGAATACGAAGTTCGCAATAGGGTTTCACAATGTTTGGTTGTAGGAATTGATCGTTGTTTTTTTTTCTTGCCTCTCTTTTTTTTCAACGTGGCTAGGACACTAGGCAATATAATAGCAAAAGTTTGGTTTAGGAAACCACCAGCCCGTTCCTAAGGGGACGCACATCCCGTACAAAAATGACTGTTGATTAACCATTGATATAGTGTTGGCCAATTGTTGAAACAACCGACTTCATCATATTTTCAAGAGCAATTCAGTTCACTCAACCCTTGCACCACAATATTACCGTTGAGTGTTCTCAATAAACAATTTATTGTGCAATTTGCGTTGATTTTTCTAGTTGTTTTTTTGTTGTGTAGCAGTTGAGTCCAGCATACAATAATTAGGACTCGCATATGAAGACATTCCAAACATTTATTGCGATGCTTTCCAACCTCATTCCTGTCGCTTTGCGGCAGGTGCGTACTTCTTTCGCCTCGCTTTCATTAAAAGAAAATAATGTGTCACCGATGGGGTGGAATCGAACGTCGGCCGTCGAGGCCGGTATTGTAACCAATAGGCCACGAGTGCGCGCATCCTCCGCTCATTCGAAAGCCAGTAAGCTCTGAAATGCTGGGCGCGTGCGCCGCGTGCCACTTCCTGGTGCTGTCGCTACAGCTGGCGCTTTGAAGCGCCTATCTCCGGGACCGCCGCACTTTCGTAGCCATTTTCGCTACGTAAAAACTGCAAAGTTAGACTAGGTTTATGAGCGCCCAACTTCATAACGATTTATTTCTTCGCGAGTGTACGAATGACATCGTCGTTTTAACACACACTAGATTTCAGAACCATTGGTACGATCCGAAATGAGCACGTTTCGTGGAGCAGAAGAGTGTAAAATTCACTTGCAAACACGATGACTACGCGCATGTGGAGTTCCCTAAAGGTAGACATGGCGGCAGCGTGGCCGGCGATAAGACAGGTGCCGACAGGCGACGACGCTACCTTCGAGCATCGGACGCGCTGTGGGAACCGTAGGATGCAAGCGCGCACACGCTAAAACATACACGGGTGAGGTCTTCGAACTTCCTGCGACGTACCCTCGGTCCGTAAAGCAAATATAGTTTTTTATGCAATGTCCGTGGTACTAGAGATCAAAGGACGAACGCGCTTTGAGATCGCCGCGCGCAGCTGCTATGACCATTGACTTCAAAGAGCTTCGGATTCAGCAATGGACGGAGCAGTATCACAGCTAATCGCTGTATATGCGGCTGCTCCCGTCTATCACCTTGCAAGAAGCACGTGATTTATTTGAGCCTCGCCGAACTGTTGTCCTCTCATCTCCCAAGCCTGCAGCTCTCGTATGTTCAGTTAAGAACACCAAAGGAAAATGAAAGAAATACAGGTAACGGACTCTTATCATACCTGACTTGTCACCTCGTCATTTGCAAAGTCGCTACAAACTATTTTAGAAGCATTATTTTTGTAAAAATAGCTAAACTAGTAGTACTCTTTGTTTCTAGGTGGCTCGACAAACGTCAAGATAGCGTTCGGGTGTGTATATGTACGCGCAAGCGGGTGCAACCCAGCTTCGTTTTGCGCACACTTTTGCAAGAGTACACACGGTTACCGCTAGTTTTGTAGTCGTAATTTTTGGTCGTAGTATTTATTGTTTACGCTACAAATTAGGTTGTTCTTAAAAATTTATGAAGATTAGTTGATGAAATATTATTGCTAATTAATTAGCGGTTTCTAAGTGCCGTTATTTTGTGTTTGAAAGGTTTTTATAACTGAATACGATAGTGAAGCTGTGAACGGATTTCGGAGTCAGTTATTTAGTTGCATTTGTGCGGTGGTTCACGCCTCGTGCCTCTTGATGAAAGTATTTTTTTCTTTTCAGACATCGTGCACGCACATTTTAGTGAAATGCTTTAACGACGATAAGTGGGACGTTTATCCGTTGAAGGGGTTGGCTGACCCAGCTACCAGTCTTCTACTGATGTGCGAGCCTGGTTGTTTTGATGAGTTGCGCGGCAGAGGCCATGATGCCTGTTGGAGAGAAGGCACCCCGAAACAGTCGCACTTCTGAAGGTAGGTAAGTAATCTCGATTTCTTGGGCGCGTAGCCTATTTTTTCTATTTTGACATTGACGAGCGTGAGATGTTAAGCACACCGTTCACTTCAAGCAAACCGCATGCCCAGGAGCAAATGCGCGCGATACTAACTCTCGCTCCGTCGTCACTTCGTTTGAAACAATGGTAGGTGAAGAAGCAAGGGCGCCCCATGTGCGTAAAATTGCATTGCTTCATTTGTTCCTGTCCAATAACGTTTCCTTCATTTGTATGCGAACACAATTGGAAAATTAGGATCGGCTTCTCTGCGCAGTGATAATTTTGTACAGTCGCCACATCATCTTTCATGGGGGCTCACGTGGGCCGTCGAAGCGCTTGTTATCGCGTTCCGATACGTGAGAGGCGCGCTGCCTTTCAAGGTATTTAGGCAGGCACTACGAGCCTAGCAGAACCGCGACAAATAATTGTGCAGCAGGTGTGCAGCTGTGCTATGCTTGTACCACACTCGTACCGGAAGGCAGTGTTGCACTTGACGCTTACGCATGTCGTAACTATGGCGGCCGCCGTGGCAATTTGGGGCTCGAGGTCGTGGATACTATCCGTGCAGCGGCCGCATTCCAAAGGATCAGAATGCAAAAACGCTCGTGCATTGTGCATTGTATGCACGTAAAAATTTCCAGGAAGTCAAAATTTATACGGAGCCCCCAACTACGACGTGCCTCATAATCAGTTCGCTGGTTTGGCACGTGGAACATCAGAATTTCTTTTTCCGTAGTGGCTCATCGTATACCATAAGGTTAGTGTGATCACCTTTTGCGCCGTAGCGGTTAAGCGCGCCTCGATTTAGGTTGCGGCTAATGACGCGGCGCACCGCGAAATATATTTCGTCTCTTTGGGATTTGCGGCGAACGGCTAACCGATTAGTCACAGCTTCCGCGCGGTGACTGTACACATATATATACAGCGCAAAGGAACAGAGGTGTGGTGACAACGTCGGCAAAGAACACAGCCGCCGACCGGCTCACTTTATCGCCTATCACCGCAAACTACCGCAGCAAGCATCTTTATCTACCGCGGCGTGTTGCCGTTGAAACCGTACTGTACAATTTTAATAGGCGATAACCGAAACATGCCGCCTTTCTCTGCTGCCTCTGAGTTGGACCGATCCGAATGTGCGTTGCTTCCAGAAGCGAAAGGAGCGCCAATCAGCGCGTTGTCCCCTCGAGCTAAGCGTCGCACTCGAGCACCATTTTCGCGGTGAAGAATGACGCATGCATGAATCTAGCTCACTGCGCAGACGCTACCGCGCAAAACGCGCAAGGGCGTGTACGCGACGTTCTGCACACAAATCGCGTGGGATGATCGGAACGGCGCCGGAGCGGCTAGCTTCAATGAAGCGGTACATGTTCTCACTCGTACAGGCACGTTCACGCTCGCATCGTTATCGGCGTATCTTTAGGTCATTCCTTCTGCTGGACTTCTACCCAAAGATTAGATACCTGCTTTTGTATCGGCTATGCATTGTCACGTGGTCTTTGCTTCTGCGAGTGAGCCGGGAATATTTTTCCCCGTTGTGAAACATCGCTGTGCGTGTTTTAGCTAACATTTACCGTAGCAACCAATTTCTTCCTTTTCTAGACGGCACTCGTAAAGAGTCGCACATTTTTACTTGCCAGTATAGTGTGTACTTCTATTTCGTGCGTAGTTATGTGCAGTGTGTGGCAGATTCTTAATCTGCGTAATCTCATTTTCTGTCCGCATTCTCTTCTCACAGGTTACGCATGCAGAAAATTCCCAGGTGTTAAAATGTTCTACGCCAAAAGCACCTTGGCGTCGTGCAAGTGACACCTGTTGATAAGTGGCTGTTTCACTAGCAAGCTCGCATTTCTGTTGCGACTCTCCATCAAGTGGGATTTTCAACCATTTTTTGTGCTGCTCTGTGGTGTACTAGCTGCCGCATGGACGCTGTGAAGGCTTACTTTCGATTTGCTCTGGCGTTTAGTAGTAAGGATGGCCTACCTTTTGAGGGGAGGCATTTACTTTTCTTTGTGAAAATGTTTACCAGCCTCACCAAGTGATACGTGCGTACTCTAAACAGCCGCACGAACACAGGCGGATGACGGACGACGAAATAGGTAGGAGCACACACGAGCGGAAGCTCTATTGAAAGTTTACTTTTGATGACAGAGGTATTAAACACACTGGTCAACTTGACAAAGGTAAAAATGCGTGCATGCGTGGCAGAAACAGCCACGTACTACACGAAAGAAATATGAAAAAGCCATGTCATGTAGAATAAACGTGCGTGAAAAACGAGAACTATCGGACAAATCTTTCGAAAAAGCGAAAGATTTGTCCGATAAGTGATACTACCCAACGAGAAATACTTTTTTGAGAACTGCAACTTTTTCCCACTAAGGGCAACAGATAACTTGGTTGTGCATTTGTTTCGTTTGTGATCAATCAATATTGCTTCTGGAACTCCTCTGGTGTTGCGGTATAGAGCAGATAGAAGGATTGTTTCATCACAAAGACTAGAATACAAGAGGACTTATGGAAGCATTATTTATTGATCACGAAGAAATATTCATAAGAAAGATTTCTGTGACCCTTAGTGGGAAAGAGTTGCTACAGTACTTCTCGTTAACATCACTTACAGAACAAATCTTTCAGTTTTCATGTTTTGTTAGTTTTTGACACACGTTTATTTTACAGGACGTATTTCGGTCTTTTCTTGTTGTGCCGGGCTGTTTCTGCTGCGCATCCATGGCCTTTTCTTTGTGAAGTTGGCCAGTGTGTTTATAATCTTTGTCTTCACGAATAAACTTCTAGTTGAGTCAGCGTTCATGCGTGTTCCTACCTTAATTCATCCTTCTCGCCTCTGTTTGGGTGCTTGTCAAATATAAATTTACACCGAATTGGTGAAATGTCCATAGAATTGATACATGAAGTTATCTGCGCTGTTTCTTTCAGGAAGAACGCTATAGGGTCTTATCTTCTCTTTCTTTTTAGCACTGAGTACATTTTTCTAGTTCAACTTCAAGGAGTCCCCTGAGGAAGCAAATAAGAGTGATGGTAACTTCCTTTGTGTGTAAGATTTATAAATTTCATCCATTAAAGGCATGACATGGCACATGCCTGATTGTAGGTTGCAAGAATTCGTAGTAAGATCTACTTTTCGGTTCTCATGACGCTTCTTTGTACCGTACTGCATTCTCCAGGCACATGAACCTTTCTTATGCTCTAAGTGCATGCTTTCTTTTTCTTTATGTTGGAGCGAAAATTGTGAGCTTAAATATGCATATATATCACATAATTTTCTTCAACACGGGAGCTGTAGCTTCCTCCGTCTTTCAGTTACTGCTTTGTCCCAATTCTTATGCAACCTTTATGTATTTTATGCAGCAAAGTTCTGGTGCTATCTTAAGAACATGTTACCTGCTAAATTGAGGTAATTGGTGTTTGGTATTTGCATGGCTGTCGAGTCATTGGAACCTTTTCTCATACTTTATCACTATTTCTGGGCTACTTGATACTGAAAGTGCAGGTGACCATTTATTTGGCTGTTTGTAATAGTGTTAGCCGTGGGTTAATACCGTATTTCTGTGCTAAATAATTATTTTTTATCTTGTCGTTCAAGGTATTAGCCTTGCCTTATCTCTTTATTGACTTAGGTACCACTTAATTGCTGGTTATAGGGAAAAAGGCCCCCAAAATACTTTAGTTAGGTTTGTGGAAGTCCAGAAAAATTACCTGAAAATGAGGTCAATAAATTGAGGAAATGCCACCAACAAACTCTTCTGTACCCCAAATTAACATGATCAAAAGGTGTTCTTGACTTGTGCCAGGGAGATAAGCTGCATTCATTACACAAATGTTTTACAAGTTTATTTCTGAAGAAAGCAAACCTGGCTCGTAAGAAACATGTGATTCAGGTGTTCACCATGCCCGACAAGTATCTAAATGATGTCTCGTCAATTAATAGATGTTGAGTGATGTTATTATTTTTGAAAAATTTGGCAACATGAAAATATATATATGTCGAAGACAAAGCTCAGGCAAGTTCTACTTTGGTACTTCATTAAATTTTAATCGCAGTGAAAGACGTGTGCTATAGCTTGTCTATATTTACGTGAAGTCATTTGTTTCAGGTCTGTTATTTTGCCTCTCACAGTCAGCCGTACCTCTTCCTGTGATGTGTTAGTGTGCGAAACATTTTAATGTAACATATTCAGATGTTTTTGTGTGTTCACACGCAAGCAGCTTCAAGTGTTTGAAGCTGCTTTTGAGTCGCTTTGCCTTCTAGTCATAAACTTAGGTCGAAAGTGAAGACCACAATGATCGTTTTGATTGAATTCATATGTATAGGTTTTTTTCAGATGTATTTACACTGGTAGAGTGCTGTAGGTACTAGCCTATGTCTCCAGGTTCGATGTAGTGGTGCCTTATGTACTGTATTAATGTTTCACATGCACGCATCTTTAGTGTAAATAAAGGTACTGCAAGTTGACCTGTCTCTCCTTTGATTTTGTTTGTGTTTGGGAAAGTTATCAGCAGGCACCGGGGCCTGCAAGTGTGAACAGCAAAGCAATTTCAATATATGAATAAAAATCCACTAGCCCAACGAAACATCAATCAAATTTTAATGGCGACGTCTGAAATCTTAATGCAATCTCAACTTTGCCACAATGTGCTTTTCAGTCAGTGCTTTGGCAATAATAACCCAACAACAGGTCAACAGGCCTACCACAACATCAGTTCAACGAGGAATCAATGGTAACTCAACAAGCATTGAACAAAACGAACACAACGGGCCGTCTAAGCACAATGAACTTTCAACGGTTAATTAACAATTATTCAACATTGAGGTACCCAATGGTGTATCAAATAAACGTTAGTGGCCAATATTCAGGAATCCTCAACACTAAACCCAACAATTCTCCAACAAACTCTCAATAATTCCTCAATGAGAAACTCAACATTTACCAATGATTTTTCAATGCCTTCTCAATAATTTTTTGTACGGGATAGCAACCATTCAAGCTCAGCGCGTTCCGTACTTTCCCCTACGCGCGATTCTGTCGACCTCCAGGCGCCTTTCATCTCCGCTGGCTTCGCGGCTTCAAACAAATATTCGCCATTTGCGCTAGCTGGTCAGTTACGCTTGCCCGTAGAAGAACCAGGGTGGATCAGTTTGCTATAGAAGTCCGTACGGATGGCTTGCATGAGTGTGCATATACCAACGCCTCCGCGTCATTTGTCGAGAAAGGTGCCTGGACCATTTCTCTCCAAGTGTCATGTCCACGTTTATTGGAATTCCGCAGCGGGCTGGTAACCACTAAACGCTATGATGCAGTTTGGAAACGGTTTTATAGAAGAATACTGCGTACATACTGAACGTGGACTTGTTTATCATTTTCATGTGAGCGCTGTTCACCGTGTAACAAATGTTATCGCTCAGCGTGGGATGCGCCTGCATTCATCGAAAGTTTATGAAATGTTATCGATGGGTCTATACGCTGTCTCCTGTGACTGAACCTTGTGAAATCTGATTGCATGTTTGCGCGACGCGAATGTTGCAGAACTTTCTGGAATACACGCGCGCACCAGCAATTACTCTGGAACGTTCTATGGCTCGTGCATAATAACCAATGCGCTTGATCGCCAGAGCAGATTTTCCACAATTGTCAACTGTGTTCGCCGCTATCGTTGTTATGTTAGTGTAACTTGCATTTGTGGACAATAAAAGTTCGCCCAATGAAACGCTAGTTTGGCCATTCACAGTTCTGCTTTCTTTGCCGTCACTACCACGTGACATCGGTTGCTAGTGCGTTCATGTACCGAATACCCCCGCAGAGCCGTGATCCAAGCCCGAGCCACAGAAAAAGACATTCAACAAGAGTGCACATAAGGCCCAGGGGCCGAATTGACTGCAGCGCACCAAGCGGATGTTCCTTCCGGTTTCGGGCGCACGCTACGCCGGCCGCGCTACTTTTCTTCTGTTGCTGCTCAGTTACGTGCGGTCTCACTGTGCGATCGTTTATTCAAATGATTGCGAACGATCTATAGGAGCCTCTATAGAATCAGTGTCACGTGTTTTTCATAGACGCGCATTGTAAATGAGGAAATCTGTTTCACTCTATATAAATGCTCGTTCCGGTCTTCTTCTTACGTTCATCCAACGTTGTGGCGCTAGGTTACCCAACAACTAGCGAAATTAGTTATAATAATGTTGGGACTCCATAGAAAGCGTCATAAACATCTTCCAGTATGAGGCATTAACTGAAACTAACTACGCAGAGATGGCTGTGCAGGTTTTCGCTAACTGCGTCACAAGTCTCGGTCGCGTGCCCTAAAAGGCGAAATTGCTTGAAATACGTCGCAGACTCAAGCAATATTTCTCACCAGGTCGGAATAATGGCTCCCCAGGCCCTACGTATCGCCTAAAATGCTAAAGACCTTAAACATCACTCATTGGCCTGGTTCCCGGCGCACCATGGATCCGTTGAGGGTGCCTCGCTCAACCCCAGCGAGGAGGCGCACTAGGTTGCACGACGTTTGACCGACCGTGCACCGCGTAACGCGTCCTCTCCTCGCCGATCCGAGCTTCTCTACTCGCACAATGAGATCTGCAAGCATAATTATCTATCATGAAGACTCCTGCCTTTCTCGCTGTGCAGGGCCCAGGTAGTCACTCTATTACTTCTACATCATCATCATCATCATCATCTTGGTTACCCCCACTGCGGGGCAAAGGCCTCTCCCATACTTCTCCAACAACCCCGGTCATGTACTAATTGTGGCCACGCCATGCCTGCAAACTTCTTAATCTAATCCGCCCACCTAACTTTCTGCCGCCCCCTGCTACGCTTCCCTTCCCTTGGGATCCAGTCGGTAACCCTTAATGACCATCGGTTATCTTCCCTCCTCATTACATGTCCTGCCCATGTCCATATCTTTTTTTTTTTGATTTCAACTAAGATGTCGTTAACTCGCGTTTGTTCTCTCACCCAATCTGCTCTTTTCTTATCCCTTAACGTTACACCTATCATTCTTCTTTCCATAGCTCGTTGCGTCGTCCTCAATTTGAGTAGAACCCCTTTCGTAAGCCTCCAGGTTTCTGCCCCGTAGGTGAGTACTGGTAAGACACAGCTATTGTATGCTTTTCTCTTGAGGAATAATGGCAACCTGCTGTTCATGATCTGAGAATGCCTGCTAAACACATCCCAGCCCATTCTTATTCTTCTGATTATTTCCGTCTCATGATCCGGATCCGCCGTCACTACCTGCCCTAAGTAGATGTATTCCCTTACGACTTCCAGTGCCTTGCTGCCTATTGTAAATTGCTGTTCTCTTCCGAGGCTGTTAAGCATTACTTCAGTTTTCTGCAGATTAATTTTAGACCGACTCTTCTGCTTTGCCTCTCCAGGTCAGTGAGCATGCATTGCAATTGGTCCCCTGAGTTACTAAGCAAGGCAATACATCAGCGAATCGCAAGTTACTGAGGTATTCTCCAGTAACATTTATCCCCAATTCTTCCCAACCCAGGTCTCTGAATACCTCCTGTAAACACGCTGTGAATAGCATTGCAGATATCGTATCCTGAAGCTTTTCTTTATTGGGATTTTGTTGCTTGCTTTATGGAGGACTACGGTGGCTGTGGAGCCGCTATAGGTATCTTTCAGTATTTTTACATACGGCTCGTCTACACCCTGATTCCGCAATGCCTCCATGGCTGCTGAGGTTTCGAAAAAATCAAACGCTTTCTCGTAATCAATGAAAGCTATATATAAGGGTTGGTTATATTCCGCACATTTCTCTATCACCTGATTGATAGTGTGAATATGATCCATTGTTGAGTAGCCTTTACGGAATCCTGCCTGGTTCTTTGCTTGACAGAAGTCTAAGGTGTTCTACAAACAAGCACTTACCCGAGCCCCGGCACTGCACACAATTTAGCCCGAACGGTTTCCAAGTCCGGACAGCCCCCTGTTTGGTGGTTATGTGGAATTCGAGCATGTCCCTCTGCCGGTCCCACTTTCACCCAAGTGCAAACGATGAAGCTCGTTAGGGCCCAGGACCAGGTCTATCAATGTCTGACAGTCCAGAGGGCCCACGAGGGGGCCGTCAGGTTTCACCTGATGGTCCCCAAGTGGGCCTAGCCAGGTGACGTTGAGTTTACTCGCGTCTATTGTGGACCGAATAAAGTTGTTTCACTCACTCACTCACTCACTCACTCAGTCACTCACTCACTCACTCACTCACTCGCTCGCTCGCTCGCTCACTCACCCACTTTGCCGTAGTTTCATAGTGCAGTGGTGCCGCGTCGAAATGCAGAAAGAAGGCAAGGATACGCCGGGAGCCCGAAAAGCTCGCCACATCCAAAAGACACGGTCGCCATACTGACAGACTACCCATGCGAAACTGGCCTCGCTGGCTTCAATGGCCTGTGTCTCGCATGACGCATGCATGAGTGGCGCCTGGCGTGCTGTTAGCTTGTTACTACTTAATGCAAGAAAAATAGGTCGCAAAATATAACTTCATTTATACGCAAAACTATTGTTTTAGCGGGAAAGAAAAAAAATAAAACGTTGTCTGTAAGTTCATTCCAGTCTTTTCTTGCCGATGCTCCGTCAACTAATGGATGGGAGTAACACTAGCTGTGACGTGTTTCCTGTTGCCAGTTTTCGGCGAGTGTCCCCTCCTGTAGAATTTCTTTCTCTATGCCCGAGCCACGAAAACACCAGCTTCGCCACGGACCAGTGAGCTAGAAGCAAGGTGCAAGGACTACGCTGCGAGCACAGACTTTGGTTGAGAAGACCAGGAAGTGCACGGCCATGACAGCAGCTACAATGACAGCCCCAGTGTGGCTAACACCGATCCTGCTGCAGCAGCCCAAGGAGCCGCCCACGTTCTGCAATTTAACGTTCGAGGACCCGGAATGCTGGCTGGAGAGGGATGAAAGGGTCGCTACGTTTAACTGCTTTAACAGCGACGACAAGCTGCGACATGTCTATTTCGCATGGGAAAACGCCGCCAGGGCGTGGCTCGAGAATCGACAAGCCACCTTAACGACGCGGGACCTGTTCTGAAGCGGCTTCCTGCAGACATTCACAAGCGTCCGGCGCAAAGAGCGCACCCAAGCTGTACTAGAGACCCGAGTACTCCTGCTCGATGAGATCATAGCGACCTTCACGGAGGAGATGGGCCGCCTTTTCCGGGACGCTGACCCGGAAATGTTGGAGGAGAAAAATGTCCGCCTCCTGATACGGGGTGACAAGCAAGAACTTTCCGCCGGACTGATACACAAGCCGCCGAAGACCTTAGCTGACTTTTCTGCAGAGGCATCTACGAAGGAGAAAATTCTGAAAATTCGCACTAGGCGCTATGACCAACAAGTGCTCACGCCACAGAGCGCCATCCAAGGACTGGGTTCCGACTACCTTCAAGAGACTGTCATGGCCATCGTGTGAGAATAACTGTGCAAGATCTTGCCTTCGTTGCAACCTCAAGTGGTCTCGATCGCCGACATCATCAAAGAAGAGGTTCAGCGATCGCTTGCAGTTCCTGAGGTGCAACTACAATCACCGCTGCCCCAGCCGGAAGCGATGACCTACATCGCCGTCCCCCGCCATCAAGGTCCTCCTCCGCGAATGCTCAAGGCGCTGTAACGCAGCAATTCTGCCGTCCACCACGGCCACCGCCAGCACGCCCACTGTCGCCCACCGCAGCTACGCGAGGGAGACGCATATTTGGCGACGCCCCGAGCGCCGCCCGCTCTGATATCACTGCGGAGAAGCCTGCCATGTGTGCCGCTGATGCCCATACCGCTACTTGGTACTGAGAGGGTTCGCCTTCAACGCTCCGCGTCCACAGCTTGGGGAGCACCCACGTGACTTCACGGACTATCTTGCCGCCACTCAGTGGAGTTTTTGACGGCCGTCGCGTTCGCCCTCCCCAGGCAGCTACCTGTCGAGACAACGCCGACCATAGACTGGCCCAGCCCGGGGCCGGTCCGTCAGCCCACATCCGGAAAACTAAAAGCAGCAACCGAAACAGATGCGGTTGCTGTTCGTCGAACTTACGAAGATTCTCCGCCACCGATGAAAACGCCGAAGGCACTGTCTTGGCGGCAAAATAACGATGCGCCGCCATCCCAACGAAGCCTGCATCAAAGAATGCACCGACCAAAGACCTGACGCCGCGACGTACCAGCCACACGTTAACGGGATGCAGCCGTGATCCGAAGCCAAGACCCAATTGCAACGCGAAACAAAGAAACCACAGACCTCGACGTGGTTCAGGACGGCCACGCAGTCACCGCCTTAGTAGACACAGGAGCCGATTTCGTCAGAAGTGCACGCATTAGCGCCCAATTTAAGAAATTAGGACTGCATGGGAGGGCCCTCAAATTCGGACAGCTGGAGGACACCTACTAACGCCGACGGAAATCTGCATGGCAAGAATTACCGTTCATGGCCGGATTTAGCTTGACGCGAGGGGCGTAGCCAAGGGGGGCTTATGGGGCTATAGCTCCCCCCCCCCCCAGAAATTTTTTGGTTCTCTCATGCACCGCTGACCAAAACAAGCCCCGGCGCCGGAAACCATTCTGGATTTTGTCACGAATGTATTTTGCACACTCGGAAAAACATTTTAGCGGGAACGTTGGAAACTCGGGGTGGATTTCGCGGCAACGTCCATGCACCGGGGGTTACATAACGTATAGAGCCCCATCCGAGCACAACATTTCAAGGGCGTTTTGATGGCGAGCGGGTTCGTCGCTTCATTTCGCGGAGGCCGTGTAATCTACGGAGTACATGGATTACAATTGTAAAGTTTTATGAGTATAAATTTCTAATTAACAATAGATGTAAAGGTTCACTGACATTTCCAATGCGGTGCTTTAGATTTTCAATTCCGGAGCTGTGTGGGTTTAATGTTGTTATAAACATTTGACGCCAAAGATGCATTAATTTTTCTAAAGTCGTACATTGGGGGGGGAGCATACACGCGACAAGCCAAAGCAGCACACTATAAGACAAGTTGACAAAGCACACAGCGAGGTCAAATGAGGTGAAGCGTTTTGGTGGTTCCATTGTGCCGTCATGTCACAGAAAAAGATAGCAACATTTATTTTACCTGCGCCAAAGCATCCATGTCAAGACAGGAAAGCCAGCAAAGATAACTACGGTCCATATTTATTTTTCTACATTGACTTTTATTCGCACGGACACATTGAACTTTTTCAATTTTCTTGTTATCGCTACCCGCTACCCGCAGCGCACGCGTTTTCATCGTGTGGCCCCGACCACTGCGCGGCGTACATCGGTGCGTGTTCCTTTTTCTGTGGCCGAGTGGATTTTCGCCTGGCAGAGTTTTGGACAGTTTCTGGCTAGCATACGAGAAAGAGAAACAATGGTCGCTCGCCGCCATCACTGTGGGGAGCCGACGTATTGCAACGCGAACAATTGAGTGCAACCTCGCAGGAAAGTCTTTCCTCGCCGGTGTAGGATACCGAGCTGTGTGTGTATAGTTATCTTTGGACCAAGCGCATTTTCTTCAATATTCCTTCGGTAGCCACATTAGGTGCTCAAAGTAGGCATTCGAGTGTGGCCGACATGCTTTCCTTTGCGTTTTTTTTTCATTTCGATGCCCCTGCCCCACAAAAGAAAAAAAAAGAAATTTCTGTGACGTAGCGATTTGCTGCATGGTGAAAGTTCGATGTCGTTACTTCTTTCGTAGAAAGTAAAGGGCCACGGGATGCTTCTGTTGCGAGATTCCCTTATTATATTTCTACACGCGTGTGGTATTTGTTTGTTTGAACGACGCGGGTGGGCGCCATCACTCGAGAAAATAAGATTAAGAACAAACTGGGCTCGCGCTGTGAATCTAACCAGTCAGCACTGCAACCGCTGTTGTAAATATAACCAGTAAATAGTTGCTCGTCTTCCTAACTTGTTCTTCCCGCAACATTTTCATGAAGGTAAAACGTTCCCCGTCCTCTCCACGGAGCTCGGAAGCGGCCGCACCGTCTTCTCAGCTATGGCTTCCGATGGAACAACCCCCTCGCCACCTACACCTGCGACGCCATCCACAACGTACGTTACGGTTCCTAGTCTCCGTGATACTGCGACATTCTCCGCCCAAAATGGCTTTCACGTCGACGACTGGCTGAGCATGTGTGAGGGCGTTAGCCAAAGCCACCACTGGGACCCTACCATCATGCTTGCTAATGTGATCTTTTACCTGGACGGGAGACCGCGTGTCTGGTTTCACACCCATGAGGTCGAGCTCTCCAGCTAAGACATTTTCAAAGAGAGGCTTCGCAACCTATTCGGCAACCCGTCAGGTCGCCAACAGGCTGCGCGGAAGGAGCTTGCCACCCATGTCCAGTTGTCGACCGAATCGTATGACTCCTACATACAGGAGGAGGAGGAGGAAGTAAACTTTATTGCTCTAGAAAGAGTAATTCAGCGGTCGGGCGGGATGTCTTCATCTTCTATTGACTGATGACGATCTCCGGCCTGCATGGTTGGCGCCGCTATTCCAGGGCACCACTGAGCGTGGCTGCTGGTCGGGCATGATCCATCAGCCTCCGTTGGAGGCTAGGGTGGCCGCTGGAGAGCACGCTCTCCCACTGCTCCACACTCAGACATTCTACTTTGTGGAATGCCTCATTGGTATTGCACTCCCATGTGATATGATAAAGTGTGGGTATTGCGCCACACCACGGCCATGTGTCCCTGATTGACTTGGGAACATTTTGCATAGTACATGTAAATTGGGGAAAGTTCCTGTCTGCAGCTTTCGCCAGTAAACTGCCTGTTGTTGAGTGAGTGTATTGTGGGGCGGGGGTTATCTGATCCTCGTCCCTCTATGGTAATTTAGTACGTCATAGTACGTTGGAATCACTGTCACGAAATCCTCAGGATCTCCGTTTAGTTTCGCTCGATTTGTATGCTCGCAAGCGATCCTATCAACCCTTTGGTTCCCCTCAATCTCAGTTTGCCCCGTTACCTAAAAGATAGTGTGTCTAATGCGTTTATTCTATTGGCCAGCGCGGAGGAAGATTTGGAGCGCTTTTTGGCCGATTTTGCCGTTACTTAATTTTTGGCATGCTTCCTCGGAGTCTGTTAGAATTATAAGGGATCTATTTGTGCGGTAGCCCTCCACAGCTGCTAGAGCAACAGCCATTTCCTCTCCCTCAGTTGCCGTAAAATCCCGTGCCGACGCGCAAGCGAGTTCCTTATAATGCGACTCTATTACTGCCGCGACGACTCTTTGTTCTGTTTCCCTTCGTTCTCGAGGATATACCGCGGCGTCCGTGTATACCGTGTTCGCCTTGGTTGCTAGGTATTCTACATATTTTGCCCTAGCGTTCCGCCTGGCTGTGTGCAAATTCGGGTCCATGTTTCTTGGGAGCGACCCTACCTTGATGGTGCTGCGAAACTCATCGGGTAGGTTTGCGGTTCTTTGTTCTTCTCTTTCAATTTCTTTGTGCCCCAGTTCTTTTTAGGAGCTTACTGCCCGTGGTAGTCTGCTGGAGTCTGAGTAGCTGCGACCCTAATTGTGCTTCTTTGAGCTCCTCGAACGTGTTGTGGAGTCCGAGGGCCAGCAGAAGCGCTCGAGCTTTGCCGGAAAGTCGACGAGCATATGACCGAGGTTGACCAGGTGGGCGATATCCTAAAAGCCATCGCGGACGACGCCTTCAATTTGCTCGTCTATAACGATGTCTTTACCGTCCATGCCATCGTGAAAGAATGCTGTGGCTTCGAGGTAGCCAAAGGCCGCCGCATCGTCTCACAGTTTTCCCGGCTCCCAAACACCCCTGCCACATCATCTTGCTCCGTTCTTACCGCCACACGACCATTTCGAGAGAGCGTCACACGTATTGTGGCGCCCTCTTGAAGCGGCGAGCTTGAAGCGGCGAGTCCAGCTACCCTGCATCCACGACCCTTGACGGTACCTTTGACCAAGTGGCCCCCATTATTTCCGTTATTCAAGTAGTTCTGCGGCAAGAAATTGCAATCCTTGGCATCCGTACCGCCTGCTCTGTCTCGCGACCAGATTCGGCACCCGTTTCCATGTCCGCAAGCTATAATGACCAGTATTTCGCTCCCAGACCACACAATGCTGCCGCATGGCGGAACCCAGACGACAAACCCATATGCTTCCGCTGCCCCCGCGTTGGTCATGTAGCCCGCCACTACTGCACCACCCTGGATGCCGCCGTACTAGAGCTCATTCCCTGCTCCTCGTCCATACGCCGACGCTCCCCGTTATTCTCCTCGCCGTCTGTACCGTACTTCCTATGCCCCTGGCAGCCACTCCTCCGTGCGATCGCCTTCACTCCCGGCCACCCGAACCTCGCCGCTTTTTCTCGCCAATCCGACGGACGGAAAACTAGGCCACGCAGCTCTTGGAGGTAGTGCTGCATCACGTTCATCCTGTCCAAATCCTCCGTTGACGCTTCTCATCAGCACGAATCTAATTGAAGCGATGGTATTCCATTGACGGTATTAATTTATACCAGAGACCAGGTGTCCATAATGAGCGCTAACCTACGTCGTCGCCTCAAAAAAGTTAAGTTTTTGCGCCTACCATCACTCGAGCCGTACGAGTCGCCAATGGCGCCACTGTTGCCATCATGGGTATGTGCACTGCTCGCATAGGAATTGCTGGCCGCCAAGTTCCACTCATGTTCACCATAATGACCAGTTGCCCTCATGACCTAATCTGGCTCGACTTTCTGACGACTCATGAGGCCCTCATCGACTGTCCCACCGGTACGGTCTGCCTCGAGCTTCCTCTTTTTTCAGACGTTCGCCCCGAACTACCAAACACCCTCGGCACTACAGCGTTTGTTCGATGACCTCCAAAAATCCTTACTTTCGTCAAATTGGCCTCAACGGCCGCCGTGCCTGATGGCAACTATGTTGGCGCACCCATTCGTGATGTCCTCCTGGTGCGCGACACCCTTGTGCCACACTCCGTTGTAACGCTTGCCACTAATCGGATGTGTCTCCCCGTTATCAATTTTGGCTTGACGAAGTAAATGTTACCTGAAGGTATAGTGGTGGCCACGCTCCGGTCAGGGACATACGACCACGTCCTTGCTCTTGCAGCCGACGCATCACCAGGTACTCCTGATTACCCGCAGAATGCCTTGAACCTCGATGGCCCATTACGTCCCATGGTCGCTGCGGACCTCGCCCCTAACTAAGCAGACGCCCTATACCGCCTTTTGCTTTCCTACTGCGACATGTTTGACACTGCCAATCGACCACTTGTTCAGGCGTCCCTTGTTAAGCATCGCATCAACACTGGTGATGCTGTTCCCATTCACCGCCAATCGTGTCGTTTGTCCATGGCAGAGCGGCAAGTTATTCAGCAGAATGTAAACAAGATGCTCGCCACAGGCATTGTTGAGCCCTCGTCGAGTGTTTGGGCGTCGCCGTTGAGGCTCGTCAAAAAGAAAGATGGAACGTGGCCTTTCTGCGTTGATTACCGCTGCTTAAATCGAATCACTAAAAAGGAGGTATACCATTTACCACGAATCGACGACGCTTTTGATCATTTTCACGGTGCCAAATTCTTTTCGTCGATCGACCTTCGATCTGGTTATTGGCAGAGTTCCGTCGATGAGCAAGACCAAGAAAAGGCGGCTTTCGTCATTCCATATGGTCTCTGCCAATTCAAGGTTATGCCGTTCGGTTTATGCAATGCTCCCGTCACATTCGAACGGATGATGGACTCTGCTTCAAGGTTTTGGGGCGGCGTCACATTCTCACAGCAGCAGCCAGGCAGCCTTTCCCCTTTTGACTAGATAAAATATTATCGTGGAGTGCGTGGGAAAGGGAAGGGGTGCGAGGGTGTGCAACAGAGCCGTAGAGGCAGAACGAACACAAAAATAAAGTCAGTTGCTTGTTCTTCATGGACGCATCGCTCGCTTCTTTGAGCTGATTTGCTGCCGCGCTCGCGTCCCGCACTACATTGGTCACCCGGACGAGCAGCAAGTGCTATGGACACACCTCAAGGCACCGAAATTCCGACACTCTCCGGCATCGACGTCAAGCTGCCTCCGCTTTGGGGTGCGGACCCTGCATTGTCGTTCATTCAGGTAGAATCACAATTTGCTGCACGGCGCATCACAGCAGATTCTATGAAATACCATTATGTGATGAGCACTCTGCCTTCATCAATCGCTAGCGAAATTCGAGACCTGCTACTTTCCCTACCAGCAGAGAACATTTACGAGGCGTTGAAGGCAACACTCATTCGCAGGTTCACGCCCCCCGAAAGCCAACTGCTACAACAGCTTCTCCCTGAAGCCAACCTCGGCAACAGGACGCCAAGCCAGCTGCTGCGTCATATGCAGCAATTATTGGGCAGCAAAGTGGATGGTCTTGACAGCCTGCTGCTCCGAGGAATATTTCTACAGAAAATCTCACCGATCGTCAGAATCGCCATGACTGCCTTAAATGAGAACGATCTATCCAAGCTGGCCCAGTTAGCCGAGAAGCACATGGTGGTAGATCCCACATCTGTCGCGGCCGTCACATGCGAACCGTCTCTACATGAGCAGTCTCAAGAGATGAAGAACGAAATCTCGCGTCTCGTGGATTCCATGGCCGCCCTCCATACCGGGTCACGGTCAACCAGTCAGAGTGCTCCGCAGTCGCCTATGAAACGCCAAAAACTATGTTGGTACTATCGCAAGTTCGCCAATGATGCACGCAAATGCGTACCACCCTGCGAGCTCTCCGGAAACGCCCCGGGCTGGCGCTGAGGGTGACCAGCGTTCCTGCCATGCAAGAAAGTCGCTCATCAGTCTTTTTTCTAACTGACCGCAACAGTGGTTTCCGCTTCCTCGTCGACACAGGCGCCGAAGTGAGCGTATTTCCAGCTTCGTCCGTGGACCGAAAGCGCCCGAACACATCGGCTTTGCAAGCAGTCAACAACACGGCAATCGCCACGTATGGAAACCGCTTCTTAACTGTCAGTCTGGGCCTGCAGACAGCGCTGCGATGAATTTTCATAGTAGCCGACGCGAAATTCACGATTATCGGGGCGGATTTTCTGCGCCACTTCGGACTGTTAGTCCACGGCGGCCGTAACCGCAGGTTACAGGACCCTGTGTCAAAAAGCGATGTAAAAGGCAAGCCTTCCAGACATACGCCGCTCAGCCCTACGCTGATTAAGCCAGTAGGCCCTGTTCGTTTCACTTCAATACTGAGCGAATTTTTTGACCTGACATGTCAGCGCCAAGTGGGATCCCCAGCAAAGCACGACCGTGTTTCACCACATTAATACTACTGGACCACCTGTTCACGCTCGACCACATCCATTGTCGCCTGAGAAACTAGTGGTCGTACGACAGGAATTCAACCATATGTTGAAGTTGGGTATCGTCCAACCTTCTTCCAGTCCTTGGGCATCTCCCCTCCGCATGATTCCTAAGCGATCATCGGGTGACTGGCGTCCTTGCGGGGACTATTGAACGCTGAATAGTGTCACAACGCCCGACAGGTACCCCGCGCGACATATTCACGACATACTGGCAGATCTCCATGGGGCCAAACTTTTTTAAAAAAATCGATCTCCTGTGGGCATACCTCCACTGAGACGGCACACTTTCGTCCATAGAACATCCAAGGGACATTTCTTTTTGGACATCCGGATGTCCTGCGGACATTCATTTACCTACCCGATACATCTGACGGACATCCAGTGGACCATCCCTAGCCAGACCTCTTAAACATAGACAGGTCCCTGGGTCATCCAACGACGGATATTCGAATATTTGTTGCAGAAAGCTTGCAGACCTCAATTTTGGCACTAATCACTTTTTACATGCTTTTCACTCTGAAAACCATGCAAGTATAGCAGAAAACAAAGAATTCCATGACCTACACGGAGGCTCTAATACTTTTATTTTAAATGTAAGCACGAAGGTACAAAACATAGATCTTCCAAACATAGCGGCAAACTCACAGAAGTACAACACACAGTTGGTACATTAAATAATGTCACTAGACTACCACACTTTAAACAATGCCCCCCGCAGGGGCGTCTGCGTCAGCAGGCGTTTGGTGTGTTGCGGCACCATGTACCCGAGCACTCGAGGGTTGGACCCTCCCGCGTGTAGCCGTGCACGGCTTACCCGTGTCCGGGGAAAGGGGGATCCTGGGGGTTGAGCTGAGGCCGGGTGTTTGGACCTTTAAAGCCCCCCGGCGGAGGCAACACACCTCTTTGGCCTTTGCTTCACGTAGACGGCACCCCCGGACTGACCCACCCGGGGGAAATCGGCAGTCACCTCTTCCTGTCTCTCTTTCCCCAAACCTTCGTCTTTATCTCTCACTTTTTGATCTTTCCTGCCTTCTTCTCTCTTCCATTTACTTGCTTTCTCCACGGCGGCAAGGGTTAACCTTGTGCGGCTATCCTACCTTGGGTACACCATATTTGGTTATAGCGACGGCGTACGGCTGGCGTCGTGCAGGCTTGTACGCAAGCTATGCCGCGTCCCCTCGTGGGGCTCCGTGGTGGGCGGTCGGTGCTGTTGCCGAACATACTCATTTTCTATGGCAGCACACACCTCTGTCGTCTATGATCGGCGTCTGAAAAGATGCCACACCAAAGTACCATTCCATTTCTCCTTTCGGAGCAACGCTCCATCCTTCCCGAAGTACTATGTAGTACACAGCGAAAGCAAAATGCCAGTAAGAAAAATCTCACCATTGCTTGTAGCCAAATGCCTGAAAGAAAAAATCAGACCAACGTACAAAGCCTCCAAAATGTATAGCGGGGACCTCCTCCTAGAAATGAATGATAAAGACCAAGCAGAGAAGCTCACTGACCTTACCAGTATTGGCGACGCCACAGTGACAATTTCACCACATAGAACACTGAACACAAGCCGGGGAGTGATATCTGAAGAAGACGATTGGATTGAGCGATGAGTAACTCCTCGAGGGTTTCCAAGAACAAAATGTGACAAAAGTACAAAGAATAGTAATCCGCAGAAACAACCAAGAAATCCCCACCAGACATGTTATACTCACCTTTGGAACAAACGAAATGCCTACTTCACTCGATGCAGGTTAAAGTCAATGCGAGACATTATATCCCGAAACCCAGACGATGTTTTAGGTGCCGCAGGTTCGGACATACTTCATATGCGTGCCGAGGCCAAGCAACCTGTGCTAAATGCAGCTCCAATGATCACCAATCAGACAACTGCTCCTCTTTGTAACGTTGTGTTAACTGTAAAGGAGATCATCCGGCTTACTCGCGGCCTTGCGCTTGTTGGAAAAAAGTGAAAGAAGTGATTGCACTAACTGTTAAGGAAAAAATCTCGTTTTATGAAGCCAGAAAGAGGCTATCGTACCTTCCGCGAAGAAGTTATGCCGATGTGACGCAGATGGGAGCAGCGTTACAGAGGCCTCAGGAGTCCTCCGAGACCACGCTCAGTGGTCCCGCAGTGACCCTTCCCGCCCCCGTGGTGGAAGCAGCCGGCGCTGCTCCATCCACTTCAAAGACACTGCAGACACCAGTCCCGCAGGGGATAAGATCAAGCGAACCCCAAGGCCCGAGACACGTGACTCGGCGCCAAACTCTCGGTCCTCCAGCGCCTCAGAGAGAGCGATAGACGTCGACACAAAAACCCCCCGGTGTCATTGACACCAAAAGTCAAGCGCTCTCTCGAGCGCGATAAGAGGGACAAAATCCCAATAACTATAAAAATAATAAAGCGATAACCTAAAGGTTATCGCCAATTTGTATTAGCCTTTTTAAATCCGTCACCTAACATCTCACCTCTTATTCTTCCCGTAGTGCCATTTCCAACCATTCAATTTCAAAATGGCTTTTATTACCCATTGGAGTTGTAGAGGTCTCATACACAATCTAGGTGACATCAAAGACATCATGAATAGCTTTTCACCAGTTGCAGTATGTCTCCAGGAAACAAAACTTGGTCCAAAAAATAATCAAAAGCTCAAAGGTTTCACCGTTGTCCGAAGGGACCGCGAATGTTCCAGCCGGTTGTCAGGTGGAGTGGCCATAATCGTGCAGGGCAGCACTCCTACCCGAAATGTCCAATTGAAAACATCTTTAGAGGCCGTAGCTGTTACCATTCTATCTTACAAAACCATCACCACTTGTTCACTGTATATTCCACCTCACACACATCTTACTACTAAAGACTTAGAAAATCTAACAGATCAGTTACCGGAGCCATTTGTCTTAGTAGGAGATTTTAATGCTCATTGTACTCTTTGGGGCAGTGTCAAAACTGACCAAAGGGGGTAACTCGTTGAAGATTTTATTCTGTCAAATAATACTTGTCTTTTAAACTCAGGTGCGCCAACTTACTTCTCATCGACTTCCCGCACATTTAGTTGTTTAGATTTAGCTTTTCTTCGCCCTCTCTTTTTACTGATTTTAAATGGGTACCTCTCGACACCTCACATGGTAGCGATCACTTACCCGCGCTCATCAAACTCGTGCCATCACCACAAACCTTAGTAACTAGACCACACCAATGGAAAATACAGCTCGCTGACTGGCAGGTTTTTATGGAAAACGCGTAAGTGGAAAATGTCTTTTTGCCAGAGCTTAGTATTGACGTACTTAGTCAAAAAATCACTGAAGTTATAATCACAGTGGCAGAAAAGGCGATACCGCAGTCATCCGGTATTGTGCGCAAAAAGCTAAATCCTTGGTTCACAAACGAATGTACTGAAGCCAAAAAAGAACAAAATAAGGCATGGTGTCGTACAAAAATTGTACGACACCATACTGCCGGTGAAATAAGACCATACGTTTTTAGGAGTAACCTTTGACAGCAAACTTAACTTCCTAACTCACATAAGAGCACTAAAGATTAAAGCAAATAAAGCTCTAAATATCCTTAACATTTTGTCTCATAAGCACTGGGGTTCCGACGGAGCGTGCCTTTTACGTGTTTACCGGTCTCTTGTGCGTAGCCTTTTAGACTACGGCTCCATGGTTTACGGCTCAGCCAGACAGTCTTACATAAGTACATAACCTTGGAGTGCGACTGGCAAGTGGTGCCTACAGAACTTCACCTATTCAAAGTTTATACGTCGAATGTAATGAACCCTCCTTACATCAGCGCAGAGCGTTACTCACCTCTTCCTACGCACTCAGAATTCAGTCATCGCGTAACACATATGCTACAACATCCTCACACAATGCAACTCACGCTTGCACTACACAAATAAACCGAACATGATTAGGCGACTTGTCCTGCGGTATGAGCAGTACTGTCGGGATTATGACATTCCCCACAAAGTCCTCCAGGTTGCCAAGAAACCACAACGGTTGGCCCCGTGGTACGATTTCGCACACTTGTGTGACTGGACATTAACACATTTAATGAAAAGAGACACTCCACGCGAACATATTATACAAGAATTCCATGCTCTTCAGGACAAATATCAAAATAACATGCAATATTACACTGATGGCTCTAAAACAAAACATCACGTGGGTGTGGGGGCCGTAGCTGAAAATTGGGAAACAAGTATTCGATTGCCACAACACGCTTCCGTTTTCACGGCCGAAGTTTACGCTATCTGGGTTGTTGTTAAGAAGATTATCACTGATAAACACAAACATGCACTCATATACACTGACTCTTTAAGCACACTGAAGGCTCTACAGCTGAAATCTGAGTGTGAACCCCTGATAGGAGACATCTTTAACATGTTGGTGCTGAACAAGTACGGGAGGTCAATTCGTTTCTGCTGGGTTCCAAGCCATGTTGGGATACCGGGTAACGAAGCAGCTGATAGATGTGCATCGATGGCAGCGTACAAAGAGATAACAAACACAACACTTCCATAGAAAGACAGCATTCGTGCGATTAAAAAAGCCTTAACGGCAAAATGGCAACGCGAATGGGACCGTTGTGCCGACAACAAACTACATCTCACTAAACCCATAGTTGGCGAGTGGAAGTCATGTTATCACCAGGAGCGGTTCATCGAAGTAGTTTTATGCCGACTACGCATTGGGCACAGACACCTCACACAAAATTACTTACAAAAGAAGACACACCAACATGCGCGAAATGTCAAGAACCACTAATAGTTATGCACATGTTACTGACATGTACCCATATTGAAACACACAGACGAGCACTTTTGCACAAATTATACCAACTACGCATACCTTTACACCCTGCTCTAATTTTAGGTGATGATCCACTAGTACCATTATGTGACGTCCGTAAATTTCTAGAGCACGCTGGCTTTTTACATAAAATATAGATTAACAAAGCTTTTTCCTTCATAAACTAGATTTTAAAACACCTCGTGTTTGGCGCAGCATAGCCTCAGCCGCTTTTGCGCCATTAAACCCCATTTTACTAACTTTAAACAATGCCATAATGTAAAATATCGAGCTTCGAAATAGCGCAGCAAACTCACAGCAGTAAAACACCCACTTGGTACATGAAATGATGTAGTAGACTTTCGCCCTTTCAACAATTCCATATTGTGAAAATATACATCTTCGAAGTAGTGCAGCAAACTCGCAGTAGACAAACACCTGCTTGGTACATGAAATGATGCAACTAGACTGCTGCTCTTTAAACAATGCCATAGTGTAAAATAAAAATCTTCCAAAGTCAAACCTCCATGATTGTGCTGCTTCGGTGTGACCACTTCCCGATTACCAAAACTAAGTCTGGCTGTGGGAAATGCATTAGACTGAACTATTTAGGACGATGTGAGGCTTGTCATAATTTTTATAGAGTTTAGAGTTGTAAGAACTTCACTGCATACAAAAAAGTCAGTAGTCCTTAAACGCAAAATGTGATACCTGAAAATAATTCACCGTGTTTAAGAGGAACATCTGCACTAGAAACAAGCTCGTGGCTCCTGAATGGAAGTCATGCAACTCGAATACATTCTGCAGCTCTGATGTATGCAAGTAAAATAGAGATCTTGTAAGTACGCGTCTTCTGCAGAACATAAAGCCCAGTACAATACCTGCAGGTGCTATGAAACTCGGGTTGCTTGAATACATACTGCAATAGTGGACACAAATTATAAAACTTCAAAGCATATCACTTGATTAAAACAGACTTCATTGGTCTAGAATAAATTGCAACTGGAAAACCTTACAGTACCCATGAAGCACTCCATCGAACAAAAAGGCACCTAATGATGTTTTTGGACACAAGCTCCAGTACTTGAAGAGAATTGGTGGCATTTAGAACACGTGGTTTTAGAAGACACCTCATCCGCAAAAAGGCTTGAGGCAATATTCCTACAGTCTGCTATTCTGCTCAGAGGGAAGAGAAAGAAAAAAAGGGCAGTATGAGGAGAGATGATAAAGATAAGCAGTAGGATAGTATGTCAGGTAGTAGTGTAGCGAAGCATTTCGAAACCTCACAGAGAGTGCACCAATGATTCAGCATTTTTGACAATAGTATTCGAGGTAGCACACACAGAAAATTGGATATTATACCATCCACCCAATTGCGGCAATTGGGTGAAAGAAAAATTACCGTATCTACTCGCATAATAGTCGCACTTTTTTGTCAGACAAATTGACGCAAAATCAGAGGTGTGATCATTACGCGGTTTAAGTTTCCCACGAAAAGAAACAAACATTTCTTTCGTCCCACGTTTCCTGCGGGACACCAAAACAAAATTGCGGCTGGCGGAGCAAGCCGAACGCGCCGAACGCGATTTTTTCTTCTTATCGTGAGTACATTACGTGCATTGAAACATTTTCTTCCCTATCAGTTATGAATAATAACGTTAATATCGGCAAGTTTGCGGCAATAAAGTAGTCATTTCCACTTTGAGAGGACAGAAACAGATGGGCGCTCTTAGCTGCCAGTGACATAGAAACACATGGCCGGCATGCTGCGGAAACTGCGGCATCTGTCTTCACTACTATCCTAAAACGGCACGTTTCCGCTAAGGGTGGGGGAATATCTTAGTTGTGTTACAAGCGTCGGCGTGCGAATAGGCTACACTCCTAACGTATCAGCGTAAACGTGGCTACTATCGTTTCGGCTCGCCATTTGTTGCGTGCCCACAAGTGCAGATGAGACGAATCGAAAGGCGCCTTTTTTGTTGTTGTTGAACGCAACCATTATAAAGCCTACACATAATAAAGGCAAGTTTGGTTGCAGGTTTTTTTAGTCATGGAAGTGTGGAAAGTGATGAAAGTAATGAAATGAAGCATCTACTTTTCAGGATGTTTGGTGCGTGATGACCGCTTCGTTTGTCTTGAAGAGTCGTTCGCGTAGCATTCGGCAGATAGTAAGCGCGATTAATATTAGCTAGACTTTCGTCACTTCTTCGTCACTATCGTTGTGTCACATAATATGGTATGGATTATGCTGCCTTATCTAATTTGACTGTTAAACAATTTTGTTACTCTTCTCATGGGTCAAGTTTCTTGCACATAGTCAAGCACCGTGTAAAGCAAGCATTGCACAAAAGACTTCACGAGCATGTAACTGCATGAAAGATAACACATACTGAACAAATGCTGACACAGCCGAAGATCAGCAAACTTCCGTTTTCCTTTCTTCCCATGTCCCACAAGTATTCAGCAGCCAGCTTGTCGGCAAACAGGTAAATAAGCATACGTTTAACTGCCGCATTAGGGTTCCGGCCCCCAAGCTGCACAATTTCGTTGACCTGGAAAACCATAAGGCAGCCAACCAGATTCAATATTCCTACACTGAATCATTTTCACACATCTAACAGTTCTGCACTTTCAATGTACACTTTGCAGAAAAAGTAGATCTATAGCTGTACGTGAAATAAATCAATAAAATAGGCAACACGTGCCGCCAGTGCCATTTTTGACACGGCAGACAGTGTTTGCACATTCTCAATAACTTCCATCGGAGAAAATAATGCCATCAAACATGTGAACAAGAAACCAAATAACTGAAAAGCCCAAAAAAGGGTCATTTAAGAAATTTTGCACGAAGTGATGTTAGTCGACCGGTGGCACATTTTCTATGAGACTGTGTATACATGAGCGGCATTGCGGCTAACTGATATTTCAGCTCACCAGGACATTAGCATCCTCTGGACAAGTAATGCTTCAAAGTTCACAAGGGCATCCACCGTCTCAAACGGCTGCTACACTAGCACAGCGGGTGCCGAGGTCACCTTGCCTTGAGCCACACAGGCATCCAGATTGCTCAAAATTTCCTGTATAGTCAGCCTCGCGATATTCAACAGCCGAAGCACCTGTGATTGAAATTCTGAATAATAAAGGAAGAAGTTAATTATTTCAACAGAGCAACCATGATGTGCATGAACAAGCATTAAAGGATAATACTACCTTTCAGACAGGTGCTCACATTGCAAGTTTATAGGTATGGCAGACAAGTCAAAACAAGCAAATACCTTTCGTTTATTAACAAGCTATTTGATCAACCAGTATACAAAAAACCATATTTTACAGCAGCGCTGAGAAGCTTTCCTAACTAACCATCGAAATGCCTCACTTTCAAAGTATGTCATCCCGAAAATCTAGTGGTGCAAAAATTATTTGACTCCTTGAACTTTAAGTGGAGTTATTGCATCAATAGCTGGCTGTCTCTCTTTTCATGTCCGCTAGCATACTGGAAGCTACACAGCGGAGACGCCAAGAGGGCAGTTCAGTGTCGCGGTGGCGACAAGGCCCGTTGTGGCACGGCGGCCTCAGTAGACTGCGCTACGGAGCACGCCATTGTCATATCGGAGCCCAAGCGTAGCAGACGCAGCTACATGCTGTGCAGACATTAAATTTTTTTGTCCTGTTGAGATTCACAAATGAGTTTAATCGCACAGAAGTGTGGCCCCTAAAAATACTGTGTAGTTCAGCTTACCATGTGGTGGTAATGTGACCGGGGCAGGCGAAGTAGTTGGCAAAGGTGGTGCAACTGGCACTGGTGGTACGGCTGGCACTGGCGGTATGGCTGGCAAAGGTGGGGCAGCTGGCACACATGACGTAACTGGCAGAGGCGAGGCTGCTGGCATGGGTGAAGCCACTGGCAGAGGTGACACAACCGATACAGATGAGCAAGGCGATGCAAGGAAGGCAGCTATTCAAAGACAGGGTGTCAAGAGATACGATGAAATTATACAAGCTTGACAGCAGCTTTGCCAACAGCATTACAGTGCCGCAGTGTCTACAGGTTCAGAGCAACAGCTGAATACTAACTAATAGAAAGCTTTGAGCTGTTATGATATATGGATGATCTGCAGAGAAAACTGCAGTTCAAAGGAGATGTGCTTAGGTAATTAATGTTACATATGCAGAAAAGCCATTTTCAGTGCGATCGAGTGCACTGGATATGCAGGTTTCTCCAGTTTGGATAACCTACAAACTGGCTTAGGGGTGGGCATGACGGAGGAACTCTGTTAGCTTTGTACTTTTACTACCTTCACGAATATAAGCCAAGATTCTTTGGTAAAAAACTAGGTTGACAGCTCATCTTGGGGCAACATTAAAAAAGAGGGTAACCTATATCGGAATCAATGTGCTACTATACCTAATGACGACGTGAGGGAGATCCTGTTCAATACATATACTAACATGGCACACAAAAGTAAATACTGGCTATGTTGCTTTGCACTGGTTCAAGTAAATCTATAAAAATTGGTAAAACAACTACGACATGCACATATTTACTGTAAAGGCACTATCATAAAAGTGTAGCAAATTATCCGTTTTAGATGTCCACACAACACTGCAAAGATAATATATCCCTTCCGTTCTGGGCAACAAGGAAATGATCTGTCTGCAAGTGAAGACTTAATTGCTGTAAAGACAACATTCAGTTACACAATTCACACAACATGTAAAGCATAGAGTTCCACAAGCAGACATGGTTAATAAAGGGGGCATGCCAACAGGTAGACTCGCCCTGGGGAAAGTTCACTGGCGCTGGTGGTGGTGGCAAATCTTCAGAGTGATGGCTGTCAGACGACTGGCAAGGTTCCCACTCAACAGCTTGAGTTCTTCTTTTTGGCGGCCGTTCAGAGTCGCTCCCGAGGTCTGAAGTGTACTGCGACTTGTCCAAGTTCCTGCGCGCTTCATCATATGATCCTAGAAGTTGAATAAACAAAAGCAACAAATTACTTATTTACTGAAAATCATGACCCTAACTGGCATTATCATAGTGCTACCAGCGTGTTATGACATTTACAAAAACAAAAGGTAGACGAATATGAACTTTTTCGAATATGATTAATAAGTACCAAGCATCCAATAGCCAAGCGCAGATGCATATATTTACGGCAGGAATACTTATTTTGGTATAGTTTGGCGGCACACATGTATTGACTAGTGCAGAAAGGACTGCTATCAGGATAAGATGATCAACTTTCCACAAAAGATGACCAGTCTTCATCACAAAAACTGCATGAATAGCCGCTCAATAACATTACAGCCTGGTTGCAAACAAGCTCTCGAAGAAAGAATAGCTGCTGTAAACTAGCTTTCCAAAAACGCTAAATAAATGGCTGCTGAAAAAAGACCAGGAGCTTCGGAAAAAAAAGCAACAGGCTTCTCCGACCAATCAGCAGGACGAACAAATCTTAAAAGTGCTCTTCTACGCCCTGTCATCTGCTAGCGGCGAGATGTGCAACACAGGTTGCGGCAGCATCTACGAAGGCTGCAAGTGAGCAGCGAAATCAGCTGTTGTGATATCAGTGGTAGAAAATTATTTCCATATTCACTCTGACACCAAAAAGATGCTAGTCTTCCAAGATATTTTATGATACGGAGGAGGGTAGCAGAAATGGCGGAAGTGGAGGGTTTATAAGGAGCGCTCGACCATGTCCCACGAAATGGTGGCGCCTTCTCTTGATCCATCTTATGCCATGTACTTGTACATGGTGGGCTCACAAACATTCGTAAGAGCAGCCACCTTCTTAATTGGAATATGTGCACATTTACCGTTCTCCTTCCAGACCGTTCCAACCATGTTAAACGCTGACTTACTGGTTCCTTTTGCATCAGCCAGCATCTAGGAAGGATATTACACAAGCGAGTCTGCAGAAAATATTTTTTTGCAAAGCACAAGGCACTGCCCAAGAAGAAGTCCTCCCTGGTGTTGTAGCTGTGGCGACTGCCCATATGAATTTAGCTACTATCAAAGCAGTAAATTGTTTGTACTTTTTAATGCAAATAATGTCTTCTTTGAGAAATGTTTCATTAATCTATGTTCTCTACATATTTGCATTTGAGAAAATAGACAACTATTTTCAGTATCATTGAGCCTGAATAAATATTTTATTAAAAAACGAAGCAAAATCGACCACAGGTAAGACCTGCAGAGAAGCTTCCAAGTAAACGCCTGCCCGCAAGACCACCTGTCGAGGGCACTTAGCCATGCAGTGGGTTCCCAGCTATGTGACTACATCTCGATGCGCAGAAATCTGCGCTTACAGGTCCCGTAGCCTTTGCTCCACTGTGAGGAACTACTGAAATAGAGTAGAAATAGTTCCTTGTTTTATAGAATGAAATTTTACCCATTAACTACAAACAGCTGTATTCAAAATTCGGAATATTCGCCCACCCATAGCAAAAACTACTGTGCATGCATAGTGTGAACTATCATTGCATATGGTGGAAGTAGTATTACCCCAGGAAATTTTGGAAGACCAGGCTAACACTCAATAATTACAATAGTATTCGCATACAGGAAGTGACCATGTGGAAGGATTCATATGCACTTACATTGTCCATGTGCAGAAAACAAAACCGTTAACAATTATATATACGTGTTGATGAGCAGCAACAGTGGCACTTACCAAACAGCCCCTTCACCTGGATCTCGTATCCTTGCCATGGTGGCAAGTAGGAACATGGATGTTTTTTTTCTTATCATAGATGTCAGTCGGTCCAATGGTATGTTAGGCCACATGCATGTGTCATCCGAGACCCATGAGGATGGTACAACCTCTACCTCTTTTCGAGCAATAATATCGACAATTGCATAAGCCATCTGGAAACATAACTTTGCATGAATACAGACTACTTTTTCTTCAAAGAAAACAGAAATATCAAACTAAATGAATCGTTGATTACAATATTGAAAGGCAGGTGTTACGCAGATCCACTGGTAGAATGAAAACAAGCACATGAATTACGCAATTCAGTTGGTGTGGATCTCTGGAAGAACTATGTACTGGCTGGCGTGAGGCAGCAACAACATTTTCTTCGGATTCCTTAGAGGCCACACCTTATTCCTTGACAGATCGGAGACCACAAAGATTCCTATTCGTGAGGAGTCAAAGGGTGATATGTAAAAGTCTTCTCTGTTATTAAATTCTTGTCCAACAATGCAAACTTTGTTTGATGCTCCCAGATAGCAAAATTTCTGCACACGAATAATGTGACCGTCAAGCATTACACAATTGTTGCCAGTAGATACACTAAACAGGAAAGTGCCGCACCTAGGTGCATCAAATTCAGGACCAGTGCAGTCGGGTGGCAAAAGTCCAGCGTCCTGCGAGCTAATGAGCTCAAAATCTGGTGCGTTTTCAAGAAACATATGCGGCAGCTGTAACCTTTCCAACATTCTATTTCGTAATTGCTGTAACGGCTTCTCGTGCTTTCGAAGCTCTTTTTGGATATGACGTATGTTATTTTCAAAGGGGAAAGAACTGAACATGTCAACAGGACCATGAAACTTAACATCTTCAGGAAGGTGTATAAGGCAATGGACATTGTACGAAACGTGTTCTTCTTCATAGATTGTAGTGAAGGAGTGAAAAAAGTACCTCAGTAGAGCTCCAGCACAGTCAGCATGTTGAGAACCCAATTCATTGTTGGCGAGAACAGAGAGTGAAGAATGCAGAACTGTGAAGTTATCCTACAACTTGGTGCTTAGCACAGATTTCAGTATAAGAGGGCCGGTGTAAAACAAAAAGAGGCGGAGTTCTGCAGCTTTCCACCGTTCAACTTCAGTAAGAGGACGTGTCTTTCTGGAAAATTCTACAGGAATGTGCAGCTTCAAATTTTCACTGGCCTCATTCATGAGCTTGCGCTCAAGCGGGCCAACACGAATGGACAGTGGCCCAGTCAGTCAAAGCAGCAAAAGTTTTTTACTACACCAAGCAGCACTACATGCATATAGTCCAATAGAATGTATCTCACTGTGTCAAGTGGCAAATCAACAAAAACAGAGGTACCCTTGTGGTGATCCACATCTTGTTGTCTACAAAAGCTGCTATCACTACGCATTTCACAACCTGTCTCCAGAAGAACTACCCTGCCTCCTCTGTAAGAACCTTCGCATGTGCACTTCGGACAACTACTATAGGCAGAATCACCTTTAGTGGAAAGGATGAATGAGCGCGCCGGAGCATCACATATAATTGCCGTCATCGATACAGTAATACTGCAACCACTAACAATTACGCCATCTTCAAGCAAGCCGTTTACCTCGGTTACAAATGGTAGAAGAAAGTCATTTACAGACTCTGGCTTGCTTGGCCTAACAAATGCACCAACGCGAAATAGAGTTTGTTTGTTGCAGTGACAATAAGGCACTGTATTGCCCAAAGTTGAACGTTGGAACTTTTCGATAATGGTAGTCCGTCAATATTAAACGACAACAACAGTGTTTCTGGCAACAGACTACAACCACTTAATGCATGCAGCGATTCTCTGTGACGCTGAAATGACAGTAATGACCGCGAGAAAGAACAGTAATAGGGCATTCGAAGCACGACCCTCGCGGCGTTTTCAAAAGAGTGCAGGCGTCGCTCGGAAGAGCCGAATGACATGGATGCTGCCTCAAAATTTTTAAAAGGTGACTCAGTGAATCCCTTCTTATCCTGTGGCTCACGGCCCATGTCTGTAACTCTCTAGCAAGGTCTTTCCTGTCGCCGGTAGCTGACTCGTTGCTCAAAGTATCGTCTGGTGATGGCCCAGGGTTTTGCAAATAGAACAAATTGCCGCAAACACCACCCGCAGCAGATGAATCTGGGTGCAATGTCGTATCGGTCACGCCAACGGACTGCGTCGCGACACTCGCATCTGACTGCGGTCGACAAAACAGCTCTGACCGGTTCACATCGGAGGTAGATTCATCAGGAGCGCTACAATCTCCGTTAGGACGATTACCCAAAGGCACCACTGCAGCCGAAGTTCCATCGTTGGGCAAGAACACACGTTCGTCTAAGACGTCTACGAGGTCTGTACACTGCCGACCAGCTCGCTGAGCAATGCGGATCCGCTTCTTTTCAAGCTCCATAGTTCCTCTCCGTCAACGACACGCATAAGTGCCCGACGGAGAGCATTGAACTGAACATGAGGGGCACCTACCGATGCATTTATCACAACACACCGTCTCTTGACACGAATAAAAACTGAACCAAAAAGCAATACTCGCAAAAATACATACTGTGCAACAGGACGATACCCAAACAGTGTCCAGGAAAAGTCGTCGCGGCGTCAAGCTGTGAGCGCGGGAACAATAACGTTGGCGGAAAGCCTATAGGTGCGAATTGCGGAGCTTAACAAATGGATTGACCCCGCTTGTTATAACATTACGCGTAGTATGCATGAGCGAGCGAATCTCGAAGGCGATGTTCTTACGCACTAAGATTTCAGAGGCGATTACAAGAGCCAAATTGACGTCAAGGTAGCTTATTATAGTTCATGCTTTTAACACAACTAGAAGGCTACGTTTACATGTACTTTACGAGAGTGGATCGTTGACGAACATATATCCATGACCTCCATGACGTGTATTCTGGCTTCCCATTTGCTTTTGTTGTATGCAGTCAGCAACAGAATGGCCTTCGAGATTTAAGATTCATACCGATCGAGCGTTAGCCGTCGTTGCGCCCTGGATTTGGACAAGACGTCCCACGATGAATTTAGCCATTTGGCCTTCCCACCATATTGACACGTGTACTTATCTTTATCTAGCGACCACGTTTCGCCGCCTAACAACTTTTATCGCACAGTGCAGGACGCGCCTGCATGTAAAAGAAGTTTCTGGGATGTTATCGATGGTTCCGTCCACTGTCTTTCACCACAACTTGTGTAATCTAATTGCATGTATGCGCAAAGCGAATATTGTAGAACTTTGCGGAAGACACGCGGGTCTCAGCGGTTAATCTGGAACATTCGATGACTGATCTATAAAAGCCGACGCGCTTGACCCGCTGCTCAGATTTTCGACGATCGCCGACCGTGTTCGCCGCTATCGTTGTGCTATAGGTGTAGCCTCTTTTTGTGGGCACAGGTTACCCCAATAAAAGTTAGCTTCGTCTTTCACAGTATTGCTACTGTGTTCTTCAAAGTCACCGCTACGTGTCATCTGGTGAAGGTACTTTTCGTTCATGTACCGGACGCCCCCGACAAGCCGTGATCCAAGCCCGGACCACAAAGAGAGCACCAACGTAGTCCCGAACCACCGAGTAAGCCGCCGTCTTCAACAACTGCCCCCGGAGCACGGACTTTTGCCTGAGAAGACCAGGAAGATAGTCACCAAGTCCACCCCAATGGCAGCCCCAGCATCCCCCATGGTGCTGCAGCAGCCCAGGGAGCATACGATGGTCCGCGGTTCAACGTTCGAGGACCCGTAAAGCTGGCTTGAGACACACGAGAGGGTCGCTGCTTTCAACAACTAGGACAGCGACGAAAAATTGCGACGTCATTTTCGCATAGGAAGACGATGCCAGAACGTGGCTCGAGAACCGAGAAGCCACCTTAACGACCTGGGAGCTGTTCCGAAGCGGCTTCTTGCAGGCATTCGCAAGCGTCGTACGCCGAGAATGAGCCCAAGCGCTGTTAGAAACCCGTGTGCAGCTACCTAATGAAACAACCGCGATCTTTACAGAAGAAATGAGCCCCCTATTCCACCACGCCGACCCGGAAATGTCCGAGGAGAAGAAAGTCCGCTTATTGATGCGTGGTGTAAAGGAGGGACTTTTCGCCGGAATGGTACGAAGCCCACCAAAGACCGTCGACGATTTTCTTCACGAGGCCACTAGCATCGAGAAGACACTGGAAATGTGGAACCGGCAATTCGACCGCCGCACGAACTCGACAAACTACGCTGCAGTTGCGTCACTGGCCACCGACGACCTGCGCGAGACTATCCGAGTGGTCGTGCGGGAGGAACTACAGAAGCTGTTGCCTTCATCACAATCTCAAGTGGCTTCGATTGCCGACGCCGTACGTGAGGAGCTCCAGCAACAACTCGGAGTACGCCCTGAATCGCCACAGCCTCAGCCCGAAGCAATGACTTACGCCACTGTAGCCCGACGTCAAGGTCCCCCTCCGCGTCCACGGCAGGGCCCAGTGACGACACAGTTCCGTGCCTACCACCACCTCCGCCGCCAGCACACCAAGCCGTCATCGCACGCTGCGTTCCAAGGAAGACTGACGGTTGGGGCGCGCCCGACCACCGCCCACTTTGCTATCAGTGCGGAGAAGCCGGGCACATCTACCGCCGATGCCCATTCCGGGAGATGGGACTCCGAGGGTTCGCCACAGATTGGCGAACGACCTCGCGATATCGCCGACTACCTGGCCGCTACACAGTGGAGCCCTCGAGGACCGTCCCGTTCGCCGTCACCAGGCCGCTACCTCTCGCCGCAGCGCCGACCACATACCAGCTCAGCCTGGGGCCGCTCTGCGAGCCCATTTCCGGAAAACTAAAAGCAGCAACCGATGGAGGTGTGGTTGCTGTTCGTCGAACTGACGAAGGTCCTCCGCCGCCGACGAAGACAACGAAGACACCATCTCGACGACACAATGACACGCCGTCATCCCGACGCAGTCAGGAAGCCAAGACTGCACCGACGAAAGGCGACTTGACCACGCGACATTCCAGCTTCAGTTCAGCACGACGCAGTCGTGATCCGACGCGAAGACCTAAGTGCAACGCCAGACTAAGAACCACCGACCTCGACGCACTTCTCGACGGCCACGCAGTCACTGCCTTAGTCTACACAGGGGCTGATTACTCCGTTATGAGCGGACACATCGCCGCCCAGTTCAAGAAAGTTAATACCGCATGAGAAGGCCCTCAAATTCGGACCGCTGGAGGACACCTCATTACGCCGACTGGAATCATCACGGCACGAATAACCATTCATGACAGGACTTACCCTGCCACCTTCGTTATCCTCCAGCAGTGTTCACGAGACGTCATTCTCGGTATGGACTTCCTGAACCAACACGGCGCAATCATCAACCTCAAGTCGAAGTCAGTAACGCTGTCGGAAGATGAAGCGATACCGCCGGACAGCCCTCGTGGTCACCACGCCTTCAGTGTGCTCGAAGATCAAGTGAGCATTCCGCCTCGCTCCAGCATTGTTATTTCGGTCGGCACCGAAACACCCGCTGACGTAGAAGGCGTCATCGGAGGTGACCAGCGTCTACTGCCAGACCGTGAAATTTGCGTCGCAAGAGGGATTGCTCGACTGCATGGAGGGAAAACTGAAGTGTTGCTGACAAACTTCAGCCAGGAGTTTAAGCACATCAACAAGGCCACGACGATCGCGTACATCGAGGAAATTTTGGAAACAAGTAATGCGTTTGTCCTCTCGGATTCCGCCGCATCTACCCCGACGACCATGGTTCCTGAATCAGACTACGACATTCATCCAAATCTCCCTATGATTAAGCAACAGCAGCTCAGAAGTCTGCTCCGACGATACAAAGGCTGCTTTTCGACGCCATCGAGGATTCGACAAACAACAGTCGCCAAGCATCGCATAATCACCGAGGAGTGCGCTCGACCACTCCGCCAGAGCCCTTACCGAGTTTCGCCGCGAGAACGTGAAGCTATACGAGAACAAGTCGACGAAATGCTGCGCGACGACATCATCCAGCCGTCGAAAAGCCCGTGGGCATGCCCTGTTGTCCTGGTAAAGAAAAAGGACGGAACCCTACGTTTCTGCGTCGATTAGTGTCGTCTGAACAAGATCACGAAGAAGGACGTATACCCCCTCCCACGGATAGACGACGCATTGGATCGGCTCTGCAACGCGAAATACTTCTCGTCGATGGACCTCAAGTCTGGCTATTGGCAAATAGAAGTGGACGAAAAAGATCGCGAACCGCCTTCATCACCCCAGACGGCCTCTACGAGTTCAAGGTTATGCCATTTGGACTGTGCTCGGCGCCTGCAATGTTCCAGCGCGTGATGGACACGGTTTTAGCAGGATTCAAGTGGCAGACCTGTCTCGTTTACTTGAATGACGTTGTTGTATTCACCGGAAATTTCGACGATCACCTTAGGCGGCTTGCAACAGTACTCGAGGCCATCAAGTCATCAGTGCTCACTCTGAAACCAGAAAAGTGCCGCTTCGCTTACGATGAGCTTCTGTTCTTAGGCCACGTCATCAGCAAGTCAGAGTCCGCGCCGACCCGCAGAAGACAGCTGCCATAGCAAAGTTCCCACAGCCTATCGACAAGAAGGCAGTGCGTAGATTTCTTGGCATCTGTGCCTACTACAGGCAATTTGTCAAGGGCTTTTCACGCATCGCTGAGCCGCTGACAGAGCTAACTAACTGTGACGTCGACTTCAAGTGGAAAACGCCGCAGGCCGACGCATTTCAAGAGCTCAAACGACTCATGCAGTTGCCGCCCGTACTTGCGCACTTCGACGAGCACGCCGATACCGAAATCCACACTGACGCCAGTAGCCTAGGCCTCCGTGCTGTCCTAGTCCAGAGAAAATATGGACATGAACCCGTGATAGCTTACGCTAACCGGTCGTTGTCAAAAGCGGAAGGCAAATATTCTACAAGCGAAAAAGAATGCCTCGCCATCATTTGGGCTACAGCGAAATTTCGCCCTTACCTATGTGACAGGCCAACCAAAATCGTCAGCGACCATCACGCCTTGTGTTGGCTAGCGAAGTTAAAGGATCCCTCAGGATGGCTGGCACGGTGGAGCCTCAGACTACAAGAATACGACATCACTGTAACATACAAGTCCGTACGAAAACACTCAGATGCCGATTGCCTATCACGCGCCCCCATTGACCCGCCGCCGCAAGGTGACGAGGATGACGACGTCTTTCTTGGAATAATATGCGCGGAAGACTTCGCCGATCAACAACGAGGGGACCCGAAGCTAAAAGTCCTAGTCGAGTATTTGGTAGGGCACACCGACGTTGTCCCTAGGGCATTTAGGCGTGCGTTGTCTTCGTTCACGCTTCAATACAACGTACTCGTGAAGAAGAACTTCTCACCAGTCCGCCTTAGCTACCTTCTTGTTGTTCCGTCGGCGCTGCGTCCAGAAGTACTGCACGCCCTACATGACGATCCGACCGCTGGGCACCTCGGTTTCTCCCGGACGCTATCGAGGATACAAGAAAGGTATTAGTGGCCGCACCTAACCGCTGATGTCGCCCGTTACGTCAGGACATGCCGAGACTGTCAGCGATGCAAGACACCACCCACAAGGCCAGCGGGATTACTGCAGCCGATCAAGCCTCCTTACCGGCCTTTTTATCAGATCGGGATGGACTTGTTGGGACCGTTTCCGACATCAACTTCCGGAAATATGTGGATCGTCGTGCGACGGACTATCTCACCCGCTTTGCTGAATCTAAAGCTCCACCGAAAGGTAGCGCAGCCGAAGTGGCGAAATTATGCGTCGAGAACATCCTGCTGCGACATGGTGCTCCAGAAGTCCTCATCACCGACAGAGTAATGGCTTTTACAGTAGAGCTCACGCGAGCCATTCTGGAATACAGCCAGACAAGTCAAAGGGGGACAACTGCACACCATCCGGAGACGAATGGTCTCACGGAGCGCCTGAACAAGGCCATCGCCGACATGCTAGGAATGTACGTCGACGTCGAGCACAAGACCTGGGATGCCGCCCTGCCGTACGGAACATTCGCTTACAACACGGCGGTGCAAGAAACAACACAGATCACGCCATTTAAGCTGGTTTAGGGCAGGAACCAGACGACGACGCTCGATGCCATGCTGCCGCACGTCACTGACGAGGAAAATCTTGACCTCGCTATCTATCCTCAGCGCGCCGAAGAAGCCCAACAGCTCGCCCGCCTGCGGATGAAGAACCAGCAGAGGACCAACAGCCGACACTACAACCTCCGACGACGCTTCGTCAAGTACCAGCCCGGCGACCGTGTTTGGGTATGGACCCCAATACGCCGACGAGGACTCAGTGAGAAACTACTCCGACGCTATTTCGTACCCTAAAAGGTCATCCGACATTTTGGCGCACTGAACTATGAGGTCGTGCGAGACGGCATTTCGCATCCACAGCGGCGCCGCGCACGATCTGAAGTGGTCCACGTGGTGCGCCTTAAACCCTTTTACGGACGCTGATGGACTTCCTTATTTTTTGTTTTTTTTTTGCTACGAGTGCTATTCTTTATTGGTTTCGTTTGTTTGCAGCATCGGGTCGATGCTTTTTAAGAGGGGGTAATGACACGTGCACTTATTTTTATCTAGCGACCACGTTTCGCCGCCTAACAAATTTTATCGCGCGGGGCAGGATGCGCCTGCATGTAAAAGAAGTTTCTGGAATCTTATCGATTGTTCCGTCCACTGTCTTTCACCGCAACTTGTGTAATCTGATTGCATGTATGCGCGACGCGAATAGTGTAGAACTTTGTGGAAGACACGCGGGTCTCAGCGGGTAATCTGGAACATTCGATGACTGATCTATGAAAGCCGACGCACTTGACCCGCTGATCAGATTTTCGACGATCGCCGACCGTGTTCGCCGCTAGCGTTGTGCTATAAGTGTAGCCTGTTTTTGTGGGCACAGGTTCGCCCAATAAATGTTAGTTTTATCTTTCACAGTATTGCTACTGTGTTCTTCAACGTCACCACCACGTGATTATATAAAGCATGGCACATAAAAACAGCTTTTACGAAATATTTTTTGCGGAAATACACCGGTAAATTCTTAGCTGCACGGATATCTAGCAGACGCTGCGTCCTACAATGGAAACGCCTAACCGAAGCGTTCATTCGCATCGTTTGTAATAAACTCAATAATTAACCTGCGGACTGCAGCATCTACTGCGAGCTCATTGCGCCAAGCTTAAAAATTAATTGTACAACCGAAGTCCACACACGTACTCCAGCGTATATATACCCTAGTCACTTCATCGGTGAGAATTCGATTGGGCCGGGCGAGAAGCGCGAAAATAATTATTGGTGTAATTTAAAACTTACTCCATTGTTGTAAGTACTGCGAAGGACCCCTTAGGTGACCCTGTCACAATGTCCGCATTGGGATACTTATTGTAAGTCCGGTGGATGTTCGGGCACGGCTTCGGAGAGGCTCCACATATATCCGATATAGTAAGTACCGCCAACGTCTCGTGGACGTTCCGCTCGCTACGTCCGCTTAATGACGTTTGCTCTAAGTCCGGCGGATGTTTGTACTCGGTTCCGGACACGCGGACCTAATTCGGATATCCGTCGTACAATTGTGCCGTTTGGGCAAATACCTGTGTCAACGGAAGACGTCCCCAAGACTGCTATCACTACACCCTTTGGTCTATTCTGATTTCTGCGCATGCTATTCGTCCTTCGCAACGCGGGTCAAACGTTCCAAAGGTTTATCGACGGTGTTCTACGGGGCCTCAATTTTTGTCGCACCTACCTGGACGACTTGCTTATCGCGAGCACCGCCCCAGAAGACGAAGAGCTAAAAAGCCTCCTGACAACAAAAACGGTCCTCAAGTTACAGTAGATGCAGATTCCGGGATCAGGCGACCACATTTGCGGCGACACCTCCACGTGCAACCCATGGCCCTTCGTGCCTGCCAAACTACGTCGCGGCATTTTCCTTTCTATTCACAAGCTATCGGCTCCAGGAATCAAAGCTACGCAATAGTTGCTCACAGCAAGGTTCATCTGGCCAGGTATCAACCGAGACGCGCGTTGTTGGGCAAGAGCATGCATACAGCGTCAGCCTGCGAAAATTCATCGACATACTGTGACCCCGTCGGCAACGTTCGCGCCTCCAGACGCGCGTTTCGACCACGTACACCTCGACATTGTCGGACCTCTACCGCTTTGCCAAGAGAATGCCTATTTACTGACGTGCATTGACAGATTCACGCGCTGGGCGGAGGCCATACCTATAGCGGATATCGCAGCTCGTAGGGTTGCCCGCGCCTTTTTGCACCACTGGGTTGCTCGTTTCGGTGGACCATCTATAATAACAACCGACCGTGGAAGGCAGTTCGAATCATGACTTTTCGCCAGCATTACGCTTTTCATTGGTGCTTCTCGCATCAGAACAACCACCTACCAGCCGATTATCAACGGCATGGAGCATTTCCACTGCCGGCTCAAATCTGCGCTCGCCGCAACAGAAGAGCGCAACTGGATGGAGGCAATACCACTCAGCCTCTTGGGAATCCGGAAAGCTGTCAATACAGACATCGGCGGTAGCGCGGCCGAACTGGTCGACGGAACGACATTGCGCCTTCCAGGAGAATTCTTCACGGGCAGCCCTCAAGACGGTTGTACAACCACCGCAGCCTACGCACTTAGGCTACGAGACATAATGGCAAACCTTCGCACTACACCACCGCGACGCGTAGCGCCATGCGCTGTGTACGTACCATCAGAACTCGCTTCGTGCACATACGTGTTTGGGTGCCACGACGCCACGACACCATCGGTCACTCCAACCACCGTATAGCGGGCCATTCCGAGCGCTGCGGCGAGGTGAGAAGCAGTTCATTATCGACGTGCGCGGTCGTCACGAAGTGGTATTACTCGATCGACTGAAGCCAGCGCACATTGAAGTAGCAGACACAGTTTCACATGCGCCGTTATCTCTGACCCTCCAAGGCTCTACTCGTTCAACCACGCCAAGTCACAAGGACACGCAGTGGACGAGCCTCGAGAGCACCCCGACATATGGGCTTGTGAATAATTGAAATCCTCCTATGAAAGTTCGCTAACTCACTAGGAGGGGAAGTGACGTGGCGGCCTCACGATTGCACAGCAGCAGCCAGATACCCTTTCCCCTTTTGACTCAATAAAATATTATCCCGGAGTGTGTGGGAAAAGGAAGTGGTGCGAGGCTGCGCAACCGAGCCGTCGAGGCTGAATGAACGCAACAATAATGTCAGTTGTTGCTTGTTCTTCAGAGACGCATCACTCGCTTCTTTCTGCAGATTTCCAGCCGTGCTCGCATCCCCACTGTAGTTTCATATGGTCAACTTGCCTTTGTTACCTCGACGACGTCTCTGTGCTTTCTCCTACATTTCGCACCTTGAGCGCGTCGCAGCTATCCTTGACGTCTTCCGTAAGGCTGGAATCCAATTAAACTCATCGAAGTGCCACTTCAGGCGCCGACAGATTACAGTGCTCGGCCATCTCGTCGATGCTTCCGGAGTTCAACCAGACCCGGAGAAGGTCCGAACAGTAATGGCTTTTCCTGAAGCTCAGTCTATCAAAGACATCCGGAGTTCCGTGGGTCTCTGTTCCTATTTCCGATGGTTTGCGAAAGATTTCGCAGCAATTGATTGACCACTCACTGAACTTCTGAAGAAAGACGTGCCTTTTACGTGGGGTACCCCTAAGATTGCCGTATTTTCACGCCTTATCACGCTTCCCACCAACCCACCGGTCTTGGCCCGCTTTGACCCGTCCGCACCTACAGAGGTCCGAACCGTTGCCAGTGGTTATGGGATCGGCGCCGTCTTATCGCAACGCCAGCACGGACATGACCGCGTTATAGCCTGCGCTAGCCGGCTACTGACAACTGCAGAGCGCAACTATTCGATCACCGAGCGCGAATGTCTTGCTCTCGTCTGGGCTGTTTCGGAGTTCCGCCCAATTTATATGGCAAGCCCTTCTCAGCAATCACAGACCATCATGCGCTCTGTTGGCTTTCGTTGCTCTAAGGTCCCACTGGCCAGTTCGGTCAGTGGAATTTCGGACTACAAGAATATCCCTACACAGTGACCTACAAGTCGGGACGCCAACACCAGGACGCAGATTGCTTCTCTCGCTAACCAGTCGAAGACGCGACCTCTACGTCTGATACTGACACTGACGCCTGTGTTCTCTCTGTTTTTCCACTGCTCCATGTCGCCTACGAGCAGCGCCGTGACCCGTCCTTGCGTATCATTGTTTACCGCCTGCAATCGTCACTTGCCGACAGTTCCCTTCGCTTATTCAAACTTCAAGATGGCGTACTCTACCGCCGCAACGTTTACCCCGACGGCCCTACATTACTCCTTGCGACCCCTAAACACCTTCGCTCGGCTGTTCTCCACGAACTTCACGGCCTCCCCACTGCCGGCCACCTGGGTGTGTTGCGTACCTACGACTGGATCCGCCGACGCTTCTTTTGGCCAGGGCTAGCTCGCTCCGTTCTAAGATACATAGCTGCATGTGAGAAATGCCAGTGACGCAAGACGCCATCGACGCTCCCTGCTGGGTACCTTCAACGACTACACGTTCCCGCGGAACCATTCTTTCGGGTTGATTTGGACTTACTTGGCCCTTTTCCTTTTTCTACCTCTGGGTACAGGTGGATCGCTGTGGCCACGGATTGCGCCATGCGCTACGCCATCACCCAAGGGCTTCGTACAAGCTGCGCCGCAGATGTCGCTAATTTTCTTCTACGCGACGTAATTTTATTACATGGAGCTCCGCGACAACCACTCACATACCGTGGCTGGACGTTCCACTCAAAAGTTATCGCAGACATCCTGCAGTCCTGTGCCACGTGGCACAACCTATCCACGTCATACCATCCGCAAACAACTGGCCTCACGGAGCGTCTCAATCGTACTCTCACAGACATGCTCACGAAATACGTTTCTTCAGACCACACTGACTGGGAGGTCGCTCTCATGTTTGTCACATTTGCTTGTAATTCCTGCGCCATGGCACAGCCGGTTATTCCACGTTCGGCCGAGAACCAGCAGTACCCCTCGACATGACCCTCCCTGTTCACGCGACACCTGCCAGTGCATATGCATTTGGCGCTATCGCCCGTGGTGCCCACGCAAGTGAAATTGCCCATGACTGGCTGGTGAAAACCAAAGAGAGTCAAAGGCAGTGGTTTGTACGACCGGCGACACTGAGGCGTGCAGTTCCCGCTCGTTCGTTGGTGCTTCTATGGTCTCCGACACGTCAGGTCGGCCTGCCCAAAATTGCTGTCTCGTTACACAGGCCCACACCGAGTGCTTCGTTCCGTGACACCCGTCGCCTACGAGATCGCCCCCGACAGCCATCTGCTTCCCAGTCCAGTGATATCGTGCACGTTACACGGCTGAAGCACTATCACCCTCCCAGTTATGACATTTACACACCCCGGGACGTCACTTCTGCCACCGGGGGATTACGCTACACGCGTGTGATATTTGATTGTTTGAATGAAGCGCCTGGGCCCCATCACTCGAGAAAAGAGGAGGAAGAAGGAAATTGGCTCACACTGCGATTGTAACGGGTCAGTGCTGCAACCGCTGTTGTAAATACCACCTGTAAATAGTTGCTCGTCTTACTAACTTGTCCTTCGTGTAACAATATGCACAAAACCTAACCATAATTCACTTATGTCATGAAGGAATGAAAACTCTCATTGTTCAACGTAAACAACTGACCTTGAAAGAATATTTGAGAAATCTTGAAACATTGTTGGGGAAGTTGTTGACAAGCAAGGAGCAATCTGCCGTTGTTATCCGCTATGAAGATAGGATCAACCACGCGTTGACCGCCCGGCATGTCCATGACCCGGCGAGAAAACAATGATGATACTAAGTGCAGAGAGTCATTTGGGATATGCGCAGCAGCAAGGTAGCCAGCGAACTGCATAATAAACAGACTGCGGATAACGTGGTGACGTTGCCACTGTTGGCTCACCCACTGAAGAAGGGAACGGCCGGGGACGCTTTTATGGCCGTAAACTATTTCGTCATCGAACTTGGCCTGTCGGTGGTCTGGTGGTGGACTGTGATGTTTTTCTCCTTCAGCGGAGCATGCGGATATGGACTGATGAAGCAAGGAGCAATCTGCCGCTGTTATCCGCAAGGAAGATAGGATCGGTCACGCGTTGATCGCCAAGCACATCTCTGAAAGGCGAGGTAACAATGATTATACTAAGTGTTGAGCGACAGTAGGAATATACACAGCAGCAGGGTAGCCGAAGTGCATGGTAAACAGACAGCCGATCAACATGGTGGTCGCGCCACCGTTCTCTTGCCCACTGAAGAAGGGAACAGCCGGGAACGCTTTTAGAGCCGTAAACCATGCCGCCGTGGAACTTGGTCTGTCGATGGTTGGGCGGGTGATTGGAAAGTTATTCTCTGAATTAACACTGCAAGCTGGGTGAGTTGGTGATTGAACATGTTCCTATGGGTGGACAGCGCAACCCGGACGAAGGACAAGAGGAAGTACACAATACAAGCGCAGTAGGACCATTGCGCTCGTATTGTGTACTTCCTCTCACCCTTCGTCCGGGTTGTGGTGCCCACTCATAGCAACGTTATTCTCCTCCAGCGGAACATGCTGGATATGTACCGACGAAGCGAGGAGCAATCTGGCTTTGTTATTCGCAAGGAACATTGGACCAACCAGGAGTTGACCGCCCGGCACATCCATGACACAGCGAGGTAAGGATGATAACACCAAATGGAGAGAGACATCTTGCATATGCACGGCAGCAAGGTTGCCGTTTAACTGCATGATAAACAGACAGTGGATAAACATGATGCCCGCGCCGTTGTTGCCTCGCCAACTGAAGAAGGGAACTGCCGGGGACGCTTCTACAGCCGTAAAACATGTCAATGTGGAAATCGGTCTTTGGGTGGTTGGCCGGTGTATTGTGACGTTTTTCTCTTCCAGCGGAGCATGCGGAATATGGACCGATGAAGCGAGGAGCAATCTGCCCGTCTTATCCGCATGGAAGATATGATCGACCACGCGTTAACCGCAAGGCACATGCATGACACAGCGAGGGAACGATAATAACACCAGGAGCAGAGCGTCAATTGGGATATGCACAGCAGCAACGTAGCCGGTGAACTGCATGATCGACAGGCAGGGGATCAACATGGTGCCCACGCCGCTGTCGCCTCGTCAATTGAAGAAGGGAACTACCGCGGACGCTTTTATAGCCACGAGCCATGTCCTCATGTAACTTGGACTGTTGGTAGTCGGCCAGTGGATGGTCACGTTATTCTCCTCCAGCGGAGCATGCGGGATATGGGCCGACAACGCGAAGCGCAATCTTCCACTCTTAACCGCAAGGAAGATAGGATGGACCACGCGTTCACCACCAGGCATATCCATGACACGGCGAGGGTACGAGGAAAATACCAAGTGTAGAGCGACATTAGGGACATACACAGCAGCAAGGTAGCAGGAGAATTGCATGATATACAGACTGCGGAACAACATGGTGGTCGCGCCGCCGTTGTCTTGTCCACTGAAGAAGGGAACTGGCGGGGACGCTTTTATAGCCGTAAACCATGCCGCCGTGGAACTTGATCTTTCGGTGCTTGGGCGGCCGATTGCGACGTTAATCCGGCGTATGGACCGATGAAGCTAGGAGCTATCTGCTGCTGTTATCCGGTAGCAAGATAGGCTCAACCATGCGTTGACAGCCTGACACATCCATGCAGCGGTGAGGTAGCGGTGATAACACAAAGTGCAGTGTAACATTAGGAATATGCGCAGCACCAGGGCAGCCGGCGATCTGTACGATAAACAGACAGCGGATCAACATGGTGCCCGCGCCGCTGTTGCTTCGCCCACTGAAGAAGGGAACTGTCGCTGACCCTTTTATACCCGTAAGCCAGGTCTCCGTGGAACTTGGTCTGTCGGTGGTTGGGTGGTGCTTTGTGACGTTGTTCTCCTCGAGCTGAGCATGCGGGATATGGACCGATGAAGCAAGGAGCAATCTCCCTCGGTTATCCGCAAGGAATATAGTAATGACAATGTGTTGACCACCTAGAATATCCATGACACGATGAGGTAACGACGATAACACCAATAGAGAGCGACATTGGGGATATGGCCAGGAGCATGGTAGCCGGCGAACTGCTTGAAAATTAGACTGCATATCAACATACTTCCCACGTCGCTATTGTCTCACCCACTGAAAAAGGGGACGGCCGGGGACGCTTTTATAGCTCCAAACCATGCTTTTGCGGGTCTTGGTCTGTTCGTGGTTGGACGGTTGCTTGTGCCGTTATTCTCCTCCAGTGGCGCATGCGGGATCAAGAGCGATGAAACGAGAAGCAATCTGCCGCTGTTATCCGCAAGGAATAGAGGATCGCGCACGCGTTGACCACCTGGCACATCCATGACACTGTGAGGTAACGATGATAACAAACAGTTCGGAGCGACATTAGGGATATGCATAGCACCTTGGCAGCTGGCGAATTGCATGATAAACAGACAGCAGATCAATATACTGCCCACGCCACTGTTGTCTCGCCCACAGAAGAAGGGAACTGCCGGGGATGCATACATAACCGTAAACTACGTCGTCCTGGAACTTGGTCGATCGGTGGTTGGGCGGTGGATTGTGACGTTTTTCTCCTTCAACGGAGCATGCGGGATGTGAACCGATGAAGCGAGAAGCAATCTGCCTCTGTTATCCGAGATGAATATAGGACCGACCACTTGTTCACCGCCCGGCACATCCACGACGCGGCGAGGTAACGATGAAAACACACAGTGCAGAGCGACATTGGGGATATGCGGAGCAGCAAGGTAGCTGGCAAATTACATGATAGACAGACTGCGGATCAACATAATACCCTCGCCGCTGTTGTCTTTTCCACAGAATGGAACTGCCGGGAACGCTTTTATAGCCGGAAATCATGTCGTTGTGGAACTTGGTCTGTCGGTGGTTAGGCGGCGGATGGTGACGTTATTGTCCTCCAGCGGAGCATGCGGGATATGAACCGATGAAGCGAGGAGCAATCTGCCGCTCTTATCCGCAAGGAAGACAGGATTGACCACGCGTTGACCTCCCGGAAGTGCGAGGCTTTTTTTTTTCGAGGAACCCATATGGGTTTCTTTTGTTGCATTTGCTACGAACGGTTGGATACCTGATTTTCCCTTTATTAATCACTTCTCTCCACCTTGCGTGTTTCTGCAGAACTATTGCATCACACTGTTGCCTTTGCTTTGAATCGCTGTGAGATTCGACTTCGCGCTGCCATCTGCTAGCCACCTGGTTAGCTCGGATGGTGAGCGGCGGCCCTGGAAAGGCGGTGGTCCCGGGTTCCAGTCCCGGTCAAGGACGAATTTTTCTTCAACTACGAGGCTATTCTTTCGAGGAACCCGTATGGGTATGCTTTGTAGCATTTGCTACGAATAGGTGGATGCCCGATTTTTCCTTTATTACTTACATCTCTACCCCTAGCGGCTTTCCGCAGAACTCTTACGTCAAACTGTTGCCTTCGCTTCGAGTTGTGAAATTCGACTTCGCCCTGCCATCTGATAGCCACCTGGTTACCCCAGATGGTAGAGCGGCTGCCCCGGAAAGGCGGTGGTCCCGTTTCGAGTCCCGGATCAGGACGAATTTTCTTCAACGGCGAGGCTGTTCTTTAAAGAAACCCGTATGGCTTTCATTTGTCGCAATGCTACGAACAGGCGGTTATCTGACTTTTCCCTTTATTAGCCGTGACATGTATTCAACGAACATGGCGACACTCTCATTTGGTCTCTGATTCCTGGAATTGAGGGCACTTTTTACTCGCTCTTTGCGGTCCCAACTGCTGTAGGAATTTCGTAGCTGGCTACAAGAATCTTTGCCATGTCGCCAAGTTCACTTTATGGGTTTCAAACCAGGTTCGTACCGACTCCTCGAGGGCGAAGTAGGCATACTACAGCTTCCGGTGGTCACCCCATTCGTTGACGCTGGCAACTGGATTGTAGTGCTCCAGCCAGTCCTCGAAATCCTCGAAACCACCACCATGAAATGACCTCGGGGTTCGCGGCGTGTTGAAATTTCAGAAAGCAGGCAAAGTCGACTCTCTCCTGTCTGGCTGGCCTTTGAATTGGTTGTCATCATTCTCAACTGGACTGACACAGGGTGTTGTTAGGGTGGTAGTCCTAGTTGCCGCCGGCTGCGCCAAAGTTCCGCGTCGAAGGTGCCGCGATCGTTGTTGGGAATTTTGTGTTGGTTGCAGCGCATGGAAAAGAACACCCAGCACCGCCACTAGTCACGTTTATGTGTACATACATACATACTGTGGGGATGTGGGGATGCGTGACTCTCACGCGCCCCTTATATCTTGTTTTCCCGCATAGCTCCCGTCTCCTGCAATCCGGCTTCGCAGCGTGGCCTGCGTGATGCCCGCGGCAGTCGGTCTGGTTGAGGTGCAGTACGAAAGATGGCGCGAGTGTTGCGCTGCTAACGCCGCCTACCGGTAGGGTTACTTGGGCGCGAAAAGGACAAAGCTCTTCCTCTTGAGTTGCGGGTCGGCTAGCGCCACGGATGTCCCGCGCGTGCGCCGATCCATGCTTCTGCGAGAACGTCTCGCGTGGGCTCCTTCGAACGCGCCACCGCTCGCGTGACCGTACGCGGGAACGGCCAGGCGTTGGGATCCAGCATGGGGCGAAACATATTCGCTCGCTATGCGGTCGCAGTGAGTCGGACTTCCTAGATTTGTCGTGGGTCCATCGGCATGTTTTGTGGATAGCAAGTCGGCTAGCAGGCATTGATCTATGAAAGGTGCGATAGTGCCTTTGTGATTGTTTGCGCTACTGTGTTGTCGTTCCTTTGTCTCAAGAGCACGGGAGGAGAACCCCACAATAAATACATATATATATATATATATATATATATATATATATATATATATATATATATATATATATATATTGCAAGAACTATTAAACTCGATCTAAATAAGTAACAGAGTTGCAGTCCGACACCTGGGAAGGCGTCATCAATGTTGCGGAACCCCATCTCACATCGTCGTCAGCTTCAGCAGCAGCGGCAAGTCCACACTGTAAGCAACTGCTATCCACGTTGCCACATATATTTTTTTCTAGGTTCCTTGCATAGATCGCATTAAACTTATTTTTCTTCCTCAAACCTGCTTTAACCGCCTTCTACCGCTACCTGTGCGTCTGCTATATGGCGTCCCACCTGATGCAATAATATGCAACTGCAATGCCAAATGTGCACTATGGACACACCGCGGCGCGCATTGCGCGTCTCGTCGCATGCTGGGACGCGTTTATAGGACCGTTTTCCACAGTACGCTGCCATGCGCTAGCGTGACTCCGTGGTAGAAAGACTGTGACATAGCGGGCCCGGGTTCGACCCCGGTGGGAACCGGGTATTTCTCCTGGTTCCCTGGGACAGCTGCTACGAACATTGGCAGCGGCAGCAGCGGCCGCGGGCACTATCGTCAACCGAAAAGGCTATTGAAATAAACCAAACAGCAGCTTATGCTGTAAAAAACAGCCGTTTTGTTGCAACATCCTTCCATACTGGCGTCTTTCTAGAAATTCATTCTAAATGGATACGCTTTGCAAACTCATCCGCTTGAACTCGCAAATTGCAATGTGCCATTAAGAACCTAATCAAGAAGGAAATTAGTGATTGTTTTTTCTTAGTTCGAGTTGCATTTGTATTTGCCATGCAAGTAATGGCCGCCTCTCTGAATATTCAACTTCTCGGACAAGAATTTTCTTATCTCAAGAGGTGAGGAAAAAAAACCTGAAGATCATCATACGTATATGAAATCCTACTCACATTTAGCGCTTTAGCTTTGACTTTAAGAGTGGAATGGGACAGATTTCGGAGACCCCCGTCTGCCTGTCAAGCTTCCCGACGACCGGAGGTTGCGGATGCGTGGAGGCGGGCGGAATGGCGGTGCTGCATGGAGTCGAGTGGGACCTGCCAGCCGCAACAGGGGTTTCTACTTGAGTTTCCGCGTAACAGAATTAATATTTTCTGGTATATTCAAAGTAAATTCGGACGCTGTCATGTCTGTAGGCTGTGTTTAGGTCGTACTTTAAGCTTTTTCTGACGCATTTTACTTTGAATAATTCAATTAGGTAACGCCCTGTGCCACGCGGAGGGCACGCGCGGTTGTGGTTGGAAATGATTCTTCACCAAGCGACGTCCGATGCGAACATCAAATTTTTTGCGACACTGGGCCCTTAACGCTATCGCGTTAATATTCACAATGTACCGCGAAAAAGGCACGCACTTGATTTTTGAAGCATTTAGCATCCTGACACGCGAAACACTCCCCTCACCTTATCAAAAAAAGATATGGATTCGTGGATGTATTCGTTTTTCCCATTTTTTTGTGTGCAATCTTCTACGAGCCTTAATAAGTCATTTACGTTTTGCCACATAAGCATTTGCTAGTTAGCTCTATGTCTAGTTAGTTCTTCTCGCTGTGTCGCGTTCGGAATTCAGTTGTTTTACAATATGCATCAACCAACCCAAGTGAACACACTCTTAACGATTTGCATGTTTGCCTTGCTCTGTGCTGTTGTCGAAGTTGTAGCAGTTAGCTAACACAAGCACTGCATCACTTCTTTTCTTGCCACCATCTCCGTTTTTTTAGAAATAAAAAAAATTACACATTCATATAATTTTATTTGTACTTCTTGGGTCTTACGTGGCAAAACCACAATCTCAATCGCAGACTGTGGTGTTTGGGCTCAGCAGCACTTTTCGCCTCCTGATTTCGTTAACGTTCACCCAACACATGGTGTATGAGGGCTTTGATGCTGTCTCCCTCAGAATGCGCATACCATGACACCAATCGAACCAGCGTCCTCAGCCTCAGTAGCGGATTGCCACAGCCCCTTAAGGGATCAAGGAGAGGGATAAGAAATGACCGCTGTTTTTCGCCTAATAGAGAAATTCGCAAATGCCGTCTACTTGAGGCAGAGGGATGAGAGGTGTTTTGCCTACGCGAAGGGGACCTAACCTTAAAAAAACTCGGGAATAGCTCGAAACCCCGGAATCCTCTTTTCCACGCGCGTAGCTAACTGCTGTAATGTCCTATACTCATGTGCTACAATCTGCCGTGCCGGACCCCACAAAACGTCCGTTTGCGGAGACACACCCATCCTGGACTCGATCTCTCTTACGAATCCTTCACCTGTTTGTTGCCCTGTATTCGCTTCGTATATTACTATTATTACCATTGTATCATTATTGCCTTATGTAAAAAAAGAAATCAGTTGCCGAAACGTAGACTGAATGATTTTATTTGCTTTCATTTGACTACATTACAATGTGATTGAGAAATCATTCTTCACTTTAATGCTTTACGCAACTGAACTGAAACAGGCTTTACATAGAGTGGCTTTGACGCAGTAAGTCATGATTATAAGTACGAATTCATCATCAATAACAAGCCAGCCAGTGGTCACTTCACTCACCCAAATCGTCAAAATGTGATTGCAATTCATATCAGCCTGCCCGGAGAGTAAGTAGAAACATATTGCAGCCTAAAAACGTTTACACCATGCCTGTATCCTCATGCATGCATGAATGCACTAAGTACATGGTCATGCGGTCTGCTTTATTATAGTTCTGCTAATTCATGAAAACCGTTACGCCTGTGTGAACTCTGATAATGGCTATAAAAGGGGTTTAGAGGTACTTACCCTGAATGTCACGGTGTACTAGCATAAGCTACTTAGGAGAACGCACGAATGTAACTGCCAACTTGAAGCTGGCAAGTTGCCTGGCTCTATTGCAACAGGCAACAAGGCCACAGCTACGTGCAGATCTGCATCATGTTGACATTCTGTGTTTGCAGGTGCTGCTGAGGCAGGATTATTGGTTTGTCATTTCGGGGACTGTTTGCACTACGAAGTGATGCTTCTTATTTTTTTTAACCAAGCCTGTAGATGTGAGCCAACGTTGTGGTTCAGTCAGCTTGAGCCTGGTTGCAGATCACCGTATTTCTATGACCAACATTGGTCACCAGAATGTCCTCTGGCGTGGTTTAGATAGCTTTATTCATGGCTATTGCTTGGCAAGTCTGCTGTAGCGTCACATCCTCGTTTGTACGAAAATGCCCTTGTTTCCTCCATGGGGTTGTGTGAAACACAGGGCATTCAGTTGGTAGTCATGGCTATCTTCAAACACCAGCACGTCATGTTTCGCTCAATGTGCTATTTCTCAGGATTACCCCACCCTTATCCTGGAGGCTGCGAGACTATCGTTGGATTGTAAGAGTACCAGATCTTGTTGTTTTCTTCTTTGTTTTGATTCTCTGGCTTCGCCATGCCACTCCTGGGTTCTGAAGCCGCCTCTGAGGGGAGTGCAAATGCCACCCGGCTTTGCTGAGTCACCTGCACTTTGTTGGCCCTAGCTCCTCCTGAATTCGCATCTATTGGCTCTTGCCCAGGTGTCGCTTCTGCAGACGACAACTTTTCTTTTCCCTCTACTCTCGTCTCACTGTTGTTCACCTCCTTGTTCAAGATTTTGGACTGGGAGGTGCTCTACAAGAGCGCAGCCCGGTCCGTAAGCACTCTGTACCTTATTCTCTCTTCACGAAGCAGACTTTTCGTTTGCTCCCTTCCGCTCTGATCGTAAGCTCCTCCTCCAGCTCTGCTTTCTGGTTAGCCTCGACCAGCTTTTTTTTTCTCACCCTCTTGCTTCATCATTAAGATCGCCCCCTCTCTAAGGATGCTCAACTTGACACATTGTCGACAGGCCTACTGAAATGCTTCTTCTTCCTCAGGAGATAAGTCGAATCCTGTATCTCAGTCCCAGAGTCACATCATATGCAGATCACCCAATCGGCCTTGGAGTCATCTCTTGTAGGTGTTTCCCGAGCTCTCAGCGCCTCCTTTTTCGAACGAATTACACAAAGGTTGACGAGCGTGCCCATTTTGCTTTGCAGTGATTTGTGTGAAGCGCAGTGTGACGTCAAAGTTGTCCGTTGCAGAAGATGTTACTTCGATTTGCAGATATGTTTCGTGCATGACAATGCTCCACTTTCCAGGAGGCGTGGCACATGTACGTGTTGGGCCGCTTCTGTTTTCAGTGGGAGGAAGCGCTGGTGACTTCAGCCTTGTACAGACCTCCCGAAATTCGCGACTCGAGTACGGCACCCTTTTGCTTGACCATCTGTTTTAAGTATGGTCCAAAACTGCGTGCTCTAAACTGAGCTTCAAACACCAAGTAACTCCCCTGGATACTCTTGAACATCAAAAAACATGTTTGTTTATTGGATGCTTGCCTGCCGCTACAGTTTTTTTATTCAAGCGAAGCTCGTATTGGGCCCACCAGTAGCGGTGTCGTGGTCACGAGAAACCCTAGCTGCTCCCAGTGCAGAGCAGCTACCGGAAAGGGCGGTTTGATGAGTTTCCCTTCATGTTCGTCTCGGGATACGGATGGGACTGCCGCACATTAGCGTTCCCCCGAGGAACGGGCAGGAAGAGGACGAGTGCTGGCGTGAACTCGCTAGTGAAAGGGCTCGCTGTCGGGGCAACCATCCAGCCGTTAGAGCCGTCCCAGCTCAGGCAATCCGACAGCAACGAGAAGATACCGAGCTGAGGGAGTGGGAGGCCGAAGCAGTCCGGCACATTTACGTTGTGGGTTACTTAACCGTGACGAGGATCAGGTGCGCGCAGCACAAGCTTCGCTTACACCAATTTTTAGGCAGGGAAAGGCATGTTCATCTTTTTGCTTCGAAATAACAACAGTGCACAAAACATCGACATGCGCGCTTGCGCTCACGTTCAGTGGCCGCGTCATCGTCTGTCTGCAACATCAACGCCTGTGCGATCACTTTGATAAACTCCGCCTGACCATGCGATATTATGCAAAAAGCCATATGAAATGGTGACGTACAATTTTATGTTCGGAGCTGCACTGCAAAGCGCACAGTGTAAGAAATAGGTGTGCAAAGTATTATTCAAAATAGTTATTAGAATTATAGTTACTCTCGCCGGTGAACGAATGAAACGCGAAAAAGTGGTTACTGAGAAAATATGCAGAAAAGAATTGAAACAACTGTAGCGCTCAGAATAATAATAATAATAATAATAATAATAATAATAATAATAATAATAATAATAATAATAAACTATTTTATTATTTCTATAAAGCCTAATACATTGAACAGGCCTGCGAAAGGCACATTGGGCTTGACCGGCAGAGCGTAACAGGCAGCATACAAACTGTTACAGTATCAAGGGAAAAAAGAGAGAGACAAAAAGAAATACAGGGCAGCAATAAATATACATTGATACACACATCATACGCATATTTAATACTTGTTCATATATGCACATATAGAGGACTGAGAAGCGCCTCTGGCATGTACAATTATCACCATGCCACACGATTAGTTTGCATGGCACAGCCAAATGAGTACATGATTATAAACAGAATGAGTTAAAAAATGCGGAAATGCTCTATGAAACAAAGGTTTCATGGAAAAACTGTCTCGTCATATTTTTGACCAAAGCCACTTTTTAAGCATAACACAGGAGGAGGTAAGTCAGGTCTAGTTCTTTATATAATATAACCGCTCAAATCCGCACGTTTTAGTGCTTTCTTGAGCTTGTAATTTGATGTGGGCTGCAGCATGTTACAAGTTAAGTAATTAAACAGCGCATGAACACAGTATTCGCACATTCTTTTGCGGTATTTTGTTGCACGAAGTGGTATTTGATAACGTGATTTTGGTCTAAGGCTACGGGGAGTTACATAAGGTGCTTTAAAACGATTGTCAGAGAAATGTCTCAGGGCTATTGTAAGCAGTAAAACCGAAGAAAAATCGGCCATTGATAATACCTTATAAATGTCGGTGCTGCCCTCAAGACACAAGTCGTAACCTATACCTTTTCAAAGAGAGGGCATTAGTGTGTTAATTGTTTTTTTGCCAACGAAGAGCGCAATGTCCGTAGGCAGTAATTTTGTATCGAACAACACTATAGCACAGCGCATGAGCAGTGGTTTCCCTGACTGATATCGGCATGAGGTGACGGATTTTATAGAATAAGCAAAGCACTGAGCGAATCCTCTGGCAGACACAAGAAACATGCGAATCACACGATAGATCGCTGTCAAAAGGCAAACCGACATATTTTATGGATGATGTGTATTTCATAGGATCGCACGAACATGGATTGGAATGTGAATTATGTAATATTAGTTGCCTAGTCAAGTGTACTCTCTTTAACGGACTTCGAAAGCAGACAAGTTGCGTTTTTAATACGTTCACGTCGATTAAATTTGTGGCGAACGAGTCCATTGCCTTCGTTGCAGCTTTTTGTAAATGAGAAGCTGCATCAGAATATTGATTTGCTCGAGAAACTAACACTGCATCGTCTGCATACTGAAATATCTTAATTGGGACTGCATTAGACATATCGTTAACGTAAATGTTAAATAGATGAGGGCCTAATACTGAACCTTGTGGAACAGCGGCTTTGATTGGCGAAAGACTGCTGTTAAAGTATTCAACGTAGGCGTACTGGAACCGGTCCCGGAGAAAATTATTGAGAAGTGACAGAAACAAACCACGGAATCCCATCATGGACAGCTTTGCTAACAATAAGTCATGGCAGACACTGTTAAATGCCTTGCTTACATCAACAAACAATGCGCACGCTACCTGGTTCGTTTCGAAACATAAATTAAGGAAATCGGAAAAATCATCCAAAGGTGTCTGAGTGCATTTCAATTTTATAAAGCCGTTTTTCTGCGGATATAACATGTTAGTATCAAGGAAGCTATTGATAGTGAGCAGCACATGTTTCTCTAAAATTTGTGTTATGCAAGGTAAAACAGATATAGAGCGGTAGTTTTCAACTTTGCCTCGAGATCTTTTCTTATAGACTGGTATAATTATTTCCGTTTTCACGCTGACTGGAATAACGCGACATGACAAGATATAGATCTTTATTCTTATCAAAACGCCCCTGATGTAGCTGTAGTTTCGTCGAAGCTCGATGACGGAGCAGCCATCGGTATCTACGGACTTGTTGAGTTTAGGACTAAAAATATTTGTATTAGGTCGCAATCAGTCATCAACGGTAGATAAGCCGATTACAGATTACTTGTTTTTAGTGTAATCTGGATGAGGTCTCGGAAAACCCGATATTGGGGAAAAGAAATGATTAAAATAATTTGCTTTACTCTGGCCGTTAGATGAAAAGCGGGAAAGAAAGTAGTTATCGTTACGTAGTTTTTTACCAACACTTCTGAGGTCATTTATTCGGGACCAGGTTTTACGGCTGTCAAACCGCACATTCCTAAACTTGTTGCGAAAGTGATTGCATTTAACGAGGCGAATAGCTGCATCAACTTTGTTTCTGCAAAGTTTGAATTTTAAACGAAATGTCTTGCAGTTAAGGGCTCGGCGACACAGACTCCAAAGCATATCTTTTTCTTTTATAACAGCAAGAATTTCTGCTTACATCCAACCATCATTAGCGCTGTGCTGTTTAACTGTTATAATTCGAGTGGATTCTCTCCTAGAGCCGTCGAAAAGGGCAACGAATTTTTCATAAATTTCAGACGCGGGCATGATTGACACAAAACTGTGCCAATCCTATTGTTGGACTAGTCTATCAAATTACCTTGGATCACTTATTGAAATTTATTTCTTCGAGGCACCAGAAGCAATGGTGACAGATGACTGTGTTAGAGAAGTACAAAGGAAGTAGTGATCAGCTAGTTTTGTTTGAACTACTGTGGACTTAATTAGATTACATGACCGCACATTCATGTGGTCCATACATGAAACCGTAAGGCTATCAGCCAAGAAGTATTTACGTGTGGCAGAAGGGATTGTTGTTTCTAGGCCCCATTTGAAATGGTGTTGTGGGATGTCGTTTCTGCCGAAGGACGAATCCCAACATAAAAACGTAACGCTTCTTTATTCGACTAACGATGGCAGCGGACGGGCATACCAATGCTACGTTCGTCACAGTAGCGGAAGGTAGAAGGCCCTCTTTCTCAGCCAGGCAGCCTGTTTTTATAGCCACCGTCGGTGACGCGTACCTCAGGTGACGTGGCGGTGGCGCTATGTTTTATCGACCATGCAGTCCAGCGTGCAGCTGTGTTATGCCGGGCCAGATGATAAGAAGACGGAGGGTGCGCAGAAGTATGCGGGGAGCGTGTCGCCACATCACCCCCCGCCGAGTGGAGAGCCATCAGTGGTTGAAAAAATCTGGGCAGCGTACGTGACGTCCGCTGCGTGTAGTGACAGAAGCAGGCTGCGATGTCGGCGGTCGTGGACGGACGTCTGTGGGTGTACTAATATTACCTGGTCCGGCGGAATTGGTGTAGGCCGGCTTCAGCCGGTCGATAGAGACGCGGAAGGCGTTCCCTTTAATGCGTAGGGTGAAGGTTTTGTCGTCGCGACGAAGAACTGGGTAGGGTCTGCTGTAAGGTGGCTGTAAAGGCCGGTGGACGGTGTCGTAGCGGAGAAAAGTGTGCGAGCACGTTGCCAGATCCTTGAAGACGAAGGGGGCGGTCATACAGTGGTGAGCTGCAGGTGACGGGTGGAGGGTAGCGATAGTGCGTCGGAGCCGGGCGATGAAATCGGTGGGATCTGACGTCGCGGTGGTGGATGGCGGTGCAGCGAGAAATTCGCCTGGGAGGCGGAGGGGTCCCCCGTAGACGAGCTCTGTGGGTGTAGCCTGGATGTCGGGCTTGAAGGTGGTGCGAAAACCTAGGGTGACGGCTGGGATGGCTTCAGGCCAGGTTGAGTCCGGGTGGCACCTGATGGCTGCTTTGAACTGTCGGTGGAAACGTTCGATCATCCGGTTGGCGCGTGGGTGGTAGCTGGTGGTCCACGAGCGTTCGAACCTGATGGTCAGCCCGAGCAGCCGGAAAAGGTGCGATTCGACCTGTCGTCCTTGGTCGGTGGTCACGCGGCGAGGGACCCGAAGCGGGCAATCCAGCGGGCGAAGAAGGCCGAGGCGACGTCTTCCGCAGCGATTCCCTCGATGGGCCATGCCTCAGGCCATCGAGTGTACCAATCGATGGCGGTGGGGCAGTAGCGATAGCGTCCAGCTGGAGGCAAGGGCGTTATGATATCAATGTGGACGTGTTGAAACCGACCAGAGGTCTGGGGGAATGCGCCGAGTGGTGAAGTGGCATGCCTGGTGACTTTAACGCGCTGGCATTGAATGCAGGAGCGCGCCCAGTTTCGGCAATCCCGCTGCATGGAGGGCCAGACATAGCGGTCTGCCACGAGGCGTGCAGAGGCGCGTATGCCGGGATGGCCGAGATTATGTAGCTGATTAAAGAGGCCACGGCGATGGGAAAGGGGCACGTAAGGCCTGCTTCGTGCTGTTGATATGTCGCAGTAGATAGTCTTTGTCGATTCAGGTATGGGGACTTCCTGCAGATGTAGCAATGACCCGCCCTTAAGAAGCTCCTGCAGTTCAGCGTACGTAATCTGAGCCTCGGCGAGGACATCAGCTGTTATCTACGAAGGGCTAATAGCTGCCACACGTGAAAGCGCGTTGGCGACCACGTTGTCCTTCCCGCTGACATGTTGGATGTCGGTGGTAAACTGGGCGATGAAAGAGAGCTGGTTCTGCTGGACCGGCGGAAGTTTGTCGCGGCGCTGAGAGAAGGCTTAGGTCAGAGGTTTATGGTCTGTGAAGATAGTGCAGTGTTGTGCTTCGAGAATGTGGCGAAAGTGCTGAACTGCTTCGTATATCGCCAGAAGTTCTCTGTAGTAAGCTGTCGAACTCGACGGCGCGGGGGTCGTGGTTTCGTCGGTGGGACTGGCCGCAGAAGGGGTCGTTTTGCGAGCTGAGAGTTTCTTGGAGAAGAACGCCAAGGGATGTCAAGTGTTGCCTACATGCTGCATAAGGGCGGCGCCTACGGCGATGCTAGAAGCGTCCGTGAAGAGCCCCAAGGGAGCGTCTGGCACAGGGTGGGAGAGAAGTGTGGCGGTGCAAAGAGCAGCTTTGCATTTTTCGAAAAGTTCCGTTAAAGCCGGTGTCCACGTGACGGGTTGGTTCTCTCGTAGACCAGCCAAGGCATCATGGAGGGGAGCCTGGTACTCGGCTGCGTTTGGCAAGAAACGCCTGTAAAAGTTCGACATGACGAGGAAACGGCATGCTGAACCTTTAGCGGTGGTTGGTTGAGGGTAATTTTGCATGTGTGAGATGCGTTCAGGTAAGGGTCGAGTTCCCTGTGATGAAATTTCATGGCCGAGGAATTTGACGACTGAAGCGCCGAGCGTGCTCTTTGGGACATTGACGAGAAGGCCGTGGTCATCGAGGCGTTGGAAAAGCAGACGAAGGTGTCTGTGGTGTTCGTCGGCGTTGCGGTAAAAGACCAATATGTCGTCAAGATAGACGAAGCAGAAGTCGAGGCCGCGGACGACTTCGTCGATGAAGCGTTGAAAGGTTTGTCCAGCGTTCCTCAGGCCAAAGCTCATGAAGGGAAACTCGAACAAGCCGAAAGGAGTAAGAATTGCAGTTTTCGGGACGTCGTCCGGATTGACGGGTATCTGCATGTAGGCCTTGACCAAGTCTAGCACGGAAAAAACGTGGCAGCCGGAAATGCGATGGGCGAAGTGCTGTATGGGGTGAACGGCGTAGCGTTTTGACCACGGCTTTGCGAGTGGCGCGTCGGCAAGTGTTGATCCAGGCGTCGTTGAATGGAGCTGAGCTGTCGGTTGATATCGTCGATACGCCGCGCAAGGTCTATGGTGTTCAGCGGTGCGGCGACAGCCTGGACGGTGGGCGACAACGGCGGCAAAGAGGCTTCGATTACGCGATCAGCGATCCCGGCGAGTTGGTCGAGAGGTAGCGTAAGCTGGAGCTTGCAGATTTGCCTGGACGTGCGGTGGATGTAGTTGAAGCCAAAATGCTCGCAGCAAGGAATCCTGGACTTCCATGTTGCCCGCGAGAGCACGCATGTTGCGGAGGAGCTGCGAAGGCTTGCGCTGGGCAAGTTCTGCGGACTGCAGTTGTCGCACCTCCTGGTCTACCGAGAGTGACAGGCAGCGAATGAGTTCCCTCTTGAGGTGTTCGTAAAGGTTAGCCGTTGGTGGGTTGGCAAGGATATCCCGGACCTCACTGGCGTAGCGGGCATCGAGGTGGGCGACGACATAATCGTAGCGGGTCCGGTCTTCTGTGATGTGCGCGAGAGAGAACTGGGCCTCGACTTGGGCAAACCATACCTTGGGCGAGTCGGCCCAAAACGGCGGAAGCTTGACAGCGACACGCGAGACGCCGTGCGGGGCAGCGTGCGGGATGCCATCTGCTGGGGTTGTGACGTCCTCGGCGGAGCCGGCAGGATGCTACTGCACTGAACCATTGAGCTGATCGTGCCGTTCCTGAAGCTGTTGCTCTTGCTTCTCGATCACCTCTTGCTGCGTGTGAAGCTGTCTGTTGAGAAGTTCCAGCTGTCGTTGAAGGGCGTCTTGTTCGTCCATGGCGATGCGTTCTTGTTCGTTGTCCGGGTCACCAGATGTGGGATGTCGTTTCTCCCGAAGGACGAATCTCAACATAAAAACGTAACGCTTCTTTATTCGACTAACGATGGCAGCAGGCGGGCATACCAACGCTACGTTCGTCACAGTATCGGAAGGTGGAAGGCCCTCAGCCAGGCAGCCTGTTTTTATAGCCACCGTCGGTGACGCATACTTCAGGTGACGTGGCGATGGCGCTATGTTTTATCGACCATGCAGTCCAGCGTGCAGCTGTGTTATGCCGGGCCAGATGATAAGAAGACGGAGGGTGCGCCGAAGTATGCGCGGAGTGTGTCGCCACAGTGTCAAAGTTATCACTGACAGGTGTCTTCGTAGGAGAGAGTGTGTCTATATTTATATCGCCTATAAGGCACACATGTTCATCTAGAGAAAGTGATGATACAGCAGTATCTAGATAAGACAGGAACATCCCTGTGTTGAAGCACGGAGGGCAATAAGCTGTAAAAATGTCAACTGATAGCTCAGGAGTGCCCAGGCGGAGCGCTACCGCTTCAGATTGAACGAAGGAAACAGTTCAGAAACTGACCACTAATTTTTAACAAAAACAGCGATGCCTCCCCGTTTTCCTACAGGACGTGTGTGTGTAAGCATTTGATAATCTGGCAGGGTATATTGCACAGTACATTCTAATGAGATGTTTATTTCTGTCAAGACGAAAACATCAAACAAAGACCGGACACTTGAGGTTGCAGCGATAAACTGGTCCCAATGTTTCTTAATGCTACGTATACTGACATGGCTTATAGGCAAAGCATTTCCTTGTGGCTCAGATAAATTTCCGAGCTTCGGAAAAGTTAGTAGTGACAAGAAATCCGCAACTGTTCATATTCAAACTATTTTATCAAGATCGGACTTGCTATCTATTCTTAGCAGCGACACCCTTCTGAGTTCATTGCAAAAATTCTGCCGTTTTTTTTTGTCGAGCAAAATTTATAATTTTTTTCCTGCTCGTTAGCCGTGCCATCCGAAAGAGCTCTCGGTTCTCACGAGTTAAATTGTCATTGAAATGCAGGCTTGGAGGCACTCCCAACTGCGCTAGACCAGACAGAGCTCCACGTGCCTCGAACTATTTCTGCTTGGCAGCAAAGCTCTGCAACTTGCCTGGAATAGCGGGCGGGGTGGCGCCTGCCCTGAGCAAATGGTGTACGGCGGCAGCGTCAGCTGCTTTAAAATCAGATATTTTCAACTTCACCGCAAGTACCGAAATGAAGGAAGTCAAATTTTAATTAGATTTAGTTGGAAGGCTGTGAATCTCAAAATTGCATCTGCGACTGTATAATTATAAGTCACTCAATTCTGCGTTTGCTGTGCCAAGTTCCTCCGCCTGGGTAGTCACCGTCGATGAAAGAGAGAAAACCTGGGTACGAAGCTCTGTTATTTCTGATTTGGTGAATTCAACGAAGGATGTTACGGAGTCATATTTAGCGGAGAAAAAATCAACAGATCTCTGCATTTCCTCAATAGCATCTGAAATTCTAGCGCAGGCTTCCCCAAACGTCGACAGCTCACCAACTTTCAGAGCAAGCGTACTGACAGTTGTGCACAACTTTTCAAGCCTCGCGTTCACAGACATCAACTGCGGCGCGATAGTACTCTCCGCCTGAACTACGCTTTCAGAAGAACGGCTTCGCGTGCCACTTTTACATGCGGGACAGTGCCACCTTGTGCGTTTCGCGGACTATATCTTTACCAACGTGCCTTCAGCAATCGCAGAGCAACTCTTTCCAACGTGAAAGCTGGTATTAAAAGTACAGCATGTCAGATATTTCCCGTCATCCGGTATAGCGTTTGAACACGAACCACATAGATGAGACATTGCTGTGCAGTAAGCGGAAAACAACAAAAGAATAGGCAGGTAAGGTATCAAACTCACCTGCCAACAGAAGTATGGTATCAGTATGCTGAAGTGTTTGCCGCTGACTGCAAGTGGTCCGCTGAAGGAGCAGGCTTTTTAACCGACAGAGGAGACACCAGGTGGCAGAGCAATGCCTGGCGCTCGTGGCGTGATGAAGGCAGCTTGCAGAGCGCAGGAGGACAGAAAAGCGCATGCGCCGAACGGATCCTCAAGTGCGCATGTCCGTAACGTTGCTAGTGGGTACAGCATTATATTACTTTATGTAATAAAAACTGATTGATTGATTGCTTGAACCGGTCCCTCCAAGTGTATCTGATCGTCGACGGTGAGCCTGCCAACAGCAAAGTATGGTATCAGTATATTAAAGTGTTTGCCATTGACGGCCTTAAAAACACTTAAAATATTTAAGTTCACCCAAACGCAGATTCTGTCCTTCTGGCTTTTGCTTTTGTCTAATCTTGCGCATGGAGCACCTCATGTATTATTCTAGGTAATTTTGAAACATCAACACTGTAGCGGGTCGCCTTCACATTGAACAGCTGGCGAATTGTAAGAAACGTGTTCCCTGAGTGAAGGCCATGTAAGTAGTTTCAACATGTGAGGTCTGTATTTTTCGATCATCATGAAAAGATACTCAAACTTGAGAACAGCTGTCATTAGTTGCATTTTGCCAATTCATACTACTGAACTACTTATTCATGCTAAGGCAATATCTAACATAGCGCGAAGATGTACAATTTATTACAGCAAAGGAGCTAAGGGCTGCTTTCCCAAATATAGGTTACGCGTGTACAAATAACTATAATCATCAGCGTTGGCTCTAGCATCGTTGTGTTCTAGCACAGCTGGCTCGTTGGCGCCCCTCGGCCCTACCGCATGATCGCGCTCGTGCCACTGCTCCTGTCTTCGTCATGATCCTTAATTATTAATTAATTAATCGACAAATTGCGCAGCACGACGGCTTTGTTCGGACGCCTTTCGCCGAACCCCGTCTTCCGCTTTCGCATTCGCGCTCTCTTTGATATCCCTGTCTTTCGTCCCCCGCTGCCCTCCGCGTTCGCTCTTTGATCTTTCGCTGTGCTTGTTCTGTCGGTCACGAGGCTTGGATCCCGACGCTCGCCGCATGAAGGGCGCCTAAAAGCTGCGCTTTAAAAATCCAATTTGTTTTTTGAGGCGCGCAACAATTGCTGTGCCGTATTTGTTTATTGCACAGCACTGGACATGGTAGCCAACCATTATTACACCTGAGAAGAAATTAATGGGAAGCTCCACTTTGTTAATTTATATTGTAAAAAAATTGTCACACTGCAACGTATTGGAAGAAAGCGACGGTACTGAAATGCTATATTTCATACTAAAATAGCACCACTTTACACCACAATAAAATACTACTACTACTACTGCGAATAATAATAATAATAATAATAATAATAATAACAATAATACTAATAATTGTTTTTCTTAGTGGACTCACGGTACTCTGACAGCTCGCAAGGATAAACAGAAACACTTAGACTAGTAGGATAGGGAGTCTGATAGCCAGCCATCTGGAGCAGGGATTTGCGCGGCGCAGAGGATGCACGCTCGCAGGCACGCACACTCTTTGCTCTAACACGCACGCACACACACGCTTGCTCACTTGTAAAGCACGTGACAGCAATACAGGGTGTAAACGCGTTTATTATTCACTGACATTCGGCACCGACCGTTAAAACAAGGCACGGACTCCAAGTAAGAGCGGTATTCCCTGAGCAATTGCGCTGGAGGGATTGGAGGGACTGGAGGATTCGAGGGACCCAGTAGAAAGCGTTGAAGAGGGTGGCCCACTATAACATACCTCTTCTTCGCTACAATTACTCCTGGGAATGAAAATGCAGCCATCCGGTGACATGACAGCTCCTCACTATGCGTGGATCATAGTACTGCTTGAGACGCTTGAGGGCGACGTTGACAATGTATCGTCCACGACGGCCCATGTCCGAAGAGGGCTCAAGGGGCTTGATCACGTAGATGACGAGGGATGCGCTTTCACCGACACGGTAGGGCCCTTCATACTTCAGTAGTAGATTTGAAGAGCGACCAGGTGCAGCGGAAGGAACCAAGAGCCACACAAGTGCTAAAGAAAGGAAGGCTGGCGTAGAAGTGGGGTCACCTCGAGTGCTCTTTTGGCGCTCTTGGTCATTGCCTGCATGACGAAGGCTGCATGACGATGAGGGCGTGACGAGGCAAATATAAGGGACCTAGAGTGACGAAGATCGCACGATCACGGCATGACAATGACGGTAGGACGACAATTCCCAAAGGGCAACTATCTCATAACCGCGCAATGGCGTTGAATCTGATAATTGTTTTACCTCGTGAAGGCAGTGGCATGTTTAGATTGCCGGGAACCCCCTGCAACATGTCTGATAGCAGAATTGTTCCGCAAATCCTAAAATAATTCTAGAGAAGCCAAAAAAAAACCGCCAGTACAAGACAGAAACCTGACTGACCAGCCGAGCGAACATCTTTGTGAGACCTCACGAGTGACACAGGATCAGGGAAGCTGCACAAAGCATATTAATCCCCCCAGCTCTGAGAAAGAAGGCGGTGAAGAGACGATGGTGAGCTCATTCCTTACCGCGCCGGATCCTTAGCAAAATGTTTCGGGCGATGTAGTTTTCTGAGCTTTAAAACAGTAACAGCTACGATTCCGGCCAGTCCGATAGCTCTGAGTCGCCATTCATATTCGACTCACCACCAGGAGAGCCAGCGCTCAGCGCAGCATACCACGCTGCAACATGAAAAAAAAAAGGATAGAATGCCTATTAGACGTGAATCGCTGCTTACTGCACTTATAGCGCCATTTATACACCTCACAATTTCCATGAAAGAACACCGCTGAGCGCCCAAAGCCCTTACCCATGCATTTGTTTACATTGGCGTATTGCAGCGACCGCTCGTTGTCCGCTTGAAATATGAAGCCTACTCAGGCAGTTGAAGAAGACATTACAAAATCTGTAGTAAGGGGACCTGGGAAACAGAGCAGAATGAACAAAATAGCAATGGCGAAAGAAGAGTACTCTTTCTTATGGGGTGGATTCTTAGATAATTTCGCGCAACCAACGACAAGAACAAATATGTGGATGACTTTTTTTTTGTGAAGAGCTGCAGCAACTATGGTATTCAAGAAATATGCAGTAGGGGAAGATGACGGCATTGACTTTCCCGAATTCGTCACTATAGATGAGCTCCTGAATCTCATTCTGGAGGGAGACTCCGTGTCTACAGCGGAACATTTGGTGTTGGATTAAGAGAAAGTAAATATTCCGCTGCGTCTGTTCAACAAACTGGTGTTGACACCAGTAAAAAAACTATAATACCCCGGCAAGCTTCAACCGACGAGTTACCGACAGTTCTCGGAGCCATATAAATTGAACAACACTAAATTTCGCAGCGAAGTTCTATTATCGAGATGCTGGCTTCTCCTTTAACCAAACGGGCAAACCAACCACCCCAACTAGAATGTTCTGCATCGTTTGACGGCTCATTGCACAGTCCACAAGAGTGGATGATTTTCTGTGGACAAGCTGCGTTTTACAACAGATGGCTGTTTGATGAAGACTTAGTGATCAACATGCGACCATTTCTTAGTGAGATAACAAGAAAGCGGCACGAGTGGCGACTTTCACAACACGCGCATGAATCTTGGTTTATAATGGCCGGAGAGTTTGCCTCGGACTTTCAGCAAGAACCCGGTGGAACCCGGAGATCGGTGGAATGAGGCGCTATTCTACTGTTTCAAGTTCAGCATGCCACTCGAAGATTTCTTTGAAAAACAGCGACTTCTTCGCCTCGCTGAAATAGGGCTGTCGCTGTCGTCGCTTCTTGGGCTTGTCATCCACAGCCTACCTACAGAGCTGAAACGACACGTTCTAGCACAAGGCCCAAAGACGATCGAAGCTTTCATGGAGCTCCTAATGCTATTTCCACCTTCCTGGATTGAGCGAAGCTAGAAAACTACACAAGAATTTTCAGGGGCGCGAAGTGTCAATCGCTTGGATAAAAAGTACCCATCGGTGTTAGAAGGTGTCAAGTCTAACGCTGGCGCAACTATTGAAAGGTCTATAACGCCCGTACAGAAATCCAAATAGCTAATAGATGAAGAGCAAAAAGCAGAAGAAAATTCTAAAGATGTTCCTACAGGAAATTGGGCCCTTCAGCTTGTGTCATCTAGATTATTGCATACACAACTCGAGGTGGGCGGTGAGACAATGAAAGTTCTTGTGGACAGTGGAGCTTCGATATCAATTATATAAAGAGGCAGAGCCACCAAAGCAGAGAGCATATTTACAGGAAAAACAGCCGTTGTGCGAGGCTACGAAGGGCATGAAAACGAACACTGCGAATGGATGCGCCTAAAGCTTAAGTACCACTCAGGAACTGCAGAAATACTGGCTCTGGTTCTATAGAAGGCGTTGAGTGTGATTTTCTACTCTCCCCTCCGGATATGAAATTGCTCAAGTTTAACATACACTGGGATGACACTGTCTGTGAGCCAAGATGGGGTGTGCCACGACCTGTCAGAAAAGGGAAAGCAATTTGCATTGTGAAAAAATCAGATGAGATTTCTGGGCACAATTGTTACGGGAAGGAAGAAGCGGGCGTCTATTTACAGATGGCTTTTAATGGCTGTGTTTGGTAGCCGACTCGGCGCGCTGGTCTTTCGGAGAAATTCCTCTCGCGATACTGCGGCCGGTACCGCATCCTTGGCCAGGCGACCCCTGTCCCATAGGAAGTGTCTCCGCTAGGTGCCACGGTGCCTTCACCTCTCTCTGACATCATCCACGTTAGCCGTCTCAAACCTTACCTTTCTCAGACCGATGAGTTGCACCAATAAGGTGCTTTTTCCGGCGGGGGTGATGTCACAGTCGGTAATGTGGGAAGAAGAGGGCGATGATGGTGGCCTTGGGGACGACGAAGAAGAGTTTAGTTTTATCCCTGCTCTACGCTTGTCGAGCAGCGAAGAAATGAACGAAGTTGACTTTGCTTTGGAAGGTATACGCAAGCTATTAACGAAACTTTCTCCCAGAAAGACAAATGGACCAGACAGTATAGCAGCAGCAATGCTTAGTAGTTGTTGTGAATCGTTATGCCTGTATTTATGCCGCCTTTTCCAAAAATGCTAGGCATGGGTGCCGTAGCTACCGACTGGAAATTGGCAAATGTTCTGCCTGTGTACAAAAGTGGGCCTAAAAACTGCATTGAGAACTACAGGCCAGTGTCATTGACTAGTATTACATGTAAAATATCGGAACACGTTATATATAGTTGTATTATGTCACATATAGCTAAACATAATCTATTAAATGCAAACCAACATGGATTGCGGCAGGGTTCTTGTACTTCGCAGCTTGTAGAATTCACTCACGATTTGGCCAGAGCAATAGACAAAATGTAGATAATTTATTGCATCTTTCTAGATTTTCGTAAAGCATTTGACGTTGTGGCTCATGACCTACTTATTAGCAAATTACACGCCTACAAGTTGCAAAAAAGGTAATTGCATGGATATCTGTATATCTTTCACATAGACAACAGTCTGTGGTTCTCAACAGAATCTCCTATGATCTTGCTGCAGTGACCTCTGGAGTACCCCAAGCCTCTGTCTTGGGGCTCCTCTTATTCTTATTATGTATAAGTAATATCACTAGTGGTATTACGTCATCTTTTGACTACTGCGTAGTATATAGGGTTATTGAGAGTGATTGTGATTTTTATGCATTTCAGAGTGATTTCGATAAACTTTCAACTTGGTGTGCGAAATGGGAAATGTCGCTTAACACTTCAAAATGTTTAAACTTCACTTTTACAAGGAAACATTTATACAAGAAATACGAGTACAAATCCAATAGCGTTCCTCTAATCAGGGTTACGGAATGCAAATTTTTCGGAGTTTGGTTGAGCTCGGATCTAAGGTGGAACAGGCATGTGCAATAGGTAAGGACGAAGGTGGCACAAAAGTTGGGCTCCCTCTCTAGAAATTTTGGCCACTTACCTAGTAAATTGAAAGAACGGCTGCATTTTACTCACGTACGTTCGGTACTTGAGTGCGCTTGTATCAGCTGGGATCCTTATACGTGTCAGTTAGTCGAGTTACTTGAAAAAATTAAGTATAGGGTGGTTCGATTCGTTCTGGGAAATTACGACAAAAACCTCAGTATTACCGAAGGCAAGCGCAGACTTCATTGGCAAGATCTAAAGGACAGAAGAAAGGGCCTCAGCCTCAAATTTTTTCACTGTGTTTACTATTGTAAAACAGGCTCTGACAGGAACAAACATATTACATTACCGTCGGATATCTCGCGCAGAAGAGACCATGCCTTGAAACTTCATGAATTACCTTTTAAAGGTGACACCTTGCGTTGTCACTTTTTAGAGGACCACGAGGGAGGGGAATGCTCTCCCGTCGAATATTTTTGGCACAGAATATAATGAAAAGTTTTACCGCGTTTTGTGTGCTAAAGTGAGTGTCAATTGACGTAGATATGTATGTACCCCCCTGCTGTAATGCCTTCCAAGGAGATGCAGGTAGTCAATAAATAAATAAATAAATAAATAAATAAATAAATAGCTCCGTCGATCCGTGCATCCAGAAGTTTGGAGGAAGAGATAAATGATTAAGGAACTGTATACAATAATGATAGAATGAAAAGCATATATAGCAAACTTAATGAACTCAAGCAGGCTAGGTCAAAATTGATGCCAAGAAATCGTCATTGTCGTCACGACAAGAAAGCAAGATGACTAGAATACAGTCAATTATGGTTGGAATTATCTTGAAATCGTAATGGGCAAAGGCCACAACAGCAGATTTTTACACTGGTCTACGCGGGCGATAGAGTGCTACTAGCGGACAATGCCAGATATCTACAGGCGCTCGCAACGTGTGGCAACACAGCGAAAAAATCTAGGCTTTAAGTTCAGCACAGAAAAATCGGGAATTAGGAACTTCTAACGCACACTAAATACTAATACAAAGTCGACGTAGACTAGAAAATAACGTTTCAGAAACATCGCAGCGCTTGTTTACCGCCATGAAAATAGGGTTTACGAGAAAATTGCGGTCAAAGGTTCACATACTTCGGATGCTTCGGAGCGGGGAGCATGGACGTTGCATACGTTCAATGCATGCCGCTGTCGCTGAGTGAAGCGGCGCTGAAAGACGGTGCTACGGCTTTCTGCGCGGAACGCAAGCGCCCGCCCATTGAAAGGCCGAACTAAGACAGCTCTGCATTGGCCGTCGCAGCTGAAGATCATGGGGCGTGGGCCGTTCGAAAAGTGCGCAACATCCGTGGCATTATCTTACTAGCAGTTTGTGTGAGTCTCTCGAACCAGCCAAATGAGCGGAGCACTCAGTGACAACGTGACTACTAAAACACCAAAGCGCGGTTAGCGAAGAGGGGAGAAAACGAAGTTTTTGCCCACCCTCTTCGTTTTCAAGTGTAACGTCAAGAAGTTCCCTTTTATAAAAATCAAATACAACTGCACAAGTAGCAATGTCTTTCGTGTTACGGTGCGATACAATGATCTTTTTATCACAATTGGTTGAGCACTATTGATGTAATTATAATGAATGTTGCCTTCGTCATCGGACAAATACTCGAATGTCACGGGGGAGTCTCTAATCGTGTCCTCCCGTTACCTCAACTCAATTACTAAAGCCCTGTTCTCGATAATGCAGATGGTTTGGACATTCTCGAGCACTAATTTAATAATAATAATATTTAAAGTTTTACGTGCCAAAACCACTTTCTGATTATGAGGCACGCCGTAGTGGAGGACTCCGGAAATTTTGACCACCTGGGGTTCTTTAACGTGCACCTAAATCTAAGCACACGGGTGTTTTCGCATTTCGCCCCCATCGAAATGTGGCCGCCGTGGCCGGGATTCGATCCCGCGACCTCGTGCTCAGCAGCCCAACAGCACTAATTTATCACTTTAGCATTGTCCCTTTAATGAAGAGACAATTACGTAGTGTCAGTTCAGTAGCAAGTCGTATTTATGGCCAAACAATATAAATACCCGATGTACACATAACTAAAGGAAAGATTTGCTGAATCACCCACCAAGATAATCAGAAAAGAAAGGGCAAGCGAAATGCAGCAGCAACGAAACAACGATGAATGAATGAATGAATGAATGAATGAATGTTTAGTTTTCCAGAAAACAAGTACAATACAGTGTTGTGGTGAGAAAGTGGGAAAAATGCTGCTCATGGCAGTTTGACAGGTCCCAAGATCCCAGAAACATCCGAGCAGCAGGGTGGAGCAACATATCTCGTAGGGACTATAAAAAATTTCTGAATATACAAATACCAAATCATTGATCATCTCGTCAATAAATAAAGGCATTTGAACCATAATTGAATCAAACATAGTTTACACATGAAGAAAGACATAAGTGAAACATTTAGAGACGTGAAAAAAAGTTAAAAACACCAACTGGAGAACACGACAGCACATCAACTTCATTACTCATCAGTTCATTGAGTAGCCTAGGCAGTCTCGAACAAAGCAGTGTCATCCCGTCATGGGTGCGTGAAGGAGGCGCTTACCAGTATACCGGAAATCGGGTTGTGCAAAGAGCTTCACACTTGTTGAGTTGGGCTATTGACTGTGTAAGTCTATTGAGCATAAGATGGGAAATTTTCCAAATTTTAAGATCGTGAAGTAAGGAGGCAGATAAGAAATCGTACGGCTTGTTAAATATAGCACTTACTGCTTTCTTTTGCAGTACGTACAACTTCATGTTTGTTGCAAAAGTCGGACCCCACAGAAGGCAACAGTAGTTTAAGTGGCTCATGAAACAGTAATAATATATCAACAGTTTAATGGAAACCAGGAGAAAGTTCAGTGAGTAGATCAAACCAGCAATTTGGGACAGTTTGCCTGCAAAGCAATTTGCCAGATTATTCCAGGTCATATGTTGGTCAACGTGTACACCCAGAGATTTTACTGTGTCAGCTACTTCAATAGTGGAGAAATTAATAATGAGATCTTTTTATAATGTGGCCTGCATATTTTTAGGCCGAAATAGCGCTCCTTTAGTTTGTGAGGAGTTAATACTTAGACCCTTATCTACTGACCATTTATGTAATTTTTGCAGTGTGATGTTACCCTTTGAGACTAAATCATGTACGTTTTTAGATGAAAGAAGTAACATGGTGTCATCAGCATAGATTACAAAATGTGAGTCTTGATAAAGCTTCAAAAATCGTTAACATAAATATTGACACATGTACTTGTTTGCTAATGTCGGGCGACACGATTCACCGCCTAACAAATGTTATCACACAGTGCAGGACGCGCCTGCATGTATCGGTAGTTTCTGGAATGGTATCGATGGTACCATGCGCTGTCTGGGACCGAACCTTGTGTAATCTGATCACGTGTGTGCAATCAACTTTGTGGAAGGCAACTTTGTGGAAGGCAACTTTGTGGAAGGCAACTTTGTGGAAGGCAACTTTGTGGAAGGCAACTTTGTGGAAGCCAACTTTGTGGAAGGCAACTTTGTGGAAGGCAACTTTGTGGAAGGCAACTTTGTGGAAGGCAACTTTGTGGAAGGCAACTTTGTGGAAGGCAACTTTGTGGAAGGCACGCGGGTCCCAGCGATTTCTTCGGAACATTCGACCACTGATGTATAAAAGCCGACGCGCTTGACCCGCTGATCAGGTTTTCGATGATCGCAGAGTGTGTTCGCCGCTATCGTTGTGCTTTCAGTGTAGCCTGCTTTTGAGGGCACAAGTTCGCCCAATAAAACGCTAGTTTCGTTAATCATAGTTTTGCTGCCTTCGTCACCTTCACTGCTTCGTGACATCTGGTGGAGGTGCTTTACGTTCATGTACCGGATGCCCGCGACAAGCCGTAATCCAAGCCCGGACCGCAATGACAACACCAACGACGTCCCGGAACATCGAGCAAGCCGCCAGCTAGAGCAGCTGCCCCCAGAAAACGGTTTTCTACCAGAGACGACCAAGAAGATCGTCTAAGAAGATCATTCAGAGACCACCAAGAAGACAGCTCCAGTGGCAACCGCAGCGGCCCAAATAGTTCTGCAGCAGCCCAGGGAGCCACCGACGTTCCGCGGTTTCACATTTGAGGACCCGTAAGCTCCCTCGATAAGTATGAGAGGGTCAGTTCAGTTCAGTTTATTTTCCTTAAAAACCCCCGATTTCAGGGGTATTACATAAGGGGTGGGTACAAGATTCGAATTAATACATTTAACAGCTGGAACAGCAGAGACATGCTGCGACATGTCTATTTCGCAATGGAAGATGCGGCCAGGAAGTGTTTCGAGAATTGAGAAGCCACCTTAACGACGTTGGACCTGTTCTGAACTTGCTTCGTACAAACGTTCACAAGCGTCATGCGGAAAGCGCGCCCAAGCGCTACTGGAAACCAGAGTACAGCTTCCAAATGAGACCATAGCGATCTTCACGGAGGAAATGGCCCGTCTTTTCCGGCACGCCCACCCGGAAACGTCGGAGAAGATAAAAGGCCGCTTCCAGACGCGCGGCGTCAAGCAAGAACTTTTCACCGGGTTGATTGTCAACGCACCGAAGACCGTAGCTGAGTTTTCTGCGTGGGCTTCGAGGATCTAGAAAAACCTGCAAATGCGCACCCGGCAATATAACCGCGAGGGGCTCACGACGCAGTGCGCCATCCAAGGACTGGCTTCCGACGACCATCAAGAGACCATCAAGGCCATTGTGCGAGGAGAACTGCGCAAGGTCATGCCTTCATCGCAACTTCTGGTGGCCTCGATCGCCGAAATCATGAAAGGTGAAGTTCATCAATGGCTCGGAGTTCCTGATGGGCAACTTCAGATTTGGCAGCCCCAGCCAGAAACAATGACCTACGTCGCCGTCGCACGCCGTCAAGGTCCCCCTCCGCGACCGCGCCGGGGCCCTGTAACGCCGCGAATCCGTCGTCAGCCCCCGTCGCCGCCAGCACACCTACCCGTCGGCCAGCGCACCTACGCGAGCAAAACGGACATTTGCCAAGCACCCGACCACCGCCCGCTCTGCTATCACTGCGGAGAAGCCAGCCATTTGTACGGCCGATGTCCATAGCGCGATTTCGGACTGAGAGGGTCCATTGTCAACGCGCCGTATCCACAGCATGGGGAGCGCCTACGTGACATCGCCGATTACCTGACCGCCACTCAGTGGAGCTCTATACGACCATCCCGCTCGCCGCCACCAGGCCGCTACCTGTCGCCGCAAGAACAACCATACACTGGCCCAGCCCTGGGCCGGTCCGTCAGGCCACATTCGGAAAACTAAAGGCAGCAACCGGTCGCTGTTCTTCGAACTGACCAAGATCCTCCACCGCCGACGAAGACGCCGAAGAGACTATCTCAACGACATAACAACGACGACACACCGCCGTCCCGACGAAGTCTGGCAGCAAACAATACGCCGATGAAAGACGACCTGACGACCCGACGCTCCAGCCGCATGTCGACGCGATGCAGCCGTGATCGGACGCCAAGAGCTAACTGTAACGCAAGACAAAGAACCAGCCATCTCGACGTGTTTCTTGACGGCCAAGCAGTCACCGCCTTAGTAGACATAGGAGCCGATTACTTCATCGTGAGTGGACCCTTCAACTGGGCTGCGATGCCCAGTTGAAGAAAGTTAAGACTTCATAGGAAAGCCCTTAAATTCGGACAGCTGGAGGATACCTAGTAGCGCCGGCTGGAATCTGCTTGGTAAGAATTGTCGTTGTTGGCCGGACCTACCCTGCTACCACGTTATCGTCCAACAGTGTGACCGAGATGTCATTCTTGGCATGGACTTCCGGAACCAACACGGCGCAGACATCAAGCAGAAGCCGAAATTGATAACTCTGTCGGAAGATAAAGCGTTACAGCTGAATGGCTCTCGTGGTCAGCACGAGCGCTCGAGAGTGTCGTCTAAGATCAAGTGAGCATCCCACCGCGCTCCAGCATTATCATTTCCGTCGACACTGAAACACCCGCTGACGTAGAAGGCGTCATCGAGGGTGACCAACATCTACTACTCGACCGTGAAATTTGTGTCGCAAGAGGGATCGCTGAATTGCACGGAGGAAAAACGAAGCTGTTGCTTGTAAACATCAGCCAGGAGTTTAAGCACGTCAACAAAGGTGTGACAATCACCTACATAGAGGAAATTGTGAAAACCAGCAATGCGTTTGTCTACTCGGATCCTGCCGCATCTACCCTGACGACCTCAGTTCTCGAACCAGACTTTGACATGAATCCAAGTCTCCCCATGAGTAATCAGCAACAGAGCAGAAGTCTTCTACGACGACACAAAGAATGTTTTTCGCCGTCGTCGAGGATTCGACAAACACTGTCGCAAATCATCGCATAAAATTGAAGAGTGCGCTCGACCACTCCGCCAGAGCCCTTACCGAGTTTCTACGCGGGAACGTGAAGCCATTACGCAACAAGTCCACGAAATGCTACGTGACGATATTATCCAGCCGTCGAAAAGCCCGAGGGCCTCTCCTGTAGTCTTGGTGAAGAAAAAGGACGGAAGCCTACGTTTCTGCGTCGATTATGGTCGACTGAGCAAGATCACGAAGAAGGTTGTATACTCTTTCCCACGGATAGAAGGCGCATTCGATCGGCTCTGCAACGTTGAATACTTCTCATCGATGGACCTCAAGTCTCGCTACTGGAAATTGAGTCGACAAGAGACATCGCAAAAAGAGCGACTTCATCACGCCAGACGGCCTCTACGAGTTCAAGGTCATGCCATTCGGACTGTGCTCGGCGCCTGCAACGTTTCAGCGCGTCATTGACGCAGTGTTAGCAGGATTGAAGTAGCGGACGTGTGTTGTTTACTTGTATGACGTCGTTGTCTTCGCTGGAAATTTCGACGATCACTTTAGGCGGCTTGCGACAGTATTAGAGGCCATCAAGCCATCAGGGTTAACTCTGAAGCCGGAAAAGTCCCGCTTCGCTTACGATGAGCTTCAGTCCCTAGGCTACGTAATCAGCAAATCTGGAGGCCACCTCGACCCGCAGAAGACAGTTGCCATAGCAAAGTTCCCGCAGGCCATCGACAAGAAGGCAGTACGTAGACTCCTTGGCATGTGTGCCTACTATAGGCGCTAAGTCAGGTACTTTTCACGCATTGCTGAGCCGCTAACACATCTGGCCAAATGGGATATCAATTTCAAGTGGGAAGCGCCGCAGGCCGACGCATTTCAAGAACTCAAACGACGCAGGGAATCGCCGCCGGTACTTGCACACTTTTACGTGGACGGCGATAGCGAAATCCACATTGACGCCAGCAGCCCTCGGTGCCGTCCTAGTCCAGAGGAAAAACGGATTTCAACGGGTGATATGCTAGCCAGTCGCTGCCCAAACGGAAGACGATTATTCTACGACTGAAAAGGAATGCCTCGTCATCATTTGGGCTACAGCAACAGAGAAAGCAAGGACAGGAAAGGCAGGAAGGCCAACCAGAAGAGCACCCGCTTTGCTACCCTACACTGGCAGTGGGGCAAAAGGGAATAGAAAGAGGAAGAAAGGGACAGAGTAAGCACTGAATGCGTGTGGGAGGGACACTATAAACGGTCTCTTAAGCAGGTGCACTTGAAGTATTTCACTAGTGCACAAATCACTTTTTGTGCCAGTGAGGGGTGTGGCCATGGTCCGAGTATCTTTGATTCAGTGAACGGCCCCGAGTCCAGTCGGCGCAAAGTCGTCCGCAGAGAGAGGCGTTGTACATCCTAGCGAGGGCAGCTACACAATAGGTGCTCGATGGTTTCCTCGCACCCACAGGAGTCGCACATGGGGCTTTTGCCCGTTCCCAAACGATGGGAGTATGCGTTCGTGAACGACAATCCCAGCCTCAAATGGCACAGCAACGTTGTTTCGCCGCGGAAACGGCTACGTGGCAGTTGTAGCCGTAGCTTTGGGTCCAGTTTACATAATCGGCAATTGAAGGCACCTGAAATGCAGAGTTCTTGTGACTTTTTGAGTGCAAGTAGGCGAAGTTCCCTGGCAGCGTCCCACTTCGCCAAAGGTGATGGATGCGTCTGGGTATCTTCGTGGGCAGATCGGGCAGCCTTTTCAGATAGGTTGTTGCCGACGATGCCACAGTGAGCAGGAATCCACCGAAATACGATGTTCTGCCCTCTTTCTAGAGCATGAATGTTCACTTCCCTGGTGTCAGATATCATCTGCTCGTAAGTTCTGCGGTGTAATGCAGACTTGATACTGTGAAGAGCTGCCTTAGAATCACAAAATACAGCCTATTTCTCTGTTGGCTCTTTGGTGACATACGTCATAGCGGCATGGAGAGCTGCAAGTTCTGACGATGTGCATGTGGTCGTGTGTGATAATTTCAATCGAACTGTAACCTGCTTAGCTGGAACGACGCATGCGGCAGTTGAATAGGTAGGTTAGGTCAAACCATCGCTATATATATTTGTGGGGTCATGATACGTCTGGTGCAGTAATGGGAGCGTAACTTGCTTCTGAGCCGGAGTTGGATGATTGGACTCATTTGTAATTCCAGGAATAGTAAAATTCACTTGAGGCTGTCGCAGGCACCACAGTTGAGATGAAGGCTTCGCCGCCAGTGTAAAAGATGACGGTATGCACTATTGATGAGCGTTAATCACTCTTGAAACGGTGACTTGAGGTCTTTCGGCTGGTAGGAAAGCCAAATGATGGTCGGGGATCCTTGACAGATGGGGAATGTGCGCTCTGAGAGTGTCGACAGCTACATGTGTCTGTATCATATGGTCTCCCGCGATGGAAATTGTTGCTGCTGTTGATGTGCATCGAGACAGCTCTAAACACGTGTGTAGGGCTTGACCTTGTATGCTCTGCAAAGCGCGAAAGTTCGTCTTGCATGCATTTGACAACAGTGGTAGACTGTAACGTAGGAGTCCGAGAAGCAGCACCCTGTACAGCTGCATCATAGAATGGACTAGTGTACTCCAGTTTTGCCACAGAGAAATTTGAAGACCTGTGCAGTGCTAGTTAACTTGTTCTTCAGATAGACGCAGGAGGGCTCCAAGAGAGGTTGCGGTCAATGATTACACCCAGAAAGCGATGCGTCTTCACATAGCATACAGCTTGAACATTGATTGAAGGAGGATACAATGACATTTGTTTTCGCGTAAAGCCATCCAATGCGCACGTTTCAGGAGACACACTGACGCCTTTTTCTCAGAGATAGGACGCCGTCATGGTCGCCGCCCACTGAAGTCTGGCTCGTATCTGAGGGCGAGTCACTGCTGAGGCCCAGATGCAAATGTCGTCTACGTATATTGAGACATGAACTGTCTGCGGTAGGTAATCTGCTAGTCCTACCAGGACGAGGTTGAACATAATAGGGCTCAACCCTCCATCCTGGGCATACCACGGCAGATGTAATGCTCTGAATTTGGGCCGTCTTCGGTCTGTAGGAAAAAACACCTCTCTGTCAAATAGTCCCGAAGCCGCCGGTACATCCGGCCACCAACTCCAACAGTCTCAAATGAGTTCAGTACGGCCACATGGGCGATGTTGTCGTATGCTCCTTTTATGTCTAGAGAAAGTGCCACTGATAGGCGCTTGAGGCTTTTTTTGTTTTTGGACCCAGGTTACGATGTCAATGACGTTGTCGATGGACGAGCGACCTCGACGAAAGCCCGTCATGGCGTCCGGATAGATGAGTCGCTCTAAGTACCATTGCAAGCGAGCAAGAATCATTCCTTCCATCACTTTGCTGACGCAGCTCGAAAGCGCATTCGGGCGATATGATGACAGCTCAAGTGGAGACTTTTCAGATTTCAAAATAGGGATCAATCGACTCGATTTTCATAAAAATGCTAATTCTGCCAAGACTCATTGTATTAGTTGAGCAGCTCTTCACGTGTGTCTGTGTCCACGGTGGCATAGGGCAGCATATGTGATGTCATCACGCACGGGTGACGAAGAAAGCCTGCAGGTCGCCAACGCAGCATCGAGCTCTTCGAGTCAGAATAGCACGTTCATTCCTGGTACACGTGCCTCAGCAATGTCATTCAGTGCTGCGTCGGTAATAATACCCAAGGACCCAGCAACCCGTGCACAGAACTCTTCAGCCACTTGAAATTCCGAGCGGAGTTGGTAGAGGGACAGAGCAGCAAAGAGCTTCCTTTGATGCGGAAATGAGCGAAGACCCCTAACTCTTCTCCTTATGTGCGAGAGCGATTTTCTGGGATCAAGCGACTGACAGAAAGTTTTCCATCGCTTGTGTTCAAATGTATCCATACGAAGCTGGACTTTCGTATGCGTCGTGAACTCCTCAGATCCAAGACGGACTTCGTGCGTCGATACCTCCTCTCTGCCTGTCGGCGTGCCGCACGCAGCCTCTCCAGTTCCATGTCCAAGTCTGTTCGCCTTGCTGATTTTGTAAGCGAGCAGATGGATGTTTTCAATGGCTCGGCGATTGCATCTGCGATAGTGTGTGAGAGGCCTTCCCGACAAGTTTCATCCATATCCTGTCTAAACTTTGACCAATCAACGGTATGCAAGACAGTAGAAGAGCGTTCCTCAGCTCTTCTAATGTTTACGTATTTGGAATATGGTCGCTTCCATGTGTTTCTATGTCTGTAAACCACTGGACGCTCGAGGCAAAGCGCCGTGACACCAAAGTTCAAGCAGCTACTTTAGGTCGTGCCTCGCAGAAATGTTGGGCTGCCGTCATTTACAAAGCACAAATCATGGTCGGCAGCAAAGGAGGCAAGACTCCTGCCGTTGGAGTCAATTTTAGTGCTTCTCCATAGCTGGCGAGGTGCGTTGAAGTCACCTGTGTTAACCCAGGGACCAATATTCATTACTAATGTTTTCTTAAGTCGTTCGCCGTCGAAGTGACCCGATGGGGATATGTAGGTTCCAATTAGAGTAAATGACACATCCTTCTTTTTGACATTGAATCAGACACATTGGTTGTCGTCGTGAGGCTCTACCGCGTTAGCGACGTATGGAAAGTCCGTGCGGGTGTAGATGATTACTTTCGTGCTCGCGCCGCATGTGGATGAGACGAAATATTCGTAACCGGACAGTCTACTGGAGTTGATGTATTTGGTTCGTAGATGACCAGTTTGGAGAAGCGATTTGCAAACATGAATTGACGAAAGTCTGCTATGCGGGTCCGAGACTCCTGGCATTCCTTTGAAAGATCGACGCATATTTAGCTTTAGAGCGGAAGGGGACTATTGGTCGAGCCATGATGCTTAAAAGATGCTAGCAAGCACTGGATTTAGTGCAACCAGTATTTGCAGAGCACTTCGAGGTGCTGGTGTTTCCAGCTTGCTCAGTGTGATGCGCATTGTATTAATTAGCGATTGCAACATATCACCAACCTGCCTGTCTTGGTCGCACAAATCACCGATAGTAGACGGCGGGGTTGTCCAGGAAAAGCTTGGTATGAGTCTGTTGGTGGATGCTTTCGTTTCTGCAGAGACCGCCAAGATTCTGCAGATGTGGTCGTCTCAGTGACCTTGTTCTTCGCGGTCCTTTGCACAGTGTTTGGCCTGGGCGGTAGAGGAGGAAGTGGTCTTGTAGCAAGTGGCATGCGCGTCGCAGATGCAGCAGTCTTCCTTGATAAGCGTCGGCGACGGGAACGTCGCTTCCTGATTTTATCGGCGACTTCACGGTGCGATGAATGGTCTCTCGCATCTCTTTCAAGATGTCCATTTCCTTCTTGATGTGTGGGCATTTCTACGATGAAGCTTCGTTTGACCCTCCGCAGTTTGAACATTTCATTACAGTCGCGCCACATTTATCTGCATCGTGGGAGTCTGCGCAGCGGGGCCATGCTGCCTGATTTTCGCAGACGCTACTCACGTGTACCAGTTTCATGCATTTGCGGCACTGAAGAGGCTTTGCAATGAAAGGCAGCACTCCATGTCGGAAGAATCCCATCTTCACATGCGAGGGTATATATTTACCCTTGAATGCAATTTTCACGCAGCGTGACTTGCCTAGCTGCTTGACATCAACGATGGCCTCATCAATGGCTGGCTTGATAAGAATGGGCGAGTCGTTATTAACGATAGCGACATCTACGTCGTAGATAACGCCGGATACTACGTCAGATCCAAGAGGGATGTAAAAGCGCACTGAATGTCATCGAGGTCCATTACGCTGCGCAGAGTGGACGTAATAGCCGCCTGCTGGACTTCAGCCACCAGTAGATTTTTTCGTGTGCTCACTCGAATGTCCGATATTTCATTTGGCACCAGGGCTTCCAGTGACATCGACACAGACTGCCTGTTAAGTAGCTACCTGTTGACGGTGGGAAGCACGGGCACAAATATTGACACGTGCACTTATCTTTATCGGGCGACCACGTTTCGCCGCCTAACAAATGCAGTCGCATAGCGCGGGAAACGCCTGCTTGTATCCGAAGTTTCTGTAACGTTATCGATGCTTCTATCGGGCTATCTGTTATCGCCGAACGTTGTGTTATCTAATTTCATCGTGTGACGCGAATGGTGTAGAACTGTGTGGAAGGCACTCGGGTCCGCACGATTAGTCTCGAACATTCGACGACTGCTGTATAAAAGCGGACGCGCTTGACCCACTAATCAGATTTTCGACGATCGCCGACCGTGTTCGCCACTACCGTTGTGCTATAAGTGTAGCCTGTTTTTGTGGGCACGGGTTCACCCAAAAAAAGTTAATTTTGTATTTCACAGTATTGCTACTGTGTTCTTCAACGTCGCCACCACGTGACATCTGGTGGAGGTGCTTTTCGTTCATGTACCGGACGCCCCCGACAAGCCGTGATCCAAGCCCGGACCGCAAAGAGAACACCAACGTAGTCTCGGAGCATCGAGTAAGCCGCCGTTTTCAACAGCTGCCCCGCCGGAGCACAGACTTCAACCTGAGAAGACCAAGAAGATTGTGGCCAAGGTAACCCCAATGGCAGGCTCAGCGTCCCACATCGTACTGCGGCAGCCCAGGTAACCTCCGACGTTCCGCGGATCAACATTCAAGGACCCGGAAACCTGGCTCGACAAGACCTGGCTCAACTCGACGACAAGCTGAGACATGTCTCCTTCGCAATGGAAGACGCTGCCAGGACGTGGTTCGAAAATCGAGAAACCACCTTAACGATGTGGGACCTGTTCCGAAGCGGCTTCCTGCAAACATTCACAAGTGTGGTGCGAGAAGCGCGAGCCCAAGCATTACTAGAAACCACAGCGCAGCTGCCAAATGAGATGATCGCGATCTTCACGAAAGAGATGGCCCGTCTTCGAAAGACCTCGCCAAGGCATGGCCCACCCTCAGAAGATGTATGCGGTTAGAAAGGTAACTTTCTATGATACTTAGCATACTGCCGCGGTTACCAATAGTAGAGAGGTCTCGGATAATACGAAAGCGCCATGTGGTGTCATATGCTTTCTCCAAATCAAAAAATCATCATCATCATCATCATCATCATCAGCCAGGTTACGCCCACTGCAGGGCAAATGCCTCTCCCATACTTCTCCAACTACCCCAGTCATGCATTAATTGTGGCCATGCTGTCCCTGCGAACTTCTCAATCTCAACCACCCATTTAACTTCCTGCCGCCCCCCGATCGCTTCCCTTGCTTTGTAAGTAAGTGCGTAACCCTTAAAGTCAACCCGTTATCTTCCCTCCTCATTACGTGTCCCGCCCATGCCCCCATTTCTTTTTCTTGATTTCAACTAAGGTATCATTAACTCGCGTTTGTTCCCTCACCTAATCTGCTCTTTTCTTATCCCTTAACGTTACAGCTATCATTCTTCTTTCCATAGCGCGTTGCGTCGTCCTCAATTTAAGTAGAATCCTTTTCGTATGCCTCCAAGTTTCTGCCCCGTACGTGAGTACTGGTAAGACACAGCTGTTATAACCTTTTCTCTTGAGGGATAATGGCAACCTGCTGTTCATGATCTGAGAATGCCTGCTAAACACACCCCAGCCCATTCTTATTCTTCTGATTATTTCGGTCTCATGATCCAGATCCGCAGTTACTACCTGTCCTAAGTAGATGTATTCCCTTACCACTTCTAGTGCCTCACTACCTGTCGTAAACTGCTGTTCTCTTTCGAGACTGTGAAACACTACTTTAGTTTTGTGCAGATTAATTTTTAGACCCACCCTTCGGCTTTGCTTCTCCAGGTCAGTGAGCATGCATTGCAGTTTGTCCCTTGAGTTACTAGCGAGGCAATATCATCAGCGAATCTCAAGTTACTAAGGTATTCTCCATTAGCTCTTATCCCCAATTCTTCCCAATCCAGGTCTCTGAATACCTCCTGTAAACACGCTGTGAATAGCATTGGAGAGATCGTATCTCCCTGCCTGACGCCTTTCTGTATTGGGATTTTGTTGCTTTCTTTATGGAGGACTACGGTGGCTGTGCAGCCGCTATAGATATCTTTCAGTATTTTTACATACGGCTCGTCTACACCGTGATTTCGCAATGCCTCCATGACTGCTGATGTTTCGACATTCTCAAACGCTTTCTCGTTTTTCCGTGAAAGCTATATATAAAGGTTGGTTATATTCCGCACATTTTTCTATCATCTGAGGATAGTGTTAATATGGTCTACTGTTCAGTAGCCTTTACGGAATCCTGCCTGGTCCTTTGGTTGACGGAAGTCTAAGATGTTCCTGATTCTATTTGCAATTGCCTCAGTAAATACTTTGTAGGCAACGGACAGTAAGCTGATCGGTCTATAATTTTTCAAGTCTTTGGCGTCCCCTTTCTAATGGATTAGGATTATGTTAGCGTTTTTCCACGATTACGTTAAGCATGAAGTCAGGAGGCATTGCGTATACAGGGTGGCCAGTTTCTCTAGAACAATCTGCCCATCATCCTTCAACAGATCTGCTGTTACCTGATCCTCCCCATCTGCCATCCCCCATTGCATAGCTCCCAAGGCTTTCTTTACTTCTTCCGGTGTTACCTGCGGGATTTCGAAATCCTTTAGACTACTCTCTCTTCCATTATCACCGTGGGTGCTACTGGTACTGTATAAATCCCTATAGAACTCCTCACCCACGTGAACTATCTCATCAATATTAGTAATGATATTGCTGGCTTTGTCTCTTAACGCATACATCTGATTCTTGCCAATTCCTAGTTTCTTCTTCACTGCTTTTAGGCTTCCTCCGTTCATGAGAGCATGTTCAATTCTATCCATATTATACTTCCTTATGTCAACTGTCTTACGCTTGTTGATAAACTTCGAAAGTTCTGCCAGTTCTATTCTGTATGTAGGGTTAGAGGTTTTCATACATTGGCGTTTCTTGATCAGATCTTTCGTCTCCTGCGATAGTTTGCTGGTATCCTGCCTAACGGAGTTACCACTGACTTCCATTGCACACTCCTTAATGATGCCCACAAGATTGTCGTTCATTGCTTCAACACTAAGGTCCTATTGCGGAGTTAAAGCCGAATACCTGTTCTGAAGCTTGATCTGGAATTCCTCTATTTTCTCTCTTACCGCTCACTCATTGATCGGCTTCTTATGTACCAGTTTCTTCCGTTCCCTCCTCAGGTCTAGGCTAATTCAAGTTCTTACCATCCTATGGTCACTGCAGCGCTCCTTGCTGAGCACGTCCGCATCTTGTATGATGCCAGGGTTAGCGCAGAGTATGAAATCTATTTCATTTCTAGTCTCGCCGTTCTGGCTCGTCCACATCCACTTTCGGCTATCCCGCTTGCGGAAGAAGGTATTCATTATCAGCATATTATTCTGTTCCGCAAACAATACTAGTAATTCTCCCCTACTATTCCTAGTGCCTATGCCATATTCCTCCACTCCTTTGTCTCCGGCCTGCTTCTTGCCTACTTTGGCATTGAAATCGCCCATCAGTATAGTGTATTTTGTTTTGACTTTACCCACAGCCGGTTCCACGTCTTCATAGAAGCTTTCGACTTCCTGGTCATCATGACTGGACGTAGGGGCGTAGACCTGTACAATCTTCATTTTTTACTTCTTATTAAGTTTCGCAACAAGACCTGCCACCCTCTCGTTAATTCTATAGAATTCCTGTAGCTATAGAATTCCTATAGCTATATTCTTATTAATAAGGAATCGGACTCCTAGTTCTCGTCTCTCCGCTAAGCCCCGGTAGCACAGGACGTGCTTACTTTTTAGCACTGCATATGCTTCTTTTGGCCTCCTAACTTCACTGAGCCCTATTATATCCCATTTAATACCCTGTAATTCCTCCAATGGCACTGCTAGACTCGCCTCACTAGATAACGTTCTAGCGCTAATCGTTGCCAGGTTCATATTCCAATGGCAGGCTGTCCGTGCAGTGGTGGTGCAGCGGTGGCGTAGAGGTAGAACACAAACCTCGCGTGCAAGAGGTCCTTGTTTCGAATCCCGGTGCCGCGCAATTTTCCGCCGGATTAATAAAATCCACGTCTTGATAAAATTGCATAAACAGGCCTGGAGTGTGGCCTGATCCCGGTGACAAGAACCGGTAACGTGTACTCCCTCACCAAAGCAGGATTGGCCACCCTGCTGCAGTACTTGGCCACAACCTCCTATATGAACACAACAATCTAACCCCTGCCCTCAGTACCCAGCAGCTGCGAAGCAACTGACCACGGAAGCGGTCAGACCTGCGACGCAGCAGAGGGTGCCAAGAATCAAGAAATACGGAGAGGAAAAACTGTTTGTGTATGAAGGTATCCCTTATATCTGCCTCAATACGGACCAGGTGGTCTGCGGACCTGCCTTCTCGAAAGCCACACTGGTAAAGATCTAATTCTTCGTTGCTCTCAAGGAGATATTCTTAGCGCCGGTTTGTCATCTTTTCAAAAAGCTTGCAAAGACAGCTTGTCAAAGCGATAGGTCTGTAACTACTAGGCAAGGACGGGTCCTTACCTTGTTTGAGTATTATTATAGCTTCTTTCCAAGAAGATGGAATATATCCTGCCGCCCACATGACATTATAAAGTGAGAGGAGTGTTTCCTGTGTTTCAGGGTGAAGGGACGATCATTTGATATATGATGCGGTCACCATCTGGCGCTGAGCTGACCTGAAAGATAAATATTCGTGTTCTGCAGGCTGCACAAGCTCAAGCGCTCAGAGTCTGCCTTGGTTTGCCCAGATGCACGTCAACAGAGGCAACTCTTGCGATTGCTCGGGACCATCCAATGAGAACTCACATTACGGTGGAAGCCCTGCGAACGCACATCAGGCATTTTGCACGTGCCCCCTGTCACCACCTTGCAACGCTACCTTCAGACAGGCACCAATCATCATTCTCTAAAACTATCATCAAGTACAACGACAAACTTCCCTCGGGCGTCACCATTGCATCTATTCCATCGATACCCCCTTGGTGTCTTATCAGCCCCACAGACCATCCCAGTGTACCAGGAATCGGGAAAAAGTCTGAACTGTCGTCGCCTGTGCTGAAACAACTGTCTGATTCTTCTGCACGGGAGGTACGCGGACAGTGAACACATTTGTACTGATGGTTCCACAAACATCCAGTGTTCGTGCGGGGCTGTGGTTGTCCCCAGCAAAAGCTATTACCATAAGCTTTAGGACTGACCACCCTACAACATCGACATATGCTGAACTAGCTGATCTTCGCGCTGCACTTTGTTTCGTCAATCGGGAGCCACCTCGACAATGGTGAACCTTCAGCGACTCAAAGGCAGCCCTACAATTTGTACTATCAGCTCTGCTTCGCGGGCCATTCGAACAGCTCGTATTCCATATTAGATGCCTACTCTACACATCACAGGAGAAAGGACACCACATGACGTTTCAGTGGCTGCCAAGTCACTGCCGCGTCACTGGAAATGAAGACGCCGATAATGCCGCTCGGGCCGCTCTTGAAGACGCATAAGAAGAGGCCATACGGCTTTCACGATCCGACGCAGCTAGCAGACTTCAAGTGCTTGCACGGGAGATCATGCTCTCTCTATGGTGCAAACCAAACAGCCAGACGAACCAGAGCAACCGTAAATACGTCCTGCCCTCTTTTATGCATCTCTATATGCCAACTGGACTCAGCCAAAGAGAGGCGACTCTGCTTTATCGCTTATAGCTAGGGATGGCTTTCACGAAAGCTTACTCATTTCGCATTGGAATGGCCGACAACGCTCTCTGCAATGCCTGTCTTTGCGAGGAGACGCTGGAACACATTCTGTGCGACTGTGCTGAATATAATGTTCAGCGACAGTCCCTGGCATCCGTTCTAGCGCACCTTGGCACTAGACCATTGTCCCTCAAAACGATTTTCACACGCCGCCGACAAAAGACATCGCACGTGAAGGCGTCGAAGGGACTACTTCGGTTTCTGAAAGAGACGGGATTGGACAAGCGGCTGTGACAGTGATATCACGTACCATGCCTGATTCTTGGACTAACGGACGATGTGTGTGTGCTGTGCTATGTGCTCTCTCTCTTTCCCTTCCACATTTTTCATCGCCCCCAACCCTCTCCCGTCTGTAGAGTAGCAAACCGGTTAAGCTAAACTGGTTAACCCCACTGCCTTTCCTGCTCCATTCTTTCCTTCCTTTCTTTGTCCTAGGTTTCCACGATAAGAATAGCTGGGCCGGTGTGCCTTCAGTGACCCCCGTTGGCGTGTTCCTATATTCGAATAGTAACTGGTGGATCCGGTGCTTGAGAGACTTCATGTGCCCATTTCTTCGTTCGTCGATGACCTGCTTAAAAAGACTGTTTTATAGTCTCTACACAACGATTCGCGCTGCCATTCGATATTGGGTGATAAAGAGGTGATTTAGTGTGCTGAATGCCATTCCGTCTCATGAATGTCTCGAAAAGTGCTGGTGTAAACTGCGGGCCATTGTCTGTTACCACTTCTTCCGTTAACCCGTACGCGGCAAATACAGCGCGCAGCTTCTCTATTGTCTTTTCACTACTAGTTGTCTTCATGAGAAACACTTCAACCCACTTTGAATATGAGTCAACTAGCACTAGAACTCAATGCTGGTCACGATGAGCAAAATCTAAGTGCACTCCCACCGGCAGCTAGACACTCTCCATGACGTTACAGGAACTTTTTGTGCCGAATTTTGGGTCAACTGGCATGTGACACATTGTTTCACTGTTTGTTCAACGTCTTGCGTAAGGCGGGGCCACCGCACGTGGCCTCTAGACAGCATTTTCATACGTGTCATTCCAGGATCGCCTTCGTGCAACAACGATAGCACTTTTCCGCGAAGAGACATTGGCACTATCACTCGATTTCCCCACGTCGCGCATTATCTGTCAACAGAAAGCTCATTTCGTCCCACAAAATATGGTGCCAAATCGTCATCAGACACTTTTGAAGGACAGCCGACTTGCGTGTAAAACAACACCTTTGATAACAGCTTGTCTTTGCTTGTTTCCCCTCTAATGTCTTCTGCCGAGAGTGGAAGCCCGTCGAGCATAGAAAAAGCTATGTACATGTCACACATCATCTCTTTACCCGTCACCCGTGTTCTGAAGCGGCAGGCGTGAAAGTGCGTCAGCGTTGCCGATATCCCGTGATTTGCGATAAACCCATTTGTAGTCATTAGCAGCAAACTGTAAGGCCCAACGCTTAACGAGTGTCGCCGACATAGCAGGAATTGGCTTACCGTGTCCTAATAGCCCCACTAAGCGTTGATGGGCGGAGTAGATCCCACATTTCCACCCGAAAAGGTACCTGTGAGACTTCTTTAGCCCGTACACGACAGCCAGGGCTTCTCTTGCGATTTGGGCGTACGCCTGCTGCGTTTTAGTGAGAGTCAGACGCAAAAGCGATTAGTCTTTCTTCAGCTCCTTCCTGGTAAAAAAGGACTGCGCCTAAACCATACGAAGATGCGTCGCATACGAGCCTTAGCTCCTTTGAAGGGTGATAGTAGCCGAGTACGGACGCACTCAGCAGCCAAACCTTGGACGCTTTGAACATTTTTTTTAAGTTTCTGCAGAAGCCGTCCATTTCCACTTAACATTCTCAGCTAGCAAGTCATAGCGGTTTAAGCTGTGCTGACATGTTTGGCACTAATTTCGCATAGAAATTTAACAAGCCTAAGTAGGCGCGTAGCTTGTTCTTGTTTTTTTGGCGTTGGTGCTTCTTTGATAGCGCGCACCTTGTCTTCCGAAGGACGGATTCTTCCGTCATCAATCACGTGACCCAAATAGGTCACAGCCTTTGCAAAAACTTCCATTTGTCCTTCCGCAATTTCACCCCCCGTTCCTTGAACCGTGTCAGCCCAGCTTCGACCTTATGATGGCATTCTTCCATTGTTTCTCCTGCTATTAACACGTCAGCAAGATAACATGAAACCCTGTATAAATTCTTTAACATGGCATCCATAACGGGTTGGCAAATAGATGGAACACTTGTTATTCCGTACGGCATACGAGTGTATCGAAAAAGACCTAGGTGGGTGTTCATAGTGACCAAAGGTTGCGAATCAGTGTGCAGCTGCAACTGTTGGCACGCTGTAGAAAGGTCAAGAACAGTAAAACAATTGCATCCATGCAGCGTGACAAAAACATCATCCAACGTTAGCAAAGGGTGATAATCGGTTCTCAGACAACAGTTTATAGTGACTGTAGTCCCGCGTATGGGAACTTTCTTGTTAGCCTTGGTTACGGCTACTAGCGGCGTAGCCCAATCGCTTTGCTGTACAGCCACCGGTACTCCCGACTCCACTAGTGAATGTAATTCCTGTGCTACGGCGTGCCTGAGTGCAAATGGCACAGGTCGATGCTTACAGAAAATAGGTGTACTGCTGCTCTTTAGCACAAATTCACCGTTCTGTCAGCTATCAGTCTTAGTGCCAGCTCAAACACTTCCGAAAATTTGTCGATGACGGTGGCTGATTTATGAAGACCGATATTACACACGCTCGTCCAATCCAGCTTCAAAGCCTCTAGCCAATTACGTCCCAACAACAAAGTGTCACATTTGTGGTGTTTTCACTACAATTAAAGGCAAGGTCGCTGTTTGGCCATTGTGCTCTACGCGCACCGTCAACTTGCCTGTGATTGCCAGCGGGACACCTCGGTACGCTTTTAGCCGCAAACTACAACTTTATAGAGGTAAATGAAACCAATACTGCCGCTACATATTTTCTGGTACGATACACAGATGCTCCTGTGTCAACTTGCATTTTGACATTCCTACCTGCCACTCTAACTATCACAATGTAGCTACCGTCATTACTCTTACACAAAAAAATATGGCTAAGCAAAATATCGTCCTCACCACTTACACTGTCCGAGACAGCGGAGTCTTCTAAACCAGTGCTCTCTTCAAGGGCGTCTAGCGAACGTGGCGTCGTTCTGCAGACCCTTACCAGGTGGCCCACCTTTTCGCAGACACGGCGTCGATATTTGCGCCAGCGGCAGGTTGCGGTGGTATGCGTTGATCCGCAACGGAAACAGTCCGTTGATTCGGCTTGCCGCTCCGTGTTCTTGCTCGCTGCCCTTCTTGTGAGTGTGCTGGCCTCGGGTTTTCTTTGTTGGGGTTGCTGGACCAGGTTCACCTCGCTGAGGTCTTTAGGGTGAATCTTCCTTGTTTCGGTCCGAGCGAGTTTCCCGCTTTTGGCAAGGTCATAAGCTGCTTGGAACGTCAGGGTACTCTTCTTGAGGAGCTCGGCTTGTGCTGTTTCGTTTCTCAGTCCGGCCCCGAACCGATCCCGCAAAGCGTCATCCAGGAGTTGCCCGAACTCACAGGATGCAGCCAATTTTTTCAGTTCTGATGCAAACATAGCAACTGGTTTGTTTTCTTGCTGCGACCGACGGTTGAACCGGAATCTTTCCGCTATCACTAAGCGGTTCGGTGAATAGTGCCCTTTGGGAGCCCTGACCAGTTCGTCGTCTGTTTTGGCTTCGGGCTTCACTGGGGCCAACATATTCTTTAATGTGCGGTAGGCCTGTTTTCCAAGGGTCGTCATAAAAGCGGATACCTTCAAGTCGTCGCTGACCTGGGTGGCACACATGTAGTGCTCAAAGCGTTCCACATAAGATTCGAAGTCTTCGCCTCGCTCCTCCGCGAACGGCTCGAAGCGACCGAAAGAAGCCATGCTGTGGTAGTCCACCTAGACGCCTGCTGTTCCCAAACTGCTGGAGCCGTGACCAGCGCTTTAACCGTGGCCCGATTATCGTCCGCTATGAGGATCCCATGCTCGTCGCCACTGTTGTGTCTTCAAGTGCGCAGTAGCCTATTTGCCAGAACACATGTTTAATGCCGCTTGCCGTACAACGGAACAGAACCACAAGGCACTTACGTGGCCGTATTATATAGCTATACAGAGCTACTAATCAGTGCCATCAGAGACACACCCACACAGGCACGTGCGTTCTATCTAAGATACACAAGTCAAGACCTCAGTGACGTCAGAGTGCCACAACAGGTTCTATCTAAGAGGTGATGACACAACAGTGGTAGTAGACTTTGGCATACTTTGAACTTCGTACATCGACGACATCATGTAATCAAAGGCAAAGAAGGAGCACCGTAATCTTGTTTCAAATGTTCTTCACGCTTTCAGACTTGCCCAACTCAAAGTCAACTTGAACAAAAGTGTGTTTTTTCTAGAGAAAGCAGTATTGCTTGGAAGAGTGTTGGATGGATATAGTAGAAGTGCTAAGCGATCATCAGTAGAGAAAATTTTTGAAGCTATCAAAGCTTTATGACATGCACACGCTGCGTGTATTTCATGGCCTAGCCGAACACTCTGGGGTGTTTTATTTACAGTGAACAAGGTGCCTCACACGTTTTTTCCAAGAAGACGTGCCTTTATCTAGGGAACCAGGAGTATGGACGCGCCTGGTAAAACTGATGTTGTCGGGCCCCACCTTACGAATGTCAGAATTTTATCTGGCTTCCGTGCTGGATGCAGGCGCATCGCACCATGCAACTGGTGTAGTACTGTACCAAACAAAACACCACGTGGTGCGGTACTATAGCTATGGGCTGAAAGCTGTTAAAAATTTCCTATACTACAAAAAATGACGCTGTGGCTGTCTTAAAAGCTCTTCGACATTTCTGCATTTACGAAATGTGCCGAATTCATGCTTTACACTGACCATCAAGCACTTACTGAACTTCTCGGCATGATACAACGAAGAGGTCGCGCATTGCCAGATGAGTCAGCTATCTGCAACAGTTTATCTTCGGAGCTTTGGCATTTCCTGAGAAACCCCTCTCAGAAGTTGCAACGAATTCCCCGTATATACGAGAAAGACCGATGTGTATTGTGTAATTTATAATAGTGGGGCTTTCATCGCAATGCCTGGCACAGGAATCAACAACCAGACTGGCTTGAGGCTAAGCATGAGCATTCAGGCATGACGTTGCCTGAACAATAAATATTGAACATGTTTCTCTTACACAACCGATTACACGAACCTTATGACAGAAAGAACAAGCACGCAATGGATTTTTTTAATTATGGGGTTTTACGTGCCAAAACCACTTTCTAATTATGAGGCACGCCGTAGTGGAGGACTCCGGGAATTTTGACCTACTGGGGTTCTTTAACGAGGAGCTAAATCTAAGCACACGGGTGTTTTCGCACTTCGCCCCAATCTAAATGCGGCCGCCGGGGCCGGGATTTGATCCGGCGACCTCGTGCTCAGCAGCCCAACACCGTAGCCACTGAGCAACCACGGCGGGTCAGCAGGCAATGATAAACGTGGCCATAAAGAATTCGACAGCACTGTGAGATAGCCCCGTTTATTTTGACGGCACGTACATGCTTTATTAATGCGAAAGCGTTAGATCCCCATTACGGCAAAATCCGGCGTTTTAGTCGGCGGCGTGCCCTAATGATGGCAGCAAAACTTACCGACGGAAAATACTGAAACCACATAAAAAAAAGACTCGAATAGACGTCAAATTTCTCGGGGAGGTTCCTGTAAACAAATTAAATTAATGACTTTGAAAAGAGCGCGGGTTAAATTGCAGTCTGGGTGGTAATCAAACTCGGGCCACCGGCGTGTGAGACGGGCAAACTTTGCCGATGCTGCTTGCGGCAGCACAGTCGATTGAATGTGTGCGTGCGTCATTGTGCACGTCACGTCGCTGGGATGACTAAACATGCGGCGTGGTTGGGTAGAAGATGGCGCCGCGTAATGTGTGTATAAAATGTTTGTGAAATAAAATGCATTACTGTCCAATTGACTGCCGCTGAGCGGTCTTTCAAGTCATGAACACCTAGTGGGCAAGCCACCTCGTTGAGAAGCTTGGCGCGTTTTCAAATGGACTGGCTCAGTTTAAACGCAGGCGAGATCTTGCGTGGACAATGAATGTGCAGAAAAAAACATTTCATCAAAGCGAGTATGGTAATTTCGCAATCGCAATCGCAAGTAGTCTTAATTGTCTCCGCAAATTTTTTTCGCCTCTAGATCATCCAAGCACTTTTAGAATCACTACTGCTCCGCGTAACGCAAGCCCAAGACACATTGTGAAGGTAACACACCGTAAAAACGCGGCTCCGTTTTCACCACTGGGGCCATTAGGAGGAGTAGGTAAAAAAAAAGACGGAGACATGTTTCGTGAGGGTGGAGCGGCGGTATCATCCTTGCCAGCGAGTGGGACCATCATAGCAGGGATGTGGGCATCGAAACATTGTGATCGCAAGGACTGCTGAGCCAAACCAGTCGACGCGGAAAGTGCGCCTTCAAAGAATGTCACCACCCTGAACTGAGCAGAGGATTGCAGTCAAGCAGCCTGGGATTTCCTAGGCAAGATAAGTCTCGACGCTGCCATTTTCTCGCCCACTCCTCCTTGCGCCGCCCATGTCGAGTGCGGAGAAGTGTATTTTTTGCGCGTTTTCTTCGCCGCACATTAAGTGCGTCTAAACCGAAGCGCTTGGAACCTTGAGAATCCTTCGTTATGCAAGTCACTTTGTTGTAAATACCATGCGCAGAATTTTCAATGCAGGAGGCTGAGCCCACACAAGAAGAGAAAATCTTTATTTGTCATGAGCTCAACAGAGAGTCACTTGAAATAAGTCGGAACATTCTTGTGAGGATTTCGTCTGACTGATTGTGTAGAATCTTATGGCACCGAGATTCACGGCAGGCTCCGCGGCACAACGCGGCAGTGACGTAAAGATAGAGGTGCCCATCGTCGAATATCCCTATCGGCTTCTTTTCCGGTCTTCATTTGTTTAGTCTTTTCACCAATGTTGCTTTCGTTGACTCTCGTGTCCTCCTCGCTCCACATAGCTCTGAACGCATTGCCGGTCGCCAGTTACGACCACATTATGATTACAGCGGCGTATTCACCAGTGGTCGCACCAACGGCTGTGTCACAAACGTCGTATTAATAGAGCGATTCTCGCGGAGCCGTGAAGCAAGAATACAACTCTCACTGACATTGGCACACTCATCGCTGGCGCCGCTTGTGCCACCGTTAGTGCTAGTGCAGAGCCCAACTCGGTGGGCCTATGGATGGCCCACCGAGTTGGCGCTCGTTGTAAAGCATCCCAGAAACAAGTCATAAAGAAGAAGACAGACCTACCGGGCCCTGCTCTAGAACAGCTGAGCTTACTTCTTTTGCATGAAAAGTACAACAACCACGTGCACATCTATACCGATGGATCGACTACGTGGTCCAGTTCTCGTGGTGCGGTGGTTATATCAACGCGAGGAATAACACTGCGGTTCAAGACATCGCATGTCACGTCCTCAACGGCGGCAGAACTAACGGCTTTGCGTCATTCACTGGAATTCATTGATTCTGAAAGACCTGGAATATGGGCTGTGCTCTCTGGCTCAAAGCAGGCATTTAGCACGCAGTAAGTTCTCCGACGCGAATGTCATGAGCAGTTAACATACGAAATCGTGAAACTTTACCATCACATCCAACAAAAAGGTCACCATGTTGTTTTTCAATGGTACCTGGCCATTGCAGAGTCAGTGACGATGATTCCGCCGATAACACTTCTCCCACGGCTCATCAAGAAGAGCACAGCATTCCAATACCGCTTTCGAGGACCGACGCCGCAGGGCGGATTCCACACCTGGCGCGCAGTCTCTTATTGTCCGAGTGGAAATCGCCTTATTTACACAACTGAATCGATTAAACCCCTCACTGACACTAAAACTTCCACTCGGACTTTCTCGACGTGAAGCTTCGCTTATCTGTCGCCTTTGGTTAGGTATTGCCTTCACAAAGGCTCACTCTGCATTAAGTGGAGTGACTGACAGTGCAGCATGCGAGGTCTGCGGCACCGAAGAAAATGTGGACGACAGGCCGTGTCACTCTGCACGATATGCACCGGAAAGACAAGAACTTGCTAACGCTCTGCAAAAACTGGAAAATCCGCCGCCTTCCGTGCAGGTGCTGCTGGAACACCGCCCCCATCTCTCGTCGGCCCATAGAGCGGTGAAGGCACTTTAGTGCTTTTTATTTTATTGATTTATTTGATACTGTCAACCCTGTTCTTGGGGTCATTACTGGGAGGGTGATGTGTCAAGAATACATGATAAATAATTTTCTTTCTGTGGAACATACAAATTCACTGGCGCTCTTGGTAGTTAACTGCAACAAAGAGAAAAGAAAGGAGCAAAGAACAGTAGTTATTCAAAGAAAGGTCAACAAAAGTGCTCGTAGTAAAAATTCAGTATACATCCTCGCAAAAGAAAGTATCCAACGCATTTTCAAATTCAGCAGAGCCCTCGTTGCTCACAACTACATTAGGCAATCTATTCCACATTTCAATAGTGTCAGGAAAAAAGGAGAAACGAAAAGCATCAGTACGTGTTAGATAAGGCTGAATAGCTCTGCTATTGTTGAGACGATGACATCTCCTTCCTGGAGGTTGTAGATATAGATCCTTGTTTATTTTTGTTCGCCAACTCATGATTTTAAAAAGAAACTTTAGCCTATGCTTACGTCTGCGTTTCTCCAGAGGCTCTAGTTCACAAGATTTTAACGAGGCTGTAACAGACTCCATGCGTCGGTATTTTCCGCATATGGAACGGACTGCCAATCTTTGTATTCTTTTTATTTTTACTTTCAGAGAGAGAGAGAGAGAGAATAACTTTATTGAATTGGGGAAATGGGGATAGGGGATTAGGAGCTTGATGGGTGGTGCCCCAAATCCAGGGCTCCACTGGCTTCTGCCGCTAGCCGAACGTGACCAAGAAGAGCCTTCTGCACCTTCGGGTCCGAGCTGGCGAGTTGTGCCTCCTATTGCTCCAGTGTGTTGGTTAGATTATACCTAACTAAGTAGGCATTTAAATTTGGCGGTCTATTTTGGCCTCCCCATGAGATGTGGTATAAAGACGGTGGTGAGTCGCTACACCACGGACAGGCATGCTCGTACATCGTTAGGAAAATTTTGCTCAATCTTAATTAATTTGGGTAGACCCCCGTTTGAATCCTGCGGAGATCTATTGTGTCTTCCCCTTGCAAAGATGTGTGGGGGCCGCCGTATTTTTGCCGAATGCCGCGCTGGTGAGCAAGAATATCGCTTGGTGCCATATGTGCCGGATCGTTATCATCCTCCTCGCGACGGTTTTCCTGTAAAGCGGCGGGTTGTGAATGGGAGGGCGATGGTTGCTCCGATCGGTTCGTGAGCTCTCGAGCTAGAGCGTCAGCCCTCTCATTCCCCTCCAGGCCTGCGTGTCCCGGACACCAGACCAGTCTGTATGTATTCTTGAGTTCCTTTCCCAGGAGGCGGCTAACCTTGAAAGGGAGACGGCCGTTCATAAAGAAGCGGCACGCCTCCTGAGAGTCCGAGATGATGGTGTTGTACGACGGCCCCGTCCGTTCGCGGTCCTTGATTGCCAAGGCGATGGCGAAGCATTCTGCCTTGGAAATAGAGGACGTGATCACGGAGGCACTTGAGATTAGGCTAGTCTTTTCATTGCCTATGACAGTGACTACTGCACGCTTCCAGTTGTACTGAGAGGCGTCAACATAAACGGTGTTCTCATTATTTCTGACTAGTTTGCCTAGCCATTTCACCCTCTCTTCTCATCGCTTTTTTGTTTCTGTCTTTGTGCATATTTCTTGGGACAGGAGCGACCGAGATCCTGCTTCGGACGGGACCGGGAATATCAACCAGTACCTCATCCAAGTTTTGGGGGTGTGGCGGAATACCCGCCCTCACCAGGATCTCTCCGCCCGATCTCGTCTGGCTAAGTCGGCTTCTTTGTGAAATTAAAGTTGCCGCCTTGAGCTCGAAGTATGTGTTGTATACACCAAGGCCAAGGAGCTTGTCTGTCGGGGTGCCTACCGGTAAGCGCAAGGCCACCTTGTAGGCGCCTCTGATAATAATGTCAACCAGCTCCTCCTCACTCTTGTTGAGTTTGTGAAAAGGGAGGCTGTATGTTAGTTTGCTTATAACGAGCGCCTGTACTAAACGGACAGTGTCGCTTACCCTCATGACTTGTTTGTGGAAGGTGATTCTTTGAATCATCCTTGCCACTTGTTTTGTTGCCGACTTTAGTAAATTGATGGTGTGGCTGGCCCTGCCATTGCTCTGAACCTAAAATCCCAAGATGCGAGCAATAGTGACCTCTTTGATTCACTGATTTTCGATTTCAATTTCTATGTTACCATTACTTTTATATCGTTTCCCGTGGATGCGTATTATCTCCGATTTTTCGGGAGCACAGCTGAAACCCCTGGCCCTGGCAAAGTTTTCAACTGCAGGGGCCGCCTCTTGGAGGGCCTGCTCCTTCTCTGCTAGAGACCTGCGCGTAGCCCAAAGAGTGATGTCGTCCGCGTAAATAGTATAACCCAGTAGCGGGACACCGTCTAGGGTCCGCGCAAGTCTACACATGGCGATGGTAAAAAGTAGAGGAGACATGATCGCTCCTTGAGGCGTACTTTGTTGGGCATTTGAAACGGATCGGATTTGACATGCGATATTCCTATCGTAGCCTTCCTCCCCGTGAGGAATGCTCTAAAGTAATTGAAGGCATTTTCTCCACAGCCAATTATATTAGGCTCGGAAAGTATAGATTCATGTGATATATTGTCAAAGGCGCCTTTCAGGTCAAGAGCTAAGAACAGGTGCTCCCCACCCTTGGGTACGCCTTTAAGTACCTCTTCCTGTAACAAGAGAAACGCGTCTTTTGTCGAGAGGCCGTTGCGGAAGGCCAACATGGTGGCCGGGAATAAACCCCTGTCTTCAATGAAATTTTGAAGCCTAGTGTGCGTGACCCGTTCGAAGAGCTTTCCCATGCAAGACGTCAGTGAAATGGGTCTGAGTGCCTGCAGGGATGGCTTCTTTCCGGGCTTTGGTATTGTAATAATTGTTGCAGTTTTCCACTCTTCGGGGATCTCTCCCTTAAGCCAATAGTTTTCATTAAATTGCCTAGTGATAGCTTCTATGACTTTATCGTTAAGGTTTCTAATCATAGCGTTGGTAATCTGATTGGCGCCAGGGGCTGTATTCTTCTCGGCCGCCTGGGCTGCCGCAAAAACTTCTTCAGTGGATATTGGGGCGTCTAGCTCCGCATTTCGGACGCCCGTATCGTTAATTTGGCCCGTTGACTGTATCGCGCTCCCTCCGACATATCTCTCCTTGAGGGCCTCTGTCAATGCTTCATTGGTGCCTGGAAATTCCTCCGCGATCCTTTCCAATGTTCTGCTGGTGGCGGTTTTGGACTTTTCCGGCTCTAGGATATTCCTCAGGATGGCCCAAGTTTTCGTGGTGCCCAGTGTGTCCTGTGGCGAACTGTAAAACTGGATCCAGCCCTTAGTTGCCAATTTACTGGCATATTGATTTGCTTCCTCCGCCAGGGCAGCGATCCTGCGCAGAAGGTTTCTGTTCAAGCGTTGTTTTCGCCACCTTTTTAGCAGCTTACGCCTGCTTTCCCACAAGCTTAGGAGGTGGCTGTCTACCGCCGGTATTTCCACCGTCCGTGTAATCTGTTTAGAGGCTCGCCCGTGTGCTGCTTTAATGAAATCGGACCATTCCCCCATGGAATCTGGTTCAGCATTGGGTGGCGGTTTGTGTAGTCGGAATTATGTCCAGTTTGTCAGAGTCGTTTCCCCCGACACCCGTCGTAGTTTGTGAGTCGATAAGGAAATACTGAGGAGGAAGTGATCACTTTCTAGATTTTCATCTAGGTTGGTCCAGGTAGCGGCTCTGATGTTGCGTGTGAAAGTGAGGTCTGGGAACGTGTCTCTACTCACGCTGTTGCCGATCCTCGTGGGCATGGTGGGCAATGTGATCAGGCTCAGCCCCAGCCTGGATGCAGCGTGTTCGAGACGCGTTCCCTTGGGTGTGTCTTTTGGGTAGCCCCATGCGGTGTTGGGAGCGTTGAAATATCTCAGCACCACGAGGTGGTCCTTGGTACCTGAGATTTTAAGAACCTGCGCAAGGAGTTTGCTAAGATCTTCATTCCTGTTTTTGGGGGGACTGTACAAACTTAGTATTACAGTTCTTGCCTTGCCTCTTTTTAGAGGGAATAAGCTTATTATCTTATGATTGATCTGAACATTTTCTATCTGCTCTGCTTTGGCCGGCGATAGTCCTGCTCACCAGGGTGGCAACGCGGAAATAATTTGATTTTTGCAGGGTGTAATATCCTTGCAGCATGACCAATTTGGGGCCAATTTCCTGCAGGCATATTACATCTGGTCGGATTGGTGCACCGTTTATATAATTTTGGAGTGCGGCTGCGCGCTTGTGAAAAGTGCGGCAATTCCACTGCCAAATCTCTAATTGTTCTGCACTTTTCAATTTAGTTTGAGCCATGATGTACGAGAGCCTCCGCGTCGTCCCGACCCGCCTTTGATGGTTTGTGGGTGATTGGGGTAGCAAGAGGACGCTTATTAATTGCTCTCTGCAAGCCCCCCACAGTCTCGTTTACATATTGTTTCTGGATTCTTAATTCCTCGCCGATGAGTGATTTTATGTCTGACATGAAATTTGTTAAAAGGTCGTGGAGATTCGCAATGCTACTCCTATTTTCTTGGACTTCGTTCTGGATTTGTTTTATAAGGTTGTTTCTGTGCGTGGGGATGCCAAGAAGCTCATCTGCTCTTCCCCCGCCTACTTCCATTTCCTTTTCTTGGGTGGGATGTATTTGTGACTCGTGCCCGTTAAGGCTGACCACCGAACCAGAAGCCTGCAGCGTTTTAACTGTGTTTTTTTGAACTTCTTTTGCAATGAGGAGATTGCCAATTGGAATTCTCGGCGCTCTGCCCCCATTTGGATCTTAAGCGGTTTAATTTCTTGCGTTAGTTTTTTTGTTTTCTTCAATGATTTTTCTGTATTGCTTATTGTCTGTTATTGGAGCACTGGCAGACTCGACCCCCGCCAAGCTCACCTGATTGTTTGGTCGGTTTGCAGCTGCTTCTTCTGCTCTGGTTCTGGTCTGGTGGGATGTCTTCCTGTCGTTTTGTTTTTGTTTAAGAAAGTATAGTTTTTTGGTTTGCCTTGGAACATATATTATCAATGTGTGAATGCCATTGCAATGTGTGCATAATAATGACTCCTAAGTATTTGAAAGAAGCTGCATTATTCAGAGGATGGTTCCCGATGTGGTATTTGAAGGAAATTTCGCTCCTACTTGAGCGAATATGCGTAAATGTTGTTTTGCTATAGTTTATTTTCATGTCCCATTATAAACACCCCTCGTCTAATCCCTGTAAACGTCTCCTCAGATTAATTTGGTCACCTTCGCAACCTATTGGGGAATATATCAAACAACCATCGGCAAAAAGTATCATTTCAACAGGCGGTTCAACTAGTGTACCGATATCACTAATAAAAAACAAAGACAGTATTGGCCCCAAAACAGAACCTTCGGGAACCCCAGAGTACACACGCGATGGATTTGAAATGCAATCCTCAATCCTTACAGACTATTGACGCATAGATAAATAGGCCTCTATCCATTGTATTACTTATTTAGCTATTCCTATTTTATCGAGCTTAAAAAGCAATTTACGGTGAAAAACCTTGCCGGAAGCTTTCCTAAAATCAACACTTATTAAGTCTGTTTGTAGGTGTGCATCCATGTTCAAGTAGAAATCTTGGAGTGTTTCTGTTAACAGTGTCACCGTAGAAAGACCGCTTCTAAATCCATGCTGGATTGTGGAAAGTAACTCGTTAGTGTCAAGAAAACTAATAGTATGTTTTGCAACAATGGGTTCTAGGGCCTTGCAGCAAACTGACGTCAAGGATATGGGTCGGTGAGTGTTTACTTGCGTACGGTTGCCATTTTTTAAAAACAGGGATTTCTATTGCATTGCGCCAGGCTTGTGGAAGTGAATGAGATTCAATTGACTACGCAAATATTATCTCTAAGTAAAAGGAAGCCCATTCGGCATATCGTTTCAAAAATTCAGTTGGTAGACAATCCGGTCCGCTTCCCTTCCTCGCGTCTACTTCAAGCAGCAATTGTAAAACACCTTCACGGCTTATAATAACTGATCCCATTGCAGTGCTCCTGTCGCCGGTCATGTATTCGCCTATCTTATCACCTCTGTCTGTTCTATAAACTGACTGAAAGAAGCGATTGAAAGTATCAGCTAAGTCTTCAACTCGTGTCAAGACTTTTCCTTCATGTTCGATCTGTTCAATTTTTTCCTTTCTTTCACTGAAGTAACGCCAAAATTTGTGTGATGAGCTTTTAACAAAGTTGGCAAGCGTGTGATCAAAGAACTGTTTTTTTTTCGATTTCACGAGAGCTTCTTTCATCTCAATTTTTATAGCTGCAACTTCCATCGCTCTCACTTTCTGTTTTCATAGTCTTTTAATTTTCCATTTCATGTGGATGCTGCGTGTTATCCAGGGTTTTCGTTTGCGCGTTTTCTTAATGCGAGTTGGAACAAAGCGCTCGACGCAAGTTATGATGCTACTTTTAAATCTTTGCCACAGTTGCTCCACAGACTCGCACTTCGATGCCTGCTCGAAGTAACTAAACTGCCAGTCTAAAGAATCGATAATCGTGGTGTCAACTGCATTTTTAAAGTCTTTTACTTTTACCGGAAGAAACGGTCCCCCTACACTGGACACACTGGTCTGTATGTTTAAAGAGAACATTTTATGGTCTGATATGCCTTCCAATATTTCTAATGCATAATCTATTATTTAGCGCGATAGGAAAACAAGATCCAATAATGACTTTGATTTTTCTGTGACCCTAGTTCTTGAGGAAGACGAGCTTGTGGGAACATGTGACTATTAATGCAGTTTCTATTAGACCACACGCGTCAGTGAACTCACCGCTAACTTCCTTCTATCCTTCCCACCTCTCTCTCCCTGTCATCTTTGTTTTCCCATTTCCCATTCCTCCGGTGTAGGGTGGCCAACCAGGCGTTATTCTGGTTAACCTCCCTGCCTTCTTTTCTCTTTCCTCCCTCCCGTTTTAACGCAACCAGTCAGCCGTCGGAAACACCTAACTTCCTTCGTTCTGCTGGCAAATTCGTTGTAGTGGCCTTTTTTGTCGAGGCGTTCACAATACGTATCAAGGATAGGAATATGGTCGGGACACAATCCATTCTTTGTTGTACAGGTCATTTCGTTGTAGAAGTGTTAGACATTATGCCTAGAGTATGTATTACCGTAGCGGGAACCATTCTAGGAATCGTGGGCCGATGTCTTCCTAGAGACCCAAAATAAAAAGCGCCTGGGGTTCAAGGTGGCTGCGGTTCAACCTAGTTATACAAGCGAAAGCGCTGTTAAGCATGGTTATACACGGGTTCTTCAGTGCTTCTTGCTGGCGAGCTATATTGGCAGGATGGTGAAACTAGTGTGTAGTGTGTCACGAATATTTTTGTATATTGCTGCATTAGATAATTAGTCAAGAATAATTAACAAGCGTCTAAAATAACGAATTTTTCCATAAAATCCAGTGAGAGTGATGTAGAGCGCTTTGAAAAACGTCTGATTAGACATTTTCTAGCTTTCTATCTAATAAATATTACTTTATTGTGCTTACTGCGGTTGCCCGAGGAATAGAAAAATACACCATATGACATACCCGCTTGTCCGACACGTGGCCCGTGACACGGCCATGTGTAGGAGTGCCGTAATTGTGTTTTTGTGTGTGTGTGTAATGAAGGAGCCTGGACGACGGAAAGGGAGGATAAGCTGCTCCGCTGGTGGTCAGTGAGCTATCGTCTCTGTGAAAGAGAGAATAAAAGACGCGGCACAAAATGGCGCTCGTAGAAAAAAATACTCAGATGGAATAAATATATAAAGAAAAGAAAAAAATGAAAGAGAGGAAAGAAGAAGACGAAACACTAATCAACCCAATGAAAAATAACGAAGTGCTATTGTCTATAGCTTGAAACGTTTATGCCCATTGGTTGCAATGTCCTGAACTTATTGGATGAGGTATGACTCTGAATATGTTGTATCTCGTGCAGAACGGAAATTTGAGCGCAGCATGTAGAGTTTTAGTTCATCAAAGTTAAGACCTGGTTGGCTGAAATGCCCGGCGATAGCACAGTATGTCACAGTGCTGTCCAATTCCTTGTGCTTGAGTTTGTTCCTGTGCGTCCGTGTTAATTATTGTACTCTTGGCATCAAGCCTTGTCTATTTGAAAAGAAACAACATCATTGTTACTGCGTGGTATTTGCCTAGTTAGTTGGAAAATTCCACGGCAAATCAGAAAGCCCATTTCCAAATACAGCGCGATAATTCTGAGTTTAAGCCCATTGTGTCTCCGGTGATAGCTGTCATCAGGAGTATAGTGATAGACGACTTATTGCGCGCAAATATTGAAGGAATGATGCAAAACATTCTTCCAGCTCGACCGCTTTCGCCGTTGTCAATACCCTATACGTAGAAAGGTGGCGTTAAGCCGTGGCCAGAAAGGCCTAAGCCTATATAAAAAAAGGATAGTAGGCAATGTAGGACGCCCTGGTAAAAACCACACCGGTGAGTACAGAAGGTGACTAAAGGGGACCGAAAATAAGAGGATCGCCAATCGTGCACTAATTTCCATCTTTAATTTTACTTTGCTGCCCTTTGGAAACTTAGGGAAGGGTGCCAAGGCCCATTGATCTGTTGATCTGCGCCCATGTTGAGTGTGCGTCTGGGTTTTAGTGGATCGCGAGTAATTATTAATGGTTTCTCCTCTGCAGAATGTTGTTCCCAGAAGCCATGCAGCACTCATGGAGGAATCGGTCAGAACTTCACGAGGCCTGACTGCGCTGTTGTGCTAAGTGTGCTCGAAAATCACGCTAAGCTTTGTCCGTCGACGCGGCTGCTACGGAATTCGTTGTCGCTAATTTCTGGCACTGGCAGCTCACCTGTAGTATTCCTTTTAGAGCCCTCTAGACACTTCGTGTATTCACGAAATCTTCGAGTGCCGCCGTCCGGGTCAGATAAACCTAAAGAGTGCATTTCTTCACATCACCATCTATATAGTGATCATGGATAACTTCATATATTGTGGAAACGGCGCCTCACTGTGACCAAATAATCTGGAAACGTAACAAAGCATAAATACCTGGGAGTATGAGCCGCGTTGATTCACCCTGAGGCGTATGAGCGGTTGAGCCCCAACAACAGTGACTGCGAACCACCTGTACACACTGAATCTCGATTTATTTACTTTCGCTGATGAACCGAATACACCTTTTCCATGTTTCCTGTTTGACGCAAAAGAGTGCACCTCTGCAAATAACGAAACGTGTCAACATAACAACACGCACAGAACATTCATCTCCGTAGCGAACGCGACATGCACCTTTACGGAACAGCTCAGCGCTGTGCCGCCACCTCTACCGTGCTTATTGTGCGCTTGATTTGCGATGTTCACCTCAAGTCGGGGAGGCAATAAGTGAACTATAAGATAAAAGCAGTTTTCGCCGTCCTAATTGCATAGTTTTGACCGGAGCACAAGCCAGGCTCTTCCGCTAGGCGTTACGTTCACTGAGCAGGATCAACGTCGGCTCGAACGACATGTGCGTGGCTTCAGAAGGCTGAAGAAGGTGTGTTTAATGTTCCAGAGTAAGTTTCGATTCATTTTGAGCTAGATTATTTCTTTACACAAGCGAAGGTGCTGCAGCTATGGCGTTGTATGCTGGGTGGCCTATCGCGCGTGGATAGTTTTGTGCGTGCCTTTGGCATGAAAGACCGTAGCACTACAACTCGCGCTCGTCTCTTGTGTTGTTTTCTGCCTGGCATGATAAAATTGGCTGAGTCACAATAGGTGTTGAACAGTCGGTCTGCCGTTGGCAATCACTGTTACCGCGCCTGAAACGAATACATGAAGTCAGGCACGCGCTGCCACCACCAGGTAGATAAGCTGACGCTGCAAGAAGAATTGATCATCATCCCGATATTTTTTAAGTCTCGCCACATGGTAAAGCAGGAGTTTTTGGGTAAATTCTTGCTGCCGAAGAACGGCGGCTACGGCGCATTTCCGTGCACTGTCCGGGAGAACTCCTGGCTAATTTCCGTTTTAAACGCGGAGTTGCAGTCGTAAGCTATGCGCATGTTTTCGGCACCACAACGAGTTTGTGCTACGGTGGAGTTTCAACGCGGTACACGGCACGTGCAGCCGTGCGTGCGCTTTTTTCGGGAGGCTTGCTTCCGAGATTGTTCGTTCCGCACGCGACCTTTCTAAAACGTTTTCATACTAATCTGCTAGGGCAGGGAGCATGCGCCGTCGCGCCGTAAGAAATGCGGATTGCAAATGCGCGCGCGACTGTCCCACCTCCACTGCCTACTATAGTGTCACGTCGTGGTGACGTTGAAGAACACTGCAGCAATACTGTGAAAGACAAAACTAACTTTTATTGGGCCAACCTGTGCCCACAAAAACAGGCTACACTTACAGCACAACGATAGCGGCGAACACGGTCGGCGATCGTCGGAAATTTGATCAGTGTGTCAAGCGCATCGGCTTTTATACAGCAGTCGTCGAATGTTCCAGACTAATCGTTGGGAGCCACGTGCCTTCCACAAAGTTCTACAACATACGCGTCAGGCAATGAAATCAGATAACACAAGGTTCGGCGAAAACAGACAGCGGATAGAAGTATCGATAACTTTCCAGAAACTTCGGATGCATGCAGGCGCGTCCGGCGCTGTGGGATAACATTTGTTAGGCGGCGAAACGTGGTCGCCCGATAAAGATAAGTACACGTGTCAATAGCATTAGCTCGCTGATTATGCCGCACCGGGCATCGCGCAAACACATTAAGCGGAACCTGCATGAACTATCAAAAAAATACGTAGCATTACCCGCGGTCGGCGGGGCGCAGAATGGTTCCACAAATTAAATATAAGCGTCTCTGATCGTCCTCCTCATGCATGTATATAATAAATGAAAAATGCGTACTGCATCTCTATAACATCTCGCGCCCCATATATCACTACAACCCATACCACCTTGCGCAGCAGGTTCGTCGCCCTATAATGCTACGCATGTCTTGGAAAGTTCCCGTTAGCCTAACCTTTGAGGCTCCTTGTTCTTGAAACGACGTTCTCAGCTCGGATGTTCATTATACGTAAACCAGCGCACATTAGCCGTACGGTGCATCTATTACGCCCACGCGAGGCTCACATCTTCGGGTTTTCACAGATGGCTTCGCTTTTTCCCATACATGCATTTCGCCTCATGAAGAGCAATGCGCTGTTGCAGACCGAAAATGGAAAGACAAATAAATGTCAAGTAAGCAGCGTAAAATTAATATATCATAATTGTCTCTGAAAATAACTTGTTTTAGAGCGAAGTTCTATACCTCTACCGACCAAAATATTTTCGTGTCATTGTGGTAAGCAAAACCTCCCCATACGGGAGCCGATTCCGAAGGTAGTGCAATACCGGCTCGACTCGCAGCGGAGGTGAAGCAGCCGTTAAGCACTCCGCATACGTGGACCGATCCCGACGATAGTGCGGTACCGGCTCGACCCACAGTGGAGGTCAAGCGGGCGTTAAGCACACCCATGCCTTGGTCGATCCCGAAGATATTGCCATACCGGCCCGAACCACGAGGGACGTGAAGCATGCTTTAGCATTCGCCATACGTGGGTTGATCCCGAAAATGGTGCAATACCGGCTCGACTCGCAGCGGAGGTGAAGCAGGCGTTAAGCACACCCATACCTTGGCCGATCCCGAAGATAGTGCCATACCAGCCCGACCCACGACGGACGTCAAGCAGGCGTTAAGTACTCCCCATACGTGGGCTGATCCCGAAGATAGTACAATACCGCTCGACACGCGGTGGACGTGAAGCCGGCGTTAAGCACTCCCCATACGTGGGCCGATCCCGACGATAGTGCAGTACCGGCTGGACCCACAGTGGAGGTGAAGCAGGCGTTAAGCACACCCATGCCTTGGCCGATCCCGAAGATAGTGCCATACCGGCCGACGCACGAGGGACGTGAAGCAGGCTTTATCATTCGCCATACTTGGGTTGATCCCGAAAATGGTGCAATACCGGCTCGACCCGCAGCGGAGGTGAAGCAGGCGTTAAGCACACCCATATCTTGGCCGATCCCGAAGATAGTGCCATACCGGCTCGACCCACGACGGACGTGAAGCAGGCTTTAAGCACTCGCTATATGTGGGTTGATCCCGAAGATAGTGCAATAGCGGCTCGACCCATGGCGGAGGTGAAGCAAGCGTTAAGCACTCCCTATACATATCCCGAAGATAGTGCTTTGCCGGACCGACCTGCGGCAATGTTGAAGTGAGCGTTAAGCACACCCCATACGTGGGCCATCCCGAAGAGGGTAATTTGCAGGGCCGACCCGCGGCGGAGGTGAAGCAGACGTTAAGCACTCCCCATACCTGGGAAAAGAGATGGCATTTCTGTGGTCGATGACCTCTGCAGATCAACACGGTTGTCAAGAACAAAGCTAATTGAATACGCAAAATTTAGTGGCCAACCCTTTTCACGGCGTTTGAGAAGGTTATAATCGACAAAAATATGCTACATCTACTACGGAGCCACTGATACCGTTCGTTAAGCTGACTCCCCTCATGAGGCACGCCTACCTGGCAATCGCAACGCGGCTTCAAGCGCTACTGTCATTTCATCAGCGTAGCTAGGTTCTCACCGCTCTAACGATGTGTCTTTTCTATTTACCAATGCACGCAGCGTGCTCAACAAGCGAACGGCCCTCTCAGCTCATCTTAATTCATGTTATGCCGACATTGTTCTTTTATCTGAAGCTTGGCTTTTTGCAAAAGTTCAAAGCAGTGAAATTTTCGGCCGCGAAAAGAAGTTCGCTATTTATGAATATGACCGAGATATTCGTTCGGCGGGGGTGTCTTGATCGCGGTTCCTGAAGAGTTTCCTTCCTCAAGTGTCCGAATAGTGTCAGCTTTAGAAGTTGTGTGCGTGCGTATTATCATGCACAATACGGAGTGCATTTTTTCGCATGTTACAGACCGCCAACGGCACCCCGTTCTTTCTGTAATGAACTTCGTGACATTTTAAATAATATTTTTACTTGATACCGCACATTGTCGTTTTTTCTGCTGCGAGATTTCGACTTTCCAAGCATCTCATGGCACAGTGGTTCCGCAACTATTACAAAAGTTTCTTCGGAATGCTCACAATTTGTTGATGTTTGTTCCGATTTCAGCCTCGTACAACTCGCTGACGAACCGACTCGTGCTACTGCTGTTTCCGCTGATATCTTTGACCTCATTTTTTACTACCACGCTTGACTTAGTTTCCAGACTCACTTACACACCTGGTTTAAGTAATCACCTATTTATTCATTTCACTTTGCGTGCACATGTTTCTACTAAAGAAAGCTTCAAGGTTGTTCGTCGTTTGAAGCACGCCGATACGGCTTCCACCACAGCAGGGAAAAGGAAGGGTGGTTCCAGTCCCAAAGTATGGCAATGCGCATGGTCCCGAGAACTAGTGTCCCATTTCACTGTCAAGCACCCCATGCAAACTTTTGGATTAACATAATTTACTTTCACCTCGTTGACATGTTGGAGACCAATTCATTCTTTCATTTCTGTCAACATTACTTCAGGAAAATTCTCTTGTGCAAAACCCAACTGGCTTGCTTTACTAATGATCCTTTAGCTGCAACTGACAATAAATTTGACGTTGACTGTATTTTCGTGGAGTATGCTAAAGCCTTTGATACTGTAACGCATGAACTACTAAACCTCAAACTCGATCAGCTTAACATTGATCCCATAGTATCAGCTTGGGTTAAGCACTTTCTATCTAATCGAACCCAGTAGGTTACTGCGAATAACACTTCCTCTGCTTTTTCATCCGTTACATCAGGGGTACCGCAGGGATCCAGCCTCGGGCCTTTGCTCTTCTTAATTTGTAATAACACCACCCTGACTGCGTGAAATCATCTTCAATTAAACTATTTGCTGATGCCTATGCAATGTATCATAAGATTAGTGACGCCGGTGATTCCACTAAACTTCCAGAAGACATTAACAATTTATCCATATGGTGCAAGACATGGAGCACGAAATTAAACGTGAATAACTGTGAATGTATGTGCATTTCAGGCCGCACGAACATTAGTGACACACGGATGTATGTTCTTTGTAGCGTCCCACTCTGTGAAGTTAAATTCTACAAGTATCTCGGCCCTTATATCACTGACGATCTATCGTGGCACAAGCTTGTTGAACCTATAACCTCTAACGCCAGTCGCACGCTAGGCTATATGCGCAGAAACTGTTACACCATTCCTGCATCTTTAAAGCTGACTCTCTACATAACACTTGTTCGCTCAAAATAAGAATATGCCTCGGCCACCTAGGATCTCGTTCAAGCATCACTAACCCTCTCCCTCTAAGCCATTCAGAATCGCGCGTCCCGCTTCATTCTATGTAATCACTCTCGTCATGCTAGCGCAACAATCCTGAAGCAAACTCTTTAAAGGTACGTCCACACTAGCGACAAAAACACGCGCGGCATGCCGCACGCGGCAAACGCCCGCGCGGCAGACACGTGCGGGCAAGCCCACAGTCGCGTTTTGCGGCACGCGGCACGCGGCAACGGCCCCTGGAGTCCCGCGTTGTCTCGTTCCATTCGATACTTCTCGTGACGACGCGCTCTCTGTTTGCCCATCTCGTGTTCTGTCGGAAGTGTCTCTGTTTCTTTGCGCCATTGCCGGCCACACTCAGGCATATCGGTTAGGGACGAGCAGCTAGTGGTGACTGTGACGACTATAATACTTATTTGTTCTTTACTTGTGCGACGCCGACGTGCCAGAAAGCGGACGAAAAACTTTTGGGTGCGGTACAGGGACACAAGCCGATCAATGAGTTAGCGGCAAGAGGGAAAGTAGAGGAATTCCAGATCAAGCTACAGAACAGGTACTCGGCTTTGACTCAGGAGGAGGACCTTAGTGTTGAAGCAATGAACGACAATCTTGCGGGCATCATTAAGGAGTGTGCAATAGAAGTCGGTGGTAACCCCATTAGACAGGATACTAGTAAGCTATCGCAGGAGACGAAAGATCTCATCAAGAAACGCCAATGTATGAAAGCCTCTAACCCTAAAGCTAGAAGAGAACTGGCAGAACTCTCGAAGTTAATCAACAAGCGTAAGACAGCTGACATAAGGAAGCCTAATATGGATAGAATTGAACATGCTCTCAGGAACGGAGGAAGCCTAAAAGCAGTGAAAAAGAAACTAGGAATTGGCAAGAATCAGATGTATGCGTGAAGACACAAAGCAGGCAATATCATTACTAATATAGATGGGATAGTTCAAGTGGCTGAGGAGTTCTATAGAGATTTAAACAGTACCAGCGGCACCCACGACGATAATGGAAGAGAGAGTAGTCTAGAGGAATTTGAAATCCCACAGGTAACCCCGGAAGAAGTAAAGAAAGCCTCGGGAGCTATGCAAAGGGGGAAGGCAGCTGGGGAGGATCAGGTAACAGCAGATTTGTTGAAGGATGGTGGGCAGATTGTTCTAGAGAAACTGGCCAGCCTGTAAAAGCTGTGCCTCATGACTTCGAGCATACCGGAATCTTGGAAAAACGCTAACATAATCCTAAACCATAAGAAAGGGGACGCCAAAGACTTGAAAAATTATAGGCCGATCAGTTTACTGTTCGTTGCCTACAAAGTATTTATTAAGGTAATTGCAAAAAGAATCGGGAACACCTTAGACTTCCGTCAACCAAAGGACCAGACAGGATTCCGTAAAGGTTACTCAACAATAGACCATATTCACTTTATCAATCAGGTGATAGAAAAATGTGCGGAATATAACCAACCTTTATATATAGCTTTCATTGATTACGAGAAAGCGCTTGATTCCGTAGAAACCTCAGCAGTCATGGAGGCACTGCGGAATCAGGGTGTAGACGAGCCGTATGTAAAAATACTGAAAGACATCTATAGCGGCTCCACAGCCACCGTAGCCCTCCATAAAGAAAGCAACAAAATCCCAATAAAGGAAGGCGTCAGGCAGGGAGATACGATCTGTCCGATGGTATTCACAGCGTGTTTACAGGAGGTATTCAGAGACCTGGATTGGGAAGAATTTGGGATAGGAGTTAATGGAGAATACCTTAGTAACTTGCGATTCGCTGATGATATTGCCTTGCTTAGTAACTCAGGGGACCAACTGCAATGCACGCTCACTGACCTGGAGAGGCAAAGCCGAAGGGTGGGTCTAAAAATTAATCTGCAGAAAACTAAAGTAATGTTTAACAGTCTCGGAAGGGAACATCAGTTTACAATAGGTAGTGAGGCACTGGAAGTGGTAAGGGAATACATCTACTTAGGACAGGTAGTGACTGCGGATCCGGATCACGAGACTGAAATAATCACAAGAATAAGAATGGGCTGGGGTGTGTTTGGCAGGCATTCTCAGATCATGAACAGCAGGTTGCCATTATCCCTGAAGAGAAAAGTTTATAACAGCTGTGTCTTACCAGTACTCACGTACGGGGCAGAAACCTAAAGGCTTACGAAAAGGGTTCTACTTAAATTGAGGACGACGCAACGAGCTATGGAAAGAAGAATGATAGGGGTAACGTTAAGGGATAAGAAAAGAGCAGATTGGGTGAGGGAAGAAACGAGAGTTAATGATATCTTAGTTGAAATCAGGAAAAAGAAATGTCCATTTCTTTTTCCTGGGCAGGACACGTATATTCATGGGCAGGACACGTATTGAGGAGGGAAGATAACCGATGGTCATTAAGAGTTACGGAATGGATACCAAGGGAAGGAAAGCGTAGCAGAGGGCGGCAGAAAGTTAGGTGGGCGGATCAGATTAAGAAGTTTGCAGGGACAACATGGCCACAATTAGCACATGAGCGAGGTAGTTGGAGAAGTATGGGAGAGGACTTTGCCCTGAAGTGGGCATAACCAGGCTGATGATGATGATGATGGTGATGGTGATGGTGATGATGATGATGATGATGATGATGATGATGATGATGATGATGATGATGATGATGATGATGATGATGATGATGATGATGATGATAGGGACACTGAGGGCCAGGCGCACACTTTGCTTCCCCGCCTTCACCAATTACTCACGTTTCATGCCAAACTGCTGTCCAATAATCTCCCAGCGGTTGGCGCGCAGCTCCTTGTCCGACGTTCGATTTATCATAGAGGCACACATATCCGCGAACGCTTTCCAAGAACGCCTCCATTGCGAGGCGACTTCTTCGTCGACGTCTAGGTGGCGGTGTCAGAAAGCTTAACAAAAACAGCCCCCTTGACTGGAAATGGCCTCGGAGATTTTACGACGCGCATGCCACTGTTCAATCTCAGAGCCCATAGATACTGATTCTTTGCTTATGTGACAGGTGGCGCCACAACAGCGCTGCTCACTTTTTATTGGTGCTAGTCTTCCGGCTGCCCCGAAAAAAAGCCTCACGCACCCATTCGCGCGCTTGCCGCGCGTTGCTGCCGCTTTTCGTGGATCTTGCCGCGCGCGAGAGAACCGCGCGTGGCGTGTCGCACGCGTTTTTGTCGCGAGTGTGGACGTACCGTAACATACCGCATCTTTCAGTATGTCCCGCATACAGTCACCTCCGCCTTTTCGAAAAGACTTAACACAACCCAGTATTAAAAGAGAAAGATTTAACACATCCTTCTTACTATTTATCCCGCAGTGATGACGCTCATAAAGTTTCCGTGCCATTTTGTCGTACGAACATGTACTATTACTCTTTTTTTCCTCTTACGGGTAATGACTACAACCACCTTCCCGCATCATTTGCCACTATTAAGGAGCGTTTATAGTGCGACGTTATTGGCGCTTGGGTGAGTGTCACTCGACTCGGAGCGCGTTGGCCGCGTCCAGTTAGGTTGGCTGCGTCACTGCGTCAAACCATCGGTCGAACTGCAGACGCTGCTGTTCTCGCAAACGTGACGTAACGTTTGCGCGCGCTCATGCTACGTCGGACTATATTTAGCCCTTTATAGACGCATCGAGGTTCAAAACTGCTGTTCTCAATGCCATCTAACAATAACTTTATTGCTCGCTCTGTCATCCTTTCTGTGTATGCACCGCTCCTTTCTGTAGCGCCTACGGGTCTTGAAAATTTGTAAAATAAGAAATAATAATAATAAAACAATAACATGCGCTGTCTATCCCTGGGAGGGCGTATGCGTCCTTCTCTGTTATTTTGTTCAAGCAGCCATAATCGACCCAGAAGCATAGAGTTCCATCCTTCCTCTTCACAAAGGCCACAGGAAGTGTACACGACCTTTTCGACGATTGGATGATATTGCCAAGGAGTATTTCGTCGATTTGTAGCCTATAGCTTCTCGTACTCGCGTTGACACTCGATAACGCCTCTGGGGGTGTGGCCGAGCACCTTCTTCGGTTATTATGCGATGCTTTGGAACTGGTACTTGAAGAATTTTCGATGACGTCAAAAAGCAATCATATTATCCACGAAGAAGACTTTCAAGCTGTTTTGCTTACTCATGGGGAGGCTTGGATTTATGTCGTAGACTGGTGCGGCAACTATGGCAGTCGGGGTAGATTCGGCAGAATACAAGAGGACAAACGCATTGCTGGTTTCCACAAATTCCTTGATGTTTTTTAATCGTCATGCCCCTGTTGACGTGCTTGAACTCCTGGCTGAAGTTGGTGACCATCACTTTCGTTTTTCGTCCATGCAGTCGAGCAATTGTCTTGCGACGCATATTTCGCAATGGAACAGTGTATGCTGATTGCCCTCGATAAGACTTTCTACGTATGCAGGTTTTTGGTGTTGACGGAAATGACAATGCTGGAGCGACCGGGATGCTCACTTGATCTTCGAGCCCACTCAAGGCGGGGTAAACTACGAGAGCCACCCGGCGGTAACGCTGTATCTTCCGATAGAGTTATCGATTTCGACTTCTGGTCGATGTCTGCGCCGTGTTGGTTCTGGAAGCCAGTGCCGACAACGAAGTTTCGTGAACACGGTTGCCGGATAACCAAGGTGGCAGGGTAGGTCCGGCCAACAACGACAGATTCCAGGCGGCGCTACTAGGTGTCTTCGAGCGGTCCGAATATGTGGACCATCCCATGCATTGTTAACTTTCTTCAGGTGGGCGGCGATGGGTCCACTAATAACAGAATAGTCGGCTTCTGTGCCCACTAAGCCAGTGACTGCGTAGAGATCGGGAAATACGTCGACGTCAGTGGTTCTTCGTCCTCCGTTGCAGTTGGGTTTTCCGGAATTGAGGAGTTGCAGTGGAGCGCCGGAACCAGAGGACGAGCGTAGCGAGCTATTTGAACGGACCAGAGCGAGCTGTGCTTGAACACACGCCGCCCAACTTTATTTCCACCATCTTTTGCCGTACCGACTCAGAGCGCCGATAATTAGCGTACCCGCGTAGTGGCATTGGTGTGCGCCACACAGCCCCACGCCAAGATGGAACGGCGAAATGTACTCGTAGACCAAGTGGAGGCGGTGGTGTCTTGGCTAGCTGCAGATCCACAGTTACGCCGGCGATATCTGCGGGTAACTCTGTGCGAGGCGTCACGAGGTAGCCCAGTTTGAGGCGGTGTAACTATAATAGCTCCTCGCGAAAATTTGAAAGGAAGGTGGCGGACTTTGGCATCCTGTGGAGCACACGGTACGGAACATCGCAGAAGGATGTAAGAGGTGCCTTTACATCTTCTCTTCGTAGAAAAATATGGGTCGAAGAAGCAAGGTCCGCATACACAAATATGATGTGGCCGCAAGACCGAGGCGAGACGGGTCGCAGCTGCTGAAACCAGTCCTGTAGGCATAAGTCTCCAGGAAGCCGCAGCGGTCAAACATAGCCGAGTTCGGCCAAGGTCGTGATGAAGCAGAGCGCGTAGTCTGAGAAGCACCATAGGAAGGTGGCTGAACGACTGCTCCCATCAAAGCGCGCAGTGAGGATTGCTATGAGCTCATGCTACAGCCACTTAACAATGTCGTTGGCACAGGTATGATATGAAGTGGTTGGGCAATGTTTAGCGCCAAGCAGGCGGATAGGAGAAGTGAACAGGGTACAGTAAAAGTCCCTTCCGCGATCGGTGGTTACGAAGCTGGGGCAGCCTAAGCGTTAAAGCGATGCTGAGACGGAGGCTTTGGTGACCATTCCTGCAGTGATGTCCGAAATGGGCACGGGTGAAGCAGTCGTGAGAGGGAGGAAGTGGTCCAATCAAGTCAAGATGGACGTGGTCAATGTGACAGCAGGTGGCAAGACTGTGTGAGAGCAATCGTTTCGTGGCTCACTTTGGCGGTCTGGCATGAGAGGCACAACTGTGCCCGCTGACGAACATCGGTGTTAATGCGTGGCCAGACGTAGCGTTGTTTAATGAGGCGCTGCGTGGCTCGGATACGGGGACGGCAGATATTGGGAAGGGATTGGATCGCCACACGACGGAAGGCAACCGGGATAAAGGTGAAGCCGCCTAGATGTCATTTGCGCCAGACACAAATGGCTGAGGAACATGTTCTAGTCAGAGGGAACAGAACCAGAGGACCAGCGTAGCAGGCTCTTAGAACGGATTAGCATGTGCCGTGCTTAAGCACGCATCGCTCAAGTTTATTTTCATCTTTTGCAGTGGCGACTGAGAGCGCCGTTCTTTAACGTCCGTGCGTAGCGGCGTCAGTGGGTGCTACAAGGTCTAGGTGTCAGATCACGGCTTGGTCGTGTTGGCGCGTGGCTTGAACGTCGGGTCTTCAGATCTTCTTTTGTAGGCGTATTCTTTGACTTCTAGGCCCCTTAGTAGTGGCGGGGTCTCGTTATGTCGCCCAGACAGGCTTTTCGATGTCTTCGTTGGCGGCGGAGGATCTTAGTCAGTTGGAAGCACAGCAACAGCACCTCCATCGGTTGCTGGTTTTAGCTTTCCAGATATGAACTTTCAGACTGGCCCCGGGCTGGGCCAGTGCACGTTGGGCATTGCGCGGACAAGTAGCGGCCTGGAGACGGCGAACGGGTCGGTCGTCGAGGGCTCCGCTCAGTAGCAGGCGAGGTAGTCGGCAATATCATGAGGGCATTCACGTTACTGTGGGCGTGGTGCGTTGACGACCAACTCCGCAGTCCATTCTCACGCTAAGGACATCGGCGGTAGATATGGCCGTCGTCTCTGCAAAGACAGCAGAGCGGAGCGTGCTCGGCTGCACGCCAAACATGTGTGTTTCTTGGAATGCTGCGCCGGGCGACGGGTTTGCGTGCTGTCGGCGGCGGTAGTGGACGACGGAACTCAGGCATAACCGCACCCTATTGCGGCTACGAGAAGGAACGTGATGACGGGCTACGGCGTCATATGTCTTAGCTTCAGGCTGAGATTGAGGGGCTGCAAGTGATTGTTCGATTTCCTTGTGTACGACGTCGGCAATCGAAGCCACTTGAGGCTTTGATGAAAGGAAGAACTTCTGATGCTCCTCGCGCACGACCGCACTCATAGTCTCGGGCAGGTCATCGGTGTCCGTTGATAGAACTTCTCCGTTGTTTGCTGGCATTGTGTGGCAATTGAATTGCCGGTTCCGCATTTCCGGAGTCTTCTTGATGCTGGTGGCCTCCCGAAGAAACTTTTCGACGGTCTTTGGCGGATTTTGTATCATTCCGGCGAAAGTGTTTTGCTTCACACCACGAATTAGAAGGCGAACTTTCGTCTCCGTGCTGCAGGCATCGCGAAGTAACACTTCGACGGTCTTCGAGGCGTTTGGGATGATTCTGGCGAAAAGTTCTTGCTTCACACAACCGAATGTGTAGGCGCGCTTTCTTCTCCTCGGACATTCCGGGGTCGGCGGGGGAAATTAGGCGGCTAATTTCTTCGGTAAAGATGGCAATGTTCTCGTTTGGTAGCTGCGCTCGGGCTTCTAATGGAACTTCGGACCTCTCTTTCCGGACAACCCTTGTGAAAGTCCTTAAGATGTTAAGATGTCCTTAAGCAAGTGCCATGTTTTAAGGGTGGACTCCCGGTTCGTGAACTACGTCCTCGCGGCATCTTTTAAGGAGAAGTAAACATGACGCAGCTTGTCCTCAGAGGTACAGTTGTAGGAGGCCAACATGTTTTGTAATGTCTCGAGCCAGGTTTTCGGATCATCCTACGAAGCTCCATGGAAGGTAGGCGGATCCCTTGGTTGTTGAAGACCGATGGGGGACGTTACGGCTGCCATTTTGGTCGTTGTCTTGGCAACGATCTCCTTGGTCATCTCATGCAAACGCCTTTCCGCTGGGGGTAGTCCTTGCAGCCTGCGGCTAGCTCGTTGGTATTGTCCAGTATGGTGGTGTCTTCGGCGTTCCGGCTTGAATCACGGCATTGCGGGGCCGTTTGGTACATGAACGCACTAGTGCGTCCCCCAGATGTCACATCGTAGTGACGGGAAAACAAGCAGCAAAACTGTGATTGAAGAAACTAGCTTTTTATTGTGGGAATCTGGGCCCTAAAAACAGACTACACTCAAAGAACAGTGATAGCGGTGAACACAGTCGGCGATCGCCGAAAATTTGGCAAGGAGGTCAACCTCGTCGGCATTTATAGAAGTTTCCAGAGTAACCGCTGGTGCTCGCGTGTCTTCCAGAAAGTACCACACAATTCGCGAGACTGATACAGTCACATTACACAAGGTTCAGTGACATCAGACAAAGGGTAGGTAGAACCATTGATAAAGTTCGAGAAACTTGCGATACATGCAGGCGCGTGCTGCGTTGAGCAATAATGTTTAACATTTCTTAGCCAGTGAAAAGTGGTCACCGGAGAAAGACAAACAAGTAGACATGCCACTATGATGGTTGCCCATTGGCCTTAATTGTTGGTTTCTACTGTTGCTTCTTTCACGTACGAGAAATATGCAGATATATGCGCGTGTTCACTGCTTTGTGCTCGGAAGTTCTGTCCATCCTCCACTTAAGATTGAAAATATGTGCAGATAACGTTGCGTGTTGTAGGAGCGAAGAGCTCAAAAATTACCGGAGATTACCATCCCTTTTTTAAAGCGAAGTTTTCTATGTTTCACTGGTTCTTTCATGAGCGCAGAAAATGCACTGCAGGAACGCCAACATCACATCTGAGCGGAACATTACACTTTAAATTCTCAGAACCATGCCTGCGTCGACTGGCCGGCGGTCTGTGCCAGATAACGACACGAAGCGTCTAGTTCTGCAAGAGAAGCGCATGCGCACAAAGTTCACTGGAAGCGTCAGTTGCGTCTGCTAGGCAGGGCACCACCCCTGTCGCGAATAACTGAGCTTCCATGCCTATCGGAGACAGCAAGTGCGCTTTTTCCAGATCTTAGGATCTGGAAAAAAAATGAAAACCCCTTTCTTAAGGATGGTTGAACGACACGCTCTCCAGACGAACTGTATATATATGGGGGGCGTGGAACCCGCGACATGGCACCAACCCTTATGTATTGTTTACTGCTTTCACAGATTGGCCTCATGGACGTTTTTGTGTCACGCTGCACTTCGGCATCAGCGTACGTAGGCGGCGACGCCCAACTGGAAGTGAACTGTGACGGACTACCTTTTACGTGGCTCTGGTACCAAGAGACGTGCCCGGCGCTCGGTGAATCTGACTTCTTCCCACTTCACGAATGGCAACTGTGTGCCCTGGGAAACGCTGGCAGTATCCTTCAGCTACAAAAGCCTCGAAGCGGCACTACGATGACGGGGCGTGGAACTGGTGACATGGCACCAACCCTTATGTATTGTTTACTGCTTTCACAGATTGGCCTCATGGACGTTTTTGTGTCACGCTGCTCTTCCGCATCAGCGTACGTAGGCGGCGACGCCCAACTGGAAGCAGTGGCGTAGCTAGGTCGTCTGGCACCCGGGGCCCTTAGCTCTTCTGTCACCCCCCCCCCCGGCTGTAGTCGAGGAAGGCGAGGATATTGACAATTTCCGGGTGTCTTCAGACGTATATGACACCCCCCCCCCCCTACTGGCCCCGTGCACCCGGGGCTCACGGCCCCCCGGGCCCCCCTGTTGCTACGCCACTGACTGGAAGTGAACTGCGACGGACTACCTTTTACGTGGCTCTGGTACCAACAGACGTGCCCGGCGCTCGGTGAATCTGACTTCTTCCCACTTCACGAATGGCAACTGCGTGCTTTGGGAAACGCTGGCGGTATCCTTCAGCTACAAAAGCCTCGAATCGGCACTACGATGACGGGGCGTGGAACCGGCGACATGGCACCAACCCTTATGTATTGTTTACTGCTTTCACAGGTTAATCAGAAGCACTATTCTTCGATTAATGTATGCATTGCTTTGCCTGTTCCATCCCAAACTCTGTTTTTCTTGTGTTCAAAGCAGTGTGCTTCCTTGAAGTCGCGCAGGGTGCTCGTACGACGTCAGTTTGTTGTTTGGAGACGTTCCGCTTTCTATTTACTGATTTTGCTGCTGTGTAGAGGCGATATAGAGCCGAACCCAGGGCCCAATACTGCACAGTTTGAACGAATACTTGAAGGCCAAAACACAATATTGAAGAAGCTGTCAGCAATGGAGAACAAGTTATCTGCTGAAATAGAACTAAAGGCACGTATTGTGTCATTAGAAGAAACAATCACAGGAGCGGATGATATTTGTTCTTCACAGGCTAACGTTGTGGCACAGCAGCGTCAGAATCAGGCAACATTGTCGACTTTTTGTTCAAAAATTGACGATATTGAGAATCGTCAAAGGCGGGATAATCTAATCTTTTATGGTTTTCAAGATAGTGATACTGGCGCAAACGCAACTAAATCAAGTGAACTTGTCTCAAACCTGTGCCGCACTAAACTGAAACTTAATGATGTTGGAATTGGGCGCGCTCACAGGATAGGAACCTATCGAGCAGATAAAGCACGCCCAATTATAGTGAAGTTTTTCTCTTTCAAAGAACGCCAACAAGTGTTAAATAATGCACGCAAGGGGCACGAACTACAGCATTTCCGAAGATTTTTCACGCGTGGTGAACGATAACCGCTACGGTCAAGACTACCTCGGTATGCACAGCAGAGGCAGCGGCAATAGCGCTGGCGATACGAGACGCCGACTTCAACGGTCAGTCGGCTCATGTGCTTACAGACTCGCAGGCAGCGTGTCGACTCTTCATGCGGGGAAAGCTACCGCGCAGCGCCCAAAGAATGCTCGGCTCACGACTGGACCTGGATCACGGCATTACATGGTGCCCCGCGCACAACGGACTCGACGGGAACGAAAGGGCAGACCGCATAGCTCGAGGAAGCAACGACCGAGCAGCGGCCAGAACCCTAGAGGAACCACTGTCCGCAGTGCGCGACATATTAGAGAATCAGAGGAGGAAGAGACGGACCTTCGGCCCTCCGCACTGCAAACTAAATAGAAGACAAGCTCAAGACTGGCGTCGCATACAAACAAATTCATACCCACACCTAAACCTCTTACACAAGAAGCACCCGACACATTACGCCGACACTTGCCCGTGGTGCGGCGCAAAACCGACGCTGGCGCACATAACGTGGGAATGTACGGCGCGGCCAACCAACGTCAATTCAGCTTTTCTACGCGTCGCAGACTTCGTACGGCAGAGGGAGGCACTACTCGCAAGCGAGGGTCAGGGGAGCCAATTGGCCTTCCTGGACCAAGCTCAGCGAGCCGCAAGAGCCAGTGGAGCCCTGGACTGAGGACCCCACCCAGACCTGCCATAACTCCGATCAACTGAACAATAAAGTTTTTTTTCTCTCTCTCTCTTCACGCGTGGTGAGGGATAAAAGAAGCCTTTTATGGAATTTTGCGAAACAGAATCGGCAAGAAGGTATAAAAGCAGTACTGAAGTGTGATACCTTGTACATGGGCAACAACCGCTATCAGATTGATAGCGTGACCAACAAAGTGGAGCAGATGTGACCATCACCAGTGACTAAGATAAAGGAAATGGTCAGCGTTTTGGTGATAAACTGCAGGAGCATAAGAAATAAAGTCGATTCTTTCCATATCCTTCTTACATCATTAGAGCCGTCAATAGTTATTGGCACCGAGTCATGGTTGGACTCGAGTGTCTTAAATTCTGAAGTTTTTCCAGATGGCTATCATTGCTTCAGACGCGATCGAGGAGCAAGAGGGGGAGGGGTATTTATTCTTCTTCGCCCAAGCTTATCGTGCGTTCCACTGGAAGTTTCTACAGCCGACCTTGAGTCTGTTTTTTGCAAAGTGAGGATATTTAATGGGAAAAGTCTAGTTATTGGATCATATTACCGTCCTCCCGGAACATCATACGACCAGTTTCTTCAGCTGTCTGCTTTCCTTGATACGCTTGAGAACGATATCATGATACTAGGGGGAGTGCTTAATCTTCCGGGTATAGACTGGTCGTGCGATGACCCGGTAGCGTCGGTCACTGGCCATGTGTACTCTGCATTTTTTGATCTCGTCTGTGACTTTACGTTTCAATAGTACATTCGTGATGCGTCACGGAGCGACAGCTCAGGTCACGTACTTGATTTGCTCTTATGTAATGTCCCGAACATTTTAACAACTGTGAATGTACTTCCCGGCTTAAGTGACCATTGTGTTTTTACTGCTGATATAAACTTTCAATATGTGTCTGTGCCGAAGAAGGAACCCAGAAATATTTACGTGTATAAGAGGGCTGATTTCGCGGCTATAATTTCAGCGTTTGAGTCATATTTTCCTACCTTTGATGCATTAGTTGATGAATTGAGCATTGAAGAGGTATGGAAGTTGTTTAAAGACAAGCTGTTTGAATTGCGCGATACATTTGTTCCTATTCATGTTATCTCATCTAAGCGGTCAAAGGATAAGCCTTGGTTTAATCACCAGCTGCGCACACTAATACAAAAAATTAGGAGAGCTTATCTCAAGTTTCGGAGAGCGAAGTCCCCGAATACTGGGTTAGAACAGAAATGTTTGAAAAAAAGCTTTCAGAATCTTGCGGAGCAGGCCAAGCATACGTATTTTGAAAACCTTGGTGTGAAGTTGTTCAAAGATTCCAGAGAGTTCTGGAGATTTGTTAGGTGTAACGGTAAAGAAAACAATTCTATCCCCCCTTTAAAGAGCTCTGAAACCATAATTGACGCTGATGAAGACAAAGTGAAACTTTTTATTGATTTTTTCTTGTCAGTGTTTAGACCAAGGCGTTCTCGTACTCTTAATGTGATCTGCCAAATGGACATTAAACAAATGCCTGAGGTTATATTTGGTGTAGAAGGTTTGCGTAAACTACTGCAGGAGATGAAGCCGACGACTGCTTGTGGCCCTGATGATATTCCGGCAGCGATTCTTAAAAACTGTTCTGGAATATTGTGTTTTTACTTTTCTCGGTTATTTACAAAGTGTTTATCTGAGTCTTGTTTACCGTGTGATTGGAAGCTGGCACGGGTTGTGCCCATTCACAAAGGCGGATCGAGAAGTGCCGTTGAAAACTACAGACCGATATCTTTAACAAGTATCACATGCAAGTTAATGGAACACATAATTTATACTTCAATCATATTGCACTTAGTTAAGCACAATATTCTAAGCTCTAGTCACCATGGTTTTCGACAAGGTTTTTCATGCTCTACACAGTTAGTAGAATTCTTGCATGATCTGGCCTCGGCAATAGACGAAACCAAAATAATAGACTGCATATTTCTAGATTTCAAAAAAGCCTTTGATGTCGTTGCACATGATCTTCTCATCTCAAAACTTAAGGCCGACAAGTTGAATAGTGTCATAGCTTGGATTGCCGAATATCTTCGTGCAAGAGAGCAGTCTGTGGGGCTCAACGGTTTTTCTTTTGTATATGTTCCAGTTACCTCAGGTGTTCCTCAGGGATCAGTTTTAGGTCCCCTTGTATTTCTGCTCTTTATTAATGATATTGAAAGTGATCTTACGTCTTCATTTAGAATGTTTCCGGATGACTGTGTCATTTATAGAGTTAGAGATAACGCAAATGACATTTCATTATGACAGACTGATTTAGACCTTATAGGAACGTGGTGCAATACGTGGGAAATGTCACTAAATGTTGAAAAATGTGTTCACGTCACCTTTTCAAGGAAGCGCGCATTTGAGCCATGCACTTATACCTTGAGTAATATGGCATTAAAGAAACTTGACGAATACAAATATTTAGGAATTTTAATGACGTCTGACTTAAGATAGAACAGGCACATTACGCATATTAAATATAAGGCAATACGTTCATTGGGTTTCCTCCGCCGTAACTTCAGTCAAATACCGAATAAATTACAAGAGCAATTGTATTTCACTTATGTTCGTAGTTTACTTGATTACGGTTGTATTTGTTGGGATCCGTACACGGCTGATCTCACAGAACAGCTTGAAAGAGTGCAGAATAGAGCAGCTAGGTTTGTTCTTAATGACTATAGTAGAAAATTAGGTATGACAGAAAGTAAAATTAAATTATCGTGGCAAGCATTAAAAGACCGGCGAAAAAACCTGAGGTTGAAATTTTTCCACGCTGTTTATTATTCAAAAACAGGGATTTAGAGAGAAAAATATATTAAGTCGCCTACTTATACGTCGTTGAGGCGCGACTATGCGCTGAAAGTCTGCGAGTAGCCTTTCAAGGGTGACGTCTTTAGGTATACCTTTTTTGTTCGGTCTATCAGAGAATGGAATGCTCTTTCGACGGACATTGTTAATATTGAAAACAATGATGCGTTTTATCACGCTTTATGTATGTGATTACTTGTTCCTTCCTTTAATATGTAATCCCCCCTGCTGTAATGCCCGCATGGGCGATGCAGGTATCTAATAAATAAATATATATATATATATATATATATATATATATATATATATATATATATATATATATATATCCATATCGCATTACGCGCCTTACGCAATGCATTGCCGGCCGTCACTATGGGTACGCCGCGTGTGCAGCGCACAGCAGAAGTGGCTGCCATACGCGAAAGTAAGCGCGAGCGCGATCCTGCCCGTAAGGCCGACCCCGTGTATCGGGAACGGCATGAAGAAGCCATGTGGGAGACGCGTGTGCAATTAAGATGCCGACTTGTCTTGTCGCCAGCCTGTACACCAGACCGAACACGTCTCGTTGTGACGCGGTAACAGTCCTGGCAGAAACGATGAAGACATTAAAGCCACATTGTACGCCGATGCCGTGTGCGGTGACTTTAGCATCGAGGTGGCGAAGGAGAATGGCAAATGGATCCAGAGCTGCATGCTAGATCGCTGCTCGTTCAAACTGAAGGCGCTGCAACTTGACGAAACATGTCTTTATTGTTTAAAATTGTGTACTCTTGTGAAATGTGTACAATTTCCCAATTATTAATGTTTTATTGGGTGATATGGAATTTCTGGTCATAGAAATTTCTTGCCCGTCCTGAGGGATTCGCATCATTGAGACCCTACTGGAGTATGGTATGTACAGAAAATTATAGAGCGCTATTTCTCACCGTTGTCGCTTCTAGCCAGTAGTCCATACAGTAAAAACTCGTTAATTCAAGAAAGGAGGAAGACTACAAAGTGATCCCATTGCTGAGTGTTGTTCTCCGTCACCAGTATTTTGTGGTAATTCTCGCTGTCTTCCGGCGAACACCCTACCGGGGAATGGAAGTGGAGCCACCCGCACTCCCACCTGATGTTGCGGCGCCTGCGTAGGCAGCGTCAAGGACGCGGAAGAGCCTCTCGAGCGACAGCGAGGCTACCCTGATAGACTCGACCGAGAGTGACGACAGCTCCGACGACGACTACGTGACTGTGCTGAGTCAGAAAGCAAAGCATCGAATGCTTAGGGCCTCTGGGGACACACCGACTATAAGGACTCCGCAGGGTTCGCCGAAGTACACCATCCTTTTCTTACCTGTGCTACGCTCCGACAACATGAGGTTCCTCAACAGGCAAGTTGGATCGGTTGAACTCGAGAGACTATTGCCAAATGGCATTGAGGACGTACGAGTCAACCCTCTGAAGAATGTCGCGGTAGACGTCGCCCATGCGTCGGCGTTAGATTCTCTGCGAGCTGTCACTGTTCTCGGTGGCATGAACGTCCATACCATCATACCGATGGGAAAAGAGGCTACTACAGGCGTCATATATGACATTGATGCGGCCATCTCAGGCGAGGATTTACCGCTTTTGATAATGCCTGCCAATCATGGGACCTACATACTGCAGGTGGCCCGTCTCGGAACTTCCAGATGCGTAAAAATTGTCTTTAAAGGTAGCTGCCTTCCATCGTATATGAAGGTAGGTCATTTCCGACATGCTGTCCGGCCCTTTGTTCCCAAGCCGCTTCATTGCAGAAACTGCCAGAAATTCGGTCACGTAAGCGCCATCTGTGGAAAGTCTGCTATATGTTCCCGCTGTGCAGCACAACACTCTGCAGGCAACTGCCAGGCAAAAACTTATGAGTGTCCGAACTGTCAAGGGCCCCACGATGCCTCATCAAAGGAATGTCCTAGAGTTAAGCGAGAACTCTCCATCTTGAAGAAAATGGTGAGGGACCGGTCGACTCATCGTGAAGCAGCTGCTGACGTCAGGCGACGTCGTTCTCGTCGCTGACGCTCATCAAGGAATTCTGTTCTCCGCGCAAAGAATACGCGTGCCGCAAAGCCTCTTGCTGATGAATCTGCTCCAACCCCAGTGCAGACTGTGTCCAAACCGCGTATAGATAACGGAGCAGCTGAAAAGAATGCCGGGGATGAAGAATGGCCACCACTGCCAAGGATAAGCCCTGTGGAAAAACCCCAACAAGGATCAAGCCAGAAAGCTGGGCTAGTTGGTGTGTCATCATTATTCAAAAGACTAGCGCAAAATAGCAGGGACAAAGACAGAGAAGACGACAGGACGAGCGCTAAACATCAACTGGTTTTTACTGCGAGCGAAGGTACATATATACATTTCGTTGGTGCATGCGCACACAGGGTTAAAACAGTACGAGCACATTCTAATCAAAATGTGGCAGACTGTTCTGTAAGTACATCTTTTCTTTTTTGGACAAGCCAAGTGAAGCCGTGCTGACACAGTTATTACCTTCCCTGTCAATGTGATATGCCTCACAAATCTCGCGCTCCCACCTTGTGCCTCCCCTACCAAGCACACACGTGGTGTCAAACGCAGGCACGCACTCGCATCGCTTACAGTGCATGGCCGAATGGCCGCCCCCCGCTAATAAATCTACAAGCGTTCGATGCTCTCGTAGCCGTTCATTTAGGCAGCGGCCAGTCTGCCCCACGTAGCATCTACCGCATGAAAGAGGTATGCGGTATCCGACCCCAACAATGCAGGGTACAAAATTGCATGCATATTTTATGTCGTAGACCAGTTTCTTCTTCTAGTTTACGGCTTTGCACATGCGCACCAGCTATTCGGGGGCAGTGAACATCACGTCCACGCCGCACTTCTCTCCCAACTTTTCTCAGCCGGTGCGAGAGCTGGTGCACGTACGGTATAGCTGTACGTTTCGCTTAGTCTCAGGCCGCTTCGACGACAGAGTATTATGGATAACCTCGTGGTGTTTTTTAGATCACTTCTCGTTTCGAACGAGTCGAAGCCTAACGAAACATTCAAGATGTCAGCGCCACCTGTCGCTAAAGGCGCGAAATAGCCGCAACGATGGCATATGGCCTCTGAGATCCGAAAATATCGCCGGCCAACTAAAATTGTAGAAAGAGTGCGCTGCTTAGCGTACGCTATATTAGAGAGATTTAGTATAGCGTAAAGCAGCAAACGCAAAGAGTTAGCGTTAGCGTTGCGTGCACCACACTGCGCATGCGCTGTACGTAAACGCTGCTGGAGCTCTTACGTTTTAGTTACACGTAGTAGAGGCTTTGCGTACGTAGAGCTTCTACGTGTCAGCAGTGCGCATGCGCACAACGTAGAGGGCGCGCGCGCGTCTCACGGACGTACGTGAGATTCATTTCTTTGCGTGCGTTTCTTGCGCACGTAGAGAGCTTCACGCGGGAGTTTCGCGAGATCGCAAGCGAGCGATCGCGCGCGCGGACGGCTTGCATCGGAACACGGCGACAGGATGGCTGGAGCAGCTCCGCGCCTTCGCTTTTCGAAAAGCGATGATTTAGACCTGCTACGCGACGTGAGGGATTGTAACCCTTTCGAGGAGAACATGAGGCACACAGTGCGGTGGGCAGAGATCGCTGTCCGCTTGACGGAGTCTAAACAAAAAGTGTTCAGCGCCCGCACTGTTCGCGACCGGACGGACCTGCTGCTCGCGCAACATGCTGACCGAGACCGGAGAAACCTCCGCAGGTAAGTCACTTCGTGGTTTCCATTGAGCGCACAACACATAGCGCAAGATAGAGTGGTCAGTACAAACATTTCTTTGGTGCCACCTCCTAGGTCCGGAACCGAGGAGGAGTACTCCGAACAAGACCAGTTACTCGAAGAAATTTTGACAATCGCGAAAGAGAACGGCTATAAAATAAGAATCTTTAAGAAGGCACCGCTGGGCTCTGGCAGCCGAAACACATCAACCGTCGGTAGAAGTTCAGCGGCCCATGCGAGAGACGCTGCAGCGGAGGCACACGCAGCGGGCCTTGACGACACAGCAGAATGTAAGCATCTCGGATCTCGTCTTCCACTTTAAATGGGGAAGCGTTATTTGGCGAGTACTCGGAAAACAAAAATTAGTCAAATCCTGCTCTTCACATAACGCGTTACTCACGTGAATGCGTAGGTCTCCATAAATAGGTATGGGAAACCAAAAGCTGTATATCGTGAATAACAATTCCAGCGCCCACCACATAATGTGCCGGGACTCAAACTCCCAGCTTTCAGCACCTTGAAGTGGTGGGCAATTTGATCAATTGGGGGCAATTTGACAGATGGGGCTTAGATTTGAAAAGTGTGGGTCACTTAAAATATTTCAGCGGGGCCAACTGGAAAGTCTGGGAGTGTCCCTTGACGTGGGAAAACAACCAAGTAGTTTGAAAGGTGCACGTACCAAAAATTGGCGGGTTGGTCCTTGAACTTCGCATGAATGCCTACACATTGTCGGACAACGCCTGTGGAGGTTCTCAATTTCTTCCTCTAGTCCTCTGTGCGGCCAATACAGCTGGGTCTAGTTTTATGGTCTCTTTTGGTACAATTTCAGGCGCTGGCGGAAATACAGCGACGCAGCTCTTGTCACAGATTGTGAGCGGATGCAATGACTATGAAGGCATCGAGGAATCATACTCTCCACCTGAACTCGACATGGACAATGCACCGAATGTGTTCAGCCCCAGTTGTAGCACAGAGTGCAGTCAAGTGCCTTCACCGGCAAGCATCAGCAGCCCACCAACGAATGCACGTCAGTGTGCCGAAGGAAACGTGGATCAGCCACAGCCTCCTAGGAGTGAGTCCACGCGTGGCCGCGGTAACAATACTTTCTCAATTTAGTTGCATTTATCAGCCGCTGAAAATTTTTGGCTTTTCATTTCCACCTGCGTGCATGTTGACAACAGCGAATGCTAGTAATGACACGAACTGACACAATGTGCCGTTGACAAGAGAACTGCTATCAAATATATTTTGAATTGGTAATTTCCAAGCAGGCATGTTAAAGTGTTTTGGCCTCAACCTCAATAATTATACCTTTGGCACATATAGGAGCATCTCATATGTTTCTGCAAGAAACCCTCATGCTCCTGAATAAATTATTACGTTGGAGCCTATTATAGTATGCCAATTCGATTCTGCACTCAAGACCACCCGTTATTTGTTCCTTATCATATTCGAGGACGTACAAAGCAGCTTGTGATGTTTTTGTGGGCACCTTAGTCTGTATAAATAAATGTGTCCCAAATTAATGCAGTGCTCTCATCTGTGGTGACATGCCAGTAGGTACGGAAAAGGTACAGAAAAAAAGAATGGTATCTTGTGTGTGTATGAGTTACCCCAAAAAATTTGTTTGCACAAAATGACTCTTAAAGATGTGTCGTATCTTTACTAAGGGTGCATTTTCCTACACTGCCGTATCTTACAGGAAAAAGAAATCAGGCTGGAGGGCTTGACCAAGCTGACTACGACTTCATGGAAAAAAGGATGAAGCATGATCAGTTTATGAAGCAGAAAGACTATGTCATCGAATCGAGGCGCATCACACTGGAGGAACAGCGCCACGCCTGGGAAAAGGAGAAATCTCTTAGGGAAATGGAATTGAAAGAGCAAGAAATGAATCAAAACGCCTTTGACAAGGCGGAGGAAAGACGCATACGATCAGAAGAGCGTGCTGAGGAAAGGCGTCAGAGGGCAGAAGAACGTGCTGAGGAAAGGCGCGAAAGGGCTGAAGAGCGCCGCATGTTTACAGCTCAGCAGCAAAGCTTTACGAGCATCATGGAAAGCATTTTGAACAAAATTAGCACACTGGAAGATGTTGTGAGAAACAACAAATAAAACACTAGATTTTGGCAATGCAATTGCAATAAGAGTGACAAACTCATCTCAAAATTGCACACATGTTGTAACTCAACTTTATTACAGCAGCCACACAAAATAGTGTCGTTGACAGTGAGACTCCACAGAACAGAAAAAGAAAGCTGGCACCAAAGCAACGTTGAAAGCATTGTGCTTCAGACATGTGTCCAGTTAGGCACTAAACATATAAAAACATGACAGCTATTACGAACAATCACTTCTACAAGGGTAAAGGCCACCTGGAAAGCATAATGCCTTATGTGTGAGACAGTACTTCAGTGATGTGGCCTCAGGTACTCATTTAGACTGGGTGGATGTAGTTTAAAGTACTGAGACACCTGGCTGCCGCACAAACACGTGTGACAGTTAGTCAGAATAGTGGCTGCTTTGTACATGTGAGCGACTTCTTGTCGCAGCAATTTCTTACGAACAATCACTTCTACAAGGGTAAAGGCAATCTGGAAAGCATAATGCCTTATGTTTGAGACAGTACTTTAGTGATGTGGCCTCAGGTACTCATTTAGACTGGGTGGATGTAGTTTAAAGTACTGAGACACCTGGCTGCCGCACAAACACGTGTGACAGTTAGTCAGAATAGTGGCTGCTTTGTACATGTGAGCGAATTCTTGTCGCAGCAATTTCTTACGAACAATCACTTCTACAAGGGTAAAGGCAATCTGGAAAGCATAATGCCTTATGTTTGAGACAGTACTTCAGTGATGTGGCCTCAGGTACTCATTTAGACTGGGTGGATGTAGTTCGAAGTACTGAGACACCTAGCTGCCGTACAAACACGTGTGACAGTTAGTCAGAATAGTGGCTGCTTTGTACATGTGAGCAACTTCTTGTCGCAGCAATTTCTGATTTTTTTAAAATCCAGAAACGCAAATTCACTGATGACCTTCCCAAATCCCCATTCAACAGCCTGGCGAACACGACTCATGCTAGTGTTGAATTCCAACTGCGTTGTCGTCAGCGAAGAGCCGCCATAGGGCTTCATTAGGAGTGGCTTCAGTGGGTATGCAGGATCGCCGTATATGACGAACTGGTGGGGCCCCACCAACTTTTCAAGTTTCGCATAGAGGCCACTGCTCTGGAGTATCCCTGCAACAACAACAACAACAACAACAACAGAAAAGGAATTCAACTGACTAACAAAATGAGACAACATCGGTCATGTTAAAATTAGTACTTTAAGTAAACATTTGCCTCACCAACTATTCCTCAAGGGGTCAAGAAAGCTATGTAATAGCAAGTGTGAACATATGCGGAAAACTATTTTAAACATATCGAAGTGAAAAGGGAGGAGAACAAGGCTCAGGTTGGCACCAAAGCAATTTTTGCCCGTACTTACCTTCCTGGACATATATTTATGAAAGAGACAAGCCATTCCAGGTACCTGACTGTCTCCTAAAAATATCAATGCAAAGTTCTTTCACACAAGACACAGGGCAACCTACCTGCATCATGCCGCCTTCCAGGATAAGGGCCGTCAAGTTGGCACACAATGCCATTGGGACACATCACCGACAGGTACTTGAGCATGTGCATCCGCTTATGGCCAGAAAAATAATCGCGTTGGTTCCTTTTGGGTCGGCATATGGGGCGTGCCGTGCCGTCGATAAATGCCCAGCAGTTTGTCAGCGCTGCACCACGGTTCCGGATGGCCTGCAAGACAAAATTAAATGTGATCAAAGCTCAGGCTGTAGTTAAGCGTAAAATGGTATCTGTTCTTTTAATAACCTTTCTTACATAGAACCCTCTGTCGTACATTATATCGCCCATAATGTATACGTACTTAAGTGAAATCTTGTAGCTTGAAATACACAACCTGCGCTGATCACGTGTAACGTAGTCTACATGGCTATTTTATGCGAACCTTGCTGAGGTGATGTGCCGTTCGACCTAAACGGAAGAGGCTAAGATTTCTGCGTCAAAATAATTTTTCGAACAATATGTTGATTATGTGTGACAGATATAACTGCTTTATAGATGTCTTATGTGCGAATATGAGTAGTTCCAGTAATCGCAATGCTCCCGCTTGTTATGGCTATTGTCTTCTCTATTCTATAGCGGCACATGTCGACGGCTTGTGAATTTCTAACTTTCTTATTTCCATCTACCGCTGCAACTTTAGTCCTCGATAAAACAGAAAAGCTGAAATAACAGTGAAAACAAGGCACAGTACCATACAGGGACAAAAAAAATGACGTTGTGTAAACAGACAGCAAAAACATCTGTTCTTGTTTCTGTTCAGTACCAGCACGAGGCTGGTAAAAAAATAAACAGTCAACTTACATTTGCAAACTCTCCAAGGGTGGCAGGACACAGCCAGTCATGGTTGTTGCAGTCTTCAAGCAGATGATGAAACTCGCTTACGATGTAGAAAATAACTTCTGACGCCACACTCGACATCACTGATGAATGCCTGCCGAATATAGTTTCGAGATCACACCACCTGTTTGGGTAGGCAAGGCGTCGAAGCGTAATACACAACGCCTCCCGACCGGGCACAGTTACATTTTGAGCACTCTTCACGGTCTCCGGCAGTTTAAGAGCACGAAACAAGTTATTGAAATCTTCTTTCTCAAATCTAAATTGCTGCCTGAACAGTGAGGGCTCTATGTTGTCAATGTCGAGCAGCCCGCGCTGCGACCGATAGCAAAGCAACTCCGACGTTCTCTCGTGACTGAAGTGGTACTCCAAGTCGTCCAACGAACCATTCAGAAGCTCTCGCTGCGTTTTTGTCATCAACAGGTCATCTATTTCATTCCAGGACAACGTTGACAGCAGGTAACGCTTGCACAACACACTTCCAGACATTGCTGAAACAATGATCGGCACGCATCAATGCACCACACCATGACAACACTGGCTTGGCTGAAATACTCATCTTGGATTGAATTGGCTGCCGCAGTGTTCATACTTCCCGATAGATGGAGCTACGTGGTCCCTCTTGTCGCGCGTCACGTACGTGTAGCTAAAAGCGTTTCAGAGAGCGTGCGCGTAAAGTACGTAGGCTTTTCACGTTTGCGTACGTGAAGTCTCTACGTACGTGTAACTAAAACTGTCTATTATTTTCAGGATTTAGCGTTGAGCGCTAACGCACGCAAGGGGAGCCTTACGTACGGCAAGATGGCGGCGCCAGTCGAAGTGAGAGCAGCCCGCTTCGGATCTAGCGTCGTCAGCCTGCACTGTTCGCCTCATTCGTTCCCCACTAATGCTCGTGTTTGCTTTAGATTTGTGTGATGATGCTTCGACAGTGGCGCACAGGTGACAAATGGGCGTTGTTTACGATATACGTTCTCGATTAGCGGCGCAGTATGCTTAACGAGAGGGTTTGCTAATGTTTGCTCATGTTTGCTGTATCCGCCTCCAGAGGGCGCCCAAGTGTATTTCGCTCGTTTGCTTGGTGTAAAGCCGCATGTCAAGCCGATGCATGTCACGTTTTCCGCGGCAAAACCACGACCTACTGGAACTCCAGACCTGCACAGATATCCGGCTTCTATGGGAGCAGCTTGCGCCCACTTTCGTTCAACCGACTGCCGTAGATGGCGCTTTTATAACCTGTTCGTCTGCTACGCGGTGGGCGGCTGTGCGGCGTTGTAATTAGTACGGCATCTGTTTTGTTGTGACGACCTGCTTCTCTAGTTGATGATTTTTGCTAACACAGTGACAGTGATGTCACAAGCCTTTGATCGGTTACTTGGTTCCAAAAGTTGACTGCCCGAACCTAAAAGATGTCGGAGCGTGTAGTCCGCTGCTCTCTAAAATAGCGTTAAATAGCCTCTCCTATTGCCTTTTTCCAGCAGATTATTATAAATCACATTGTGTATAGAGTTCGCAACGTACACAACAGTTTCATTGTACACGTTGTAAAATTCGCTTCTGCGCTCTTGAGAAACTTGAAGCCACCGTAATGTTCGACGACAGAACGATTACCAACTCTTAAAAGTTGCCCGTGAATGCGTCGCGAGTTAAAAATGTGAATTATGCACACAGCATCACTGCGTACGTATCTTAAGCACCACCGTTATGCTGCCGCCGTACCACGCAGAAAAGCTAGCTTTACAGTTTGAAAAGAGTTCCGTGACACGATTTTTAAGGCCTGCAGTGCAGCACGTTTTAAAGCACTGGGATCGCTTAATTTTTTGCAAGCTTTCTACTGAGTTAGACATCCAACGACATTAAAAACAAGATGTGCTCACCTTCCCTTGAAACAAAATCGATCAGCCTATTGCACATATCGGGCGGAGGACTTACTCGTGAATACTTTTACTTTACTTTTACCAGATCATCTGCCTTTCACTACGGCACACAGCAGCAAATCCTAATGTCATCTACGACATTAGGCTGTCTGTAATCAACTAAAAAAGGCTAGATTATCCTATGAATTTTTAAAACAATTTTTTCAGTCTCTTAAGGAGGCTAGGAAAGGGAAATTTATGCTGTCGATCTGGTATTGCAGCGGCCACCTATGCTCGTTGTTTACATTTCTTGCACCGCTCCTCCTCTTCAAGTTTCACTATTAAAACGCAAAGCATTCGTAAATATGTCTTCTTTTGTATATTTGTGAATTTATTCATTTACCGCCAATAGAAGCGCTTTGTGCCTGCCGAAATGGCAAGACAAGCGCTGAACAAAACGCAGAAGCAGACGACAGCGAACAGGTTATAACTAGCGCCACTTTGCTTGTACGTTCTTTCCCTAGCGGCAAAAGGGGCGAACTAGACCAGGCGTGCTGGAGGAGGGAGATCTGTGCAGGGGTGCTATGCAGGATGCGCCGAGTTTGGCGAAACTCGGGATCTTCACGAGCTCTGGCGACGCCCCAAGATGAAAGCACAAATGGTACCGAGACACAGTTTATCTTTCGACAAGCCTCCAGTTTCATTGGTTTATCTAGATTCACTCTGGGTGGCTATCATTCCTTGGGCGTTGCCTTCTGGGCGGTCGACAAACTGGGGCTCACGTGATCATACCGTCGGTGCATGGTTGCGCCTTCTTTCACTTGTTTGTCGTCCCACCGAGTGCATTACACGCACAAGCGAGTTATAAAACAAATGCATTTAATACACTATTATTAGTTAATTTGACGTGGTTTAAAAGCATTTTAAACTTACAAGATGTACACTGACTGTGTATTCGACTAATTTGTAATTTAGTACGCTTCGCATTATACCACGAGGGAACGCTGTGGTGGCGTCATCACATACATTCATCGGGCGAGCATGGCGGCTAAACATCGAAGAGGCCCAGTGTAAACAAACTCGTACAACGAGCTTGCAGTGCGCGACGTAGTGATCAGGCTCGACAATGACCACTATTTCTTGGATAGTTCTGTTCCTCCGTGAGCAATCTTTCCGTGCACCCCGAAAGACTGCGAATAGCTTAGGCGATTTTACAGATCGCAACGCGTACCTGCTGTTCACGGCACAATCCTGAACAAACAACTTATCCGGTGCTGCTTCTGTGAGTGCGCCGAGTTCCTCCACTGTGCGTGACTGCGAGCGTCACGAATATTGCATAGTGTGTGCAAAAGGAAGACAGCCGATATAGCGACGATGCGACAAGGAGGTGGTGCCGACGATGGATCGCGCAACCAACACAGTGACGGAGGCATCGACAAACTGCAGATAAGTATATTTCTACTGTTTCATATTTAGCATAATAATAGTGCACGGATTAAGTCACTTTCGTAGTAACGAACTAAATGTCCAGCAGTTTAAAAAAAGGCATTGAGAGCCAATGAGTGTTTGTGCTTTTACATGTACGTGGGCCCGCGAAAATATGGAAAAGATAAAGGTAACCTTCACTAACTTAGTGATATAACAGAAATTCATCAGTGACATTCAGCCAGCAGAATCTATGGAAGAGTATCTTTATCCAGGTAAAATATCAATAGCAGGTACTGATATAAAGCAGGAAACTTATACAAAAATTTCATGGGTTGAACAGCACATGGGAGGCATCCCCGAATCGTGATCGCCACGTTACCGATATCCTTGAAAAATGTTTAGAATCGTTGCATTCTACCGGTTATGCAATATGGGACATAAACCTGGAGGTTAACAAACAAACTTGAGAAGTCGAGGACTGTGCAGAAAGCGAAGTAACAAAAATTGTTGGAGATAGCATTAAGGCAGGAAGACAGTGGCGTAGTAAACCGTGGCAACTGATATGCTAGTTGAGATTAAGAAAAAAAAAATGGAATCAGTGGGCAGGCCATGCACGTCTTCAATCACTTGTTGCCAATTTATAACAGGTGATTACATAAGCGTGACAGAATGGATGTCAAGGAGAGACAACTGTAGCCGAGGATGGTAGAAAATTACGTAATGAGACAAAAATATGATGTTTGTATGCATAGGATGCGATCAGATCGCATAAGACTGGATTTTAGGGCGCGCCATTGATTTTGCAGCGAACAAAAATAGGTTTGTGGTGCTGACAGTAGAGACTCGTGAAGGTTCGAGGACACCTCAGCTGTTGGCACACTAATAAACATTACAATTGTCTCTGAAAAAAACAACCCGTTATGAAAAATAAAGCAATGTTGTCCCGACAAATTGTTTTATTATGCATACACTAAAGGCCTCCACAGTTAAGGGCAGTTAGTACCAATAGTGCAATGAGCATTTTTCTTTGTAAATAATGGTTTATATGCAGTTGATTCATTCCAACAATCCACTTTTTTTGCAGCAATACATTCGGCTGCTGGAGGCACTCAACCGCCTGGTGGCAGTAGGCGAGCACCAGGCACATGCTCTTGAGAGTGTGGCAAGGTCCAGAGGGCTGCTCTGCAACAGTAGGATCAGTGCCCTCACTGCTTTCCAGTCGAGCCCCCAGAACACACCTTATAAAGGAGCTTTCAGTTTATTATTTTGTTTATTATTCAAGAACATGAATAAAATTATTGCAGTAAACATTGTGCTATGCATATTGGGACACTTGTAACATGCACTTGATGTCTCTTCAAACTGGGCAAACACGTAAGAACCTGGACCGTGTAAATGAAAAAGACACTAATGCAGCATATACGTCATTGTGCTGTTAGTTCTTTCTATGTGCAAGAATACAGTGGGTGTTGATTAGCCACAAAATAAACGGTGTGTGCATTTCACAATGAAACGACAGGAAACGGCATGACCTTAATAATGCTATCACCTATAGACTGTGCACATGAGTGCAACACTCCCCGATATAAACGTGCCATTACATGCATGTTCGATACCACATATTCTTTAACAATGTCATATATTTGCATGTACTAATTTTCACACAGCTTAAGCCCATGCATAGCTCACTTGTGATGTATCCATTTCATAGGCCAAATAATTGTACACTTTGTCCTTTTGTGTTGTATGAAAAGCAGCATCCTCTAGTCGGATACAACTTCACAAGACAAGAGAGGCCCCACCCAGATGACCAAAGCGCAGCAGCCGATTGCCTCCACGTCTAAAGAAATAGTCTCTCTCCAATGAGCGGGTATTAGTGCATCCAGCGGCACAACGTCAGTGTAGAGTGTGTGCCCATTGGTGCAGGCTTGTGTTCACCTGCCATTGAAGTGCAGATTCTGCGGCCTCCTAAAGTTGTATCCGACTATAGAATCACGTAATGCCTTACACTGGTTGCATAGACTTTAGCAACTTGATAGCACACAATGATCAGGAACAGAAATCTATAAAGGCACCCAAGTAAAGCTGGCTGGCCACACTTCCATTATGAGGGGCTGTAAACAGTTCTCGCCAAATATTCCCATGACATCCTTGAAAAAGAGGTGGTGTTTGGCACTTTAGAATCAAAAACATTACAGTGAATGTTGTGTACCTCATTAAAACAAACTGAGCTTGCTTATCTGCACAGCATGTAATGAAAGCATGTGCTTCACATAGGAAACAAAGTGCTCTGTCCAGTACAATTGTCGAGTTCGCTGTAGCACCTATTATGTCATTAGTGTCAACATACAAATTTTGAAAGGCCATTCATTTCACCATTATTTTTGTATGTTGGTTCTATCAATTAGTGCTTCTATTACATGAACAGGTGGATTTGAAAGAAAAGCTTTGTTTGCAGACCTTCAGACTTCTATAATTGTGTGGCAAGGCACTGGCATGGTGTCGAATAGCTCACACTTCCTCAGTCCTGCACCAAAGAGGCCCAATGCTCTATTTGAAGTTGGATCGCGCAACGATTTGACGGCACACAAAGAAGGGTAACACACACAGCAGAGTGTTCTGCTGTCTGTATTTCTCTTCCTCGGTCCTGCACCAAAGAGGCCCAATGCTCTATTTGAAGTTGGATCGCGCAACAATTCGACGGCACACAAAGAAGAGTAACACACACAGCAGAGCGTTCTGCTGTGTGTATTTCTCTTCTTTGTGTCCCGTCGAATTGTGGTGCAATTCAGCTTCAAGCTTCTATACCGATACAACGAGTCTTCAACCTCACCAATGATCTAGTTGAAATGTCCCAACACGAATTAGCTCTCCAACAAATCACCACAAGCATAACATTTTGATGCACAGGTGTATGCACGTGCCATATTCTGTACCACTAACCTCGTAAGAATCAAAGGGGCAAGCATTAACCAGCCTTACTGCTGCCGTTACCATCATCATCATGACACCAATAGAAAGACAGTGCTGCGTTTCAGTAAAGGGAGTGCCGGAGGGAAAGGCGTGATAGCGAGGCTTGAGGCTTATAATAAAAATAGCATTTACAAGACATGTTCAATGCCAAAATATGCTGCATATCGCTCATCCTACTTTGGCATTGCGGCAAGCTTTTACACGTTTGAGCATGTCACAGTTTGTGTAATCATTGCTCTAAAGCTGTACAAAAGGTCTATTCGCTCTGCAATCTTTATTTTTATCATGGTGGGTTAAAGACCCACTTTTCATTGGCATCTGCACCACATTTCTCCCGATATGTAATTTTGCCTTGGTGGTTCACGACATCTTCACGCACACTGAGTTCTGCAGAGCATTGGATCTGCATTGTTCTACTGCTGAAGAATTAGAGCCCCATTATGAGACGAAAATATACGATTTGTCCATACAGAATAACGCTGACCCCCCCCCCCCAAAAAAAAAAGAAAAGAAAATACACTGAACCACTGGCACATGCACCAACAGTGAACACAGCAAACACTCTGAAGTATTTTATTCATGCAAGCCAGCACACTAAGATTCTCAATGCATTTTCATTTTGCCATAAATGCATAGGCACAACAGGCTTGGCGCGACATCCGCATCTCACACTGCAACGAATTGTGCAATGCCTTGCTGTTTCATAGTGCGGCCGATAAATGACACATGGCCAAAATTCACCATTATGCATACTAAGTAATTTGTGCTACGTACTAAGTAATCTAATAAAAAACCCCAAGTTCTTTGTGAGATTAGCATTCACAGGGTACTTCACACAATTTGTGATATCCATTTATCTATTTATACTTCATTAACCTCCTTCCCCAAAAAGTGAGCCATATGGAAGGCACCCTGATAGACAAGTAGAACAATCGGTAAAAAGTCAGCAACCAGCGAAAAAGTCAGTATCATAGGCTGCCGCATGTGTAACGTCGGTAACACAAAATTTAAGTCGACTACACAGAAGTGACAAATTTGGCAATATGGTGCGTCTAGACATTGCTTCAATGCTAATCACAGTAACGCTGACATTGAAGGCACCTTAATTCCTACGTACGTTCCGTCGACATACCCGACTACGTTCATAATGTTTCCGCGAAGTAAGAAGCGTCCTTTTATAAATGCCCGCTCAGCCGCAGTCTTCGGGAAAGCCAGCCACCGCTTCCGCACTGCCGCATCAATAAGCGCATCAGACATCTCTGACACAGAGGCTCACAGTAGTTTGATGACGTCCAATGTAACGCTTGGCGCCGACGCTTCCCTGAAAACTCCCAGTCCCGCAGAAACGGAGGGCGCAGAGGACTTGCTCTTCAACGGTGAACGAATGAAGCCCGCCACGCTGTCTCCACAGAAGAGAGTCTTCGCCTAGCTCGTCACACAGCCAGCACACTGATGTCTTCGACAGGCCAAAATGACGCTGAAACTCCACGGCGGTCATGTACGCGAACGGGTCCAGACGGTCATACTGACGCTTGCTGCCGCTGGCTGCAATAACACAGGCTGCTGCTGCCGCCGCCATGTTCCCGAGTTGAACTCGGAGGGGGTTTCGCGATGTACGAGTTTAGCACGAGTTCGCCTGTCAATCAAAGCCAGAAGTCACGCCCCGCGCGAGGCACGTAACTTGTGCGCGCACCCACCACGGTTGGACCACGCCCAACTTATCTTTCGGCAACAGCGACGCGGTGCCGAGCTGAGAGGCGTCAACAATATTCACCACCGACATAAAACACGCACAACACACTGTCATCGGTCATGTACTGCGCACTACTATCAAAAACAAAGCGTTGACTGTCGCTGGCTTATGCATATATCTTCTCGGGCTGAGAGGGCCCCACAACACGGTTTCATTGCCTGCATTGTGGCGACGTAGCGCACAGTAAATAATTATCGGCACGTCACTGTAGCTGCTTGCAAGGCGTCGATGTGCCGAGGGTGACGACGATGCTGAGGAGTGCGTATCGCAGCAGCCGTTTGAGATGGCTGCTCCGTCATCGGTGATGTATCGGAGCCACAAGGTCGTAAACACGATCAGCGTCCGAGAATCGCTCGCTCTTCTAGACCCAGTGCAATGGCATTTCTTCATCACAAGCATTGCGCACTCAACAGTTCCAACACCTTCCTCAGTTCGACGTCTCATTTCATAACCGCACGTAAGAGCCCTCACCTGCCAAAATGCGATTGCTGCGGTGTCGTTACGATATCCTTGTGCGATCGCTGCTGGCTTCCAGCATAAGTAATCCGCAAGCACCTTGGTGCGCACAAAACACTCAAATACTGCGTACATGCGCTCAGAAGCACTTTGACTGGGCAAGCGATGACAAGCGATGAATTGTGTCGATGGGAAGCACGCACTTCTTCGCAATGCATCGCCGAGGCTTCGCGCACAAAGATAAACTGGTACATTTTCACTAACCTGCGTCACTACGGGCACTACGGACCGCCATTTTGCATCGACAGCCGTTGCTCCCGTATTTATGACTAGTGTATCGTTTTTAGTTGGTAAAGTGGAGGCCTTACGGCGCCTGCGATGAACAGCCGTACCACGGCGCTGCGTTTCTATTCCCCTAATAAAGAAAGAGTGGTGATCACTGACATTATTGAGAATAGCACTGTAGCGCCCCTAGGCGACTTCTCACCGTATGAACTGCCTCGTGCGTGCGACCCGCTTCAATGTATCCTCTTCTAAGCTTTCGCCTCACTGTCGCCACTCGCGGCAAGAAGTGCAAAATTTAATAATTTGCTCGATCTCCGTTTGTCATCACAAATTTCTAGTATTCAAAACGAAAAGCAGACGCTTAAAGAAATAAAAATGTTCGTTATTTTATTTGCTGTATTTTAACGTATTCGTTTGAGCGAAAGCGTAGGTGCAAGAATGCTCCGCATGTACCCTGTTCGCATTCGATGGCGGATAGAAAGATAGTTGCCAAAAGAGGAGGCACGCCCTTGATGCGCCCGGGAAAGGCGTGGCAAGCGGCTCACGGCAAGTGTGCAGACAGACAGCGGGACAGTCACGGTATCGCCAAGTTGCGATAATCCGTTGATAACAATACGCGGCGCTGGCGCGTTTCGTTGTGTAGCCTTCTGCGCTTGAAACGTGGAAGCAGCGTGCCGCGCAGGGTGCGCTCATGTTGTCATACGCGGCTTTTTGTCTACATATTTTTTTCCCTGCACCTTCGGCGCGTTCCGCGCTATCTCCGTTCACTGACTGCCGTCGAGCAATCTCGGGTAAAACTCGGGTGAACGAGAAACTCGGCGCATCCTGCATAGCACCCCAGGTCTGGAGTTCAGTAGGTCGTGGGCAAAACACAGTAGTGTGGTCGGTGCTGTGGTCACAACGCGTGTGTGTTTTACTGACGACGACGATATGAACCTCCTCAAGGGGGTTTTCGCCTTGAACTCATTCGGACGGATGTCAAGATGGGCGTCGGTTGCAAAAAAAAAGGAAAGAAGTGGGAAATCGGATTTCTGGAAGCAAAATTGCCGGTGAAACGTCCGCTCCGGAATAGCTTCGATGTTGAGTGGATCTTGAGGACACGCAGAACCTGCGCAGTCGCTCTCGTTCCCGAAGCATGAGGGCGCCGATGTCATCCCAACTTAAAAAGGACACGTAATATGGATCCCACAGAACACTCGATCGCGGCATACTAAGAATAATCGGTGTGTTTCGCGACTGTCGACAAAACAACACTCAAACCAAACATCTACATGCGTAATTAACGCATCGGCTGTGGCTTTCGATAAACTTGACTTGCGGATTCGGCATTGGATAAGCTCGGCATTTCGTGTGGATTTGGCTTTCCAGAACTTTGTGTTTTTACATCTAGATGGCGATGTATTTGTTTGCGTTAACGTTAACGCTTTTCTCCGTTCCGCTATTCTAAAACACTACCTTGTGCCGCGCAGTGCTCTCTTTCTTTGCGTTAGCGTTGCGTCGCACGCTAACGCTAACGCAAGCATTTTACGCTCTACTAAAACTGCAATAGTTGCGGACGCTAAACTAAAACTGTCTAATGCTTCAACTATACAGGACGCTCTTCCTAGGATACTTGCGATACAGCATACCAGCGCTGTCCAATTCTAACAAAACTAACATCCATGTCCTACAGAGCATTCAAGGCCAAACCCTTCGAACATGTCTGGGGCTACCTCGATATGCTTGAATTGTGGCTACAATTGCCACCGCGGGAGACCACCCAGTAATGACCTATATAGCTATCGACGCACTCCGGGCACATGTTCGCCATATATCCAGAATGCCTGACCACCATCTCGCTCGCTTGACTGAGAAAAGACCCAAGGCAGTGTTCCCCAGATCAATTGCGGCTAACCGGAACTCTTTGTCTTTGAGGCACTCGCCCGCAACAAGAACGCCATCCCCTATGTGGTGCTTGAAAAAGCATCCTGTGTACCTTGCTGTTCCAGGAACAGTGAAGAAAGCTAGCCTGACCACCGCGGCTCTCAAGCAGATCACATTGGAACTTTCACATCGTTCATACGCTAACCGAATCCAAGTTTACACGGATGGTTCCGTGTCGGAAAATTCTACGGGCGCCGTTGTTCTACCCTCTCAATCGGTCGTCACCAAGTTTAAGACTTCACACGTAACGAAATTTACAGGTTCCGAACTGGCAGCTCTTCACGCTGCTGTCGAATATATTGGAAAACAACCACCCAAAAAATGGGCAGTATTTTGTGACTCGAAAGCAGCCCTCCAGAGCTTGCGAAGTTTACGACGTGGCAATTATGAACAGCTGGTGTCACAAATCAATGAAACCTCGGGCCGTATAACGTGAAACTCTTCCAATGTGTTTTTATTCCAATCACCTGACGTCAAATTTGCGTAACCGCCGACGCAAGCATCAGGCGGTAACCCCCTGGGTTGTCTGAACAAACCCATCAAATGTTCCCCTCGTTCATAGGAGGTCCCTCTTGTTTGCTTGAAAAACTAATAACATTTCCTGCACTGAGCGGCTTGTCTTATCTAATTTGCTCCCAAGAGGTGAGGAACAGGCTCAGGTGGAGAAGGATTCGATGGGGCTGAGCAACTGCACTGCATATCGATAACTGGATGAAGAGGGTGGGGCCGGCGTCTGCGATTGGTCCGCTTTCTCTTACTTAGCTTACGTTGGCTCGACGACAATCGCGGCGGCATGCAACGGAAGCTTAAGAATGACGCTAAAACGGATCCTCAGCAAAGAAGAGTTGGCAGAACGAAGTCGTAAACGTGCTGAAAGTTCTCGATAAGGTTACACGGCCACACAAAAAGTTTTATTACACGCAAATAAACCCATGCTCTCCAGCAGAGGTGAGTAGCCAATGCCTGAGCGATCGGCAGCAGCCATCTTGTATTCCTTTCGGAACGGGCCAGCCTGCGGCTGTTCAGAAGAAAATTCAGTTTTGTTCGGCATATGAATGCATCTTTAACGCGTACGCGTCACTTTGAAGCGGTAAGTTTTTGCGGTTTTGTGACGTCACTTGAAAGGCAGGTGAAGTGGGTGCAGCCCCAAAACTTTTGACAAATGGCCGAGGGCTAATGGCAAAAAGGCGTCGAATCAGAAATAACTATTTTTGCTTTGTTCATTATGCATAATCAGTGTGCAAGTCATATCAAATCGGGAGCTATCGCGGTTTGACGTCGCGTGACAGACAGGGGAAGTGGGGATGGTCCAAAAAATTTTTGACCAATCGCGGTGGGCTGATTGCAGAATTGGAATAGAAAAGTTTGGAATAGTTTTACGTTATAGCGCCCCTGCCATTGCGCTTCTGAACGGGGACATGATATCATATTTCAGTGGCTGCCGGGAACTTGTGGCATCGTTGGTAATCACCTCGCCGATGACGCTGCCCGACGTGCCCAGGCTGGCTCACCGACACTGCTTACACCTTTATCGAGAGTCGACGCTGCAAGAGAGCTCACGTTAAGTTACCGGCATACTCCACAGAACTCCAATTATCGTTTATACAGCCTCGAGCCATCACTGAAACTTAAATTGCCAACGAATCTTCCACGACGTGACGCAACACTGCTGTGTCGGCTGTGGGTAGGAGTAGCATTCACCAACTCCTACAGCTATCGTATTGGAATGGCGGATTTACCAATGTGCGCTAAGTGCAAGTGTGAAGAGACCATCAGTCACCTTCTGTGCCACTGTTCTCTCTTCCATAATAAATGTGAGACTCTCCAGTGTGCCTTGAATAGACTGGATGACAGGTCATATACGGAAGCGAAGATCTTGGGAGCCTGGCCTCACAGTTCATTAGCGCAGAAAGCCGTTCGAGCGCTTTTTCACTACCTGAAGGCAACAGACTTGAGTGCCCGACTATAGACATCCTACACCTCAGTTCTCTCTCTCTTTCACTCCCCATTCCCCTCCCCACGTGTAGGGTAGCAAACTGGACTCATTCTAGTTAACCTCCCTGCCTTTCCTTCTTCTCTTCTCTCTCTTTCTTGTTAAATCAAATTTCTAGAATCCGAATTAAATGTTCGAAATATACAATCCCAAAATGCAATCAAATCACATAAGCACAGAATCGGGTCGTTCAGCATGTTCCTTTCGTTTGTTTGTGTTCTTTTAGCGTTGCTGTTATGCCTACAATCAGGGATCAACTCGCCAAAGAACTCGCTTAGTGCAGCATTTCTTGTTCACTGCGTGGTCGTTGGCTGTGGACTTTGACTTCGATTCAGTTTGCATTGGCGGAAAGCTTCGCGTTCAACCATTTTTCCTTAATAAAGGGGCTTTGATTTTTTTTATCGCATGACAGGAGGAGTGGTACGAGAAGCGAAGAAGCTTTTATACTGGCCCTTTGGTATGCGCGACTTATATACAGCATTACTCGATGACGCAACACTGCCCATGATGATGTGCTTATGTGATCTGTACAGAGGCAGATGCGACGCCATGCCTGCAACTTGTGCCCGGTAACGAAAAGCAGCTGTGAACCCCAGAAATGGCCAAACAGCGTAATCAAATGGCAGCTGCACGACATACGTCGTGAGCAGAGTCCACTGCAAACATGGCAACAGGAACGTGTCACCACCAGCATGTCACTACCACCGTGAAAAAGTAGACTGTCGTATCAAAGACGCGGTACGCCAGCAAAGTTAGCTAATTACGACTCTATTCATGCTTCCTTATTTCGGCGCCAAGAAAGCTCGAGTGTTGCAGTCATTTTAAGGCCTCTGCTAGCGAAATGAAGCTCGGTGCTTACGTACCTCGCTGCAAAGCGCCCTTATATAGCGCGCGATGATATGTTTATAGCGTAGAAATTTTAAGGCTGCTTCCTTCAAAAATCCGTCTGTCGTTAAAACTCACACGATGCGATCTTCGTCGCAGTTGAAGCGCGATTTCTGTCGTATGAGTCACAGTCGAAGGTGTCGACCACTGCCGCCGACCGCATGTCGTACTGATCACAGTGACCGCTGCGATTTTTCCTCAAGATTGTGCAGATAACCGCGAGGCCTATTTTGCAGTTTCTTTTGGGAAAATGACGTATTTCGCTGAGCAAGCTCTGAATAGCGCCACTAATTGAGTGTGACCTTGGATCGGGCTGGCGGTACGTGCCATCGTAGCCGACACGCGACCAAGACAGAAAAGCTTGTAGGTCGGAATCGGTTCTGCGATTTCCATGCGTTTGCTGGCACGCTAAGTTGTTGTACACGCGAAGCTTTCACTCTGGATGGCTTAGCGTGGCGATATCACGTGCTTTTGCGTGCCTTTGGGTTGCTTACACGCACTGCCAGTTGTGAATGCTATGACGTGTGACTCACGGCATGTCCGGTGAATGTCGTTCCAATTTTCTGGTATGTTATGTACGAGCAACTCGCAATATGCGAAACACCACAGTTGTAGCGTGGCGTGCCTTCACTAACGGAGGAATTTAAAGAGTATGCAAATACGCTAACATGCTGTGTCCAGGGGATGACAGCATCACTTCCGACGTTCAGACACTACTCTACTCATGCAAAAACTTAGTCTGGTTCGTGTATGCCTTGATGCGTATTTTTCTCGATGAATTAAGTGTCTCATTTCAAGGTACTGTTACTTCCCCTGATAGACGCGACCGCTTCTCAAGCTTGCAAAGTGACACATGCAAGTTTTAAGTCTTAAGGAATATTCCACAGCATGATCAATTTGTTTTCGAAGCATTATTCCACAACAAGCACCATTTCAACAGGTTCATCTGTTTCCTTATGTACCATTTTCTGCTGCATGAAAACGAATAAACATTCAATATGTTGCAAAGTTTGCATTCGTACTCCATTTTATTAACCCTCACTTCAAAAGCTAATTGAATATTGCACTTACTTCAGTGTATTGAATTCTTTTGTTTTTGGTGGTCGTAACATCACACAGTAGCAACAAAAAACTATTCACAGCAAATATACTTGCTTTCGTCGGCACCCCTGCAACAAGTGCAAGAATGTGGAAAACTGGCAAAGACCTTCTATTAAGCAGAAAATGCTTTTAGCCTCCGTTGTCGGCAACCTTCAAATGACCTTTGGCCAAAAGCCAGAGCCGTCATCCGCGCATTGTTGCGAGAAAGAAACGAGATCACCCAGGCAACTACAGAAAACTTAAAGGGCAGCTGAAATACTTTTAAAAAAAGTGAGCATACAGCGAATTGAAAGTTTTTCACCCACTTAATACGAAAATCATAGTTTAACAGGTCATTAGTCACCGCCATCTTTATTTGGCAAAAGCAAGCCGCAGCGTCTCTGGGGGACGCCGCGCGCCTGTTGACGGGCTCTGATGGCGAAGACAATCGTGACGTCATCTTAGGTACCAGCGGGGTGCGTGATTCGAATAGAGCGCTCACGTGACCCATCTAATGACGTGATCTCCGCGCCCAGTCTTTCGCCGCTATGTTTGGCGCGCGAGGGGGTGAGGGCGGAGCTTCAACGAAAACTGAAACGGCATTGCAGCGCTGCTCCGTGCGCAATCGTGAAAATAACTTCAGTAGTTGAATTATACAGTGGGAGCCTTCGAAAACAACGTAACTATTTCAATTGTGAAACCTCTTCAGCTTCCCTTTAAGAAATGTGGTCTCTGGCCCCACAACCCTTGTTCGGCACCGTATTTACCTACGCAAGTTACTGCCCAAACAACTTACAAAAAAATATCGCTTCCAAGTTCTGTCTAATGCTTGTCCATAATATAACTCAAGCTGTAACTATCACTATGCTGAGGTTTGTCATTTCCAATAGCGCGTTAAAAAGGCAGATAGAGTGCACCAGACACATGTCTGGCGCAGAGCACAGGGTTGCCTTTTCAACGCCAGCGGTCTGTGAGTTTCCCGGCGCGGATTTGGCGCCATCTCCTTCGAGAGATGGCGCCACGCTGCATGACCATCCAGGCACTGTCCGGCGCATAGTGGATAGTTGTGAGATGGTTGTAAGTAATCGTCATAATTACTCCAACCAATCTGTTTTCCCGGTAGCTATTTCATGCTTAAATATACTGTCAATTACGGGAGAGCCAACGTTTTTGTAAACGGTAGATAGCACAGTAAAGAAAAGCAAATCGAAATTGCGCCGTCAAGTCCTTCCCTTCCTACAAATAATTGCTTCATTTTATGCGAGCACGGTTCTTGCGCGTGTTCAACTAATCAAGCAGGCATGCCTATCACGAGGCATAAGCCATACCCAAGCCGTGAGAAGAAAAGTTCCTTATAAGCTTGCAGTTACATGTATCACTGCATAAACTCGCATAACCATATCCTCTCATGACTTTCTCTGTAATTAGAGCACCATGGAACTTGCGAGATATACGACAGCGTGACACTTGATCACACCATCATGAACATTTATCGATCTCTATAGAATCTGTTGTTGTAGTGCGCCAGGGTCTTCTTGGACGCTCTTAACTAGGTTCGGCAGGGATGGGGCCAGAGCCCCAACAGGCTCAGGAGCCCTGTGTGCTCTCTGCACGAGACAAATTTACTACTAGCAGCGGTCACTGGCCAGCAGTGCCTGCCATGGATGGGCATTTGTATTTACAATTTTTGGGACTGCGGTTGTAAGTTCGCATTTCCATGGGGTGTGATACAAGGCGGGCTTTTTACCTCACTTTGGGCAAGTTAGCTTCGTATCTTGTGGGGTACATTTTACTGAGTAGGAATAATCTGGGCAACATTCCTGCCTGCAGCGGTGCACATTCAGTGGGGTCCACCCTCATGAAAGGTAGATATGTGGGAGGATACCGTATCCTGGTTCCCCTGCATTGTTCCACTAATGCCGAGTATTCGTTTGGAACAGATGGTGGACCGTCGAGTGTGGATTATTCGGCTGCCCGGATTGTACACCACCGAGCTACCATGTCTGCCACATCGTTCCCCGTTATTCCTGCATGTCCCGACACCCCCACAGGACCTTGTGTTGGATCGGCTGTGGTTTGTCTGACGCCGCCTGTTTTTTCGAAGAGGGCGTAGTGGCTTATAGCGCCGTTCAGGAAATGGCAGCGGGCGTCTTCAGAATCAGTTAGAATGGCTCGAAATTTGCCGGTTCGGAAGCCAGCCGTCGCTGCTAGAGCGACAGCTGGCTCCTCAGCTTCAGTCACGGTGCTCTGGCCCATTGAGCAGCTTGTGCTTTACCGATGCTTTGCAATGACGACCGTGACCACTCTGTGTCCACTAATTTCACCATGTATCCAGTCGTCCGCCTGTGCTCTCTCATGCGTTGCAATAATTTTCTAAATAATAAAGGCACAAGTACGATGGAAATACCACTGAGAAGCACCACTCAAAGAGCCTATTAGCCAGTGTCACCTTGAAAGCTCTCTTTTTATGCGACCACATATGTTCGCGAGGCTGTCCCGAAAATCTTTGAAATCGTAGTCTAGTACCGTCCAAAATTTTTTATTTGTGGCTCCGCAGTAATCACGAAAGTAGAAAAATAAGCATTTCTCCTTCAAGAGGAACAACTCTAACAGTATGGTTGTTGGAGCTGAATATTTTGTTCTTTCGATGCATTCCTCCATTTTTATGCGTGCTCGCGGTCATCGCAGCACATAATTCTATGCTTTCGTGCTGAAAAACTATGCACCGTATTTTGTACCACCCCTAGAATATGAGGTGGAAAGTACAAACGCGGAGAGGGGAGAGGAGGAAGAGATTTTTGGGCGTCGTCGAGACTCTTATCTACTCTTCCACCGTGGTCACTACATACAAGACTAGCACGTGGTCCCGGTCACCAGATGTTTTTCTCAGGCCATCTGAGGAACTGTGGTCCTAGGTCTTGAAAAGTGAGGTGGTCACGAAGTTCGTTTTCGAAAAGAACGCACCAGGACTGTAGATCTCCAGGACGCCAGTTTGGGGTTTCAACTGGCTATGGAAGACCCCGTTGAATTTGCGCCAAGGATACGTTGAAGCACAAGGCAAAGACGTGAGTTCAGAAGACGCCCGCAGGCCGATAGGCGTCACGAAATAGTTACAGTTCGGTGAATTGGAGATGTAACACAACAGGGCCTAATCAAGCTCGTTTTTGCTCTGACGTCCATTTCAGCGTTGTACTTTTTCGCGAGACCACAACGTTTACGTGGGGACAGATTACCAGCGAAGCTGTAGGCTGCGTACATGGGCTGCATACATTATGAAACCATTTTATTAAATGGCACCATAATACGATGAAAAAAAACGCCGCCGTGGTCACCGCACTTTCCATGCATCTGCCGCAACCACTGCTGCAGCTGCGCAAGCACCTTTGACGCGCCTGACCACACAAGGGGAGGCCACTTGCACAGGTGCCGTTGCCACGCTCTTTTCTCCTCTCCCCTGCCCGTCCCCATTCCTGTCCACGCACCGTGTCCCTAATACGGATGTAAGCCGCCAGGGTACCCTCCTGGAAACGCATGCGGGGGCTAGATGTAGTAAACTGCTTCGCCGTAATGAGTAAAGCCATTTCATTTATTTAGGGCTAGCTACCGCTGCCTCATGACATCTGTAGCGCAATTCTGCGATAGCTTCCAAGAAACGTGACGATAGTCGAGGCTAGAGCTTATGACGTGCCAGTTGCCTGTTCTGGCTGACAGCATGTTACATCGTAGTCCACATGCAACTGGTTGTGGCCACCAAGCATTAAGGTTAGCTACTTACCCTTATATACCTAATTGCTGCCTTGGTGGTTGCCTTGGTTTTTTTTCCCACCGATATTTGGCACACAGCGAAATGTAGAGGGCGAGGATTTGATGTGTACGCTTCCAACAAACTTTTCGTTTCTGGTAATTGAAGCTCTCTTGGTTTTCCAAGCACCAGGGTGACATTCGCCGAAGGCAACACCAGGGTATACATAATATTCGGAATGCAAACAAAAGCTGAAGTCATACTGATGAAAAAGTCGAAATCGAAAAATAATTATGCTCCTTACGATAGTTCCACTGCATGCTTCGACTATCCCACCCCTGGTATTGGCTTTCATGTTATCGATATAAAAGGGTACGGCGATTATGTGGAGGCAAGAATGTTTTGGTGACTTAAAGAATCGTACCACAAACGTCTTAAGGGTGTCAGAAATATAAAAAATGAAAGCGGGACTCATGCCATTGTACGAAAATTGCATAAATATCTGTATTCTGAAGCTTCAAGAGCAACACACTCTAGCAACACACTAAGGTGACGCTGTTTCCAGAAAGTTGAAAAATGCAGGCACAAGTAAAATAAATGAGACGGGACAAGGGTAGACTTACTGCTAAGTTTAACTCTGAAAAACGTTCCCACGCACTGATAATTGGCATGCGCACAAGAATATTTAAAAAAATGAGATCTATATTTAAAAATAATAAACAGCACAAAAACGCGCGCTTGGCTCCTAGCTTCTAGAGCTTGAGAAGGTCTAGTTTACTAGAGATCTTACATGCTTCCAAGTGGCCTGTGAAATCTTGAATGCCTGGAAGGGGATGGGGCGCCTGCTTTGCCAAGGGGGCGCTGCGAAAATGGTGCTAAAAAGCGACCTCAGTCCTGAACTGTGTTGTAGAAAGCGCGGTCGTCTGCTTCGGAAAGAACGTTTAAAATATGGTTGTTCAGAAATTGGGCAGCTACAACACCTTTGAGGAATACGCGACCGCGGTCCTCATAGCTGAAAGAGAGCGGCTCTGCTCAACGAACCAGCGACGTGCAGTACTAGAAAAGCTGGGCGTCACGCCACGACCGCTATACTGCGACGAGGATACAGTGCTACTGGACAGGGACAAGAGTTCTCATATTACCGTGGCACCGATACCAAAGAATATGCACCCAACACACCATGCAGGTAGAAGACGAGCACGAGCTGCAACCTTGTGGAATCGTTTTGGGAAATGTTCTACCGCGTACTACACAGACGCTAGCAGAGCCAATAGATAGTCTCACACGCTAGCAGTCACTCAAAAACAATAGCTGTGGCCATTGCAGACGCGGAACACAGAAACGAATCGGTAGTCATACTCGCCGACTCGCAGACAGCGTATCGCCTGTTTCTCAAAGAGATGGTACCCAAAATGGTACGTAGAATTCTGGGACAAACCCTGACAGAACATCACTACACTATTTGGTGTCCGGCTCAAGAGGGCTTGGAGGGTAACGTTGCGGAGGACCGTTAGCTTGAGGGTTCAACAAGCGACCTGCGGCCGAGCCGAGAGCGGGACTACTTCTAAGCACTCGTGACATTCTTCTACAACAGCGGGAGGAACGCAGAGAGTACGGTCGTCCACACAAGGTCCTTAACAGACAGCAGAGTAGGGACTGGCGACGCATTCAAACAGCTTCCCCAACCTGCATCAACTCACTAAAATAAATTGGATTTCTACCAACTAGATTTCTGGACGTCTGTCCATGGTGTCCTAAAAAACCCACACTTCAACATATCACATGGGAGTGCCTAGAATGGCCTTCACATATTACTAGCCCATACATAACTACACATCCATTTATGTTAAATAGGCAGTGGGAGGCACGGCTTGCAGACGAGGGAAAGGAGAGCCAAGTGGCTCTCCTAGACCAAGCCCAGGGTGCCGCTCGCGCCAGTGGAGCCCTGGACTAAGGGCCCAACCACGCTCGCCTACTTTTCTTTTTGAAAAATAAAGTTTCTTTCCGTCCTTCCTTTACAATACGGACCCGCCACTTTCGGTTGTATTGTAGCAGGGCTTGCAGCGAATACCGGGCGCCGAAGATTTCTTTCAGGGGTGGCACACTGCGTAACGGCTAGAAGTTATGCAACGCCTAATGCGTGTACGCCGTTCAAGAAATAAGCGGCGAAGCTTTAGCGCTGTGTCAATCCCAAGTGAGGCGAGTCGTTTACGAAGTTCAACTTCAGGTAAGGTTTGCACGCTGCTAGATTCAGGCGTACAAACTCGAGGAAATGCTTGATATGAATGAATTCAAAGCAGCGATAAGCATACATCATGTGTACGGAACTGCTCGAGCACAAGACGGTACGCGCCGTGACGGCCGCGGTCTTTCGGCATGCCGCGATGTACGAACTGCTCGAACGCATGATCCTACGCGCTGCGACGGCAGCCGCCTTTCGACATGCCGCGAAACGGCGTGCCTCCTGCAAACTTTCTCGACTGCATGCCGTAGACAAGTAGTGCCTGCGCCGTAGTAGCGACCATCTGTCCCTTTAGCACCAGATAAACAAGTGATGCAATCAATGTGTATGAGCGCGCAGTAATGTGCGCGGGAATCGGACTGCAGCGCGAGATCGCGCGCTTCTCGCTTGATGTAGCTTTATTGGCAACGCTCGAACATTGATGTGATGTAATCAATACTACCTGGCTGCGCTGCCTCAACAGGCTGGCTTGAGATCAAAGATGAGCACATTTAACCCTCTAACATGTGCTGCTGGTAGTGAGGTGGTGAAATGCCACCGAATCAGCCCGACCGTTTGTGGTCATTTGCAGACACCTGAATTTCACCACTTCGCACCGGTCGAATTGTTAATTGTCGCTGTAGCCGGGTCTCTAATCGTGAATCCCCATCCATTAAGTTATGGGGTTTTAGGTGCCAAAACCACTTTCTGATTGTGAGGCATGCCGTAGTGGAGGACTCCGGAAATTTCGACCACCTGGGGTTCTTTACCGTGCACCTAAACCTAAGTACACGGGTGTTTTCGCATTTCGCCCCCATCGAAACGCGGCCACCGTGGCCGGGGTTCGATCCCGCGACCTCGTGCTCAGCAGCCCAACACCATAGCCACTGAGCAACTACGACGGGTAATCCCCATCCATGCCTGCTGCTATGTCGGCCTGCCATTTAATAGTGATTACCTTAAGTGAGATGTTCGACTTGACCTGTAAACTGTATAGGCACATACGCGGGGTGACTGGCCGAATTGCTTTTCTCGTTGCCCACAAAGTGGTGACTGCATATCGTGGTGTTCCGCACTGGTTCCCATGGTTTGTAGTCGGGACTGTAGGTGCAAAAGGCCAAATGTCAGCAACGCAGATAAACAAGCAAGCTTCAAGACAGGCAAAGCAGTCAGCATGGCGCAAAGTTTCGCTTGCCCAGCGCGACGAACTGCGGTTATCCAGCGCGGCCGACGCTCCGCTTCGTGAGGCCTTAAAGGAAAACGGTAGAATCTGATGTTCGGATTCAGGCCTTCCTGTTCGTGGCAGCACCCGACGCAGCAACAACGACGGTGACGATTTTTCTAGGCTGAGCTAGGTCTCTCCGGATCGGCGTCGCCGATTCCTTCTGCTTCCGGCCTTACGTCCCACAGCACAGAGTCCATTTTCGTTAAACTATAGGCTGCGGCCAGCTCGCAGCGTGGTCGGCGTGGTCTGTGAGAAGCGGCGAGCCTTTTCGCACTCGCAACAGGACAGAAAAAAGTGCAAATCGGCGGAAAACTCAGGCTAGAAACGTGCTTCGCCAAAGCAAGGGCTCAATACTACCCAAGCTGGTACTACCCAGATAACGTTTCTCGCCCCCACCAGTGGCCGAAACTCCAGCGTCGTACGCCCATAGCTATCGTGGACCGTGTGAACGTTGAGTGTCCGGATATCGCCGCATGGACGCGTCACCCAGTTCGTAATTGGGCACCAGATGGAGTGGCGAGGCCGAACTGCAAGATGAAGGGCGAATAATAATTAGAAACGCTCAAACGCTGAATAAAGACGGGGTGCGGACAAGCTGTGACAGGTGGACCAAGCGTGACCATGTGGCGGGTTGCGCTATGCTTGGATGGCTAATTTAAATTGCAGGGCCTCGTCACCTCAGAAAAGTCTTCGAGCAATTCGAGCGTACGCGCATGGTGGAATCAGCCTGGCGGAGGTCAGTGGGGCCGAAAGCCGACAGAAGTGCAGCGATGTAGAGTCATTTCTTGCTCTCAACCAGGCAGCGGCGGTGCATGCTCACGTTGAGGTAAAAATGGGTCCGGACGAATAGGCTGATGGGCGTCCGCTGCGCTGAAAACCCACTGGAATGCGAGCCGCAGGCCAAAGTCGAGAGGGAGGAACCATAGACTATACGTGACGATGGAGGTAGAGTTCACCGTGCGTAGCGTAGGGCCAGATAACTTAGAAGCGCAGTGACACTTGGAGGACGGAAGTTCGCTTACTTCGGCACCTGTGTCTACATGGAAGCGCACGCCGGAAACGTGATCCATAGCAACGAAAGGGAGGCCGGGTTGTAAGGCGAGGCCACATGCCACCGTAAGTGATCTCGCAGTGTGTTGACCTACCACTGGCATGACGACCTGTACTGGCGGGCGCGGTGCTGCCAAAGTGGGATGGTACCAACAAATAAGAGAGCTTCGGAGATTGCGCGAGCGGTAACTGTCCGGGGAAAAAGACGGTGGATGGGACGTTCAGGGGAGCCGTGCTTTTCACTAAAGGATGTCTGAAGGAATTAAATGGGTACGGCTAGCTGGTAGACTGTGACTGACAGTAGCTGCACTTTGGTCAAAGTGGCACAGTACCAGGTCGGACGTCAGGGCCTGCTTGAGCGTGAAAAAGGCGCTTTCATAATTGGCGGACCAAACGAAGGGCGCGTTATCTGAGAGGAATTGATGGAGCGGGGGCGCAAGCTCACTAGGGTTAAGGAGTGGGCGAATTCGTATTGCGTTCTAAAACTGGTATAGCGCAACATAGAAAGGAAGAAACAAGCCGAGCCGGTCAGATAAAGGATCAGAGCGGTTACTTCCAACTGGTTCCAACTGGCAAGTTGCACGAAATACATAGCTACAAAAAAGCATGAGGACATGTCGTCACAACACTTCACAAAACGTCAAACCGATAGAAGGCTACACAAGCATGATTCACAGAACGCGCAATTCTGTCATGCAAGTTTAAACTGACGAACAAAATCTTACTTCCTGTGGAGATAGGCCCAAAGATGGCGCGGTAAAGCACGTGCTGCTAGCCCTTGCTATGAGATCAGCTTCAATAATTTCCCGCGTAAGTTGTAATCTGTGCCTTTTTAGCACTTCACACCGATAATTCGCCTGGAGAGGACCAGGGGCTCGAGGAATGTTGTATAATATTCCGTCGAAGGGTGTCCGATACATTTTCCTCGATGATTTCGCGCTCCTTATGAGACACGCAATATGGCCGCCGGTGAACAATGCGGGAGCCGTCAGTGTGCATGCGATGAGTCGCAGCAATAGTCATACCGAGGGCTGGCGAATTGATGTCGAACAAAAAACGGTGTTTTTCTAATTGTGTAATTGTGCAAGCATATCGCGACTCTAGGCAGGGGTCAGTTCAGGGCTTATGGTTCCTGACAGCGGTGTGGAAAAGGCGGTGAGTGGCGACGACGTTGGCTATGGTAGCACAGTCGAAATGGCAAAAACTGCATTAGGCTGTGAATCAACAGCGCAAGTGACACTTGATCCACGGGGCAGCAGTCGAGGTTCGGTAGTTTGGTTTAATGCGGTAAAGAATGCAGAGCCATGAGAGGAGCGAACAAGGCCTGGAGTAACAAGAATTGCTCTATATAGCGTATGACCGTAGGGAAGAATGGCAACGTTGCCATTACGTGTGCCACTGGAATTGACACTAATAATTTTTGTTGTGATGGCCAAAGAACATAATCGGAGGAGGTGGTGAGGCGCATGCGTTCTTCATAATCAGGAAGAGAGTAACCGGTGCCATTCAGATGTACAAGTTGCTCAGGGTAAGAGATTGCAGAGGACGCCGAATACAAGAAGTCCCATCCTAACATAACTTCGTGGCAACACTCGGGAAACACAGCAATAACAGTGTGATGACATAGTATTCCATGTGTTTTTGGGCTGTTCAAGTTGCCTGCGCGCAACTTTTTACCCAGTGCCCCATCATAGACCTCGTTTTATTGGAAATAAAGACATTCATTCAAACTCCGTAAATGAACACTCGAACTGTACATTGCGTGATGGGACGAAGAAAAGCGTTGTTAGCTGCACGAAGAGACGGGCCGCAATAAGGCGTCATTACTTTCCGGAGGCGGGAACAAAAATCTGCCCAATAATCGAAATGGCGGCACCTGTGTCAACGAGAGCTGCGACGGGCACACCTTCCGCAACCACTGACAACAAGTTCGACTGTCGCTCTGGAGAAATTGTAGGCTTTCCGGCGGATGCAGTTTACGCCTCCTATAACTGCATCGGAGCTTTCCGAGTGAGCGTTGGAGACATGAGAAGCAGGTCGGAGAGGTGATACCGAACGACGACTTGGAGAAGGCGACCTGCGGCGAGATTCTCGAGAATTCAGAGGCGTGTTGGTATGGTATGGAGGAGAGGGGTACCGTTGATATCAAGAGAGGTAGGAGGTTCACTGGGAGCCCTTTGCTGGACGGACGCCTGTTCGCTCTTCGGATGTATAACCACGTTGCTTATCCTGTTGACGCCGTCGACAGAACCGGTAGATATGCCCGCGGTAGCCACAATAATACCAAATGGGTCGAGCAGGAAGCGGAGCGTAACGGTAAGGCTGTACACGCACTGGTGCCGACAATGAAGCCACATGGATATAGTGGTCCGTTTGTAGAGGTGCCGGGGTGACTGGAAGGTGAGCCGCGACATCGGCGTATGCTGGCACATGTCGAGCGCAGGAGCCGTCGGAGCACGTTAGAAGCGACGCAGAAATAATTTCTTGCTTGATTATTCTGCGTAAGCCGGTCGGAGAAGGGGCGACGCAAGGTACTGGCACACAGTAAGAGTACCGCCCGTGAAGTTCCTCTCGAACGATATCACGTATGATCGCGCGCAATTCTACTGCTGAAGGCAAACGAAAGTCTGTTATCCTTGCGTAGCCGTAGAGATTGAAGTTTCTCTAGGTGCTGGCAAGTGGCGATTACATCTTGAATGGTGGCAGGATCTTGTGTGGCGAGTGCGCTAAAGGCGATGGTGTTTATGCCTTTAATGATATGCCGCATGCGGTCGCCCTTGGATAAGGTGGCGTTGACAGGTTCGCAAAAAGCTAGCGCATCCTCAAGGTAGGATGTGTACGATTCCACGGGAAACTAGATAAGCTCATCGAACTTCTTCATCGCGACCTCAGTGCGGACTGCGGAAGCGGCGAAGATCTGACGAAGTTGCTGCGTGAACGCTTCCCAGTCGGGGAGATCAGGCTGATGGCTCCAAAGCCAGGTTTTCGCGACATTGATGACGTAGAAGGGGATATTGTGCAACTTCTGTGAGTTATACCACTTATTGAAGTCGCTTGCCAGGTTGTAGTTTAGGAGCCATTCCTCGACGTCATCTTCCCGAAAACCAATGAGGACTGGTGGGCTACGGTGGCGGTTGTGGATGGTGATGGCGGATGGCCAAGGCTGTTCTGGGGTTGTAGTAACGGATGTGCTCGGATTGTCTTGAGCAAGTATGGCAATGGATGGTGTGCGGCGACCCGAGCGGGGCTCCAGTGAGAAGGGCGAGAGTTCGCGGGGAACGAAAAGCACCTACACCACTTATAAAGAGCCGATTAATGCAGCCGAGCTTGAGCTACAACGAAGAAGAGCAAGCTGTGCAGCTGATGATGATGATTACAGATGAGGAATTTGTACAAGTGATGATGATGTGTAGAGATCAAGAAGAGTCAGTCATGGATCGTGCTCAGAATATATATTTATTTATATAAACTTGATGAAAGGGGGCTTAACGGAGGGACTCAATATCTTATTAATCATGTCGTAATCTGATCGCACGCGTAATGCGAAGACGTGGGATGCTTGCTAACCCGCAGCAAGTTGTGTTAACCCGATAGCGTTAACGACCCTGTGTCACAGAAAATTCCGTGTCGGCGATGTCATGAGCGTCAGGCGTCCAGCGTCAGAATTCGCTTCGGCAAAAAGATTTTCGAACCCCAGGGCCTGGATATGGCACGAGGAAATTACGGAACTAATTGTATTTCTCAAGCTAAAGTACGTGAAAAAATTCTAAAGTACGACTTAAACACAACCTACAGATACGATAGCGTATGATTGTAATTTCACTATACGAGAAAACATGATTTCGTTTTCGAAAACTCATAGAAACTCCCTTTCCGCCATTTCTACCATTCACAGAACGGCCGTGGCGGTCGCCATTTGCTCGCGCCGGCGCGTGAATATCCCGGAGTACACGGAGCCCGTTACCTTGAAACAACGGCCAGATTGCGCTCCCCTCCGCCACATCGCGGCCCACGCAAGAGGCCAGCTTTCTACTCGCCTTCGTCCATTGCGTTCGCCGCGAGCGTTTCTCCGTAAACAGAGCACAGTGTGGGTGTAGCCCTGTCGGCTGTTGATAGTTTTCGGAAGTTACCACAAGAAAACACGAGACTTGAAGAAAGGGCCAACACCAAGTGTTTATTGTGCCTTTCTTCAAATCTCGTGTTTTCTTGTGGTATTTTCCCAAAATCCCCGTAAACGTTACGGCATATACGCTGCAGTTGCCGGCTAGCGTGAGGAGCAGTGATGGATCTTTCAATGCTATCGCGCTCCATCCTTAAACGCGAAGCTTAAGCGTCCTCCCAATTTTCTTTCATCGACCTTCACTTCCATTAATTTATTTTATTCATTCAGTAACACAAGTGATTCCCCCTGTGTCGTCCTTGATGCCTGCTTGTTCGTTTGTTATCTTATTATTAATCAAATATTGGAGCCCTCGGTTAACCTCCTTTCTTCTCGTTAATTACAAAACGAGGGTCTCGAACCCGACAACATTGACGCCTTCGAGTACCCTATGTAGGTTTATTAATCAGTTGCCTTCACCCAAAAAGATGACGTGTTCGTGACATCTGCGCGGGAAAAGATATTGCATATCCGCCGCCAAGGTTGGTGAGTGGCGGTGCTGGCTAACAGTCCCAGGGTTAGCTCTAGTTGCAACACCTAAATACCTCAGAAAGTAGATGGGAAAGAGTCGCCGCGGTAGCTGAATTGGTGAAGCATCGCACGCGTAATGGGAAGACTTGGGATTGTTCTTCACCTGCGACCAAGTTGTTTTTTTCATCCACTTTCATTTACAATTATTTATCATTTCTTTAATTCAGTTAGTAAACACAAGTAATTTACCCTGTGTCATTCTTGGTGTCTTTGCTTGTTGGCTTCTTATTATATGAGATATATTACTAAGGTAAGAGGACGCTTAATTGCTTACCTTTCGGCTGTGGTACGGATTTCGTCAGAGCAACACTCTGTTGAAAAGTGTGGGATGGTGCTTGCTCTGAAGAAGGTCATGCCACGTAAACAGGTAAGCTTGCTCAATATGCTGTTTCTAGCGCAAAGTACAAAATATTAAAGAAAGGGGAATGGGTAAGAGACAGGAAAGCGTTCCTTTATCTCTTGCCTGTCCCCCTTTATTCATAATCCGCACCTTGCACCAGACTCAACAAGTGTAGCTAGATCAGACGCCAATTATCTGAAGGAGAAGTTTTCTGTAAGCAAATAAGTTTGCATTATTTGTATGTGTGCTCCTTTTTTCTCAACTGCGACTGTACCGGACTTACGAAACGACATTTGTTTAGGTATTAGATATACAGGCCAGTTGTTTCTTTATCCACTTTCGTTTTCATTTATTTATCTCTTCTTTATTTCAGTAAAGAAATGCGGCCAAGTTCCCCTACTTTGTCCTTGATGTCGTTGTTTGGCTTCTGAGGACGCGTAAAAATTGGGGTCCTCGGTTTCCTTTCTCCTCGTTCTGTACATAGCGGGGGTCTTGAATACAGCAGCTCTGAGGCCTTCATAAAGCTAAGTGAGCACAGTATCATCGTGTTTCTTGAGTGACATTAGGGGCGATGAGCAAAACGAGAACAAGAGCCAACGTTTGGACAAGTGGACTTACCTTCTTCAAGCGACACTATATATTTTTCGATAGTAATAGAGGCTGGGAATATGATAGCCTTTCAGAGAATTGTTTTCTTCATTCATTTACCAGCAGAATGTACTGCACAAGCCTCTGCAGTGAAGATCCTTGTTTTCTGGTGTAGGAAATTGTATTCCGAAAACGATGGGCCAATGGCTGAATAGGAAATGTTCGCCTATGAATTAGAAGCATTAGTGTGCACCCTACTTCGACGGAATTTCATAAAATTCATGCGAATTAGTGTCTCTGGAGTGTGTTTCTTCACTTATACGAACGATGTTGGCTATCTATGAGCTGCCACTACCACAACGGCGATGACATCGTTGGGACTATCAAGATTTCCTGAAGAATTGGAGCTCCGAATTCCCCAGAAAGTTGTCTTACCCGCAGAGTGAATGTTCCTCTAGATGCAGGTCAATTATTCAGCAGCATGGTAGGCGTCACGGGATGGTCACGGTTCGCGCTTACTTTCAGAAAGTACCTGGAAGTGGAGTACGACTTCATATGATGGAGCGAGAACTCCTTAGCTTCAACGTAGAGACTCTCTAGAGGACTTGACCGGGAGGCAGCGGTTGCCAGGCGGATACCGAGATGAGGCTCAAGCATCTTGAAGGCTCTTGGACACTCGCGCACGATGACCCCGTAGTCTAGGAATGCACGTATTCGGTTTTTGAACAGGTTCGCGAGCCATTTTCTATAATTAATGCATACTGCGTGCCACGACATGTTCATATCATTCATTGTTTTAAGGTGTTTGTCCTTAAGTGTTTTTAGTGTGGAATAAAAGCTTGTTTACTATACAGCGTACTGCCGAAGAATTTGTGTTCTCTATCTATCTATGCACTGTCCTTCTAGTTTCCTTGTTATGTACTGTCCGTATACATTGGGATTTGTGTTCAACACCGTATTTCTTGTAAACAGAACACAGAAGCTTTTGTTGTGATTTACTTTAAAGCCACTTTCTCTAGCCCATTTAGACTCTATGTTGAAACCAATTTGAATGTGTAGCTCACACATCGCGAATTTGCATGACTTGAAACCGCTCTGTAAGTCACCTAAATATAGAAATTAAACATGCGGAGTGATTTTAATGAACGCAGAAAGTTTATTTCCATGTTCAACTCCGTTCATAATAAGAATGTGTACTGCTAAGTATGCAACCGGGCGATGCCCCAGTTTCCTGGGTAAATCCTGGGATAGAGCGATACCAACTCTAACCATGAATGTGCGATTTGATAAGTAGCGTTCAGTTGTGTTTATTATTCACCGGGAATACCGATTTCTGAGGGGTCTCGCGATGTTACATAGCAGCACGCCGAAGGACAGTTTTTGTTTTGCGTCTCGAGGAAGACAGACAGAAATAACTGGGACGGGGGGGGGGAGGTTGTGTATGAAAGCGCCAGCGATGGCGTGCTTTTATGTGCGCACGTATGTCGTAGACTGGCTTTGTCTAAAAGCGCACTCATGTGGATCGAACAATTGGTGGATTCAAGCAAATGTAGAACCCGTGATTTATAAGTTTTACAAGTGCCGCCTCTGCTAGGATAGTCACCGCGAAAGTCCTGATATGAGGACGGCCAAATACTAACGTCATCACTGTCGTTATAAAACCAAGTCTCTCTGATAACAAGAACTTGAGGATCATAACGTAACCAGATGGCTTCTAGTGTAGTTTATTTGCTTATTTATTTTTGAGACCCTTAAGGTACATAGTTGTACGTTGCAGAGGGAGATGCGAGAATACATTACAAAAGTAAGCCCAAAAACAAAAAAGGGGCTGACAGAGGGAGTAGCACACTGGGGTATAAAGTTTGTAAGCAGGGATAAGGTGCCTTAGAGAGGCTGGCCAACGTTTCGATAGGAGGACCTATCTTCGTCAAAGGCGGCCTTGTCATCCTCGGTGTGTTAGTTTTAAAGGGTTAGTGCACTGACGTAACGTGCGGGTGTTGTCGCTGGCGGCTGGTTTTAAAGAGAGAGATTACCAGAGGAAACGAGCGCTGTCGTCCGACGTCTGTGGGCTTCATTCCCAAGACGAGGGGGCAAGAACGTGAGAGTGGGCACGCAGGGAGAAAAGAGAAGAAATAGAAGCAGAAAAAAAGAAAAAAAAAGAAAAAGAAAGAAAAGAAAGGGGGGGTTGGGGAAGCCAGGGCGGCACCAAGACAGACAAAAAATAAGGGGGAGGGGAGAGTGAAAGAAAAAGAAAGAGAAAATGAAATTTTTTAAGAAATACGGGGGCTTGGGAGCGTGTTGGGGATGCGAAAGGTTAGGAAGTATTCAGGGGGAGTCGTTGGCGGCATGTTTTTGAGGCATTAGAACGGCCGGTCAAGCTGTCAGTGCGCGAGTAACACAAAAGACAAAAAAAAAAAGAAAAACAGACACACACACACAAAAAACCATGAGTCGAAAGTGACTTGAGTAGCATAGCAGCAATACGTCGAGTAATTTTGAAATAGTTAAGATGGCGACGAGGAGTCTGCGGTGCAACGTATGGGGTGATTGAAAGGCAGCCGCATGGTCTTTCAAGGGGCACTGCCCCAGTCGCTCATCGTAGGTGTCGTTATGGCGGCATCCAGAAATGGCGATACTCAGGGTTGAGGCGCCGAAAAAGGCATATTGACTTCAGAATGTGTTGATGAGGGGGTTAAAAAAAGACAGATTTAAAAAAAAAGGGGGGGGGGGAAGGGAAGGGAGAGGGGGAAGGGGGACCGAAACCGCAATAACAAACAGGAGGGTGACGCGCGCAGAAGCGGCCGGGGGCAAGTGTACATGGAAGAAGGGGGTTGTACAATTGGTATAGAGGTAAAAACCTGAAAGAGTACATTAAATTGAGTAGTAGGCAGGAAAAAAATTTTTTTTTCAAATGGAAGAGTAGGTGAGGTTAAGAATTAAAGTTAGCTGGTGGCCTAATGTGTTTTGCGTCTTGGTTGATGATATGAGAGTTTCAGATTTAAGTTACCGCTTTTAAAGATTCTAAGTTGCCGCGTGCCAAATTAATTCCTGTCGGGTGTGGGCAAGTAAACTTGTGTATGAGGTATTTATGAGGTAATTTTTTTTCCTGCCTACTACTCAATTTAATGTACTCTTTCAGGTTTCAGTTTCAGGTAGTAGCGGCGATGACCAGCGCACACTGCCTGACGTGCTCTTATTCCTCATCGCAGTAAACAGTCCGCGCAACTACGCAGCATCTCAGGAAGCTGGGACAAGTTCCACGAGCTATCATCTTGGATACAAGCCACGCAAGGACTTCAGTCGGCAACGCACGCGATGTGCCGCAGTGGCTTCTCAGCGACGCAAGACCAAGCTATATCAGGAAATTCCTTGTTGTACTCCTCACACTAGGCAGTAGCGGCCATGACCAGTGCACATTGCCTAACGCGCTCTACTGCCCGTTTGCAGTTAACAGTCAGCGTTGCTACAGAGCATTTCACGAAGCAGGGAGAAGTTGCACGTGCTCTCATCTTGGATACAAGCCAGGCAAGGTCTTCAGTTTGCAACGCACGTGATCCGCCGATGTGACTTCTTGGGACGCAAAAGCAAGCTATATGATGAAATTACCAGTCGTATTCCTCACACTTGGCAGTAGCGGCGATGACCAGTGCACATTACCTAACACGCTTAGCTACCTCTTTGCAGTTCATCGTCAGCGCACTTATGGAGCATGTCAGAAAGCTGTGACAAGTTGCACGAGCTATCATATTGAATATAAGCCACGCAAGTTCTTCAGTTGGTAACGCACGCGATCTACCGAAGTGACTTCTTCGGACGCAAGACGAAGCTATATGAAGAAATTCCCTGTCGTATTCCTCAAACTTGGCAGTACGGGCGACGACCAGTGCACATTGCCTAACGCGTTCGGCGACCTAATTACATTTCACATTCAGCGCAGCTACGCAGCATCTCAGGAAGCTGGGACAAGTTGCACGTGCTATCATCTTAGATAAAAGCCACGCAAAGTCTTTAGTCGGCAACGCACGCGATCTGCCGCAGTGGTTTCTCATGGACACAAGAGCAAGCTATATCAGCAAATTCCCTGTCGTATTCCTCAGACTTGGCACTAGCGGCGATGACCAGTGCACATTGCCTAACGCACTCTACTACCTCTTTGCAGTGAACAGTCTGCGTAGCTACGGAGCATCTCAGGAAGCTGGGACAAGTTGCACGTGCTATCATCTTCGATAAAAGCCACGCAAGGTCTTCAGACAGCAAGGCACGCAATCTGCCGCAGTGATTTCTCATGAAAGCAAGAGCAGGCTATTTAAGGAAATTCCCTGTCGTATTCCTCACACTCAGCAGTAGCGGTGATGACCAGAGCACATTGCCTAGCGCGCTATGCTACCCCTTTGCAGCTCACAGTCAGCGTAGCTACGGAGTATCTCAGGAAGCTGGAACAAGTTGCACCTACTATGATCTTGGATAGAAGCCACGCAAGCTCTTCAGTCGGCAACGCACGCCATCTACCGCAGTGATTTTTCAGCGACGCAAAGAAGGTATATGAGGAAATTCCCTGTCGTATTCCTCAAACTGAGCAGTAGGCGTGATGACCAGTGCACATTGCCAAACGCTTTGTGCTACCTCTTTGCAGTTCGGTCAGCGCAGCTGCGGAGCATCTCAGGAAGCTGACACAAGTTGCACGTGCTCTCATTTTAGATACAAGCCCCGCAAGGTGTTCAGCTGATGACGCACTCGATCTGCCAATGTTATTTATTGGGATGCAATAGGGAGCTATATCAGGAAATTTCCTGCCGTATTCCTCACACGTGGCAATAGCGGCAATGACAAGTGCACATTGCCTAACGCGCACTGCTACCCGTTTGCGGTTCACAGTCAGCGTAGCTATGGAGCATCTCAGGAAGCTGGGAGAAGCTGCTCGTGCTATCATTCTGGATACAAGCCACGCAAGGTCTTCAGTTGGCAACGCACGCGATCCGCCGATGTTGCTTCTCAGGGGCGCAAGGCCGGGCTATATGAGGAAATTCCCTGTCGTATTCCTCACACTTGGCAGTGGCGGCGATGACCAGTGCACATTGCCTAACACGCTCCGCTACCTCTTCGCAGTTAACAGTCAGCGTAGCTACAGAGCATCTCAGGAAGCTGGCACAAGTTGCACGTGCTCTCATCTTGGATACAAACCACGCAAGTTCTTCAGTTGTCAAAGCACATAATCTACCGAAGTGACTTCTTGGGACGCAAGGGCAAGGTATATGAGGAAATTCTCTGTCGTATTCGTCACTCTTGGCAATAGCGGCGATTACCAGTGCAGATTGCCTAACACGCTCTGCTACCTCTTTGCAGTTAACAGTCAGCGTAGATACATAGCATCTCAGGAAGCTGGCACAAGTTACACGTGCTCTCATCTTAGATTCAAGCCACGCAAGGTCTTCAGTTCGCAACACACGTGATCTGCCGAAGTGACTTCTTGGGACGCAAGAGCAAGCTATAGGATTGAAATTTCCTGTCCTATTCCTCACATTTGGCTGTAGTGGCGATGACCAGTGCACATTGCCAACACGCTCAGCTACCTCTTTGTAGTTCACAGCGTAGCTATGGAGCGTCTCAGGAAGCTGGGACAAGTTGCACGTGCTATCATATTGAATATAAGCCACGCAAGTTCTTCAGTTGGTAACTGTGATGACCCACTTATGGGCAAAGGTTCGTGTTCTCACTGGTTCGGTTGGTTCTCTCAGGCGGAGCCTCCGAGAACCCAATTGAGGACAAAGCCGTTGGTTTGGACGCACACACAAAGACTTTTAATCACACACAAAAAAAGCATAAAGCAAACAGAAAGAAAATAGAAAACATGCTTAAAATACACACTCAAGAAAACATTGCGGTAAGGAACACTCTTATAGGGCTTGCACGAGGTTAACGAGGGCGCGAGTCCGGGCTTGCCACGAGGGCGGGGACGCGTCGCAGTCTCGACATGGCAACGCGGCGACAAGCTGGCAGAAGGGGTGGCGCCGGTCTCACCAAAGGTTGTGGCGTAGGCTGACCGACCGGGCGCCGGGAGCGCGCCAGCTCTGGCGAGGCGAGGTAACGCTGGCGGCTGGGTAGCAGGAGTGGACGGCGGCGGCGTTCTGGCCGGGCAGAGAGCTCGGGCCCGTAGCCCGACTGCTCCCCTCTCGCCCACGGGCACGGAAGCTCGAACGCCGGCCTCGGGCAGCAGGCGGCACGGCAGACGGGGGTGGCGTTCTGGCCGGGCAGCTGGCGTAGAACTCGGGCCCGAAGCCCGACTGTTCCCGTCCTGCCCACTGGCGCAAAAGCTCACCGGCCTTGAGGAGCTGGCGGCACGCTCAGTTAGACGGGCGACGCACAGGAACAGGTTGGCAGGAGGCCCCGGTCGGGTGAAGTCCTGGTGGGCTCGGGTCCGGAACCCGACGGCCCGTCTTCAACGCCCGCTCCGGTGGTTGACCTCCTCCGGCCGTTGCTTCCTGGGACCCTCCTGGCGTCTCCCCGGCGTCTCCCTGCGTGTCCTCTTGCGTGTCGCCCCCGTTCTGCCAGCGCACCACGCTTTTTGTCGTGGTCTGGCCGATTTGGCATTTACTGATTGGCTGCCCGACGCCCCGTGGTCTTTTCTCATTGGTTGCTTTTTTCCTTTCGTTGTCTTTCCTGCGCCGCGCGTTCACGTGCCGGGCGCTCTTCGGCGTTGTCGTTTTTCCTCGTTCCAGCTCGGCGCGCGTGCACTCCGCGTCGTCTGCTCTCGACCGTCCCGAGCCCCGCACCACGTCGCGCACCACACATCACATATAAGCCCGTTTTTTAACAAGTTTTTCTGAAGAAAAACTGCCGCTCAGTGCGCGACATAGTTCACAACACAACAGTCATGGTCTGTCCTCGAGATTGCACTGTGAGGTTTCATGCATAGCTCACAGAGTGGCACAGTTCACTGAGCATACAGATCAAGGTCATTAACAATTCAAAAACACCACAACAACTCTAAAGAATAGAAACTGTAGCACCAAAGGCTATCCCACACTATAAACCATCAAGTTTCAGATTACCAAGTCCGAGGTCAAAAGTCCGTGAAGAGCCATAAGCGAAGCATCGGCTCCTTCAGGTGACCCTCTCCCACATGAGGCGGACCAGACATCTATCTTCTCGTTTTGAGTACACTGGCCCGTCTGTGGCCATAACGCTCCAGACATTGATGTCTCTGCTTGGTGTCGACCAAGTCACTGCCTGCGTACTAAGGTAGTGAACGTTATAATGCGTGGTCGCCGCATTAGTGCCAATGGTCGAACCATACACCAGTGCATGAGAACACATAGGATGTTCTGAATCCCCAAAGCCCTGAGTTGATGGGGTACCCAGGCCTGAGCCCTTCCAAGTGCCCATAGTGTCACAAACAGTTTGTGTCGAGGGACGCAGTAACGGCCCCTGAATATTTTTTGAGAAAACCAAACACGGTTCCACAGTAGCCCTGATATTTTCAGGTTCATCCTGATCATGATGCGAACCCTCCAACGAGCTATCTTTAGCCTGTAGGGGGTGCTCTGCTCTAACTTTATCAACGAGGCCCATGCACGGCAGCTCTGAACCCTGCACGAACCTGCCTGGGCTGCCTGCGCTGGGCTCACGCGGCACTAGTTGAGGTATGGAAGCAATATGCTCCTTGTCTTGTGACCATACCTCAGTATCTTTGCCTACCATGGCATCATTACCAGGTGTCTCTCCTTGAGACACTTTTTGGTCGCCGAGGCCTGAGGCCATGTCGGAGGGAACCCTTGGGTCGCCGCTGCACTGCTGTGCTGCATCCTCAACCGCGGATCTTATCCCTTCGGGGCAAGCATCCGCGAGTGCTTCGAAGCGAACGCGCACCCTGCGAAGCTCTTCCTCCAGGCGTTCCCTCTCAGCTGCCTGTTCTGCCATTCGCCTGTCGCGCTCCCTCTGAGCTTTCTCGCATATCAGCAACCATCTCTCTTGCACCCACCTGTGCAAGTCTGCCCCATGCAAACCCAATCGCTGGGCCACGGTGGCTAAGTCAAACAGACTAATTTCTGGCTGTTTCTTGCCCAGATATGCGCCTTCCGCCTCGGCGACTTTTAGCCGCAGTTGTAAATTATTCTCCTCCAATGCAAGTTGCTCGCTCCTAGCATTGCGCTCCGCTGCCCGCTCTTCTCGCGCACGCGCCTCCTGTTCGTTCAACCATGCCCTCAACTCCGCACCTTCTAGGCCCATGCGTTCGGCTAATGCTAACAGATCTCGTGTGCTAGCAGCCATAGTTCCTAGCCTTTAGAAGAAGGATCCAAACGAACGGCTTCGTCCTGTCGCACGGACGCCAATTTGTGATGACCCACTGATGGGCAAAGGTTCGTGTTCTCAATGGTTCGGTTGGTTCTCTCAGGCGGAGCCTCCGAGAACCCAATTGAGGACAAAGCCGTTGGTTTGGACGCACACACAAAGGCTTTTAATCACACACAAAAAAAGCATAAAGCAAACAGAAAGAAAATAGAAAACATGCTTAAAATACACACTCAAGAAAACATTGCGGTAAGGAACACTCTTATAGGGCTTGCACGAGGTTAACGAGGGCGCGAGTCCGGGCTTGCCACGAGGGCGGGGACGCGTCGCAGTCTCGACATGGCAACGCGGCGACAAGCTGGCAGAAGGGGTGGCGCCGGTCTCACCAAAGGTTGTGGCGTAGGCTGACCGACCGGGCGCCGGGAGCGCGCCAGCTCTGGCGAGGCGAGGTAACGCTGGCGGCTGGGTAGCAGGAGTGGACGGCGGCGGCGTTCTCGCCGGGCAGAGAGCTCGGGCCCGTAGCCCGACTGCTCCCCTCTCGCCCACGGGCCCGGAAGCTCGAACGCCGGCCTCGGGCAGCAGGCGGCACGGCAGACGGGGGTGGCGTTCTGGCCGGGCAGCTGGCGTAGAACTCGGGCCCGAAGCCCGACTGTTCCCGTCCTGACCACTGGCGCAAAAGCTCACCGGCCTTGAGGAGCTGGCGGCACGCTCAGTTAGACGGGCGACGCCCAGGAACAGGTTGGCAGGAGGCCCCGGTCGGGTGAAGTCCTGGTGGGCTCGGGTCCGGAACCCGACGGCCCGTCTTCAACGCCCGCTCCGGTGGTTGACCTCCTCCTGCCGTTGCTTCCTGGGACCCTCCTGGCGTCTCCCCGGCGTCTCCCTGCGTGTCCTCTTGCGGGTCGCCCCCGTTCTGCCAGCGCACCACGCTTTTTGTCGTGGTCTGGCCGATTTGGCATTTACTGATTGGCTGCCCGACGCCCCGTGGTCTTTTTCTCATTGCTTGCTTTTTTCCTTTCGTTGTCTTTCCTGCGCCGCGCGTTCACGTGCTGGGCGCTCTTCGGCGTCGTCGTTTTTCCTCCTTCCAGCTCGGCGCGCGTGCACTCCGCGTCGTCTGCTCTCGACCGTCCCGAGCCCCGCACCACGTCGCGCACCACACATCACAGTAACGCACGCGAACTGCCGAAGTGACTTCTTGGGACGCAAGAGGAAGCTATATGAAGAAATTACCTGTCGTATTCCTCAAACTTGGCAGTAGGGGCGACGACCAGTGCACATTGCCTAACGCGTTCTGCGACCTAATTACAGTTCACAGTCAGCGCAGCTACGCAGCATCTCAGGAAGCTGGGACAAGTTGCACGTGCTATCATCTTAGATAAAAGCCACGCAAAGTTTTTAGTCGGCAACACACGCGATCTGCCGCAGTGGCTTCTCATGGACGCAAGAGCAAGCCATATCAGGAAATTCCCTGTCGTATTCCTCAGACTTGGCATTAGCGGCGATGACCAGTGCACATTGCCTAACGCTTTCTGCTACCTCTTTGCAGTTCACAGTCAGTGCAGCTACGGAGCATTTCAGGAAGCTGACACAATTTGCACGTGCTCTCATTTTAGATACAATCCCCGCAAGGTGTTCAGTTGGTAACGCACGCGATCTGCCAAAGTGATTTATTGGGACGCAATAGGGAGCTATATCAGGAAATTTCCTGCCGTATTCCTCACACGTGGCAATGGCGGCAATGACCAGTTCACATCACCTAACGCGCTCTGCTACCCGTTTGCGGTTCACAGTCAGCGTAGCTATGGAACATCTCAGGAAGCTGGGACAAGTTGTATGTGCTATCATCTTGGATACAAGCCACGCAAATTCTTCAGTTGGAAACGCACATGATCTGCCGAAGTGACTTCTTGGGACGCAAGAGTAAGCTATATCAGGAAATTCTCTGTCGTATTCGTCACTCTTGGCAGTAGCGGCGATGACCAGTGCAGATTGCCTAACACGCTCTGCTACCTGTTTGCAGTTAACATTCAACGTAGATACAGAGCACCTCAGCAAGCTGGCAGAAGTTGCACGTGCTCTCATCTTAGATACAAGCCACGCAAGGTCTTCAGTTCGCAACGCACGTGATCTGCCCAAGTGACTTCTTGGGACGCAAGAGCAAGCTATAGGATTGAAATTTCCTGTCCTATTCCTCACACTTGGCTGTAGTGGCGATGACCAGTGCACATTGCCAACACGCTCAGCTACCTCTTTGTAGTTCACAGTCAGCGTAGCTATGGAGCGTCTCAGGAAGCTGGGACAAGTTGCACGTGCTATCATATTGAATATAAGCCACGCAAGTTCTTCAGTTGGTAACGCACGCGATCTGCCGAAGTGACTTCTTGGGACGCAAGAGGAAGCTATATGAAGAAATTACCTGTCGTATTCCTCAAACTTGTCAGTAGGGGCGACGGCCAGTGCACATTGCCTAACGCGTTCTGCGACCTAATAACAGTTGACAGTCAGCGCGGCTACGCAGCATCTCAGGAAGCTGGGACAAGTTGCACGTGCTATCATCTTAGATAAAAGCCACGCAAAGTCTTTAGTCGGCAACGCACGCGATCTGCCGCAGTGGATTCTCATGGACGCAAGAGCAAGCCATATCACGAAATTCCCTGTCGTATTCCTCAGACTTGGCACTAGCGGCGATGACCAGTGCACATTGCCTAACGCACTCTAATACCTCTTTGCAGTGAACAGTCAGCGTAGCTACGGAGCATCTCAGGAAGCTGGGACAAGTTGCACGTGCTATCATCTTCGATAAAAGCCACGCAAGGTCTTCAGTCGGCAAGGCACGCAATCTGCCGCAGTGACTTCTAATGAAAGCAAGTGCAAGCTATTTGAGGAAATTCCCTGTCGTATTCCTCACACTCAGCAGTAGCGGCGATGACCAGTGCACATTCCCTAACGCGCTCGGCTACCTCTTTGCAGCTCACAGTCAGCGTAGCTACGGAGCATCTCAGGAAGCTGGAACAAGTTCCACGTGCTATCATCTTGGATAGAAGCCACGCAAGGTCTTCAGCCGGCCACGCACGCGATCTGCCGCAGTGATTTTTCAGCGACGCAAGAGCAAGCTATATCAGGAAATTCCCTGTGGTATTCCTCACATTTGGCAGTAGCGGTGATGACCAGTGCACATTGCCTAACGCTTTCTGCTACCTCTTTGCAGTTCACAGTCAGTGCAGCTACGGAGCATTTCAGGAAGCTGACACAAGTTGCACGTGCTCTCATTTTAGATACAATCCCCGCAAGGTGTTCAGTTGGTAACGCACGCGATCTGCCAAAGTGATTTATTGGGACGCAATAGGGAGCTATATCAGGAAATTTCCTGCCGTATTCCTCACACGTGGCAATGGCGGCAATGACCAGTTCACATCACCTAACGCGCTCTGCTACCCGTTTGCGGTTCACAGTCAGCGTAGCTATGGAGCATCTCAGGAAGCTGGGACAAGTTGTATGTGCTATCATCTTGGATACAAGCCACGCAAATTCTGCAGTTGGCAACGCGCATGATCTGCCGAAGTGACTTCTTGGGACGCAAGAGTAAGCTATATCAGGAAATTTTCTGTCGTATTCGTCACTCTTGGCAGTAGCGGCGATGACCAGTGCAGATTGCCTAACACGCTCTGCTACCTCTTTGCAGTTAACAGTCAACGTAGATACAGAGCATCTCAGGAAGCTGGCACAAGTTGCACGTGCTCTCATCTTAGATACAAGCCACGCAAGGTCTTCAGTTCGCAACGCACGTGATCTGGCGATGTGACTTCTTGGGACGCAAGAGCAAGCTATAGGATTGAAATTTCCTGTCTTATTCCTCACACTTGGCTGTAGCGGCGATGACCAGTGTACATTGCCTAACGCGCTCTGCTACCTCTTTGCAGTTCAACGTCAGCGCACTTATGGAGCACCTCAGGAAGCTTCGACAAGTTGCACGTGCTATCATCTTGGATACAAGCCACGCAAGGTCTTCAGTTGGCAACGAACCCGATCTGCTTAAGTGACTTCTTGGGAGGCAAGAGCAACCTATATGAAGCAATTCCCTGTCGTGTTCCTCACACTTGGCAGCAGCGACGATGACCAGTGCACATTGCCTAACACTCTCTGCTACCTCTTTGCCGTTAACAGTTAGCGTGGCTACAGAGCCTCTCAGGAAGCTGGCACAAGTTGCACGTGCTCTCATCTTGGATACAAGCCACGCAAGGTCCTAAGTTCGCAACGCACGCGATCTGCCGAAGTGACTTCTTGGAACGCAAGAGCAAGCTATATGATGAAATTCCCTGTCGTATTCTTCACACTGAGCAGTAGCGGTGATGACCAGTGCACATTGCCTAACGCTTTCTGCTACCTCTTTGGAGTTCAGAGTAAGCGCAGCTACGGAGCATCTCAGGAAGCTGGGACAAGTTCCACGAGCTTTCATCTTGGGTAGAAGCAACGCAAGGTCTTCAGTCGGCAACGCACGCGATCTGCCACAGTGGCTTCTATTGAAAGCTAGAGCAAGCTATATCAGGAAATCGCCTGTCGTATTCCTCACACTTGGCATTAGCGGCTATGACCAGTGCACATTGCCTAACGCGTTCTGCTACCTATTTACAGTTCTCAGTCAGCGCAGCTATGCAGTATCTCAGGCAGCTGGGATAATTTGCACGTGCTATCACCTTGGATAAAAGCCACGCAAAGTCTTCAGTCTGTGACGCACGCGATGTGCTGGAGTGGCTTGTCATGGACGCAAGTGCAAGCAATATCAGGAAATTCCCTGTCATATTCCTCACACTTGGCACAAGCGGCGATGACCAGTGCACATTGCCTAACGCGCTCTGCTACCTCTTTGCAGTTCAACGTCAGCGCAATAATGGAGCATGTCAGGAAGCTGGGAGAAGTCTCACGCGCTATCATCATGGATATAACCTACGCAACGTATTCAGTTGGCTACGCCCCGGATGTGCCGAAGTGACTTTTTGGTAGGCAAGAGCAAGCTATATGAAGAAATTCCCTGTCGTATTCCTCACACTTGGCAGTTGCGACGATGACCAGTGCACATTGCCTAACGCGCTCTGGTACCTCTTTGCAGTTCACAGTCAGCGCCGCTACGGAGCATCTCAGCAAGCTGGGACAAGTTACACGTGCTATCATCTTCGATAAAAGCCAAGCAAGGTCTTCAGTTGGCATCGCACACGATCTGCCGAAGTGACTTCTTGGGAAGCAAGAGCAAGCTATATAAGGAAATTCCATGTCGTATTCCTCACACTTGGCAGTGGCGGCGATGACCCGCGCACATTGCTTAACGCACTGTCTACCTCTTTGCAGTTCACAGTCACAGCAGCTACGCAGCATCTCAGGAATCTGGGACAAATTGCACGTGCTATCATCTTGGATAAAAGCCACGCAAGGTCTTCCGTCGACAACGCACGCGATCTGCCGCAGTGGCTTCTCATGGACGCAAGAGCAAGTTATATCAGGAAATTCCCTGTCGTATTCATCACACTTGACAGTAGCGGCGATGACCAGTGCACCTTGCCTAACGCGTTCTGCTACCTCTTTGCAATTCACATTCAGCGGAGCTACGCAGCCTCTCAAAAAGCTGGGAGAAGTTGCGCGTGCTATCATCTTGGATAAAAGCCACGCAAGGTCTTCAATCGGCAACGCACGCGATTTGCCCCAGTGGCTTCTCAGGGATGCAAGACGAAGCAATATAAGAAAATTCCCGGTCGTATTCCTCACACTTGGCAGTAGCGTTGATGAACAGTGCACATTCTCTAACTTGCTCTGCTACCTCTTTGCACTTCGCAGTCGGCGCAGCTACGGAGCATCTCAGGAAGCTGAGACAAGTTGCACGTGCTATCATCTTAGGCATAAACCACGCAAGGTCGTAAGTCGGCTGCGCACGCGATCTTGATCTGCCAAAGTGATTTCTTGGAACGCAAGAGCAAGCTATATGAGGAAATTCCCCGTCGTATTACTCCCACTTGGCAGTATCGCCGATGACCAGTGCACATTGCCTAACACGCTCTGCTACCTCTTTGCAGGTAAAAGACAGCGTAGCTACGGAGATTGTCAGGAAGCTGGGACAAGTTGCACGTGCTATCATCTTGCATACAAGCCACACAGGGTCTTCAGTAGGGAACACATGCGATCTGCCGCAGTGGCTTCTCAGGGACGCAAGAGCAAGCTTTTTGAGTAAAATCCCTGTCGTATTTCCCACACTTGGCAGCAGCGGCGATGACCAATTCATATTGCCTAAAGCGCTCTACTTCCTCATTGCAGTTTACAGTCAGCGCAGCTACGCAGCATCTCAGGAAACTGGGAGAAGTTGAACGCGCTATCACCTTGGATAAAACCCACGCAAATTCTTCAGTCGGCAATGCACGCGTTCTGCCATAGTGGCGTCTCATGAACACAAGAGCAAGCTATTTCAGGAAATTGCCTGTCGTATTCCTCACACTTTGCAGTAGCGGCGATGACCAGTGCACATTGCCTAACACGCTCTGCTACCTCTTTGCAGTTCACCGTCAGCGCACTTCCGGAGCATCTAAGGAAGCTGGGAGTATTTCACGTGCTATCTTGGATAGAAGCAACGCAAAGTCTGCAGCGGGCAACACACGCGATTGCCGCAGTGCCTTCTCAGGGACACAAGAGCAAGCTACATGAGGAAATTCCCTGTCGTATTCTTCACACTTGGCAATAGCGGCGATGACCAGTGCACGTTGCCTAAAGCGCTCTCCTACCTCTTTGCAGTTCAACGTCAGCGCATTTACTGAGCATGTCAGGAAGCTGGGACAAGTTGCACGGCCTATCATCTTGGATATCAACCACGCAAGGTCTTCAGTTGCCAACGCACGCGCTCTGCCGAAGTGACTTCTTGGGACGCAAGAACAAGCTATATGAAGAAATTCCCTTTCGTGTTCCTCACACATAGCAGTAGCGACGATGACCAGTGCACGTTGCCTAAAGCGCTCTACTATCCCTTTGCAGTTCACAGTCGGCGCAGCTACGGAGCATCTCATGAAGCTCGAAGAAGTTACACGTGCTATCATCATGGATACAAGCCACGCAAGGTCTTCAGATGGCAGCGCACGCGATCTGCCGAAGTGATTTCTTGGAACGCAACAGCAAGCTATATGAGGAAATTCCCTGTCGTATTATTCACACTTTGCAGTAGCGCCGATGACCAATGCACATTGCCTAACGCGCTCTCCTACCTCTTTGCAGTTCAACGTCAGCGCACTTATGGAGCATGTCAGGAACCTGGGAGAAGTTGCACAGCCTATCATCTTGGATATAGGCCACGCAAGGTCTTCAGTTGGCAACGCACGCGATCTGCCGAAGTGACTTCTTGGGACGCAAGAGCAAGCTATATGAAGAAATTCCCTGTCGTATTCCTCACACTTGGCAGTAGCGACGATGACCAGTGCACATTGCCTAACGCGCTCTGCTACCTCTTTGCCGTTCAATGTCAGCGCACTTATGGAGCATGTGAGGCAGCTGGGACAAGTTGCACGGCCTAACATCCTGGATATAAGCCACGCAAGGTCTTCAGTTGGCAACGCACGCGATCTGCCGAAGTGACTTCTTGGGACGCAAGAGCAAGCTATATGAAGAAATTTCCTGTCGTGTTCCTCACACTTGGCAGTAGCGACGATGACCAGTGCACATTGCCTAACGCGCTCTGCTACCTGTATGCAGTTCACTGTCAGCATAGCCATGGAGCATCTCAGGAAGCTGGGACAAGTTGCACGTGGTGCTATCATCTTGGATGCAAGCCACGCAAGGTCTTCAGTTGGCTACGCACACGATCTGCCGAAGTGACTTCTTGGGAAGCAACAGCAAGCTATATGATGAAATTCCCTTTCGTATTCCTCGCACTTGGCAGTAGCGGCGATGACCAGTGCGCATTGCCTAACACGCTCTGCTACCTCTTTGCATTTAAGAGTCAGCATAGCTACAGAGCACCTCAGGAAGCTGGGACAAGTTGCACGTGCTATCATGTTGGATAGAAGCCACGCAAGGTCTTCAGTCGGCAACGCACGTGATCTGCCGCAGTGACTTCTCAGGGACGCAAGAGCAAGCTATATTTGGAAATTCCCTGTCGTATTCCTCACACTTGGCAGCAGCGGTGATGACCACATGCTCTGCTACCTCTTTGTTGTTCATAGTCAGCGTAGCTACGAAGCATGTGAGGAAGCTGGGACAAGTTGCACGTGCTATCATCTTAGGTAGAAGCCACGCAAGGTCTTCAGTCGGCAACGCACGTGATCTGCCGCAGTGACTTCTCAGGGACGCAAGAGCAAGCTATATTTGGAAATTCCCTGTCGTATTCCTCACACTTGGCAATAGCGGCGATGATCAGTGTAGATACCCTAACGCGCTCTACTACCTCTTTGCAGTTCACCGTCAGCGCAATTACGGAGCATCTCAGGAAGTTAGGCAAGTTTCACGTGCTATCATCTTGCATAAGAGCCACGCAAAGTCTTCAGTTGGCAACGCACGCGATCTACCACAGTGGCTTCTCATGGACGCCAGAGCAAGCTATATGAGGAAATTCCCTGTCGTATTCCTCACACTAGGAAGTACCGGCGATGACCAGTGTACATTGCCTAACGCGCTCTGCTACCTTTTTGTAGTTCACCGTCAGCGCACTTATGGATCATGTCACAAATCTGTGAGAAGTTGCACTAGCTATCTTCTTGGATATAAGCCACGAAAAATCTTCAGTTGGCAACGCACGCGATCTGCCAAAGTGACTTCTGGGGAAGCAAGAGCAAGCTACATGAGGAAATTCCCTGTCGTATTCCTCACACTTGGCAACAGCGGCGATGACCAGTGCAGATTCTCTAACGCGCTCTGCTACCTCTTTGCAGTTCACAGTCAGCGTAGCGATGAAGCATCTCAGGAAGCTGTTCCTCGTGCTATCATCTTGGATAGAAGCCATGCAAGGTCTTCAGTCGGCAACGCACTCGATCTGCCGCAGTGGCTTCTCATGGTCGCAATAGCAAGCTACATGAGCAAATTCCCTATCGTATTACTCACACTTTGCCGCAGCGGCGATGACCAGTGCACAATGCCTAACGCGCTCTACTACCTCTTTGCAGTTCACAGTCGGCGCAGCTACGGAGCATCTCAGGAAGCTGCGACAAGTTGCACGAGCTATCTTCTTGGATATACGCAACGAAAAATCTTCAGATGGCAGCGCACGCGATCTGCCAAAGTGACTTCTGGGGACGCAAGAGCAAGCTAAATGAGGAAATTCCCTGTCGTATTCCTCACACTTGGCAACAGCGGCGATGACCAGTGCACATTCCCTAACGCGCTCTGCTACCTCTTTGCAGTTCACAGTCAGCGTAGCGATGAAGCATCTCAGGAAGCTGTTCCTCGTGCTATCATCTTGGATAGAAGCCATGCAAGGTCTTCAGGCGGCAACGCATGCGATCTGCCGCAGTGGCTTCTCATGGTTGCAATAGCAAGCTACATGAGCAAATTCCCTATCGTATTCCTCACACTTGGCCGTAGCGGCGATGACCAGTGCACATTGCCTAACGCGCTCTACTGCCTCTTTGCAGGTCATAGTCGGCGCAGCTGCGGAGCATCTCAGGAAGCTGGGACAAGATGCACGTGCTATCATCTTGGATAGAAGCCACGCAAGGTCTTCAGTTGGCAACGCACGCGATCTGCCAAAGTGACTTCTTGGGACGCAAGGGCAATTATATGAGGAAATTCCCTGTCGTATTCCTCACACTTGGCAATGGCGGCGATGACCAGTGCACATTCCCTAACGCGTTTTGCTAATTCTTTGCAGGTCACAGTCAGCGTAGCTACGGAGCATTTCAGGAAGCTGAGACAAGTTGCACGTGCTATCATCTTGGATAGAAGCCACTTAAGGTCTTCAGTCGGCAACGCACGCGCTCTGCCGCAGTGGCTTCTCAGGGTCGCAAGAGCAAGCTACATGAGGAAATTCCCTGTCGTATTCTTCACACTTGGCAATAGCGGCAATGATCAGTACACATACCCTAACGCGCTCGACTACCTCTTTGCAGTTCACCGTCAGCGCAATTACGGAGCATCTCAGGAAGCTGGGAAAGTTTCACGTGCTATCATTATGCATAAAAGCCACGCATTGTCTTCAGTCGGCAACGCACGCGATGTACCGCAGTGGCTTCTCATGGACGCCAGAGCAAGGTATATGAGGAAATTCCCTGTCGTATTCCTCACACTAGGCAGTACCGGTGATGACGAGTTTACATTGCCTAACGCGCTCTGCTACCTCTTTGCAGTTCACCATCAGCGCTCTTATGGATCATGTCAGGAAGCTGTGACAAGTTGCACGTGCTATCTTCTTGGATATAAGCCACGAAAGGTCTTCAGTTGGCAACGCACGCGATCTGCCAAAGTGACTTCTTGGGACGCAAGAGCAAGGTATATGAAGAAATTCCCTGTCGTATTCCTTACACTTAGCAGTCGCAGCGATGACCAGTGCACATTGCCTAACGCGCTCTGCTACCTGTATGCAGTGCACTGTCAGCATAGCTATGGAGTATCTCAGGAAGCTGGGACAAGTTGCACGTGCTATCTTCTTGGAAGGAACGCGCGCAACGTCTGGCGTCTGCAACGCACGTGATCTGCCGCAGCGGCTTTTCAGGGACGCAAGGCCAGGCTATATCAGGAAATTCTCTGTCGTATTCCTCAAACTTAGCTGTAGCGGCGATGACCAGTGCACATTGCTTAACGTACTCTGCAACCTGTTTGCAGTTCATAGTCAACGTAGCTATGGAGCATCTCAGGAAGCTGGGACAAGTTCCACGTGCTATCCTCTTGGATGCAAGCCACGCAAGGTCTTCAGTTGGCAACGCACGCGATCTACCGGAGTGACTTCTTGGGACGCAAGAGCAAGCTATATGAGGAAATTAACTGTCGTATTCCTCACACTTGGCAATAGCGGCGATGATCAGTACACACACCCTAACGCGCTCGACTACCTCTTTGCAGTTCACCGTCAGTGCAATTACGGAGCATCTCAGGAAGCTGGGAAAGTTTCACGTGCTATCATCTTGCATAAAAGCCACGCAATGTCTTCAGTCGGCAACGCACGCGATCTACCGCAGTGGCTTCTCATGGACGCAGAGCAAGCTATATCAGGAAATTCCCTGTCGTATTCCTCACACTAGGCAGTAGCGGCGATGACCAGTGCACATTGCCTAACGCGCTCTGCTACCTCTTTGCTGTTAAGAGTCAGCATAGCTACCGAGCACCTCAGGAAGCTGGCAGAAATTACACGTTCTATCATCTAGGATAGAAGCCACGCAAGGTCTTCAGATGGCAACGCACGCAATCTGCCGAAGTGACTTCTTGGAACGCAAGAGCGAGCTATATGAGGAAATTCCCTGTCGTAATACCCACACTTGGCAGTAGCGGCGATGACCAGTGCACATTGCCTAATGCGCTCTCCTACCTCTTTGCAGTTCAACGTCTGCGTACCTACGGAGCATCTAAGGAAGCTGGGACAAGTTGCACGTGCTATCTTCTTGGAAGGAACACGCGCAACGTCTGGCGTCTGCAACGCACGCGATCTGCCGCAGTGGATTCTCAGGGACGCAAGGCAGGGCTATATCAGGAAATTCTCCGTCGTATTCCTCAAACTTAGCTGTAGCGGGGATGACCAGTGCACATTGCCTAACACGCTCTTCTACCTCTTTGCAGTTCACCGTCAGCGCACTTACGGAGCATCTCAGAAAGCTGGGAAAAGTTGCACGTTCTATCATCTTGGATAAAAGCCACGCAAGGTCCTCAGTCGGCAACGTACGCGAAATGGCGCAGTGGCTTCTCAAGGACTCAAGACCAAGCTGGATCAAGAAATTGCCTGTCGCATTCCTCACAGTAGGCAGTAGCGGCGATGACCAGTGCACATTGCCTAACGCGCTCTGCTACCTCTTTGCAGTTAAGAGTCAGCATAGCTACAGAGCACCTCAGGAAGCTGGCTGAAGTTACACGTTCTATCATCTTGGATATAAGCCACGCAAGGTCTTCAGTTGGCAACGCAGGCGATCTGCCGAAGTGACTTCTTTGGACGCAAGAGCAAGCTATATAATGAAATTCCCTGTCATATTCCTCGCACTTGGCAGTAGCGGCGATGACCAGTGCACATTGCCTAACACGCTATGCTACCTCTTCGCAGTTAAGAGTCGGCATAGCTACAGAGCACCTCAGGAAGCTGGGCAAGTTGCACCTGCTATCATGTTCGATAGAAGCCACGCAAGGTCTTCAGTCGGCAACAGACGCGATCTGCCGCAATGACTTCTCAGGGACGCAAGAACAAGCTATATTTGGAAATTCCCAGTCGTATTCCTCAAACTTGGCGGTAGCGTTGATGACCAGTGCACATTGCCTAACGCGCTCTGCTACTTCTTTGTAGTTCACAGTCAGCGTAGCTATGCAGCATCTGTGGAAGCTGGGACAAGTTGCACGTGCCATCATCTTGGATGCAAGCCACGCAAGGTCTTCATTTGGCAACGCACGCGATCTGCCAAAATGACTTCTTGGGAGGCAAGAGCAAGCTATATGAGGAAATTCCCTGTCGTATTCCTCACACTTGGCAGTAGCGGCGATGACCAGTGCACATTGCCTAACACGCTCTGCTACCTCTTTGCAGTTAGGATTCAGCCTAGCTACAGAGCATCTCAGGAAGCTGGGACAAGTTGCACGTGCTATCATGTTGGATAGAAGCCACGCAAGGTCTGCAGCCGGCAACACACGCGATTGCCGCAGTGCCTTCTCAGGGACGCAAGAGTAAGCTACATGAGGAAATTCCCTGTCGTATTCATCACACTTGGCAATAGCGGCGATGACCAGTGCACGTTGCCTAACGCGCTCTCCTACCTCTTTGCAGTTCAACGTCAGCGCACTTATGGAGCATGTCAGGAAGCTGGGGCAAGTTGCACGGCCTATCATCTTGGATATCAGCCACGCAAGGTCTTCAGTTGCCAACGCACGCGCTCTGCCGAAGTGACTTCTAGGGACGCAAGAGCAAGCTATATGAAGAAATTCCCTTTCGTGTTCCTCACACATAGCAGTAGCGACGATGACCAGTGCACATTGCCTAAAGCGCTCTACTATCCCTTTGCAGTTCACAGTCGGCGCAGCTACGGAGCATCTCATGAAGCTCGAAGAAGTTACAAGTGCTATCATCATGGATACAAGCCACGCAAGGTCTTCAGATGGCAGCGCACGCGATCTGCCGAAGTGATTTCTTGGAACGCAACAGCAAGCTATATGAGGAAATTCCCTGTCGTATTTTTCACACTTTGCAGTAGCGCCGATGACCAATGCACATTGCCTAACGCGCTCTCCTACCTCTTTGCAGTTCAACGTCAGCGCACTTATGGAGCATGTCAGGAACCTGGGACAAGTTGCACAGCCTATCATCTTGGATATAGGCCACGCAAGGTCTTCAGTTGGCAACGCACGCGATCTGCCGAAGTGACTTCTTGGGACGCAAGAGCAAGCTATATGAAGAAATTTCCTGTCGTGTTCCTCACACTTGGCTGTAGCGACGATGACCAGTGCACATTGCCTAACGCGCTCTGCTACCTGTATGCAGTTCACTGTCAGCATAGCCATGGAGCATCTCAGGAAGCTGGGACAAGTTGCACGTGGTGCTATCATCTTGGATGCAAGCCACGCAAGGTCTTCAGTTGGCTACGCACACGATCTGCCGAAGTGACTTCTTGGGAAGCAACAGCAAGCTATATGATGAAATTCCCTTTCGTATTCCTCGCACTTGGTAGTAGCGGCGATGACCAGTGCGCATTGCCTAACACGCTCTGCTACCTCTTTGCATTTATGAGTCAGCATAGCTACAGAGCACCTCAGGAAGCTGGGACAAGTTGCACGTGCTATCATGTTGGATAGAAGCCACGCAAGGTCTTCAGTCGGCAACGCACGTGATCTGCCGCAGTGACTTCTCAGGGACGCAAGAGCAAGCTATATTTGGAAATTCCCTGTCGTATTCCTCACACTTGGCAATAGCGGCGATGATCAGTGTAGATACCCTAACGCGCTCTACTACCTCTTTGCAGTTCACCGTCAGCGCAATTACGGAGCATCTCAGGAAGTTAGGAAAGTTTCACGTGCTATCATCTTGCATAAGAGCCACGCAAAGTCTTCAGTTGGCAACGCACGCGATCTACCACAGTGGCTTCTCATGGACGCCAGAGCAAGCTATATGAGGAAATTCCCTGTCGTATTCCTCACACTAGGAAGTACCGGCGATGACCAGTGTACATTGCCTAACGCGCTCTGCTACCTTTTTGTAGTTCACCGTCAGCGCACTTATGGATCATGTCACAAATCTGTGAGAAGTTGCACTAGCTATCTTCTTGGATATAAGCCACGAAAAATCTTCAGTTGGCAACGCACGCGATCTGCCAAAGTGACTTCTGGGGAAGCAAGAGCAAGCTACATGAGGAAATTCCCTGTCGTATTCCTCACACTTGGCAACAGCGGCGATGACCAGTGCAGATTCTCTAACGCGCTCTGCTACCTCTTTGCAGTTCACAGTCAGCGTAGCGATGAAGCATCTCAGGAAGCTGTTCCTCGTGCTATCATCTTGGATAGAAGCCATGCAAGGTCTTCAGTCGGCAACGCACTCGATCTGCCGCAGTGGCTTCTCATGGTCGCAATAGCAAGCTACATGAGCAAATTCCCTATCGTATTACTCACACTTTGCCGCAGCGGCGATGACCAGTGCACATTGCCTAACGCGCTCTACTACCTCTTTGCAGTTCACAGTCGGCGCAGCTACGGAGCATCTCAGGAAGCTGCGACAAGTTGCACGAGCTATCTTCTTGGATATACGCAACGAAAAATCTTCAGATGGCAGCGCACGCGATCTGCCAAAGTGACTTCTGGGGACGCAAGAGCAAGCTAAATGAGGAAATTCCCTGTCGTATTCCTCACACTTGGCAACAGCGGCGATGACCAGTGCACATTCCCTAACGCGCTCTGCTACCTCTTTGCAGTTCACAGTCAGCGTAGCGATGAAGCATCTCAGGAAGCTGTTCCTCGTGCTATCATCTTGGATAGAAGCCATGCAAGGTCTTCAGGCGGCAACGCATGCGATCTGCCGCAGTGGCTTCTCATGGTTGCAATAGCAAGCTACATGAGCAAATTCCCTATCGTATTCCTCACACTTGGCCGTAGCGGCGATGACCAGTGCACATTGCCTAACGCGCTCTACTGCCTCTTTGCAGGTCATAGTCGGCGCAGCTGCGGAGCATCTCAGGAAGCTGGGACAAGATGCACGTGCTATCATCTTGGATAGAAGCCACGCAAGGTCTTCAGTTGGCAACGCACGCGATCTGCCAAAGTGACTTCTTGGGACGCAAGGGCAATTATATGAGGAAATTCCCTGTCGTATTCCTCACACTTGGCAATGGCGGCGATGACCAGTGCACATTCCCTAACGCGTTTTGCTAATTCTTTGCAGGTCACAGTCAGCGTAGCTACGGAGCATTTCAGGAAGCTGAGACAAGTTGCACGTGCTATCATCTTGGATAGAAGCCACTTAAGGTCTTCAGTCGGCAACGCACGCGCTCTGCCGCAGTGGCTTCTCAGGGTCGCAAGAGCAAGCTACATGAGGAAATTCCCTGTCGTATTCTTCACACTTGGCAATAGCGGCAATGATCAGTACACATACCCTAACGCGCTCGACTACCTCTTTGCAGTTCACCGTCAGCGCAATTACGGAGCATCTCAGGAAGCTGGGAAAGTTTCACGTGCTATCATTATGCATAAAAGCCACGCATTGTCTTCAGTCGGCAACGCACGCGATGTACCGCAGTGGCTTCTCATGGACGCCAGAGCAAGGTATATGAGGAAATTCCCTGTCGTATTCCTCACACTAGGCAGTACCGGTGATGACGAGTTTACATTGCCTAACGCGCTCTGCTACCTCTTTGCAGTTCACCATCAGCGCTCTTATGGATCATGTCAGGAAGCTGTGACAAGTTGCACGTGCTATCTTCTTGGATATAAGCCACGAAAGGTCTTCAGTTGGCAACGCACGCGATCTGCCAAAGTGACTTCTTGGGACGCAAGAGCAAGGTATATGAAGAAATTCCCTGTCGTATTCCTTACACTTAGCAGTCGCAGCGATGACCAGTGCACATTGCCTAACGCGCTCTGCTACCTGTATGCAGTGCACTGTCAGCATAGCTATGGAGTATCTCAGGAAGCTGGGACAAGTTGCACGTGCTATCTTCTTGGAAGGAACGCGCGCAACGTCTGGCGTCTGCAACGCACGTGATCTGCCGCAGCGGCTTTTCAGGGACGCAAGGCCAGGCTATATCAGGAAATTCTCTGTCGTATTCCTCAAACTTAGCTGTAGCGGCGATGACCAGTGCACATTGCTTAACGTACTCTGCAACCTGTTTGCAGTTCATAGTCAACGTAGCTATGGAGCATCTCAGGAAGCTGGGACAAGTTCCACGTGCTATCCTCTTGGATGCAAGCCACGCAAGGTCTTCAGTTGGCAACGCACGCGATCTACCGGAGTGACTTCTTGGGACGCAAGAGCAAGCTATATGAGGAAATTAACTGTCGTATTCCTCACACTTGGCAATAGCGGCGATGATCAGTACACACACCCTAACGCGCTCGACTACCTCTTTGCAGTTCACCGTCAGTGCAATTACGGAGCATCTCAGGAAGCTGGGAAAGTTTCACGTGCTATCATCTTGCATAAAAGCCACGCAATGTCTTCAGTCGGCAACGCACGCGATCTACCGCAGTGGCTTCTCATGGACGCAGAGCAAGCTATATCAGGAAATTCCCTGTCGTATTCCTCACACTAGGCAGTAGCGGCGATGACCAGTGCACATTGCCTAACGCGCTCTGCTACCTCTTTGCTGTTAAGAGTCAGCATAGCTACCGAGCACCTCAGGAAGCTGGCAGAAATTACACGTTCTATCATCTAGGATAGAAGCCACGCAAGGTCTTCAGATGGCAACGCACGCAATCTGCCGAAGTGACTTCTTGGAACGCAAGAGCGAGCTATATGAGGAAATTCCCTGTCGTAATACCCACACTTGGCAGTAGCGGCGATGACCAGTGCACATTGCCTAATGCGCTCTCCTACCTCTTTGCAGTTCAACGTCTGCGTACCTACGGAGCATCTAAGGAAGCTGGGACAAGTTGCACGTGCTATCTTCTTGGAAGGAACACGCGCAACGTCTGGCGTCTGCAACGCACGCGATCTGCCGCAGTGGATTCTCAGGGACGCAAGGCAGGGCTATATCAGGAAATTCTCCGTCGTATTCCTCAAACTTAGCTGTAGCGGGGATGACCAGTGCACATTGCCTAACACGCTCTTCTACCTCTTTGCAGTTCACCGTCAGCGCACTTACGGAGCATCTCAGAAAGCTGGGAAAAGTTGCACGTTCTATCATCTTGGATAAAAGCCACGCAAGGTCCTCAGTCGGCAACGTACGCGAAATGGCGCAGTGGCTTCTCAAGGACTCAAGACCAAGCTGGATCAAGAAATTGCCTGTCGCATTCCTCACAGTAGGCAGTAGCGGCGATGACCAGTGCACATTGCCTAACGCGCTCTGCTACCTCTTTGCAGTTAAGAGTCAGCATAGCTACAGAGCACCTCAGGAAGCTGGCTGAAGTTACACGTTCTATCATCTTGGATATAAGCCACGCAAGGTCTTCAGTTGGCAACGCAGGCGATCTGCCGAAGTGACTTCTTTGGACGCAAGAGCAAGCTATATAATGAAATTCCCTGTCATATTCCTCGCACTTGGCAGTAGCGGCGATGACCAGTGCACATTGCCTAACACGCTATGCTACCTCTTCGCAGTTAAGAGTCGGCATAGCTACAGAGCACCTCAGGAAGCTGGGCAAGTTGCACCTGCTATCATGTTCGATAGAAGCCACGCAAGGTCTTCAGTCGGCAACAGACGCGATCTGCCGCAATGACTTCTCAGGGACGCAAGAACAAGCTATATTTGGAAATTCCCAGTCGTATTCCTCAAACTTGGCGGTAGCGTTGATGACCAGTGCACATTGCCTAACGCGCTCTGCTACTTCTTTGTAGTTCACAGTCAGCGTAGCTATGCAGCATCTGTGGAAGCTGGGACAAGTTGCACGTGCCATCATCTTGGATGCAAGCCACGCAAGGTCTTCATTTGGCAACGCACGCGATCTGCCAAAATGACTTCTTGGGAGGCAAGAGCAAGCTATATGAGGAAATTCCCTGTCGTATTCCTCACACTTGGCAGTAGCGGCGATGACCAGTGCACATTGCCTAACACGCTCTGCTACCTCTTTGCAGTTAGGATTCAGCCTAGCTACAGAGCATCTCAGGAAGCTGGGACAAGTTGCACGTGCTATCATGTTGGATAGAAGCCACGCAAGGTCTGCAGCCGGCAACACACGCGATTGCCGCAGTGCCTTCTCAGGGACGCAAGAGTAAGCTACATGAGGAAATTCCCTGTCGTATTCATCACACTTGGCAATAGCGGCGATGACCAGTGCACGTTGCCTAACGCGCTCTCCTACCTCTTTGCAGTTCAACGTCAGCGCACTTATGGAGCATGTCAGGAAGCTGGGGCAAGTTGCACGGCCTATCATCTTGGATATCAGCCACGCAAGGTCTTCAGTTGCCAACGCACGCGCTCTGCCGAAGTGACTTCTAGGGACGCAAGAGCAAGCTATATGAAGAAATTCCCTTTCGTGTTCCTCACACATAGCAGTAGCGACGATGACCAGTGCACATTGCCTAAAGCGCTCTACTATCCCTTTGCAGTTCACAGTCGGCGCAGCTACGGAGCATCTCATGAAGCTCGAAGAAGTTACAAGTGCTATCATCATGGATACAAGCCACGCAAGGTCTTCAGATGGCAGCGCACGCGATCTGCCGAAGTGATTTCTTGGAACGCAACAGCAAGCTATATGAGGAAATTCCCTGTCGTATTTTTCACACTTTGCAGTAGCGCCGATGACCAATGCACATTGCCTAACGCGCTCTCCTACCTCTTTGCAGTTCAACGTCAGCGCACTTATGGAGCATGTCAGGAACCTGGGACAAGTTGCACAGCCTATCATCTTGGATATAGGCCACGCAAGGTCTTCAGTTGGCAACGCACGCGATCTGCCGAAGTGACTTCTTGGGACGCAAGAGCAAGCTATATGAAGAAATTTCCTGTCGTGTTCCTCACACTTGGCTGTAGCGACGATGACCAGTGCACATTGCCTAACGCGCTCTGCTACCTGTATGCAGTTCACTGTCAGCATAGCCATGGAGCATCTCAGGAAGCTGGGACAAGTTGCACGTGGTGCTATCATCTTGGATGCAAGCCACGCAAGGTCTTCAGTTGGCTACGCACACGATCTGCCGAAGTGACTTCTTGGGAAGCAACAGCAAGCTATATGATGAAATTCCCTTTCGTATTCCTCGCACTTGGTAGTAGCGGCGATGACCAGTGCGCATTGCCTAACACGCTCTGCTACCTCTTTGCATTTATGAGTCAGCATAGCTACAGAGCACCTCAGGAAGCTGGGACAAGTTGCACGTGCTATCATGTTGGATAGAAGCCACGCAAGGTCTTCAGTCGGCAACGCACGTGATCTGCCGCAGTGACTTCTCAGGGACGCAAGAGCAAGCTATATTTGGAAATTCCCTGTCGTATTCCTCACACTTGGCAATAGCGGCGATGATCAGTGTAGATACCCTAACGCGCTCTACTACCTCTTTGCAGTTCACCGTCAGCGCAATTACGGAGCATCTCAGGAAGTTAGGAAAGTTTCACGTGCTATCATCTTGCATAAGAGCCACGCAAAGTCTTCAGTTGGCAACGCACGCGATCTACCACAGTGGCTTCTCATGGACGCCAGAGCAAGCTATATGAGGAAATTCCCTGTCGTATTCCTCACACTAGGAAGTACCGGCGATGACCAGTGTACATTGCCTAACGCGCTCTGCTACCTTTTTGTAGTTCACCGTCAGCGCACTTATGGATCATGTCACAAATCTGTGAGAAGTTGCACTAGCTATCTTCTTGGATATAAGCCACGAAAAATCTTCAGTTGGCAACGCACGCGATCTGCCAAAGTGACTTCTGGGGAAGCAAGAGCAAGCTACATGAGGAAATTCCCTGTCGTATTCCTCACACTTGGCAACAGCGGCGATGACCAGTGCAGATTCTCTAACGCGCTCTGCTACCTCTTTGCAGTTCACAGTCAGCGTAGCGATGAAGCATCTCAGGAAGCTGTTCCTCGTGCTATCATCTTGGATAGAAGCCATGCAAGGTCTTCAGTCGGCAACGCACTCGATCTGCCGCAGTGGCTTCTCATGGTCGCAATAGCAAGCTACATGAGCAAATTCCCTATCGTATTACTCACACTTTGCCGCAGCGGCGATGACCAGTGCACATTGCCTAACGCGCTCTACTACCTCTTTGCAGTTCACAGTCGGCGCAGCTACGGAGCATCTCAGGAAGCTGCGACAAGTTGCACGAGCTATTTTCTTGGATATACGCAACGAAAAATCTTCAGATGGCAGCGCACGCGATCTGCCAAAGTGACTTCTGGGGACGCAAGAGCAAGCTAAATGAGGAAATTCCCTGTCGTATTCCTCACACTTGGCAACAGCGGCGATGACCAGTGCACATTCCCTAACGCGCTCTGCTACCTCTTTGCAGTTCACAGTCAGCGTAGCGATGAAGCATCTCAGGAAGCTGTTCCTCGTGCTATCATCTTGGATAGAAGCCATGCAAGGTCTTCAGGCGGCAACGCATGCGATCTGCCGCAGTGGCTTCTCATGGTTGCAATAGCAAGCTACATGAGCAAATTCCCTATCGTATTCCTCACACTTGGCCGTAGCGGCGATGACCAGTGCACATTGCCTAACGCGCTCTACTACCTCTTTGCAGGTCATAGTCGGCGCAGCTGCGGAGCATCTCAGGAAGCTGGGACAAGATGCACGTGCTATCATCTTGGATAGAAGCCACGCAAGGTCTTCAGTTGGCAACGCACGCGATCTGCCAAAGTGACTTCTTGGGACGCAAGGGCAATTATATGAGGAAATTCCCTGTCGTATTCCTCACACTTGGCAATGGCGGCGATGACCAGTGCACATTCCCTAACGCGTTTTGCTAATTCTTTGCAGGTCACAGTCAGCGTAGCTACGGAGCATTTCAGGAAGCTGAGACAAGTTGCACGTGCTATCATCTTGGATAGAAGCCACTTAAGGTCTTCAGTCGGCAACGCACGCGCTCTGCCGCAGTGGCTTCTCAGGGTCGCAAGAGCAAGCTACATGAGGAAATTCCCTGTCGTATTCTTCACACTTGGCAATAGCGGCAATGATCAGTACACATACCCTAACGCGCTCGACTACCTCTTTGCAGTTCACCGTCAGCGCAATTACGGAGCATCTCAGGAAGCTGGGAAAGTTTCACGTGCTATCATCATGCATAAAAGCCACGCATTGTCTTCAGTCGGCAACGCACGCGATGTACCGCAGTGGCTTCTCATGGACGCCAGAGCAAGGTATATGAGGAAATTCCCTGTCGTATTCCTCACACTAGGCAGTACCGGTGATGACGAGTTTACATTGCCTAACGCGCTCTGCTACCTCTTTGCAGTTCACCATCAGCGCTCTTATGGATCATGTCAGGAAGCTGTGACAAGTTGCACGTGCTATCTTCTTGGATATAAGCCACGAAAGGTCTTCAGTTGGCAACGCACGCAATCTGCCGAAGTGACTTCTTGGAACGCAAGAGCGAGCTATATGAGGAAATTCCCTGTCGTAATACTCACACTTGGCAGTAGCGGCGATGACCAGTGCACATTGCCTAACGCGCTCTCCTACCTCTTTGCAGTTCAACGTCTGTGTAGCTATGGAGCATCTCAGGAAGCTGGGACAAGTTGCACGTGCTATCTTCTTGGAAGGAACGCGCGCAACGTCTGGCGTCTGCAACGCACGTGATCTGCCGCAGCGGCTTTTCAGGGACGCAAGGCCAGGCTATATCAGGAAATTCTCTGTCGTATTCCTCAAACTTAGCTGTAGCGGCGATGACCAGTGCACATTGCTTAACGTACTCTGCAACCTGTTTGCAGTTCATAGTCAACGTAGCTATGGAGCATCTCAGGAAGCTGGGACAAGTTCCACGTGCTATCCTCTTGGATGCAAGCCACGCAAGGTCTTCAGTTGGCAACGCACGCGATCTACCGGAGTGACTTCTTGGGACGCAAGAGCAAGCTATATGAGGAAATTAACTGTCGTATTCCTCACACTTGGCAATAGAGGCGATGATCAGTACACACACCCTAACGCGCTCGACTACCTCTTTGCAGTTCACCGTCAGTGCAATTACGGAGCATCTCAGGAAGCTGGGAAAGTTTCACGTGCTATCATCTTGCATAAAAGCCACGCAATGTCTTCAGTCGGCAACGCACGCGATCTACCGCAGTGGCTTCTCATGGACGCAGAGCAAGCTATATCAGGAAATTCCCTGTCGTATTCCTCACACTAGGCAGTAGCGGCGATGACCAGTGCACATTGCCTAACGCGCTCTGCTACCTCTTTGCTGTTAAGAGTCAGCATAGCTACCGAGCACCTCAGGAAGCTGGCAGAAATTACACGTTCTATCATCTAGGATAGAAGCCACGCAAGGTCTTCAGATGGCAACGCACGCAATCTGCCGAAGTGACTTCTTGGAACGCAAGAGCGAGCAATATGAGGAAATTCCCTGTCGTAATACCCACACTTGGCAGTAGCGGCGATGACCAGTGCACATTGCCTAATGCGCTCTCCTACCTCTTTGCAGTTCAACGTCTGCGTACCTACGGAGCATCTAAGGAAGCTGGGACAAGTTGCACGTGCTATCTTCTTGGAAGGAACACGCGCAACGTCTGGCGTCTGCAACGCACGCGATCTGCCGCAGTGGATTCTCAGGGACGCAAGGCAGGGCTATATCAGGAAATTCTCCGTCGTATTCCTCAAACTTAGCTGTAGCGGGGATGACCAGTGCACATTGCCTAACACGCTCTTCTACCTCTTTGCAGTTCACCGTCAGCGCACTTACGGAGCATCTCAGAAAGCTGGGAAAAGTTGCACGTTCTATCATCTTGGATAAAAGCCACGCAAGGTCCTCAGTCGGCAACGTACGCGAAATGGCGCAGTGGCTTCTCAAGGACTCAAGACCAAGCTGGATCAAGAAATTGCCTGTCGCATTCCTCACAGTAGGCAGTAGCGGCGATGACCAGTGCACATTGCCTAACGCGCTCTGCTACCTCTTTGCAGTTAAGAGTCAGCATAGCTACAGAGCACCTCAGGAAGCTGGCTGAAGTTACACGTTCTATCATCTTGGATATAAGCCACGCAAGGTCTTCAGTTGGCAACGCAGGCGATCTGCCGAAGTGACTTCTTTGGACGCAAGAGCAAGCTATATAATGAAATTCCCTGTCATATTCCTCGCACTTGGCAGTAGCGGCGATGACCAGTGCACATTGCCTAACACGCTATGCTACCTCTTCGCAGTTAAGAGTCGGCATAGCTACAGAGCACCTCAGGAAGCTGGGCAAGTTGCACCTGCTATCATGTTCGATAGAAGCCACGCAAGGTCTTCAGTCGGCAACAGACGCGATCTGCCGCAATGACTTCTCAGGGACGCAAGAACAAGCTACATTTGGAAATTCCCAGTCGTATTCCTCAAACTTGGCGGTAGCGTTGATGACCAGTGCACATTGCCTAACGCGCTCTGCTACTTCTTTGTAGTTCACAGTCAGCGTAGCTATGCAGCATCTGTGGAAGCTGGGACAAGTTGCACGTGCCATCATCTTGGATGCAAGCCACGCAAGGTCTTCATTTGGCAACGCACGCGATCTGCCAAAATGACTTCTTGGGAGGCAAGAGCAAGCTATATGAGGAAATTCCCTGTCGTATTCCTCACACTTGGCAGTAGCGGCGATGACCAGTGCACATTGCCTAACACGCTCTGCTACCTCTTTGCAGTTAGGATTCAGCCTAGCTACAGAGCATCTCAGGAAGCTGGGACAAGTTGCACGTGCTATCATGTTGGATAGAAGCCACGCAAGGTCTGCAGCCGGCAACACACGCGATTGCCGCAGTGCCTTCTCAGGGACGCAAGAGTAAGCTACATGAGGAAATTCCCTGTCGTATTCATCACACTTGGCAATAGCGGCGATGACCAGTGCACGTTGCCTAACGCGCTCTCCTACCTCTTTGCAGTTCAACGTCAGCGCACTTATGGAGCATGTCAGGAAGCTGGGGCAAGTTGCACGGCCTATCATCTTGGATATCAGCCACGCAAGGTCTTCAGTTGCCAACGCACGCGCTCTGCCGAAGTGACTTCTAGGGACGCAAGAGCAAGCTATATGAAGAAATTCCCTTTCGTGTTCGTCACACATAGCAGTAGCGACGATGACCAGTGCACATTGCCTAAAGCGCTCTACTATCCCTTTGCAGTTCACAGTCGGCGCAGCTACGGAGCATCTCATGAAGCTCGAAGAAGTTACAAGTGCTATCATCATGGATACAAGCCACGCAAGGTCTTCAGATGGCAGCGCACGCGATCTGCCGAAGTGATTTCTTGGAACGCAACAGCAAGCTATATGAGGAAATTCCCTGTCGTATTTTTCACACTTTGCAGTAGCGCCGATGACCAATGCACATTGCCTAACGCGCTCTCCTACCTCTTTGCAGTTCAACGTCAGCGCACTTATGGAGCATGTCAGGAACCTGGGACAAGTTGCACAGCCTATCATCTTGGATATAGGCCACGCAAGGTCTTCAGTTGGCAACGCACGCGATCTGCCGAAGTGACTTCTTGGGACGCAAGAGCAAGCTATATGAAGAAATTTCCTGTCGTGTTCCTCACACTTGGCTGTAGCGACGATGACCAGTGCACATTGCCTAACGCGCTCTGCTACCTGTATGCAGTTCACTGTCAGCATAGCCATGGAGCATCTCAGGAAGCTGGGACAAGTTGCACGTGGTGCTATCATCTTGGATGCAAGCCACGCAAGGTCTTCAGTTGGCTACGCACACGATCTGCCGAAGTGACTTCTTGGGAAGCAACAGCAAGCTATATGATGAAATTCCCTTTCGTATTCCTCGCACTTGGTAGTAGCGGCGATGACCAGTGCGCATTGCCTAACACGCTCTGCTACCTCTTTGCATTTATGAGTCAGCATAGCTACAGAGCACCTCAGGAAGCTGGGACAAGTTGCACGTGCTATCATGTTGGATAGAAGCCACGCAAGGTCTTCAGTCGGCAACGCACGTGATCTGCCGGAGTGACTTCTCAGGGACGCAAGAGCAAGCTATATTTGGAAATTCCCTGTCGTATTCCTCACACTTGGCAGCAGCGGTGATGACCACATGCTCTGCTACCTCTTTGTTGTTCATAGTCAGCGTAGCTACGAAGCATGTGAGGAAGCTGGGAGAAGTTGCACGTGCTATCATCTTAAATAGAAGCAACGCAAAGTCAACAGCCGGCAACGCACGTGATTGCCGCAGTGGCTTCTCAGGGACGCAAGAGCAAGCTACATGAGGAAATTCCCTGTCGTATTCCTCACACTTGGCAATAGCGGCGATGATCAGTGTAGATACCCTAACGCGCTCTACTACCTCTTTGCAGTTCACCGTCAGCGCAATTACGGAGCATCTCAGGAAGCTGGGAAAGTTTCACATGCTATCATCTTGCATAAGAGCCACGCAAAGTCTTCAGTTGGCAACGCACGCGATCTACCACAGTGGCTTCTCATGGACGCCAGAGCAAGCTTTATCAGGAAATTCCCTGTCGTATTCCTCACACTAGGCAGTACCGGCGATGACCAGTGTACATTGCCTAACGCGCTCTGCTACCTTTTTGTAGTTCACAGTCAGCGTAGGGATGAAGCATCTCAGGAAGCTGTTCCTCGTGCTATCATCTTGGATAGAAGCCATGCAAGGTCTTCAGTCGGCAACGCACTCGATCTGCCGCAGTGGCTTCTCATGGTCGCAATAGCAAGCTACATGAGCAAATTCCCTATCGTATTCCTCACACTTTGCCGCAGCGGCGATGACCAGTGCACATTGCCTAACGCGCTCTACTACCTCTTTGCAGTTCACAGTCGGCGCAGCTACGGAGCATCTCAGGAAGCTGCGACAAGTTGCACGAGCTATCTTCTTGGATATAAGCAACGAAAATCTTCAGATGGCAGCGCACGCGATCTGCCAAAGTGACTTCTGGGGACGCAAGAGCAAGCTACATGAGGAAATTCCCTGTCGTATTCCTAACACTTGGCAACAGCGGCGATGACCAGTGCAGATTCCCTACCGGGCTCTGCTACCTCTTTGCAGTTCACAGTCAGCGTAGCGATGAAGCATCTCAGGAAGCTGTTTCTCATGCTATCATCTTGGATAGAAGCCATGCAAGGTCTTCAGTCGGCAACGCACTCGATCTGCCGCAGTGGCTTCTCATGGTCGCAATAGCAAGCTACATGAACAAATTCCCTATCGTATTCCTCACACTTTGCCGCAGCGGCGATGACCAGTGCACATTGCCTAACGCGCTCTACTACCTCTTTGCAGTTCACAGTCGGCGCAGCTACGGAGCATCTCAGGAAGCTGCGACAAGTTGCACGAGCTATCTTCTTGGATATAAGCAACGAAAAATCTTCAGATGGCAGCGCACGCGATCTGCCAAAGTGACTTCTGGAACGCAAGAGCAAGCTACATGAGGAAATTCCCTGTCGTATTCCTCACACTTGGCAACAGCGGCGATGACCAGTGCACATTCCCTAACGCTCTCTGCTACCTCTTTGCAGTTCACAGTCAGCGTAGCGATGAAGCATCTCAGGAAGCTGTTCCTCGTGCTATCATCTTGGATAGAAGCCATGCAAGGTCTTCAGTCGGCAACGCATGCGATCTGCCGCAGTGGCTTCTCAGGGTCGCAAGAGCAAGCTACATGAGGAAATTCCCTGTCGTATTCTTCACACTTGGCAATAGCGGCGATGATCAGTGCACATACCCTAACGCGCTCGACTACCTCTTTGCAGTTCACCGTCAGCGCAATTACGGAGCATCTCAGGAAGCTGGGAAAGTTTCACGTGCTATCATCTTGCATAAAAGCCACGCAATGTCTTCAGTCGGCAACGCACGCGATCTACCGCAGTGGCTTCTCATGGACGCCAGAGCAAGGTATATCAGGAAATTCCCTGTCGTATTTCTCACACTAGGCAGTACCGGCGATGACGAGTTTACATTGCCTAACGCGCTCTGCTACCTCTTTGCAGTTCACCATCAGCGCTCTTATGGATCATGTCAGGAAGCTGTGACAAGTTGCACGTGCTATCTTCTTGGATATAAGCCACGAAATGTCTTCAGTTGGCAACGCACGCGATCTGCCAAAGTGACTTCTTGGGACGCAAGAGCAAGGTATATGAAGAAATTCCCTGTCGTATTCCTTACACTTAGCAGTCGCAGCGATGACCAGTGCACATTGCCTAACGCGCTCTGCTACCTGTATGCAGTGCACTGTCAGCATAGCTATGGAGTATCTCAGGAAGCTGGGACAAGTTGCACGTGCTATCATCTTGGATGCAAGCCACGCAAGGTCTTCAGTAGGCAACACACGCGATCTGCCGAAGTGACTTCTTGGGGCGCAAGAACAAGCTATATGAGGACATTCCCTGTCGTATTCCTCAGACGTGGCAGTAGCGACGATGACCAGTGCACATTGCCTAACGCGCTCTGCTACCTCTTTGCAGTTCACAGTGGACGCAGCTACAGAGCATCTAAGGAAGCTGGGACAAGTTGCACGTGCTATCTTCTTGGAAGGAACGCGCGCAACATCTGGCGTCTGCAACGCACGTGATCTGCCGCAGCGGCTTCTCAGGGACGCAAGGCCAGGCTATATCAGGAAATTCTCTGTCGTATTCCTCAAACTTAGCTATAGCAGCGATGACCAGTGCACATTGCCTAACACGCTCTGCTACCTCTTTGCAGTTCACCGTCAGCGCACTTACGGAGCATCTCAGAAAGCTGGGAAAATTTGCACGTTCTATCATCTTGGATAAAAGCCACGCAAGGTCCTGAGTCGGCAACGTATGCGATCTGCCGCTGTGGCTTCTGATGGGCGCAAGAACAAGCTATATGAGGACAGTAGAACTTGTTGCTGGGCGAGTTGGTTGGGATCAACCAACTCCTAGTATATGAGGACATTCCCTGTCGTATTCCTCACACGTGTCAGTAGCGACGATGACCAGTGCACATTGCCTAACGCGCTCTGCTACCTCTTTGCAGTTCACAGTCGGCGCAGCTACGGAGCATCTCAGGAAGCTGGGACAAGTTGAACGTGCTATCTTCTTGGATGGAACCCGCGCAACGTCTGCCGTCGGCAACACACGCGATTTGCCGCAGTGGCTTCTCAGGGACGCAAGGCCAGCCTATATCAGTAAATTCCCTGTCGTATTCCTCACACTTGGCAGTAGCGGCGATGACCAGTGCACATTGCCTATCGCGAGCTGCTACCTCTTTGCAGTTCACCGTCAGCGCACTAACGGAGCGCCTCAGGAAGCTGCGAATAGTTTCACGTGATATATTCTTGGATAAAAGCCACGCAAGTTCTTCTGTCGGCAACGCACGCGATGTGCCGCAGTGGCTTCTCTTGGACGCAAGTACAAGCTATATGAGGAAATACCGTGTCGTATTACTCACACTTCCAGTAGCGGCGATGACCAGTGCACATTCCCTAACGCGCTCTACTACCTCTTTGCGGTTCACAGTCAGCGCAGCTACGCAGCATCTCAGGAAGATGGGACAAATTGCACTTGCTATCATCTTCGATAAAATCCACGCAAGGTCTTCTGTCGGCAACACACGCGATCTCCCGCAGTGGTTTCTCATGGACGCAAGAACAAGCTATATCAGGAAATTCCCTGTCGCATTCATCACACTTGAGAGTAGCGGCGATGACCAGTGCACCTTGCCTAACGCTCTCTGCTACCTCTTTGCAATTCACCGTCAGCGATCTTACAGAGCATCTCAGAAAGGTGGCACAAGTTGCACGTGCTATCATCTTAGATACAAGCCACGCAAGGTCTTCAGTTGGCAACGCACGCGATCTGCCGAAGGGACTTTTTGGGACGCAAGAACAAGCTATATGAGGAAACTCCCTTTCGTATTCCTCACACTTGGGAGTAGCGACGATGACCATTGCACATTGCTTAACGCGCACTGCTACCTCTTTGCAGTTCATAGTCAGCGTAGCTACGGAGATTGTTAGGTAGTTGGGACAAGTTGCACGTGCCATCATCGGAGATACAAGCCACACAAGGTCTTCAGTCGGTAACGCATGCGATCTGCCGCAGTGGCTTCTCAGAGACCCAAGAGCAAGCTATTTGAGGAAAATCCCTGTCGTGTTTCTCACACTTGGCAGTAGCGGCGATGACCAGTGCACATTCCCTAACGCTCTCTACTACCTTTTTGCAATTCACATTCAGCGCAGCTACGCAGGCTCCCAGGAAGCTGGGACAAGTTGGACGTGCTCTCATCTTGCATGCAAGCCACGCAAGGTCTTCAGTTGCCAACGCACGCGCTCTTCCGAAGTGACTTCTTGGGACGCAAGAGCAAGCTATATGAAGAAATTCCCTTTCGTGTTCCTCACACATAGCAGTAGAGACAATGACCAGTGCACATTGCCTAACGCGCTCTCCTACCTCTTTGCAGTTCAACGTCAGCGCACTTATGGAGCATGTCAGGAACCTGGGACAAGTTGCACAGCCTATCATCTTGGATATAGGCCACGCAAGGTCTTCAGTTGTCAACGCACGCGATCTGCAGAAGTGACTTCTTGGCACGCAAGAGCAAGCTATATGAAGAAATTCCCTGTCGTATTCCTCACACTTGGCAGTAGCGACTATGACCAGTGCTCATTGCCTAACGCGCTCTGCTACCTCTTTGCAGTTCAATGTCAGCGCACTTATGGAGCATGTGAGGAAGCTGGGACAAGTTGCACGGCCTATCATCCTGGATATAAGCCATGCAAGGTCTCCAGTTGGCAACGCACTCGATCTGCCAAAGTGACTTCTTGGGACGCAAGAGCAGGCTATATGAAGAAATTCCCTGTCGCGTTCCTCACACTTGGCAGTAGCGACGATGACCAGTGCACATTGCCTAACGCGCTCTGCTACCTGTGTGCAGTTCACTGTCAGCATAGCTATGCAGCATCTCAGGAAGCTGGGACAAGTTGCACGTGCTATCATCTTCGATAAAAGCCACTCAAGGTCTTCAGTCGGCAAGGCACGCAATCTGCCGTAGTGACTTCTCATGAAAGCAAGTGCAAGCTATTTGAGGAAATTCCCTGTCGTATTCCTCACACTTGGCAGTAGCGACGATGACCAGTGCACATTACATAACGCTCTCTGCTCCCTGTTTGCACTTCACAGTCAGCGTAGCTATGGAGCTCCTCAGGAAGCTGGGACAAGTTGCACGTGCTATCATCTTAGATGCAAACCACGCAAGGTCTTCAGTTGGCAACGCACGCGTTCGGCCAAAGTGACTTCTTGGGACGCAACAGGGAGCTATTTGAGGAAATTCCCTGTCGTATTCCTCACACTTGGCAATAGCGGCGATGACCAGCGCAGATTGCCTAACGCGCGCTGCTACATGTTTGCAGTTCACAATCAGAAGGTAGGGAGCATCTCAGGAAGCTGGGACAAGTTGCACGTGCTATCATCTTGTATACAAGAGACGCAATGTCTGCAGCAGGCAACGCACGTGATTGCCGCAGTGGCTTCTCAGGGACGCAAGAGCAAGCTACATGAGGAAATTCCCAGTCGTATTCCTCACACTTGGCAATATCGGCGAGCAGCAGTGCACATTCCCTAACGCGCTCTGCTACATCTTTTTAGGACACAGTCAGCGTAGAGATGAAGCATCTCAGGAAGCTGTTACAAGTTCCTCGTGCTATCATCTTGGATAGAAGTCGTGCAAGGTCTTCAGTCGGCAACGAACGCGATCTGCCGCAGTGGCTTCTCAGGGTCGGAAGAGCAAGCTACATGAGCAAATTCCCTGTCGTATTCCTCACACTTGGCAGTAGCGGCGATGACCCGAGCACATTGCCTAACGCGCTCTGCTACCTCTTTGCAGTTCAACGTCAGCGCACTTATGGAGCATGTCAGGAAGCTGGGACAAGTTGCATGGCCTATCATCTTGGATATCAGTCACGCAAGGTCTTCAGTTGCCAACGCACGTGCTCTGCCGAAGTGACTTCTTGGGACGCAAGAGCAAGCTATATGAAGAAATTCCCTTTCGTGTTCCTCACACATAGCAGTAGCGACGATGACCAGTGCACATTGCCTAAAGCGCTCTACTATCTCTTTGCAGTTCACAGTCGGCGCAGCTACGGAGCATCTCTGGAAGCTCGAAGAAGTTGCACGTGCTATCATCTTGGATACAAGCCACGCAAGGTCTTCAGATGGCAGCGCACGCGATCTGCCGAAGTGATTTCTTGGAACGCAAGAGCAAGCTATATGAGGAAATTCCCTGTCGTATTACTCACACTTTGCAGTAGCGCCGATGACCAATGCACATTGCCTAAAGCGCTCTCCTACCTCTTTGCAGTTCAACGTCAGCGCACTTATGGAGCATGTGAGGAAGCTCGGACAAGTTGCACGGCCTATCATCCTGGATATAAGCCACGCAAGGTCTTCAGTTGGCAACGCACGCGATCTGCCGAAGTGACTTCTTGGGACGCAAGAGCAAGCTATATCAAGAAACTCCCTGTCGTGTTCCTCACACTTGGCAGTAGCGACGATGACCAGTGCACATTGCCTAACGCGCTCTGCTACCTGTATGCAGTTCACTGTCAGCATAGCTACGGAGCATCTGAGGAAGCTGGGAGAAGTTACACGTTCTATCATCTTGGATACAAGCCACGCAAGGTCTTCAGATGGCAGCGCACGCAATCTGCCGAAGTGACTTCTTGGGACGCAAGAGCAAGCTATATAAAGAAATTCCCTGTCGTGTTCCTCACACTTGGCAGTAACGGCGATGACCAGTGCACATTGCCTAATGCGCTCTCCTACCTCTTTGCAGTTCAACGTCTGCGCTCTTATGGAGCATGTGAGGAACCTGAGACAAGTTGCAATGCCTATCATCTTGGATATAAGCCACGCAAGGTCTTCAGTTGCCAACGCACGCGATCTGGCGAAGTGACTTCTTGGGACGCAAGAGCAAGCTATATGAGGAAATTCCCTGTCGTATTCCTCACACTTGGCAATAGCGGCGATGATCAGTGCAGATACCCTAACGCGCTCTACTACCTCTTTGCAGTTCACTGTCAACGCAATTACGGAGCATCTCAGGAAGCTGGGAAAGTTTCACGTGCTATCATCCTGCATAAAAGCCACGCAAAGTCTTCAGTCGGCAACGCACGCGATTTACCACAGTGGCTTCTCATGGACGCCAGAGCAAGCTATATCAGGAAATTCCCTGTCGTATTCCTCACACTAGGCAGTACCGGCGATGACCAGTGTACATTGTCTAACGCGCTCTGCTACCTCTTTGTAGTTCACCGTCAGCGCACTTATGGATCATGTCATAAATCTGTGAGAAGTTGCACGAGCTATCTTCTTGGATATAAGCCACGAAAAATCTACAGTTGGCAACGCACGCGATCTGCCAAAGTGACTTCTGGGGACGCAAGAGCAAGCTACATGAGGAAATTTCCTGTCGTATTCCTCACACTTGGCAACAGCGGCGATGACCAGTGCAGATTCCCTAACGCTCTCTGCTACCTCTTTGCAGTTCACAGTCAGCGTAGCGAGAAGCATCTCAGGAAGCTGTTCCTCGTGGTATCATCTTGGATAGAAGCCATGCAAGGTCTTCAGTCGGCAACGCACTCGATCTGCCGCAGTGGCTTCTCATGGTCGCAATAGCAAGCTACATGAGCAAATTCCCTATCGTATTCCTCACACTTGGACGTAGCGGCGATGACCAGTGCACATTGCCTAACGCGCTCTACTACCTCTTTGCAGTTCACAGTCAAAGCAGCTACGGAGCATCTCAGGAAGCTGGGAGAAGTTACACGTGCTATCATCTTGGATACAAGCCACGCAAGGTCTTCAGATGGCAGCGCACGCGATCTGCCGAAGGGACTTCTTGGAACGCAAGAGCAAGCTATATGAGGAAATTCCCTCTCGTATTACTCACACTTGGCAGCAGCGGCGATGACCAGTGCACATTGCCTAATGCGCTCTCCTACCTCTTTGCAGTTCAACGTCTGCGCTCTTATGGAGCATGTGAGGAAACTGGCACAAGTTGCAATGCCTATCATCTTGGATATAAGCCACGCAAGGTCTTCAGTTGGCAACGCACGCGATCTGCCAAAGTGACTTCTTGGGACGCAAGGGCAACTATGTGAAGAAATTCCCTGTCGTATTCCTCACACTTGGTAATAGCGGCGATGACGAATGCACATTACCTAACGTACTCTGCTACCTGTTTGCAGTTCACAGTCAGCGTAGCTATGGAGCATCTCAGGAAGCTGGGACAAGTTCCACCTGCTATCATCTTGGATAAAAGCCGCGCAAGGTCTTCAGTTGGCAACGCACACAATCTGCCGAAGTGTCTTCTTGGGATGCAAGAGCAAGCTATATGAGGAAATCCCCTGTCGTAATACTCACACTTGGCAGTAGCGGCGATGACCAGTGCACGTTGCCTAACGCGCTCTGCTACCTCTTTGCAGTTCAACGTCAGCGCACTTATGGAGCATGTCAGGAAGCTGGGACAAGTTGCATGGCCTATCATCTTGGATATCAGCCACGCAAGGTCTTCAGTTGGCAACGCACGCGCTCTGCCGAAGTGACTTCTTGGGACGCAAGAGCAAGCTATATGAAGAAATTCCCTTTCGTGTTCCTCACACATAGCAGTAGCGACGATGACCAGTGCACATTGCCTAAAGCGCTCTACTATCCATTTGCAATTCACAGTCGGCGCAGCTACGGAGCATCTCTGGAAGCTCGAAGAAGTTGCACGTGCTATCATCTTGGATACAAGCCACGCAAGGTCTTCAGATGGCAGCGCACGCGATCTGCCGAAGTGATTTCTTGGAACGCAAGAGCAAGCTATATGAGGAAATTCCCTGTCGTATTACTCACACTTTGCATTAGCGCCGATGACCAATGCACATTGCCTAAAGCGCTCTCCTACCTCTTTGCAGTTCAACGTCAGCGCACTTATGGAGCATGTGAGGAAGCTCGGACAAGTTGCACGGCCTATCATCCTGGATATAAGCAACGCAAGGCCTTCAGTTGGCAACGCACGCGATCTGTCGAAGTGACTTCTTGGGACGCAAGAGCAAGCTATATGAAGAAATTCCCTGTCGTGTTCCTCACACTTGGCAGTAGCGACGATGACCAGTGCACATTGCCTAACGCGCTCTGCTACCTGTATGCAGTTCACTGTCAGCATAGCTATGGAGCATCTCAGGAAGCTGGGACAAGTTGCACGTGCTATCATCTTGGAGGCAAGCCACGCAAGGTCTTCAGTTAGCTACGCACACGATCTGCCGAAGTGACTTCTTGGGAAGCAACAGCAAGCTCTATGATGAAATTCCCTTTCGTATTCCTCGCACTTGGCAGTAGCGGCGATGACCAGTGCACATTGCCTAACGCGCTCTACTACCTCTTTGCAGTTCACAGTCGGCGCAGCTACGGAGCATCTCAGGAAGCTGGGAGAAGTTACACGTGCTATCATCTTGGATACAAGCCACGCAAGGTCTTCAGATGGCAGCGCACGCGATCTGCCGAAGGGACTTCTTGGAACGCAAGAGCAAGCTATATGAGGAAATTCCCTCTCGTATTACTCACACTTGGCAGCAGCGGCGATGACCAGTGCACATTGCCTAATGCGCTCTCCTACCTCTTTGCAGTTCAACGTCTGCGCTCTTATGGAGCATGTGAGGAAACTGGCACAAGTTGCAATGCCTATCATCTTGGATATAAGCCACGCAAGGTCTTCAGTTGGCAGCGCACGCGATCTGCCAAAGTGACTTCTGGAACGCAAGAGCAAGCTACATGAGGAAATTCCCTGTCGTATTCCTCACACTTGGCAACAGCGGCGATGACCAGTGCACATTCCCTAACGCTCTCTGCTACCTCTTTGCAGTTCACAGTCAGCGTAGCGATGAAGCATCTCAGGAAGCTGTTCCTCGTGCTATCATCTTGGATAGAAGCCATGCAAGGTCTTCAGTCGGCAACGCATGCGATCTGCCGCAGTGGCTTCTCATGGGCGCAATAACAAGCTACATGAGCAAATTCCCTATCGTATTCCTCACACTTGGCCGTAGCGGCGATGACGAGTGCACATTGCCTAACGCGCTCTACTACCTCTTTGCAGGTCATAGTCGGCGCAGCTGCGGAGCATCTCAGAAAGCTGGGACAAGATGCACCTGCTATCATCTTGGATAGACGCCACGCAAGGTCTTCAGTGGGCAACGCACGCGATCTGCCAAAGTGACAACTTGGGACGCAACGGCAATTATATGAGGAAATTCCCTGTCGTATTCCTCACACTTGGCAATGGCGGCGATGACCAGTGCACATTCCCTAACGCGTTTTGCTACTTCTTTGCAGGTCACAGTCAGCGTAGCTGCGGAGCATTTCAGGAAGCTGAGACAAGTTGCACGTGCTATCATCTTGGATAGAAGCCACGTAAGGTCTTCAGTCGACAACGCACGCGCTCTGCCGCAGTGGCTTCTCAGGGTCGCAAGAGCAAGCTACATGAGGAAATTCCCTGTCGTATTCTTCACACTTGGCAATAGCGGCGATGATCAGTGCACATACCCTAACGCGCTCGACTACCTCTTTGCAGTTCACCGTCAGCGTAATTACGGAGCATCTCAGGAAGCTGGGAAAGTTTCACGTGCTATCATCTTGCATAAAAGCCACGCAATGTCTTCAGTCGGCAACGCACGCGATCTACCGCAGTGGCTTCTCATGGACGCCAGAGCAAGGTATATCAGGAAATTCCCTGTCGTATTTCTCACACTAGGCAGTACCGGCGATGACGAGTTTACATTGCCTAACGCGCTCTGCTACCTCTTTGCAGTTCACCATCAGCGCTCTTATGGATCATGTCAGGAAGCTGTGACAAGTTGCACGTGCTATCTTCTTGGATATAAGCCACGAAAGGTCTTCAGTTGGCAACGCACGCGATCTGCCAAAGTGACTTCTTGGGACGCAAGAGCAAGGTATATGAAGAAATTCCCTGTCGTATTCCTTACACTTAGCAGTCGCAGCGATGACCAGTGCACATTGCCTAACGCGCTCTGCTACCTGTATGCAGTGCACTGTCAGCATAGCTATGGAGTATCTCAGGAAGCTGGGACAAGTTGCACGTGCTATCATCTTGGATGCAAGCCACGCAAGGTCTTCAGTAGGCAACGCACGCGATCTGCCGAAGTGACTTCTTGGGGCGCAAGAACAAGCTATATGAGGACATTCCCTGTCGTATTCCTCAGACGTGGCAGTAGCGACGATGACCAGTGCACATTGCCTAACGCGCTCTGCTACCTCTTTGCAGTTCACAGTGGACGCAGCTACAGAGCATCTAAGGAAGCTGGGACAAGTTGCACGTGCTATCTTCTTGGAAGGAACGCGCGCAACATCTGGCGTCTGCAACGCACGTGATCTGCCGCAGCGGCTTCTCAGGGACGCAAGGCCAGGCTATATCAGGAAATTCTCTGTCGTATTCCTCAAACTTAGCTATAGCAGCGATGACCAGTGCACATTGCCTAACACGCTCTGCTACCTCTTTGCAGTTCACCGTCAGCGCACTTACGGAGCATCTCAGAAAGCTGGGAAAATTTGCACGTTCTATCATCTTGGATAAAAGCCACGCAAGGTCCTGAGTCGGCAACGTATGCGATCTACCGCTGTGGCTTCTGATGGGCGCAAGAACAAGCTATATGAGGACAGTAGAACTTGTTGCTGGGCGAGTTGGTTGGGATCAACCAACTCGTAGTATATGAGGACATTCCCTGTCGTATTCCTCACACGTGTCAGTAGCGACGATGACCAGTGCACATTGCCTAACGCGCTCTGCTACCTCTTTGCAGTTCACAGTCGGCGCAGCTACGGAGCATCTCAGGAAGCTGGGACAAGTTGAACGTGCTATCTTCTTGGATGGAACCCGCGCAACGTCTGCCGTCGGCAACACACGCGATTTGCCGCAGTGGCTTCTCAGGGACGCAAGGCCAGCCTATATCAGTAAATTCCCTGTCGTATTCCTCACACTTGGCAGTAGCGGCGATGACCAGGGCACATTGCCTATCGCGAGCTGCTACCTCTTTGCAGTTCACCGTCAGCGCACTAACGGAGCGCCTCAGGAAGCTGCGAATAGTTTCACGTGATATATTCTTGGATAAAAGCCACGCAAGTTCTTCTGTCGGCAACGCACGCGATGTGCCGCAGTGGCTTCTCTTGGACGCAAGTACAAGCTATATGAGGAAATACCGTGTCGTATTACTCACACTTCCAGTAGCGGCGATGACCAGTGCACATTCCCTAACGCGCTCTACTACCTCTTTGCGGTTCACAGTCAGCGCAGCTACGCAGCATCTCAGGAAGATGGGACAAATTGCACTTGCTATCATCTTCGATAAAATCCACGCAAGGTCTTCTGTCGGCAACGCACGCGATCTCCCGCAGTGGTTTCTCATGGACGCAAGAACAAGCTATATCAGGAAATTCCCTGTCGCATTCATCACACTTGAGAGTAGCGGCGATGACCAGTGCACCTTGCCTAACGCTCTCTGCTACCTCTTTGCAATTCACCGTCAGCGATCTTACAGAGCATCTCAGAAAGGTGGCACAAGTTGCACGTGCTATCATCTTAGATACAAGCCACGCAAGGTCTTCAGTTGGCAACGCACGCGATCTGCCGAAGGGACTTTTTGGGACGCAAGAACAAGCTATATGAGGAAACTCCCTTTCGTATTCCTCACACTTGGGAGTAGCGACGATGACCATTGCACATTGCTTAACGCGCACTGCTACCTCTTTGCAGTTCATAGTCAGCGTAGCTACGGAGATTGTTAGGTAGTTGGGACAAGTTGCACGTGCCATCATCGGAGATACAAGCCACACAAGGTCTTCAGTCGGTAACGCATGCGATCTGCCGCAGTGGCTTCTCAGAGACCCAAGAGCAAGCTATTTGAGGAAAATCCCTGTCGTGTTTCTCACACTTGGCAGTAGCGGCGATGACCAGTGCACATTCCCTAACGCGCTCTACTACCTTTTTGCAATTCACATTCAGCGCAGCTACGCAGGCTCCCAGGAAGCTGGGACAAGTTGGACGTGCTCTCATCTTGCATGCAAGCCACGCAAGGTCTTCAGTTGCCAACGCACGCGCTCTTCCGAAGTGACTTCTTGGGACGCAAGAGCAAGCTATATGAAGAAATTCCCTTTCGTGTTCCTCACACATAGGAGTAGAGACAATGACCAGTGCACATTGCCTAACGCGCTCTCCTACCTCTTTGCAGTTCAACGTCAGCGCACTTATGGAGCATGTCAGGAACCTGGGACAAGTTGCACAGCCTATCATCTTGGATATAGGCCACGCAAGGTCTTCAGTTGTCAACGCACGCGATCTGCAGAAGTGACTTCTTGGCACGCAAGAGCAAGCTATATGAAGAAATTCCCTGTCGTATTCCTCACACTTGGCAGTAGCGACTATGACCAGTGCTCATTGCCTAACGCGCTCTGCTACCTCTTTGCAGTTCAATGTCAGCGCACTTATGGAGCATGTGAGGAAGCTGGGACAAGTTGCACGGCCTATCATCCTGGATATAAGCCATGCAAGGTCTCCAGTTGGCAACGCACTCGATCTGCCAAAGTGACTTCTTGGGACGCAAGAGCAGGCTATATGAAGAAATTCCCTGTCGCGTTCCTCACACTTGGCAGTAGCGACGATGACCAGTGCACATTGCCTAACGCGCTCTGCTACCTGTGTGCAGTTCACTGTCAGCATAGCTATGCAGCATCTCAGGAAGCTGGGACAAGTTGCACGTGCTATCATCTTCGATAAAAGCCACGCAAGGTCTTCAGTCGGCAAGGCACGCAATCTGCCGTAGTGACTTCTCATGAAAGCAAGTGTAAGCTATTTGAGGAAATTCCCTGTCGTATTCCTCACACTTGGCAGTAGCGACGATGACCAGTGCACATTACATAACGCTCTCTGCTCCCTGTTTGCACTTCACAGTCAGCGTAGCTATGGAGCTCCTCAGGAAGCTGGGACAAGTTGCACGTGCTATCATCTTAGATGCAAACCACGCAAGGTCTTCAGTTGGCAACGCACGGGTTCGGCCAAAGTGACTTCTTGGGACGCAACAGGGAGCTATTTGAGGAAATTCCCTGTCGTATTCCTCACACTTGGCAATAGCGGCGATGACCAGCGCAGATTGCCTAACGCGCGCTGCTACATGTTTGCAGTTCACAGTCAGAAGGTAGGGAGCATCTCAGGAAGCTGGGACAAGTTGCACGTGCTATCATCTTGTATACAAGAGACGCAATGTCTGCAGCAGGCAACGCACGTGATTGCCGCAGTGGCTTCTCAGGGACGCAAGAGCAAGCTACATGAGGAAATTCCCAGTCGTATTCCTCACACTTGGCAATATCGGCGAGCAGCAGTGCACATTCCCTAACGCGCTCTGCTACATCTTTTTAGGACACAGTCAGCGTAGAGATGAAGCATCTCAGGAAGCTGTTACAAGTTCCTCGTGCTATCATCTTGGATAGAAGTCGTGCAAGGTCTTCAGTCGGCAACGAACGCGATCTGCCGCAGTGGCTTCTCAGGGTCGGAAGAGCAAGCTACATGAGCAAATTCCCTGTCGTATTCCTCACACTTGGCAGTAGCGGCGATGACCCGAGCACATTGCCTAACGCGCTCTGCTACCTCTTTGCAGTTCAACGTCAGCGCACTTATGGAGCATGTCAGGAAGCTGGGACAAGTTGCATGGCCTATCATCTTGGATATCAGCCACGCAAGGTCTTCAGTTGCCAACGCACGTGCTCTGCCGAAGTGACTTCTTGGGACGCAAGAGCAAGCTATATGAAGAAATTCCCTTTCGTGTTCCTCACACATAGCAGTAGCGACGATGACCAGTGCACATTGCCTAAAGCGCTCTACTATCTCTTTGCAGTTCACAGTCGGCGCAGCTACGGAGCATCTCTGGAAGCTCGAAGAAGTTGCACGTGCTATCATCTTGGATACAAGCCACGCAAGGTCTTCAGATGGCAGCGCACGCGATCTGCCGAAGTGATTTCTTGGAACGCAAGAGCAAGCTATATGAGGAAATTCCCTGTCGTATTACTCACACTTTGCAGTAGCGCCGATGACCAATGCACATTGCCTAAAGCGCTCTCCTACCTCTTTGCAGTTCAACGTCAGCGCACTTATGGAGCATGTGAGGAAGCTCGGACAAGTTGCACGGCCTATCATCCTGGATATAAGCCACGCAAGGTCTTCAGTTGGCAACGCACGCGATCTGCCGAAGTGACTTCTTGGGACGCAAGAGCAAGCTATATGAAGAAACTCCCTGTCGTGTTCCTCACACTTGGCAGTAGCGACGATGACCAGTGCACATTGCCTAACGCGCTCTGCTACCTGTATGCAGTTCACTGTCAGCATAGCTACGGAGCATCTGAGGAAGCTGGGAGAAGTTACACGTTCTATCATCTTGGATACAAGCCACGCAAGGTCTTCAGATGGCAGCGCACGCAATCTGCCGAAGTGACTTCTTGGGACGCAAGAGCAAGCTATATGAAGAAATTCCCTGTCGTGTTCCTCACACTTGGCAGTAACGGCGATGACCAGTGCACATTGCCTAATGCGCTCTCCTACCTCTTTGCAGTTCAACGTCTGCGCTCTTATGGAGCATGTGAGGAACCTGAGACAAGTTGCAATGCCTATCATCTTGGATATAAGCCACGCAAGGTCTTCAGTTGCCAACGCACGCGATCTGGCGAAGTGACTTCTTGGGACGCAAGAGCAAGCTATATGAGGAAATTCCCTGTCGTATTCCTCACACTTGGCAATAGCGGCGATGATCAGTGCAGATACCCTAACGCGCTCTACTACCTCTTTGCAGTTCACCGTCAACGCAATTACGGAGCATCTCAGGAAGCTGGGAAAGTTTCACGTGCTATCATCCTGCATAAAAGCCACGCAAAGTCTTCAGTCGGCAACGCACGCGATCTACCACAGTGGCTTCTCATGGACGCCAGAGCAAGCTATATCAGGAAATTCCCTGTCGTATTCCTCACACTAGGCAGTACCGGCGATGACCAGTGTACATTGTCTAACGCGCTCTGCTATCTCTTTGTAGTTCACCGTCAGCGCACTTATGGATCATGTCATAAATCTGTGAGAAGTTGCACGAGCTATCTTCTTGGATATAAGCCACGAAAAATCTACAGTTGGCAACGCACGCGATCTGCCAAAGTGACTTCTGGGGACGCAAGAGCAAGCTACATGAGGAAATTTCCTGTCGTATTCCTCACACTTGGCAACAGCGGCGATGACCAGTGCAGATTCCCTAACGCTCTCTGCTACCTCTTTGCAGTTCACAGTCAGCGTAGCGAGAAGCATCTCAGGAAGCTGTTCCTCGTGGTATCATCTTGGATAGAAGCCATGCAAGGTCTTCAGTCGGCAACGCACTCGATCTGCCGCAGTGGCTTCTCATGGTCGCAATAGCAAGCTACATGAGCAAATTCCTTATCGTATTCCTCACACTTGGACGTAGCGGCGATGACCAGTGCACATTGCCTAACGCGCTCTACTACCTCTTTGCAGTTCACAGTCAAAGCAGCTACGGAGCATCTCAGGAAGCTGGGAGAAGTTACACGTGCTATCATCTTGGATACAAGCCACGCAAGGTCTTCAGATGGCAGCGCACGCGATCTGCCGAAGGGACTTCTTGGAACGCAAGAGCAAGCTATATGAGGAAATTCCCTCTCGTATTACTCACACTTGGCAGCAGCGGCGATGACCAGTGCACATTGCCTAATGCGCTCTCCTACCTCTTTGCAGTTCAACGTCTGCGCTCTTATGGAGCATGTGAGGAAACTGGCACAAGTTGCAATGCCTATCATCTTGGATATAAGCCACGCAAGGTCTTCAGTTGGCAACGCACGCGATCTGCCAAAGTGACTTCTTGGGACGCAAGGGCAACTATGTGAAGAAATTCCCTGTCGTATTCCTCACACTTGGTAATAGCGGCGATGACGAATGCACATTACCTAACGTACTCTGCTACCTGTTTGCAGTTCACAGTCAGCGTAGCTATGGAGCATCTCAGGAAGCTGGGACAAGTTCCACCTGCTATCATCTTGGATAAAAGCCGCGCAAGGTCTTCAGTTGGCAACGCACACAATCTGCCGAAGTGTCTTCTTGGGATGCAAGAGCAAGCTATATGAGGAAATCCCCTGTCGTAATACTCAAACTTGGCAGTAGCGGCGATGACCAGTGCACGTTGCCTAACGCGCTCTGCTACCTCTTTGCAGTTCAACGTCAGCGCACTTATGGAGCATGTCAGGAAGCTGGGACAAGTTGCATGGCCTATCATCTTGGATAAAAGCCGCGCAAGGTCTTCAGTTGGCAACGCACGCGCTCTGCCGAAGTGACTTCTTGGGACGCAAGAGCAAGCTATATGAAGAAATTCCCTTTCGTGTTCCTCACACATAGCAGTAGCGACGATGACCAGTGCACATTGCCTAAAGCGCTCTACTATCCATTTGCAATTCACAGTCGGCGCAGCTACGGAGCATCTCTGGAAGCTCGAAGAAGTTGCACGTGCTATCATCTTGGATACAAGCCACGCAAGGTCTTCAGATGGCAGCGCACGCGGTCTGCCGAAGTGATTTCTTGGAACGCAAGAGCAAGCTATATGAGGAAATTCCCTGTCGTATTACTCACACTTTGCATTAGCGCCGATGACCAATGCACATTGCCTAAAGCGCTCTCCTACCTCTTTGCAGTTCAACGTCAGCGCACTTATGGAGCATGTGAGGAAGCTTGGACAAGTTGCACGGCCTATCATCCTGGATATAAGCAACCCAAGGCCTTCAGTTGGCAACGCACGCGATCTGTCGAAGTGACTTCTTGGGACGCAAGAGCAAGCTATATGAAGAAATTCCCTGTCGTGTTCCTCACACTTGGCAGTAGCGACGATGACCAGTGCACATTGCCTAACGCGCTCTGCTACCTGTATGCAGTTCACTGTCAGCATAGCTATGGAGCATCTCAGGAAGCTGGGACAAGTTGCACGTGCTATCATCTTGGAGGCAAGCCACGCAAGGTCTTCAGTTAGCTACGCACACGATCTGCCGAAGTGACTTCTTGGGAAGCAACAGCAAGCTCTATGATGAAATTCCCTTTCGTATTCCTCGCACTTGGCAGTAGCGGCGATGACCAGTGCACATTGCCTAACGCGCTCTACTACCTCTTTGCAGTTCACAGTCGGTGCAGCTACGGAGCATCTCAGGAAGGTGGGAGAAGTTACACGTGCTATCATCTTGGATACAAGCCACGCAAGGTCTTCAGATGGCAGCGCACGCGATCTGCCGAAGGGACTTCTTGGAACGCAAGAGCAAGCTATATGAGGAAATTCCCTCTCGTATTACTCACACTTGGCAGCAGCGGCGATGACCAGTGCACATTGCCTAATGCGCTCTCCTACCTCTTTGCAGTTCAACGTCTGCGCTCTTATGGAGCATGTGAGGAAACTGGCACAAGTTGCAATGCCTATCATCTTGGATATAAGCCACGCAAGGTCTTCAGTTGGCAGCGCACGCGATCTGCCAAAGTGACTTCTGGAACGCAAGAGCAAGCTACATGAGGAAATTCCCTGTCGTATTCCTCACACTTGGCAACAGCGGCGATGACCAGTGCACATTCCCTATCGCTCTCTGCTACCTCTTTGAAGTTCACAGTCAGCGTAGCGATGAAGCAACTCAGGAAGCTGTTCCTCGTGCTATCATCTTGGATAGAAGCCATGCAAGGTCTTCAGTCGGCAACGCATGCGATCTGCCGCAGTGGCTTCTCATGGGCGCAATAACAAGCTACATGAGCAAATTCCCTATCGTATTCCTCACACTTGGCCGTAGCGGCGATGACGAGTGCACATTGCCTAACGCGCTCTACTACCTCTTTGCAGGTCATAGTCGGCGCAGCTGCGGAGCATCTCAGAAAGCTGGGACAAGATGCACCTGCTATCATCTTGGATAGAAGCCACGCAAGGTCTTCAGTGGGCAACGCACGCGATCTGCCAAAGTGACAACTTGGGACGCAACGGCAATTATATGAGGAAATTCCCTGTCGTATTCCTCACACTTGGCAATGGCGGCGATGACCAGTGCACATTCCCTAACGCGTTTTGCTACTTCTTTGCAGGTCACAGTCAGCGTAGCTGCGGAGCATTTCAGGAAGCTGAGACAAGTTGCACGTGCTATCATCTTGGATAGAAGCCACGTAAGGTCTTCAGTCGACAACGCACGCGCTCTGCCGCAGTGGCTTCTCAGGGTCGCAAGAGCAAGCTACATGAGGAAATTCCCTGTCGTATTCTTCACACTTGGCAATAGCGGCGATGATCAGTGCACATACCCTAACGCGCTCGACTACCTCTTTGCAGTTCACCGTCAGCGTAATTACGGAGCATCTCAGGAAGCTGGGAAAGTTTCACGTGCTATCATCTTGCATAAAAGCCACGCAATGTCTTCAGTCGGCAACGCACGCGATCTACCGCAGTGGCTTCTCATGGACGCCAGAGCAAGGTATATCAGGAAATTCCCTGTCGTATTTCTCACACTAGGCAGTACCGGCGATGACGAGTTTACATTGCCTAACGCGCTCTGCTACCTCTTTGCAGTTCACCATCAGCGCTCTTATGGATCATGTCAGGAAGCTGTGGCAAGTTGCACGTGCTATCTTCTTGGATATAAGCCACGAAAGGTCTTCAGTTGGCAACGCACGCGATCTGCCAAAGTGACTTCTTGGGACGCAAGAGCAAGGTATATGAAGAAATTCCCTGTCGTATTCCTTACACTTGGCAGTAGCGGCGATGACCAGTGCACGTTGCCTAACGCGCTCTGCTACCTCTTTGCAGTTCAACGTCCGCGCACTTATGGAGCATGTCAGGAAGCTGGGACAAGTTGCATGGCCTATCATCTTGGATATCAGCCACGCAAGGTCTTCAGTTGGCAACGCACGCGCTCTGCCGAAGTGACTTCTTGGGACGCAAGAGCAAGTTATATGAAGAAATTCCCTTTCGTGTTCCTCACACATAGCAGTAGCGACGATGACCAGTGCACATTGCCTAAAGCGCTCTACTATCCATTTGCAATTCACAGTCGGCGCAGCTACGGAGCATCTCTGGAAGCTCGAAGAAGTTGCACGTGCTATCATCTTGGATACAAGCCACGCAAGGTCTTCAGATGGCAGCGCACGCGATCTGCCGAAGTGATTTCTTGGAACGCAAGAGCAAGCTATATGAGGAAATTCCCTGTCGTATTACTCACACTTTGCATTAGCGCCGATGACCAATGCACATTGCCTAAAGCGCTCTCCTACCTCTTTGCAGTTCAACGTCAGCGCACTTATGGAGCATGTGAGGAAGCTCGGACAAGTTGCACGGCCTATCATCCTGGATATAAGCAACGCAAGGTCTTCAGTTGGCAACGCACGCGATCTGCCGAAGTGACTTCTTGGGACGCAAGAGCAAGCTATATGAAGAAATTCCCTGTCGTGTTCCTCACACTTGGCAGTAGCGACGATGACCAGTGCACATTGCGTAACGCGCTCTGCTACCTGTATGCAGTTCACTGTCAGCATAGCTATGGAGCATCTCAGGAAGCTGGGACAAGTTGCACGTGCTATCATCTTGGAGGCAAGCCACGCAAGGTCTTCAGTTAGCTACGCACACGATCTGCCGAAGTGACTTCTTGGGAAGCAACAGCAAGCTCTATGATGAAATTCCCCTTCGTATTCCTCGCACTTGGCAGTAGCGGCGATGACCAGTGCGCATTGCCTAACACGCTCTGCTACCTCATTGTAGTTCACAGTCAGCGCAGCTACGGAGCATCTGAGGAAGCTGGGAGAAGTTACACGTTCTATCATCTTGGATACAAGCCACGCAAGGTCTTCAGATGGCAGCGCACGCAATCTGCCGAAGTGACTTCTTGGGACGTAAGAGCAAGCTATATGAAGAAATTCCCTGTCGTGTTCCTCACACTTGGCAGTAACGGCGATGACCAGTGTACATTGCCTAATGCGCTCTCCTACCTCTTTGCAGTTCAACGTCTGCGCTCTGATGGAGCATGTGAGGAACCTGGGACAAGTTGCAATGCCTATCATCTTGGATATAAGCCACGCAAGGTCTTCAGTTGCCAACGCACGTGATCTGGCGAAGTGACTTCTTGGGAAGCAAGAGCAAGCTATATGAGGAAATTCCCTGTCGTATTCCTCACACTTGGCAATAGCGGCGATGATCAGTGCAGATACCCTAACGCGCTCTACTACCTCTTTGCAGTTCACCGTCAGCGCAATTACGGAGCATCTCAGGAAACTGGGAAAGTTTCACGTGCTATCATCCTGCATAAAAGCCACGCAAAGTCTTCAGTCGGCAACGCACGCGAGCTACGACACTGGCTTCTCATGGGCGCCAGAGCAAGCTATATCAGGAAATTCCCTGTCGTATTCCTCACACTAGGCAGTTCCGGCGATTACCAGTGTACATTGTCTAACGCGCTCTGCTACCTCTTTGTAGTTCACCGTCAGCGCACTTATGGATCATGTCATAAATCTGTGAGAACTTGCACGAGCTATCTTCTTGGATATAAGCCACGAAAAATCTACAGTTGGCAACGCACGCGATCTGCCAAAGTGACTTCTGGGGACGCAAGAGCAAGCTACATGAGGAAATTCCCTGTCGTATTCCTCACACTTGGCAACAGCGGCGATGACCAGTGCAGATTCCCTAACGCGCTCTGCTACCTCTTTGCAGTTCACAGTCAGCGTAGCGATGAAGCATCTCAGGAAGCTGTTCCTCGTGGTATCATCTTGGATAGAAGCCATGCAAGGTCTTCAGTCGGCAACGCACTCGATCTGCCGCAGTGGCTTCTCATGGTCGCAATAGCAAGCTACATGAGCAAATTCCCTATCGTATTCCTCACACTTGGCCGTAGCGGCGATGACCAGTGCACATTGCCTAACGCGCTCTACTACCTCTTTGCAGTTCACAGTCGGCGCAGCTACGGAGCATCTCAGGAAGCTGGGAGAAGTTACACGTGCTATCATCTTGGATACAAGCCACGCAATGTCTTCAGATGGCAGCGCACGCGATCTGCCGAAGGGACTTCTTGTAACGCAAGAGCAAGCTATATGAGGAAATTCCCTGTCGTATTACTCACACTTGGCAGCAGCGGCGATGACCAGTGCACATTGCCTAATGCGCTCTCCTACCTCTTTGCAGTTCAACGTCTGCGCTCTTATGGAGCATGTGAGGAACCTGGGACAAGTTGCAATGCCTATCATCTTGGATATAAGCCACGCAAGGTCTTCAGTTGGCAACGCACGCGATCTGCCAAAGTGACTTCTTGGGACGCAAGGGGAACTATGTGAAGAAATTCCCTGTCGTATTCGTCACACTTGGTAATAGCGGCGATGACGAATGCACATTACCTAACGTACTCTGCTACCTGTTTGCAGTTCACAGTCAGCGTAGCTATGGAGCATCTCAGGAAGCTGGGACAAGTTCCACCTGCTATCATCTTGGATAAAAGCCGCGCAAGGTCTTCAGTTGGCAACGCACACAATCTGCCGAAGTGACTTCTTGGGATGCAAGAGCAAGCTATATGAGGAAATCCCCTGTCGTAATACTCACACTTGGCAGTAGCGGCGATGACCAGTGCACGTTGCCTAACGCGCTCTGCTACCTCTTTGCAGTTCAACGTCAGCGCACTTATGGAGCATGTCAGGAAGCTGGGACAAGTTGCATGGCCTATCATCTTGGATATCAGCCACGCAAGGTCTTCAGTTGCCAACGCACGCGCTCTGCCGAAGTGACTTCTTGGGACGCAATAGCAAGCTATATGAAGAAATTCCCTTTCGTGTTCCTCACACGCAGCAGTAGTGACGATGACCAGTGCACATTGCCTAAAGCGCTCTACTATCCCTTTGCAGTTCACAGTCGGCGCAGCTACGGAGCATCTCTGGAAGCTCGAAGAAGTTGCACGTGCTATCATCTTGGATACAAGCCACGCAAGGTCTTCAGATGGCAGCGCACGCGATCTGCCGAAGTGATTTCTTGGAACGCAAGAGCAAGCTATATGAGGAAATTCCCTGTCGTATTACTCACACTTCGCAGTAGCGCCGATGACCAATGCACATTGCCTAAAGCGCTCTCCTACTTCTTTGCAGTTCAACGTCAGCGCACTTATGGAGCATGTGAGGAAGCTCGGACAAGTTGCACGGCCTATCATCCTGGATATAAGCAACGCAAGGTCTTCAGTTGGCAACGCACGCGATCTGCCGAAGTGACTTCTTGGGACGCAAGAGCAAGCTATATGAAGAAATTCCCTGTCGTGTTCCTCACACTTGGCAGTAGCGACGATGACCAGTGCACATTGCGTAACGCGCTCTGCTACCTGTATGCAGTTCACTGTCAGCATAGCTATGGAGCATCTCAGGAAGCTGGGACAAGTTGCACGTGCTATCATCTTGGAGGCAAGCCACGCAAGGTCTTCAGTTAGCTACGCACACGATCTGCCGAAGTGACTTCTTGGGAAGCAACAGCAAGCTCTATGATGAAATTCCCTTTCGTATTCCTCGCACTTGGCAGTAGCGGCGATGACCAGTGCGCATTGCCTAACACGCTCTGCTACCTCATTGTAGTTCACAGTGAGCGCAGCTACGGAGCATCTGAGGAAGCTGGGAGAAGTTACACGTTCTATCATCTTGGATACAGGCCACGCAAGGTCTTCAGATGGCAGCGCACGCAATCTGCCGAAGTGACTTCTTGGGACGTAAGAGCAAGCTATATGAAGAAATTCCCTGTCGTGTTCCTCACACTTGGCAGTAACGGCGATGAGCAGTGTACATTGCCTAATGCGCTCTCCTACCTCTTTGCAGTTCAACGTCTGCGCTCTGATGGAGCATGTGAGGAACCTGGGACAAGTTGCAATGCCTATCATCTTGGATATAAGCCACGCAAGGTCTTCAGTTGCCAACGCACGTGATCTGGCGAAGTGACTTCTTGGGAAGCAAGAGCAAGCTATATGAGGAAATTCCCTGTCGTATTCCTCACACTTGGCAATAGCGGCGATGATCAGTGCAGATACCCTAACGCGCTCTACTACCTCTTTGCAGTTCACCGTCAGCGCAATTACGGAGCATCTCAGGAAACTGGGAAAGTTTCACGTGCTATCATCCTGCATAAAAGCCACGCAAAGTCTTCAGTCGGCAACGCACGCGATCTACGACACTGGCTTCTCATGGGCGCCAGAGCAAGCTATATCAGGAAATTCCCTGTCGTATTCCTCACACTAGGCAGTTCCGGCGATTACCAGTGTACATTGTCTAACGCGCTCTGCTACCTCTTTGTAGTTCACCGTCAGCGCACTTATGGATCATGTCATAAATCTGTGAGAACTTGCACGAGCTATCTTCTTGGATATAAGCCACGAAAAATCTACAGTTGGCAACGCACGCGATCTGCCAAAGTGACTTCTGGGGACGCAAGAGCAAGCTACATGAGGAAATTCCCTGTCGTATTCCTCACACTTGGCAACAGCGGCGATGACCAGTGCAGATTCCCTAACGCGCTCTGCTACCTCTTTGCAGTTCACAGTCAGCGTAGCGATGAAGCATCTCAGGAAGCTGTTCCTCGTGGTATCATCTTGGATAGAAGCCATGCAAGGTCTTCAGTCGGCAACGCACTCGATCTGCCGCAGTGGCTTCTCATGGTCGCAATAGCAAGCTACATGAGCAAATTCCCTATCGTATTCCTCACACTTGGCCGTAGCGGCGATGACCAGTGCACATTGCCTAACGCGCTCTACTACCTCTTTGCAGTTCACAGTCGGCGCAGCTACGGAGCATCTCAGGAAGCTGGGAGAAGTTACACGTGCTATCATCTTGGATACAAGCCACGCAATGTCTTCAGATGGCAGCGCACGCGATCTGCCGAAGGGACTTCTTGTAACGCAAGAGCAAGCTATATGAGGAAATTCCCTGTCGTATTACTCACACTTGGCAGCAGCGGCGATGACCAGTGCACATTGCCTAATGCGCTCTCCTACCTCTTTGCAGTTCAACGTCTGCGCTCTTATGGAGCATGTGAGGAACCTGGGACAAGTTGCAATGCCTATCATCTTGGATATAAGCCACGCAAGGTCTTCAGTTGGCAACGCACGCGATCTGCCAAAGTGACTTCTTGGGACGCAAGGGGAACTATGTGAAGAAATTCCCTGTCGTATTCGTCACACTTGGTAATAGCGGCGATGACGAATGCACATTACCTAACGTACTCTGCTACCTGTTTGCAGTTCACAGTCAGCGTAGCTATGGAGCATCTCAGGAAGCTGGGACAAGTTCCACCTGCTATCATCTTGGATAAAAGCCGCGCAAGGTCTTCAGTTGGCAACGCACACAATCTGCCGAAGTGACTTCTTGGGACGCAAGAGCAAGCTATATGAGGAAATCCCCTGTCGTAATACTCACACTTGGCAGTAGCGGCGATGACCAGTGCACATTGCCTAACGCGCTCTGCTACCTCTTTGCAGTTCAACGTCAGCGCACTTATGGAGCATGTCAGGAAGCTGGGACAAGTTGCATGGCCTATCATCTTGGATATCAGCCACGCAAGGTCTTCAGTTGCCAACGCACGCGCTCTGCCGAAGTGACTTCTTGGGACGCAAGAGCAAGCTATATGAAGAATTTCCCTTTCGTGTTCCTCACACATAGCAGTAGCGACGATGACCAGTTCACATTGTCTAACACGCTCTGCTACCTCTTTGCAGTTAAGAGTCCGCATAGCTACAGACCACCTCAGGAAGCTTGGACAAGTTGCACGTGCTATCAACGTTGGATAGAAGCCACGCAAGGTCTTCAGTCGGCAACGCACGCGATCTGCCGCAGTGACTTCTCAGGAACGCAAGAGAAAGCTATATTTGGAAATTCCCTGTCGTATTCCTCACACTTGGCAGTAGCGGCGATCACCAGAGCACATTTCCCAACGCGCTGTACTGCCTCTTTGCAGTGAACAGTCGGCGCAGCTACGGAGCATCTCAGGAAGCTGGGACAAGTTGCACGTGCTATCATCTTAGATACAAGCCACGCAAGGTCTTCAGTTGGCAACGCACGCGTTCTGCCACAGTGACTTCTTGGGACGCAATAGGGAGCTATTTGAGGAAATTCCCTGTCGTATTCCTCACACTTGGCAATAGCGGCGATGACCAGTGCAGATTGCCTAACGCGCTCTGCTACCTGTTTGCAGTTCACAGTCAGAAGGTAGGGAGCATCTCAGGAAGCTGGGACCAGTTGCGCGTGCTATCATCTTGGATAGAAGCCATTGCAAGGTCTTCAGTCGGCAACGCACGCCATCTACCGCAGTGCCTTCTCAGGGACGCAAGAGCAAGCTATATTTGGAAATTCCCTGTCGTATTCCTCACACTTGGCAGTAGCGGTGATGACCAGTGCACATTGCCTAACACGCTCTGCTACCTCTTTGTAGTTCACAGTCAGCGTAGCTACGGAGCATCTGAGGAAGCTGAGACAACTTGCACGTGCTATCATCTTGGATACAAGCAACGCAATGTCTGCAGTCGGGAACGCACGCGATCTACCGCAGCGGCTTCTCATGGACGCCAGAGCAAGCTATATCAGGCTATTTCCTGTCGTATTCCTCACTCTAGGCAGTAGCGGCGATGACCAGTGCACATTGCCTAACGCGCTCTGCTACCTATTTTGCAGTTCACCGTCAGCGCACTTGTGGAGCATGTCAGGAAGCTGTGACAAGTTGCACGTGCTATCATCTTGGATGAAAACCACGCAATGTCTTCAGTTGGCAACGCGTGCGATCTGCCAAAGTGACTTCTTGGGACGCAAGAGCAAGCTATATGAAAAAATTGCCTGTCGTATTCCTCACACTTGGTAATAGCGGCGATGACCAGGTCACGTTGCCTAACGTAGTCTGCTACCTGTTTGCAGGTCACAGTCACCATAGCTATGGAGCATCTGAGGAAGCTCGGACAAGTTGCACGTGCTATCATCTTGGATACAAGCCACGCAAGGTCTTCAGTTGGCAACGCACACGATCTGCCGAAGTCACTTCTTGGGACGCAAGAGCAGGCTATATGAGGAAATTCCCTGTCGTATGCCTCACACTTGGCAGTAGCGGCGATGACCAGTGCACATTGCCTAACACGCTCTGCTAGCTCTTTGCAGTTAAGAGTCAGCAAAGCTACAGAGCATCTCAGGAAGCCGGCACAAGTTGCACGTGCTATCATCTTGGATACAAGCTACGCAAGGTCTTCATTTGCCAACGCACGCGATCTGCCATAGTGGCTTCTCAGGGACGCAAGAGCAAGCTATATCAGGAAATTCCCTGTCGTATTCATCACACTAGGCAGTAGCGGCGATGGCCAGTGCACATTGGTTAACGCGCTCTGCTTCCTATTTGCAGTTCACAGTCGGCGCAGCTACGTAGCATCTCAGGAAGCTGGGACAAAGTGCACGTGCTATCATCTTGGATAGAAGCAACGCAAGCTCTTCAGTCGGCTACGCACGCGATCGGCCGGAGTGGCTTCTCAGGGTCGCAAGAGCAAGCTACATGAGGAAATTCCCTGTCGTATTCCTCACACTTGGCAGTAGCGGCGATGACCAGTGCGCATCGCCTAATGCGCTTTGCTGTCTCTTTGGAGGTTGGTGGAAACTACAGATAAACGTTGTCCTTTTTACTACGTTGTTGTCGCTACTGCCAAGCTGAAGTGGACTTTTTTAAGTTTTATGGAGAATATATTATCCGAAATGGCGAAAGACGTTTCGAAGCTTAAGGAGGATTTCCGTTCCGAACTCTTTAGACTTATGGATGCAGTACGCCTAGAGAAAATGTTGACTTCGAAAGAAAATGTTGAACGCAGCCTGACGATCGATATGAGAGGCATGTGCAATGAAGGAAGAGATTTGAAATTGAGCATAACGCAGTGGCAAAAAATATTGAAGAGCTAAAAAAAACTTGGTGATCAAATTTGTAACAATAATCACTTGCAGAAGGAGAATGAGCTGCTGCAAGTGAGCTGCATGGCTCTTGAAAACAAAACTCAGGGCATAGACAGGCAGCTGACCCAGTCCAATCAACATTCACGAAATGTAAACCTTGAAATTCGAGGAGTTGTAAAACAGGAGGGTGAAGTTTTGTATGTCGTACCGGTTAACTTAGGTGCTGCGATTGGTGATCAGATTGGGCATAAAATGCTCTCGATGCGTCCGAACGAAAGCATCATATAAAAGCAGCATAATTGTGTGATTCAAATCCCGTGTAAACCGAGACTCGGCACTGAAGAAGGCAGAGAAGGCACAACCTAGTACAACGACATAGGTGTCGAGGGCATAGCTTGAGCCTGTGTAAACGAGCATCTAATGCCCGAGAACAGAGGCCGTCTGGGTGCAGCTAACGCCAGAAAGAAAGATGTGTGTTGGCAATACCTTTGAACAAAGAACGGCGTTATTCTTGCTCGAAAAACAGGCGACTCTGCAGTAGTTCATATGCACACTCAAGCCGATCTTTCTAGATGGCATGCGCGGCGTCAGGATACGCACTCACACGCATATTTTTCATACGATACATGGAACTGTTCTCTTTACACCGACTCGATTCAACAAAGCTTTCCCAGTCAATGATAGTTGCTTTCAGATTATGCATCAGAACATGCAATCTGCTTTGGATAAATCTGAGCAACTCACTTCGCTTTTATGTAGCTTCAACGCCTATTTTGACATAGTTTTGCTATCAGACGCGTGGTATCGTTGCGACTCTGACGCCGTACAAATCCTGGGGCACCACTAGTTTTTTCTTAATCACGCGGCAAAGCGCGCCTCAGGCGTCGCGTTGCTTGCGGAAGAAGTCTGCGCGTGCAGTCTCCTATCAGAGCACTGCTTGAGTAACAGCAACATCGAAATGCTTACGGTCCAAAGTGGTCGATCTTAAATTATGGGGTTTTGCATGCCAAAACCACTCTCTGATTATGAGGCACGCCGTAGTGGAGTACTCCGGCAATTTCAACCGCTTGGGGTTCTTTAACGTGCACCTAAATCTAAGTACACGGGTGTTTTCGCATTTCGCCCCCATCGAGATGCGGCCGCCGTGGCTGGGATTCGATCCCGCGAAGCGGTCGAATTTCTCTTTCTGTTGTCTACCGTCCGCCTCACAGTAAGTTGCCTGTTTATTTTTGCTACTTTGAACATGAAATAACGTTCCTTTCTGATAATTTCTTATCCTATGTTGGAGGAGACTTTAATAATGACATGGCCACCTACAACCTCGTTCAACGGGAAATGCTGGTCATAATTCAAAGTACTAATCTTAATTATGTCATAAATCACCTAATGTTTATAACTTGCACAACATCAACTCTGGACTCAATTATCTCAAATCATTCTACAACTTCGTAGTCTGCTTGTATTGCCGTAGACATTAGCGATCAGCTACCTGTACTTTCACAAGTTAAAAAAAAACTAGTTTATGATGTTTCTGTGAAACAAAGGCGCCAGATAATTTCCAATAGACGACTTGAAACATTTAAGGGTCGCATTTCATCAGTAGATTGGAGTCTAGTTTACGTACAATGCACACCTGAAAACGCCTACAAACAATTTCCTAAAATTTTCCTTCCAATCTTCGACGACTGCTTCCCGATTATTGATATTTCACATTGCAAAAAAAAAAAACACGCAAGATATGGATGACAGCCCGACTTGTACGTCTTAAAAAAAGACAGCGAAGCTTTTTCCTAAAATTATAAACGCTAAACACCAGGAAACTCTCACACAATTCAAATCCCTACGTAACAAAATTAACAGCAAACTTCGTTCTACTAGAAATGCCTACATCAACAATTTAGTTGACGTAGCCCTCTTGTGCAAACGAAAAGACATATGGTGACACTTGAATCAACTATTAAACTGGAAGGCCGAAACTGAGAGGCTCACAAGTTTAACCATAGGTGGACAAAAACCATGTGGCTCAAAGTTAGCCGCTGCCTTCAATGAATTCTTTTCGCACGTTGGTAGAAGCTGCTACAATCCTAACTTTTACTGTTTAATAGGTAACCGAACACCACAGTCACAATTTTTTGAGCCAACAGGCGACGATGAGGTGTACTGTATATTTAGTTCTTTGCGCGATAGTTCTAGTTTAGACGGATTAAATGTTCAAAGTAGGCCGGCAAAATGTGTATTATCCTTTCTCGTCCCTTGCCTAACACATATATTTAACCCTGTACTGATCGCAGGAGAATTTCCCGCAGAGATGCAGCTAGCAAGAGTTGCAGACATTTACAACAAAGGCGACAGGAATATTTTAACTGTATGCCTATACCAATCTTTCCATATTTCTCAAAGGGATTGGAACAAATAATTCGCTGCCGTCTGCATGGTTTTTTTTTCTCAAGCACTCTGTAATTACTGACCATCAGCATGTTATTACTCGGGATACATCAACAGAACACGCACCACTTGATCAAAAAGAACCTACACTAAATAACCTTGGATCTAAGCTACTCGCATTAGGTATAGTCGTAGACTTCAGAAAGGCGGTGGACACGCTCTACCACGACATACTTTTCGCAAAACTAGAACACTATGGTGTACGGGGCATACCCTTATATAGTTAAATCATACTTAAGTTCCCGTTTTCAGTATGTCACAATCAAAAATCTGAACACCTGCAAATCAAAAGTGGTCTCCCGTAAGGCAGTTTATTGGGGCCTCTGCTCTTTAATATTTTGTCAATGACATTGTTAATACCACTAAAGAGGCTAAATTCATTGTGTGCAGATGGCACATCCCTGTCTTTTTTTCGTCTGATATCATTGTGAAAATAACCAAAACTCCCAATGGAGATCTTTCATTATTGGCGAATTGGTCAATGTACAAATCACTAAAAATGAACGAAGGTAAACGACACGCAACGATTTTTGACCCGAAGAACAAGTATATATCTAATCCACCGCATCTAGTGTTAAATGATTAAAATTTTCATTGTGTTCATGAATTTACTTCTAGTGGTGTAGTATTTACTGCCACTATGACATGGAACGCTCACATGAATAAAACTTGCATTATTCGTTCCAAAGCTATCGGAATTTTTTCATGTAACAAACATAGCTTACCCGTCAAGGGTAAGCTTAGTTTACACTACGTATTCTTTTACTCATACCTAAATTACTGCTTTCCAGTCTGGGGAAACACATTTGTTTCGAATGTTCAAAAATTATTTCTTCTTCGGAAAGAAATGCTCCGGATCATTGCTGATGCCTCGTACAATGCCCCAACACTTCACCTACGCCTAAAATATGAAATTGTTGGTGTAAAAACATTGGTTGAATACCAATGTTTGCCTGTGCTTATAAAAAACAGAAACAAAAGATTATCCATTTTTTAATCACATAGTAAAACTCGCCCCGCATGTTACTCCATATGAAACTAGAAAACGACACAGTTATACATTACCTCGATGTAGAACTATGGTTTCGCAATGTTGATCTACATATTGCCTAAATATTTAAACAGTGAATTCTATGATAATTTATGCTATACGTTATTTTCTCCTCTTCGAGACTCATTCGTGACTTAGCTCTTGTTGATCTTATATTCTAGAGCATTGGACTTTTACTCTATTATTATACGTCTACACTGTATCGCGTCAGTCCAAATATCTTTCGCACTATGTATTTAATATATGAGTGTTTACTACATGGTATAATTGCATTTAAGTTTTCATATATCATTGAATAAAGATCCATGTAACTCTTGTATGCAGAATGTCAAAGGTAGGTAATTGCACTACAAATATTGTATTTTAATATTGCTGAGCTTTTTCAATATATTCTCCTGTCGCAACTGTCAATGTTGTTAAACGTGTTCGAGAGCTTCGTCAAGCGGTCGTATAGATTGCTTTTTCTCTCTTACCCCTAGTTTGTACTGCTGCGCACTGTACTGAAAAGTAAAATAAAGCTTTGATTGACTGATTGATTGATTGATTGATTGATTGATTCATTCATTCATTAGTTTGAGCGTCTTCGTTGCACTCGCTGCTTATAGTTAGTGAGTGAAACATTCTTGCCTTGTTTTTTGTCCTGAACACTTCCACATAGCAGCTTTCTGTTCTGCAGTTTCAGTTTTGCGTAATCATTTTGAACATATATTTTTGTTCCTTTACGCTTGCGTGCGTTAACAAACACTGCTTGCTTCTCATTCGAGTCCTGAGAATGAACTTCAGTTGGTCTAGGATTGCCACCTCTGCCTAAGCAGTCAAATCTACCAACAGATAGGCATGATAGCTGTCGTTTCGTTCAAAATAAGTCGTTTCGAATTTCGTTTCATTAAATCCGGGTGTTTTTCGTTAGGACCTTTCTGCATTCCAACAATACCTAAACTTGATCGCGTACTGCGGGTTTCCAGGTCAGTAATTTAGATTTTGCTACCTTAACTGAGTTTGCCAGCAATGCGACCTGGTCAGCTAGTTTTTTTTCTATTTCAAGAAAACGCAAAGTAGGATGAGACATTTTTTTTCATGCGTTTAGCGCAACCATTTCTTCTAGTAGTTAAAGTAGCGCGCATGCGGAGAATACATTATATGCAATCGCAATATATTTTTGTAGGCGCGGTAGCACCAGAAATCCTCCATAGTCACAACAAATGCTTCTCTAACTGGGATTGACCTGCACGAAGTAGACAAGGAGATTTCAGGACCACATGCGGATGTCTTGTCAACCGCGTCCACGCACTGAAGGTGTACCTCTGCGGACAACCTTTTATAGCCAAGTCCAATTCGCTACAGTGAGTTAGTGTCGCGTACATGACGCGGGAAAACGCAGCTGCATCAAGAAATTGTTCAAACATGGTAGCACCTGTCTGGAACACATGGGACATGTTTACATCTCTGCACAGGTAGACGTGTTAGTGAGGAAGCAAGATTATGGATCGAGCCTTCCCCTGAGACCGAGGAGAAGAGCTTGCACAATGCAAAAAAGGGAATTGCGTGACAATATTCGCACCTGTACTTGTTTATCGGATAGTCGTGTTTCAGCGCCTAACAAATATTATTGCTCAGCGCAGCATCGCAAGTTTCTGGAATGTTATCGACGGCTCTACCTGCTGTCTGTTGTCACCGAGCCTTGTGTAATCTGTTTGCGTGTATGCGCGGCGCGAATGGCGTATAACTTTCTGAACGAAACGCGGGCACGAGCGATTACACTGGAACATTCTATGACTGATGTATGAAAGCCGGCGCGTTTGACAGATTGACCAGATTTCGACAACTGCCGACCGTGTTCACCACTACTGCTGTGCTTTGAGTGCAACTTACTTCGTAGGAAGGAATTCGCCCCATAAGTTTTGACGTTCACAGTTTTACTGTTGTATTATTCACCGTCACTATCCGGCCTTGGAAACTCTGCCACTTCGGTGGCTGTAAAAACCCCAAATGATCTAAGAGTGACGCCACCTCTCCTCTCCTCCTCCTATGCCGGCGCTCCTTCTCTCGGCTCCTCCCGGGCGCTGATGGTGGCGGCACCTCGGCCAGGTACAGCTAGCAGACGCTCCCGACGTTCGCCCCTTTGGCGCGCAGTGCACTGCGCACCTGAACGATTTGGTTGCTGCGTTTATGACAAAAGACGTTCATAAATGTGCTACTCCAATGACTACCAGTATCCACGTTGCACTGCTTTATCGAAGCTCCTTCCACTGCAATCACTTCAACTGCGGTGTCAACGGTAGAGGTGGTGTGCTCAAGCTATCTAAAGGACTGTTTTTTCTCGAACGGCGCCTTTTGATCAGCTTCATTAGAACTTCAAAGCCGCCAAGAGAAATTCGAGTTACATACGCTTTGTATGTGCATATTTACCTTTTATATTTTAATATACAGGCGTGGGGTCTAAGCTCTATAAGAATCGATGATAGCGTGCTACTTCCATAATCTGTCAAAGGTGCGTTTGCTCGTGCTACAAAAAGGCTTGGTAATGCATCGGGCCTTAATTTCTTGAGGCCATAATTCCGAAAGATTTGGTTTTCAAATTGGTCCACGTTGAGGTGATCCTAACACGTATAAGCTAAAATTAGGTGAGGCACAACTTTTTGGGAAATGATACACGGTATGGAAGAAAATATACGCCGTGACGTTTCACAAATAATTTGGAAAATAAGGACTGGTGATATGTCAGCCCGCCTTGTGCGTGACCATAGCAATTTTATCAACGTCGAACGTTCAAGAGGGTCTGGGTCTTTGCGCGCTCCTTCCTTAGAGGTTTCTTTTACCAGACCTATCCGCATGCAGAATGCTTCAACCAGCTATAATTGAACGACATTTTTAATACAATACAATCTCGGCTGTGTTTATCGGATATCTGCGTTCTAATTTATTATGTGTGCAGGTATGGCGCACACAAGACATAGCTGCCGTTTCTGTGCCTATGCACAGTAACTGGCGGTTTTGGTAACAACCCCGCAATGCAGTTACGTGCAGCAATGCACGCTACATAGAAGCTGGACAGACAGTTGGGCGTGTTGGTGCGGTAACATGGTCTCGGCTTGTAGCGCGAAGGGAACACGGACGCAGAAAGGAGCAGGCAGGACGAGCGCTCGTCCTGCCTGCTCCTTTCTGCGTCCGTGTTCACTTCGCGCTGCCAGCCAAGACCATGATAGAAGCTGGAGCTGCACCGCGAGTAGCACGGACAGCGGGGGTTTAAGCGACGACAACAATCGTTTTAGTGTAGAGTTTGTCAGCAGACTCCAACAAAAAACAAAAGACGTCTAGGAATACACGTTAATTGAGAGATTGACCTGCAGAGGAAGCAGCATGTATAACATGACCGAATTAACATATGAAGCGCAACTTTCGTGCCTGAGCCCAGCAACGGTCTCAACTGCAGCGAAACGAGTGCAGTGCGCCAAGCATTGTGCGCGACATCATAACAAAGGCTGCCGAACCAGAAGCGTGAACGGCGAGACTCGGGAATAGCGCCGGCGTCTGCTAGCGAGCAAAAAAAGCACGCGCTATTACGTGACCACAGGGCTTGGACCAATAGGCGGGTCAACTCTCCGGAGGAGCGTCAGACGAGAGAGAAAGCGGCAAACTTCAGAGGAAGTCGCTACATTGAAGTTTTGTTGAGGGACCTTAGCTGGCACAGGTAGTTGGCGCCATCCATCAGGAGGGCGGGAAAGCGACTCTGCATCCCTTGCACGGCTTCCTAGGTCGGCACGCGCCGATCCAGACGCACCTGCAGTGTGCACCTTGCAGTGCCCTCGTGGCTCTCCTCTTGCCTTCTCTGTCAGCTCCCTCGCCTTCGACTGTCTCCACGCGCGCCCGTCGGCATCACGGCCGCTTAGCCCACTGAATTGTTCTATGTTTCGTATTCTGCTGCTATCGGAAGCGTGCGCTGCTGTGCGTTGACCGGCTTGGGCAGTTTCGTCAGTTTCGTGGTCCCCGATAGCTGTGTGCTGGTGCGTCGCTATGTTTCACCCGTTTCCCGACTCGCACCGATTGTGCATCTCGCAGTGGTGCCCGAATACCTCAAAAACAAGCCCTGAGATATTCTTCCGGGTACCTAAAGACAACAGGTTAGCGCGCAGACCCCAGAACATAAGAAGACGCATGCACGCGAACACGGCCCTGTCCATGTGTGTGCTCCATGAGTCTCCGGACGTCGTTACGCCTTGATTGTGCTACACTTCCCTCTTACCAGTAGAAAACTCTTAAAAATAGATGCTCCTCCTCATTGTCACCTGGCTTATGACTTGCGTTGGTGTGCCAGATCATATTCTGCAACTTCAGTAACTCGCCCAGCTTTCCATTCCGCCCTCAATGGTTTTTATGCGTGTTACCGTTCTACAAACGTACTAACAGCTGAAAAATTTGTTTGAGTTTATGTTGTATTTCAGTAATTGGCGATGGAAAAACTGCGCAAACAACCTTCATGTACAGGCATATTACGATCTTGTTTTTTCTCGAAAGCGTCAGCATTGTCAATTTCCTATGTGCAGATTGTTGGAATTCGTGTTTAATACACAAAGGAGTGCCCAGTAGGTATGACTTAGTGCCTTAAATGGCGTAATTTTACTGCTAAGCATTGCGTTTGTGGTGAAAGAAAATTCGTGTGTTGCTGGCTTATTTCACCTGGTCTTTGATTGAGGAATAAGTCTTTCTGCGAATGTTTTCTATGTGCTGCTGCAAAAGTTGACTCCCTTCTGCTTCCCTTAGCCACCGTTACTCAAGTTGTGGCCAAGGGCAAAATAATGTGATAATGTGTAGTTCCGTTTTCAGTACAAGGTATTTTTTGCTCTGCCATGCCTTTTCATGTTGTGCATTAGTAATGAACACGTCCGCATTTCTGCATTTCTTCTACTTTTGTGCAGGTTTATAAGTAAGTTCTTTTTTTTTCTTGTATAGCTGTCAGCAAAACATATTGACACGTGTACTTATCTTTATCGGGCTACCACGTTTCGCCGCCTAACAAATGTAATCGCACAACGTGGGACGCGCCTGCGTGTATCCGAAGTTTCTGGAAAGTTATCGATGCTTCTATCCGCTTTCTGTTGTCGCCGAACCTTATGTTATCTGATTTCATCACCTGACGCGAATGGTGTACAACTTTGTGGAAGGCACGCGGGTCCGAACGATTAGTCGGGAACATTCGACGACTGCTCTATAAAAGCCGATGCGCTTGACCCGCTGAACAGATTTCCGACGATCGCCGACCGTGTTCGACGCTATCGCTGTGCTATAAGTGTAGCCTGTTTTTGTGAGCGCAGGTTCGCCCAATAAAAGCTAGTTTTGTATTCCACCGTATTGCTGCTTTCTTCACCGTCACTACCACGTGACAATATTTAGCATTTCATTATATTTTTTAGATATTTTGCCTGTCATTGTTGTTCTGCCATTACCAGTGAATTTTCCCTTTCTTTAGTTGTCATGACTATGTGATACACGTCGTTCCCTTTCGGGCAATATGTCATGAATTATATTAGAAGCTCTCAGTGCGCATATCAGAAACTCTTTTACACGTTGGTCTTTGAGGCATTATATAAATATCTTTCATACGTGTGTACATAAAACAGTCTTCGCGATTTCTTGAGTTTTATTTATTTTTTATTTCTCAGTTTTGTTATTTCCCTGTCTGTGTTTAACCGCCGTGGTTGCTCAGTGGCTAGTGTTGGGCTGCTGAGCATGGGGGGTCGCAGTATTGAATCCCGGCCAGGGAGGTGATCGAAATTTCCGGAGCTCTCCACTACGGCGTGCTTCATAATCAGAAAGTGGTTTTGGCAAGAAAAAACACAAGTTATTTGCGCTGTCTGTGAACTTCTGTGTTGTTTAGTGGTCATGTAAGCCTTATGCATTTTGCACTTTTGTTCATCTTCTGAACGTGTATTATACCAAGTTATGGGAAAATATTTGTTTTCAGAAACGATAGTCCATAGAACGAAGCCAACGATCTTTTGTGTTAGTAGTGGGATTTATATTTCTTCTGTCATATGCTGGCAAACTCAAAGTATGGACAAGACTGCGTGCGTGCATAAATAATCACGGTGCACCTCGCGCCATTTTACAAACAATGCCTGGGGTAGTGAAAACGCGCGATGAGAAATACGCGCCTCTGAAGAAAGCAACAGTGAAGGTGCTCGGGCATGGGCAAGGGTGGAAAGGGAGCGTAGTGGATTGTCATAACAAAAACAAGAATAAAAACAAAGCGCTAGGGTGAGGAGGCGCCATATGGCTGCTGCTCCTGTCTCCTGTTTCGCCGCCATTTTGCCAAAGTATCGCCCGCCTTTTAGGGCCGTTACTGAAGGGGACCTTGGCGCTAGCGTCGAAAGAGCGTCTGCTTAAAACAGCCAATGGCAGCCATGCGTAGATTCACCCCTGGGTCAATACTACGTGACATTTGATAGGTATGCCAGGGCGTTCATGTGCAGAACGCCCCCGCAAAGCCGAGATCCAAGCCCGAACCGCGAAGACCACACTAACGTCACCAAGAACCATCGAGCTATCCGCAGTCTGAAAGGGCTGCCCGCAGAGCGCGGACGTTTGCCTACTACGACCAGAAACATCGTTACCAAGTCAGCAACCACAATGGCATCACGAGCGCCCCCATCGCGCTTCAACAACCAATGGAGCCCCCTACCTTCGATGGAGCTTCGTCGCAGGATCCGGAAACCTGGTTCGAGACTTTCGAAAGGGTCTCGGTCTTACGCAACTTGACCTCTGAAGATTAGCTGCACCACGTGTACTTCTCCTTGGAAGATATCGCGAGGTCATGGTTTGAGAACCGGAAGTTTACACTTACAACATGGGACCTGTTCCTCAGAAACTTTGTGGGGACCGCTCTGAGCATCGTCCGGAAAGAATGTACCCAAGTTCTATTGGAAGCCTGAGTGCAGCTACGTAGCGAGAATGTTGCCATCTTTGCGGAAGAAATGAGCCGTTTGTTGTGCCACGCGACTCGGCGATGTGCGAGGAGAAGAAAGCCGCCTACTCATGCGTGGTGTGAAGGAAGAGCTTTTCCGATGAATGATGCGAAGCCCACCGAAGACCGTCGAATACTTTCTTCGCCAGGCAACAAACATAGGGAAAACACTGGAAATGCAGAAACTGACAATTCAAGTACCTCACGAACTTAATAAAATACGCCGCAGTTCAGTCACTGGCCACCGACGACCTGCGTGAGACGATCAGAGCGGTTGTGCAGGAGGAACTTCACAAGTTGTTCCCTTCATCACAGTCTCAAGCATCACATCGACGTTGTACGTGGGGAGCTCCAACAATCACTCGTAGCCCCTGAATCGCCTCAGCCGCAAGCGATGACGTACGCCGCCATGGCCCGCCGTCACACTCCCTTTCCGCGCCCACAGCGCGGTCCAGTCACGGCACAGTTCTGTCATTTATGACATCTACCGCCAGTACGCCAACGCATCGCCGCGCGCAGAATTCCTGGGAAGGCTGACGTTTGGCGTCCCCCGACCATCGTCCGCTTCACTAGCAATGCGTCCGCTTTGCCGGGCAAATCTACCGCCGATGTCCTTACCGCGGATAGGGACAGAGAAGATTCAGTGCTAACGCACCGCCCCCATAGGAAGGTGAACGCCCAGGTGACATCGCCATGGGTTTTCTGAACCAACACGGTGCAATCGACGACCTGAACTCGAAGTCGATAATGCTGTCGGAAGATCAAGCGATAGCCCCAGAGAGATTTCGTAGTAACCAGGCCTTGAGTGTGCTCGAAGATCAAGTGAGCATCTCGCCTCGCTCCAGCATTGTTATTTCCGTCAGCACCGAAACACCCGCAGGGTGATCAATGGTTACTGCTCGATCCTGAAATTTGCGTGGCAGGAAGGATCGGTCAACTGCATGGAGGAAAAGCGAAAGTGATGCTGATGTGCTTCAGCATGGAGTTGAGGCACGTCAACAACGCATGACAATGGCATGGATCGAGGAATTCGCAGAAGTCAACTATCGGTTTTCTCTCTCGGATTCTGCCGCTTCTACCCCGAAGACAATAGTTGGCGAACCAAACTTCGGCATAAATCCAAGTCTGCCTGTGAGTAAGTAGCAACAGCTCAGAAGTCTTCACCGACGACATATAGACTCCTTTTTGACGTCATCGAGGTTTCGACAAACGCCAGTTGCAAAACATCGCATAATAGCCGGAGAATTCGATCTGCCATTCCGCCAGAGCCTTTACCAAGTCTCCACGCAATAACGTGAAGCTATAGGGCAACAATCGACAAAATGCTATTGCGACGACATCAACCAGCCGTCAAAAAGCCCGTGGGCATCTCCTGTAGTGTTGGTGAAAGAAAAGGACGGAGCCGCGTGTTTCTGCTTCGATTATTGTGGACTAAACCCGACCACTAAGAAGGGCATATACACCTTCTCGCGGATGGACGAAGCATTGGATCGGATGTGCAATGCTAAATACTTCCAGCCGATGGATCGGAACATTGGCTGCTTGCAAATAAAAGTCGATAAGAGGACTCGCGAAAAGACCTCCTTCATCACGTCATACGGCCTTTATGAGTTCAAGGTTATGCCACTCGGACTGTGCTCGGCGCCGGCAATGTTCTAGTGCATCATGGGCATGGTGTTAGTAGGATTGAAGTGTAAGACCTGTCCTGTTTACTTGGATAAGGTCGTATTCTTCGCCGGAAATTTCGACAATCACCTTAGTGGCTTGTGACAGTATTAGAGGCTGTCATGTAATCAGGGCTCACTCTGAAGCCCGAAACGTACCGCTTCGCTTACGACGAGCTTCTGTTCCTGGGCCCCGTCATCAGCAAATTTGACACGCGCCCATACCACAGAATACAGTGGACATCACAAAGTTCTAGAAGCCTATTGACAAGAGGCATAGCGTAGATTCCTTGACAAGTGTGCTTGTTACAGGCACTTTGTCAAGTACTTTTCACGCATCGCTGAGCCGCTGGCACATCGTATTAAATGTGATGTCGAGTTCAAGTTTGAAACACCGCATGCCGATGCATTTTTGCAGCCCGATTGACTACTTAGGATGCGTTAGCACATCTGTCAGCAAAGGTACAAGGGTTAGTGAAGAAGCTAGATTATGGGTTGAGCAATCCGGCGAGACAGACCAGAAGACCCTGCACAAAGCAGAAAAGGCGATTTAGTGACAATATACCGGTGTCTGATCCGCCGTATCCGCTGAAGGTGTCGGTCTGCGGACGATCCCTTTTATCCAAGTCCGACAACATGTTTGCCGTACTTAGCACGGTCGTCCCGACTTCAAGGAAGAAAGGACTTGCGCCGCCAACTAATTGAGATACGATAACGCACGAGTCAGCGCAGGTACACGTGCTAGTGAGAGAGCAAGATTATCGATCGAAACTTCTTCTGAGACCAAGCAGAAGTGTTTGCAGGAAGCTTAAAATGGGATTTCATCAGAATATACCGTTGTCTCGCCCGCCGTATACACTGAATGTGTAGCTCTGCGGAAAATCATCCATAGCGGAAGATCTTTTATAGCTAAGGCCGATGACGTAGTCGCCATACATACACCACACTGTGGTCCCGACTTCAACGAAGAGTTTCACCCTGTACTAGTTGAGGTATGGAATCACACCTGTCAGCACATGCACACGTGTTAGTGAGGAAGCAAGGTTATGGATCGAGCGTTCCGGTGAGATCGATAAGAAGAGCCTGCGTGGAGCAGGGTATTTCGTGACAATATATACCGCTGTCTGGTCCGCCGAACCCGCTGGCGTTGTAGCTCTGCAGATGATTTTTATAAGCAAGACCGATAACGTAGTCGACGTACATTGCACTGTCGTCCCAGCTTCAATGAAGAAAGTGGTTGCACTAGTCTAGATAAGGAAGCACCCCTGTCAACATAGGTACACGTGGTAATGAGTCAGTAAAATTATGGATCGCGCCCTCCGGTGATAGCGAGCAGAAGAGCCTGCATGAAGGAGACAAATTGATTTTGTGACAATATACCACTGTCTGGCCAACCGTACCCAATGAAGGTGTAGCTCTGCGGACGATACTTTATAGCGAAGCCCGATGACGCAGTTGCCGCACATGGCACTCTTGTCCCGACTTCAACGAAGAACGAACCACCACATTGAACTAGATTAGATACGGTATTACACGTGCCACCACAGGTGCACGTGTTAGCGAGAAAGCAAAATTATCGATCGAACCTTCTCGTGAGATTGAGCAGAAGAGCCTGCGCTAAGCAGAAAAGGGGATTTCAAATCAAATCTAACTTTATTGCAACGTTCCGGATGCCGTAGTCAAAGCCGTAGTCAAAGGTCGTAGTCAAAAAGCCGCTACACGGGCTTTACTATGTGACTAGGGCCACGAGCCAGTACAAATGACAGGGACTGGCAAATGCAGCAACGTAAGGATGCATTTGGGGCAAAAAAAGAATAAATATGAAATTGCGTTAGTAAACCAAACAATAATCTCAGAGATGATATATCTACAGATCCAATGAAACCTAATTACTAAGCATGGTGTTAATGGTAAAAGCATTGGATGAACACACTATATCCAATAAATGCAACAGTAGTAAAAATTAAGCACACAAAAATACAGATGGAGCGAACAAAAGCATCATCATCATCATCATCATAATCATCAGCCTAGCTCTGCCGGCTGCAGGGCAAAGATCTCTCCGATACATCTTCAACTACCGCGGTCTTTTGCTAATTGTGGCCATGTTATCCCTGCAAACTTCTTAATCCCATACGCACACCTAACCTTGTGCCGCACCCTGCTATGCTTCGCTTTTCTTGGAATCCAGTCCGTAACTCTTAATCACTATCGGCTATCTTCCCTCCTCATTACATGTCTTGCCCATTCCCATTTCTTTTTCTTCATGTCAACTAAGATGTCATCAACTTACGTTTGTTCCCTCACCCGATCTGCTCTTTCCTTATCCCTTAACGTTACACCCATCATTATTCTTTCCATCGCTCGTTGCGTCGTTCTCAAGTTAAGTAGAACCCTTTCGTATGCGTTCAGGTTTCTGCGCCGTAGGTGAGTACTGTTAAGACAAAGCTGTTATACACTTTTCTCTTGAGGGATAACGGCAATCTGCTGCTCATGAACTGAGAATGACTGCAAACGCATCCCAGTCCATTCTTATTCTTCTATTTATTTCAGTCTCATAATCTGTATCTGCGGTCACTACTTGGCCTGAGTAGATGTATTCCCTTACAGCTTCCAGTGACTCGCTAGCTATCGTAAACTGCTGTTCTCTTCCGAGACTGTTAAACATTACTTTAGTTTACTGCAGAATAATTTTGAGACCAACCCTTCTGCTTTGCCTGTCCAGGTCAGTGACCATGCATTGCACTTGGTCCCCTGAGTTACTAAGCAAGGCAATATCATCAGAGAATTGCAAGTTACCAAGGTATTCTCCATAAATTCTCATCCCCAATTCTTCGCTATCCAGGTCTCTGAATACATCCTGTAAACACCCTATGAATATCATTGCAGAGATCGTATCTCCCTGCCTGACGCCCTTTTCTTGGGGGCTTTCGTTGTTTTCTTTATGGAGGGCTACGGTGGCTGTGGAACCGCTACAGATATCCTTCAGTATTCTTCCATATGGCTCGTCGACACCCTGATTCCGTAATGCCTGCATGACTGCTGAGGTTTCCACTGAATCAAACGCTTTTTAGTAATCGATAAAAGCTATATATAAGGGTTGGTTAACTCCGCAACATTTTTTTATCACTTGATTCATAGTGTGAATATTGTTTATTGTTCAGTAGCATTTACAAAATCCTGCCTGGTCCTTTGGTTGACAGAAGTCTAAGGTGTTCCTTATTCTATTTCCAATTACCTTAGTAAATACTTTGTAGGCAACGGACAGTAGGCTGAGCGGTCTATAATTTTCAAGTCTTTGACGTCCGCTTTCTTATGGATTAAGATTATGTTGACGTTCTTCCAAGATTCTGGTACACTTCAGGTCATAAGGCATTGCGTATACAGGATGGCCAGTTTTTGTTAAACAATCTGACCACCATCCTTCCACAAATCTGCTGCTGCCTGATCCTCCCCGGATGCCTTCCCTCTTTGCATAGCTTTCAACTCTTTCTTTACTTCTACCGGCGTAACTTTTGAGATGTCAAATTCCTCTAGACTATTTCCCCATCCATTATCGTCATGGGTGCCACTGGTACTGTTTCAATCTCTATAGAACTCCTTAACCACTTGAACCATCTCATCGATATTAGTAATGATGTTGCCGGCTTTGTCTCTTAACGCATACATCTGGTTCTTGCCTATTCCTTGTTTCTTCTTCACTGCTTTTAGGCTTCCTCCGTCCCTGAGAGTATGCTCAATTCTATGCATATGATACTTCCTTATGTCAGTTGCCTTAAGCTTTTTACCACGTCCAACACGGTGAGGAACAGGCCATTCCAGCCCACCTCAGCGACACCCTGATTTTCTCCACTATTCCTCGAAACATGCACCCCGACTACAATTGGGGCCGGCGCCAGGCCCTTGCCAAGGCACTGCTGCGGTCCTTGGGTGGAAAGGGGACTGTGCGCATCCGAGACGCCGAATACATACGAGAACACCGGTTCACCTCACCGGTGCCGGTGAACGCCCCCGCTGCCCCGGCTTAATAACCCTGCACAAAAAAGGTACACCAGGCATTATTTCAGTATTAGCATAAGAAAGAAGGTTACGTGGCATAAACAAAATGTACATTAAGTGCGAGTTACGTGACAAGGTATCGCAAGAACTTGACCGGTTAGTGTCGCTGGGTGTAATATCGCCAGCCAAGCATTCGAATTGGGCGACGCCCATTGTACCGGTTCTGAAGAGAGATGGCTCGGTCAGAATTTGCGGTGATTTTAAAGCTACTCTAAATCCTGCTTGCGCCACGGAGCAGTACCCACTTCCGGTAATTCAAGATATCTTTGCGTCATTAGGAGGAGGCCAGTTGTTCAGTACTTGCGACTTGCGGGATGCTTATAACCAGGTGCTTTTGGACGAGGAGTCTCGGAAGCTTTGCGTGATTAACTCTCGCAAAGGCCTGTTTTGTTACAATAGGCTTCCGTTCAGCATTTCCTCGGATCCCGCAATTTTCCAAAGAAAACTTGATGCCATGCTGTCTGGGTTACCTGGCGTTCAGGCTTACTTGGATGACGTTCTAGTCGCGGAAAAGGTTGAAGACTGCGGAGCTCGATTGCACATTGTCTTAAAACGGTTCAGAGAGCACGGCGTGAAGCTCAGATACGATACGTGTAAATTTAGCCAGCCATCTGTCGCTTATCTTGGGCATCGTATTGATCGTACCGGCCTTCACCCAGCTGAGAAGAATGTAGATGCTATCATGAATGCCCCTAGTCCCGCAAACTTAAGTGAGCTGCGTTCGTTCCTTGGCATGATCTCGTTCTGTTCAAAGTTTTTTCCGAATATGTCAGATACATTGCTCCCATTGTAGCAGTTGCTAGAAAAAACGCACGCTGGCAGTGGAAGTTATCACAGGAATCTTCATTTCGCAAGGCAAAGCAGCATCTTAAGGACGCCGAGGTCCTTGTGCATTTTGATCCATCGAGGCAACTGAAGTTGGAATGTGACGCATCCGCTCTTGGTATAGGTGCGGTTCTTTTTCACACAATTGGAAGCACCAACAGAGCAGTCGGGTTCCGTTCAAGAACCCTGACAAAAGCCGAAAGAAATTATTCTCAATTAGAACGTGAAGCACTGGCACTTGTTTTTGGGGGGACTAAGTTCCGGCATTATCTTTTAGGTCGAGAGTTCGTCCTGGTTAGCGACCACCAGCCACTTCTAGGACTGCTGAGGCCCGACCGCCAGACGCCTGCCATGGCTGCAGCTCGCATCCAACGCTGGGCCCTCTACCTGGGAGGCTACCGTTACAAGCTCGAATATGCTCCGGGAAGACTGCTACTGAATGCGGATGGACTGAGCAGACTGCTGCTGCAGGGCTCCGATCTCGTTACGGAACCTAACCCTGAAGAGTACGTATTTTGTTTGAAAAGCTTGGATGAGGGGATAGTCACAACACGTGAGCTGAAGGAGCTGACCGCCAATGACTCAACCTTAGCTCGCGTAAAGCAAAACGTGTTACACGGGTGGCCGAAAGGCGCAAAACGACGTGACCCTTCCTTGGTCCCCTTTGCTGATCGCAAGTTGGAGCTATCTCTGGCACACGAGCTCGTCTATTGGGGACACCGTGTCGTCATACGTGTCGCAGCGCATAAGCGCTTGCTACAATTATTGCATGAAACGCATCAGGGGTCCTCGGCAATGAAATCGTGGCGCGGTCCTTGTTTTGGTGGCCAGGAATAGACCGCGAAGTAGAGCTCATGGCAGCGTAATGCGAGAATTGCATTGCGAATTTGCCTATGCCACCAGCGGCCCCGCCGTTAAATTGGCCTCAAACGCAGGAGAGATGGTCGCGGGTTCATGTCGACTTTGCGGGACCAATAGAAGGTAAAATGGTTCTCGTGGTAGTAGATTCCCACATTAAGTGGATAGAAGCAGTGCCTCTGAACCAGGCTACTTCGGCAACCACCATTGACTGCCTACGGGATATATTTAGCCATTTCGCGCTGCCAAGAACACTCGTATCCGACAATGTAACACAGTTCACCAGCCAGGAATTTGCAACGGTTGCTGACAGGAATAACATTACACACCTAAGAACCGCCCCCTATCACCCGCAATCAAACGGAGCGGCGGAGAGGGCAGTACGCACAATCAAGGATGGTCTCCGGAAGATGCGACGCGGAAAGCTGCAGCATAACCTTATGCGTTTTTTGCTGAATTACAGAAGGACTCCCCAGAAAACCGGAAAGTCGCCATCGGGAATGCTGCTGGGTTACCAGACACGATCGCGCCTGGACACCTGCTTCCCTGCGGCGACTGTGTCTAATTCTAAAAAGGAACACGACGAGTGGTTGCCTCCAACAGACTGTAGTGTCCATGTCCGCAACTACGGGTCAAATGGTAAATGGATACCAGGACGGGTAACAGAGACATCGGGAGGACGGATGGTCACAGTGGAGACTCCTCAAGCAATCGTGCGGCGTCACAACGACCAAGTGCGCACCCGTACTGAATATTCTCTAGATGAACCACCAGGAACCGACCCAGGCTCGACCAGCAGAGACAGTACTCAGAGCGCACCGTCACTCTGCCAAGAGCCATCCGCGAGCTCCGACGACGAGGGAGAATCTTCACCCCAAGAAGTGTTCGGGACTTGGACCGCGACACTCGTGGCATCCGGGGCAGACCAAGTAACCATGCAACCTCTTCGACGCTCCACAAGATCCCGCAAGCCAGTGCAGCGTTTTTAAGAGAGAAGAAATGTTGTAAAATGTGGTATCAAACCGCCGCATCATGTGCGCGCTGTCAATGCGCAGGCGCCACGTTCTTTTTCTATGTTCACTCCTCATTTTCCCTTTCCCCTTTTTGCTTTATATATACGTGCATTAAACTCTTGTGCGTTGTTCTCGGCTAACCACTGGGTCGTCAACGTCTTCCTTCTTACATGACGGCAGCAACGCTTCCGCTGCTATGTTACAACAACAAAAAAAAATGAAGCTCAGTAATTGATATCTTCAGATTGTTATTTGATTCAAGTACAACGGCAAAAGAAATCACAGCGTTTCTTTCCAATAATTAGTGCGCGTGCGCGTAATCGCCCACGCTTCAACGAGACGAGTATTATAAATAAGTGCCCTGTGCTTTAGTTTTGAAATGGTGCTTTCGTCACTATATACCGTTGTCTGGTCCGTCGTACCCTCTGAAGGTGTAGCTCTGCGGAAGATCACTTAGAGCCAAGTCCGATCACGTAGTGGCCCTACATGGCACTGTCATCTCGACCTTAACGAAGAAAGGACGTGCACCGTTAACTAGTTGAGATACGGTAAAACACGTGTCAGCACAGGTACAAGTCTTAGTGAGGCAGCAAAATTATGGATCACAAGGCCCAGTGAAATCAACGAGGACAGCCTGCAATAAGCACAAACGCGATTTCGTCACAATATACCGCTGTCTGGTCCGCCGTATCAATTGATGTTGTAGCTCTACGGAAGATGCTTCATAGCCAAGTCCGTTGACGTAGCCACCGTAATTGGCACTGCAATGCCGCCTTCAACAAAGAAAAGACCTGCACCATTAACTAGTTAAGATACGGTAACACACGCGTCAGCACAGGTGCACGTGCTGTACAATAACCTGCGCGAACCAGAAAAGGGGATTCCGTCCCAGTAAACGATTGTCTGGTCCGCCGTATCCACAGGAAGTGCATCTCTGCAGAAGATCCTTTATTGCAGAAGATCCTGTATAGCCAAGTCTGATGGTGTAGTCACCGTAATTGGCACTGCCGTCCCGCCTTCAACAAAGAAAGGACCTGCACCGTGAACTAGTTGAGATACGGTAACACGCGTGTCGGCACAGGTACATGTGTTAGTACGGCAGCAAGATTATGGATCGAGCCTTCCAGCGAGATCAAGCGCAAGAGCCTGCACAAAGAAAGAAAATGGATTTCGTGACATTTCCACTGTCTGATTGGCCGTACCCACGATCTCGTACATAGCTCTGACAGCTCCTGGAGCCGAGCTTTGACAATTATTAATGGAACCTCTTAACTCGGCACCACTAAAAGGACAGTGACGGTTCATTTTTCTTTCGTTCTTTTGCCGCCGCCTAATTTCTGCTCATTCTTTTTGTTTAAAGCATGACTACAAATAGCGTTCACAGCTCGAAAAATACTGGAAGGGTTGTCCAAGGACTTTAACATGGTCTTCAATGTGGTCGCCTTGGTGTACGACAAAAGGCAACACTAAGGCTAACGACCTTTTATGGTAATCATCCAGCTTATTATTTTTCCTTCATGAGTACAGGAATCCTCTAGCAACGTGCCGTGTTCGTACTCCTTGCGACTTTATTACGTTGAAGCTAATTAGGTTCTCCGTCGCTGTAGGCTGACTTAGTGCGCCCCAAGCGGTGTTCTGCTTTTCCGTGCGTTCTTGAAATCTCGGTCCCTCCAGGGCAAGTGTCTTTTTTTCAGAGCCCCATTCGTTCGTGCTGTGCAGTCTGATGAGGTGCCATAACAACCGAGGTTAAATAAGGAACAGGGTCGTTTATATTGTTATGGTGCAATTGCGGGACAGAACCGTGCGCGCAATAGGAGGATGAAGAGGAAGTGGTAGACTGTCTCCTGGAGTTGTGACCATTGTACAGCGTGCGCGAGTTCCACTAAGTTTTCCTCCTGTAAATAGTTCTAAATACATTTGTGCATCGCGCTTCCGCTTCGTAACGTTTCGTAAATGTGCGGGGTAACGACTCAGAACGGAGCTTTGCCATGGCCGCCGCTTCGGTTCTTCACCGATGTCGCAGGAGACGGTGCCTAGTTCGGCAACGCGTGCGTCGACTGCATTGACTGTTGTACTCACGCATCCGCGTGATCCAGGAACCTTCTGCGGCACAGATGGCGCCGACGTCGATAACTTGCGGGAGATGTATAAGCGGATGAGCACACGAAACAAAACAGATCCCAAAGTGGCACTGGCAAATATAATTTTTTACTTCGACGGAACTGCGCAAGTGTGGTGTCAAAACCACACAGAAAAACATGAATTGGATACGTGCAAGTAGAAGCTGCGAAATTTCTTCGCAAAACCATTGGGTCGGAAGGTTATCGCCAAGAAAGAGTTGGCATCACGAGTTCAGAAGTCCACCAAAGGCTACGTCTCCTATATACAAGACGTGCTGGCCCTCTGCCCCAACACCACGCTGAAATGCTGGAGTCTAAAGAAGTGGGATATGTATGTTTCAAAGGTATCGCCGATGACGCCTTCAATTAACTTATTTGTAAAAACTGTAGTCCGGTTATGAAAGAATGCAAGCGTTTCGAGGAGATGAAAAGCCGTGGTATTCATCAGCCTTTTGCGCGACTTCCCAATACCAATGCAACATTGTCTTGTGAAGACCGACAGGACTCCTTCGTGGCAGCCGCAGCCTTCAGAGCAGCTTACCATCATGCGTGGTCAGCTTTAAGCCATGTGTCCCGTGGCTGTGCACCCACCTGTTAATGACACATTCGCTCCTATGTTTCCCCTTGTTGAGGCTATTGCACGCCAAGAACTTGCCAATGTTAGCTTCCAGTCAGTTTGCACCTTGGCCAGTTCCCCGCCAACCGAACGCCTATCGCTCCTGCGTACTCAATGTCAGTGGAACCCTCGAGGTTTCCGCAGCATGGTACAGTCGAGAACACCAGATGACCAACCTATTTGCTTCAGTTGTCACCGTGTTGTTCACGTCGCTTGATAACATCGCAACCGCTGGTCCTCCATACTGTTCTCGAACAGCCCTCGTCCAGACGGCGCTTTTCGCTATATCCAGCCGCAAGCCTAGCCGACCCTACGCGCCACCGCCTCGCGCAATCGATTACCGTCGCCGAGCAGTCACCAGTCTCGTTAGTCGCAAAGTCTTCGCCCGTCTTCCAGGTCACCGCAGTAATGTGCCACATTGCCGTAATTCCGATCTGGGCGCATGCCTTCGCCAAACTAAAAGATGCTACTCCATTAAAAAAAGAAAACTAAAAGGTGACGCTAGACGCTACATTTGCAACGTCTCCGCCAAAGCCCCTCAGCCCCAAAGCCCCTCAGCCTGCCGATCAGACGCAATATAGACGATGTAGAAGTTGACGGTGTGTTTGTCCCAGCTCTTGATGATATTGGAGCACAAATGTCGATTACACGATGAGGACTGCCGTCATTGCCGTTTGAAAAAAGTCCTTACACCTGCCGGATCTCGCGCTATCCAGATCGCTGATGAAGCAACGTTCATTATCCTTGCTATGTAAACTGCCCAAATAACTGTTGCTTGTTTCAATAGTAACGTTTTATGTGCTGTTCTGGAGCAGTGTTCCCACGACCTTATTGCCTGTCTCCCGCACAACGCCACATTATCCAAGCAGAAGAACGCAGGATGCTAACCAAAACAGTAATTGAGCCCACTTCGAGTCCTTGGGCATCGTGGTTGTCTTGTCCAAAAAGAGGGATGGCAATTGGCTATTTTGTGTCGACTGTTGTCACCTGAAAAAGGTCAAGAAAGAGGCTGTGTACCATCTCCCGAGAATGGGTGACGCCTCTAGACTGCCTTCACTGATCGAAATACTTCTGTACAACCGACCTCGGGTGCGGTTATTGTGACATTTCGGTTGATGAATTCGACCATGAGCAGATCGCTTTTTTTTTACACTGGAGGGCCTTTACCATATTAAGGCTATGCCTTTCAGACTTTTTAATGCCCTAGGAACTTTCTAAAGAATGGTGGACTCTCTTCATCGGGGCTATAAGTGGTTCACCTGCTTATGTTGTCTGGACGATGCCATCTTATTTTTGCCTACGTTTCACAGCCACCTCAATCTTTTGGTCGCTATTCTTGAAGCCTTTAGGGAGGCCGACCTTAATCTTATCTCTTGTAAGTGCCATTTTGACTACCGCGAAGTTAAAGTTACGGGCCACTTTGTCAGTGCTGCCGGTATACATCCTGATCCTGATAAGATTCACGCAGTGAAGAACTTTCCTGTACCCTGCTGAAAAAAGTATATGTGCAACTTCGTGGGTTTATGCTCCTATTTTTCTCTGTTTGTAAAAAACTTTACGGATATCGCCCGGCCACTGACAGGCCGTCTCAAGGAAACTGTGTTCTTTCGGGACTGCGAACAAAGTGGCACCTTCGACACCCTCATCCGCTTATTAACAACGCCTCCGATAATAGGCCCCTTTGATCCATCTGCACCAACTCAAGTTCGCACAGGCACACGTGGCCATGGCATAGGTGCTGTACTTGCCCAGCCTCAAAGTGAAATAGAGCGCGTCATTTCCTACACCAGTCGCCTCTTGTCTCTTTCAGAGCGCAATTTTTCTATCACCGAGTGCGAGCACCTTGCTCTGGTGTGAGCAGTGGCTAAATTTGGCCCTTACGTGTTTGGCCGCCTATTTTCTGTCATCGGGTACCACCATGCCCTGTGCTGGCTATAGTGACTGAGACACCACTGGCCACCTTGGTCTCTGGGCACTCAGAGTTCAGGAGTATTCTTTCGTTGCGATGTGCATGTCCGGCCGCTTACATGTCTAAGCCGACTGCCTGTCTGGTCATCCCGTGGATCCTCCTGACAACCATGAAAAGGATGCCGACACTTCGCTTCTGGCCATTTCTAACTTTCACAACACCGTTACTGATCAGCGAAAGGAGGTCTATCTGCGGACAATGAACGCTCAACCAGAATGTTTGTGTGCCACGATGGCATTCTTCATCGACACAACATTAGCTGTGATGCACCAGATTTACTGTTAGTTGGCCCTCGTCATCTCCGTTCTAGTGTTCTTGCTGAACTCCGCGACGCCGCGTCTACCGGACTCCTTGGCACCTCCCGCACTTACGACATAGTTCGACGTCGCTTCTTCTGGCCAGGCCTTTAGTACAGTTCTTGGCGACGTTATGTTGGGTATTTAATAGTGTTGCGCAGAGCGATGGAGGGTCAGGGCTTGAGCGATAAAACAACACACGAAACCTGAGCGCGAACTATCAAATGGTTTATTTTTCCTCAAACGAAGCGTACATATTTTCTTTTTTTTCTTTATTGCCCACACGCACGCGCTGGGATTCTTTTCCCGCTCTACGTGTGCCCTCTACTGTCAGTGATTATCCTACACTCTTTATTGCTGAGTAAAATAGATGGCGCGCTGACAGATAAGCCTTGTGGGTAGATTTTAATGTTGTATGCTTCCACGACTTCTCTTTTTCTTTGGTTCCCACTTTTCAGCAGAGCCACCACATTATGGAACATAGCCTTGCACTTGCTCCGCTGCATGTATCAGGCTGCAGTTTTAAGGATATTCGCCCAGTCCACTATTTACGCACCTGCATGTCTGACCCACGTAATCAGCCCCAGATCCGGGAGTTAACAGCGCAAAACACGGACGGGTCGCGAGACGAGAAGACGACAAAAGCGCTGGCTTTCAGCAACGTTTATTTGAAAGAAACACAGCTTCTTATACCTTTGCCCGCACGTGTCACAGACACGTAATTGCAGATCATGTGAAGCAGGCACTTTTTTGCACTCAAGATAATGATTGTACGTGCAAAAGCTCAAGTTCTTTTTTTTTATTAGTAAAAGGATGGCCTGCTATCGCATTGGTCACCGAAATCTGGCAATCTCGGCTGGATCAATTATCTGCCGAACCAGTCGGTCATAATGTTTTTTCAGCACTTCAGAGCGTCTGAATTCGGCGGGACAAGTTTTATAGGGGCAATCCTTGACGAGGATACCTAGATTCCTGTTCGCCTGCTCGACGATCCCGTAGCACAAGGTTGCGGGATCGAATCCCGGCCACGGCGGCCGCATTTCGATGGGGGCGAAATGCGAAAACACCCCTGTACTTAGGTTTCGGTGCAGGTTAAAGAACCCGAGGTCGTCAAAATTTGCGGAGTCCTCCACTACGGCGTGCCTCACTATCAGAAAGTGGTTTTGGCGCGTAAAACCTCATACCTTTTTTAAAATATGGATTATATAGGAGGGTGTAGCCAAGAACTGCACCAGGGTAGCCAGTCCTGCTCTGGTGAGGGAGTGCGTTACCGGTTCTAGACACCGGCACCAGGCCGCACTCCAGGCCTGTTTATACAATTTTATCAACACGCGGATTTTATTTAATCTATTGGAAATTGGCATGGCACCGGGATTTGAGCAACGTTCCGCTCACGCGCGGGGCGGATGCTCTACCATTTCATTTCATTTTATTACCTTAAAAACCCCTTGATAGGGATATTGCATAAGGGGTGGGAAGGCATTAGTACATAATTTTCATAATACATAACTGAACACGCAGACAACAGAAAACTACATGAGCTAAAGTGATACATACGTCAGCGCAAATACATAGGCCTAAATAATACAAATTAAATTTGCACGAGCATGTAAGTCTGTTAACACAAGTCATCTTCATTGTGAAAAGTGCGCAGTGACACTCTCCATGAACGTACAAGGGCAAATGATGGCGGCCATTTGATGGGGAAGGTTGTTCCAATCTGTAGCGGCATGGCAAAAGAATGAGGCGGAGACGGTGGCAGTGTGCATGCGAGGGCGGCCCACTTGAAAAGAGTGCCGTGTACGATGAGATGTTCAGTCTGCGGGGAATATATCGGGTGGTTGATTAAGCGAGCTGTGATAAAACTTATGGAAAAGTGAATGGGTTCCAGTGCGCCGGCGCGTACAAAGGGAAAATAACTTCAATTTTTTCTTTGAGTAAGATATGCTCACGTCATATGAGCAATTATATCGGATGAACCTTGCGGCGCGGTTTTTAACAGCTTCGAGTGCGTTGATGAGAGAGGTTTGGTGTGGATTCCATATGGCGGGTGCTTATTCCACTTTCAGCCGGAATATTGACTGGTACGCCAGTAGTTTAACATGTTTGGGGGCACGTTTTAGATGACGCTTGAGAAAACTCAGTGATTTGTTATCAGATGAAATGATGTTGCTGACGTGTGTTAGCCAAGATAAGCCGTTAGATATAGTAACACCTAAGTACTTGTAAGACAGCGCAGCACACACGGGAATGTTATTAATTGTGTACTGGTAAGAAAATGGGTCGCGGCGACCAGAAAAGTAGCATTTCTTAGGACTAAGTTCCATTAACCACCGGTCGCACCATTGCTGTAAACAGTTAATGTCCTCCTGATGTAAGTCTTGATTAGATGTACTAGTAATTTTTCGATAAATGACGCAGTCGTCTGCGAACAAACGAACGTTGCAAGACACGTGCAGGGGTAGGTTATTGATGTATATTAAGGAGAGTAGGGGTCCAAGAACAGATCCTTCCAGAACACCGGAGGTCACTGGTAGGTGGTTAGATGCGCGGTTGTTAACTGTAACGGTTCTTCTCACCGCTTGAAAAAGATAGGGCGCAAAGCTGGAGTTAATGTTGTGCTTACTGCCCCCGAAAAACAGAAAAGCCTCTGCCGACGCCTCAATCCAGAAGAGCAGATGAAGCAGCAAGGGTGCATGGCAAATCACCAGAGCCGTTTTGTGGATTGCACAGAAGGTGCGGTGTATTCTATACATTTGAAATTTGGAAAGAAATATATAGAGTGTTACGGTTGGCGTGTAACACCCAGGGCCGAAAGGATGCTCAAAGACCATGCCTAGCCGAAACGGAGGATGGATTCTTAATTTGCTATTGATGCCTGTAGTGGTTGCCGCTCTGGCAGGTGCCACGCAATGATGACAGGCCACTTTGTGCGCTTGTGACCAAGGGGAGAACTTTCCGCGAACTGTGCAACTCTAGGCCAGAACGTGATCCGCGACCAGACAGGACCCACGAGCGGCCGCCTGCCGAGGCAAGCTCAGGAAAACATCACCTGGGAGAATGGATCAGCCACCCATATCCGATACAGCCGCGGGTTGCCACCAGCGGAAGCTAGCTTGGGAAAACATCGCCCAGGAAAGTGAGAACAGCTGAAAAGAAACAAGGGGGACTTCAGTGCATGTCACGTGACGTTGACGTGAGCGAAATCCCGCCTTCAATATTAGTGGGCCGTTTTAAGGGGCCCCGCCGTGTACTTTTTATCATCATTCATTCTCTTCTTCTTATCCTTCACCAACCTTTGAATAAACAGTCTAAGTTTCACACTAGAAATCGTCTCGTCCTTGCCTGGTCGCCATGGTCTACCGGACGCCTGCATCCCGCCGACGACGCCACGCTATCCAATATCAATACCGGTCGAACTTCGAGAAACAGGCGTCGCAACAACTGGTTGGCAACGAACGGATACGCTACCCTGGAGACGGCAACCTTGGACGACATCGAAGAGATCGCCGCCTCTTCACCCTGGTGACAACGTTCGGAAGGAATGTGTCAGGATTGATGACAGCATATGGTGAGCGCATGGTTTTCTTTACTAAAATATCACTTAGCTTTACGTATTCTTTTTTGAGGAAGTAGAGAGCAGTGATTTTTCTTTAACCGGTGACGAAGCTTTGAGTAGGTCGAGGTTGTTATAGAGCGAACAGTTAGCAGCACTAAGGGCAGCCATGAACTTGAAGGCACTAAAGAAGCCAGAATTGTTTAGCTTCACCAGAGAGTTGGTCCACCAAATTGTCGAATCAAAGAGAAAGTCGGAGATCATTGAGCCAATCGAAGCGATCGGGGCAGACGACGATGAACTGAAGGAATGCCTAGAGATCATTGAAGATAAGGAGGAAGAGCGTAAGCGCCTAGAAGAAAAAGAAGAGCGTGTTCCACGCGACGCCCTCGAAATGAGGCGCCTAGAGATTGAGTTTCTGAAAGCTAAAAATACTGAAATACCTAGCACACAGGCACGAGAAAGCGAGCGCAGAATTGCAGACTTTGTGGCACCCTACACAGTAGGAGGGGACATAGGTCTTTTTCTGGCGCAGTTTGACCGCACGTGTGTGCGGGCAAAATTCCCGAGAAACACGTGGCCGCAACGCTTGTTTACGTTGCTGCCACGTGAGGTAGCTGATATCATTGCCCGCATGGGGAAAGAAGAAGCAGAGAACTTTGATAAAGTCAAAGCGAATCTGCCTAAACCATATAGATTATCAGCAGAAGCATTCAGACGAAAATTCAGGGAGGTCGAGAAGATAAAAAGTGAGTCATACTCAGATTTCCCATACACCTTGGTGGTAAACCTGAAGGAATGGCTCAGAGAAGAGGGTGCATTCGGCGACGCCAAAAAGACAATGCAGAGCGTTGCATCAGAACAGTTCTACCACCGGCTGCCAGCAGACATCAAGTATTGGGTTCAGGATAGGCCAGGCGTGGACACTATCACGAGAGCCGCCGATCTCGCTTGAGAGTACGTAACTCGCCGCGCGTTCAAAGGCAAAAAGCTCCTAAGAAGGAGATGAATAAGTATAGACCGGGCAAGGCAGTCCATAAATCCAAGGAAAAGCGAGATTCGGTGAAAATTAGCTTAGACCTGAGGAGGGAACGGAAGAAACTGGTACATAAGAAGCCGATCAATGAGTTAGCGGTAAGAGGGAAAATAGAGGAATTCCAGATCAAGCTACAGAACAGGTATTGGGCTTTAATTTAGGAACAGGACCTTAGTGTTGAAGCAACGAACGACAATCTTGTGGGCATCATTAAGGAGTACGCAATAGAAGTCGGTGGTAACTCCGTTAGACAGGATACCAGTAAGCTCTCACAGGAGACGAAAGATCTCATCAAGAAACGCCAATGTATGAAAGCCTTTAACCCTACAGCTAGAATAGAAGTGGCAGAAGTTTCGAAGTTAATCGACAACCTGACATAAGGAAGTAAAATATGGATAGAATTGAACATGCTCTCAGGAACGCAGGAAGCCTAAAAGCAGTGAAGAATAAACTAGGAATTGGCTAGAATCTGATGTATGCGTTTAGAGACAAAGCCGCCAATATCATTACTAATATGGATGAGATAGCTCAAGTGGCTGAGTAGTTCTATAGAGATTTATTCAATACCAGTGGCACCCACGACAATAATGGAACAGAGGATAGCCTAGAGGAATTCCAAATCGCACAGGTAACGCCGGAAGAAGTAAAGAAAGCCTTGGGAGCTATGCAAAGAGGGAAGGCAGCTGGGGAGGATCAGGTAACAGAAGATTTGTTGAAGGATGGTGGGCAGATTGTTCTAGAGAAACTGGCCACCCTGTATACGCAATGCCTCATGACTTCGAGGGCACCGGAATCTTGGAAAAACGCTAACATAATCCTAATCCATAAAAAAGGTGACGCCAAGGACTTGAAAAATTGTAGACCGATCAGCTTACTGTCCGTCGTCTACAAAGTATTTACTAAGGTAATTGCAAATAGAATCAGGAACACCTTAGACATCCGTCAACCAAAAGACCAGTCAGGTTTCCGTAAAGGCTACTCAACAACAGACCATGTTCGCACTATCAATCAGGTGATAGAAAAATGTGCGGAAAATAAACAGCCTTTAAATATAGTTTTCATTGATTACGAGAAAGCGTTTGATTCAGTCGAAACCTCAGCAGTCATGGAGGCATTGCGGAATCAGGGTGTAGACGAGCCGTATGTAAAAATACTGAAAGATATCTATAGAGGCTCCACAGCCACCATAGTCCTCCATAAAGGAAGCAACAAAATCCTAAGAAAGAAAGGCGTCAGGCAGGGAGATACGATCTCTCCAATGCTATTCACAGCGTGTTTACAGGAGGTATTCAGAGACCTGGATTGGGAAGAATTGGGGATAAGAGTTAATTGAGAATACCTTAGTAACTTGTGATTCGCTGATGATACTGCTTTGCTTATTAACTCAGGGGACGAACTGCTATGTATGCTCACTGACCTGGAGAGGCAAAGCCGAAGGGTGGGTCTAAAAATTAATCTGCAGAAAACTAAAGTAATGTTTAACAGTCTCGGAAGAGAACAGCAGTTTACAATAGGTAGTGATGTACTGGAAGTGGTAAACGAATACATGTACTTAGGACAGGTAGTCACTGGGGATCCGGATCAAGAGACTGAAATAATCAGAAGCATAAGAATGGGCTGGGTTGCGTTTGGCAGGCATTCTCAGATCATGAACAGCATGTTGCCATTATCCCTAAAAAGAAAAGTTTATGACAGCTGTGTCTTACCCATACTCACGTATGGGGCAGATAGCTGGAGGCTTACTAAAAGGGTTCTGCTTAAATTGAGGACAACGCAACGAGTTATGTAAAGAAGAATGATAGGTGTAACGTTAATGGATAAGAAAAGAGCAGATTGGGTGAGGGGACAAACGCGATTTAATGATATCTTAGTTGAAATCAAGAAAAAGAAATGGGCATGGGCAGGACACGTAATGAGGAGGGAAGATAACCGATGGTCATTAACAGTTACGGAATGGATTCCAAGGGAAGGGAAGCGTAGCAGACGGCGGCAGAAAGTTAGGTGGGCGGATGAGATTAAGAAGTTTGCAGGGACAGCACGGCCACAATTAGTAAATGACCGGGGTAGTTGGAGAAGTATGGGAGAGGCCTTTGCCCTGCAGTGGGCGTAACCAGGCTGATGATGATGATGATGATGGTGAAAATTAGTGACTAGAACAGCAAGAGAAAGGAGGAGCCACCCCAACAGAGTGCAGAAAAGCAAAAGAAGAAAGCTTTCGAGGTAAAGAAACCAGTAGTGTGCTACAACTGCTAGCAAACGGGGCATATCTCCGTGGGGGGCAAAAATCCCAAAATAGTGTTGATGTCACTATTAGGAACCACGAAAATTTGAAATTCCTAGAACCGTACGTCCGAGACCTCGTGGCAAACGGCAAACCGCGCCGGGTTCCTCGCAATGGACGTGGTGCACCCGTCCTACGTAGATGAAGGCCAGTTGGCGGTAGAATGCGCTTCGATAAAGCCAGCCGTAGAGGCCTCAAGTCTCCATGTGGCAAAGATTTCTAACGAAGGCCCTTTTGGAGTACTGGACACTGAAGCCGCCGTCTCGTCACACCTCCCGCCGCAATATCCATATTTGTTTTCTAAGGAATTTGACGATTTGCTGCGACGCCGTGGAATCGGGTTTAGTGAAGGAATAGTGAAATGCCTTACTTGCTCCAAGGCAAGGGAGCGCGCGGCCAAGGCACTGTACGAATGTCCAGTGGGTGAGGAAACAGGTTTGACGGAGGATTCGTCAACCAGCACCAAACAGGACAGCCCTGTAGGGGATATTGCTGAAGGTACACTAGCTAATGAAGAGGTCAGGAAAGCACCGGAGCCTGAAATATCTCGCGCGGCAGAATGCAGAAGAATGTTATTGAATGTAAGCACAGCCAAATTGATGGCTGAACAGGAAAAATATTCCACCCCGAGTAACCTAAGGCCAGGCGCGAGAAATCGTGCGGCCAAGCAGAACGTAAGGTTCCTGAACAGTGCAGGCGTCCTCTATGGAAATTAGGCCAGTGGAAAGGCAGTGGAATTCTACCAACTCGTGGTGAAGCATCCTATCGTGAGCAGCTCCTGCACCTGGTCCACGGGGGCTTTCGGACAGGGCGTCTGGACATTCGGAAAACGAAGGACCGCTTACTGCAAGAATATTACTGTCCCGGCTGCTTTCGGGAAGTGGAAGCAATCATAAGCAGCTGCAACACATGTCAACGCGTAGGGCAAGCCCGCAGATGAGGCTAAAGCACCAATGAAACTTGTTCGCATTATCACAGAGCTGTTTCGCCCGCTCATAATAGGCACAGTGGGACCACTTCCTGCACCGAAGTCCGGCTGTCGGCATATTCTCACTGTACTATGCCCTGCAACGAAATTCTCAGAGGCGGTGCCCATCAAAGAACTAAGCTCGTCGGAGATGGTCAGCGCGATAGTGTCTATCTTCGCGCAAATAGGGTTTCCCGCAAAAATTCAGTCAGATCAAGGATCCGTCTTTACGAGCGCACTGACCTCGACGTTTATAGAAACGTACATTATTGAAACCATTCATAATTCAGTGCACCACCCGCCGTCAAACGCGGTAAAGAAAGTTCACTCAGTCATGAAACGGCTTTTGTGAGCCCTTTGTTATAAGCGCAAAGCCGGTTTGGAAGTTTGCTTGCCTCCAGCAATGTTCGCGCTTCGAACTGCCCTGCACGAGTCAACCGGGTTTTCCCCTTCAGAGCTAGTTTGCGGTCGCTGCCTTCGGACCCCTCTTCGCACTGTTCGTAAAGCCTGGCAATGACGGGCGGACGATCCTTCGGTTGTGGCCTACGTGCTAGAGCTGTTAGACCGACTGCACATATCTGAAAAATTAGCAGGACAGGAAATGCGCAAGGCAGAAAGCAATGCTGAGCATTGCTATGACAGGACGGCTCGAACGCGACGCTTTGAATTTGTGGAAAAGTAATTATGCTGAATCCATCATTGAAAAACAAACTGCAGGTTCAGTGGGAAGCACCGGTTGCCATAATTCAGAAATTATTTGAAACAAACTACATATTCGCGGTACCGGGAAAACGATGGACACCACAAGTGTACCGTAGCAATTTACTTAAACCTTACGGGCAGAAGGAGGCCACTGTAAACATGTCGCTTAAACAACCTGAGGAGATGCCTGTCGACTTTCCGCAGTTCAATAACTAACAATCAATAATGGGGAAAAAAAGAATTCGCGAGGCCATTCACAAGCTAGTAGAACACGCTGAGTTGAATCCCAATCAAAGATCCGAACTGAGAGAAGTCGTGTTTGAATTTAAATGCATATTTTGTACACACCAGGCAGGACAACTGTAATCGTTCACGATATCAAGTTAACCGCATCAGACCCAGTTTGTTCGAAAACTTATGGCGTATCAACTCGTCAACATCAAGTCATGGTCGCTGAAATAAACAAGATATTAGAGCTAGGTGTAATCGAACCAGGAGAGAGTGATTATACCTCGCCTCTTATCTTGGTTGAGGTCCCAGCAAAGGAGCCGCGAACGTGTTTCGACTACCGCAGGCTCAATTTAATCATGAAGTACCAGGCTTATCCAATACCACATATCGAGGAAAGGCTTGAGAGAGTTAGGGGGGGGGAATTTCATCTCCACGCTCGATTTAGTCAGAGGCTACTGGCAGGTTCTGTTGGCCGAGAGGGCAAGCAGGCTTGCGGCGTTTATTTCCCCGATTGGACCATTTTGACCGAAAGTCCTGAGCTTTGGATTGAAGAATGCTCCCCATTTTTTCTCTAGCCTTATGGACCAGGTGCTACGGGAAATACAGTACTTTGGACTTCTGTGTCTCGATGACAAAGCAATCTTTTCTTCATCATGGGCGGACCATATGCAACACCCGCGAACTGTGCTTGTCGTCTACGAGAAGCCAACTTAACTGCTAAGGCTCCCAAATGCCAATTAGGCCGCGCGGAGGTAGCTTATCTAGGTCATGTAATAGGGCAAGATCATTGTCGGCTTTCTGAGGTTAAAATGACCGCAATAGACAACTTCCCGCAACCACCCACCGAGCGAGGCCTCAGGTCATTCCTTGGCTTGGCAGGTTATTACCGAAGATACATTCCAGGTAATTCCAAGATTACAAGTTCTTTAACAGATGCTCTAAGAAAAACAGAACTGCAAACGGTACAGCGGGATGACGCAAAATAAAAGACTTAGTATGCTGAAGAAAGCACTAACGAGTCAGTCAGTGTTGAACGCGCCCGACTCCTCTAAGCCATTCATTCTTCAGAGTGATGCCAGCGACCGGGGTATGGGGGTGGGGCTTTGTCAAAAGAGAGATGACGAAGACGAACACCCCGTAGTGTACGCCAGTACAAAGCTTTCAGTTTGTGAGGAAGAATACAGTGCATCAGAAAAGGAATGCGCCTGCGTAGTATGGGCAGTGCAGAAGCTAGCTTGCTATATAGCTGGTTCGAGGTTCACGATAGAGACTGACCACTGTCCCTTCACATGACTGCAGTCCATGTCTACGAAAAACGGACTTTTTTTTTGCGCTGCAGCTTGGCTCTTCAACAGTACACTTTCGATATTCGCTACAGGGAGGGTGAACTTAACGGCAATGTGGACGGTCTGAATCGTTGCCCCTAGAGTAGCGAAAACCTCATGCTCTCTCTGGTTTCCATGGCATTCTTACGTTTGTATTTTTTTCTTTTATTTTTTATTATCGTGAAGTTGTAGTTGATTGCTAGCTGATTTTAGTGACCACTTCTTAATGCTTTGACGAAATGGATATTTTTATTGTTCGTGGGGCGGGGGGGGGGGGGGCAGGGCGCGCGAATGGGATGGGAAAGCAGTAGCGGGATTGCTTTTTTTATTACGCCTGGTGTATCTTGGGGGAGGGTGGCATTGTGCTCCATTGCCTTGAGGTTGTGGGTCCGGCCCTGTTCTGCAGTGATTGCTTGCCCAAACAGGAGACGAAAATCTGTGCTTGTCTTCGTCGTCCTCTTTGTCCCTCGCCTACGTATGCGCTCTGAGTGACGATTGATACCAACGAACCAAGCGTTCTTCACCCGGGAGAAAAATTGTGCTGCAGAAACGCCGATCCCTCGCACAGTGGCTGCTGGACCCTACGCGTTGGGATCTTCCTCCCCGGCGGAGATGGTGTTCCGATTGGCGTGTAACACCCCGGACAAAAAGGATGCTGAAAGACCATGCCTAGCCTAAACGGAGGATTTATTCCTAATTTGCTATCGTTGTCTCGAGTGGTTGCCGGTCTGGCAGGAGCCCCGCAGTGATAACAGGCCCCTTTGTGTATGTGCGACCAAGGGGAGAACTTGCTGCGAACTTTCCAACTCTATGGGGAGAACGCGTGCCGCGAACCAGGCAGGACCTGCGGGTTGCCACCAGTGAAGGGAAGCTTGAGAAAACATCGCCCAGGAACGTGAGAACAGCCGAAAAGAAACAAGGGGGACTCAGTGCATGCCACGTGATGTTGACGTGTGCAAGATCCCGCCTACGATTTTAGTGGGCCTATTTAAGGGGCCCCGCAATGTACTTTTTATCATCAGTGATTCTCTTCTTCTTATACTTCACCAACCTTTGAATAAAAAGTGCAAGTTTCGCACTAGAAATCCTCTCGTCCTTGCCTGGTCGCCATGGTCTACCGGACGCCTGCAGCCCGCCGACAACGCCACGCTACCCAATAGTAACGCCAGTCGAGCTTCGAGAAACAGGATTCGCCACAAGGGCAAACTCCAAGATGCACAAACGAAAGACTAAAGGAACATAAACTTAGCGTCAAGCAGGCGAACAGGAATCTATGCATCCACCTCAGAGACTGCCCCTCTAAAGCTTGTGCCGCAGGATTCAGACGCTGTGAAGTGCTGAAAAACACAATGACCAGCTGGTTCGGGAGATAATTCAGGAAGCAGAGATTGCCACACTTCGTGACCAATGCGTTTGCATGCCGTCGTTGTCACTAACAAAAAAGGAACTTCAGCTTTTCCACGTACAATCATTATCTTAAGTGAAAAAAATGCGTGTTTCGCATGATGTGCAAATATGTGTCTGTGACAAGTGTGGGCTAGGTATAAGAAGCCGTGTTTCATTCAAATAAGCGTTGTTTAAAGTCAGCGCTTGTGGTGTCTTCTCGTCTCGTGTCCCGTATATGTTTTGCGCTGTTAGCACATGGATGGGAAACCAACCAGCCCAAGCTGTTATTCCAGCCCGAAATGACAACGTTATCGTGCAGGCCACTCCCGTCGCACAGTCAATAATTCTTTTGTCGTGGTTTGTTGTGCATGAAATCCCAGTGTTCCTTTCTCTGGCTATTGCTTTTAGTTTCGCACACAATCCGTTTAGCTTTTGCGCTGGTGTCAGGATCATTCGAACGTCATACCTAGCAGCTACTTTTTTCATTCGGTGTGATGCCGTGTGCTTGACGAACAGGGTTATGAAAGGTTTGGGGCCCTCGTATCTTCATTGGGGCCTTGTTTACCAGAGCTTCTTTGCAGAAAACCATCTATGATGAAAGCGATGAAGTGGTGCTGGCATTTATTCCTCTTCGGGCGCTCATTCTGCATCCGAACACTGATTTCCACAGTGGTTCTCGTGACTTCCATGTAGCCTCCAAAAGGCACGCCATGGCAATGCTTCTCTTCCCTAGCTTTGAGTGCCCCGAGTCATATAGCAAAATTCTTTTTTCACTTCTCGTCTTACAAGCCCAGCATTTGTGCTATTTGTGAAAATTTAAATTCAAGTCTAAAAATTGAACGGTATCCTAGCTCGGCAGTTCGCAACTTAACTGCAGCTCGCTGTGTTGATTGTGAAACAGCCTGAGTGCCTCGTCCTTACATCATCATCGTCAGCCTGGCTACGCTCACTGGAGGGCAAAGGCATCTCCCATACTTCTCCAACTACCCCGGTAATGTGTTAATTGTGACCATGCTATCTCTGCAAACTTCGTAATCTAAACCGCCCACCTAATTTTCTGCTGCCTCCTGCTACGCTTCCCTTCTCTTGGAATCCAGTCCGTAACCCTTAATGGCCATTGGTTATTTTCCCTACTCATTGCATGCCCTGCCAATGCCCATTTCACTTTCTTGATTTCGTCTAAGATGTCGTTAACTCCCGCTTGTTCATCACCCAATCTGGATTGTGTCACCCGCCATGGTTGCTCAGTGGCTATGGTGTTGGCCTGCTGAGCACAAGGTTGCGGGATCGAATCCCGGCCACGGCGGCCGCATTTCGATGGGGGCGAAATGCGAAAACACCCGTGTACTTAGGTTTAGGTGCACTTTAAAGAACCCCAGGTGGTCAAAATTTGCGGAGTCCTCCACTACGGCGTGCCTCACTATCAGAAAGTGGTTTTGGCGCGTAAAACCTCATACCTTTTTTAAAATATGGATTATATAGGAGGGTGTAGCCAAGAACTGCACCAGGGTAGCCAGTCCTGCTCTGGTGAGGGAGTGCGTTACCGGTTCTAGACACCGGCACCAGGCCGCACTCCAGGCCTGTTTATACAATTTTATCAACACGCGGATTTTATTTAATCTATTGGAAATTTGCATGGCACCGGGATTTGAGCAACGTTCCGCTCACGCGCGGGGCGGATGCTCTACCATTTCATTTCATTTTATTACCTTAAAAACCCCTTGATAGGGATATTACATAAGGGGTGGGAAGGCATTAGTACATAATTTTCATAATACATATCTGAACACGCAGACAACAGAAAACTACATGAGCTAAAGTGATACATACGTCAGCGCAAATACATAGACCCAAATAATACAAATTAAATTTGCACGAGCATATAAGTCTGTTAACACAAGTCATCTTCATTGTGAAAAGTGCGCAGTGACACTCTCCATGAACGTACAAGGGCAAATGATGGCGGCTATTTGATGGGGAAGGTTGTTCCAATCTGTAGTGGCATGGCAAAAGAATGAGGCGGAAACGGTGGCAGTGTGCATTCGAGGGCGGCCCACTTGAAAAGAGTGCCGTGTACGATGAGATGTTCAGTCTGCGGGGAATATATAGGGTGGTTGATTAAGCGAGCTGTGATAAAAATTATGGAAAAGTGAAAGGGTTCCAGTGCGCCGGCGCGTACAAAGGGAAAATAACCTCAATTCTTTCTTTGAGTAAGATATGCTCACGTCATATGAGCAATTATATCGGATGAACCTTGCGGCGCGGTTTTGAACGGCTTCGAGTGCGTTGATGAGAGAGGTTTGGTGTGGATTCCATATGGCGGGTGCATATTCCACTTTCAGCCGGAATATTGACTGGTACGCCAGTAGTTTAACATGTTTGGGGGCACGTTTTAGATGACGCTTGAGAAAACTCAGTGATTTGTTATCAGATGAAATGATGTTGCTGACGTGTGTTAGCCAAGATAAGCCGTTAGATATAGTAACACCTAAGTACTTGTAAGACAGCGCAGCACACACGGGAATGTTATTAATTGTGTACTGGTAAGAAAATGGGTCGCGCTGACCAGAAAAGTAGCATTTCTTAGGACTAAGTTCCATTAACCACCGGTCGCACCATTGCTGTAAACAGTTAATGTCCTCCTGATGTAAGTCTTGATTAGATGTACTAGTAATTTTTCGATAAATGACGCAGTCGTCTGCGAACAAACGAACGTTGCAAGACACGTGCAGGGGTAGGTTATTGATGTATATTAAGGAGAGTAGGGGTCCAAGAACAGATCCTTCCGGTACACCGCAGGTCACTGGTAGGTGGTTAGATGCGGGGTTGTTAACTGTAACGAACTGAGATCGGCGTGTCACAAACGCTTCAATCCCTCGCAAAATGTCAGGGTGAAGGTTCGCAAGACAAAGGTTTAGTTATAGACATTGGTATGGTACCTTGTCGAACGCTTTTGCGAAATCTAGAGATATCGCGCCTGTTTTCAGGTTAGAATCTAAATTGGTAGGAATATCATACAGGAAAATGGCCACTTGTGTTTCGAAGGAAACGCCTTTGTGGAACCCACGCTGTCAAGAATGAAAGTATTTGTTCGAGTCAAGAAATTTCATTATTTTTGCGCTCATGACCTTTTCCTTGAGCTTACAGGTACACTCGTTAATAAAAAGGGGCGATAATTAAGCGGACAATTCCTGTCACCTGCTTTGTGGATGGGAACAACTCTCCCCACCTTCCAGTTATGTAGTATTTCTCCAGTTGAAAGTTACTGCGAGAATAGTAAACACAGGAACACCGCGGTGACATGTTGAGTATTCTTTAAATTTTTCTAATTATTGTTAACCACACCGGCTGACGATGTGACTTTGAGATTGTCAATTAACGACGAGATACCATTTGGGGAAAATGTAATGGTTGGCATAACGCTTGTTTCATTAGTACGCAAAGAAAAAGGGGACGTGGTAGGCTCTTCTGTAAATACAGAGACAAATTCTGCATTAAAAAGGTTCGTGCACTCTACATTGTCGACTGTTTCACCTTCTTCATTGGTAAGTTTGACACTGTGCCTTTCTTGATGGTTTATCACCTGCCAGAATTTTTTTTGTGTTATTGATGAAAAGCTTCCGAAGGTCATCACCAAAGAATGCATCTTTCGCCTTGCGAATCACTGATAGGTATGCGCGTTCAGCAGCGTATTATTTTTCCCATGCACACGAGTTCATCCTGCATTTTTCGGCAGGATACATGCGTTTCCTTTTACTTTCTAGTCTTTTTAACGAATTGTTAAACTATGGTTTTTGTTCATGTGTTCGAAAGATGATATTGAGTATGAACAGGTGCGCTAAGTTGTTTATTCTTTCTTTGAATATCTGCCAAGTTTCATTAAGTTGCAGTTATGAAACTTATCTTGGAAGGAAGGTAGAAAATTCTTTAAATGCTCACATATTGCATCATAATTACCTTTGTCGTATAATTGTATAGTTTTCACCCGCTTCTGCCGCTGAGCTGGAGCAAAGCGACAAAGAGCATGGGGGAGCTTCTGATCACTAATTTCTCTATGAAAGATGATGGACGACAAACTGTCTGGACGGTTGATCAGTATTAAATCTTTTTGCAGTGTCTTGGCTGTCGCGCATTGGATCTAATATAAGTTGTGTCAGATTAAGGTTGAGGCAAACGTCGAGAAAATCTCTCGCTTCGTTTTGGCTTACTAGGAGGGTACTGTGTTGTGCCAATCAAAGTCTGGTAAGTTGAAGCCTCCAAAAAGAAGAAGGTCGGCAATAGGATAGCGAGAGAAAACCGCATTTAGTGCATTGTTTAGATTACGTTCGAAGTTGGTGCTATTGCGAGGGGGCCTGTAACATACATCTAAAATTATAGACTGTGGGGTGGCGTGGCATAGAATAAACAGTTTTCTAATTCTGATGTGATGTTAACAGGAGAGCACGATAACTGTTGGCTAACGGCAATAAGCACACCTCCTCCTCTTCTCCCGGCGCGATCTTTTCGAAAGACGCTGAAGTTTGGCAAATCAGCCAACACTTCCGAGTTATAGATTTCGTTACAAAGACATGTTCCCTTGAGTACAAGAACGTTGCTGATGGACGACAGCATGAGGTTAGACACGTGTTCTCGTTTTGGAATGAAGCATCGTATGTTAGCATAAATCATTGAAAGGGAAACATCCGCTATAGGTTTTGTTCGAGGGGGATGCTTGTTTTTTGACGATATGATGACTGCTATTTTTCTTCCACTGTTTGCGATGCGTTATCGAACACGTAGCGCTTAGGACCAATGAAAATAGTTTTAAAGCTCAAATAAAATGGCACAGATGTGGCTTTCGCAAAGGAAACAAGTTGCCTGCGGGCGTCCATAACTGCCGGGGAAAAATCCTCACCCATGCTTAGATCAGTGCCCTTAAGTTAGCGCCCATTTGAGAGCATCTTTTCTTTTTTCTTATAATGATTAAACCTCTACGCCGTCGCTGCTCATACCCTTACCCATACCGTCCTTACAGGTCTCAGTAAATTTTTTTGCAGGTAGGCAGACAAGAAAGTCATCTGGTTACCTGAAGCACCTGGTTACCCCTAATTTTCTTAGCGGCTCTTTAACTTCTGCTTTCCTTTGCTCAGGAACAGGGCAGATGATTCTTGCCCTGCGACTCTGCGAACTGTTTAACTGGAGAGGCCCCTTCCTGGTGCCTTGGCGTACCCTCTGGGGGAGCGGCTGGATATCCCGCGGTGATTGACTTGGGCAAACCATACTGATGAATATTTCTTCGCCCGTCGAGGCAAGCACTGCCTGGTCGGCTTCTCTTGCACCTCATGATTACCCCATCAAACTTCTCTTGCGCAGCGGACTGAACAACGTTCCTGTAGCCCCGGTACCGTCCTATGGGGAGTCAATTCTAAGGAAAAACCCAAAATTCATTCAGGAAGGAGTTCAGAAGGCGACATCGCACTACCAACTGTTCATCGAAATATGGCAGTTTGTGGTCGCGGTGGCATTCTCTGCTGTTCGCCAGAGCATGCCTGTATCAGTGACCTTCACAAATGTACAGCCTTTGCCTCACGTCCGGTGAGCTCCTTCATTCCTGCTATCTTAGCTTGTGTTAAAGGACTAGTTAGTAGGGTTGATTCTAGCCTTTCCCTTTACGTGTCGGTACTTCGTTACTCTCGATAATTTGAGAACAAGATGCCCACAGAATCAGTCGTTGTTATCTTCCCTGGAACAACTCGCCTCACAGATATCAAGGCGTGGCCACTCATTTACCGGATCGAATCGCTATCTCCTCTCCCCATTCAGTCTATTAGGTGTTGGCGCTATGGGCATAATGCCGATCAGTTCCTCGGTGTCGTAAATGGACAGAAAATCAAGAATAAACAGACTGTTTGTCACAGGAAGAATGATGTTGTCTCTGCAGTGGTTCTCACTCAGCTGACCATATCTACATCTCTGTGAGAGCAGACGAATTACAAATTTTAGAAATAATCGAAGAAAATACATGCTCAAGACGGGAGGCCCCTTCTATCATTGCGGAGTAATCTCACGGGTATGCCGGTGCAGCAAATCGACTATCTCATGAAGTTGACTCATCGCTGCCTAATTTCATAGGTTCGGCAGTAGGAAGGGCAGCGCAGAAGGCAATAGAAAATCCATCTGTGAGCCTATCTAAGTCATTAGCACAAATGGTTACCACCCAAATGACTCAACTTCATCAGGTGGTTGCCTGCCCGACCACGGCCTACAAACTTCCATTGCCTCCAAATGGCGAATGATGCAGAAACAACTAACCCAAGCCCCTCTAAACTTCGACCTAAAGGGACCTCTCCTGTGTGTCATGCAGAAAACGAATCACAGTGGTGCTCAGATTGTGTGTTGCTATAAACGCACATGTAGATTGACTCCCGTGATCTTAAACGCCGCGCAACTCCTGTCGCGCATGGATCCACAATAACCCATAACATGAAGACTAAAAAGTGCCAGAAAGAGGACATTTCTAAACTATAATTTTTTCACGGACAGCATCCTCGACAAGGCAGTTTCTGCTGCCGGTCTTAGTTCAACATAGCAAGCTAGAAGTATTACAGTTGAGTTGTCCTTCCATTGATTCCTCTGCTACTAAAGTATTACCTCTGCAGACAACATTCGCCTATCATTGCATTGCAAGAAACCTGGTTATCAGCAGAAAAGGCATTTCAGCTAAAAAATTGCCGAAAATTTTGGTTGGACTGTGCCTCTCGTGGTGGCAGCTTAGCTATTTTTATTCCTTCAAAAATTGCGCACCGGTCTAAAATGGCTTACCAGCTTATGACTTTAGAAAGCGAAATTCTATGTATAGACATTTCTCTTCCAGGCATCATTCCACTCACTTTAGGTAATGTTTATTTCCCCGGAGGCATTCCGAATACTAGCAACCTAGATAAAGTAGTTACGTCCTGCAGAAAAGAAATCATTTTTGGCGGAGACCTGAAGTTCCACCACACTTCATGGGGGTACAAGACCGATTGTAGTGGTAAACATTTGTGTGACTGGGCTGTTAATAATAATTTTTCATGAATTAACGCACGCTCTTTCATTTATTAGTAGTAAGTCACTTTGCGCAATAGATCTCGCTTTCGCTAGTCTTCTCCCCTTGTCTTCTCCCCTTGGTCTGCTGTAAATTCGTGCACAGTAGTAACCATCTTTCTATTCTTTTCGAGTTCGTATGCCCATTAACTCAAAGTACCAGGCATTCAAATACTTTTGTTAATTGCAGCACATTCAAAAAGGTATTACACGTGGCTTTATCGGATCAACAATTGGATAATGAAGAAGAGAAAGCCATAAATTTATTGTCTGTTTCAAAAGATCCCTTAGAAAATCGCACTTCGCTGTGCACTCCACTCCAGCAAAATAAAAGCAGCGTTGCAAAAACTACTTAATAACCAGTGTCCTAGCAATTCGAGAAACCACAAATTCGCGGCAGCAACATTTAAAAGGACAGTTGCAAATGCTAAAGACAACTTTGATTGTGAGCCCTTCAAATTTATTTCGAAGGCCACGAAAAAAAAGCACATTTTCCATTTCTGAGGAATAAAAAGGTACTTAAGGCACAAACAAACGTCTACTCTTTGATTCCAAGGCTCTGAGAATCGGCCGAATTAGTGGAAGATACTGCTAGAGGTCTAGAATGTCGCTTTAGGTCGATTTTTCCCAATCATGCTACGCTGACTACTCATGCTGAAGACGTTGAAAAAGTAACGATTTCGGAGCTGAAAAGTGTGCTAAGCCACCTGCCTAATTGACTGCCAGGTCCCGATGACATTACTGCGGTAATAATAAAATCATTATTTAAGATATCACCACAGGCATTACTTACCATGTTAAACCATTCTATTAAAAATTCGTGGATTCCCCCGGAATGTTGACTTGCAAAACTTATCCCATAAATAAAAAGCAAGCTGCCGGTTACAAATTAGATAAGATTAGGCCAATGTCTCTTACATATAACGTAGTAAAACCATTTAAAAGAACCTTACACGACCGCATAGATAGAGAACATGGATTTAAGCCCATGCCAAATTGGCTCTAGACTTGGGCGCTCGATTTGGTGTGCCCATGTTAACCTAGAATGTTGTATTCAACTAGCTTGATGTCAGAAAAAATGCAACCTTAGTCACTTTGGATATTACTAAAGCGTATGGCGGCGTAGATGCTGCAAGCCTAATTAACGCGCTTCGAAAGGCTGGTCTGCCAAAATATTTTGTCGCGTGGTTTTATTAATTTTTAAACGACATCTAATTTTACTGTTCTCTACGTGGATTCACTTCACCAACTTATCGAAACTAAAGAGGTCTACCACAGGGATCAGTTCCTTCGCCATTGCTGGTTAATTTTAACTGAGTACTGTACATTTGCAGCAAGATGTGCTTATACGCCGACGACATTGCATTTTTGCTGCAACGGTAGAATTACGCTTTTTGTATCAAACTCTACAGTCTTATATGAACCACCCAGAAATATGGCGTG